>NC_140574.1:5058767-6368767 GCF_057381845.1 Rhamphochromis longiceps
TGATGTGGCACACCTGTGAGGTGGGATGGATTATCTCAATATGGCAGATGTGCCCACTACCACACATTTGGACTGATTTGTGACCACTGTTTGGGAGGGATGGTTATATTGTGTATCTGGAATGAATTTTAGGTCTCTACGTCCATCCCATGGGGAATGGGAGCAGTAACAAAGGTGTTGCGTTTATATTTTTGTTGAGTGTATGTGTATATGTGTGTATGTATATATATATGTGTGTGTGTGTGTGTGTGTGTATATATGTGTATATGTAGTATATACATTGGGTGAATGTGCAGTAGTAGCAGCACCTCATTTGGACCTCATTTGGTACCAAGGTTAGTTTAAATTCTGCCCTAGACCAACGGTCAAACCAATAGGTTAAATCAAGAGCTTGAGACCATTCTCTGAAGTCCATGGTTTCATAGTCCTTAAAAGTCCACAATCAAGCCAGGTCACTTTCAGCTGCAGATGATTCTGTTTGCACTACGTGACAAAGGAATGAACCACAGCCTGGTACTCATCACTCTCACTGACGCATCCAACCACCGAGGAGTCATCAGAAAGTCACAATCACAGTGCTCGCCGGCTGGCTCAGATAGGCATAGACACGACTGAGCATGTAGATGATTGCAAGGCGAAATTAACACACATGACAGATGGAATGACGCACAAAGGGTAACCTGTAAACAAGAAGAGGAGACAAAACACAAACTGAGTAAGAGAGACACGAAGAGAGACAAAGCCATCACTGAGACACATAAAGGATGAGGGAGACTTAAACACAGGGGATATGACAGACTCAAACACTGAAGACACGACACTATAATCACCATAGTGGGGAAGGCACAGACATGGAAGGAACCTAAACAGATAAGAACTAAGTAAGAAAACCTGGGGAACATAATACAAAAAGGCATAAAACTTAAAATGCTGGATCAAAAGACTCAGAACCAGGACAGAACCATATATAATGCAAATGCTCTTTCAAACATATAAAACACATTGTACTCCTTTTTAGAAGGAATATCAGAATTTTTCTAAAGACTTGAACCATTATTATTTTATATTTTAACATGGATTTCAGTGCTTTATTATATCAGCACATTTTTAACCTGGTTACAAAGAATTATTATTAAATCGATTAAAGAAAATCAGGAAAATGTAAACTGACAAACAAAACAAAAAACATTTATTGAATAAATCAATAGGCTAACACATAATAAATCCTGTTTATTTACAAATAACCTATATTCATATGTATCATGTTGATAACAACAATGTTTATATTTATAAATTTAAAAAAGTCACATTTATTAATCATGTAAATAAAACGCATTTATCATAAACATCCACATGATATCCGAAAGAAATTATCCAGTTCAAATGACGTTCACATTTTGAACATCGACGTCCAGGTTGGGTCACGGTTGGACGTTAAAATTGTGGACCAAGTTCAAATGTCTACAGATGTCCAGAGAATTGGTCATGGACCGACAGACCCAATATAAACATGATCTGCACATCTATCTGACGTCCAATATTTAGTAGAGAGAGTCTGACTGTCATGATCTGGATGTCTGAGCTTCCGTGGTATCCGGCCATGGGCAGGGCCTACAGCCTCCCTCACCTGGAGCTGATTGAGTCAATTAGGCTGGAGATTTAAGCTCCTTCCTTACGCCGTTTCCTCGCTAGTTCACCAACAACCCTATGTTGGTAACCAGGCCTCACGCGGCATACCAGTAATTTTCAAGTACTTTACTTACCTTGTGTTCTAGTTGCTCCTGGTTATTCCACAGTGCTGAACAACTCATCCTGGAAATGTGGTTCACCTGCCTGCTTTTTGGAATTATGTCCTTGCCTCACCTGCCTGCCCTCAAACTACCATGAAACCTTTAACACTGAGGACAGCCGATACACACCACTAATCCCACCTGGACCACAACACCTCTCCTTCAACGCTTCATCTCCCACCTGCACAGTAAGACAAAGAAATTCATAGCCTCCACTCTCTCCAGAACTCCTCACTGGCTACCATTTTAACACTGCTCTCCTCTCTTCCAGCGGGTACCTAATCACCAGTCCAGCTCCCGTTGCTTTCTTGGACCCGTCACTCTGCTTTTACTCCTCTCTCCGAGCCAAGACCTCACGCCCTGTTTATCAAGCCTTTAGTCGAGTGCCATTGTAAACATTATCCTTGTGCTGGTTAATAGAACACTGTTGAAACATTTCCTCAGCCTCCGCTTTGGTTCTGCACGTGGGTTCAGTTTTGGTACTTGGCCTCCGGCCGTTTTGTGACACTGACAGGGAGGTGGAGAGAGGGAGCAATCGCATACAAGAATATCAGCAGAGCAGGGAATCGACATGGATATGGACTAAGGCTATGTGCACCCTGCAGGCAAAAGCGCATCAAATCTGACTTTTTGACCCTATGCTCCCCATATCCCATCATGGTATGACAGTTTGAACAGCATAAATTAGATATTTTCAAATCCGACCTGGGTCACTTTCATATGTGGTACTGAATCCGATACATATCTGATGTTTTAGAAAGCGACTGCTGTTTGAATGGTCATGTCACATTAAATCCGTCTTTTACGTCACTGACACAAGACAGAAGCCAGTTATCAGTGCTGAAGACGACAAACCAACCCCACCACTCCTGGTTCCGACTATTTTTGGTGTCTTGATGTAAAAAGAACTATTTCTGAAAAACACAATCGGAATTGTCTGTACAAAAAAAAATACATGTGTTCATGAGGTAGCCTTAATTAAAGCCAGTTGTTTATCTGAAGTTCACAGTTTGAAGGTGTTTAAAGCAGCAAACAGTTGCAATCACTTTTCGCTGACTTGCACACTGCTAGAAGTCCTGTTGTTGTTTTTGTTGTTTTTTTTTGTTTTTTTTACATTTTCTTTACATTGGCTTGACATATTTGGGAAGTGCTTTGTATACAGAAAAGGAATATTTTCGGGAATGACAATGTTAAGCAGTTACTCATATTGTTTGTGACCCACATACTTAGGTTGTTTATTCTCTATGTTTATATCATAACTTGTACTGCTTTTATGTGGGCACCTGTTGATACCCAGCTGTTGTTTTGAGATATAATAATTTGGATTTTGGATAATTTGGACTAATGTGTAACTTTAACAGTGTTCCATTTTGAATGGTTTGTGATATGTTGGTTGGTAGAAACTGAAACTGGATTTGAAGATGCACTTGGTAATTATTTTATATATATGTGAGTCACTTTGATGGTCCAAACTGTCCAAAGTTGCTCTGAGGTCTTGCCTCCATGCACTTATGCAATTAATCGCTAGACGGGTGTATTTATAAATAATATTATATTAGGGAAATTTTCCCAGACATATTTTTGACCTGGGGGTAGAATTGATTGTGAAATGGAAAAGGAAAAATGCTTATGAACTTGCAAATTAAAAACATGATGCATTTAAGGTAACCCTTTTCCATTTTTATTTAAAAAGAGAATTTGTTCTAGTGTCGATGGCCGAACCTGTTCCTTTTCGTGGAGATAATTTCTCCTGCCTTAAGGAAAATCCCTTCACATGGCACAGAGGAGGCTGGAGTGCAGAGAAACTGATAGAGATGCAGTTATACAGTCTACCTGGGTCCCACAAACTATCAGCTAAAGAGAATAAACAAATTAAATTGCTGCACATTTGGCAGACTAACATTTTCAGAGTAATTAAACAATAAAATATATAATTTTACAACATTACATGTAAAGAGTCAAGTGGAAGTTTTTCTAAAGTTAGTTAATGATATTTATATTATGGAAGCAGATTTTTGACATTTTACCTTTTTCCTCATTTTCAGATAAAATAAACACGCACAAAACAAAAGCAAACGGCCAGAACACAAAGCTGGAAAACCCACCCGATTTACAAAAATCAACTCAAAATTCTCCCACACAACAGAACCTCCGCTATTCCTCGCTGGCTCCAAATCTCTCAGTGGAATGATCAGTGGTTCGCTGTCACCATCAAAACACTCCACAAATCCCGCGAATGATTCGCTTCCTTATAAACCATTGAATCAGATACCGAAGCAGTTAGGCTCTAAATGAAGCTTCGGACGTCACTGATCACGTGACTCTGGCCAAACGAATCAAGCTTCGACACAGTGCTTCTGAAGCAGTGTGTTGATTTTTTTTGACACACGCACCGGAGCTTCAGCTTCAAGCGGGCCATCACTAGTCTCCACCAGTTCTCAGCTACCTTGTGGTTGTCACCAGGTCATGTAAAAGTTCTGTTCTATGTTATGATTGAAATTGACTTGACTTGACTCTCTTCTCCCTCCAAGTGGTCACGCCACGAGCCCATGTCACTTACCTCAATACCTTAGAGTTACCTACCTCTTCCATTGGCTGCTGATCTCACTCTCTGGAATACTGACCTGTCTGGCATCACGCTCCTCTGGATTTCCACCATCTCATCTGCTTCTTCTCCTGCCCACCAGTTTCTAATACTCCTGGAAAACAGATTAGAAGTTGTTTTCTCCTGGTCACTCACTCCGATTTTCCCTCCGATCATTAACTTTTCTCTCCTCTGTTGCAGTGCCTTTTACCCTGATATCCATTATCACTCACACGGCAGAACCAGAGCTCCTAGACTGATACCACGTAGCCATAATTGTAAATACACAACAAAGTAGTGAAAAGCAATTCTTGCCTCTGCAATGTGTCTTGCATTTGGATCCACGCTCTCTTTCTCATAGGCCACTTGGCCCTAACACTTGAGCTGTCTCATATTGCTAGGCAGCGCTGGGTTGTCTTCTTTGAATGTTGCAGGGATATTAGTAGCCATTGTAATCTCTCTCTCACTCTTCTGGTTCAAATCCTTGGGTTTTCCCCTTTTCTATTTCTTTTATCTGGATGTTAAATTTAATTAACTTACAATTTGTTTATGCATTTCCTTTTAGGTTGTTCTCATTTTAGTGTTAGTTTTTTTGTTTTTATTAGTATTATCAATTCTTTGTCTACTTTTTTGAAAATCGTGAATATTAGTTTATTCTTTATCATTGCTCTGATCTTTATTTTAATCAATTGATCCCTTTTTTATTTCTTAATTGTTTATAAATGTATAATTTTTATTTTTATTTTTATTTATTACTTCTAATATAAGTTCCATCTGTTCCGACCAGGGCTGTGGGGTGACCTGCAGTATCAGCCTCCTTCCACCAGATAGAGGCAGATACAATAGCACTTTAGCTCAGTCCTACCACTAGCTGACACTAATTCACTCACATGTTTTCGTAAGTGAATTCAGTAATTCACCTAGCAGCGGCCCCTGTCCGTGAGATCTTAAACACTCACCTCTGGCAGAGCTTCGACAGCATTCAGAGGGAAACTGAGTTTGAATGGACCATCTTCAGGACCTTTATTGCTGAGGCTGCTGCACTGAGCTGTGGACCGTGTCATGGTGGTAAACCCCGAACCAGCTGGTGGACATCAGGCTGAGGAATGATTATGAGATTATGTCATGCTGTCATAAATAGGGATAGGTATCGAAAACCGGTTCTTGTTGAGAACCGATTCCCACTGTTTCAATTCCTTGGCATTGGTTGCCATTTTTGCAAACGATTCCTTTATCGATTCCAGTCGCCCCGAATGACGTCACCACATTGCGGAGCGTCATTTACCTGGCAGGAAACACGGTGCCTAAGCTCAAACGCTCAAAAGTTTGATTATAGTTTACAAGAACGGATGACAACAGGGCAACTTGCAATACTTGCAAAGTAGATACTTCATTTAAGGGAGGAAACACTACGAATATGCAAAAGCATTTGCTCACAAAACACACGATGACCTTAAATGAATGTCGTGTTTTTAATTCCGCTCCGGACTCGTGAATCTCAACCCAGCAGCAGCGGTAACGTTTGTACGTCCTCTCCCGTTAATGCGGCAGGTAAATAATCAACTAACAGTGCATATTATGTTACCGCGATCTGCCTTATTACAAAACCATTACTGTGCATTTAGGTGACCATGATGAGAGAGACAGACAGAGTCTGGCTCAGACGCTGGCAGTTCTCACTGCAGTCTACTGGTAGCGTCTCCTTTCAGGCCGGGATAGACGAATGTCACAGAGCAGAGACTAAGTTTGTGGTAAAAGGCTTGAACCCATTTGCCACAGCAGATTCCCCCGATTTTCGGTAAGTGAATGTGTTTAATTGTAGGCAGGGACATTACTGGATATTCTTGTGTAATTGCTACAGAATAATTGATGTTATACTTTGTTATTGCTACAGAAGAATATTTATTTTATTATTTTACATTTACAATTTTTTTTCCTGGGGACCCTGTGACACCCCATTGAAGAGCCGTAGGCTGGATCTCTTAAGATCTCACTGTTGGGTTTGTAAGGCCATGTTACTCCTAAATTTCTATCTTGTTCAAAGAGAAGATATAAAACAAAGTTCTAAGCTAATCGACCTTAGTGTTCTCCTTTTTTAAAAAGAATCGATAAAGAATTGAATCGTTAAACAGAATCGAAAATGGAATCGGAATCGTGAAAATCTTATCAATACCCATCCCTAGTCATAAAATAGATGTTATCTGATATACTGAGACATTTGGAGTGGGTGTAGTAGACACTTAAACAAACTTCTCGTAATTTCCGTCCCAACTACAGCTGGACTGCATGCCATCGGGCATACCGGGCATTTGCTTGGTGTGAGCCAATGGTGATTTTTTGTTTTCATGGGCTGATATTTTGGAGTT
Organism: Rhamphochromis longiceps; assembly: GCF_057381845.1. Taxonomy (NCBI): domain Eukaryota; kingdom Metazoa; phylum Chordata; class Actinopteri; order Cichliformes; family Cichlidae; genus Rhamphochromis; species Rhamphochromis longiceps. The sequence continues at coordinate 5,065,508 of NC_140574.1, forward strand.
TTGTTTGTTTTTTTTAAATAAATAACCGGTATAAACAATTAAAGGTGGTGGACTGGGCAAAGGGTCATGATCGACTCTGGGCTGGACCAATTACAGCCGAGGAGCTCCTCCTTGCTTGGGCAAAGGCCCTGAAAGCAATGTTATCACAGACAAACAGAAGAAAATTGTATTGAAGGGAAACCGAACAAGATTTTTCCCGTACTTCAGCTGAAAAAAGACACAAAGCTGGAGTTATTCTGTCTTTACCATGCGCATCTGCCTCTTCTTCTCTTTTCTCCCCCCCCCCCCTCCTGTTGCTACTTCAATCCTGAAAATGGTCAATGATCAGCTGATCGGCTTTTCTGTCGCAAGTCCCATCTCTCTTGTTTGTTTATCGTCCACTTTGCGCCAGAAAGAGGAAACCAGCGGATAAACAGCAGCACGTTTAAGCTTGATAAGCTGTTGTTAGAATGTGTTTAATAGTGATGGTGAGATGAAGCCTCGTGATGAACTGAAGCTTTCCATCCAACTGGTCGACTCATGGTTCGAAGCATTGTGATGATTCATTTGCTCTACTGCGCCATCAAGTGGACGATTCAAGTGAAACAGGCTCTGTGATTATAATGATGTGACGTTATAAGAATCAGCGCAAAAAGGGCGTAAACACAAAGCCCGCCGACGGATCAGAATCAGCGAGCTGTCGGCTTTCGGCCCTGACCGTGTCCGTGCCGTCGGGTGAGAAAGGCCACATCTCACTGATTCTGATGTGTCGGCGGGTCCGTGCTTTGTGTTTACGTCTTTGTGCATAATAGCCTACGTGCATCTGCTGTCATTTACTGTTTTAGCTGTTTGGTGGTTGTTGGAATTTAGTGAGGTTTAACCTGAGATTCTGGCATTTGGGGCAAAATAAATTTATATTAAAAATCGATTCAGGATTTTAATGAATCAATATCACGTTATCCAAGCTAGAATCGATTTTAATCGATAATCAAAACCCGCCCCTAGTAACTGTGTAATCATGCTTATGTACATCTGGATAATGACACAAACTGTGTGGCGCTTCACTTTTTAATAAATTTAAAGACATAAGTCAGGCTATAGGATCTGTAGTGTTGTTTATTTATATTATGGTACTTATCAGTTGTGATATTTATTACTGTGTGCATAATTTATTAGAAGAGAAAAAAAATCTCTTCCTTGCTGGTTCCATCGAAGAAAAAATGCTCAAGTAACTATGTAGCACGTACGTAATCCAATTCCACAACACAGTGTGATGAGGGAATCAGCTGTGTTTTGCTGCCCATTTTATTTTGAATCTGGCGCGAACCGGCGAGCCAATTCCTGAATCAGTCACGTGGTACTGACTGCCCACGAGGCCTCGAACGTAATCAAAGCAAGCCTCTGTACGCGCTTCACAAAAACTCCCCCGAGATTACTCGACGCACGCTTCGAAGCTTCGACACACAGGACACATCACTAGTGTTTAATATTACTTTCTAGTGTCAGCAGATGTTTGCTGGAGCCATGGTCGATATCCTTTTGCTGCAGCACTCAGAAAAATTATGGTTCTTAAATGGTTCTTCAGATGTCTTCATGGTTCTTTAAAGAACCATACGTCAAAGAACCTTTTTATTTTGTGGATGGTTCTTCAGCTATTACAAATGGTTCTTTAAAGAACAAAAGGTTCTTCATCCTTAGCAATCTAAGTTTGATGGTGTAAATGGCATAAATATTTATTCACTATAATGAGGCTGTTAATTATACTGTGTGTTTTCTTTGTGTGCATGTGTGTGCGAAGGGGGAGGGCGGGATACCTGGCAATTACCCTTTAAGAGAAGATGGTAGGAAACTGAATATTCAAATAAAAGTTAGAAATATTTGCAAACAGTAGACACAATACACACATTCAAATACTGTACTTTAGTTTTAAATTTTAATAAAGCATTACTATTTTCTACTCCAAGGCATTACTTTTGAGATTATTATATATTTTTGAAAATATAGCATAATGATAATACTAGTTATTGTAAACTTTACAAACCACCTAGCAGTATGTAAAGTCAAATTATAAAATACAAGTAAATAACAACTGCAGAACAGAATGTCAGTGTAATGAACACACACTTCGTTTTGACAAAGCGCACTGCTTAGGTAAATGATCTGAGTAGTTGTTCATCACTGAGCAATTTGTTGATATGTGTTTCGAGCCAAATAAATGACAGGGAGAGAGAGAGTGACGTCAGAACACGTCATACTATAACCTCCCGGGAGCGGACGGAGGGGTCAGTCGTTGGGATGCGCATGCGCAGGCAGAGTGTGCGAGCGGCGGGCCTTGACCTTTCGGGAAAAAAAACTCACGGACGGTGACAGCGAGGCGGATAACAGTCTTCAGTACCTGCTGGACTTTGAAGCTGTGGATTCTGGGACTGTTAGAAAAGGTAAAACATTTTCATTAAAACCTTATTACTGTTTTGTTTTTGTTACTCGTCATTGTAGCTTGCTGTTAATGTGCTAACAGTAGCGATTAGCTAGATACGTTAGCCGTTGACGTCAAACCACTGTTATAATTAAGTGAAGCTGCTCCCAGCTAATTTGAACCTTTGGCTTCTAAAATATGTGGTTCAATTGCGTGCTGCGTACATAACCTAATGTCAGCTAGACCGAAATTAAAATGTAATATATTGTTAAAGTCACTAAAATGGCGCCTGAAGCCTGTTGTGACGTGAGCTCTGTGTCTGCTCTAGAAACTCTGAAATTCTGTAGATCTGAGCCGTACATTAAATACTCACATGAACCTCTACTTTGAATTCTGTATGAGCTGTATAAAATGCAGCTATGCATAAGTGTTTTGAATGAATAATTAGATTAGATAACTCTTTATTGTCTAATCGAATTATATAGAAATGAATAGAAATGTGACATGAGAAGGTGTGTCTTTGACTGTTCCTGCATAACTTAGTTTCGGACTAGTTGACAAGTTATGCTCCGGTCATTTGATGTTTCCAAGATGTTCTTTTGTAATATAGTTAATTTTTTTGTATATTTCATTTATCCACCATCATACATACAAGCTAAGAAGAGGTCGTTATACTAACAAGAGGTATCAACGCTGGGCCAAAGTTCAGCACATGGTTAAAGTTTGTAATCCAGCCAGGGTGTAAATATCACTCAGCAGCCAGAGCTGAAGCAGGTAGCATCAACACATAAATCTACTCTACCCGGCTTAAATCACAAGAGCACCTCTGACCAAAAAGCTGTAGATTTTTCTTGTTTGCACAAATTAATCCAGATTCACATTAATTGTGTTCACAGCTCCAACAAAATGAGGAAGAGGAGGGGGAGAAACACAATTAGGTTGAATTACAATTGGATGGAAGGCGAGGACAAGGAGAAGGAAGCTTAGGATGAGGAGGAAGAAAAGCAGCAGGAGCATCTTTAGGGATCCCTATGATGTCATTGAGGTTTGTTTCATTAATATGGTCCTCTCACAAAGAAAGATGACTTGTTTTAGTTCACCTACTTCCTGTATTAAATAGTGATGTGCAAAATGTTGTGAAAAACCACAGAGCAGGTACGTATAGTGCATCTGCAGGTAAATGAACATCAAATCTCTAAGACAGACTGAAATCTGTATATTTATCACCCTTATGATAAAACCCATGTCAGCCATTGGTTTATGGACTTTGTATTTTGAAGCCTCAACATTTGCTTTATTGCTGTTGCTATGTTGGGACCATATTAGGATGAGGGATCAGAATCTGGAGTCATGCACACTATTGTTTCATTTAGTGTGTATCCATAAGATTCGTACAGCAGATCCAAGTTGTGCCTTGAAAACAGGAAAGTCGTCTGCATAGAGGAGAACTGTAATAGCAGGCTTGTACAAAGTGAGGCTTTGTGCACTCGTTTTATTTCTGTCACCCTGTTTTGATGCAGATTTCACTTGAAATCAGGCAAGAACTGGACTTATTTTTTATAATGTGTTCTTGTGAATTGATTGTGTATCGAATATGTTTGATTTGACTTTCTGCAAGACAACAGTCGTCCACTGGCCAAAAAAGTTTTCCAAATACCTCCACGTGATCTAGCCTGGATTTAGAAAAGAATAGCAAAAAAAATCTGCACCTCCTGCTTCAGATGCAATTTGTGTTTCTGTGTTCAGAGGCAGCGGTGAGACCTCGGATCATCCAGCTGGAGAGCCTGACCAGGAGGAGTCGAACATTAACTCAGCTCTTCCAGGGCACCCTGCAGACTCGGCTGTTGGCATCGGCGAGGGATGACGTGAACGCCAAACTGGAGTCCATCACAGGTCAACTGCAGGTATGCGAGTCAGACCTTCTGAGGAGGGTTTCACTTTTCTCTCTTCTTTATAATTGACTCTTTTCTCTCTCTTTCAGCTCCTTGTCTCAGAGTGGGAGGGATTTGAAGCACAAAGGGAGGAACTTGTCGTTTGGTTGGCTTATATGGATGTCCGCCTGAGTGAGGTTGACCAGCTGACAGGAAACACCAGTGAAAAACTGAAACAACTGCAGGTGTGGGCTTGTTTTTATATGACATATATTTGATATGAAACATACGTCAGAGACATTATCCTAAACTGGACTAACAAAGGACCATGAGTACAACATGAAACGTACATTACATGGTGTAATGCTAAAGTTCATTGATCATTTTAATCATAAACTTGTTGAAATATTTTTACTGAACATGCAAACATCTGCTGATGAAAATGTGTTGATTTATTGGTCTGTTATGAAGCTGTTGCTATTTCTAATGTGTTTTATCACTTTCTGATGTTTTATTAATTAAACAATACATGTATTATTTGTTGTGTTATCTGTAGCTATAGTATTTATATATATTTATTTATAGTATAGCAAATATATTTAATTATTACTGTTTAAAACACTAATATGTGACATGTATTAGTAGTGATGTTGTGCTGAGGGTTAAAATGCCTTTTTGTGTTTTGGTATACTACAAAATGACAATAAACCATTAATATATGTCTATGCTGTGCTCGTATTTATTTTACCCTACTCAAATTCAATTTATGATGCATTTTATTTTGAAAGATTTAAAATGGTTTTTTAAAGAACCATTTGAAGGACCTTTTTAAAAATGGTTCTTTAAAGAACCATTTTTAAAAAGGTTCTTTGAAAAACCATTAAAGGTGCCCCAAAGAACCATTTCTTGATGGTTCTTTGGGGCACCTTTAATGGTTCTTCAATGAACCACTGAAAGAAATGGTTCTTCAAAGAACCATTGTTTGAAAGGTTCTTTGTGGCACCAAAAAAGGTTCTTCTATGGCATCAGTCTAAAGAACCACTTTTGGTTCCAGTTGGCACCTTTATTTTTCTGAGTGAGACTCTACACTCTGCCTATGGTCAATAAAATTGAAATGGTTACAGATTTTGCTTCTTTTCTTGGTGTCAGTCATTTTCATTACTATACTTTTCTAATGTGATGATGTTGTCTCTTGTTGTTGTCCCTTGCTCTCTTTCTCTCCCCCCTGCTCTGTTCCTGTGCTACTGCGAGTGTACCGCTCCTCCCCCCTGCTCCGCAAACATAAGGCAGTGTTTGCGTTCCTTCCCCCTCAACTCAGTGCAAACACAAGGCTCACATGCAGCGTGAAGCGAGAAAGGTGAGAGAGAGAGGGTGAGAGAAAGAAAAAAAAAAAGAAACAAGGCTCCCAATCAAGGGCGTAGATTTGGTTTTGGCATTGGTGGGGATGGATGATTCAACCACCAAACCCTGCCCTGTTTCTTTTTTTTCCTTTTTGTCTTTGCTTCTTGATAAAAAAAAAAAAAAGAAAGAGAGAAATATACTTGCCTACATATGCTATTCTACATGCTTTTAAACCATTTAAAATTACAATTCATAGTTTTATATGTGAATTGTATAATGTTAATTACTATTAAACAAATGTATTTTAGACTTTAGGTTACCTCAGCCATATTCCATATAAATCGGGTATCATACAAAAGAAAAAAAAAAGCTTCAAATACAGTCATGACAATAAAAGAATATGACTTTAAGGACTTAACAACATTACTTCAGTTATATTACACCAACATCTCTTATATACATTAGCACTAAGGGAACACTGAATGACCTGGTGGGTTTTGTCCATAAAACTACTCATCTAAGATTACCACAAAGTAAAAGATCTCTCAGAAAAATTATGCAACATTTAAGCACAAAAATTACTAATGAGGCACTCATATGGATATTGGTGGGGACATGTCCCTTGTGTCCATGCGAAATCTACGCCCTTGCTCCCGATTGTTCTAGGAATCCATCCTACCCGTTGTTTTTGCCCATGCGCACAACACGAAATTAAGTGGCGAACCCTCCTACCTTTGTGAATATTAGCTAGAAAAATACTCTGATGGGTAAAATTAAGTGCCAAACCATGCTACCTTTGTGAATGTGACCTACAAACATACTTTGACCCACATCCACCCATCCACATTAAGGGGACGGCTGTGGAGCGTGTGAGCAGCTTCAAGTTCCTGGGAGTCCACATCTCCGAGGATCTCACCTGGACGACCAACTGCTCCAAGCTGGTCAAGAAGGCTCACCAGCGCCTCTTCTTCTTGAGGACTCTGAGGAAGAACCACCTGTCCTCAGACATCCTGGTGAACTTCTATCGCTGCACCATCGAGAGCATCCTGACCAACTGTATAACAGTCTGGTACGGGAACTGCTCTGCCTCGGACCGGAAGGCGTTGCAGAGGGTCGTGAAAACTGCCCAGCGCATCGCCGGAGCACCACTTCCTGCCATAAAAGACATCTACAGGACGCGGTGTCTGAAAAGGGCTGGGAAAATCATCAAAGACCCCAGTCACCCATCGCATGGACTCTTCACCCTCCTGCCCTCTGGGAGGCGCTACAGGAGCCTCCGGACTAAGACCACCAGGTACCGGAACAGCTTCTTCCCCACAGCTGTCAGACTCCTGAACTCTGCCTCCTGACATCTGACCCACGTTAAACTCATGGACTGAACATACACACACCCACAATGGACAACTGTACCCTCAAACACACAATAATAACATGGACTGAACCACCACTCACAACCACTAGCACTTTATATAGCCTCTGTAGAAACTACAAAAAAGAAAGATGGAAAATATAATAAAAAAAACAAGAAGATTCTGTATGAATTTATATGAAAAGTGATGCTTCAGTGAATAGAGGGACGATGCTATTACTATGAAATGACAGCTGTGTGCCAAGTTGGATTCTGCTAGCCTTGACATTTTCCACATTTACAGTTAAAATGCAAACACCCTCACTTATCTTAACTGCACTACTGTATAGCTCTGTGTAAATAATCATTCTGTACATTCAATAATCTTTAATCCTACAACTGTTTACAACTTGCATAGTTCCCATTTCTGTATAGCTGTATATCCCAGATTCTGTAAAGTTATTTATTTCATATTCTGTATAGTTTTTCATATTTATATCCTGTTCATAGCCTGTACATAGCTTGTACTCACTACAGCCTGTACATACTTATAGTTATAGAATATTTACAACATACTTCATACCGTGTACATTATAACATACCATAATAGACCCATTTCTGTAATATACTCACATATCTATATTATTGCTAATATATATTGTAATATATCTATATCACTAAAGCACTTCTGGATGGATGCAAACTGCATTTCGTTGCCCTGTACCTGTGCATGTGCAATGACAATAAAGTTGAATTCTATTCTATTCTATTCTTTAATGTGTAAAATGAAGTGGCAAACCGTCCTGGCTTTACAAATATGAGCTACAAGCATACTGTCATACCTACTTGAATTTGTGGTGGAATTACTCTGACAGGAGAAATGTGTATAAACTACTTAAGGTAATTTATTTATTTATTTATTTATTTTTAATTTTTTGAGCGTCGTTCCAGACCATACTCCATACCAGTTGGTGGCGGTAATGCACCTTTCAATTGTTTGCCAACCGCCAATACAACTGTAAGAAAGAAAGAAAGAAAGAAGTTTCAAGACTTTAGTTGGATGGTATCGGTTGTTGTAGCAATGTCTACAGTTCAGCATCTGAGAGAGGTTATCCAGGAGAGATTAACTACTGCTGCAGAAGAAATCTTCTCAGAGTTTGCAAAAACGATCGTCCGGTATGAGGAAGAGATCAGTCAGCTAAGACTGCTGAATATCAGACCCGGGATAAAGTCACACAATACAGGTATGTAAACTTGTTGCGGTTGCGGGATCATTGTGTGATTCACGTGGGCATCAGCACCAACTTAGCGACTTTGTCGCTATATTTGGCGAGTTTTCAGACCCCTTTAGCTAGTGATGGGCAGATGAAGCTTCATGAAGCACTGAAGCTTTTCATCCAATTGATTCACCCCAGCGCTAAGCTTCTTGAAACTTCATTTGCTCTGGTAGGACATATACTGAATGTAAAAATATGAGTTGGAATGAATTTGAAGAGTGTGGCCTTAAATGTCAACAACAAAAGGAGTGTGTAAAACATGTATATTGTAGTGATGCAGTATGAAGGAAACGGCTTCCAGGGCCTAATCCGTGGTTCGGCTTCCTCCGAGGCGTGGGCGTCTATCAACAGAGATTGTACCTTCACCTATCAGCAGAGATTGTCCCTTAATCTGTAACACAGTCAAATATATTCTCAAGTAACATTCAAGCATGCCATTCAGCGTGTTAGTACGAGCTCGGGAGCAGCTTGGGAGAACAAGAAAACAGAGACTGCTTCAGATTGTCTTCCCAAATCGACTCAACTTTATTCACAAGTACAACAGTTTATATAGAGGGTAAAATTCATGAGACAGCAGATTATCAGTTTAAACCAGTACAGACCAAGATAAGGGAGCGTCTTCCTGCCCTTGGGTGAAGAAGCATCCTTTGTGTAGTTTATCAGTTCAGCTACAATTGTGATTATCTCAGCGACATATTTTCAAGGCACAAAACAAAGAGTTCTTTCATTAGTGAATTCTGAAACAAACCATCTGGCCTTCAACAGGCGTCTCCTACAGAGGCGGAGCCAGACATTTGAAACACCCGGGGCTTAGCCCTAAAGGGTAGTATGCATGTGTTTTTGTTTTGGGGGGGGGGGTTAGAAATGACTGAAAGATTAATAGGCTCTGTTTTGAGTTTTGTTCAAAAAAGAATGACTTCATATAGGGAAAAATATATATCACACATGCAGGACACCTTAAACTAGTTTTTTAATTAAGGAGCAAGGCAGAACAAAGTCGGGGCTGCATCAAGACACAGGGACTAAACCCCAATTCAACCAGACCCAGAACTGGTCCGGAATTAAAACAGGACTACAACAGTTCAAACTCATCACTACTTAGGATTTAACCAAGACAGAACCAGAATCAGAACTAGATGATAGCACTAAAAATCATCATAGACCTGCACTACACTTATTTTTTTAATTCTACCAAAGTACAATATTTAGATTGAGAAAAGTTTATATAATTATTTAGCCTTGTTGTGCAAACAAGCCTAATAAATGTTCAAGCTTAATAAATGTAGAATTTGAAAAATAGCAAACCTAAAAAGAAACACTAGGTACGAGATACATGAGGACCTGTGATACGGTGATACTTTTGGTAAATAACCATTTGACTAACATGTCTGTCTCACCTGCTCTTGTTCATCTCTGTTCTGTCCTCATTCTCCTCTCTCTCCCTGTCTGTTCCTCTCTCCCTCTCTGTTCCTCTCTCTCTCTCTGTTCCTCTCTCTCCCTCTTTGTGCTGACAATCATCAAATATACAGTTGAAACCAGATATTTACAAACTCTTCAGAAAACACAAACACTTTTTAAATTGTAACATCAAATCAGACTAAATGTTTATTTTTTTAGATTGATAAATATAAAAAACATATTTGTTAACTTTAAGAGTAAAGTGAGAAACTATCTGTATTTCTTAATTTTAAATGGCACCAAATTGTATTCAAACTTGAGCCACACTTATGGAGCTCCACAGTTCTTTTCCTGGTGTTTTGGTTGACATCTCTTGATGTTCCCATGTCAAAGAAACAGGCTCTGTGTTTTGCCTTATATGCATCCACAGCTGTGCCACCAATTTACTCACATGGACTCTACTAACCTATCAGAAGCTTCTTCAGCTCAGAATGGAATCGTCTGGAGTTTTCTTATTAATTAACAAACTTAGTGTACATGTACTCCTAAATTTGATCAAAGTGATAAAAAATAGACAGCTCTGTCTCTCTTTATTCTGACATTTAACTAATTCAAAAGATATTTCAATATTTTTCTAAAACAAAAGTTTACTCTAAATTGATGTTGTACAGTAAAAATGTTTTCTCCCTAAAGTGTATGTAAATATCTGGTTACAAATGTGAATATCCTGCTGTGTACTCAAATCCCTCTTGTTTTGCATAGAAATATACTGAACAACATACGAAGCATAATATATAAAATAACATTTACCTGAGTTTTTTCTTTGAAAGAAGCCTCTAATGTCCATTCTTATATTTCAGTACATAACTGAAACCGATTTAGTCGGGGAGGGTAACAACTGAAAATATGAAATAAACACACGTAAGCTAAGACTCTCTAAAAAAAATAGCATTTGTTCGGCTTTTCATTTCGCCATTTGTTGATTCACTTGAAGAGCAAGTAACGTAATATGGGTCAAGTGATCAGTTTGATATCAATCTTTCGTGATGCACCGTCATATTTACATTATTTGTACGGTACGAATGATTTGCTTTGGTACCTGGTCGAACTTAAGCTCTTCTTAGTATGGCTGGCTCCGTTTCTCCAACAGCGCACACAGGTAGCAGCTGCCCCGCCCCCTCGCTCAGTCGCTTAGTGCCTGAGCTCGGATCATACCAATATCAGGGGGGATTCACGCACAGTCGTAAATTCCCACAGTGTGCACTATGTGCTTCGAATATTGTGTGTACTTTTTGTTTTATACAGTTGTCAGCCAGACATCTAACTATGAAAAAATTACACTCCAAAATACCCCGGACTTCTGACAAAACAACCCGGGCTTAAGCCCAGTAAGCCACCCCCACGCTCCGCCCCTGGTCTCCTAAAAGATTAAGAAACTAATGTAGCTGAGGGAGTGATCTCTGTGGTATTTCAACCTTGTACCAGCCTGTGATTCTCACACATCAATTCTTGGGTCAAAGAGAAAAATAACTAAAACAAAGGGGCCTTAGTGAATGACAGAGTTTTCCTGCATAATGTCACTATAAAACAATATCCAGTAAATGCTCCCATGGTACTAAAATACCTAACAGTTCCACTCTTTTATTATTTTTTAAAATAATAACTCAAATAGAAAGGAAAAATCACAAATGTAATAACATAATATAAAAAGCAAATCATAAAATGTAATAGTTCACAACCTAATGTTCAATATACACATCAGGAACATCATTGGTAACATCTGGCACATCCTCAGGATCAATTTGTGCTAATTGCAAATACATTGAAGTAGCTGTACTGGTAGCTATATGGGTTATCATTGAGCGTACACAGGGTATCACACAACAGGCAATAATCATCAAAAACAAAATAATACATGCTACAACTGTTACAAAGGCTACAATTAGTTCGTTCCATTTTCCAAACGTGTCCTGCATCCACTTGTCTAGCCACTGACCGTGACCTGTATTGGCTCTTAGTTCTATCTGCAATGCTTCAAGTTTATTCATAGCTTGTGTGAATGAACCGTCAGGGGCGGTATTTTTGGGAATGAAAGTACAGCATACATCTTCAAACATAGCACAAACACCTCCTTTCTCAGCTAACAGCATATCTAAGGCCATTCTATTTTGCATGGTCATTAAGGAGGTAGCAGACATCTGTTCTCCTAGGGCTTTAAGGGCCATATTGGTCAGATTGGTATGTCTTTGCTGATGGTAATAAACATAATTGATCCAGGCTACATTTTTGTTTACCTGTATCCACGGTAGTATTGAGGCAAACCCTGCTGATATTTCTCCTTGTGCCTTTAATTCATTTGGTATTCCGCGTGGAACTCTTATAGCATCTATGTAAACGTTATGTGATTAAGCGGAGCGTTTCGTACGTCTGCTGGATACAGGCAGATCCGAGGTTTGTTGTATCAGTAGTTCTTGAGCTAAAGTTACTAGACCACAGGTACCGGTCCAATTAACAGGTAGAGCTAATCTAAGAGTATTATTGCACATCCAATAAGCATGTGGGATTGGTCTGGTCAGGCGCGAAGCTGTAAAGCCTTTTAATATGCCTCCCCAGTACGAGTCGTTTAGTGTGTTGGGCGAATGCAGGATTGTTGAGTTATCTGAATGCGTACTTATATATGCATATATATAAAAAGACATATGTCTATATTGTGTCCTGTCAACACTCGCTGCTAGCCATGTTTCGTTACAGCGTGCTCCTGGAGAGTCAGAAAAGAACGTATAGTTTTGTGTGTCATAATTTATGTTTTCAAGTTTTGGTCGGTGTATGCATGTCATCAAGATATTTGGGTGATGGCGCACCTGTGTTGGGGGCGAAAGAGGTTCAGTGCGGTCTTCGGGGCGCTTCATTGGGTTGCAGGGGTGGGTAGAGTCGTCAATCACGCTAACATCCTTACTAGAGACTTGTCCTGTGTATATGAATAAACAATCTAAAGGACTTAGTTCTACTCGCACCGCTTCAATCAGGGTTACTGTTAAGGGCCCCTTTTTATCATTTTTGAATAGCATCTTTGTTAAGGGAAAACCTGAAATTGGGTATCCCACTACAACCTGTTCTGGATTACCCTTTGAACAGACATAACAGTTACTGTTTCCTAAGTCACGAGCGGCTATTCTGGCATTTTCATACCAGGCGTTAGCTCCTGCTCTAGGGGGTGCATAAGATGGTTTATTGGTGGTGTCTGTGTTGCTTTCTACTGATTTTAGAGAACGTGACGAGTGTACTAGGTGGGTGTCTTGCCAAGTGGAGCATGAGGTATTGTCAGCAAAATGTGGCTTGCAGAAATGTGAACAGGGTTGCAGTTTACAATACGAAATAGTAAATAAAAATCCTAAGGTTAATGCAGTAGATATGATTAATAACCTAAATATATAAAAAACACAGTTCTTCAGTCGTCTCCTGGCCTGGTCCCAGGTTCGAGAGACCCCGTATAAGCGTCGTGTGATGACAATAGGCATTTCATTTTCTCCATTATCAGGATGGAATGAGTCTATCTTTATCAGGTTAGACATTGTGTGGTACTCTAGGCTTTCTGTTCCTGCTGGATGTTCGAGTACCTTGTTGTTGTTCAGGTGGGGGATCAAAGGGCTTTCTGAGTCTTGGCTCTTTCAGGCGTTGTGTGTTAATCAGTGATTGTGTGTGTGTAGGTGTATTGGATCCGGGCGCTGGCTCGCCTGAGTCGTCATCTGTAGGTGTATTGAATCCGGGCGCTGGCTCGCCTGAGTCGTCATCTACTTGATCCGATGCCTTAGGTGGTTTGGTGGGGCTGGTCTTAACCCTGCTGGCATGAATCCACTGAGGTTGTCCGTCTGTTAGGATGCTGGTTCTCGTCACTGCAAGTACAGTCTGGGGGCTGGAACACGCGGCCTCCCCGAGTGCCCTTGGTTTTAGCGACTTCACCAACACCGCGTCTCCTGGTTTCCACGGATGGGTTGGATCTGTGGAAGGGAGAGGCTGAGAGAGACAAACTTTCTGATAGTTATTATTCAGTGTTTCTACCAGGTTATGAACATAGTCAGACAATGCAGTGTCTATGTCCCCTTCCAATAGCGGTGCCCCTCTGGAGGCTGACCATGGTGTTGGAAACGGTCTTCCCATGATTATTTCAAATGGAGATAATTTGGTTGCTGCGGATGGAGTCATTCTAATCTCGCAGAGGATTTGAGGAAGTCGTTTGACCCAGGTCATTCCTGTTTCTATCATTGCTTTAGTCAGGCGATTTTTTTACCAGTGTGTGAATGTGTGTGTGAATGGGTGGATGACTGGATATGTAAAGCGCTTTGGGGTCCTTAGGGACTAGTAAAGCGCTATATAAATACAGGCCATTTACCATTTATGGTCCTATTCATTCTTTCTACAACTCCTGAACTCTGAGGATGGTATGACACATGATATTTCCAGTCTATTGCTAGAGTTTTAGCACACTTTTGAATTACTTCTGATGTGAATGAAGGTCCTCTATCACTGTTAATTTGGTGAGGTATTCCAAATCTGGGTATTATTTCATTGCACAACTTTTGACAGACTACTTCTGCAGTTTCTTTTGATGTTGGATAAGCTTCTACCCATTTACTAAATTGATCCACTATTACCAGTAAGTACTTGATGCTTCCTTGTGCTGGCATGTGTGTAAAATCAATTTGTAATGTATGAAATGGGAAATCTGGTTGTGGTAAATGCTGATGTTTTGCTTTTGAGCTACCTACATTAGTTCGTGCACATTAGGGCTGCCACAAACGATTATTTTGATAGTCGACTAGTCACCGATTATTTTTGCGATTAGTCGACTAATCAGATCATCATCCATTGGACGTACAGCGTACAGCTTATTGCACCAGCAGCATCTGGTCTTATATAACTATCATTAGCTTACAGCTTGAAGTGTTTGTGCTAACTAAAAATAAAGACAAGATGGTAGTTTATTAATTTTTAATGAAATTTGCAGATTGTTTCGGTGAAGTTTAATAAACTCCTTGCTTTCTAAAATATAACAGGACACCGGAGTATATTATCCAGCGTCTCAAACTTCTGATGATCAGCTGTCTGCTTGAAGTTTATTTAGCTGTGCAAAAACTATAACTTTAATCTCAGCCAAACCGATTTACTCAGGAACAAATAAAATACTAAAGAAAGCCAAACAATAACATTTTAAGTTATCTAAGTGACTTATATATCATGTTTAACCTGAGTAGCGAAAGACAGTGGTGGGTTTGAAAACGATTTGCCGGGAGTCCGGTGTTCTCACGGCTCTAGTTAGCCTTGCCCCCGCCTAGCTAACGAGCTAGTGGGTAACAGACGTCTCCGAAAACGTCGGAGAGCTTTTGAAAATATGTGGTGTCTTGATAAACTGAGCAGATATTTGAGGTTTACACAGCTACATTCTTGCCTGAAAATATGTTAAACGTTTATTTTGTGACCCAGAAAGAATAATAAGAGTAAAGTTAAAACTAACTAGCTGCCGCCATTGTTGACAACTGCGCTGGGCTGCGCTATGAATTCTGGGACACAGCTTCTTCTTCTTCGGGGTTTAACGGCAGCTGGCATCCTTGTACATGCAGTGCTGCCATCTTCTGTTTCAGTCCGTTATTACACCCTTAAATCCTACTACTCATTCCTGCGTCCTTTGTGATCTTACAAAGCTTCAAACGATGCGTCGACTATTAAATTAGTCGTCGACGATTTTAATAGTCGACATAATCGTGACTAGTCGACTAATCGTGGCAGCCCTAGTGCACATGTTAGACAGGTTGCTAATATGCTTTTTACTGCGTGTGATGTTTTCTCAATTACAAATCTTGATTTTATTGCTCCTATTACCCCTCTTTGTCCGACATGACTCACACCGTGAAAATGTCGGACAAGGATTGGCAGTAGTGAAGATGGGAGGGCAATCAAACCCCCAAGGTTTTTGTATAAGCCGTCTCTGTTATCTAAGGTACAATCATTACTTTCCCAGTAAGTGTAATCTGAGGCAGAGGCTTGCTCTTGTATGAATTTTAGGTCAACATTTGTTTCTAAATAGTCTAGGAGTGTGACAAGTGGCAGCTGTAAAGGCAGAGATAATACTTCCTTTCTGGGTGGTTGCTGTGAGGCAGCAGCTGCTTTCGCGATCACGTCTGCAAGAGCATTTCCCACTGCTTCGTCTGTGTCAGCCGTGCTGTGCCCCTTCGTTTTAACAACTGCAATTGCCGATGGCAGCTGTATAGCCTGCAAAAGTCTTTGAACAAGATCAGAATTAGCGATCGATTTTCCATCAGCAGATGTGAAGCCTCTCTGTCTCCACAATGTGCCAAAGTCGTGCACCACACCGAATGCATAACGGCTATCAGTGTAAATTGTCACCCGCTTATCCACATGTAGCTCACAGGCGCGTATTAAAGCCATGAGCTCTGCTTTTTGTGCTGAGTGAAATGGTAATGAGTGAGCCTCTAGTATGATGTCAGGCAATGTCACCACCGAATAGCCACAAAGAAATGAGTTGTCATTTGGTTTTGAACAGGACCCGTCCACATAAACAATGACTGAGTCTGGGATTGGTGTCTGCTCTAAGTCTGGGCGTGGTTCTGTGGATTCCTGTATACGTGTCATACAATCATGAACGTCAGGCTCGTCTGAACCATCCTGTCGGTCAGAGGAACACAGCATACGAATAAGTAAGTGTGCTGGAGAATTGGGTGTGCTGTTTGCTTTTATAGTGAGATTTGCTGTTGAAGTCAGTGTAGCTTCATAACTTGAGCGACGTTGTGCGGTCATATGTTGTGTAGTTATGTTTGCTAGAATGGTCGTGACCTGGTGATTGGTGTGTAGAATAGTGTCATGTGAGAGTGTGAGCTTCTCGCAGTCCCTTATCATGATAGAGCAAGCTGCTACTGCTCTCAGGCAGGCCGGCATCCCCTGAACTACCGCAGGCAGCACCTTTGAGTAGAAGGCTACTGGACGGTAGCCACAGCCATGCTCTTGGGCCAGTACGCCTGCACAGGTTGTGCCGTTCTCTGTGACGTACAGGTGGAACGGTAAGTGGTAGTCAGGCAGACCCAAACAAGGGGCGGAGGTCAGCGCTCCCTTTAATGCATTGAAAGAGGCAGTCATTTCTGTTGACCACAGTATTCGAGGAGGCTTGTCTTTTTTGCAGCATTCACGCAGAATGTGGTCATGAAAAGAACAGTCTGGTATCCACTGTCTGCAATAGTTCACCATGCCTAGGAAAGACAGCATTTCCTTCTGTGTAGTGGGCTTAGGGACAGAGGTCACAGCTTTGACCCTGTCTGTAGTCATGGAACGTTGTCCGTGAGACAGTGTAAATCCCAAATATTGAACAGAAGTCTGACAGTACTGCATTTTCTTTGCTGATGCTTTGTGGCCAGTCTTTTGGAGGTGCTGGAGAAGCATGTGTGTAGCAGTTTGACATAGTTTTTCACTTTCAGCACAGAGGAGGAGATCATCCACGTACTGTATCAGGGTACAGCCCTCTGGAGGAATGAAGCCGTCCAGGGTAGCACGTACCACCATTGAGAAAGCCGCAGGGCTGTCTACCATGCCTTGGGGTAAGCGAGTCCATGTGTACTGCTTATCTCTATGTGTAAAAGCAAATATCGGCTGTGTGTCCTCATGCACAGGCACTGAGAAAAAGGCGGAGCACAAATCCACCACAGTAAAATGTGTAGCTGTTGCTGGAATAGATGTCAGTATGCTGGGAACGTCTGGGACGAGAGGTGGCAGAGGCATAATGACTGCATTAATTTGCCTTAAGTCTTGTGTGAAACGCCATATGCCAGGTTTGTTAGGCTTTGGCACAGGATTGACAGGAGTGTTATATGGAGATACTGTGGGCTTTATTACTCCAACTGTCAATAAATCTCCTATGATGATGTCTAGGGCTGCGGCTTTTTCAGCGGAAATGGGATATTGCTTGACATATACCGGCTTGTTGTGTTTCAGCTGAGCATGATAAGGTGTACAGTCAATAAATCCTACATCATTCTCACCTCTTGACCATAATGTCATGTTCTGATATTCAGCTGGCAATGTGACAGCAGAGATAGTACAGTGTATGGGGTAGGTTAGATCTGTGTGTCGACATGGTGCAGTAATGTCATAGCCCACGTCTGAGTTATGTGACAAAACCACTGTTTGGCCTTCACTGGTGTGAGCAGTTATCATGTTGTTGAACAGTGTGAGAGAAACAAATATGTGGCTTCCAGGCATGGGGTTACCTGGTAGTGGTGTCTGTACACGTATTTGGCACAGTGTGTGACGTGGGGTACCAGTCAGATGGATATTGAGTTCATTCTCCGCTGAGGCGTCCAGCTGACACAGAGGCTGTTCCTTCTCCATGGTGTCGGTGCATAGGGCAGAGAAAACATAGCTGTTATCAGTATCTGCAAACATTTCACCCTTTGTGTTAAATGAAATACACAAGTTCATTTTTGCCATTAAATCTCTGCCTAATAGATTCACAGGCGAGTTTGGAATAATTATGAATGGATGATATGTAATTTCATCTGGTTTTGGGCCCCAGCGTGTTTTTAGAGAATGAGTTTTGGGGCATTGCACTAGAGTTCCGTTTATTCCCATGGTGTTGATGCACACAGAGGAAACAGGCCCACTATAGAATTTTCCAGACAGTGAACTTTTAGTGGCTCCACTGTCAACTAAAAAGGAATAAGTCTTTTCACCTATCTCTATATCTAACATGGGCAAGCTTTCTGTGTTACGGGACAATTGCAAATGCAGCATCGTGTGTAGTGCTTCACACTGTCCCTCATCCTCACCTGGGCCTCCCTATTGTCGGTCCAGCCTTTCGTTATCATATGGGTGGGGATTAAAATGTGGATTATAAGGTTGCTGCCTAGGTGCAAAGGGGCCATTATTTTGATGTGATTCCTGTCTGCGTTGCCAGTTACCTTGTCTGGAAGAGCTCTGCTGACGCCTAGTGGCAGGAGCTGGTCCTGTGTTTTGTGGTTGAGACCCACGTGCTGCTGATTTGCATTCCCTCCTCCAGTGTCCTATTTTTCCACAGTAAAAACATACGTCTCCACTCCTATCTCTCCTTCTGAGATCTCCCTGCTGCGCTTGTTGAGGGGGCGGGGCCCCTGCATACATCATTTTCTCACTTTCCTCTGAGCCTTCAACATCAAAATTCAACATCATTTTAACACTTTTAGCCTTCGTGCTGTTGGGGAAAAGATCTGCACCAGCTTTTGTTTTGACAAGTGTGATAAAGTTCTTTATTTTCATGTCATAGAGATTATCAGTGGCAGTCAGCTTCAATAGTTGTGAACATTCTGGATGAATATTGTTTAAGAATGTTGTTATGAAAATCTGATCATTTCCACCTTCAGGCATGCATGCCTCATTAGTCCAGCAGTGCATGAAACGTTTCATAAACACTAGAATAGATTCATCTGGCTTTTGCTTACACATGGTTACTGCATTTAAATCAATTTTATCTCTAGACATTGTGAGCAGAAATTTCTTTAGATTTTGAAAAAAGGCTGTGATCTTGTCATCGTTTATCCACAAAAACGAGGTGGTGTTGGCTGCTTGGTCATTTTTAGGGTCTAGTTCCTCTACTTCTTCAATAAGCTGAGATTCAGTCACACCTGGGATTCGTTGACATAATATATATCTATAATCAGGCCCACCCAAGTGGTGGTATCTGGTACTTCTCTGTAATGCAGAAACATAGGCTGTAGGATTTTTTATCGGACCCGTCTAAGGTCTTTGAATTATTCTGACCCATGGTCAGTGATTTCCAGAGGGGTTTAGACGCTTGAAGGATTTAAGTTAGTTGTTTTTTTTGCTGTGGCACACCTGAGGCTACTTGATTTTTTTTGCTAGCAATTTTATCTTTTTGGTGAGCAACTTCTCACTTTTTAACGAGCAACTTCTCGCTTTATGACCACAGGCAACTTCCTGCGTCCTTTCTGCTTTAATTTACAAAACAACAGGCAACTTCCTGTGTTTCTATGTGGGCCACTAAAGAAGGCTCCTCAGTGTATCCCACTTGTTACTACAGTGGGGCAAAAAAGTATTTAGTCAGCCACCGATTGTGCAAGTTCCCCCACCTAAAATGATGACAGAGGTCAGTAATTTGCACCAGAGGTACACTTCAACTGTGAGAGACAGAATGTGAAAAAAAAAAAATCCATGAATCCACATGGTAGGATTTGTAAAGAATTTATTCGTAAATCAGGGTGGAAAATAAGTATTTGGTCAATAACAAAAATACAACTCAATACTTTGTAACATAACCTTTGTTGGCAATAACAGAGGTCAAACGTTTACTATAGGTCTTTACCAGGTTTGCACACACAGTAGCTGGTATTTTGGCCCATTCCTCCATGCAGATCTTCTCGAGAGCAGTGATGTTTTGGGGCTGTCGCCGAGCAACACGGACTTTCAACTCCCGCCACATATTTTCTATGGGGTTGAGGTCTGGAGACTGGCTAGGCCACTCCAGGACTTTCAAATGCTTCTTACGGAGCCACTCCTTTGTTGCCCGGGCGGTGTGTTTTGGATCATTGTCATGTTGGAAGACCCAGCCTCGTTTCATCTTCAAAGTTCTCACTGATGGAAGGAGGTTTTGGCTCAAAATCTCACGATACATGGCCCCATTCATTCTGTCCTTAACACAGATCAGTCGTCCTGTCCCCTTGGCAGAAAAACAGCCCCATAGCATGATGTTTCCACCCCCATGCTTCACAGTAGGTATGGTGTTCTTGGGATGCAACTCAGTATTCTTCTTCCTCCAAACACGACGAGTTGAGTTTATACCAAAAAGTTCTACTTTGGTTTCATCTGACCACATGACATTCTCCCAATCCTCTGCTGTATCATCCATGTGCTCTCTGGCAAACTTCAGACGGGCCTGGACCTGCACTGGCTTCAGCAGCGGAACACGTCTGGCACTGCGGGATTTGATTCCCTGCCGTTGTAGTGTGTTACTGATGGTGACCTTTGTTACTTTGGTCCCAGCTCTCTGCAGGTCATTCACCAGGTCCCCCCGTGTGGTTCTGGGATCTTTGCTCACCGTTCTCATGATCATTTTGACCCCACGGGATGAGATCTTGCGTGGAGCCCCAGATCGAGGGAGATTATCAGTGGTCTTGTATGTCTTCCATTTTCTGATGATTGCTCCCACAGTTGATTTTTTCACACCAAGCTGCTTGCCTATTGTAGATTCACTCTTCCCAGTCTGGTGCAGGTCTACAATACTTTTCCTGGTGTCCTTCGAAAGCTCTTTGGTCTTGGCCATGGCGGAGTTTGGAGTCTGACTGTTTGAGGCTGTGGACAGGTGTCTTTTATACAGATGATGAGTTCAAACAGGTGCCATTCATACAGGTAACGAGTGGGGGACAGAAAAGCTTCTTACAGAAGACGTTACCGGTCTGTGAGAGCCAGAGATTTTCCTTGTTTGAGGTGACCAAATACTTATTTTCCACCCTGATTTACGAATAAATTCTTTACAAATCTTACCATGTGAATTCATGGATTTTTTTTTTTCACATTCTGTCTCTCACAGTTGAAGTGTACCTCTGGTGCAAATTACTGACCTCTGTCATCATTTTAAGTGGGGAAACTTGCACAATCGGTGGCTGACTAAATACTTTTTTGCCCCACTGTATGTGGGCCACTGAGAAAGGCCTCGTCAGCGTATCCCGTTTCTATGTGGATCACTGAGAAAGGCATAACAAAGTCTTATAAAATAAAAAGACACGTGCCTACCTTCGTCAGGATCCCACTTCTGACACCAAAATTGAAGGAAATGGCTTCCAGGGCCTAATCCGTGGATCGGCTTCCTCCGAGGCGTGGGCGTCTATCAGCAGAGATTGTAGCTTCACCTATCAGCAGAGATTGTCCCTTAATCTGTAACACAGTCAAATATATTCTCAAGTAACATTCAAGCATGCCATTCAGCGTGTTAGTACGAGCTCGGGAGCAGCTTGGGAGAACAAGAAAACAGAGACTGCTTCAGATTGTCTTCCCAAATCGACTCAACTTTATTCACAAGTACAACAGTTTATATAGAGGGTAAAATTCATGAGACAGCAGATTATCAGTTTAAACCAGTACAGACCAAGATAAGGGAGCGTCTTCCTGCCCTTGGGTGAAGAAGCATCCTTTGTGTAGTTTATCAGTTCAGCTACAATTGTGATTATCTCAGCGACATATTTTCAAGGCACAAAACAAAGAGTTCTTTCATTAGTGAAATCTGAAACAAACCATCTGGCCTTCAACAGGCGTCTCCTAAAAGATTAAGAAACTAATGTAGCTGAGGGAGTGATCTCTGTGGTATTTCAACCTTGTACCAGCCTGTGATTCTCACACATCAATTCTTGGGTCAAAGAGAAAAATAACTAAAACAAAGGGGCCTTATTGAATGACAGAGTTTTCCTGCATAATGTCACTATAAAACAATATCCAGTAAATGCTCCCATGGTACTAAAATACCTAACACAGTATACTGTGTATATTTATACTGGCAGTATGGAAATGATCATTTGGAAATGCTTAAAATGGAAATGATCATTTACTGTGAGGTGAGGTGTGGTTGGGGTGTTTTGTAACAGTGGTTGTGCTTTTGTAACGTTGAGGTATGGACAGCTACACAGTCCTGCCTGTTCACATTTTATTCTGTAAAAACTAAATTTTCACTGCTTTTATGGCCTTTTTTAGTGGGGAGAACATAGCTAGGATTTAATGATTTAACAAATCTTTTAAATCCTTTGTCCTCCACAATGCTAAATGGCTGGGAGTCCTCAATCACCATGCTGACCAGGTCTTCATCTATTTGAGATTGTTCTCCTGAGGAAAGACAACAAAAACAAAGCACAAATATAAATATCACACACGTAACTTATTACAATTGTATAATATTGTTATATCATTTAGTAACATTACTGCATGCTATATTATCATGGCATTTGATGGCTCACCTGGTCTTGCTCCAGAATCGGTGTTCCCCCTATTCTCATGCAAAGCTCTGTAGTGCCTAAGCATGGATGAGGTGTTGTTGTTATATCCCAGCTCCCTGGCACATAGCAAACACTTCACCTTGTACAAAAGTAAAGACAGCTTAACATAAATTGTATTGCACCATCAGTATTATGAAAATACATCTTCTGTAGAAATTTACATAGCTTGTTGGGAGGAATAAAATCACAATGTTCCCACACAGGGGAGGACATCCTCCTCTTCTTAGCTGGCTCCATTCTCTCCTGACTTTCTCTCCTCACTCTCATAAACCTCCAAACTGTCTCCAAACTCTCACTAACCGCAACTCTCCATCAAACACCTACATTTTGAATGAAGTCTGAGGGCTTTATATCGCTGTCATATCTCGCGGCAAAGTTCGAACCACTTCATGAACCAGTCACGTGGTACAGCCGGGCAGCGAGGCTTCGGACGTCATCATTTTCAGCTCCTCCCATAAATGAAGCAAGCCTCGATACGCGCATCGCGGAAACGCCCCCTCCATTACTCGACACAGGCTTTGAAGCCTCGATACAGAACGTCACATCACTACCTTTAGCGACTCTGTTTTTCTAAAAAGCGACTAGCGACAAATCTGGCGACTTTTTCTTATTTATGACGATTTTTGACATGAAAGCGCGTATCGCTCTTCGCAACAAGCAGCGGGTGCTTTCTTTCTTTCTTTGTTATGGGAAGAAATACTGAAATCATCATGATTGAGTAGTGATTTATGTAACTTTGTGTATATAATTTGGCATTTCCTACTGATGTAGGCTAAAAATAAATACATGATACAATTTCATGTATTTTAAAGGTTTATTTGCAAGACACAAAAACAGACAAAATAGAAAGTTCCAAATGTATTGTGCACGAAACAAATTCAAACGTGGCGATGGAGCCAGGTGCAGATGTCTGTCACGAGTTAATCTGGCTGTAGGCTATGGCACTTAGCCACAGGTGGAGCTAGTTGACTCGACTCCATTTGAGTGCACACAAAGTAAACTGCACGCTTTAGTTGTGATTCTGAAATCGGAGTAATAGAACGTACGAGGGGAGCGATAACAACTACAGGATTCTCCCGATCGTTTACTCTTGCTGTCCCGTGAGCAGCATCGGCGTGGTGTTAATTGTTTGCTGTTTTCGCGATCGCCTCCTGCATGAGAATATCCAGGTAAACTCGCGACATTTTTAAACATTTTGTTGTTAAAGAGCAACAAGGCTGACACAGTGTGTTTGAGGTAACCTCACAAATATCACAGATTAAATATTTGCTGTTTATTTGCTGTTTTGTCGGTAGCGGCTCCTGAAAGGCAAGTCTACCACACATCTGTTCGACCAAAGCCAGTTGATCTGCGACGCCAGTTAATCTGGAAAACTGGAAGCAGGATTCATCACGTCATCACTTAAAGACCGGATAGCGATTTTCCTTACTGAGGAGTTGGCCACATGGTGGGCATGTGGACAATTCCTGCCAATGCTTTGGAAGCATTTGGAATGTGTGGATAAATGCATTGATCTACAATAGTAATACACCACAGTAAAGTGTATGAAGTTTCATCTGTGTAAATAGACTTACCGGCAACTTTCTTTGGTAGACGTGTTCAAATACTCTAGCGTTTCGGCTCGTGTTGGCGATCAATACTGGTGATCACTTTGATCATGGTGTGCGTGATTGTGCTGCACTGGCTGATCTGACTATTTTAGAGACTGCTTATCTGTTAGCATTTTCCAGCACAAACATCTGTATAATTTACAGAGAGTGGTACCTGCCTTCATTAAACACTTTAATCTTTCATTATCATATTGGGATCATGCTGCTGTTCATTTTTTTGCTTTTGTTTTTTCACATTGTGTAATAATCACTGGCAGCCACATCTAAAAAATAGATCCTAGATGAGTGATTGTTTCTGTGGCAACATTTGCAACAATGCAAGAAACCATAAGCTTGATTCTCAATAGATGACCCTTTTAATCTTTCTTGATCTTTCTTATCATCACATTAGTCACCATTTTCTTGTGTCCCTTTGTTGATGAAGGTCTGGATGATCAGCAGGTCTGTGATCAGGAGAGGAGCTCCAGTCTCCACCAGCAGGACCCAGAGCCTCCACAGACTAGAGAGGAACAGAAGGAAATGTGCAGCAGTGAGGAAGGAGAGCAGCTTGAACTGAAGCAGGAGGCTGAAGGCATTAATGTGTGGACTGGTGAAGAGGTGGATTTGTTGTGGAAATCTGGAGTAAAGCTGACCACAGTAGGTATGTAAAACTGTAATATACAGATTACATATTAAAACGTTGGGTGATGACATGACAAAGACACGTGGCGTGTATTACCGTCTAGCATACTACCTCACTGAAGACATGTTTTCTCTTAGCACTGTAAAATATAAACCGGGTTCAACATCTTCTGTTTGTTTAATAAAAAACAAAAATTTTGAATTATGTTTGTCCAGTGAAGGAAGTCTCAGGCTTAAGCCACAGCCTGGTAATGGCTTTTCTTGCTGCAGTGAGAAGAGTCTTAGTTAAATATAAATCCTCTCTTTTAACCTTATCATCAATATTTCCTAAAAATACTGTAGTACAGTCCTCAGGAACCTTGTGACCTAAAACCTTATCACCCACTGTTTTCCAGAATGAGTGATTTTTAGAGCAAGACCAGAAGATAAATCTTTGGTTCTTCATCAAATTGAGGTACAATTTAGATTTCTGTTGTTTTTTGTTGGTAGGCGTTGCACATCATTTCAATTAAAAGAGTTAATCATCTCAGCCTCAGCTATCTCTTTATTTTAGTAGTCTCGAAGTTGTAGATATCGAAACAAATCCTGGTTTTTCAATTCAAACATGTCTTTAAGCTCTTGAAAGCTCCTACCTTTGTCCCTTTTGGTAATTAAACAGAAAGCAGTCAGGCCCCTGTTGGTCCACTCTTTGAAAGCCTTGTCATATTGTCCTGGTTTAAAACTATTTTCCAAGCTTATCCATCGCAACTTTTTGTGGCTATTTTTCAGGGTCAGTGCCATCAGGTATTAGCCTCTCTCTTCTGATCACATTTTCACCAAAGCTTATTACAGAGCTGCCCTCTTCTCCTTCTGGGACTCCGTAAATTCGCAGGTTATTTCTTGTCGATCTAGACTGAAGGTCTTCTAGCTTTTTGCCACTCGTGTTTCGGCTTCCTCAAGTTTCTCACTGTATTCTTGGACTGCTAGCTTATTAGCCGTTAGCTGTTGGTTTGTGTCTTTTTGAATTTATTCAGGTCTTCTTTCAACTCACGCCTGAAATCTTCTTTGAATGCGTTGAAGTCAGCTTTCATCTCCGTCCGGAGGTCAAAGATTTGTTGGCTGATATTTTTAATGCCCTCTTGCAAAGATTTGAGTTTGGCCCCCTCGCCATTTTCTTTATCTGAGTTAGCCTTATCCGCATGCGTGTTCTCTCTCTCTTCTGGAAAATACTGTTCAGTTGGTCCATGTATCTTGTTCCTTTTCTTTGTCTTTGTCCCCACCCCTGCATTGTTTTAAACATAGAAGTAGTAAAAAGAACTTGAATTTAAGGGGAAATTTGCTCGACCCCGAGGAGCTCAGAAATTACGCAGCCATTTTGCCTTGCTGCCAACCGCACGAGAGATAATATTTAAAAAATTTGTGCACCTTAAACATCGCTCACATATCTGAGAGACATGCTCACAGTGTAACTTTTTTCATGTTTGTTGTCATTTGTTCCATCAAGACCTCCCACAGCAACATAATTGTAAGGAAAATGAGGATCTAGATGACCCGCAGGTCTGTAGCCAGGAGAGGAACCCCAGTCTCAACCAAGAAGACCCGGAACAGGAGGAAATGTACACCAATCAGGAAGGAGAGCAGCTTGCACGTAACCAGGAAACCAAAGGCATCGTCGTCTGGACTGGGCAGGAACTAGGCATCATGTGGAACCCTGAAGTAAAGTTAAACAGAATAGGTATGCAAAATTGTAGTCAAACTGTCAAATTGTAGGTAGATTTCTTAATACAAAACTGAATATAACTCATGTTGAGTCCTAATCTGACCTCAGCGATATGTTATAGAGGTGCATGAAGAATCGAAGGACCAACTCCTATAAGGAAACTGACGCATGTTTTAAGAGCCAAAATTTCTGGCCTCTCAGCTAAGTCTTGTCCATCAAGGTGGTTCTTCTTTTTTTGTGCCCTGCATTTATGAAGCGGTTGCTTGGTCTCTCCAATGTCCAAGAAACTCCTATGCGTCCGACAAGTGTGTCCTCCTTTTACCCAGATTTGAAGGATGGGTCGGGTGTATACTTCGTGGCCCAACATATCCTAGAATTCGTAGCGTGGCCCACCCAAATCCAGTTTCCATCAATGGTGGCAGCTACTTAGTTTTAATATTACTCTGTCTGGGCGACAAAATAAACTTTTAAGAGCCTGGCCAGTAGCCATTCAGGCATGAGGGCTTGTTGTTCTTGGTCACAGGGATGATTGTGGATCGTTTGAAGCCACCCATGGCTCCAATACCATCCACATAAGTTTTTGAACACCTGAGAAAATCAGTGTTAATCTTTGGTACAGAAGCCTTTGTTTGCAATTACAGAGGTCAAAGGCTTCCTGTTGTTCTTGACCAGGTTTGTACAGGTCTCCACAAAGATCTCCTCTAGATCTGTCAGCTTGTGGGGCTGTCACTGAGCAACACAGTTTCAGCTCCCTCCAAAGGTTCTTCCAGAGGACTTAGGTCAGGAGACTGGCTAGGCCACCCCAGAACCTAATCTTAAGATTAGAGGGTGTCTATGTATTATGTGGAGCATTGCAATACAAACAATTTTTTTTTTTTTTTATTTTTTATTTTTTATTTTTTAGAAATAATTATTTCCTTAATTGAATGTGAATTTCAGACCCCTCCATGATTTCTAAGTGGGAGTACTTGCAAAGAAACCTCTGGCAGACTCAGGGAGTCTGCCAGAGTGTTCAAATACTTATGTTCCTCACTGTATATTGTCTTTATTTTCTCATCGTAGATCTGTTTATATTAATTAATGTGCGATATCTGTAATTCAACGCCAGAGTTTGAAAAGAGTTCAACTGTTTTAGATATTTACTGAGCTGACGCATGCACATTAAAACAAAGACTCAACAGTCACCCTATATCACACAAATTCCAACAGAGTAATATTTATGAGAAGAAGGAAGGAAGAAGACAATTGTTTCAATTTAAAATTTCCGCCCAATCGATTCTCTTTTTGCTTGGGCAGTTTAAAGAATTACATGTTTTCTCTGCAGCATGGAATGGGAAAAATGATTTAAACAGATTTTATATTCTGCTTTCTGGAATATACAATTCCAAACTTAAATTGATCATAAGAGGAGTGTCCTCTGCAAAACAGCTTGTCCCTCCAACATGCCTGTAATTGGTATATCTGTGCAACATGCTTACCATGTGGAGACCTGCTAATGGTTACCTTGTAATTTCTCAAAT
Organism: Rhamphochromis longiceps; assembly: GCF_057381845.1. NCBI lineage: Eukaryota > Metazoa > Chordata > Actinopteri > Cichliformes > Cichlidae > Rhamphochromis > Rhamphochromis longiceps. The sequence continues at coordinate 5,093,625 of NC_140574.1, forward strand.
GTATGTCTTTTTTTGCTGCTTCTTTTTTTTTTTTAATCTGTTGCTTCAGATTTACCACAACATGACTGTAAGGATGAGGGAGGGCTCACAGATCAGCAGGTCTGTAACCAGAAGAACAACTCCACTCTGGACCAGGAGGATCCTTCGCAGATTAAAGGGGAACAGGAGAAACTCAGTACCACTCAAGAGGGAAAACCGCTTGTACAAAAGCAGGAGACCGGAACATTTTCTGCCTGTAAAGAAAGTGACCACAGTGAACCAGGACCAAGCAGTGACCAGCTCCTTTCTCACAACTCCACTGACACAGATCAGGACGAAAAAAAGGATGATAATTCACACAGTATAAAGTCAGCGCAAATTGTATCAGGACTGACAGTTCAAAATTCCAAGACAGCACATTTATGTAGCACCTATGGGAAAAAATTTAATTCTAAACCAAACTTGAATCAACATATACAAATTCACAAAGGTGGGAAACCACATTCTTGCGGCACCTGTAGGAAAAGATTTCGTTTTATGTCAGACTTGGCTAGGCACATCAAAACTCACACAGGTGAGAAACAATATTCTTGTAGCACTTGTGGGAAAAGATTTAATTTAAAATCAAGTTTGAAATCCCACATAACAATTCACACAGGTGAGAACCCATATACCTGTAGCACATATGGGGAAAGATTTCGTCTAAACACACAGTTGAAGGGACATATGCAAATTCACACAGGTGAGATGCCATATTCCTGTAGCACTTGTGGGAAAGGATTTCATTTTAAATCAAGGTTGAAATCCCACATAACAATTCACACAGGTGAGAAGCCATATTCCTGTAGCACATGTGGGGAAAGATTTCGTCTAAACCTACAGTTGAAGAGACATGCGACTTCACACAGGTGAGAAGTCTGAGTCACAGAGAGGGCCCAAACTGTCCAAAGTTGTAGAATCCCCTAATTAGTGAAATTTATAGCTTACATTTGTTAGTGCAACTTGTTTTAAAGGCATGAAAATCTGTAGTATTATTAGGGCTGGACATCGTCACTGATTTCTAGAATCGATTCGATTCCGATTTGATTTGAGTCGATTTGAATCTGGGAAATTTTGCCTCAGTTAGAAATATTATTATTCTGATCACGTATCAGTACATATCCATATCTTTATATCTATAAAAAGAAAGCTGACACTTGCGAGACTTTATCAAAGGTGTAAGCGTCACAGCAGATGCCTTTGTGTCAAAGTAATTGAGGATAAAAGACAGAAAAACATGAAGGCAATCAGGGGTGATTTTAGCCCATTTTTGGGGGTGCTTCAGTGTTTCAATATTTATCTTTTATTAGATGTTCGTGTGGTTTGGTTATTTGCCTTTTGGTTGAAAGTAAACTGAGAGGACTTTTTGTTAGTGATCTTAATAGTATTTTTTTTCATATGAATGTAATTTTTCATCTAATCGAATAAAATCTATTTGTATATGATTGTCAGTCCGAAGAGGGAGAGAGGAAAGAGGAGAATGTGTACAAGGCCAGGAAGAACCAGGTAACAGGATTTTAATGAATCGATATCATGTTATCCAAACTAGAATCGATTTTAATCAATAAATCGATAATCAAAACCCACCCCTAAGTATTAATTCCTTCTTACTGTGAGGCTGGCATAACAGTCATTATTCCTGACCCTGTGAGCTGACCTCGGGCATAAACCTGTCAAAAAAAGCTATAAAAATGATGGCTAAAGATGGAAGAAAGCCCAGAAAGTTATGCAAGACAAATGTTGAATATTATAGAGGAAGCAAAGTTGTGTAAATTGGATACACTGGTCAAAGTGAGACATTAATAAAAACATTCTATAATAATTGTTTTTAAGAAAACAATTTGTACACAAAGAAATAAATCTAGTTTAAAATTGGAATTAAATAAGTTTAAAGAAAAAATATGGATAATTATATAATAAAGGATGAGCAGCTGGTGACTCCTCTCCCATAAAGGGGTTTAGAAGTGCACTGGGAGTCTTCATTTTTATCGTTGTTGGCTTTTGGCCTGCATGTGCTTACGGAAAACACTGTAGAGGGCTTTGTGTTTTTTTTTTTTCTAAATTTTTGTTTATCTCGTCTGTTCAATAAAACTGTTGGCACCAAACTTCACTCATCTCCTGTGATTTTTGCACCCGTGTGTATACCTGTGAGCATGACTGCACTTGTATTTAAAAGGTTCCTTCATGTAACGATCTGCTAGAGGGCGTGCGGAGCCATAGTCCCGTTCCCCATGAAGCAGGCATGAAGCAGGTATGGAGGAGATCCAGGCTCCAGACATGCAGAGACCCCCAGTGCGCAAGAGTTTACGGAAGACCAACAGAGGGGCAACCATGCCACCCTTCCGGAAAGAGCTGAGAAGAGCTCCAGACGAGGGGTCACCCCAGGTCCCTGTGAGTCTTCAGTGTTTCTCCGCTCCGGCCTGGTCTGTTCAGGTGGAGCCCGGAGTCCACACCTGCCTCGTTCATCTGTTCATCATTGCCGGCAATCATCAGGCTGCGGTCTGTGACCGGCTCCCGGTGCAGACGGCTCCCTGTTATAGTGTTTCTTCACTTGGCTCATGCGAGCCCAGCCCAATTTTTACTCTTTAAGTGTGCGCGTGTGTGTATGTGTGTGTGTGTGTGGGGGGGGGGAGATATGTGTGTATTCACATCATTTATGTTAATGAGAGTGTGGGGAGTGAGTTGGAGGGTGGGGTGGGCTGCTTTTAACTATGTAAAGCACTTTGTGCTACATTTTTTTTTTTTTTTTTTTGTATGAAAAGTGCTTTATAAATAAAGATTGATTGATTGATTGATTTAACATCAGCGTCTCCTCCAGTTCTCTGCCAGTCTGTCAGCTATCCTATGGTTGTCACCAGGCCATGAAGTCTCTGTTGTATGTTTTGATTGAGACTAACTTTGATCTCTTCTCCCTCCAAGCAGTCATGACAGGAGCCCATGTCACACTGAGTTACTCACCTCTTCCACTTGCTGCTGAGCTCACTCTGTGGAATACTCACCTGTCTGGCATCACGCTTGTCTGAATTTCCAGTAGATTATTTCTGAAGCTCTGAGGACTCAAAAATGCAGAAAAAATATAGGAAACTAAAAGAACTGAATGTTGACCAATCCATGTGTTCTTCTAGAACAGGGGTCGGTAATCTGCGGCTCCGGATCTGCATAAGGCTCTTTCATCCTTATACTGCGGCTCCACGTGGCTTGGGAAAATAGTATTTAACTGAAGTGCATTTTATTTGTGTTAGTTCTTTTTTTAACTTGTGGTTCTAAATTGGAAGATTATTGTGATCTTGAAATTCAAAAGTAAAATTATGTTTTATTATTTTCGTTGCTCAAAATATGTGTCACACTGGCAGAAGCCGGTATACCTCCCAAAACGCTGTGCATTTATTAAGACTTTGAACCCCAGTTAGGGCTAGTAAAGAGAAAAATGTAAGAAAAGAAAAATGTTCACATGAACATGCTTTTCTGCATCTCTTTATTGACCACTTTTCCCACACGTTTGCTGCACACACACAGCCAGCTGTAGCTTTCCAGCTAACAAACGCTAACAAAATAACGCTGAAAACCGATAAAAACCCTGAAAATCATACATTTCACACCTGAGCCTCAACTCTCGCGGCCCGGTACCAAACGACTCACGGACCAGTACCGGTCTGAGGCCCGGGGGTTGGGGACCGCTGCTCTATAACGTCCACATCGATACCCTGGATTGAAACAGGGGTCACAGGTTTCCTGGTCCTCCTAAAGTCCACAATCAATTTTTGGTCTTCGGTCACTTTGAGCTGCAGATGATTCTGCTTGCACCACTTGATAAAGGAGTCAACTACAGCCCGGTACACCATCACATCACCCTCACTGAAGCATCCAACCACCGCAGAGTCATCAGAAAACATCTGAACATGGCAGGTCTGTGCAGTGGCTGACGTCTGTGATGGGGAGAGGGCAGTTCCTTGTGGTGCCCCTGTGTTGCTGATCACCTTGTGAGACACATAATGTTGAAGAAGCACATTTTGTGTTAGATACTCAAAAATCCAGGACACAGGAGAGGCATCCACTTGCATCTCAGTCAGCTTATCTCCCAGGACGATTGGCCTGAGAAGCCGGAGAAGCTTCTTTCCGCAGGCGATACGGTCTCTCAATCACACCACCACATAGTACTGACCCACAAATATGGTTTTTACACACACACTGGACATTCTGGACATTTGTTTACATTTGTTTACATTTGCCATCTTGTTATTGATTAATCAAATCACTCTATCACAAGTCGCTTAAATAAATCACTTTTAAGCATATTTGCACTACAGACTGCACTACACTACAGACACTACAGACACTTAAATATGTGGATTGCACAACCCTGGACATTACATTTCTTTCATTACCATTTATTACTCGTACAGCTGCTTTTATTGTTCCATATTTCTTCATATATTCTTATATATTTTCTATATTGTGTATTTTATGTATTGTGTATTTGTACTTGTATTTGTTGTACAGTTATTTTATTTGTAACTTTAATTTTTATATTTTATTCTTTCCTAGTTAAATTTACCCTTCATTTTAATTTTCCTATTTATTTCCTATCCTATTCATAGTCTTTTATTTTAGGTTACAAGCAGTTGTCTAAGCATTTCACTGCATATCGTACTGTGTACGTGACAAATGAAATTTGAATTTGATGATAATAAATGCACTGGAAAAGATAAAAATGACCCTCACACTGCTTGCCAGCTGGCCCATATGGGTGTAGACACAACTGAGTAGGTAGATGATGGTGTCCTCAGGTCTGAGGTGGGACTGGTAGTTAAACTGAAGGAGATCCTGATCTGGCCTGACTATATGGTACTGCATAAGACAACTCGTGAAAATAACATGTGTACCAAACTCTTTAACATGAAGGGTTGTCGTAAGAAAAATGAAGAAAAGGCTCGTTTCTTTCAGATTGTATGCTGAATTGAGCAAATATGACTAAAAATTTTAGACATTGTTAAACATGTGGGTATCTTTCATTTTTAAGACCTGGGTAAATCTCAAAACATCACATTTTTACTGCTTACCTTCGGTTTGCACTGAGGTGGAGTGGGGGAGTATGTGTAGCAATTACATAGAAGAATATTATCTGTCTCAGGTCCTCGTTCCTCCAGAGTAGGAGTGTACCTGGATTACAGAGCAGGTATTTTGTCCTTCTACAGCGTCTCTGAAACCATGACTCTCCTCCAGAGAGTCCAGACCACATTCACTCAGCTGCTTTATGCTGGACTTTCTCGTTACAACGCTGGAGACACTGCTGAGTTCATTAAAATGAAATCGACCCTTTTCTGTTTATTAAATGTACTATTGTCTGTGTTTCAAAGAAACAGAAAACACTCTAATTCACGAAGCTTTCATAATGTTTTGAGCTTTGATCTAAATTTTAATGTTAAATGATAAATTCTTTATCCAGGTTTCTCCAAAGTACCAGACTTTATGTCAGGACTTGATTTTTTGTTAGACTGACCTGATGAGGGCAGTATTACGCCTTTGATACTTCCAGCTTAAGATCGAAGAAGAATAGCGGAAATGACGTCACTGAGCGCTTGCATCGCGAGTTATATTTGAAGACTTTGATTTGAATGTATCAGTTGTTGTCGCAATAATGTCTTCAGTCCAGTATCTGCGAGAGGTTATCAAGGAGAGATTAACTGCTGCCGCAGAACAAATCTTCTCAGAGTTTGAAAAAACGATCGTCCGGTATGAGGAGGAGATCCGTCAGCTAAGACCGCTGGATATCAGACCCGGGATAAAGTCGCACAATACAGGTGTGTAAATTTGTGGAGGAATGGGGGTTGCGGGATCCTCGCGGGAACCCAACTCTGCTTAGATTTTACCATGTGCGCTTCACACTACCGTAACTTATCGACTATTTAAGCTAGAAAAAGAAATTACAGGGTTACTGAAAGAAGAGAGGCTGAGTTTTACGGGGATATTTGGTGTATTACGGTAGCACAAACCGTTCGCAAGCTACTGCTGTCTGAAGAACCAAGATTCACTAACGTAATCCCTCGACCATTTGGGCAAGAGAGACATTTCAAACGGTTACTGAAAGACACGAAGAAGAGCTTTACGAAACTTTACGGTGCATTATTAGAAAACACGAGCAGTGACGGTCCAATCACATGTATGGAAAAGTGGCAACGCTCCAAAAAGGCCTCGAAATTTAAAAAACTGAGTGGCCATTGCTCAAAAACTTTATTGTACATATTTAGTATAGTTGATGTTGTGTTACGTTTGTTCCTGTTGAATTAATATTAGGTTTGTAGCTTGAACCTATTCGCTGGAACGTTTAAGACAATATAATTACACAGCAAAGCAAGACACGAAGTAGCCAAAGTTCTTCATGTTTCTCGTGCGCGAGATTCTCGTTCATCTAAACAAAAGGCACTTAGCCTAAAACAGATATAGCCACGTTTATCCTACCATAAAACAATAAGAGAAGGTACGACCTCTCCCATGCTCCCAGAGTGCTCTGGAATGCAGACTATTAAGGATCAAACCTCTACCAATCTAAAACTAATTATAAAACTCTAAGCATATATAAGTAGATATTTCTAAGCATAAATGACAATCAACAATACAAAACCTAACAATATCAGTTTCCACTTAACTATAAATCTGAAAAAAAAAACAGTCCTTTTTTTTTCACTTTAAACTGTTGTTTCATTGCCATAACAATACAATAATGTAAAATGAGTGCCAGGGGGCAAAAGTATTCACTTTTAGTTTGATTTCTGGCCCGTTTACAGCCAAAATGACCAAAAATTACCAGGCGGCCTAAATGATGCTTGGTCAATAGCTTTCATGATCATATTCAGATCATGCTGCTGTTCATTTGTGTATTTTGTTTGTTTGCACATTTTGTGACGATCACTGGCGGTCACTTTTAAAAATTAGACCCCAGACGGCTTTAAGGTTATCAGTGTCGCCCAGTGAAAAAATGGCCAGGAGTGAATGTTTCTGTGGCAACATCTGCAAGAACGCAAGAGGCCGTGAAACCATAAGCTTAGTTCTCAACTCCCTTTTAATTGTTCTTGATCTTTCTTGTGATCACATTAGTTACTGATTTCTTCTGTCCCTTTGCTGAACACGAAGGTGATCAGCAGGTCTTTGACCAGGAGAGGAGCTCCAGTCTCCACCAGCAGGGCCCAGAGCCTCCACAGACTAAAGAGGTACAGGAGGAGGAAATGTGCAGCAGTGAGGAAGGAGAGCCGCTTGAACAGAAGCAGGAGGCTGAAGAAATTGATGTGTGGACCGGAGAACAGCTGGATTTGTTGTGTAAACCTGGAGTAGAGCTGACCACAACAGGTATGTAAAACTGTAATATACAGATTTCATAATACAGAAATGAATAAGACTCATATTAAAACATCAGGCAATGATATCAGAGTTGACTCCTCAGGAAGAGAGCTCACAATGACACATGCATTACCACCTGGCATACCACCTCACCTAAGACGTGTTTTCTGTTAGCACAGTAAAATAAAAACTGGGTTTAAAATCTTCTGTTGTTTAATAAAAAACAAAAATTTCCTCCATATAGATTTAAGTCAAGTTGACCCAGAACTGTACGCAGAATGTAGAAAAATACCCACAAGGACCAAGTTTGCGTGTGTGTGTGTGTGTGTGTGTGTGTGTGTGTGAGAGAGAGAGTGAGACCCCATAAATGACTTCCCTAAACCTGCTGGTCTGGAAGTCCAGCAGTTCATCTAAACAAAAGGCACTTAGCCTAAAACAGATATAGCCACGTTTATCCTACCATAAAACAATAAGAGAAGGTACGACCTCTCCCATGCTCCCAGAGTGCTCTGGAATGCAGACTATTAAGGATCAAACCTCTACCAATCTAAAACTAACTAGAAAAATTTGCATTTCCTGCGAAAATGCAGTGTGGATGCCTTAACGGCTGAAGATATCTGCTGAAAAAAGCTGAAAAAGTTGAAAAAAAAAAAAAGATGCCCTGAGCAGGATTCGAACCTGGCCCTCCTGATCAAAGGGCAGCTATTTAGCTCACTGAGCCAAACACTTTCTCACAAAGAAAAGGTGGAGAGATTGACAATTGTGCTAGCAGAATTTGGGCAAAAAAAAAGGGGTGAAAATTCTGCTGAAAAGAGTTCCATCAGCAGAATTTCTGCTGAAAAGAGGTGAATGAGCAGAATTCTGCTGAAAAGAGTTTTTTTTCTGAAAACAGCAGAAAAAACTGAAAATTTTGCTGAAAAGAGTTGAATGAGCAGAATTCTGCTGAAAAGAGGTTTTTGCTGAAAAAGAGCTGATAAAGTTTGGATTTGTGCTGAAAAGGGGTTAAAAAAACTGAAAATTTTGCTGAAAAGGGGTGAATAAAATGAAATTTGTGTTGAAAAGAGTTTTAAAAAAGTTTAACTGTTAAGTGAAAGAAATGTTGCCATAAGCTGGATTTGAAACCAGGCCTCCCAGTCTGAGAACGGATGCTTATCTCACTGAGGTAAAGCACAGCTCAGCCCATCATGCAAAATCAGTGACCACATTGATAATGTGTTCCATTCATTTCAATGGTCAAAAGTCATAACACACATCATCAGAAATAGCAGAATTTTTTAAAGTTTAAACATAGCATTTCTGCTAAAACTTAGTATTTATACTAAATAATATTTTTTTCCTGCCAAATCATAGCATTTGTGCTGGAACACAGAAAGTTCCACCAAATCATACAATTTGTACTAAAACATTATTTATGATTTAGCAGAAACATTGGGACTTGGTAGAAATACTATGATTTACATGAAATACTTTGACTTAGCAGAAGTACTACAATCTAGGAAAAAAGTACTAAAGCATAGCAGAAATTCTATCATTGAGCAGAATTACTAGGATTTAGAAGAAATACTAAGATTTGGCACAAACACTGATGTGGCTCAAGAACCTTTATTGTGCAGTTATACTATGATTTGGAAGAAATACTATACTTTGGCACAAATACTATGATTTGGAAGAAATACTATGTTTTAGCACAAATACTATGATTTGGCTCAAATACTATAACTATCCTCGGTCAGAAGGAGAGGCTGACATCCAGGGATTAGATTACCACAGGTGGAGTTTATTGCGGTCAGATGGATGGTACAGGGAGGTATGGCATACAGTAGGAGGATGTGGAGAGGTGATATGGTGTGGTTTCTATGATTAAGAACAGGGTATGCATTACAACATGCATACAGATTAAAGATTAAGAAAACTGGTAACAAATTCCTCCACTACAAATCAGTCTGATGCCACTTTTTACAGGGTTCCCGTTTACTAAGGCAGTACCCAAAAGGCGCCACAAGAGGGCACTCCAACACAAGAGATGACCTATTTACACTGATGCACTTAGTAAACAGCCCCTACTTAGCCACTACATAATACAGTGATATTACAGTATACAAATTCACACGAATACTATGATTTGGCAGAAATACTATGACTGAGTAGTAATACTATAACATAACAGATTTCCTAAAAAAAACTATTAAATTGCAGTAATTCTATGACTTGGCAGAGATACTACGTTTTAGCACAAATACTATAACAACGCAGAAATACTATGACTTAGTAGTAATACTATAACATAACAGTTCAATGTTCTTGCACAAATACCACAATATGGCAGAAATACTATGTTTTAGCACAAATACTGTGATTTGGTATAAATACTATGATTTGGCACACATACTATATTCCGCAGATACACTATAACATAACAGATATGCTACAACTTAGTAGTAATACTATAACATAACAGAATTATTATTTGGGCACAAATACCACGATTTGGCAAAAATACTATGATTGGGTACAAATACTATGATTTGGCAATAATACTGCATTTTAACACAACTACTGAGATTTAATTGAAATACTATGATTTAGAAGAAATACTATTACTCCATACAAATACGATACTTTGGGACAAATACTATGTTTTGGTTCTAATACTATGATGTGCAACAAATACTATGATTTGGCACAAGTACTATGATTTAGTACAAATACTATGATTTGGCAGAAATACTATGACTTAGTAGTAATACTATAACATAACAGATTTCCTAAAAAAAAACTATGAAATTGCATTAATTCTATGACTTGGCAGAGATACTACGTTTTAGCACAAATACTATAACAACGCAGAAATACTATGACTTAGTAGTAATACTATAACATAACAGTTCAATGTTCTTGCACAAATACCACAATATGGCAGAAATACTATGTTTTAGCAAAAATACTGTGATTTGGTGTAAATACTACGATTTGGCACACATACTATATTCCGCAGATACACTATAACATAACAGATATTCTACGACTTAGTAGTAATACTATAACATAACAGAATTATTAATTGGGCACAAATACCACAATTTGGCAAAAATACTATGATTGGGTACAAATACTATGATTTGGCAATAATACTGCATTTTAACACAACTACTGAGATTTGATTGAAATACTATGATTTAGAAGAAATACTATTACTCCATACAAATATGATGCTTTGGGACAAATACTATGTTTTGGTTCCAATACTATGATGTTCAACAAATACTATGATTTGGCACAAGTACTATGATTTAGTACAAATACTATGATTTGGCAGAAATACTATGCCTTAGTAGTAATACTATGACATAAAAGATATACTATGGTTTTGCAGACATACTATGATTTTGCACAAATACCATGATTTGGCACAAATGCTATGATTTAGCAGAAATACTATGATTGGGTACAAATACTATGTTTTGGCAATAATACTGCGTTTTAACAACAACTACTGAGATTTGATTGAAATACTATGATTTAGAAGAAATACTATGACTCCATACAAATACGATGCTTTGGCACAAATACTGTGATTTGGCAGAAATACTATGACTTAGTAGTAATACTATAACATAACAGATTTCCTAAAAAAAAACTATGAAATTGCAGTAATTCTATGACTTGGCAGAGATACTACGTTTTAGTACAAATACTATAACAATGCAGAAATACTATGACTTAGTAGTAATACTATAACATAACAGTTCAATGTTCTTGCACAAATACCACAATATGGCAGAAATACTATGTTTTACCACAAATACTGTGATTTGGTATAAATACTGCGATTTGGCACACATACTATGATTTGGCAGAAATACTATGCCTTAGTAGTAATACTATAACATAAGAGATATACTATGGTTTTGCAGACATACTATGTTTTTGCACAAATACCATGATTTGGCACAAATGCTATGATTTAGCAGAAATACTATGATTGGGTATAAATACTATGATTGGGCAGAAGTACCATGTTTCAGTACAAATACTATGATTTGGCAGGAATACTCTGGTTTAGCAGAAATACTCTGATTTAGCAGAAGTACTATCTTTTGGTAGAAATTCCTGCTAAAAGGTACTATTTCTGCGTTTTAGCAGAAATACTGTAATTTGGCATAAATACTATAATTTGGGATAAATACTATGATTTGGCACATATAATATATTCAGCACATATATTATAAAATAACAGAAATATTTGGCCCCAAAACCATGATTTTGCACAAATACCATGATTTTGCAAAAATACTATGAATTGGCAGAAATACTATGATTTGGCAAAAGTACTTAGATGTAGTAGAAGTACTTTGCTTTAGCAGAAATACTATGATTGAGGAGTAATACCTAAACATAGGAGAAATATTGATACACAGACACACATACACAGACAGTAAAGGGAAGGCTTGGTATATGTAGGTCAGTTAAATTAGCTGCACCTGCTGTAGTCAGCCCTTACACACACAGACACAGAGAGAGGTGTGAGTTTTCTTCAGTGTATTTCTGACATTCAGGATTCCCCTCGAACAAATGGCCATAATTTCCTAACCGTAGAGGCTAGAACGGTCATTCAGGCATCGTTTTATTCAGAAGAGATGGGGGAATCTTCAGGTCTTCATAATTCAGAGATAAAACATAAATTCTTAAAGATATATGACTTGTAATACACTGTAACTGAGTAGAGGCGAAGCAAAAACTGCCTTGACTTGCGCTCAAACAACCTTTGGTAACTCTAAATCTATATGGAGCATCAAAATCATTCTTTCACCGTAAGAAACAGCAGGCTTTGGTGAACAGTCATGGAAATTTTCAGGGCTCTGTGGAAATCCATCAAAAAGATATGACGAGAGAAAAAAGTGGTTCATTTCCAGAGATTGAAATCTGATGAAATCTGAGCGAGGGACAAATTTCCTACCCTCAAACAAGTCCAACTCATTTCAGAACGGTAATAGGTGAGAAAGAAATTCTTGAATTGTGAGCGTCAGGAGTGTCTGAACATATACGGGGACAAGCCTCATGTCTTAACTTCGCTTCGTTAAGGAGATATGACAATTTGAAAATGCCTCTCATTAGAGAAATCCAGCGGTGATTTTGAACAAACTCTCCATTGAGTTTATATGGAGAGTTTTCTGACTTTGTGTTACTCTGAGGAGATTTGCAAAATATCTATGAGTCCCACAACAATGATAGTGACATTTTCTGAAAGCCAGCAAAAATACCTACGTTTTGGTGTATAATTTGTGGGGCTTGAGTGGAAATTGAGCGAGTAGCAAGAAGTTGTTTGGACATGAAGAGAAAATTCAAACAGTTTCACTGTCCCCTCTGAGTTAATTGCATAGCAACCATAGCAACGCATGTATTTTCTGAAAAATCACAATTTTGCAACTGAAAACTCAAAGAGGGATAAGATTAAAACGGTAGAAGATCTGAAAAAGCTGAATCATACAGGAATAGCCAAATCATTTGAGAACATTTTAAAGTTTGAATGAAGTTTCTAGGTGAAAGTATGAGGCAGTAGTTAAGTTTCAAAGACAAGAAAGTTTTAGCAGAATTGTGGAAGTTTCCCATTCATTTCAATGGGACAAATTAAAGGAAAAAAGTGTAATATTTTAAAAAGTATAATAGTAATAAACACCAAAAGTCATAGCCGGCATTAGCAGAAAGAGCAGAACAGTTTAGAGTTTGAACGGTGAAAATAGCACAAAAATTGTGGAAGTAGATCCACGGCAAAAAGTGTACGGAAACACCCGGAATAATAAAGAATAAAGAGAAACAGGAACTCAATAGTGTGGATGCCTATTAAGGCATCCACACAATTATAAAACTCTAAGCATATATAAGTAGATATTTCTAAGCATAAATGACAATCAACAATACAAAACCTAACAATATCAGTTTCCACTTAACTATAAATCTGAAAAAAACAGTCCTTTTTTTTTTCACTTTAAACTGTTGTTTCATTGCCATAACAATACAATAATGTAAAATGAGTGCCAGGGGGCAAAAGTATTCACTTTTAGTTTGATTTCTGGCCAGTTTACAGCCAAAATGACCAAAAATTACCAGGCGGCCTAAATGATGCTTGGTCAATAGCTTTCATGATCATATTCAGATCATGCTGCTGTTCATTTGTGTATTTTGTTTGTTTGCACATTTTGTGACGATCACTGGCGGTCACTTTTAAAAATTAGACCCCAGACGGCTTTAAGGTTATCAGTGTCGCCCAGTGAAAAAATGGCCAGGAGTGAATGTTTCTGTGGCAACATCTGCAAGAACGCAAGAGGCCGTGAAACCATAAGCTTAGTTCTCAACTTAGTTCTTGATCTTTCTTGTGATCACATTAGTTACTGATTTCTTCTGTCCCTTTGCTGAACACGAAGGTGATCAGCAGGTCTTTGACCAGGAGAGGAGCTCCAGTCTCCACCAGCAGGACCCAGAGCCTCCACAGACTAAAGAGGTACAGGAGGAAATCTGCAGCAGTGAGGAAGGAGAGCCGCTTGAACTGAAGCAGGAGGCTGAAGAAATTGATGTGTGGACCGGAGAACAGCTGGATTTGTTGTGTAAACCTGGAGTAGAGCTGACCACAACAGGTATGTAAAACTGTAATATACAGATTTCATAATACAGAAATGAATAAGACTCATATTAAAACATCAGGCGATGATATCAGAGTTGACTCCTCAGGAAGAGAGCTCACAATGACACATGCATTACCACCTGGCATACTACCTCACCTAAGACGTGTTTTCTGTTAGCACAGTAAAATAAAAACTGGGTTTAAAATCTTCTGTTGTTTAATAAAAAACAAAAATTTCCTCCATATAGATTTAAGTCAAGTTGACCCAGAACTGTACGCAGAATGTTTTATAAATACCCACAAGGACCAAGTTGGAGTAGCGAGCTGTACGCCTCATAAATTATGACTTTCTGTATGTAAACAGAATTCTTTGCTGTTCACTGCATGAGAGAGAATATTTAAATATCGCTCACATATCTGAGAGACCTGCTCACAGTGTTAATTTTTTCTTGTGTGTTGTGTCCGTCAAGACCTCCCACAGCAACATGATTGTAAGGAAAACTGTAGCCAGGAGAGGAACTCCAGTCTCAACCAGGAGGACCCAGATCTTCCAGAAACTAAAGAGGAACAGGAGGAAATCTCCCTCAATCAGGAAGAAGAGCAGCTTTCACTGAAGCCAAAAACCAAAGATGTCATCGTCTGGACTGGGCAGGAGCTAGACATCATGTGGAACCCTGAAGTAAAGTTGGAAAGAATAGGTATGCAAAACTTTAGACAGACTCAGTTTTGTGTTAAGAAATCTAACTCCTGTTGGATCCTTATCAGACCTCAGAGGTATGTTATAGAGACACATGGAGAATCTAAGGTCCAACTGCAATAAGGAAACATGATGTAATATTCTAAGAGCCAAAATGTGTAGCCCTCACAGTGTCGCCCTTGTCAGGACTGTCCTATGTTGGAAATAATTAAGTTGAGTACAAGAGAGAGGAAGACTCCCTACAATGAGTTGACACATCAACTTTTTAATTATTCCTGCATATACATTTTTGCCATTCATATTGTCACGAGTCTTTTCTGTCGCGAGTCTGTCTCTCTTGTTTGTTTTTGGCCCACTTTGCACCAGAAAGAGGAAACCAGTGGATAAAAAACAGCAGCACATTTAAGCTTGATAAGCTGTTGTTAGAATTTATTTAATATTAATTTCTACACCAGGATCTTTTTCTACGTAGCTGACGGCTGTAACTGTGCAGGGGCGGATCTAGCAAAGTTTAGCCAGGGGGGCCGATAGGGCATTAACAGGGAAAAGGGGGCACAAAGACATACTTTTCTTTCTTATTCTCATTTAAAATGTCTAGCTTTTAATAAATAATTATCTGACACCCAAAGTTTTAATTTGATGTAAAATGAATAGAAGTCCATTACTGTATATAGTAACTATTAAGTCTAATATATATATACCTAACTAATATATAAGCTATAGTACAAATATGTAAGCTATAGTACTTTTTCCTTTGGGAAGGTACCATCTGTGCAGTCTGCAATTTTGTTGAAGAAAGATGTTGAATCTATTTAATATTTTAATATATTGAAAGATAATTGATTTCTGTGCATTTTTTTTTCACACTGCATCAAATTAAGGTTGATTACGTCGATTAAGCATCATGAGGTGGAGCGTGAGGGGTGGTTCCCTATTTTTTATTTAGTAATTTTTGTTGTTGCTGGGAGTTGGAACTAGGGCTGCCACGATTAGTCGACTAGTCACGATTACGTCGACTATTTAAATCGTCGACGACTGATTTATTAGTCGACGCGTCGTTTGAAGCTTTGTAAGATCACAAAAGACGCAGGAATGAGTAGTAGGATTTAAGAGTGTCATAACAGACTGAAACTGAAGATGGCAGCACTGCATGGACAAGGATGCCAGCTGCCGTTAAACCCCGAAGAAGAAGAAGAAGCTGTGTCCCATAATTCATAGCACAGCCCAGCGCAGTTGTCAACAATGGCGGCAGCTAGTTAGTTTTAATATTACTCGTATTATTCTTTCTGGGTCACAAAATAAACGTTTAACATATTTTCAGGCGAGAATGTAGCTGTGTAAACCTCAAATATCTGCTTAGTTTATCAAGACACCACATATTTTCAAAAGCGCTCCGACGTTTTCGGAGACGTTTGTTACCCACTAGCTCGTTAGTTAGCCGGGAGCAAGGCTCACTAGAGCCGTGAGAACACCGGACTCCCGGCAAATCATTTTCAAACCCGTCCGCCGTCTTTGGCTACTCAGGTTAAATATATATAAGTCACTTAGATAACTTAAAAATGTTATTGTTTGGCTTTTTTTTAGTATTTTATTTGTTCCTGAGTAAATCGGTTTGGCTGAGATTAAAGTTATAGTTCTTACGCAGCTGAATAAACGTCAAGCAGACAGCTGATTATCAGAAGTGTGAGATGCTCCAGAATATACTCCGGTGTCCCGTTATATTTTAGATAGCAAGGAGCAGACGGCTGAGTTTATTAAACTTCACCGAAACAATCTGCAGATGTCATTAAAATTTAATAAACTATCATCTTGTCTTTATTTTTAGTTAGCACATACCTTAAACACTTCAAGCTGTAAACTAATGATAGTTATATAAGAGCAGCTGGATGCTGGTGCAATAAGCTGTAGGTTTTACGTCCAATGGATTATGATCTGATTAGTCAACTAATCGCAAAAATAATCGGTGACTAGTCGACTATCAAAATAATCATTTGTGGCAGCCCTAGTTGGAACCCTATTAGTTAGGTTGCTTAACATTTACGCTAAGTACTCTTTAAAATACCAGAATAGGGAGGATGGTGTAGGTTTGAGTATATTAGATTGATCAGTATTGCTGAACTATGAAATTTTTTTTTTTTTGCATACAGGTATAACAGAATAGCTTTAGTGTAGTTGTTGTTTTAAACTTGAGTATGAACTTATACAAAATGCAGCAAGATATTTTAAAAAACAGTTTTGTTGATTAAAAAACACTATATCGGATTCATATCGGTATCGGCAGATATCCAAATTTATGATATCGGTATCGGACATAAAAAAGTGGTATCGTGCCATCTCTAGTTTTTGGTGTGCCACCAATTAAAACTTTTAACTCGCTCAACCCATCTGGAGTACAAAATGAACAAACTTTGGACAAACTGCCCGAAATGCGTTGACAGAGACATTTCAGGGATTTTGACAGAACTAGAAAAATATAAAGGCTTTAAACAAGATGAGAGGTAAAACTAAGGATGTAACCAAAGCCGTGTGCCGCTTGTGGAGACGTGTCGTGCGAGCAAAGTGCTTAAACACGACTAACTTACATGAGAACGTACGTGTCCACCATCCTGCTCAGTATGCTCGGCTATCACCAGCTTCTACAGCTCTATCAACAAGCACTTGGGCGCACTCTGAGGAGGGTGCATTTATTTGAAGATGAAAGGGGGTGCTGTTAAAACAGCACTATTTATTTATTTATTATTTTTTGACTCCTTCTATTAGCTCCATCATTAATAGCAAACGTACTCGTGGGCAAATAAATAAATAAATAGCCCGTGTAAAAACAATCTCCTATGGGCTCAGCCTATCGTCGATAGTCTATATATGCGTTCAGTCACACAACCCTAATAGTTAGGAAGGATTTTATGTGGCGGTAAGTTCTGCATTTGCTTGTGTGCAGTCATATGGCATTATTACAGAAAAGTGTCCCATATCCTTTTTAATCAACTCCCACTATGATTTGTGGATAAATAATTCTTTAGCTTGTGTAACACGACCTTTTTCACTCATTCCCAATATGTTTTATTCATATAGGGAAATAATCCCAACAACGGTGTCCTGAAGGCTTTATACTGTAAGGTAAAGACTCTACAATATTAGAAAGAAACCACAACAATCGCACAACACCCTGTGTTACGTTTCCCTAAAAGGTCCGGGAGATGAGGGAAAGTAACAAAAAGTGTCCGGGTTGAAAAAAGGAGGTGGGGAGGCAAACTGGTTAAATTGAAGAGTTTTATTAATGTTTCTCTTAATAAATGGTAAATGGCCTGCATTTATATAGCACTTTACTAGTCCCTAAGGACCCCAAAGCACTTTACATATCCAGTCATCCACCCATTCACACACACACTGGTGATGGCAGCTACATTGTAGCCACAGCCACCCTGGGGCGCACTGACAGAGCCGAGGCTGCCGGACACTGGCGCCACCGGGCCCTCTGACCACCACCAGTAGGCAACGGGTGAAGTGTCTTGCCCAAGGACACAACGACCGAGACTGTCCAAGCCAGGGCTCGAACCGGCAACCTTCCGATTGCAAGGCAAACTCCCAACTCTTGAGCCACGATCGCCCCTAATAATTAAACTAAAAGAGCTGGAAAAGCCACTATCACATTTAGAAGACAACAAAACCCTGGAATTATTAGTCAGAGTAATATTTATGAGAATCTCACAGTTTTTGTTATAGCTGAATTTTTGTGTTGTTTTGAAACTGCCCCTAATGTTTGATTGTTTTTATTTTCATAAATTAGATTTCCTCCATTAAATGATACAAAAACTGAGCAGAAAGCAAGAAGTGAAGTGTTTGAGTTTAAAGTTTCCACCTCATCGATTTTCATTTTATTTTTTTCAGTCAGTTTAAAGAATTCCAGGTTTCCCTTGCAGCATGGAATGGAAAAAAATTACTTCACGAGATTCCGGTTTGGGATAAATATTGTTAAATATTTATGTTCTTTTTTCTGAAATGTACGATTCCAAACTTAAATCGATCACAGAAGAAGAGTGTTTATCATAGTTTGTAAATGAGCAGCCAAAATGGTTTCACTGAGTCAGCAAAACAACTTCTCCCCCAACATGCCTTTTATTGGCTTATCTGAGCGACATGCTTACCATGTGGAGACCTGCTAATGGCTAAGGTTACCTTGTAATTTCTAAAATATATGTTTTGTTTTTTTGTCCCTTCAGATTTTCCACAACATGACTGTAAAGAACAGGAGGATCTTTTGCAGATTAAAGGGGAACAGGAGGAACTCAGTACTACTGAAGAGGGAAAACCGTTTGTACGAAAGCAAGAGACTCAAACTTTTCCTGCTCGTAAAGAAAGTGACCAGGGTGAACCAGACCTAAGTAGTGACCAGCTCCTTTCTCACAACTCTCCTGACACAGATCAGGATGAAAGCAAGGCTGATAACTTACACAGAAATAAGTTGGAGGAAATCGTATCAGAGCTGCCAGTTCAAAATTCCAAGACAGTATATTTATGTGGCACCTGTGGGAAAAAATTTTATACTGCAAAAAACTTGAATCGACATATGAAAATTCACACAGGTGAGAAGCCACATTGTTGTAGCACCTGTGGGAAAAGATTTCATCGGAAGTCGCACTTGACTAGACACATGCAAATTCACACAGGTGAGAAGTTGCATTCTTGTAGCACCTGTGGGAAAAGATTTAATCGGAAGGAACATTTGAAAATGCACATGGAATATCATACAGGTGAAAAACGATATTCCTGTATCACTTGTGGGAAACGTTATAATGTAAAATCAAGTTTGGAAACCCACATGAAAATTCACACAAGTGAGAAGTCACATTGTTGTACCACTTGTGGGAAAAGCTTTAGTCAGAAGGGGCAGTTGAATAGTCACATGCGAATTCATACAGGTGAGAAACCACATTGTTGTAGCACCTGTGGGAAAAGATTTACTCTAAAGACATATTTAACTGAACACATGAAAATTCACACAGGTGAGAAGCCGCATTGTTGTACCACTTGTGGGAAAAGCTTTAGTCAGAAGGGGCAGTTGAATAGTCACATGCGAATTCACACAGGTGAGAAGCCATATTTTTGTAGCATATGTGGGGAAAGATTTAATGTAGTAACAAATCTGAAAATACACATGAAAAGTCACACAAGTGAGAAGCCGCATTCTTGTAGCACCTGTGGGAAAAGATTTAGTCGGAAGGCACACCTGACTAGACACATACAAATTCATACAGGTGAGAAGCCGCATTGTTGTACCACTTGTGGGAAAAGCTTTATTCAGAAGGGGCAGTTGAATAGTCACATGCGAATTCACACAAGTGAGAAGCCATATTTTTGTAGCATATGTGGGGAAAGATTTAATGTAGTAACAAATCTGAAAATACACATGAAAATTCACACAAGTGAGAAGCCGCATTCTTGTAGCACCTGTGGGAAAAGATTTGGTCGGAAGTCACACCTGACTAGACACATACAAATTCATACAGGTGAGAAGCCGCATTGTTGTACCACTTGTGGGAAAAGCTTTATTCAGAAGGGGCAGTTGAATAGTCACATGCGAATTCACACAAGTGAGAAGCCATATTTTTGTAGCATATGTGGGGAAAGATTTAATGTCGTAACAAATCTGAAAATACACATGAAAATTCACACAAGTGAGAAGCCGCATTCTTGTAGCACCTGTGGGAAAAGATTTAGTCGGAAGTCACACCTGACTAGACACATACAAATTCATACAGGTGAGAAGTCGCATTCTTGTAGCACTTCTAGGAAAAGATTTACTCGAAAAAAATATTTAAATGAACATGCGAGAATTCACGCAGGTGAGAAGCCGCATTCTTGTAGCACCTGTGGGAAAAGATTTACTATAAAAGCATATTTAAATGAACACATGAAAATTCACACAGGTGAGAAGCCGCATTCTTGTGACACCTGTGGGAAAAGCTTTTCGCAGAAGGGGCATCTGAATAGACACGTGCGAATTCATACAGGTTAGAAACCACATTGTTGTAGCACCTGTGGGAAAAAATTTAGCTCTTCAGTACAGTTGAAAATGCATATAGGAAACCATACTGCATGCTAAGTTTAATTTTTAGAAAATGTTGATGGTAAAACAAAGTGTTTGGATCTTTGGAAACTCAGCGTCTGACAAAACTTTATTTTCAAAAGGTTTTCAGAAGCTCAATTTCTATGTTTACTTGTGGACAAAAAAACTAAATAACTTTTTTCTGACTTTTTTTGTTATTTGTGGGCTTTGACTTGGCTAAAGGTTCTCTTTGAACAGTGCTTGAGATACTTTTTGTCTTGATGCAAAAAGAATTTCTCAAAAATACACTAGAGAATATCTGTTTAAAAAATGCCTGTGTACATATCGAGGAATGGAGGGATAGAAGTGACAAAAATGAATTGATTAAATACACCATTAAATAATTCAATTCAATGTGTCAATAAATAGAGGTTTGGGGTAAACGCTGTTCGAGTCAAAACCATTGCTTTGGCCGGGTTGCCATTCTTTTTTTTCTGGGCGTTTCTCCACACCAACAACTGGCATGTGGAAACTAACTGAACTGTACTTTGAAATACCCTGTTTGTGTGTCACCAAATACACTTTCAATATTTTTTTTTAGCCCAGTCTCATGGCAAAGCCTGTGGGTGTGATAGGAATGATGTGGAATCCAGTAATTAAAGGAAGGGGAAGGGGAATTTACAGGGAATGACACTGTTAAGCAGTTGATCCATTTACTCGAATTGTTTGTGACCCATATATTTATGTCAGTATCTATGTTTATATCATACTTTTATGTGAACACCTGTTGATACCCAGCTGCTGTTTTGAGCTTTAATAATTTGGATCTAAAAAAAAAGTGTAACTTTGACAGTGCTGTTTTCCATTTTGACAGGTTTGTGACATGTGATTGGTGGAAACTAGACAAAGATGCATCTAGTAATTATTTTTATCTATATGTCATTTGGAAGGTCCAAACTGTCCAAAGTTGTAGAATAGCCTAATTACGAAAACTTGTACCTTACATTTGGTAGTGCAAATTGTTTTAAAGGAATAAAAATCTGAAGTAGTATTAATTGCTTCTCACTGTAAAGCTGTCATAACAGCCATTATTCCTGACCCTATGAACTCACCTGAGTCAAAACCTGTCAAAATAAACTGAAGATAATGGCTGAAGAGGTCATTGGAAGAAATCCCAGAAAGTTATGCAAGACAAGTGTTGATTATCAGAAAGATTCAACACATTCAAGGGGCTTAATCATACTGACTCCCTTGATTCTCGTCCTCACTTTCCAGGTCCTCCACCGCTTAGTCACCTGTAACCGCTCAGTTATCCACAGTGTGTCCAGCAGCTGTCTGCAGCTGCAACCGTTGAGCCAATATTCTGTGACACAGTTTCTTCAGCACCTGAGCCCTTCTACAGGGAGTTGATTCGCTGCGGGGGATTCCTGAAGTAATGCTTGCTGATTTTCAGCTGCTCACCACGTTCATTGCCCAATAAGACAGAAAAATTATCCTATCTTGTAGGGCAACTGAGGTGAAGGGTATTAGCATAGGCCGAAGCGTATTTTTCTTTTCACCCACCGGCCTATTTTTATTTTATTTTATTTTTTTTTTGTGAACTGAATACATAGGCCCTTTTGAAATTGAAACTATTATCAACCCACTAGCCATTAAACTTAAATTGCCTACAGTTCTTCGCATTCATCCTACTTTCCATGTCTCAGCCTGCTGCCCTTGCGTGCTATAGCATAGAGGATGGCACTGGCCACAAAAGATTTGTAAAAATATCCTGAGGATTGTATGACAGATGTTGAAAGACCTCAGCCACCTCAAAAAATAGAGACAACTCTGGCCCTTCCTGTAGAGTGGAGTTGTGTTTTTAACCCAGTCCTGTTTGTTATCCATGTGTACTTCACTGTGTTTGTAGTCCTCCACAATGTCCACATCGTCCCACTGGATTGAAATAGTGGTCCATGGTTTCATAGTCCTTAAAAGTCCACAATCAAGTCAGGTCACTTTCAGCTGCAGATGATTCTGTTTGCACTACGTGACAAAGGAATGAACCACAGCCTGGTACTCATCACTCTCACTGACGCATCCAACCACCGAGGAGTCATCAGAAAGTCACAATCACAGTGCTCGCCGGCTGGCTCAGATAGGCATAGACACGACTGAGCATGTAGATGATTGCAAGGCGAAATTAACACACATGACAGATGGAATGACGCACAAAGGGTAACCTGTAAACAAGAAGAGGAGACAAAACACAAACTGAGTAAGAGAGACACGAAGAGAGACAAAGCCATCACTGAGACACATAAAGGATGAGGGAGACTTAAACACAGGGGATATGACAGACTCAAACACTGAAGACACGACACTATAATCACCATAGTGGGGAAGGCACAGACATGGAAGGAACCTAAACAGATAAGAACTAAGTAAGAAAACCTGGGGAACATAATACAAAAAGGCATAAAACTTAAAATGCTGGATCAAAAGGCCCAGAACCAGGACAGAACCATATATAATGCAAATGCTCTTTCAAACATATAAAACACATTGTACTCCTTTTAGAAGGAATATCAGAATTTTTCTAAAGACTTGAACCATTATTATTTTATATTTTAACATGGATTTCAGTGTTTTATTATATCAGCACATTTTTAACCTGGTTACAAAGAATTATTATTAGATCGATTAAAGAAAATCAGGAAAATGTAAACTGACAAACAAAACAAAAAACATTTATTGAATAAATCAATAGGCTAACACATAATAAATCCTGTTTATTTACAAATAACCTATATTCATATGTATCATGTTGATAACAACAATGTTTATATTTATAAATAAAAAAGTCACATTTATTAATCATGTAAATAAAACGCATTTATCATAAACATCCACATGATATCAGAAAGAAATTATCCAGTTCAAATGACGTTCACATTTTGAACATCGACGTCCAGGTTGGGTCATGGTTGGACGTTAAAATTGTGGACCAAGTTCAAATGTCTACAGATGTCCAGAGAATTGGTCATGGACCGACAGACCCAATATAAACATGATCTGCACATCTATCTGACGTCCAATATTTAGTAGAGAGAGTCTGACTGTCATGATCTGGATGTCTGAGCTTCCGTGGTATCCGGCCATGGGCAGGGCCTACAGCCTCCCTCACCTGGAGCTGATTGAGTCAATTAGGCTGGAGATTTAAGCTCCTTCCTTACGCTGTTTCCTCGCTAGTTCACCAACAACCCTATGTTGGTAACCAGGCCTCACGCGGCATACCAGTAATTTTCAAGTACTTTACTTACCTTGTGTTCTAGTTGCTCCTGGTTATTCCACAGTGCTGAACAACTCATCCTGGAAATGTGGTTCACCTGCCTGCTTTTTGGAATTATGTCCTTGCCTCACCTGCCTGCCCTCAAACTACCACGAAACCTTTAACACTCAGGACAGCCGACACACACCACTAATCCCACCTGGACCACAACACCTCTCCTTCAACACTTCATCTCCCACCTGCACAGTAAGACAAAGAAATTCATAGCCTCCACTCTCTCCAGAACTCCTCACTGGCTACCATTTTAACACTGCTCTCCTCTCTTCCAGCGGGTACCTAATCACCAGTCCAGCTCCCGTTGCTTTCTTGGACCCGTCACTCTGCTTTTACTCCTCTCGCCGAGCCAAGACCTCACGCCCTGTTTATCAAGCCTTTAGTCGAGTGCCATTGTAAACATTATCCTTGTGCTGGTTCGTAAGCAAATGCTTCGAGAAGCTGGTCAGGGTCTTCATCTGCTCTGCACTACCCGACTCACTGGACCCTCTACAGTTCGCATACCGCCACAACAGGTCCACTGATGATGCCATAGCCCTGACACTACATACTGCCCTGTCACACCTGGAGAAGAGAGACACGTATGTGAGAATGCTGTTTGTAGATTACAGCTCAGCATTCAATACCATCGTTCCCTCGAAGCTGGACAGGAAACTGCAGGATCTAGGACTGAGCAGCTCCCTCTGCAGCTGGATCCTTAGCTTCCTGTCTGACAGACGCCAAGTGGTCAGACTGGGCAGCATCACCTCATCCCCCATCACACTGAACACTGGTGCTCCACAGGGGTGTGTACTGAGCCCTCTCCTATACTCACTCTACACCTACGACTGCACAGCCACTAACAACTCCAACATCATTGTGAAGTTTGCGGACGACACTACAGTGGTGGGTCTTATCACCAATGGTGATGAGACGGCTTACAGGGAGGAGGTCAGCGCCCTGACCCACTGGTGTCAAGACAACCATCTCACCCTCAACGTCGCAAAGACAAAGGAGTTGATAGTGGACTTCCGGAGGTGCAGAGAAGTACACACCCCCATCACCATCAACGGCGCTGCTGTGGAGAGAGTGAGCAGCTTCCGGTTCCTTGGCGTACATCTGGCTGAGGATCTTACGTGGTCAGTACACACAAACAAAACAGTGAAGAAGGCGCAGCAGCGCCTCTTCTTTCTCAGGAGACTGAAAAGATTCGGCATGAGCCCCCGCATCCTCAGGACCTTCTATCACTGTGCCATTGAGAGCATCCTCACTGGATGCATCACCACCTGGTATGGCAACAGCACCGCCTACAACTGCAAAGCTCTCCAGCGAGTAGTGCGGTGCTCTGAACGGATAATTGGAGGTGAGCTTCCCTCCCTCCAAGACATCTACAGGAAGCGCTGCCTGAGGAAAGCGGGGAGGATCATCAAGGACTCCAGTCACCCCAGCCATAAACTGTTCAGACTGCTTCCATCAGGAAGGAGGTTCTGCAGCATCCGGTCCCGTACCAGCAGACTGAGAGACAGCTTTTTCCATCAGGCCATCAGACTGCTGAACACGTCATAGACACCTCAGCTTCACTACTGGAACTTTAACATTATGCACTCCACACTGTATATAAATGCCACTTGTTTTGCACATATTCAACTCTGTATATTTTATATATTTTATTATTATTATTATTATTATTATTATTATTTTTACTATTTAATTTGTAAAAATGTGTATACACACACACACACACACACACACACGTAGGAAAATATTTAGTATACACATCCAGAAATGCATACACTATTATATATTGTACATATATTTATTAGTTTCAGGTTGGCCATTCTTGTATTTTGCTCGTTTGTGTTGTTGTGTTTGCACATCTCTGTTGCTTGTGGGGCTCGCACACAAGAATTTCACTCGCATGTGCTGTGCCAGTGTGCCTGCACATGTGATGTGACAATAAAAGTGATTTGATTTGATTTGATTTGATTTGTTATTTCACTTCCACTACATGGACTTAACAGAGAAATCAAGAGACCCTCCTTTATCAAACAGATTGTAAATAATTATAGTTATGATTATAATCTATGAGGACATCATTCTTTATGTTAAATGTTGGAAAAAACTAAAGATTTTTCCATTAAATCAAACTTTAATCAATGAATTTTCTTTATTCCACGATATCCCTTATAATCGCGTGGCAAAAATATCAACCTAGGCTAAGAGAATCTGAGTGTTTAGAACAGAACAAGACTGTTGATGAAAACAGCAGGCACACAGTAACATCAAGCAGCACGGTTTAACCTGAACACATTAAAAATGTCAAAAAGGGGGGGGGGGGGGGGACTTTAAATATTTAAAAATCTTTCTATCAACAAAGCATTCTTACTTTACTGCTGCTGTGATGATAATAAAGCAACAGTATGAGTGTGAGGCATGTAAGTCAGAAAGGGTTAAGCATGGTTTGATGGTCTGCAGAAAGAAGCCTTATGCACAATGAATTGGTCATTTGAAACCATTAATTCTTTATCCAGGTTTCTGGAAAGTGCCAGACTTGATTTTTGTTGGACTGACCTGATGAGGGCAGCAATGCGCCTTTGATACTTCCAGTCTACCGGAAGTTCAATAGAAGAAGAATAGCGGAAATGATGCCGTTCAGCGCTTGCATCGTGAATGAGTTTTGTTTGAAGAATTTAGTTTGAATGTATCGGTTGTTGTAGCAATAATGTCTTCAGTTCTTCATCTGAGAGAGTTTATAGAGGGGAGATTAACTGCTGCCGCAGAACAAATCTTCTCAGAGTTTGAAAAAACGATCGTCCGGTATGAGGAGGAGATCAGTCGGCTAAGACTGCTGGATATCAGACCCGGGATAAAGTCACACAGTACAGGTGTGGGGATTTCTGTTATTAGTAGTAAATTCATGCGTTGATTTACAATAGTTTTTAATATAATCAGCCAATTACATGACAGCAGTCAATGCATTTCGGCATGTAGACATGGTCAAGATGACCTGCTGTTAGTTCAAAGTGAGCGTCGTTTTGGGGAGGCGAGTTGGATTTAAATTACTTTGAGCGTGGTGTGGCTGTTTGTGCCACACTGGCTGTTCTCAGTGTTTCAGAAACTGCCGATCTGCACAAACGTCTGTATGATTTAGAGAGAGTGGTCCGAAAAGAGAAATTATCTAGTGAAGGCAGTTCTTTGTTTATGTCAGAGAAGAATGGGGAGACTGCTTCAACCTACAGGAAGGCAACAGTAGGTCCAATTATGACTTTTTGCAACTAAGATATGCAGAAGAGAATCTCTGAATACACGTAACTAGTAGGGCTGGGCGATATATCGAGTTTTTTTTAAAGATATCGATATATTTTCATACGAGATATAAGATGTGACAATATCGTTTATATCGATATAGTCTATGTTACGTTATAATTATACTTGTGGAGCCGCAGGTTTGCCTCTCTTTCGTCCACTTTTGTCTCTACGAAACGTTACTCGGCCTCGCCTCTCCTGCACTGAACACAACTCCCCCTCCCCCATAGCTTCACCTGCAGGCAATGACAAGATGAAAGCGGAAAATCTCCGTTAGCGAGTTACCGTGCGTGGGGCTGGATGGCGTCAACGTGTTAGCGAGCTAACCGCGCTAACGAGCTAACCGCGCTAACGACATGCAGCCCGGAGGAGCTGCACGGCCTAAAATCCTTTCATTTTCTCAAAAATCGACAGCGCGCCTTATGTATGAATTCTGGTTGTGCTTGCTGACCACAAACCGATTTTATGTGGTACACAGCGCTCAGCAATCTGTCAAAAAATGTTTTAATATGACTTTGCTAAGCTACGGAGCTGCACCGCTTGATGTCGGAGGATTACGGCTACCGGGGAGGAGCCTCGCGGAGTGATACGTACTGTGTGTGTATAAGGACCATAAATGGCACCTGTTCAGAGACGTGGTGCAGCTCTGAAATCTGTCTCTTTGTTACTATGCTCAGCGTCTATTAGTTTACATTTTGACTGCACAATTGTGAGCTTTTTGTTATGCACAAAAACAACATTGTTTTCTTTTATTTATGGACCATGATTATTTAATAAATGCTGATAATTTATTTTTGAGTAATTTCTTCATGTACATCTACGCTGTATGTAAATAAAAGTGCCCGTGTGACATCTGGGACACAGTGTGACTAGGAACTCTCTTTTTGTTCTTAACTTATGGCTTTAAAAAAAATATCGAGATATATATCTTATATCATCATCCAGCTAAAAAATATCGAGATATGAATTTTGGGTCATATCGCCCAGCCCTAGTAACTAGCACTGTGTACCTAATAAAGTGACCACTGAGTGTGCATTGATTAGTAAAATATTAGAAAATTAGCATTAACATATACCGGCCGTCTTAAAATGCTGTAGGTTTTCATTATCATATTCTAATCATCCTGTTGTTCATTTGTTTGTATGTTTTTTTTTCTTTTATTTATTTATTTATTTATTTTACATTGTGTGGTAATCACTGGCAGTCACATCTAAAAATTGGACCACAGTTGTACAGCTGCAGGGTTAATAACAACACCCAATCAACAAATGACTATGAGTAAATGTTTCTCTGGCAAAGTCTGCAAGAATGGAAGAATCCATGAAACCATGAACTTAATTCTCCATAGGTGACTATTGTCACAATTTTCTTGTGTCTCTTTGTTGAACACGAAGGTCTGGATGAGCAGCAGGTCTGTGACCAGGAGGGGAGCTCCAGTCTCAACCAGCAGGACCCAGAGCCTCCACAGACTAAAGAGGAACAGGAGGAAACCTGCAGCAGTGAGGAAGGAGAGCAGCTTGAACTGAAGCAGGAGGCTGAAGGCATTCATGTCTGGACAAGGGAAGAGCTGGATTTGTTGTGTAAACCTGGAGTAAAGCTGACCACAACAGGTATGCAAAACTGTAATATATTAATATTATTATTATTTCATAATTCAGAAATGAATATGACTCATATAAAAACATCACATGATGATATCAGAGTTAACTCCTCATGAAAAGAGCTCACAAAGACAGGCGGTGTGCATTCCTGCCTGGCATGCTGCCTCACTGAAGACATGTTTTGTGTTAGTACAGTAAAATAAAAACTGGGTTTTAAATCTATATTTTATTTTCTGCATATAGATTTAAGTCATGTTGGCTCAGAACTGTACGCAGAATGTAGGAAAACCGTTGAGGCAATGAAAAATGTGGATATTGGCCACAAGGACCAAGTTGGACTAGTGATTTGTACGCCTCATAAATGATGACTTTCTGCATATGAACAGAATTCTTTGCTGTTCAGCGCATGAGAGGGAATATTTAAAACACCTTAAAGACCTTAAATATCACTTGCATATCTGAGAGACCCATTCAGCTACTTTTTAATCCAAAATGTAATCAGCCTATTACATTGCAGCAGTCAGTGCATTTCGGCATGTAGATGTGATCAAGATGACCTGCTGAAGTTCAAAGTGAGCGCTGATTTAAATCACTTTGATTGCGGTGTGGGTGTTTGTGACAGACTGGCTCCACTGAGTGTTTTAGAAACTGCTGATCTGCTGAAATTTTCCAGCATCTGTATGATTTGCAGAGAGTAGTCCGAAAAATAAAAAATCTAGTGAGGGCAGTTCTTTGGGTGAAAACTCCTTGTTGATGTCAGAAGAGAATGAACAGACTGCTTCAACCTGACTGTCCAATAAGCACATTTTGCAACTAAGATATGTAAAAGAGCATCTCTGAATACACATAACATGTTGAATCTTGAAGCAGATGGGATACAACAATTGATTAGTATAATTGGTTACAACACCATTACCTTAAAATGACAGTGAGTTCACTGTACTTAGGTCACCAGCTCTCAACCTCATAGAGCACCTTTGGGATGTGGTGGAACACAAGATTTGCATCATGGATGTGAAGATGACAGATATGCAGCAGCTGTGTGAAGCTCTCGGGTTAATATAAACCAAAATATCGGAGGAATATTTCCAGCATTTTGCTGAATCTCCACAAAGAATTAAGTCAGTTCTGAGGACAAAAGGGGCTCCAATCTAGTACTAGGAATGTGTACCTAATAAAGTGACCAGGGTATTTTATTAGTAAAATATTAAAAGATTAGCTTTCATTGTCATATTCAGATCATCCTGCTGTTCATTTGTTTGTGTGGTTTTGTATGTTTTTTTTTAATTTTTTATATATTGTGTGCTAATCACTGGCAGTCACAAAAATTAGCACTTTAACACTCTCTAACACCTTCTTGACAGTTTAGCCTCTGTTAGAATCACTGACAAACTCTTAAACTGGTTTAAATATTTTCTCTCTGGCTCCTGTCGGTTCAACCAAGTCATAAAATGTAAATTCCCAAGAATTCTCATTTCCAATGCGGTGTTCCCAAGAGATTCTTCTTGAGATCTCTGGAACTCCTTCCCACCAGACATCCATTACATTGACTCTCTCTTCACTTACAAGCAAGCAGAATATGAAATGTTTGGTTTGTTAAATATGAGAAAAAGGTCAAGTTGCTAAAGCTTAGGGAGACTCGGGGTCAGAATATTGACTATGTTGACATTTTCTTGTCATAACATTAGTCACTATTTTCTTGTGTTCTTGTGTTGAAGATGAAGTTCTGGATAACCAGCAGGTCTGTGACCAGAAGAGGAGCTCCAGTCTGGACCAGCAGGACCCAGAGTCTCCACAGACTAAAGATGAACAAGAGGAAATCTCCCTCAATCAGGAAAGTGACCAGCTTTCACTGAAGCCAAAAACCAAAGATGTCATCGTCTGGACTGGGCAGGAGCTGGACATCATGTGGAACCCTGAAGTAAAGTTGCAAAGAATAGGTATGTGTGCTTCCTAAAGTCCTCAATAAATCTACACTGTCTTCTGGGCGTTCGGCACCAGGTTGTTGCGGCTGCACCAGGACACCAGACGTTCAGCCTCCATCCTGTAGACGGACTCATCCCCGTCCAAGATGAGTCCAATAACGGTGGTGTCATCTGCAAACTTAATCAGCTTGACAAACTGGTGGCTGGAGGTGCAGCAGTTAGTGTACAGGGAGAAGCGCAGAGGAGGACCAGGATTTGCCATTATTAAAACTCACCCTGGCACAATGCTGTCCTTGCAGAAGTGGATATAGGAGGTGACAGTGTCGTAAACTCATCCCAGCCTTTAGAAGTAGCCCTCAATGTGTCCCAGTCTGTAGATTCCAAGCCGTGCGTCTCTCCTCCACAGCCTCCTTACTCCAGTTTTTTTAGTCCTCACAACAGGTTTGGAGAGCTTCAGCCTCTGTACGCGTGCATCAGAATGATCATGACGTGGACAGAAAGTCAGAGTGCAGCACACGGCACAGGGTGATAGGCTTTGCTAATCGTGCTGTAACTGTGATCCAATGTCCTCTCCTCTCTGGTCGAGTATACTGTTTATATTTGAAAGCTCCTGGCTCACGTTGGCTTTTTTAAAGTCCCCAATTTTGAGGAAAAGCAACCTTTTAGCAGAAAGGGGAGGGGCGGCTATCTGCTGCAACCAGTTGGAGGTGAGTGGAGGGGGAGGAAAGCAGAGAGTGCCAGAATTCAATTCTATAAAATGTGATAGTGGTGTAGTATAAACACACAGCGCGAAAAGAGGTGAGTGAAGAAGAAACACTCGGGCACCATGGGAAGCCCTGAGCAGCCTAATCCTATTCATTTATATAAATAAAATTGAATTGAATTGACTGCTCAGGAAATTTATGGTTAATCTAAATAAAAATGTACTTCACTAGGTGTCATGTAAAGGTTTTGACTAATTTTTAAATAAACATTTAAGTGTTTTCTGCCATTTAACCTTTAATACAAGCCTTTCTATATCAAGTGTTTTGTTTTCTCCTACATTTTGTTTGTTTTGTTACAAATCACCTTTATTTTCTCATCCTTGGTGATCTGTTTATGTTTTATTTGATCTTTGTTCTTGCCCAGTTTTGATGTTTGATTGTTGCTGTTATACATATATGAATCAAACCACAAACGCACAGTGTTGTGTTGTCGGTTATGGCATCTTCTCTGTTGGGAGCACATAGAGGCAGGTTGATAACCATGGAGGAGCTAGAAGAAAGAGGTGGTGGTCTGATATCAGTTTTACGCAGAAGGTTTTCATGCAACATTTTGGGGATGAGTTTTGAACAGGAGCAAAAATCTTGGTGAAACACATGTGAGATGTTCAAGGCAAGAGTTTAAGTCAGTTGAACCAATTTTAGATATCACTGAAATTACAGACTCAACAGTCACCTAATATCACAGAAAGTACGACACAGTAATATTTATGAGAATCTAATAGTTTTTTTTTTTTTTACAGCTGACTTTTTTTTTTTTTTTGGAAATCTCCCCTGATAGGTGATACAAAAATTAGATTTCCACTATTAACTGATGCAGAAGCTGAGGAGAAAATAAGAAGTCAGTTTAAGTGAGTGTAAGTTTAAAATGTCCACCACCTTCTCTGATAAAATCTACACCCAACAAAGTTTGGGTGTAGATTTTGTTCTGCCGGTTTTCAAGAATTTGAGGTTTGCTCTGCAGCATGGAAAGGGAAAAAATATTCAAACAGATTCCGGATTGGGTTAAGTATGGTAAATATTTATATTTGACTTTCTGAAATATATGATTCTAAACTTAACTCGATCACAGAAGAAGAGTGTTTTTTCATATAGTTTGTAAATGAGCAGCCAAAATGGTTTTCACTGAGTCAGCAAAATAGTTTCTCCCCACAACATGCCTTTCACTGGTATATCTGAATAACATGCTTACCATGTGGAGACCTGCTAATGGTTAAGGTTACCTTGTAATTTCTCAAATGTATGTTTTGTTTTTTTAATCTGTCCCTTCAGATTTTCCACAACATGACTGTAAGGACAAGGAGGGGCTCACATATCAGCACGTCTGCTACCAGACGAACTCCAGTCTGGACCAGGAGGATCCTTCACAGATTAAAGAGGAACACAAGGAACTCGGTACCACTGAAGAGGGAAAACCGCTTGAACAAAAGCAGGAGACTGAAACTTTTCCTGCTAGTGAAGAAAGTGACTACAGGGAACCAGAACCAAGCAGTGTCCTGCTCCTTTCTCACAACTCTCCTGTCACAGATCAGTGTGAAAGCAAGGACAATGACTTACACAGAAATAATTTGAATCAAATCATAGCAGACCCGATGGTTAAAAATTCCAAGAAAGTACATTCATGTAGCACCTGTGGAAAGACATTTAATAGGACGGGAAGCTTGAAACGACATATGCAAATTCACACAGGTGAGAAGCCACATTGTTGTAGTTGCTGTGGAAAGACATTTAATAGGACGGGAAGCTTGAAACGACATATGCAAATTCACACAGGTGAGAAGCCACATTCTTGTAGTTACTGTGGAAAAAGATTTAGTTGGAAGTCAGACTTGACAAGACACATGCGACTTCACACAGGTGAAAAACCACATTCTTGTAGTACCTGTGGGAAAAGATTTAATCGGAAGGAAGATTTGAAAATACACATGGAATATCATACAGGTGAAAAACGATATTCCTGTAGCACATGTGGCAAAAGATTTCATCTAGACACAAATTTGAATAGACACATGAAAATTCACCTACGTGAGAATTCTTGTGGCATTTGTGGAAAAGGTTTTGGTAAGAAGACATACCTGAATAGACACATGCAAACTCACACAGGTGAAACGCCATATTCTTGTATCACTTGTGGGAAAAGATTTCATTTAAAAACAAATTTGAATACACACATGCGAACTCACACAGGTGAAACGCCATATTCTTGTAGTACATGTGGGAAAAGATTTAAGTGGAAGCCGTATTGGAAAATGCATATGGATTTTCATACAGGTGAAAAACAACATTCCTGTATCACTTGTGGGAAAAGATTTCATTTAAAAACAAATTTGAATAGACACATGCGAATTCACACAGGTGAGAAGCCATATTACTGTAGCACCTGTAGGAAAAGATTTAGCAACGCAGCACATTTTGCAAGCCACATAAAAAGTCATACAGGTGAGAAACCACACTGTTGCAGAGGCTGTGGGAAAGGCTTTATCCTTAAGTCAAGCTTGATAAGACACATGAGAGTCCACACGGGTGAAAAACCTTATTGTTGTAGCACATGTGGAAAAAGTTTCAGTTCTTCGGTACAGTTGAAAATGCATATGAAAAACGATGCTAGATGCTAAGTTTCATTCTTAGAAAATGTTAATGGTGTCTCTCGCTACATGCACGTGTACATTTGGTAAACGTGCATCGTGTCATAGATCCTAGTAAACTGGATTATTACACACACACACACACACACACACATATCTATCTATATATATAAACAAGATTCAATAAACATTTATTTTTAACTTGACTTTCCATCTGTTCCTCTCTTCTGTTCGACATGCGGTTAGGTCTCGCACCTTAAATTCCTCTACTGCTGCTGCTAAATTTTCTGATATTTTGAATTTAGTTTTACCTTCCTATAACGATGTTGATTTACTAACAAATCTTTTTAATAATTATTGTCTTTCTATTTTAGGCAATGTTTGTCCTCTCAGAACCGTCCCTGTGAAAAAATGACAGTATTTGCTATTCAATTCCTGTTGTATTATAGAGGAAAACTTGTCTACATGTTAATCTCTTTCATTTAAAGGCCCTTTTAGTTTCATTTAACGCATCAGTTTGAGATGCAAGGGCTGCTTATTTCTCAGACTTAGTTTCAAGGAGCAGAGGTAACCCCAAGGTATTATTTGACATCATTAGCGATATTGTTGCTCCTGCTCCACCTGCTGGTCCAGTTTCATTGAATGAAGATTGTAAAAATGTTCTTTCTTTCTTCATTGAAAAAGTTAGTAATGTGAGGAACAATATCTGTCCTTCTGTGTCTCTGTTTAGTAACGCTGCATTACTGCGTTACTAAACCGTGATTTTTTTTTTTTTTTTTTGCGAGAATGTCTCATGACAGTGACGTAAGCGAGTGCAACGTTCGTGACAACAGCTGTGTGCATGAACTTGGGATCTAGGGACTTCGTGATCTCGTTTAAAAACAGCTAAAAACTCATCTTTTAAAATTTCCTTGTGGTTATTTTTTTATGTTTTAGTTTCTTGTGAAGCACTCTGATGTTTATGTTGAAAATTGTAATACAAATAAAATTTTACTTGCTTTGTACTTACTTAATTTGCTATATATAACTTTAGTTTTTCTGAAAATTCTAAGAAATTTCTTTATTAAATAAGTAAACTAAAAATAGTGTTTATTCTATTTTATAGTTTTAATATTGGATAACAACTGACTTGAACATAATATGAATGTGTTTTCACTCTGGGAACTGTGGATCCATTGATAGCTTTAGTAATCTAAAAGTTATTTATATTTAGAGGTTTGTCGTTTTCCATTTGCATTTAGATAGGCCGATGCATGGTGATTCTCTGATGTGTATCTGTTTCTACCTGTGTTGATGCAAGCATGACCAAAGCTAGCCAAGAAGCAGTAAATATGTGAAGCAAGGCAGAAAGATATACTCATCAAATGAACAAACTCTTAAGAATATAACACCAGCACTGCATATGTAACAAAGATGTGTTGACACAATGACAAATCTATTTCCTCCAAATTTTGTATTTATTTTCCCCCAAATTGTACAAATTAGTCTGTGATTGGCCTTAGTGTACCTAAAATCATATTTATACAAAACTAAATATGACTCACGAATATGTTTCAAATGGATGATTCCTCACTTGATGACAAATTTACGTATTTGCTGTGTCCTAAATTTGATGCCAGTGAACTTCTCAGCGGTTGATTTAACAAAGCCCCAAAATCCCCTATGAGCAAGCACTTGGCGACAGTGGGGAGGACAAACTCCCTTTTAACAGGGAGAAACCTCCGACATAACTAGGCTCAGAAAGGGGTGGCCATCTGTCGCGACTGAGTGGGGTTCAAATGTTCACTGAAAATTTAGTTTTATATAAATATGATGTTGAGCTCAAAAACCTATAAAGTTCCTAACTCTGACAGCTTCTCTGCAAAGGGTTTCCCTAAGAGAGAGGAAAAGTGGTTATCAAGAACTTGAGAACATTACCTACATATAAACAATTATAAATTTGTTGGGGTTTTTTCACAATGTCAGAAGGGGAGAGGCACTGAGGCACCGTCTTCCACCCCCCGGCGCTCCTGCTCTGCCTTTTCCTTCTGACAGGAACTGCCTACAGAGCAAGTATGAATGATGCCTGAGTGGATGTACACAACTCACAAGTTCCTGGCTCTCTCAGGTCCTCTGCAGAGGGTCTCCCTAGGATGGCGGGCATAGCAGGGCCACGGGGGACGGGGGGCTGTGCCTCACTGCCCTCCCCTCGTCGAAGAAACCCTCGTGCAGAGGAGTTCAGAAAGCCAGAAACTTGTGTGTGTTGACTATGTCCTTGTGAGCCTCCACCATTTACTGGTGAGTGCAGCCTGAGCTGTCTAGAGACAGACCAGACCAGCTGCACAACACAGACACTTCAAACCTCATCTGAGGACAAAAACTACCACAACATCAGAAACAAGAAAGAAAAAGTAGGTTAGAACCATTCAGGGTTACAGGAGACGGCAGCACTGCTGAGGTGAGGACCGGCAGCTGTTTGAAAGAGACAACACAATAAACACAAACACACACAACAGCAGACGAGAAAAAAAGAGGGAGAGAGGAAAAAGTGGTTATCAAGAACTTGAGGACATTACCTACATATAAACAATTATATATTTGTGAGGTGAACCTGTGTGGGTCTTTTTTCTGTTAGTGACCTACAGAAAAAAGAAAGAAAACTTACCTCAGAAATCTGCAGGGTTGTTTTCTCTGAGACATGTTTGAATCTATAAACAGCTACTCCGAAAAGGATCCAGGTGTTTCAAAATACTTCTCTGGAGAACGTTTCAATTCTGCGAACATAAATGCAGCGATTAACCGACTGAAAGTGATCGCGTTTCACCAGCCTTTCCATGCCTGAGTCTGCATTAACTGTAAGCACTGAAGTATTTTAAATGATGAGTCATCTAAAGAAATCATCCTGTGTATAGCTGTTTGAAGGGAAAATCAGATTTGCTGATCTGCCCACCCAGAATCTTTCTGAAACATCCTGCAAAGAACTATTTTTCACTTTCTTACTTTAAGTACATTTCGGAGCCTGTATTTTTTTTTACTTCTACTTGAATAGAGAAGTTGAATCAGTATTTAAACTTTTATTTTTTAAAAGTAGTATTTGTACTTCTACTTAAGTACAGAATGTCTGTACTTTTACCACCTCTGGGAGAGACTGATAGCAGCCTGATAGCAGCTGCAGAAGAAATGTTTTAAAAAAAGGATAGTGGAAAACGGGAACTAAAACTAAAAAGCAGTCTAAGGGGTTACTTTTGTCCCTGGCTGCAATAAAGATGTTCTGGACTTTTATGTTAAGAAATTAAGGCTATAGTGTCCACTTTCAGTCTGCGTCTCTTGAGCAGTAAGTGGTTCTACATTGTTTTGCTAGCTGCACTGATTTGGAAAACCCATCTGTTAGCTGATATGCTCTGATAACAATCTTTATAAATCTTCTTGTTTTCCAGTGAGCTCTCAGTTCTGTCATTAGTTAGCTAACATAAACATGTTCTAAAAACTTTAAGCACTCATTTCCTAAATCCAGCTTCACAGACATTGTTAAATCTATGTCTGTCTGGTAGAGAGAAGACCCAAATGCAGACGTGTGGTGACTGAAATGAGTTAACTGAAGGAGAGGCATTTGTTAAGGCTGATTGACAAAACAGAACAAAAATAAGAAAACCAAACGGAAACAAGGAACTAAGCAGGAAAACCTAAACGGGATAGACCACTAGGAACTTGGAGACGCAGGAGAACAGACACTCTGACAAAGGACAGAGGGATGAGGGGTAATTAGGGAAGTGGAGACACCTGGGAACACAGCAGCAAGCAAAACTGAACACAATGCACATGAGATGAGGTACAGTCAAAATGAAACAGGAAGTAGCACAAACACAACAAACACTGAAACACGTGACAGACTGGGGAGACAAAACACAAAACACAAAGAGAAGAACATAGGAACAGATCAGGAAGACAGAACACAGAGACATGACTGAGACTGGGGAGAGAGAGACACAGAGTTTTGGGCGATGGCTCAAGAGTTGGGCGTTCGCCTTGTAATCGGAAGGTTGCCGGTTCAAGCCCCGGCTCGGACAGTCTCGGTCGTTGTGTCCTTGGGCAAGACACTTCACCCGTTGCCTACTGGTGGTGGTCAGAGGGCCCGGTGGCGCCAGTGTCCGGCAGCCTCGCCTCTGTCAGTGCGCCCCAGTGCGGCTGTGGCTACAATGTAGCTGCCATCACCAGTGTGTGAATGGGTGGATGACTGGATATGTAAAGCGCTTTGGGGTCCTTAGGGACTAGTAAAGCGCTATATAAATACAGGCCATTTACCATTTAAATAAACAACAAAAGACAGAACGAGAAGCTTCTGGATTTATACAGTACAGGCCAACAACTAGACTTACTTAAACAAGGGCTTGGATTATAGAGATGTTTAAATATTGTCTGTGGATGACTCTGTAGCATGTTGTTTAAGTGGACTTTAATATAGACCTGTGTGTAGTTAAAATCTGTAAAAATAAATAAATAAATAAAATAATAAATAATAATAACACTAAGAGTATTAAAAAGCGAATAAAACTGAACATTTTTTACATTAATAAATAAATAGAAACCGACAAGCTAAATTAAGTCATTGCATTTGATAACGTGAATAAATAAAACTAAACAAATACGGAACATTTTCAAATAGGAACTAAACTGAAAAGCAAAGTCTCTCTGCAAATGAACTGAACTGGAAAAAAAAAGCTTAAAACTAAATTGTAATTATGATAATAACCAAGAAAACTGTAATTATTTTGATATGGAAAGCACTTTGTGTGTAGTTATGCAGTAACAGCCGCCAGGGGGACCACTCTGTCCGCGCTCAGCTGTTGGTCCAGCTGCATACTACATCTCCCAGAGTCCTTCGCGGGAGTTTATTTTAATGCAGCTACTCCATCCTGTCCGACCAGACAAGGAGGAAACAGATGAGCTGTCCGCTCTACTGGGGTTGATCTCTCCCCGCTGAAGTCATCTGGATGACAGCATATTAAAAAACAACAACACCCGAAACAGCGAGTTTTAGAGGTAAGTTGTAGGAGGTCGAATTTAAAAACCGGGTTTTAGTAAACGAATTTAAGCTAACAAAATGGCTAGCTAGCTTTCAAAGGAACCGCTCGGGTTTGCTATGGCTTCGTGCAGATGTACCGTGAGTGTTTGTTTCGTTTTATTTCACCTCGTTCATTTTGTTATTTTTCTGGTTTAATGGCATATATTTGTGCTAAATACCCCGGCGCCGTGTTGCTGCGGGTTTTGTTGGTCTCATTTCCTCCTCTTTAGGCAGGTGTTTGCGGTACGCTTTCGGTCTCTGATCGGGAATTTTAAGTTGCCAAACAGGCGCAGGTGACTCCCTGTGACGGTCAAAGTAGCAGCAGAATCTGGACTCGTGGTTCCTCATTTTAGACCCACTACTAAAATAAAATCAGGCCTTGAGAGCAAGACATGAGTTTAGATCATTGGTGTGAAACTCATTTTGGTTCATAGACACCAATCTGACCTTAAGTGGAACAGACCCATAAAACTAATGCGTAATAAATCTGTTAATAAATAAATCGAAATTCTCCCATCATCATTCTTTGGTAGGAAGTCATAAATAGGAGTTAAATTCAGACTCTGCACGGCTGGCTTCTCCTGTAACCCTGCATGTTTCTAAGGTTTGTTTTCTTTCTTTTTTTGTTGTTGTTCTTGTGCTTTTTGTCCTCGGGTGAGGTTTGAAGTGTCTGTGTGGTGCAGCTGGTCTGGTCTGTCCAGGCTGCACCACACAGACACTTCCAATCACCACACATCAAAGTACAAAGCGTATGACGTCATCACATTCTGTGTTAGGAAGTCACATTTAGGAGTTAAATTCATTGTTCATCATACTCAAGAAATCTTTCTGTTGTCTTGATTAACTTATCCCAACATTGTCAATCAGGCTAAGTGATCACATGACGCTAGTTATCAACTCTATAAGGTAAACCAGGGATTCCCATTTTAGCTACTAGCCTGTTTACATGAAAGGGGTGGCGTTGGGGGCATCTGACCAATCACATAGAGAGCAGCAGAACAGCTGACTTTACAAAGAAAGATAAAACTATAAACATGAAAAGGTTAAACACTTGTATTAATAAAGTTCAAATAGGAACTAAAAGTTCTTTTGCTGAGCTCTGTTGATGTTTACCAGTCTGGGAGAAAATACAAGCATAAATACAAAAATGGCCGTGGATATACTGGGAAAAGCATGTCGAATGATGAGCAGTGATACAGGAGACCAAGAGGAATTGCTCAGATAAGATTAAATGCTTTCATGGACGAGGACATGCTAGGGACAAGTGTTGCAGACAAAAGAAAAAACGAGATTAATGTTTATAGAGGAATTCAAAATGTTGTGAAATTGTTCTGCAGACAAATGGGAAAAGTCAAAGAATGAAGTTGAATTTAAGAATCTAAACTGATTAGACTACTGATGCTCATCAATGGAAAGATCCTCCCACTATCCATGGCACAGCAGTCCAAAGGGATCTTTCAGGTACTTGTTGTAAAGCAGTTTTCCAGAGAACTGATTGGTAGCTAAGTGGTGATTTCATACTTGTTGATCCGTAATCTCAAACACAACCTGCTCTGAAGCAGGTTTGCTCTACAGTTTAAGTCACTATGGTGATATACTCCAGTAAGAAGTGAGCTACCTTCATAGTACCTCTGTACTCATACCTGTGTGTTTCTTTGGCATTGCTTGTAGATATGTTTTAAAATGCAGCTGCAGTGCATTTTAAAACCTTAAGGAAGCTGTTATTGATATGGTGTAGATTAGCCAACAGATTTCTTTTCTTTTTTTACCTGATGGACACAATGCAGTGTAGTAGCCCTGCCCCTCGCTATGGTTTGTTCTTCATCATTCACTCACTGTGCGTCGATATGCTGGATGTCTCCACAAACAGTTCTCTGCATGCAGATGCAGTTTTTCTTCATTTGGAGCTTTGTGGGAGCTGAGTTCTGTTTACAGAGATGTTAATGGTCCTGTATGTGACCTGTCACATTTTATTTATTAAACAGACCACCTTGCAGTGTAGCTTCCACGTTAGCTGAGGTTTGTTTTATTATTTGTTTTTGCTTGTTTTTTATTATTCTTGCTGATGATTTGTATTATCTAAATGTAAGGTTCATTCATATCAGTTTGCTTATTTAATTTAATACAGTTGTTTTTTTGTTTTTTTTGTCTTTATCTTTGTCTCCATAACTGATAGTCTCTTATATCAGTTTCTGCTCATAAGGTTACTTTAACATTTGAGGCCACGTTATGATTGGTTTAGGTGGCAGCACAAGCAGCTTTACTTCCATAAAATATATATTTTTTTAAATAACATCTGAAGTAATTTAATGAGGAATGAGTCATCCAGTTCAGCTCTGGTATTATGATGATATAATATGTGCTTCAGTCTTAAACAAGCACAGAATTTAATGAGCTGCTTCTTCCCGACTCCCTGATTTCTGCACAGCTGGATTATTGTACCAAAGAAACTGTTTCTGTAATATTTCTGTGAAATATAGTAATCCACTAAAACCCAGTGAGTGTTGGTTAGCTAAGATTTGTTTTTGTTCTTGATGGAATCGAAACACTCAGAAACGTCATTAATATTCGCTTGTCCTGCTGCAGACTTTTCTATCCAATCTAACAGTGAGAGCGAGCATGTGGTGCCCCACCCACTGGCTACAGGCCACATATTTCTGCAGATAAAGGCACCACCGTATTTGCCTTTATTCTGATGAAATGTCCTCTAAAGGACGCCCACACAATTGATGAGAAGTCAGAGACCAGATGCCGATATTGTAATTCCATTAGAAAAAAGGCTGCACTTAAGTAGGGAAGATATGTGTAGGGTTTTTAAGGCCATTGCAGTCCCAAATGGAGGCAGATGGGGTATGTGAAGTTCAATATCTGTGGGCTGAGCACCCTGATACCACAACTCAAGAGTTCTGTTTCCGCGTTATCAAAGGTAGCCGGTCAGAATATTCTGGATAATCCTTCATAATTGATCCGAATTTGCCAAATAGACTTAACATGGTGTTAAGTCTGTCACATCATTTATGAAAGTCAAAGGTTAAAGTGTGATTTTCATCAAGAAGAACTTGAAAAGAGAAACTACATGACTATGACTCGACATTAGGCACAGACAGGAATGCTCAAGCGGTATTAGCTGTTTGAAGGTACATTAGGAAAATGTTGAACGTAGTGCACAACAAGCACCTTATTTCCTCCACAGAAGGTTGATAATTAACCTTTAACCTCCATCACTGTGATGTGTGAATACTTCTGCTACTTTACAAACTATTGTAATCATAAAACACTTTTAAAATCTGTATACTCCAATGATTTAAAAACAATAATACAGCAAACATTTAAAACCAATCTCATGACCAAGGGCGCTGCT
This sequence comes from Rhamphochromis longiceps, assembly GCF_057381845.1. Lineage (NCBI taxonomy): Eukaryota > Metazoa > Chordata > Actinopteri > Cichliformes > Cichlidae > Rhamphochromis > Rhamphochromis longiceps. Next base: position 5,136,225 of record NC_140574.1, read on the forward strand.
GGCTTCAGGACCATGCAATAATCCATGTGTGGTTTGTATTTGTATTATAATACAGTCTGTAAGAAAGCCTTTTGTTATATTATTGAGAATATTGATCAACTAATTGTGATGGTGATGGTGCTCATCCGTCTTTTATCAGTCACTGCATTTTAACACAGTTTGCTCACCGTACATTCCAGTTTCTGGTCACTGAAACCAGTCAGACCTGAGCTCCTGGGGGCCTCCCTCAGGTGAATGTTGTTTTTTTAAACTTCGTACCACTTACGAAACTTCCCCAGCAGAACAATTGGTTTCAGGTTTATTCCTGTTAAGAGTTTGTACATGATAGATAGTTGTTGTTTTTTAAATATCGGACACATAATCGGGAAAACACAAAAGGGAAACATTTGTCTTCTTTCTTTTTCATTTTCCCAGCACTAGTTTATTACATCACAGCTTAAAACACTGATTCCAGTCAGAGGCGGAGCCAGATATTTGAAACACCCGGGGCTTAGACCTAAAGGGTAGTATGCATGTGGGATTATTATTTTAGAAATGACTGAAAGATTAATAGGCTCTGTTTTGAGTTTTTTTTTAAAAAAAGAATGACTTCATATAGGAAAAAAATATATCACATATACAGGACACCTTAAACTAGTTTTTTTAAAATTAAGCAGCAAGGCAGAACAAAGTCGGGGCTGTATCAAGACACAGGGACTAAACCCCAATTCAACCAGACCCAGAACTCATCCAGAATTAAAACAGGACTACAACAGTTCAAAATCAGGACTACTGAGGACTTAACCAAGACAGAACCAGAATCAGAACTACATGATAGTAGCACTAAAAATCATCATAGACCTTCACTACACTTATTTTTTAATTCTACCAAAGTCCACTATTTAGCCTTGTTGTGCAAACAAGCCTGCATAACTTAATATAGAATTTGAAAAATAACAAACCTAAAAAGAAACACTAGGTACAAGATACATGAGGACCTGTGATACGGTGATACTTTTGGTAAACAGCCATTTGACTAACACATGTCTCACCTGCTCTTGTTCCACCTCTGTTCTGTCCTCATTCACCTCTCTCTCCCTCTCTGTGCTGACAATCATCAAATATACAGTTGAAACCAGATATTTATGTACTCTTCAGATAAAAACACTTTTTTAAATTGTAACATCAAATCAGACTAAATGTTTATTTTTTTAGATTGATAAATATAAAAAACATATTTGTTAACTTTAAGAGTAAAGAGAGAAACTATCTGTATTTCTTAATTTTAAATGGCACCAAATTGTATTCAAACTTGAGCCACACTTATGGAGCTCCACAGTTCTTTTCCTGGTGTTTTGGTTGACATCTCTTGATTTTCCCATTTCAAAGAAACAGGCTCTGTGTTTTGCCTTATATGCATCCACAGGTGTGCCACCAATTTACTCACATGGACTCTACGAACCTATCAGAAGCTTCTTCAGCTCAGAATGGAATCGTCTGCAGTTTTCTTATTAATTAACAAACTTAGTGTACATGTACTCCTAAATTTGATGAAAGTGATAAAAATAGACAGCTCTGTCTCTCTTTATTCTGACATTTAACTAATTCAAAAGATGTTTCAATATTTATCCCAAACAAGTTTACTCTAAATTGATGTTGTACAGTAAAAAAATGTTCTTGTATTTTCCATAAAGTGTATGTAAATATCTGGTTACAAATGTGAATATCCTGCTGTGTATTGAAATCCCTCTTGTTTTGTATAGAAATATACTGAACAACATACAAAGCATAATATATAAGATAACATTTACCTGAGTTTTTTCTTTGAAAGAAGCCTCTAATGTCCATTCTTATATTTCAGTACATAACTGAAACCGATTTAGTCGGGGAGGGTAAGAACTGAAAATATGAAATAAACACACGTAAGCTAAGACTCTAAAAAATAGCATTTGTTCGGCTTTTCATTTCGCCATTTGTTGATTCACTTGAAGAGCAAGTAACGTAATATTGGTCAAGTGATCAGTTTGATATCAATCTTTCGTGATTCACCGTCATATTTACATTATTTGTACGGTACGAATGATTTGCTTTGGTACCTGGTCAAACTTAAGCTCTCCTTAGTATGGCTGGCTCCGTTTCTCCAACAGTGCACTCACAGGCAGCAGCTGCCCCGCCCTCTCGCTCAGTCGTTTAGTGTCTGAGCTCGGATCATACCAATATCAGGGGGGATTCACGCACAGTCGTAAATTCCCACAGTGTGCACTATGTGCTTCGAATATTGTGTGTACTTTTTGTTTTATACAGTTGTCAGCCAGGCATCTAACTATGAAAAAAAAATTACACTCCAAAAGACCCCGGACTTCTGACAAAACAACCCGGGCTTAAGCCCAGTAAGCCTCCCCCACTCTCCGCCCCTGATTCCAGTATTCAATCAGAATCAGAATCAGAAAGGGTTTTATTGCCAAATGTTGAGCAGGTTTACAACATTAGGAAATTGCTGCGGTGCTTCAGTGCAAACATACTGTCATAAAAATATAAAAATAAGAATAAGAATTAAAAGTGCTAAGTGGATAGATATATACATGAGTGCAGGTGGTGATCAGTGCCAAACATGGAATGATGCAGTGAACACAGCGTAGGGTCATGTGTTAGTGGTGGGAACAGTCATACGGTTATTGTTCATGTGTCCGACAGCAGAGGGGAAGAAACTGTTCTTATGGCGAGAGGTTCTGGTGCGAATGGACCGGAGCCTCCTGCCTGAGGGGAGCAGGTCAAACAGACTGTGTCCAGGGTGAGAAGGGTCAGCTGAGATCCGAGCTGCACGCCGCAGTGTCCTGGAGGTGTACAGGTCCTGCAGAGATGGGAGTCTGCAGCCAATCACCTTCTCAGCAGAGCGCACAACACGCTGCAGTCTCTGTTTGTCCCTGATAGTGGCTCCAGCGTACCACACGGTGATGGAGGAGGTGAGGATGGACTCGATGATTGCAGTGTAGAATTGCATCATCGTCCGTGTTGGCAGGTTGAATTTCTTCAGCTGCCTCAGGAAGTACATCCTCTGCTGGGCTTTCTTAATGACGGAAGTGATGGTGGGCTCCCACTTCAGGTCCTGGGTGATGGTGGTACCCAGGAAGCGGAACGAGTCCACAGAGGTGATGGGGGTGTCAGTCAGGATGATGGGGGGGAGTGGAGCTGTGTGCTTCCTGAAGTCCACAATAATCTCCACTGTCTTCTGGGCATTCAGCACCAGGTTGTTGTGGCTGCACCAGGACACCAGACGTTCAACCTCCCTCCTGTAGGCAGACTCATCCCCGTCCGAGATGAGTCCGATAACGGTGGTGTCATCTGCAAACTTGATTAGCTTGACAGACTGGTGGGTGGAGGTGCAGCAGCTGGTGTACAGGGAGAAGAGCAGAGGAGAAAGAACACAGCCCTGAGGGGAGCCGGTGCTGATGGTCCGGGAGTCCGAGACATTCTTTCCCAGCCTCACATGCTGCTTCCTGTCCGTCAGGAAGTCAGTGATCCACCGGCAGATGGGATCAGGCACATTCATCTGGGAAAGCTTGCCTTGGAGATGGTCTGGAAGGATGGTGTTGAAGGCAGAGCTGAAGTCCACAAACAGGATCCTGGCGTAGGTTCCTGGGGAGTCCAGATGCTGCAGGATGAAGTGTAGGGCCATGTTGATGGCGTCGTCTACAGACCTGTTGGCTCTGTATGCAAACTGCAGGGGGTCCAGGAGGGGGGCCGTGAGGGTCTTGAGATGGGAGAGAACTAGGCGCTCAAATGACTTCATGACCACAGATGTCAGAGCCACGGGTCTGTAGTCATTTAGTCCAGTGATCCTAGGTTTCTTGGGGACAGGGATTATGGTGGAGGACTTGAAGCAGGCAGGCACATGACGTGCCTGCAGTGAGGAGTTGAAAATGCCAGAAAACACTGGGGCCAGCTCGTTTGCACAGTGTCTGAGGGTGGCAGGAGACACACCGTCTGGGCCGGGAGCTTTTCGAGCATTCAGACTCTTAAACTGCTTCCTCACATCTGCTTCATGAATATGAAGAGTTGTGGTGGGAGGAGGTGGTGTGAAATCCTCTTTTGTGTGGGGTGAGGAGGGGGGTGTTGTAGGTGAACAGTTTGAAGGTGGTGATGGCTCTATGGAGGGGGGAGAGGTGGGGGAATGAGTGTCCAAAGTGTCTCTATTGTTGGGGCCGTTGTAGGTGTGAAGGCTGCCTGATGGCTCGTCAAAACGGCAGTAAAAGTCGTTAAGGGTGTTGGCCAAGAGCAAGTCATCAGTGGAGTGGGGGGTTTTAGGCTTGTAGTTGGTGATATTCCTAAAACCTTTCCACACAGAGGCCGAGTCATTCTCTGAGATCTGCTGCTGCATCTTCTCAGAGTGCTGATGTTTAGCAATGTCCACTTCTTTAGTGAACCTGTACTTGGCCTCTCTGTAGCAGTCCCTGTCTCCGCTTCTGAACGCCTTTCTCTTTTCCAGCCACAGCTTTTTGAGTTTAGGAGTAAACCAGGGTTTGTCATTGTTATAACTCACCCTAGTTATACATCATTTCCATCCCTTCTTCTTACTGTGTTGAGCCATCAGAGATGCTTCATATTTCCATGTTTTACAGGATTGTCTGCCTGGAGTCTGTCGTCATTGTGCTTAAATAGTAGTTTTGACTTTTCATGTAAATGTCAGGATAGGCAGCATCTTCTTTAACTAGTTCAAGCTGCCAAAATAAATCCATAATTAAATTTTAATCCTCATAAAAGGCTGAAAATATTTGTTCTGAATCCAAAACAGTTAGATGTAGTTTGTTAATTTCCCTCGTTTTGTTATTACCCTAGAGTAGCTTTGGTGTATCTTTTCTCTCTCAGTTAATATTTATTATAAACATCCATCATAACAGCATATATGCAATTACTGGTCACTTTGTTAGGTACACCTTGTTTATAGCAGGTATGACCCCTGTTGCTGACAGAACTGCGTCATGAAGTCATGTTCATTAATTGTTGACTTGAATCTGCCGTTCCACCTCATCCCAAAGATGCTCTATTGGAGTACAGTGAACTCATCTTCATGTTCAAGAAACCAGTTTGAGATGATTTGAGCTGGAAGCAGCCATCAAAAGATGGGTACAGTGTGGTTATAAAGTGATAGACATGGTCGGCATTAGCTGGGCTGTGGTGGTTAAACAATGCTAAGCTGGTACTAATTGGCTCAAAGTATGCCTAGAAAATATTCTCCACACTCTCACACCGCTATGAGCAACTTGAAATGTTAATACAAGGCAAGATGTTCATTCTTTTATGTCGTTTACACCAAATTCTAACCCTACCATTTGAATGTCACAGCAGTCATCAGACCAGCAACATCTTTTCAATCTTCCGCTGTGTCCAGCTTTGGCAAGCCTGTTCAAACTGCTCCCTCAGTATTTGTTGCTCTAACTGCGGGAATTGGCACCAGCCTTGGTGTCTTTCAGAGGAACTGCTCCTGTTAGTTGTTTGCACTTCCATTCTGGATTAATTTTTCAGACCTGGAGGTTACTACTTGTAAATACGTTGGAGTCTCATACACATTTTTAAATGAAAACTTGTTAGTTAACAGATTTGAAGCAGTGGAAATTGTAACCACTCAAAGACATTTAGAACAGCGACAGGTCCCCAGCTCTAATCTGTTTCTTTGTTTTGTAAGCTGGTGCAGACCCAGGACGTGCTGGAGACATTACATCTCATGGCGGGGCTGAGCACCCTGATACCACACCTTCACTTTGGAAGAGGTGGAGTAGGTGGCTGGGGAGAGGGTGGTGCTGGGATCCCATATGTTTAAATAAAATGTAATTTAAAATTGCTTTGACTGCTGGCCCTTGCAACTCAGACGCTAATATATATGTGGATATATATGTGGATTTATCTTTTTTTGTTGTTGTTGTTCCTGAGTAATTAAGCTCCGGTCTGACGCATTAGACTTCCAAGGGAAGCTGCAGCTGTCAGGGAGTGCCATTGCCATATGGGAGGTGTAATTTGGCTGTAATAATTAAGTAGGGCAGTCTGTGTGAAAACAACATCCACATAAAAACCAGGATCCATTGCAGCGTGGCAAATGTAATTGGTTTTAATGTTGGTGCTAGCTGATTTATGTGGAAAATACTGGGTAAAGTTTGTAAAGTTGAACAAGTAAATGAAAAGTATGTTAAGGATTAATAAAACAGTTGGAATAACTGCAAATGCTGAAATAATGTAATGATGCAACTGCTAGGAAGTTGAGGGTTAAATTGTTTTAGACACCATCTGCGGTGTAACTGTAATAGCTCTCTGGCATGTGAGAAGGAAGCGCCAAATGGTGAACGATATTAGTTTCAGGTGCACAGCACATACGATTGTGCTGAAGATACGTCCCATTACAAAGTGACTGAATGGTTCTTTTAACAGATTTATTTTTCAGGTAATTAACAGTCATTTAAACCTGACTAAAGCCCTAAAATAGATGCATTTTGTGAACCAAAAAGACTAATTCATGTAAAACATGAAAGTCACAAGACTGTGAAACCACATCACCAGAGAAAACCTGCTGGGACCAGACTGTACAAATCACGTTTCCATCCTGCCTTTTTTCTTTCTGTGTATCAGAGCAGCTGACAGTTAAAGCAAAAGCACAACTGGTTTCAGTTCCTTAAAACAAAGACAGTGTAAACAGTGTTTAATGGTATGAGGTCCAAAAGTCATTGAAGTTAGATGATAACTGAAATCTTTTTCTGGGTCATGTGACAGTGATTTTTACAGGGTTTTTTTTAGTAGAAAAGTCCAATTTAAGCTCAGTTATAAGAGAAAGAGCAATTTGAAGTTGACATCCGACACCTCAGGTGTTGCACTAGACTGTGGTGGTGACAGGAGAACTGAGCCAGAAGGTGAACGTTTTGATTTACTAGTCGATCTGCATTCCAGATCTCAGAAACGTTGAGTAGTGAAGAAATCACAGACGCAAGCAGCAGAAATGAGTTTCTCCTGAAGGGTTCAGTCTTTGAGATATGGTGAGGAGTTTGAGTGGCAACCATACAGAGAGCATCAACAACTTTGCACATATATGGTTGGTTTTGTGCATGATTAGTGGTTTGAATTAGATTTTGGTGGTTTTGTGTTGTGCTTGTTTTTTTTTTGTTTGTTTTGTTTTTAGCTCTGCTCTCAGAAACCAGAAACATAAACACTCTTAGCACTGCAAAGCCCAAAGATCTCTAAAAGCTTTGTATTATGAACAAATCGTTATAAAATCTAACTCAACAATGTAAATCCACAGCCTGATGGAGCTTATTCTGCTTTACTATGTTGTTCAAAAAAAAAGCAGACGATTGTCAGAATTTTTATTATGTCTACAAAGACTTAGATGCTTTAGAAAATCGCTGAGGTTTACTCCCTGAGAGGAGATTGCCATTTCTTTACCTTCTTCATCTTCTTTTCTACAGATGCAGTGATGCTTTTAACCTCCACACAGTGACTCCACATCACCAACACCAGCCTCGCTTCCAGCTCCAATGATCTTCCACCTCTGACTCTTTCCTAAAATTGACCAGTAGGTGGGGCCAGCCCTGCCCAGGTGGGGTGGCCAGCGATGGAAGGCCGACGTGGAGGCAGCAGCAGCGGTAGCTACTCACAGATCCCTGTCAGAACAGGCATGGGGTCTGTCAACTCCCCGGCCGTTTCTGTGAGATTGGAGGCGTACGACATCGGAGAGAAGAAATGCATCTCGGATGTGAGGAGGACTTTCTGCCTCTTTGTCACCTTTGACCTCTTGTTCGTCACCATGCTCTGGATCATAGAACTCAATGTAAGTCTGTGTTTGTAGTGGCTGTGACAGCAGTTTTGTTTTTTTATTAGATATCTGTAGTAATAAAGTTTTTACAGCAATGTAAAACCACACGAGATTAAGATGTATCACCAGACAGTGAGCCTTTTTGACTGGGTCAGCCTACTCGGGAGAAATTTATTGGATGCATCTGCTGTCTTCTATGTATTTTGCTCAAGAAAAAACTAAAAGTGAAGATGATTTTATTATTTCCCAGAGATTAAAGGGTTATTTAAAAGTAAAGTTAAACAAAGTCAGGAAAGATAAAACGCTAGTATTGAAGTTTTTAAAAAACTCCAAAGTAGGTGAAGCCGTTAAAAGGCCAGGCTCAGAGCCTTTGGTTTTGCTTTTTTGTGGAAAAACATTTATTGTTCTTTTACAGCATTTAGAGTTGTTTCTTTCAGCTTGTGGTGGACTTTCGGATTGACAGTATCATTCCTATCTGCTTTTACTTTTGTGCCTGATCGGTACGATTAACAGCAGTCAGCTTGACGCACAACTGAACTGAATAACAAAAATAAACACACCGTAGATTTCTGATGCACTAAATCACTTTGGAGGAAAAATGAGTTTCCTCTGCTGACTGACAGTTATTTTTTGTTGAGCTCAGTTGTATGAAAGTTCAGAGGAACTCATGAGTAGCCACCGATTTGTACACAACTGATAGCAAAGTGTGGAATATAGCATTACATGTGAACAAAGGTTTAAAGCTGGTGAAGAATGCACGTTCCTTATCTGTACAGACTTTTCTTAACTAAACTATCAAGTGGTTTAGTTGGTATCGTGGTTTACAGTGGTTCGCCTACCAGGTGAAAGATCCCAGAAGGAGACGCTTATCCCATTGGGTTTGGTTCAGGAAAGGCATCTACCTGCTGTGGTGACTTCTTGTGACAAGGGAGAAGTAATACCATTACTTCTTCCTGTTCACAATTTTTATCTTTGTAACAACAAATCATTGAGTAATAAAACCAGCTGCTTTTTCAGTGAGTCTCTCATCCAGTTGAGCTCCAAATCCACCGTCTTACACATCAGTTTGCGGCAGCTATCCTCGTTCTGCTCTTGGTGAGCTTCATATAGAGGTACAGAAGCCAGTTCTTGACATGGTGCAGGTTCTGCAGATGGCCTCTGTTGAGGGCTTCAGTCCAGTTAGGTGGAGTCAGACAGCTGGATGAGAGACTCTCTGGAGAAGCAACTACAGAACTCCCAGAATAGCATCATAACCAGAGAGCCGGCTGGTAGTGATGACAGAATAAAGGTAGAGCAGATAGACACTGAACTTTCAAAATAAGAGCCACAGGATTGTCCATAAGTAAATCAGTCGCAGATGGCAACGTCCTTTAAGATGGATTAAAAAGGTATACCCGTTGATATACCTGATTAGATCTGTGCGCTGTCATACAACGCAGCGGCCAGATTGCACCAGACTGTCCTCCTCCACAGTTATTTAAATGGACTATAAAAAAATATGCAATAAGATTAATGCTACAGGATATTTTAACCAAACCAAAATATTTGTGCTTTCTCAGCACTGCCCCACCACTAACATCTGGATGAGTGTTAGAAAGCTAACTAACTTTATCAAATTACATCCATGCTTTGTTTTAAAAGGAAAGAACTTCTTGTCTTTAACAAAACGGCAGTGTTGTTAACCCATCCAGATAAAAACAAAAACATATGTTTGTTTCTATTCTTTTATCATGGTGGCAGTTTAGGAGGAGCTCTTGCAGGAACTTTTCTGGTTTTTAGTTACTGAAATGCTGCAGTATGTGCAGGGTGCTGATCTTTGTTTTTTCTGCTTTGAACCGTGATCTCAGGGTCTGCTGATTTAAACTAATGGAGAGTTTACAGGCTCGTGCTGCAGTATTGAAGCGTCCAGCATGTTGGAGCAGTGTTTGTGTCCTCCAGGACTCTGAACTGTTTGACTGAGAGTTTTAATTTATTCTGAACACGTTTATCTTCTTAGATGACAGCAATCATTAATTAAGCCGAGTGGACTCTGTCGCTCTCCTTTTTGAAGATGTTGCTCAGCGTTGTTGCTTTTTCTGTAAATGTCACATCTGAAAAAAGCCAGAAGGAACATTTAGTAAAAAATGTTACTAAAATGCCATCACGATAAGAGATGGATAAAGTCAGCAGAATTATCAAACACATTCCTGTAAGGGTGCATTTAGATACCACAAACAAACAGAGTTTATGAACTACAGAAAAAAAAAAGTTTTTTAATCTTGTGCACATATTTTAATATGGTTTCTGCTCAGTTTGCCTGTTTACATGTTTTACTATTTTATCTTATCTGACTTGTTAAAAACAGGTCTGTTAACCATTAATCGTGAGGAAGCAGTTACATTATTGTCAGTCGTCCTCGGTCATGATAGGTTACTGTGTTTTATCGCTCTGGAACTGTAAAATGCCTGCAGTTGTGCACCGAGAAACAACTTTTACAGTTGGAGAACTGAATTGTGTCAAGGTCGAGCAGAAGCAGGACAGCCTGCATGCTGGACGAGTGGATCGAGGTCATGCAGCTGATTGAGGAAGTGATTTGACTGCAGCACACATTCCCAGAATGCTCCATTTGACCTCGGCCACTAAAATAACTGTCCACGAGAGACGGACTTGTTCTCTTTTGTGTAACTGGAAGAACACCCTGCAAATGCACTGCAAACCTGCTCACTTTCAAAATGGAGAACGTTTCATCATCCATGACTTTAATCCTGAGCAGTTTTTACTCAACAGTTTGATGACTTTTTTATTTTTTTGTGAAGAAGTTTCCTTCCTTCCTCTCAGCTGTAGCACTGAACACGTTACTCTGTTTTGACTAGCTGCTGTGGGACTAGTTGGAGGAGAAGTGCTGAGTGTTAATTCAGTTCAGTTTTTTTTATATATCATTAGTAAAGTGGCCTCAAGGTGCTTTATAATTATGAGATAAAGACCCAACAGTATTGGAGAGAAAACCCCAACATTCAGACAGGGTTCATACCTTTACTGCCTTTAATACCTTTGCTATGAAAAGATACATTTTTTTGCAATTTCTGCCTCAAAAACACATTTGGACACTGATGAAGGTGACGCACCCTGCTGTATAGGTCTGTCAGCATTACTAATGGGTGCAAATTAAAATCTTTTGCTGCATTTGATCACGTTGAGGGGGTTTTATATGAATCTTTTGTTTTTAACAGTGTTTTTGATTTAATAATGTTTCAAACTAAAATAACAGAAATGGTCAGTAACAACAAAAAATCTCTATGTAGCAGAAAATAAGGAGAATAGCTCCATGTTAATACCAGTATTATGCTCATAATTACAATACTAACTTATTTTATACAAACCACATCTGAGACGTCTTGGTTGTGCAATAACTGACACATTATTATAGTAAGTATATGCTTCTTTTTTCTTGCCTAATGTTGATGAAGCAGTTATGTCATTAAATCATAGGACTCCAAAATAATCCTGTTACCACAGGATTATTTAGGTAATCAATCATTTTTCTATCCTGATTGTTTCTTCTCAAATATGAGGCGTGCATTAGTATGTAGGCTGGATTTAAGTTGGAGCTGCCAGCCAACCAAAGACAACTCAGGATGTCGATGTTGTATTTTTGCTGGCAGTTTGTTGATTTAAAAAATCAGCCTTCAACATAAGAGCACTGCAGTTGGAATTCAATGGTGTTTATACACCACTCTGCATTTAATCATTAGTTATTATTAATCTCTGGCCTCTGATTAATCTTCCCTCTGATGGTCAGGAGCAGCTTCTTTGTGTACAAGCGCCATAAAAGAAGTTCTAGAAAGAATCTCTGGATACAGACTTTCTGAATATGTTGCAGATCGTGTTGTTGTTGGAGAGCTAAATTCCAGAGCTGAGTTTAGCCACTGACTTCAACAGTGTGGCACTTTCTGTCTAACAATTCATTCCACTCATACCGATGATGCCACTGCAGCTGATCACGAAACTGAGTAAACTAGCGAGCAAGACCTGTACTTTGTGTTTTCAGTCCAAGTTCCTGCTCTTTCATTTAGTTTGCTTCTGTGTTTATCACAGAGGGGAGTCGAGTTCACAGCCCTCTAACACAAAAAGCTGAAATCCTCCAGTCTCATTTAATGTACCTAGTTTTTCAAACATCTATTTAGGATGATAATAAAAATGTACATTATCATCTCATATAAATCGAAATATTAATTATAGCACAGTGACGAAGACCAGTATAAGAAGTAATGAAGGGAAATCTTGATCCCAGCTTTGTGTGCAACTAGCTGCACTCTTTAGTCGGTAAAGTGAATTATTTCATATTTCAATTCATATTGAGTCTAAGATGTTGTAGCGGGGATTGAGAGATCGCATTTCTTTATCACTTTGATCTAGAAAAAGAGCAGCTGTGTGAGTAGATTGCCAGAGTAAAGCAGCCGATAACCGTTTGACCCGAGAGATCCAAACCATGGAGTGTGGTTTTGCATCTCTCGGGTCAAACGGTTATCGGCTGCTTTACTCTGGCAGTGCTAACCTTAGCCACACTGAGCTAATCTGAAACTGTGTGAGAGAGATTCATTTCAGAGACATTTGAAACAAAAGGAAGTTCATTTTTCACCCACGCAGTATTTCTGTGGTAATTTTTCACATTTGATTGAGCTCAGTTTTGAATTTTGTTGTTTAGGTGACAGCACATTATTCACTGTTAGGTCTGTACAAGCTAATGCTGACAGCTTTTAGCTTTAACTGTAAATGAAGCAAAAGTCTTTTTTTTTTTGTGTGAATTTAATGTTAAAACTCACGACTTCGTCTGAGTTGTAGCTTCTCACAGTTGCTAAACAACCTTACTCGAAGTATATTTGCAGAACCTCACAAACACATTTAAACCATTTTATCAGTGCTTAAAACCACAATATCTTTAAACGTTATCTTTCTAACCTCATGTTGCTGTTTCTTAATTTTGCAAAAATGACAGACTTGCACTGCTTCTCAGAGTGATGCACAGAAACATCAGTTCACGGCAAAGATTCACAGACACAACTGCAGCACAGTGATTTTCCAGTTATACATATTGTTAGCTAATTCAGATCAGAGTGTACCAACACCAGCGATGGATGGAAACAATCTGAGAGGAAGACGAGGAAGAACAAAACCAGGAACACGAGTTTTAGGTGAAATTTGAGCAGCTGTTCTGGATTTATACATGAAATAAGAAACTTGAAGTGTGAGACTCTTTGTCTTTCTTTCAGATATTTCTCAAACAAGAATAACATTTCCTTTATTTATAGTTCCTGTAAGTTACTCTTCTTGATCTATCTCGTCCTCCTCTGCCTCACGGATGATTTCCATCCATTGCCGGTGGGGGTGGAAGATTTTCAGCTGCTGTGCTTAGGAAATGATGCAAGTGCTGCAGATCTGTAAGCTTAACCTCTGCATCCTGTGGTTAACTTCATGTATCTTGCGGTGACTCATTGTGCAAAATGTGTTATTGAGCGAGGGAGAGCCCATTATTTAAAAAAAAAAAAAAGGCATCAAAGGAGATCTGCAAATAGAGTCTAAAATGGTGAAAGCTGTAAATGAGAGCAGGATTGTTTCAGTGAGTGAAAATGATGCAGTTGCGTTTCATTTTTGGAAGCGGAGCAGAAAGTAAAAATCTGTTGAGGTCATCAAAAGCAAAGGTGAAGCTGAGGTCTGCAAACTGTGTGCCGCTGCATTTTTCATGTCCTTTTTTTTAATACATGCAGATATGAGTGCTGTTTTATTGAAGTGAGACTTTAAATATAGCACCAACACCCTCAGATTTCCTGTTGGTTCTAGAGAACTGATGCACTGCTGATGTTGTCAAGCCAGCTCTCAGTTTAAGGCATAAAATCAAGAGGAAGTCACCGAGCGAGGTCCTTTATGACCCAAGATAGCGCTGTGCGATATGATGAAATATATTGATGACGAAATGAAAAAACTATCGTTTCAAATTGTACGCTATCGTTTGTTTCGTGGTTTCCAAAATAAGCTGTTTACAGCAACGTTTTTCCATCGGGGCGCAGAGAATACCAGCATGGCCAGTGAATATGAGGCAGAACCAGGTAGCTCCAAACAGAAAGACTAGTCGAAACAAAACGAGGACCTTATTCCTAATGAGGGCCGGCCCCTGTAGCATGGACTTGATTTGGTTATGAAAAGTCTGACACACACCAGAAAACTCTACTATGCAAATTATGCCGCAAACCGGTTCCCACCACAGACTCAAACACGACAAACCTCTTCTACCACCTACGCAAGAATCATGTGAAAGGTTGTTGACAGAGTTTACAGATGAGAAGCAAAAAAGCCGTCAGGTGCTCAAAATAAACCTTAGACTCAAACGTTAGAACAGGCTTTTCCTCGCAGCACGTAATAAATACAAAGAACATGGTGGCCGTTACATATAGTTTCATGCACCAGTCAAAACACTCGGCTCCAGGAACACAACACCCAGCTGAAAACACTTCACACAAGTCGGGTTCACAGAGTTTACATAAAAAGCCCTTTTTTGTCATGTACATCGTTATCAGGATGAGAAATGTCTTACATGAGGATATGAGATTTGGGTCATCGCACAGCCCTAACCCCAAATGTTTATTTGAATCTTACAACTTCTCATGTTTTTGTGTTGTATTGTTATTTTAGATGGAATAAACTTACATAAAATATTCCTCTAGTAACAAAGAATATAACTGCCTCACTCAGGTCATTTCAGCCTCAGTTGTGTCAGGGTTAACTTTAACATTCAGAGTATTTGTCATGATGAGCTGTTTGTGTTTGTCAGGTGAACGGCGGCATTCAGAATCGGCTGGAACAAGAAGTCCTGCACTACGACTACCACGCCTCCTTCTTCGACATCTTTGTAAGGTTCTTTCTTTTGCTTTAAATGATCAACTTTATATCTTTTATTTTATGTGGGGGGTTTTTTTTCACTATTTTTTCCTTCCTTTTTGTTTCCCTCCTCCTTCTGTGCCACCTTCACCTTCCTCCCCTCCCTCAGCTGCTGGCAGTTTTCAGGTTTGCCGTCCTCATCCTGGCCTACGCTGTCTGCAAGCTTCGTCACTGGTGGGCCATCGCGGTAGGTTTTAAGGCTGTACGCCACAACAGTGCTTCTGTAATTGCGCCAGCAGAGGGCGCTGCCCAGCAAGAGCTCACATTGTTGGGTGCACAGTGAAGTGGATGCACTAATTCTTGTTTCTGTGCATTAAATATGTCATCAGGGGGCATCAGTGTTTGTTACAGGGTGATTCTGTGATTTTCCATTTCACTTCATTATATTCAGTATATTTAGAGAGTTAAAGACCATTAACATGAGGATGTTTTCAGGTAAAAGGGGTTCTGTTTAAAATATTAGCAAAAATAACAGCATGAGCATTTCTGATGTTTTCTGTCTTTGTGCAGATCACCACTGCAGTCAGCTGTGCTTTCCTGATTGCTAAAGTCATTTTGTCGAAGGTAAGAAGAAGCTTTACAATTCCTAACTGTCTGCACTCGTGGGTGTGTACACACACACACACACACACACACACACACACACACACACACACACACACACACACACACACACACACACACACCTCAGAAAACAGGGTGGTACTTAAAGCTTTGATCTAAGAAACCTGACAACATCTAATATTTTCATTATTTGTAACAAAAATGTTGCACTGACTTTAGTTTTTTACTTCTAATAATATCTTTATTTATTTTAGTATTGGTGTCAATGTCCACACACAAAAACCTCTTAGAGGACAGTTTGTTGTTGGAGTTAATTTTCTTCTGCAGTCTTTGCTCCATATTCCTCGATGGCGATGCAAACATGTATGAGGATTTAAGGAAGTGAAGCAAACTCCCTGTACAGGAAAACCTGTAATTGCTGCTACTTAACAATAATAAATATTTGTTTTTGCACCTTCTAAATTTTAAATGGTCAGATTTTGTATGCTTTGTGTAGAATTACGTATTCATATTGGGACGTGTGTGTTTCTTGTGTAGCTGCTGAGTCAGGGGGCCTTTGGGTACCTGCTGCCCATCATCTCCTTCGTTCTGGCCTGGATAGAAACGTGGCTGCTCGACTTCAAGGTCCTGCCTCAGGAGATCGAAGACGAAAACAGTGAGTCTCAATTGAGCTAATAATAAAAAAGGCGCCTTCATTACTGTTGCAGTACTGCTGCTGTCACTGCTGTGATCTCTGTCAACAGATCGTTTACCTTACAGGCTCCTTTTAAAACCTTCCTTTAAGTTAGCAAAAGAATGTGAAAAAACAAGTACTATGACTCAAGAGCCTCTGAGTGGAGAATGAAAAAGAAACAAGAAAACGATAAAGAACAGCAGCAGGCGCTCTGGTGAAACACTGCCACCTGCTGGTGAACATTCAAAGCTACATACTGAGTAATTTTATTCAGTTGTTTTATTTAAAATAAAAGATCATGGGATAAGAAGTTAATATTATAATTATTTATTATAATGTTAGAGTAAAAAGTGTAATGCATCAGCTTCCTGTTGCTATTTCTCAGGTAATTATTAATAATTATATGCCATGAACAAAATCTTTACTCACCTGATAAATGAAAGTTATTTCACCACTGTTATGTTATTCTAACCTCATTGATGTCCTGCTGATGCAGTTATTCCTGCTTCCTTCATCCTTCTGTGTTTCAGGACATCAGTCCATCATAGATACAAGTAGGGCTCCTCTCCTGGGTCCAGGTCCTTTATCTGATGGGCAGTTCTACTCTCCGCCAGAGTCTTTGGCAGGTCTGTTTCCTCCCACTGACATCAGACAAACCCAAACACACCCGACACGCTCGCTTCAGCTGTCGCTCTTTCAGACTGCTCAGTCTGATGATTCTGACTCTTCATTCCCATTTAAATGAGCGTACAGACACAAAATATGAAGATATACAGTTCATTTTATTGTCATCATTATTATTATTATTAGAGTTTTTAGATTTCCAGCTTTGCACTTCACACCCAGAAATGAGTGGCGTAGCTCCTTCAGTATTTGTTTCACTGCACAGTGAAAGGAGCTTTTTCATCTGCAGACATCTTATTGCTTAGAAAATAATTCAATTACTCAGCTGCCTCTGCAGTGAGCCTTCCATACAATGGGTGGGCCCATCCTTTGCAGACACAGACACTCTCCAGAGCAGAAGCAGAGCTGCAGTCGATAACACAAAATACAAAAATAATTCCCGTTTCTGTAAAATGTGAAGAATTAAAAGTGAAGGTTTATTCTCACACCAGCCTCCTGCAGCTGCTTTGAACCTGCAGCCTCCTGCAGACGATTAAGACAAGCGCGCCTCAGTTGTTTCACACAGGTCAATAAACAAGAAAATTTAAAAATGATGAAACCTGACAAGACGGGAATTGTCAGGCTGGTTATCAGTGGCTGAATTTTCAAAATAAGAGCGAAGGGCATCATCTGCTATTAAGCAGTTGTAGATGCCATTAATGTCTTTAAGGATAATACATTTAGTTGGCATGAATACCTGAGCCGTCCGGGTTCAGAGGGGTCGTCTTCTAATCTGAAGGTTGGCAGTTAAAATCCTGGCTCCACCGTTCTTTTATCGTCCTACATTTTCTGTGGTGTTTCTATAAAAACGCTGACCGATTTCCCTTTCGTGTTCAGACTCTGACGAGGAGCTGGATGATAAACACGAACCTGAAAAAGGGCTCATTACACAAGTGACTTAAAAGGGTAAGAATACGTAATGACAGACGTCAGTCAGGATTCGTATCCACAGTATTAGTCTGATGTGCTGTTTTTTTCTCCACAGGATCTCCGATCCTGAACATGGAGGGATTTTTGGGTCCTCCAGCGTTGTGCTACTGAGGGGAAAACTTCTGCCTTACACCTTCAGCCATTTTAGTTTGTATTTGTTCATATCCACAAATGCAGCTCACGTTCTGATATCAGCCTTCTGCACGTACACCGCGACCGGGAAAGTGCCACTTAAAAGTTTCAGTGTCATGAACTCTGGTTACTGTATGAGTTTTGTTTCTCCACCTTTAAGGAACTCGAGACCTTACAAGAGATTTATCAGAAATAAATCATTACATCCTTATCAGTATCCATCCATAATTCAAAACATTACATTCATTTTAAAACTTAAAAAAATATATATTTACACTTTCAATTTAAAAACAGAGTGTTAATGTCTTATTTCCAGCATAATGTTTACTTATAATTCTGTGATCATTTTCTTGTGCTTCGGTTGAGTCACTGCAAAGGAAAATAAGCTCATGGATGCCACAGAAAGGATTGTTCAGCCAGTATTGAGCCTGCAGACCAGACTGTAGCAGAAAGAGAAAGTCAAACTCTTAGAGATGTTTATGATTACTTCAATGTCTTAAAAATGTGCATGAAAGAATATTAAGGTAACATATAGAGATGTGAACGATACTGTTTGTTTTGAAACGAGAGTGAAGGATTGTGTGTTAAAGAAAACGAGCCATAAACGTGCAGCATGTACACTCGGAGATTTGGGTTTAGTGCACTGAACAGAAGGGACGCTGCTCTCGAAAGCTGCTGTGACGGGCGGGGAAACGTTCTAATGCAAATGTACATATCTTCATGCATGCTTTGCAAGCTCAGTGGATGTTTATTCTTTTTTTTCTTTTTTAAAGAAAAGCCCGTCTGTATAACAGAATCATTAAAATGTTAAAGGTTACGTGGTTTTGTTTAATTGTTTATGTCAAACATCGACCTTAAAGAGATCAACAGAATAAGAACTTAGACATAAATTAGCCTTATGAATAAATAAAATGTGAAAATATCAGTTTGTTTCAGGTAATGTCAGCTGTTTATTAAAAAAAAATATTCCTTTTTCATCTCTATTTTTTCTTAAACCTAATTACTACTCTTAATTAAGGTGAACAGACTCTGAATGGGGGACTTTTATTTTAATTGTGTGTAATATATTAATTACATTTATTGAATTAAATAAAGATTAAGCCTTATTTTTAAAGAAGACATGCTACTGAATACATGGACTGTAGATAAAAGATGGAGGTGACCTTTTACTAGAGTTATTAGTTTTGAATTTTCTAGTTTTTATTTTTCATTCCATTTTGAATTTTTAAGGTCAGTTTAGTGTCAGTTAGTCTCCAGAGTGAATTTTCTTCTTTCAGTGTAGTTTCAGTTACTTTTAGGCTTTTAAATTATTATTGTTATATGGAGGCCAAATGTCAGAGGGAACATTTATGAAAATCAGCAGCGATATCACTAAAAATAAAGATTTACCCCCTATTTTTAGTTTAGTTTTCCAAGTTCAAAGTCTTGAAATGTTTTATTTTTATCTCAGTTTGGGTTTAGATTAGGTTAAATTTTAGTTTGTTTTTTGTTGCTAAGCAAGCATTGCTAGCATGCTGCACCCATAAATACAGCTCAACCTTTGTTTAACTTAATGTATGTTTTATTCATTAAATAAGATCAAACTAATTTTTTTTTTTTGGGGGGGGACTTTTTATTTAGTCATTTTTGTGGCAATAACCAAACAAACAAGCAACATATTAACATTTTCTGACATAAGACCATTTAAGAGAGAGAGGGGAAAAAAACAGACCACGATTAATATAATGATATGTCGTAGGGGAGATTTATAGCTTTATATTACAATGTTCCAAAGTTCGTGTTCATTCACCCAAGTATCTGGCCACACATCCATCCCTGGTGGAAGATCTCCACCTTCAGTTGCAGGCTTGCTGTCATTCTTTCCATTGTATGAACTCTTTTCAGTCTGTTTCCATTGAGTTATGGATGGTGAGTTTGTTTGTTTCCATTTCACAGTTATCCTTTTCTTAGCTATCAGTATATATTTTTCATCTATGGTATACCTCTCTCTAGGTATAACTCCCAAGAGAAATATGGTGGGTTCAGTGCAGGATTTACTTGTAGGATTTTCTCTGTTTCTTCTTTGATTCTTATCCAGAAGCCTTGAATTATTGGACAGTCCCAAAAGATGTGTGAATCGTCTCCTATTCCCCCACATTTTCTCCAACATAGTTCTGCATTGGGTTCCTTACAATATGAGGAGATAACAAGAGGTGTATTAAAAAAATCTAAATTTTAAATTTCCAGTCAAACTCTCCATAATTGACTACTTGTTCCCTTGTTTTACACATCTCTTCCCATACATTATCAGTGATAATAATATTTAGTTCTAGTTTCCATTTCTCTTTAATATGGCCTGTATTTTAAGATCAAACTAATTTTAATATTAGATAAAAAAAATAACCCAAGTAAGTAAAAAAGTGTTTTATAAATGATGATTTCGTTAGAAATCCAGAAATCACTCAAACAGAACCTGTCTGTCAAAGTGAAGCAGGCTAAAAGCTCAGAAAAACAAACATCACACCACGATGTAAAGACGCTCAAGAAAACTTATGAGAACAATTACAAAGTTATTGGCATCTATTAGTCTGCAGATGTTTGTAAGGCTTTGGGGCTCCAGTGAACAACGGAGAGGTGAACTTTCCAAGAAGCTACCAGTGACTCATCCAGGTCACAAAAGAACCCAGAATAACATCTAAAGAACTGCAAACCACAGAAATCTAACATATAAGAAATGTATAAAACCACATGTGCTCAATGAGTTGTTTTTTATTGTTATTCTTCTGTGTTTCAATTCCTGTTAAGATAAACCAGCTGGAGGGAACGCGGCAGATAAACGACTGCAGACAGAAGAAGAAACACAAAGCAGCAGTTTCTGTAATTCTCTTTTATTAATTTTTTTCTTCACATTTTTATTGACAGAAGTCAAGTAACCAAGGCATCTGTAAACAGTGCATCCACAAATCTACATGTTGCCTCTCATCAGTGCGATCGTTCAGTCATTCAAAAACACTGTTTGGAAATAAATACAATACTGATTGTTTTTTTTTCTTAAAAAAAAAAAAGAAGAAGAAGAAGAAGAAGGTAAAACCTACATCTGCCTGAAGGAGCTCGTAAAGATTCAGTCTTTGTCTGTAGTCACAGTCTGGAAATGATGCCACATATGAAGCAACACACGGAGGTAAACGACTCGATGTGGTAAAATCCTGAAGCCGGAGGATGAAATACTGACACCACCTGCACGGCTGGTTATGTGCGGCTAAAATGAGAAGTGAGAATTTCTGGACCTTTGAACCCCTTAAAAAGCTTTCAGCTTCATTATAAAGATTACCCGTTCTTATATTTTGCTTGTTCTTATGTTATTATATTGTATTTTGCTTGCAGACAAGAATTTTGGATACGGTTGTCTTACCCAGAGATGGGCAGTAACGCGTTACTTGTAACGCGTTACTGTAATCTGATTACTTTTTTCAGGTAACGAGTAAAGTAAGGGATTACTATTGCAAAAACGGTAATTAGATTACCGTTACTTTCCCGTAGGAACGCTGCGTTACTGCGTTACTAAAACTGTGATTTTTTTGCAAGAATGTCTCACGACAGTGACGTAAGCGAGTGCGACGTTCGTGACAACAGCTGTGTGCAGATCAACAATGGATCATATATCGATTGTGGGAGAGAGTATGAGCGTGCAGCCTTTAAAGCGTGGAAGTACTGACCTTACTTTGAGTTTGATTCCATAAAAAGTCACAAAAACATTAGCGTCCATCGTGCGTGGGAAGAAAACTTCTTTTTACAGCGAAAAAAAACCCTAAACTCTTCCCACTCCACCACAACCACCCACACATGCAGGGCCTTGGAGTAGGGGTATGTCACCAGGGTGCAGAGGAGGCTACCCCCCCTCTGTCCCCTTCTGGCTGCCTCTGCCTCAATTTTATCCCACAACTTAGACATTCACATTACTCACACTCTCATTACACATACATATAGGATCTTGGGGGTGGGCACGATACACGGAGTCCAAAGTACCATCAGGGTGTACACCTCACCCCTGGCATCGTTGCCCACCTCTCAATTTTAAATACATGTAGACATTGAGGGCCAGCAGGAGGGACCATGCGCTTACCTGCTGCTCTCTGGCAGGTAGCTCCATGCCCTTCTGGTTTTTAATTGCACCTTAGAACACACATGCATCAACACTACAATGAGCGGGTGGAGGGAGGTTTGGAGTCTTCTCTCACCCCCATTCTCTGCGACCTGCTGGAGCGGGGGGGCTAGGAGGAGGAGTTGGCCATCCGACTGCGGTCTGGAGTGTGGGGCCTCCCTGCTGCTGCGGAGTCGGGGCGGTCTGCCTCCCCCCACCGCAGGGAAAAGGGTAACACCACCTGGGTCTGGGTGCAGTTCCCCCCTCCAGGGGCGAGGGCACCTAGACCCGGTTTGTAGAGTACGCTTGGGGAGTGTGATCGTGTGTACAACGTCTCTTTATGTCTGTCTCCACGTTGGTTGAGTGTGGAGTAAGTGCATATGAGAGCATGAGGGTGGGAATGGATGTTTGTATCTGTGTGTGCCTGTATGTCTGTGTCTATATGTCAGGTTGGGTATCAGGCGCCACCTCTCTGGGGACATCTCAGGCCCTCCAAGGTTTGGAGGCCTATCTCCCCCCACCACCACTTCCCCTGCCAGTGGCGGACCCCCTCAGACATCGGTGCGTTGGTGGTTCTTTGTGTCCGGGGATGGGCGTCCAGGTACACACCGGCTCACTCCTTGGCGGCCGCTTATCGGGGCCTGGAGCCTGGGGCTCGCTCGGGCCACTTCGGAGGTGGGGTGCCCCCGGCCTCTCGGCCTGGGGCTCGGTCACTCAGGCGCAGCTGGCTGCCGGCGGAGCTCACGGGCGCGTCACTGCAACTCCCCCTGGCTTCTGCTCCGCGGCTGCTGAGTGAGCCCTCATCTGGGACTCTCCTCAGCTCTTTCCGGGACAGTGGCGCAGCTGCCCCTCTGTTGGTCTTCCTTGGTCTCTTGTGTTCTGGGGGCCTCTGGATGTCTGGAGTTTTGATCTCCTCCATACCTGCTTCACGCCCTGGAGGACGGGGCTGTGGCCCCCCCACACCCTCTAGCAGATTATTACATGAAGGAACCTTTTAAAAAACAAAAAACAAGCGCGTCCATGCTCACAGGTGTACACACGGGTGATCACACCCACAAACTACACCCTTTTTGGCTCCTACCTCAAAGCACACTGTGTTCTGTTGATCTTATGTGCTGCACAATAATGTTTAACATTTAGTATTTACTGTCATATTCCCATATATCATTGTGATGTTGTTTATTCTATTACTCTTGTTCTCTTCTGCTTGCTTTCTTTTTTCTTTCTCAGCAGGTGATCCAGGTGATTGATATATGAATTTTTTTTTTTTCTCAGCCCGTTCTGTTGGTTTTTGTCTTTTGCCCTTCTCCCCCGTCCCTCTTCTCAGCTGTTTCTCTTTCCCTCTTTCTTTCTCCCCTTCTTTCCCCCAGTCAAGTCTGTCCCATATTCAGTAAGTGAAAATAAAATAAACAATAAAAGGTGAATCAAATGGACCATTACGGCAAGGCTGGGATGGTCAGTTTGGTAAAGTAAATCCGTTGGGCATCTTTCTTTGCCTTTAGACAACAATTCTGATGGCAAAAGAGCCAAACGGGACAGGCCAAAAAAAAAAAAAAGAAAAGAAAAAAACCCCTAAACTTCCAAGCAAGCACCGAGTGCTCAACGACGTAATGGGAAACTCGCGGAGAAACTCGCAGATTCTTCAACTGACCGCGGCACACCTGCACCAGGGTAAACCTCCGCCTACGGCACTTCTGCTTTACAGGTGAAAATAGAGCAACAGGACCGCTGAGTCTTTGATGTTATTTATTTTCTGCTGTGTTTTACTTGCATCTATTTGAAAGAGTGAGTGTAAACACACAAAAAAATATATTTTATGTGCTGGAATGTGCAGAAAATAAGTTTAAATGTTAAACAAATTTCTTTGTGTATATCATATTTCTTATGTACATTTTAGACCTGGGAGCAGAAATGCTGATGAACTGGTTTTTATTCAGGAACAGGCAGAGCGTCCTCTCTTCCTGGCTCCATGTCTATAATTATGTCACACACTGATTCGCTCTCACAAAATCACCAAAACACAGCACAAATCCCACCAATGATTCAATTCCTTATAAATCTTTGAATCAGGTACTGAAGCAGTGACGTGCTGAATGAAGCTTCAGGCGTCATTGATCACGTGACTCTGTTCAGTCAAACCAAGCCTCAGCACAGCGTTTCTGAAGCAGTGTGTTGATTTTTTGACACACGTGCCGGAGCTTCAGCTTCAAACGGGCCGTCACCATCAGAGTTGCTGGAACCATGTCCCACTACTGGCTACTCTGTTTTATTCTGTGTTAAGTTTTTGAATGTGAATTTTCTGTGTTAAGAATAACAAAGAAAATGTAATGAAGTGATTTTAAAGTTTAAACTTTGTGTTAAATCTTGTAAGTCAGAGAGAGAGAGAGAGATGAGGTGTGGGTGCACATCAGATGATCAAATGTCAACAACCTGATTGGCCCAAGTGTGAAGATGTGACGTCCAGTGAGGGAAGGGGGGAGAAAGGGTGAGCAGGTATAAAAGTGAGGTGAAGAAGAGATTCGGGGTTCTTCCCTTTTGTCCTCTGTGAGATGAGCAGTTCAGAAGTTTGGATCTAAGAGGTTCACAGTTAAAATTCCAGCAGAGACGCTAAAAGGAGAACCACAGTCCAACCTGTGAATGTTTTTAACCCTTTGTGAAACAACAAAGGCATAAATATGATCATATCAATATTATCTACTGGCTCAGACTCATATCAGGGATTAGAACTCCTTTTATCAGAGAGATGAAATCTACTTCCTGTACAGGGTTTTTTTGTGGGCCTACCGATCGACAGAAACTAGAGTCAATAAAAAAACTGGACATTGGCTCAATGTGTGTGTGGCACAGGCAAACAAGGACTGAGCGCTGTGTAGTCCCACATAAAGTCAGACACCTGGTCACCCTAGGTGGACCATGGCATGGTCTATATGGAGGACACAGACACTGCTGAAAACATGACTCTGTCTGGTTTAGATGATCAAATGTCTTTACTTTAGGAGGCTGTGGCTCAGAGTACATTCACATAATGCCTTTGAATAAATGTAAAAAGCTGGTTTTGCTCCTGCTTTGATTTCTTTGTCCAGGTAGAAATTCTGCTTTTTGCCTCTAAACTCTGAAACAGTTTGAAACAAAGTTTGGCGCTCTAATCCTCTCTGTGTTTGTCCTTTGGTCAGATGGTGATATTGAATGAAATATTCCAGTATTCAGTAGCTCAGCAGCTTTGTAACATGTGGTTTTGTACACTGTTCAAACCTCAGATGTTTGTGTAAACAAGTGTGGAGGACACAAACTCACGGGGGGAGGAACGACATTTACTGTTGATGTGTCTGACATTTAGTCTCCATGAGTTCTCATAAGACTGAAGAACTCTGTGATCTCTAACATGCAGCTGTATGTTTTGAAATCATGTGTCTCATTCTCTGGACTTTACTAGACAACGAGTGAAGAACATGTAACGAATATCATCTTTAAAGTGATGAATAATAACTCTGCCTCTGTGTCTTCATAAAAAGATCGTACTTCTGAAAGGTCAGAGGGCAGCATCCACTCTGGGTTTACACAGTTTTGTAGGTTTAGCTCTTCTGAAGTTCAGCACCTGCTTTTTCAACCAATCAGAAGCCAGTATTGTAGAGAGTTCATATTTCTTTTCATGCAATTGAATAATTTTGAATGTTTAGGTGAATATTTATATTTAGAGTATTTTCTCGATCAGTGTCTTCAGTCCTGACCCTGAGTGCGTACATTTAAAAATAAAGTGATATAACTTCTTTTACATTACTGTGAACTTCTTGTACAGTTTGACAGCTGATTGTTGTCGTGTTTGTCGTCATATGAAGATCGTTTCCTAAAGAGGACTGAACAGTCATTTAGCCTCTGGCTCCATCCACGAATCTGATGTTTGCTGTATAATCTGTGCTGTTAAAAGTGTAATGGAACATATAATTTGTACATATAATTTCATATGTAATTATGATGATCTTTACCCATTAAGATTTTAAATGAAACGATAAACAAAGGCCAAGAAAACTGAGTTAAACTCCTGAGTCTACTATATATTTGCACCATGAAGAAATGAATTGTTTGCACCAGTAATAAATAATCAAATATATCAAATTATCATCAATGTTTAAATAAATGAACCATCGCACCAAACAAAACAACAATTCAACAGACAGTTCTATAAACCTGTGGATGATTCAAAGTGCTGCTATAACTGCACAACAAAACTGCAGTGAGAAAAGCTTTGGATGTTCAGTTTAGTTATAATGACAGTTAAACAACTAAAATACTCGATTAAGTAGGTGAGAAAAAGTTACATTTACTGGATCAGTTTAAGACCAAAATACATTTGAATGAATTACTGACATGGACACTTTGTGAAAAATTACTAAACAGTTCAGGCAAAATTTTACTAAAACCTTGAATTAAACTTGAAAGTTTGCATTTCAAATCCACTGTGACTGTGTACACAGGAAAGACTACAAAATAATGTTTGTTTGTTTGTTTTTTAAACATTGTGGACCGATCTGCATTTGTTGTTGCTAAATTTAAATATTTGTTACTATTTAATGATCATAATCTCATTTGAACATAGGTTTGATTTAGTGGAGTCAGTTGTTCCCATGCATCATTCTGTAAGTGTGAGAATGAACTAAGATTAGAAAATGTCAAAATATAAAGTTTGATTTATTTTTATTCATCACAGCATCCTAAACTTTGCTGAACTTTTTGAAATATAAAATAAACTCGCTGAGTGTTGACTGTCACATTTCAAACATCCAAGTAAAGATAAACTATTAAACTTTAACTGGGTCAGACTTGTTACTGCATGCTGTAACCAAACATACCACACCCTGCATCATGTGATTGGCTCTTGGTCGCTCTGTAAGAATATTTCTTTAGTGCCTCCCTTCACAGATGTGTCTGTATCAGGATGGGTCTAAACAACATGGTGTAAATGCAGTTGCTGGTGAGCCTCATTTCCTGTAGGAGGTGAACAAGAGCAGAGATCTGTTTCCCTTCAGAGCACAGAGGTTGTTTCTGTTCAGAGGAAGTGAAACTGTCTGACAGTCACTGAGAGACGGTGAAACGGCACAGCACATGAATCAAATGGATCAAACAAAATTCTGCTGTTCAGTCTGTTTGGATCTACTGAAGGATCCGGTGACTATTCCCTGTGGACACAACTACTGCATGAACTGTATTAAAAGCTTCTGGGATGAAGAGGAAAAGAAGAAAATCTACAGCTGCCCTCAGTGCCGGAGGACTTTCACAGCGAGGCCTGTCCTGGTGAAAAACATATTAGTGGAAGATTTAGTGGAGGAGCTGAAGAAGACTGGACTCCAAGCTGCTCCTGCTGATCACTGCTATGCTGGACCTGAAGATGTGGCCTGTGATGTCTGCACTGGAAGAAAAATGAAAGCATTCAAGTCCTGTTTAGTCTGTCTGGCATCTTACTGTGAGAAACACCTTCAGCGTCATTATGATGTGGCTCCATTAAAGAAACACAAGCTGGTGGAGCCCTCCAAGAAGCTCCAGGAGAACATCTGCTCTCGTCATGATGAGGTGATGAAGATGTTCTGCCGTACTGATCAGCAGAGTATCTGTTATCTCTGCTCTGTGGATGAACATAAAGGCCACGACACAGTCTCAGCTGCAGCAGAAAGGACTGAGAGGCAGAGAGAGCTGGAGGTGAGTCGACAAAACATCCAGCAGAGAATCCAGGACAGAGAGAAAGATGTGAAGCTGCTTCAACAGGAGGTGGAGGCCATCAATCAGTCTGCTGATCAAACAGTGGAGCACAGTGAGAAGATCTTCACTGAGCTGATCCATCTCATCCAGAAAAGAAGCTCTGATGTGAAGCAGCAGATCAGATCCCAGCAGGAAACTGAAGTGAGTCGAGTCAAAGAGCTTCAGGAGAAGCTGGAGCAGGAGATCACTGAGCTGAAGAGGAAAGATGCTGAGCTGAAGCAGCTCTCACACACAGAGGATCACATCCAGTTTCTACACAACTACCCCTCACTGTCAGCACTCAGTGAGTCTACAGACTCATCCAGCATCAATATCCGTCCTCTGAGCTACTTTGAGGATGTGACAGCAGCTGTGTCAGAGGTCAGAGATAAACTACAGGACATTCTGAGAGAGGAACGGACAAACATCTCACTGACAGTCACTGAAGTGGATGTTTTACTGTCACAACCAGAGCCAAAGACCAGAGCTGGATTCTTAAAATATTCATGTGAAATCACACTGGATCCAAACACAGCAAACAAACTGCTGTTATTATCAGAGGGGAACAGAAAAGCAACATTAATGAATCAACAACAGTCTTATTCTGATCATCCAGACAGATTCACTGACAGGTGGCAGGTCCTGAGTAGAGAGAGTCTGACTGGACGTTGTTACTGGGAGGTGGAGTGGAGAGGGGGAGGAGTTTATGTAGCAGTCGCATACAAGAATATCAGCAGAAAAGGAGATGAATGTGTTTTTGGACGTAATGACAAATCTTGGTCATTAGATTGTAACAACAATAAGTTTACATTTCAGTACAACAACAGTTATACATTTTTGTACAACAACATCCAAACTCGTGTCTCAGGTCCTCGTTCCTCCAGAGTAGGAGTGTACCTGGATCACAGAGCAGGTATTTTGTCCTTCTACAGCGTCTCTGAAACCATGACTCTCCTCCACAGAGTCCAGACCACATTCACTCAGCCGCTCTATGCTGGACTGTTGTTTTATTATTATGGAGACACAGCTGAGTTGATTAAGCTCAAATAGACTGAAGTCTTTCATATTGTGGGTTTAAATCTGTATTTTAGTTTCATTTTATTTTCTCTCCATCATTTCTGC
Source organism: Rhamphochromis longiceps (assembly GCF_057381845.1). Taxonomy (NCBI): domain Eukaryota; kingdom Metazoa; phylum Chordata; class Actinopteri; order Cichliformes; family Cichlidae; genus Rhamphochromis; species Rhamphochromis longiceps. The sequence continues at coordinate 5,164,845 of NC_140574.1, forward strand.
ACAGAGATCAGCTGTCAGTCAAACATTATGGGTGGTACCTCCACATCTTCTAGTTGTTCTCTTGATGTTTCTGAGTTTTTAAAGGAGATCTTTCCTGTGACTGTTTATGGAGGCTATCACTGCTCATCATCATTTTGATTTACTAAAATATTTCTCCACATGAAAATGTAAACTTCTCTATCCTCTAAATGTTTCTGGAATATTTGTATTGAAAAATGTCGACATTTCTCTTTATGAGTATGGCAGACCATGTGTGTGTGTTTGTGTTTGTTTTTGTCAAAATCATCAAACAAATGAGGAAAAACTGTGATTTTAATGAATGAATTCATATATTGTGTTGATGTTTTATTGTGTGAATAAACTGGAAGGTTTGACTATAAATCAAACTTTGAACAAAGTCTTTTCTTCTGTCTTCATTCCAGGATCTCACTCAAATCTGATGCAGAAAATATGAAACTAATCTGAGAGAATAACTGAAGCAGTTTTCCTCCTGAAGCATCACAAAGTTCAGAGTTCATGTTTAGAGCAGAAGATTCAGCAGTCGCTCTGTGACCTTTCAACTTTCTTCACTAAAACAGCTTCATTACAGAGAAACAAGTCACATTTTCTTGATGTTCTTAAGTCCTTTCAAATGTTTGTAATGGTCCTTGAATGCAGCACCAGTGTCGCAGGTTTAAAAGGTCACTTTCTGTTGTGTTCAAAGATTTCCTTCAGATATGGTCTTTAATCAGTAAAGCCAGTGATACAGCAGTGTCATTAGCTGTGTTATTGGCACCAGGCTGTGTTTATGTATGTGTTTAATTCTGTCTGAGGATGTCTTCAGCATGAAATGATCATTTGCTCAGCTGCTGTGTCTCATCTCTTATCAGACATTGGTTGGAACAGAGTTTTGTTGCTGACCATCTGACAAGAGGGTGAAGAAAAGCTTCAGGCTTCATTTGGACACTACGTTGGACAGAAGTCTCCACAAAAATGACTCAGAAACACAAATATTATTAATGAAAGTCCAAATGTCAAAAAGGGGTCATACATGATCCTGAGAAATGTCCTTGAACATTTGAACATGAGTCAGAGGGTTGTCAGGTTTCTACACTGCATCGTGGCATCAAGCCTGAGATGTCTGTGGAAACAAGTATGGAGGACACAAATGCACAGACGCAGTCGAGCTGTTTACTGCTGATGAGGAAGGAAAATAGTCTGTTGGATATTAAAGCAGCATTTATTAGAGTAAGAACAGATACTTGTGTCCTTCATTTGATCCCCGTCAATTTACAGAAGACTTAAGGACCCTTTGACTTCTAACATACAGCTGCATGTTTACAATTTTATTATTTATTTATTTATTTCTAGCAAAGCGAGACTTTACTGATTAAAGACATATAATCAGACATGTTACTGTTACTCTCTGAAAAAGACTCACATAAAGCAGATTTATCACAAGCAAACATCAAGACACATCCTTCATGGCTTAAAGTTGCAGTGGGACTCTTTCGCCATCTGGTGGTTGTAACAGTTATGACAACTGTTCCTGCATATATGTCCCTCCTCAGTGTGAAGAAGACTGGACTCCAAGCTGCTCCTGCTGATCACTGCGTGTTCCTCCTGTGTCTAAAATCTATTTCCATTATGAATCAGGAAACTGTTTGCACCAATCATAAAGGCAATAAAATACGTCACACACTAAGAAATAACAAAAAGGAATTGTGCATTTCAAGGAGATTTATCCCTCGTTTTTTGAAATCATAAGAATACAAACTAATGCAAGACTGTCATGTTTTCATAAGTTTGTAGAGACACTGTTCTGTTGTATTCTAGGACATCAGTCACTTTAAATGCATGCTACTCCTCATCATCATCAGCATCATCATCATCAGCACCCATGACCTCCTTTTAGTCTTTGTTTTGTTATTTTTCAGAGTTCGGGAGACGTTCTTATGGGATTTCCACAGTGTACAAGTGCTGTTTAGAGCCTTTACCTAAAAGAAAAGAGTAAAGTACAAAGTAGATTTACTCACTGCAGGAAAATAATGCCTCAATCTGATATATTGTCTTATATGACAAACTGAAAGTGATGCATCAAAGTGTAAGCAGCATTTTCCTGTTACAGCTGGTCTAGATGGAACTGATCTGATCTCCTTTATGTGCAGGTAGATATCCAGTGGGTTTGCTAAGGGTCACAGATGAGGGGCTGTGTGAGATGTTTAATGGGAAAGGAAATAAAACCATTGTTCCAGACCTGCAGCTAAGATACTCGAGTATCTTCAAATATGAAGCTGAGTATTACTTCCATACTTTCCTCCACTGCTGATGACCTTGTTACCTGCTGCTCCCTGTTAATGATCAGCCTCAGTTCTGATAGTAAACTGTTGGCTCTCGTTCTGTCAGGTTGTTGCTCAGTGACGTCTTGTTTTCATTTTCCTTCTTCTTCAAATGTGTCTTCCTTTAACTCTTTGCTTTTGTTTCTGCTTCAAACACCAAATGATACACGTGCTGCACCTCTGATGGTTTGTCAGAGAGCAGAACAATTTACATTACAGAGAATATTTTACAGTTGAACATAAACTTTCACTTTTTTCCTCTAAAGTGTGCTCACTGGTTTTTCCAGCTGCTGTGAGATGTTTCTGCCTGACTGTAAAGATGGAAATAAACACAGATGGAAACACTGAGTCAGAGTGTTGCTGCTGGTTAGTCAGTATATTAACAGAACATGGTTCATAAAACTGCTCCTACAACTGTTTTTGAATCAGTTTTAAAGACACTTTATTGTTCTGTTTTTGTCTTTTGGCATTTCTGTGCTAATTTCTTGTTTTAATGGTGCTCTAATTTAAACTGATTTTTCCTATTTTAATACCTAAATAAATAATCATTTATTTTTTGTTCATTTGTCTAAATTCTGGGAAAAGAAAGAAGTTTGTATTTGTTTAAGATACAATGAAATCATATTTTGACATATTGGAAGATGACATGGAGCTGAAAAAATACTACAGGTATAAATGGAAACTCCAGTTTATTTCTGTTATTTCCTGTGATAGTGTTTGTACACTCGCTCATGATAACTGTTCATTCAGCTGCTGTTTTTGTCTGCTGGACATCTTTAGCTTTCAGTAAGGATGCATTCATAGATCAGCACATCTTTTTGAACCACATTTCTTATGAGACTCAGAGTTTACATTTTGGAAATGTGGTGAGACCTGGGGTAGAAAGAGACTGAAGCTTCAACCTCGGCAGTTTTGTGTGTGTCTGAAGCAGAAAGATAAGAACTGTGTGGCCAACTCATCACACACATAATCCTGAATCAGAAAAACAGCATCAAGTGTTGTAATTGTTAAACACAGAAGTGTGATTTATATGTGGTTTTACTGATGGTTAACACAGTCGCACAAACACCTGAAACTGATCAAAATATAAAACAACATATTAAACATAAATATGTGCCAGTTACCAGAACTTATATGTGGTTTCACTGAGGTTTAATTATGCTCAGTTTATCAATACTCACTCATACAAAAGTTTGTTATGTCTTATTGATTAGTTGGCTTTAGGTTTTCCAGTTTTCCAGCTGCTGCTGTTTAATGTTTGCCTGGGAAAAGAAATTCCAGTTAGTGTGGGAAGTTTGGTTAAGCTGGTGGAAAACAATACTGTTACACTGACCTTTTGGATAAGATTGTCTTACCTGTGGTTTCTCTGATGTGCACGACAAAACAGTCTCCAGGCAGCTTGAGTGCCCATTTAAAGGTTCCTGGTGGTACCAAGTGATTGAAGAGAGGATGAAAAGCCATATTAGTTTATTGTAGATTGTAGTCAGTTGGCCAAGCTTGTAATGAAAAACGGTTCATTACTCGAAGCTTTCATCACAGTCCTCTTTGGTGACATCTGGTGGGCAAATATATGAAGAGCAGCTTGAGTCTGCAGCTTATAATGAACTGCTTCATTATGATTGCCCACTCTGCAGAGCTGACAGCTCGTGTTTGATGTCATGTGACAGTTCTGTGTGATATCGGGCTGATATGTTGCTTTGAACGTGAATTTTCGGGGGGTGAAAAAATTATGTTATCATCAATCAATCATGTGGTCAGAAGAATCTGTGCTTACCTTGCAGGAATGTTTTCAATTTACAGATTGGGAAGTTTTTATTCAGTCTTGATGCTTTGGTGGATGTTAGCTCATATGCAGGTTTTGTAAAGACATGATTATACCCCTTAAGCATGCTAAAGTGTACCCTAACAATAAGCCATGGGTCACCAAATGCATCAAATCCTGTTTAAGGAAAAAGAGACAGGCTTTTAAAGAGGGGGCTGTTCCTGACTTTCAGGCAGTCACCAAAGACTTGAAAATCGAGCTCTTGAAAGCAAAACAGATCTACAAAAACCTTCTTGAAAGCAAATTTGCTGCAAAAAATTTTGGGTCTGCCTGGACTTGTATGAAAACCATATCAGGGTTTTAAAATCCCCAGAGCAGCAGTCAGATCATTGTAGACGGTTTTAAGCCAGACAGAGATTTGAATATGCTTGATGCTCGTTTTAGTTCTTCTGAACTGAAACAGAAACTGAAAGATACTCAACACTTCATCACTGAACTCAGCGATGTCCAAAAGGCCTTTCATACAGTTAATGTGAACAAGAGCCAGGGCCCTGATAACATTAGTGCCGCCTAATTAAATCTTGTGCTAAAGAGCTCAGTCCTAAATTTCAGCTTATTTTCAATAAATCCTTTCAAATACAAAATGTGCCCTCGCTTTGGAAGGAAGCTGTCGTCGTTCATGTCCCTAAATCTAGTCGTCCAAACGTCCTGAATGACTTCAGGCCTGTTGCCTCACCTGAGTTGTCATGAAAGTCTTTGAAAAAATCCTCAGAAATGTGATTATGGAAGAGATTGAATATCAGCTGGATCCAATGCAGTTTGCGTACAGGCCCAACAGAGGAGTGCAGGACGCGCTTTTGACTCGACTAAATCTGATTCTTAAACATGTAGAGAGTAAAGGGACTTTTGCAAGACTTCTTTTCATTGATTTTTCTTCTGCTTTTAATACAATACAGCCCCATATTTTAATGAAAAGACTTTTAGAAGAGTTTGAAATCAGGAAAAACCTGGTTTGCTGGATTTTAGATCTTTTAACTGACAGGTCACAAAGAGTGAGAATAAATGGGGTTCTGTCTGACCCAGTGTTCTCCTCCACAGCTTCTCCTCCAGGGTCTCTTATCGCCCTTATTATTCATTCTCTTTACAAACACGTGTCAGAGCAGATATGAAAACAGGGCCATCATTAAATTTACAGATGACTTTGTTATTGTCAGCTTACTGAAAGAGGGTGAAACTCACCATAGTCCAATCATTGATTAGTTTGTTCAGTGGTGGGAGGAGTCTTATCTCCAATTGAACATATCTAAAACAAAAGATATGGTTATTGATTTTAGGAAGCAACTAAATGGGCACAGAGTCACTTTAATTAAAGGTCAGAAAATAGAGCAAGTGCAATCATATAAATATCTTGGGACCATAATCAATGAAAAACTGAACTTTTATTGCAAATCGGTCTGTAAAAAGGGTCACCAGTGCCTTTACTGCCTCAGGAAACTTGCTCATTTCCACATTGAGCGAAAGATTTTAACTTTGTTTTCTTGTTCTTTTATTGAGTCTGTTTTATCTTTTTGTTTGGTGCCATGGTTCAGTCAGACCTCTGTCACAGAGAAAAATTGACTGAATTAGTGAGTGAGATGGTCCAGTCGTCTGATAGATGAGTCACAGGCCTGTTTAGACTCCCTGTACTCTAAACAGGTACCACAGATGCTTAATCAATCCTTAAAAATGGTTCCCATCCTCTACGGGGTGGATTTAGCTTCTTTCTTCAGGACGGAGGTTTCTAGTTCCAAGATGCAGGACAAAGCATTATAAAAACAGCTTTGTCCCTGCTGCTGTCACTGAACTCAAGAAGAATTGTTTTTGATTTGATTCACTTTGTTTAATTAAAATATGTGTTTTGTCAGGTTTCATTAGGTGTGTGTGTTTGTGAAGGGAGGCCAAATGCTATCATTGTTCTGTAAAGCAAATTTACCTGTGGGTATAAATAAAGTAACCTTAACTTAAAGCTTATAGGAGGTTGTGAGGTCACTGCCTCCACCTGATCATGTAATTAACCAGCAGACTGGTACGTTTATATATACTATAAGTTATATCATTATAATTATGTGTACATCATATTTCTTATGTACATTTTAGACCTGGGAGCAGAAATGCTGATGAACTGGTTTTTATTGAGGAACAGGCAGAGCGTCCTCTCTTCCTGGCTCCATGTCTATAATTATGTCACACACTGATTCGCTCTCACAAAACCACCAAAACACGGCACAAATCCCACCAATGATTTCAATAAATCATTGAATCAGGTACTGAAGCAGTGACGTGCTGAATGAAGCTTCAGACGTCATTGATCACGTGACTCTGTTCAGTCAAACCAAGCCTCAGCACAGCGTTTCTGAAGCAGTGTGTTGATTTTTTGACACACGTGCCGGAGCTTCAGCTTCAAACGGGCCGTCACCATCAGAGTTGCTGGAACCATGTCCCACTACTGGCTACTCTGTTTTATTCTGTGTTAAGTTTTTGAATGTGAATTTTCTGTGTTAAGAATAACAAAGAAAATGTAATGAAGTGATTTTAAAGTTTAAACTTTGTGTTAAATCTTGTGAGTCAGAGAGAGAGAGAGAGATGAGGTGTGGGTGGACATCAGATGATCAAATGTCAACAACCTGATTGGCCCAAGTATGAAGATGTGACGTCCACTGAGGGAAGGGGGGAGAAAGGGTGAGCAGGTATAAAAGTGAGGTGAAGAAGAGATTTGGGGTTCTTCCCTTTTGTCCTCTGTGAGATGAGCAGTTCAGAAGTTTGGATCTAAGAGGTTCACAGTTAAAATTCCAGCAGAGACGCTAAAAGGAGAACCACAGTCCAACCTGTGAATGTTTTTAACCCTTTGTGAAACAACAACAGGGCCGTACAGAGAGGTTTAAAGGGGCGGGTGCTCAAAGTTAAAAAGGGGCACATTGAACCAGGCTGAATAACAACAACACACATTCATCAAGAATCTAATATGGGAAGGGCAGGGCTGTGTTGATCTGAGACTGTAGACATTAAAAAGTCCATAGGAGAGATGGTAGCTGATTAAACAAGTGTCATGAGATAATAACAAAATGCAAAGATTGGTGACAGCGCTTGGAACCATAAGGCAACAAAAAACTGTGAGAAATAATTTAGGCTCTGCCTGTGAATCACTCTTTGCTTCTCTTCTTCCTTCCATCCCATCATTTCATATATCACTCTCCACTTGCTATGTGAGAACAAGGCACAACTTGCTATTGCAATAAACTATAATCTAATTATCCACACCTAACAACTCTTGCACTTAATCTATAATAAAATGATGACAGAAAAATGTTATAGCCCTGCCTTTAGTAGCCTCACACAGCTCCTACTGTTTAGAATAGAATAGAATATAATTCAACTTTATTGTCATTGCACATGCACAGGTACAGGGCAACGAAATGCAGTTTGCATCCATCCAGAAGTGCTTTAGTGATATAGATATATTGCAGTAAATATTAGCAATAATATAGATATGTAAATATAGATATGTTTAAATAGATATGTTTAAATATAGATATGTTTCCTCCTCATGTCCTTACTAGGCATGTCTGGACAATGTTATATCATGAGTAATATTTTTTTTTAAATCCATCTAAATAAAACACACACATGCACACACACACAGTGACATTTTAGACCTTCTTCAGAATACTGTATATACTATGGGCATCATGGTGCTGATCCAGAATCCTTACATTATTATTTATTACTAGAGCTACAATAATAAAGCAATGAGGAGGCAAGGCAAGGCAAGGCAAGTTTATTTGTATAGCACAATTCAACAACAAGGTGATTCAAAGTGCTTTACAGAGACATTAGAAACAAGAACAAATAAAAAGCATGATTTAAAATTGAATAAAACAAGCAAATAAACTAACTAACTAATTAACAAACAAACAAACAACAGTATATAAAATCAAAACAGATAAAATCAGAACAGTAGATAAAATCAGTAGTTAAATGTAAGTTTTGAAATTTAAGCTTAAAGTGTGGATTTGGTGCTTTATTCAAATGCAGCTGAGAACAGGTGAGTCTTCAACCTGGATTTAAATAAACTGAGTGTTTCAGCTGATCTGAGGCTTTCTGGGAGTTTGTTCCAGATATAAGGAGCATAAAAGCTGAATGCAGCTTCTCCGTGTCTGGTTCTGACTCTGGGAACTGATAAAAGACCGGATCCAGATGACCTGAGGGATCTGGATGGGGAAGTAATAAATATGAAATAATGCCATTATGATGATTCCATTTGTTTCACTATCCACTCTGTGCAGGGCAAAGCTTATTACATTTTTAAACTGTAGAGATACAATAATTTTACTGCTGTAAAATCCAAATTTTGTCTTATTTAAAATATAAATCTAATATAATCTGCTTCTTAATGTATGTTCTTTAAAATACAGCGTGTGTGTTTTAATATATTATAATTATAATAATTATTATGTGGACATGCATATTAGATCGTTTTTTAGTGAAATATAATCCCTCCAGAAAGGCAGGAAAAGCCCGGAAACTTACTTTAAAACTAAATATGTTCTAAATACTTTAAAACTAAATATGTTCCCTAAAACGGTGACAGAGCTACAGACCCATGACAGCCTTACACAGGTAGCCAGCAGCTGTGACCAGCACAACTTGTGCAGTTAATAAAAGGACAGGTAATGTTTGTCGCGCTGTTGCACACACAGCACGCTCGTTTGTTTCAGTTCGTCAGTTGCAACAAGACAGCTTACCAACGTGTACGTAATAAGCCAATACTCCTGTGTGCTACACACTACAGTGTGCGCTGTGCACCTACTTACTGGGTTTGTCGCATCAGTCTGTGTCTCTGAGTTAACTTGTGTTTCTCATACAGCTCCGGACCGCTAAAAATGCGCGTGCTCTTTGTGAGCTCGTTCCCAGCTCGTAACCAGCGCGTTCTGTCGTCAAGGGCGATCATTGGTTAAATGTGATCATGTGACTGATGCAAGCCAGATCCTTTTATTTAGCAAAACTGTGATTAATAGTTAAATATTATTGTTGAGGGGCACAGACAGGACTCCGCACGCACGCACACAAAAGGAATTTTTTTTTTAAAAAGTTGCCTCAACAAAAGGGCACTTTGGGCACCCATCAGGAAAGGGGCGGGTGCTCAAGCCCCTATAGCCCCCCCCCCCCCCTCTGCACGTGCCTGAACAACAAAGGCATAAATATGATCATATCAATATCATCTACTGGGTCAGACTCATAGGATCAGGGATTAGAACTCCTTTTATCAGAGAGATGAAATCTACTTCCTGTACAGGGTTGTTTTGTGGGCCTACCGATCGACAGAAACTAGAGTCAATAAAAAAACTAGACATTGGCTCAATGTATGTGTGGCACAGGGAAACAAGGACTGAGCGCTGTGTAGTCCCACATAAAGTCAGACACCTGGTCACCCTAGGTGGACCATGGTCTATATGGAGGATACAGACACTGCTGAAAACATGACTCTGTCTGGTTTAGATGATCAAATGTCTTTACTTTAGGAGGCTGTGGCTCAGAGTACATTCACATAATGCCTTTGAATAAATGTAAAAAGCTGGTTTTTCTCCTGCTTTGATTTCTTTGTCCAGGTAGAAATTCTGCTTTTTGCCTCTAAACTCTGAAACAGTTTGAAACAAAGTTTGGCGCTCTAATCCTCTCTGTGTTTGTCCTTTGGTCAGATGGTGATATTGAATGAAATATTCCAGTATTCAGTAGCTCAGCAGCTTTGTAACATGTGGTTTTGCACACTGTTCAAACCTCAGATGTTTGTGTAAACAAGTGTGGAGGACACAAACTGACGGGGGGAGGAACGACATTTACTGTTGATGTGTCTGACATTTAGTCTCCATGAGTTCTCATAAGACTGAAGAACTCTGTGATCTCTAACATGCAGCTGTATGTTTTGAAATCATGTGTCTCATCCTCTGGACTTTACTAGACAACGAGTGAAGAACATGTAACGAATATCATCTTTAAAGTGATGAATAATAACTCTGCCTCTGTGTCTTCATAAAAAGATCGTACTTCTGAAAGGTCAGAGGGCAGCATCCACTCTGGGTTTACACAGTTTTGCAGCTTTAGCTCTTCTGAAGTTCAGCACCTGCTTTTTCAACCAATCAGAAGCCAGTATTGTAGAGAGTTCATATTTCTTTTCATGCAATTGAATAATTTTGAATGTTTAGGTGAATATTTATATTTAGAGTATTTTCTCGATCAGTGTCTTCAGTCCTGACCCTGAGTGCGTACATTTAAAAATAAAGTGATATAACTTCTTTTACATTACTGTGAACTTCTTGTACAGTTTGACAGCTGATTGTTGTTGTGTTTTTATGGTTTATTTTATCCAGTTTGGCAAGCAATAACAAGATCCATTTTTAGTTACGTCCTGCTGCTTCTCCTGCTCTAGTAAAAAACCATAGGCTCACCCCAGTGCATGCTGGTCCTATACCAGTCTCTTTATTTATAGAAACAAAATGGCCCTACAGCTTTTACTGACTAATTTAACAAGGTAACATCAAACAAACAAAACATTGAAACAAATATTAACCTACAAATAAACTTGTAAATAAACCCCAAAATATAAGTAAACTAACAACAAACTTTAACTAATTTCAAAATAATAAAAAAATAAGAACAAATAGCTCCAACAGAAGTTATTGCTGCAGACTGAAGGTTCTGTAAACTACTCAGTCATAGAATGATTACGATATTGAACTAAAACAAATGCCTGAATCCTAAATTATGGATATCCTATTGTGGTGATCTAAAATGTAACACTAAATGTGATTAAAACACTAAAACTCTGGACTCCGGGGCTGAACGACCGCGGGGATCACCAGCCCGAGGAAAACACAAAATACACATGACTCCGTGAGAAAGACAATTCATTCTTGAATGAAGACGTTGATCAGACACATTTAAAATGTAGCCAATTGTGTTTATTATTTAATTATTAAGGAAATAGAAAAGCGGGGGAATAGAAAAGGGGGAGGGGTGGTGGTTAAAGAAGAGGGTAAAGGAAAGGGATAGAAAGGAGGAAAGAGAGGAGAGAGAACCCCAACTATGCCCTCTGAGCAAGCACTGGGTGCGACAGTGGATAGGAACAACTCCCTTTAAAGGAAGAAACCTATGACAGAACCAGGCTCTAGAGGGGCCAGTCAACTGTCGGGACTGGTTGGGGGGTGAGGGTGAAAGAGAGAGAGAGAGGGGGGGGGGGGGGGGGGGGGGGGGGAGGGAGATGGGGCAGGTGTTAGGAGTTAAGGTGAAAATTACGATGCAACGGTGGAGGAGGAAGACGGGGTGACATCAGCAGAAGGAAAAGTAGAAAAAGTAGAAAAAGCAGGAGTGCTCTTTCTCCAGAAGAAGCGGAAGCGTTTTTTCTTCTTTTCCGTGATCTTTTCCACGAGCACTATTTTCTCTAGGATGAGGGTTCGTAACTCATCAATTGTTTGTGTGTTTTCCTTCTCAAGTTTCCTGCATCTTGTCTCCACTTCTTCTAATTTGGCTTGTTTTTCTTCCAGCCTTTCTTTCAGTTCTTTACATTTGGCCTCCTGCATAAGCTTTGCCTCGTGCATCTCTGTATAACTGTGTTGTAATTTGTTGTGTGCGTCTTGTAGCTGCTGACTTCTCTCGAGTTCTTGAAGTGTACACTGCAGGTCTTTGTTTGTTTTCTCTACTTGCTGCTTTAACATCTGCACCTCAGTGTTTTTGCACTTCAAATTGTTGGAAAGTTTCTCCAGTTCTGTGTTTTTTCTCAGCATGTCACTGAGCTTACTCTGCATCTCTGAGCATTGTTTTTGCACTTTTTTCTTTTCCCCCTCCAGCTCAGTTGTTTTGGAGTTCAGTTGGTTATAACAGTCTTGCAGTTGTTGGTTTTTCCTCTCAAAGTCCTGGAGAATTTGTTTATCTTCTTTCTGCTTTATTTCCCATTGTTCTTTGTCTTGTAGGAAATCCTTATTTCTTTGCACTGTTTTATCAAGCTTTATTTTCAGCGCGGTGTATTTTTCCTCCACGCCTTCAAGCTTGGAGTCCGTTTCTTTCTGTTTAATTTCTAGTTGCTTTTTTTCTTGAAGCAACTCTTTATTTTTGTTCAGTGTTTTATCAAGCTTCGCCTGCAGTGCTTTGTACTTTCCCTCCATGCCTTGCAGTTTGCGCTGCTTTATGTCCATTTGTTCTTTTTCTTGGAGGAGTTCTTGATTTTTTTGCAGAGCTTCATCAAGCTTTATTTGCAAGGCTTCCTTGTGTTTCTCGCTGTCCTGAAGCTTGCAATCCATATCTTCCTTTTTCATGGTCTGTTGCGCTTTCTTTCGAAGAAACTCAACCCTTCCTTTCAGCACTTTTTCATTTATCTCAGTGCCTTGGAGTTTTATGACCAGTTGTTTCTTCTCTTGGAGGAGTTCTTGATTTTTTTGCAGGGCTTCATCCAGCTTTACTTGCAGCTCCTGAATCTTTTTTTCCCTCTCTTTCTCGTTTTTCTTCTGTTGGAGGATTTCTTCTGTTGGTTTTTCTTGTACTTTATTAAGCTTTGCTTGGAGCTCAAAGATCCTTCCCTGCATGTCTAGGAGTTCCATTTCTTTCTCCTTTATAATATCTTCCTTATCGAGAAGCTGTCTGAACAGTTTATCTGCTTCAGCGGTCCTTCTCTCACAGTGCTCTCTCAGTAATACGGAGATAATCTCCGTTCGTTGTTTAAAAAAACTTTCCCAGATGTAATTGGTGTACTCTGGCTGGGGCGGGTGTCGCGTATTGTGATTGTTCATGAGATTTTCCTCATGCATTTCTTCCAAGCACATCTTCTGCAGTTGCGTATCGTCTTCTCGATTGCAAGGAGGAGCGCTGGGCTTTACGTTTTCTCTTTTTTTCTGCTTTCTTGGAGACATGTTGGAATCTGTTAACAGTGACTCTGAAAAGGATCCAAAAAGGGCTTCTCTGGCGAACGTTCGTTTGAATGCTGCAAACATAAATGCTGCGAATAACGGACTAAAAGTTCTTGCGTCTCACCCCTATTTATAGGTTTTAGGATCAAAGGATCGAAGGATCACAGTGGTGGTAAGATTCTAAATGTGTGTGACATCACAGTTCCGTAAGCCAATGAGGTTGTCACATGACATTTGTGAGAGGGCATTCTTTACTTGGACAAATTATCAATAAGCTTTCAATACCAGTAACAATGGTGACAGTATAATTGACAATTATGTGTCCAGTATGTTGGCTGATTTGCTTTTACTTTTTGCATATGAAAATAAAAGCTGGGCTGATTCTAACACCATTACAAGAAGTGTTGTTAATTATTCTTTTTGAATCCTAATCAGGTTACCACAAATTGTCTTTTAATTTAGTAGAACTTGAAATGTTTGTCAGTGGATAAACAATTCATAATGCAAAGTCAGAAACATCAAGTTATTCTTAGTACTGCATACTTGCAATACATAAGTTGTCCTAACAGTCATGTAGGGCATCTGTAGTTCAGGGGGTCGGGAAGCTCATCTTGTAACTGGATGTAATATTAGCAGACAGAGGGTTTGATGTTGCAGAATCTTTGGAGTTGTACCATGCTGAATTGAAGAGCCCAACTTTCACCAAAGGAAAGAACTAACTGGCCCCTAGATTGCCCAATCAAATCTCTTAATGCCACCAGCCCTCCCCTACCTTCACTGTGTGCTCAGCTTGTAGAAAAGAGTTGAGTGTGGAAGAAATGGCAAAAATGTGGAGCTGAAAAGCTAAGAGAGAAAAAGAAATTATATATAAATCAACGTGTCAAATTAATGGACATGTTAGTTATTGGAGTTCTGGCTGCATTTTATATATCTATATTGTGTCCTTTTTATAATAAATAATAAAAAAAAACATTATTTATCCTCACTGTATGAACATTGTTGGAGTCCTTGAAGTCTCGTCATGTTGAAGTTACTCATGTGATGTGATGTTGTTATAATGATCCAGCTGGTGTGCAGCCATCATATTAGAGTTCTCTTTCTTCTTCTGATTTTATACCATTTTTCTGTGATGGTGTCACATTTACAGTGGTCGCAACAATTGCACCTATAGGACCCTGAAAAACTGGTGCACAGACTTCAGAGTCTAATAAGTGTCACCACTGTAACCACTGCATAATGCAAACCATGACACGAGTTTAGTCTTGGTGTGAAACTCATTTTGGTTCATAGACACCAATCTGACCTTAAGTGGAACAGACCCATAAAACTAATGCGTAATAAATAAATCGAAATTCTCCCATCATCATTCTTTGGTAGGAAGTCATAAATAGGAGTTAAATTCAGACTCTGCACGGCTGGCTTCTCCTGTAACCCTGCATGTTTCTAAGGTTTGTTTTCTTTCTTTTTTTGTTGTTGTTCTTGTGCTTTTTGTCCTCAGGTGAGGTTTGAAGTGTCTGTGTGGTGCAGCTGGTCTGGTCTGTCCAGGCTGCACCACACAGACACTTCCAATCACCACACATCAAAGTACAAAGCGTATGACGTCATCACATTCTGTGTTAGGAAGTCACATTTAGGAGTTAAATTCATTGTTCATCATACTCAAGAAATCTTTCTGTTATCTTGATTAACTTATCCCAACATTGTCAATCAGACTAAGTGATCACATGACGCTAGTTATCAACTCTATAAGGTAAATCAGGGTTTCCCATTTTAGCTACTAGCCTGTTTACATGAAAGGGGTGGCGTTGGGGGCATCTGACCAATCACATAGAGAGCAGCAGAACAGCTGACTTTACAAAGAAAGATAAAACTATAAACATGAAAAGGTTAAACACTTGTATTAATAAAGTTCAAATAGGAACTAAAAGTTCTTTTGCTGAGCTCTGTTGATGTTTACCAGTCTGGGAGAAAATACAAGCATAAATACAAAAATGGCCGTGGATATACTGGGAAAAGCATGTCGAATGATGAGCAGTGATACAGGAGACCAAGAGGAATTGCTCAGATAAGATTAAATGCTTTCATGGACGAGGACATGCTAGGAACAAGCGTTGCAGACAAAAGAAAAAACGAGATTAATGTTTATAGAGGAATTGAAAATGTTGTGAAATTGTTCTGCAGACAAATGGGAAAAGTCAAAGAACGAAGTTGAATTTAAGAATCTAAACTGATTAGACTACTGATGCTCATCAATGGAAAGATCCTCCCACTATCC
Source organism: Rhamphochromis longiceps (assembly GCF_057381845.1). NCBI lineage: Eukaryota > Metazoa > Chordata > Actinopteri > Cichliformes > Cichlidae > Rhamphochromis > Rhamphochromis longiceps. Next base: position 5,180,133 of record NC_140574.1, read on the forward strand.
ATGGCACAGCAGTCCAAAGGGATCTTTCAGGTACTAACGTATTAACGTCATTAATATTCGCTTGTCCTGCTGCAGACTTTTCTATCCAATCTAACAGTGAGAGCGAGCATGTGGTGCCCCACCCACTGGCTACAGGCCACATATTTCTGCAGACAAAGGCACCACCGTATTTGCCTTTATTCCGATGAAATGTCCTCTAAAGGACGCCCACACAATTGATGAGAAGTCAGAGGCCAGATGCCGATATTGTAAGTCCATTAGAAAAAAGGCTGCACTTAAGTAGGGAAGATATGTGTAGGGTTTTTAAGGCCATTGCAGTCCCAAATGGAGGCAGATGGGGTATGTGAAGTTCAATATCTGTGGGCTGAGCACCCTGATACCACAACTCAAGATTTCTGTTTCCGCGTTATCAAAGGTAGCCGGTCAGAATATTCTGGTTAATCCTTCATAATTGATCAGAATTTGCCAAATAGACTTAACATGGTGTTAAGTCTGTCACATCATTTATGAAAGTCAAAGGTTAAAGTGTGATTTTCATCAAGAAGAACTTGAAAAGAGAAACTACATGACTATGACTCGACATTAGGCACAGACAGGAATGCTCAAGCGGTATTAGCTGTTTGAAGGTACATTAGGAAAATGTTGAACGTAGTGCACAACAAGCACCTTATTTCCTCCACAGAAGGTTGATAATTAACCTTTAACCTCCGTCACTGTGATGTGTGAATACTTCTGCTACTTTACGAACTATTGTAATCATAAAACACTTTTAAAATCTGTATACTCCAATGATTTAAAAACAATAATACAGCAAACATTTAAAACCAATCTCATGACCAAGGGCGCTGCTGGCTTCAGGACCATGCAATAATCCATGTGTGGTTTGTATTTGTATTATAATACAGTCTGTAAGAAAGCCTTTTGTTATATTATTGAGAATATTGATCAACTAATTGTGATGGTGATGGTGCTCATCCGTCTTTTATCAGTCACTGCATTTTAACACAGTTTGCTCACCGTAAATTCCAGTTTCTGGTCGCTGAAACCAGTCAGACCTGAGCTCCTGGGAGCCTCCCTCAGGTGAATGGTGGTTTTTAAACTTCGTACCGCTTACAAAACTTCCCCAGCAGAACAATTGGTTTCAGGTTTATTCCTGTAAAGAGTTTGTACATGATAGATAGTTGTTGTTGTTTTTTAAATATCGGACACATAATCAGGAAAACACAAAAGGGAAACATTTGTCTTCTTTCTTTTTCATTTTCCCAGCACTAGTTTATTACATCATAGCTTAAAACACTGATTCCAGTATTCAACTAGTTATACATCATTTCCATCCCTTCTTCTTACTGTGTTGAGCCATCAGAGATGCTTCATATTTGCATGTTTTACAGGATTGTCTGCCTGGAGTCTGTCGTCATTGTGCTTAAATAGTAGTTTTGACTTTTCATATAAATGTCAGGATAGGCAGCATCTTCTTTAACTAGTTCAAGCTGCCAAAATTAATCCAGAATTAAATTTTAATCCTTATAAAAGGCTGAAAATAATTGTTCTGAATCCAAAACAGTTAGATGTAGTTTGTTAATTTCCCTCGTTTTGTTATCACCCTAGAGTAGCGTTGGTGTATCTTTTCTCTCTCAGTTAATATTTATTATAAACATTCATCATAACAGCATATATGCAATTACTGGTCACTTTGTTAGGTACACCTTGTTGCTGACAGAACTGCGTCATGAAGTCATGTTCATTAATTGTTGACTTGAATCTGCCGTTCCACCTCATCCCAAAGATGCTCTATTGCAGTACAGTGAACTCATCTTCATGTTCAAGAAACCAGTTTGAGATGATTTGAGATGATTTTGAGATGGAGTGGTAAAGTCTATGTTTTTAGGGGAAATCACTGAAAAAGAAATCATTGTAGCAGAATCTAAAAACAAGACATCCATGATGGGTTAGACATGGTCATCGTAAAAAAGACCTTGGATTGTATAATCGAACCTCTCTGTTATATTTTTAATCTCTCATTTTATTCGGCTGTATTTCCTGACCGAATGAAAGTGGTAAAAGTTATCCCACTTTATAAATCGGGAGACAGACATAGTTTTAATAATTATAGACCAATATCATTGCTATCACAGTTTTCTAAAGTGCTTGAAAAACTCTTTGCACAAAGATTTGATAGTTTCATTGAAAAACATCAACTGTTAAGCGAAAGTCAGTACGGATTTCGACGGAACAGATCAACAGCAATAGCATTAATGAGTACTATTGAAGACATTTCATCAGCAACACATCATAATAAATATACTATTCATTGATTTAAGAAAAGCTTTTGACACTCTGCAACACTCCATCTTGATTTCTAAGTTAAGAACTTATGGTGTGAGAGGAATAGTATTGAACTGGTTAAGCAGCTATTTACATAATAGGTTTCAGTATGTGCAGTGTTTAGGCAATTCATCTGATAGAATGAAAATAGAATGTGGGGTCCCTCAAGGTTCTGTTTTAGGACCAAAACTTTTTAATTTATATATAAATGACATTTGTGATGTGTCAAAAATGTTGAATTTTGTTTTGTTTGCAGACGATACAAATTTTTATTGTTCCGGAGAGAACTTGAAAGAATTGGCTAAAATTATGGTTATTGAAATGAAAAAAATGAAAAAATGGTTTGATGTAAATGAGTTATCACTGAATTTGGAAAAAACAAAGTTTATGATATTCGGAAACCGTGTAAAGGAGGAAGAGATAGTATTATCTATAGAGGGAGTATTAATTGAAAGAGTGACATAATTCCGTTTTCTGGGTGTAATAGTGGATGACAAGTTAACATGGAAATCACATATTGAACATGTTAAAAAAAAGTTGGCTAAAAGTATTTATATCCTGGGTAATGTTAGATATATATTAGATTACAAGACAATGACAATATTATATTTTTCATTGTTTCTACCCTATCTGAGCTATTGTGTTGAAGTATGGGGGAATACATACGTGACTAATATGAAACCATTATATTTATTACAGAAGAGAGCGATTCGAATTACGCATATTGTTAAATATAGAGAACACACTAATAATTTGTTTATAAAATCGAAATTGTTAAAACTAGAAGACATAGTGAAATTACAGACTTTAACTATTATGTTTAGGGCAAAAAATAAAACACTACCTCTTAAGTTACAAAGTTTATTTGTATTGTGTTCAGAAAATGGGGACGGCAAAAGGAAGTTTTATTTTAAGCACCTGTTTGCTCGAACCACACAAAGGCAAATGTGTCCAACAGTCATCGGCATAAGAAACTGGAATTCTCTCAGTGATCATCTTAAGTGTTGTATAAATGTTTCTCAATTTAAAATCTGCTATAAGAATAAAATGATAAACCAATATGAAGAAGTTGAAAAGAATAGAATTTAATTGCAGAAAAATGATCCTTTTAGTTTGATATTTAGTGGTATTGCTCATTGTTGAGTATATTGTTCTGTTTGCTTTGTTTTGTTATGTGCAGAAAATTGTCATAGCGTAATTTTGGTTGCCTACTTGTATTACCACAGATAGGGGGCAGGTATCAATAAGAATTGATTCTTCTTCCTGCTCCTTTTCATGCATGGAAACAGTGTTACTTTAATTGAAAGGAAGGTTGTGTATGGGAATGCATTACTGCTGTACCATGTGTGAAACAAAAACAGACTTTTCCCCCCATTCCATGCAAGGCCACCTGGGTTGGCTGGAAGACTGTTTACTTAGCCTAGCAGGGCGAAGGACACTGTCTCAGCTGAACTCTGGACACACACACACACACACACACACACACACACACACATACACGTGTTGGATATGCACACACTGATCCCCCCTCCGTTTCCAAACGCCTTCGATGCTTGTGCCCTACCGGGGCAGATGGCAGTCGACTGGACCAGCGCAGACATGCTGCAGGACCGGATGCGCTGTCTACACCGGCTCTCTCTTACCCTTTACCCGCCCCTGTTGCTTGTCTTGTGTTTCTATGGTGTATTGATAGCCATGTGCTTTTTGTGCTGAGGTGTTTTTTCTGTTATCAAACTGTTCTCCCACTAGGAGCTCAGTCTGAGTGGAGTTTTTTTCTCCTCCTCTTACCTCATGTTATGTATTTTTGTTGTTTTTTTCCTATCAGCCTACCTTTCTGACATGTCTCCCCAATGTGATGTTTGTGTAAAGTTGGTCAGAAGGTTTCTCTGTAAGTGTGCATGCGCCATTAGCGTGCTGCCTGCTGTAACCCTAATTTCCTTCGGGATTAATGAAGTATTCTGATTCTGATTTACCCATTAAGATTTTAAATGAACGATAAACAAAGGCCAAGAAAACTGAGTTAAACTCCTGAGTCTACTATATATTTGCACCATGAAGAAATGAATTCTTTGCACCAGTAATAAATAATCAAATATATCAAATTATCATCAATGTTTAAATAAATGAACCATCGCACCAAACAAAACAACAATTCAACAGACAGTTCTATAAACCTGTGGATGATTCAAAGTGCTGCTATAACTGCACAACAAAACTGCAGTGAGAAAAGCTTTGGATGTTCAGTTTAGTTATAATGACAGTTAAACAACTAAAATACTCGATTAAGTAGGTGAGAAAAAGTTACATTTACTGGATCAGTTTAAGACCAAAATACATTTGAATGAATTACTGACATGGACACTTTGTGAAAAATTACTAAACAGTTCAGGCAAAATTTTACTAAAACCTTGAATTAAACTTGAAAGTTTTCATTTAAATTCCACTGTGACTGTGTACACAGGAAAAACTACAAAATAATGTTTGTTTGTTTGTTTTTTAAACACTGTGGACCGATCTGCATTTGTTGTTGCTAAATTTAAATATTTGTTACTATTTAATGATCATAATCTCATTTGAACATAGGTTTGATTTAGTGGAGTCAGTTGTTCCCATGCATCATTCTGTAAGTGTGAGAATGAACTAAGATTAGAAAATGTCAAAATATAAAGTTTGATTTATTTTTATTCATCACAGCATCCTAAACTTTGCTGAACTTTTTGAAATATAAAATGAACTCACTGAGTGTTGATGTCACATTTCAAAGCACCAAGTAAAGATAAACTACAGCTGCCCTCAGTGCCGGAGGACTTTCACAGCGAGGCCTGTCCTGGAGAAAAACACCATGTTAGCAGATTTAGTGGAGGAGCTGAAGAAGACTGGACTCCAAGCTGCTCCTGCTGATCACTGCTATGCTGGACCTGAAGATGTGGCCTGTGATGTCTGCACTGGAAGAAAAATGAAAGCCTTCAAGTCCTGTTTAGTCTGTCTGGCATCTTACTGTGAGAAACACCTTCAGCCTCATTATGATTCACCTACATTCAAGAAACACAAGCTGGTGGAGCCCTCCAAGAAGCTCCAGGAGAACATCTGCTCTCGTCATGATGAGGTGATGAAGATGTTCTGCCGTACTGATCAGCAGAGTATCTGTTATCTCTGCCCTGTGGATGAACATAAAGGCCACGACACAGTCTCAGCTGCAGCAGAAAGGACTGAGAGGCAGAGAGAGCTGGAGGTGAGTCGACAAAACATCCAGCAGAGAATCCAGGACAGAGAGAAAGATGTGAAGCTGCTTCAACAGGAGGTGGAGGCCATCAATCAGTCTGCTGATCAAACAGTGGAGCACAGTGAGAAGATCTTCACTGAGCTGATCCATCTCATCCAGAAAAGAAGCTCTGATGTGAAGCAGCAGATCAGATCCCAGCAGGAAACTGAAGTGAGTCGAGTCAAAGAGCTTCAGGAGAAGCTGGAGCAGGAGATCACTGAGCTGAAGAGGAAAGATGCTGAGCTGAAGCAGCTATTCAAGCAGCTCTCACACAAAGAGGATCACATCCAGTTTCTACACAACTACCCCTCACTGTCAGCACTCAGTGAGTCTACAGACTCATCCAGCATCAATATCCGTCCTCTGAGCTACTTTGAGGATGTGACAGCAGCTGTGTCAGAGGTCAGAGATAAACTACAGGACATTCTGAGAGAGGAATGGACAAACATCTCACTGACAGTCACTGAAGTGGATGTTTTACTGTCACAACCAGAGCCAAAGACCAGAGCTGGATTCTTAAAATATTCATGTGAAATCACACTGGATCCAAACACAGCAAACACATGGCTGTTATTATCAGAGGGGAACAGAAAAGTAACAGCAGTGATTCAACAACAGTCTTATTCTGATCATCCAGACAGATTCACTGTATGGTGGCAGGTCCTGAGTAGAGAGAGTCTGACTGGACGTTGTTACTGGGAGATGGAGTGGAGAGGGGCAGGAGGTTATGTAGCAGTCGCATACAAGAATATCAGCAGAAAAGGAGATGAATCAAATTTTAGATGTAATGACAAATCTTGCTCATTAGAGTGTAACAACAACAGTTTTACATTTTGGTGCAACAACATCCAAACTCCTGTCTCAGGTCCTCGGTCCTCCAGAGTAGGAGTGTACCTGGATCACAGAGCAGGTATTTTGTCCTTCTACAGCGTCTCTGAAACCATGACTCTCCTCCACAGAGTCCAGACCACATTCACTCAGCCGCTCTATGCTGGACTGACATTTTACTACAATGCATTTGGAGACTCTGCTGAGTTGATTAAGCTCAAATAGACTGAAGTCTTTCATATTGTGTTTCTGAGTTTTTAATCAGTAAAGTCTCGCTTTGCTAGAAATAAATAAATAAATAATAAAATTGTAAACATGCAGCTGTATGTTAGAAGTCAAAGGGTCCTTAAGTCTTCTGTAAATTGACGGGGATCAAATGAAGGACACAAGTATCTGTTCTTACTCTAATAAATGCTGCTTTAATATCCAACAGACTATTTTCCTTCCTCATCAGCAGCAAACAGCTCGACTGCGTCTGTGCATTTGTGTCCTCCATACTTGTTTCCACAGACATCTCAGGCTTGATGCCACGATGCAGTGTAGAAACCTGACAACCCTCTGACTCATGTTCAAATGTTCAAGGACATTTCTCAGGATCATGTATGACCCCTTTTTGACATTTGGACTTTCATTAATAATATTTGTGTTTCTGAGTCATTTTTGTGGAGACTTCTGTCCAACGTAGTGTCCAAATGAAGCCTGAAGCTTTTCTTCACCCTCTTGTCAGATGGTCAGCAACAAAACTCTGTTCCAACCAATATCTGATAAGAGATGAGACACAGCAGCTGAGCAAATGATCATTTCATGCTGAAGACATCCTCAGACAGAATTAAATACATACATAAACACAGCCTGGTGCCAATAACACAGCTAATGACACTGCTGTATCACTGGCTTTACTGATTAAAGACCATATCTGAAGGAAATCTTTGAACACAACAGAAAGTGACCTTTTAAACCTGCCACACTGATGCTGCATTCAAGGACCATTAAAAACATTTGAAAGGACTTAAGAACATGAAGAAAATGTGACTTGTTTCTCTGTAATGAAGCTGTTTTAGTGAAGAAAGTTGAAAGGTCACAGAGCGACTGCTGAATCTTCTGCTCTAAACATGAACTCTGAACTTTGTGATGCTTCAGGAGGAAAACTGCTTCAGTTATTCTCTCAGATTAGTTTCATATTTTCTGCATCAGATTTGAGTGAGATCCTGGAATGAAGACAGAAGAAAAGACTTTGTTCAAAGTTTGATTTATAGTCAAACCTTCCAGTTTATTCACACAATAAAACATCAACACAATATATGAATTCATTCATTAAAATCACAGTTTTTCCTCATTTGTTTGATGATTTTGACAAAAACAAACACACACACACACATGGTCTGCCATACTCATAAAGAGAAATGTCGTCATTGTTCAATACAAATATTCCAGAAACATTTAGAGGATAGAGAAGTTTACATTTTGATGTGGAGAAATATTTTAGTAAATCAAAATGATGATGAGCAGTGATAGCCTCCATAAACAGTCACAGGAAAGATCTCCTTTAAGAAAGCCCAGCAGAGGATGTACTTCCTGAGGCAGCTGAAGAAATTCAACCTGCCAACACGGACGATGATGCAGTTCTACACTGCAATCATCGAGTCCATCCTCACCTCCTCCATCACCGTGTGGTACGCTGGAGCCACTATCAGGGACAAACAGAGACTGCAGCGTGTTGTGCGCTCTGCTGAGAAGGTGATTGGCTGCAGACTCCCATCTCTGCAGGACCTGTACACCTCCAGGACACTGGGGCGTGCAGCTCGGATCTCAGCTGACCCTTCTCACCCTGGACACAGTCTGTTTGACCTGCTCCCCTCAGGCAGGAGGCTCCGGTCCATTCGCACCAGAACCTCTCGCCATAAGAACAGTTTCTTCCCCTCTGCTGTCGGACACATGAACAATAACCGTATGACTGTTCCCACCCCTGGCACATGACCCTACGCTGTGTTCACTGCAACATTCCATGTTTGGCACTGATCACCACCCGCACTCATGTATATATCTTTCTACGTAGCACTCTTAATTCTTATTCTTATCTTTATTTTTTCATGTCTATTTAAGCGTTATCTGACAGTATGTTTGCACTGAAGCACCGCAGCAATTTCCTAATGTTGTAAACCTGCTCAACATTTGGCAATAAAACCCTTTCTGATTCTGATTCTGAGGACCTCGGTGCTGCTGCATACACACCTCCACACCACATTATACACCTGAACACCACAGGGCTAGTGATGGAAATTCCAGCTGTTTTTAGAGAACCGGCTCTTTTGGCTCCTAACCGGCTCTTCAGGTTGTTTTGTTGTTTTACAGTTTTTTACAGACGCTAGGACACATTTCTCAATACTTAGGTCACTTTTGCAAAACTCTTCACACAATTCTCCTAACTGACCCTCAGCCTGGCAAAGCAGTTCATTTCACATTCAAAATGCACTACAACTACCAAAACACTTCATTCAGGTCTCAAATAAACTCATTCTTCCAGAACACTAGCAAAGGTTGACAGCCGACAAACACACTTTGTCACCCACAAAACAATGACCTAAAAAACACTAACAACATGTAGCATTACGCAGTGTTTTCCTGTGTAAAACAAGGACACATCTCTGTTTATAATTTCAATATATGTTACTGGAATGAATCAGACATCATGTATTTATGTTTATGTATTTCTATTTTTTTGCACTAAGTAATCCAAAATACAAGAATTTGTATATACACCATCCACTGATACACATACAATACAGTTTTTTTCAATCGCTAACAAGCGCCTACCCATACTTCAGATACTTTTTCTAAACTCTTAACACAGACTCACACCTACAAAACACAATTGGCCAAATGGATAATTTTCTTCTCAAAAATACATTTTGTTAAATATATACTACCTCTTCATTTCAAAATAGAACACATCTTTCTCTGCACACACTAACTGTACAAAAACACTATAAATCTGACTCAAAATGAAATTAGTCTGTCAAAGAATAACACTTGTTTTCACTTCACAAGGTACATGCAGTCAAAGTACACCAGGTTTCAAAATACTGGCTATTATTGACATTACAAAAACTGCATAGACCTTTATGATTCAGTTTTACAGGTATTTGCATGCGAAACATGCAATCCACCATTTTGACACCAGAAATGTCTTGGTTGGTAACTGTATGTCCACATGTACAGTAATGTTCACATTCAAAAGCATTCCAGTAAAAAGCAAACAAGTTTCTGTTTCTTTACTGTTTACTACAGGAGGTACAGTAGAAACACGGTATGATAGGACAGAGAAAGTTCTACAGTATTGCTTACAGTGAACAAAATATCCATGAAACACACAAGCGCATTCTGAACAAAAAAACAACAGCAAAAAGCCAAGATAAAAAGGGGGGGGGGGAGGGGGAGGGGGGCTAAAAAAAGGCAAAAAATTTGCATCTAATCCCTGCGATCTTCAGGGTTAGGACACATGTTTTCATCAACATCACATCTGATGTTATCCAAGTCGATGCACCTGGGATAAAACCGCATGGTATGTCGGATCCACCCTTGGCAATCGTCAACTGTGATGTCCCTGGAGCCAGCATCCATGGCTTCAAGGAGGGACATCTGGTCATATGGCTGATGGTCATAAACCTTCCACCTCCATGCAGAAAAGAACTCCTCTATGGGGTTGAGGAAAGGTGAATAGGGTGGAAGGAAGAGACTTACCAGTCTTGGGTGGACTTCAAACCATGTTGTTATTGCCTGCGAGTGATGGAAAGCCACATTGTCCCAGGTAATTACAAAGGTCCTCATGTTTTCACCCTCCTGACCCTGCTCTGGAACCAGGCACTGGTGGAGATCATTGAGAAAGGCAAGCAAGCGCTCTGTATTATAGGGTCCAACCTGACATCTGTGAAGGAGTAATCCTGCATTTGCAATTGCTGCACACATGGTAATGTTTGCCCCTCTCTGTCCTGGCACATCAACTGTGGCCCTTTTTCCAATTACATTTCGTCCACGTCGACGCCTTTTGGCCAGATTGAATCCTGCCTCATCGATGTATATGAATTCATGAGGGGCCTGGTTGGCCTCCAATTCCATAACTCTCTGAAACAAAGTTTATGTAAGTCATGTTACAGTTTTTTACAGTCGCTAACAAGCGCCTACCCATACTTCAGATACTTTTTCTAAACTCTTAACACAGACCCACACCTACAAAACACAATTGGCCAAATGGATAATATCCTTCCCAAAAATACACTTTGTTAAATATATACTAACTCCTCATTTCAAAATTAGAACACATCTTTCTCTGCACACACTAACTGTACAAAAACACTATAAATCTGACTCAAAATGAAATTAGTCTGTCAAAGAATAACACTTGTTTTCACTTCACAAGGTACATGCAGTCAATCAAAGTACACCAGGTTTCAAAATACTGGCTATTATTGACATTACAAAAACTGCATAGACTTTTATGTTTCAGTGTCACAGGTATTTGCATGCGAAACATGCAATCCACCATATTGACACCAGAAATGTCTTGGTTGGTAACTGTATGTCCACATGTACAGTAATGTTCACATTCAAAAGCATTCCAGTAAAAAGCAAACAAGTTTTTGTTTCTCCACTGTTTACTACAGGAGGTACAGTAGAAACACGGTATGATAGGACAGAGAAAGTTTTACAGTATTGCTTACAGTGAACAAAATATCCATGAAACACACAAGAGCATTCTGAACAAAAAAACAACAGCAAAAAGCCAAGATAAAAAGGGGGGAGGGGGAGGGGGGCTAAAAAAAGACAAAAAATTTGCATCTAATCCCTGCGATCTTCAGGGTTAGGCCACATGTTTTCATCAACATCACATCTGATGTTACCCAAGTCGATGCACCTGGGATAAAACCGCCTGGTATGTCGAATCCACCCTTGGCAATCGTCAACTGTGATGTCCCTGGAGCCAGCATCCATGGCTTCAAGGAGGGACATCTGGTCATGTGGCTGATGGTCATAAACCTTCCACCTCCATGCAGAAAAAAACTCCTCTATGGGGTTGAGGAAAGGTGAATAGGGTGGAAGGAAGAGACTTACCAGTCTTGGGTGGACTTCAAACCATGTTGTTATTGCTTGCGAGTGATGGAAAGCCACATTGTCCCAGGTAATTACAAAGGTCCTCATGTTTTCACCCTCCTGACCCTGCTCTGGAACCAGGCGCTGGTGGAGATCATTGAGAAAGGCAAGCAAGCGCTCTGTATTATAGGGTCCAACCTGACATCTGTGAAGGAGTAATCCTGCATTTGCAATTGCTGCACACATGGTAATGTTTGCCCCTCTCTGTCCTGGCACATCAACTGTGGCCCTTTTTCCAATTACATTTCGTCCACGTCGACGCCTTTTGGCCAGATTGAATCCTGCCTCATCGATGTATATGAATTCATGAGGGGCTTGGTTGGCCTCCAATTCCATAACTCTCTGAAACAAAGTTTATGTAAGTCATGTTATTACTGTATACCATACTGTACTGTAACCTAGTATTGTGTAGGTTACCTACTTGCAAAGTGCAAAGCTTATAGAACTGGACATTGGATTGAATATACACTATACCTGGACATATTGTCGTCGTAGCTCATTGACCCCCTCACTGTTCCTCTCAAAGGGAACAGTGTAGATCTGCTTCATCCGCACTCTGTGTTTGGACAATGTCCGCGTAATGGTTGTGAGGCTGATTCTATCAATATTGTCAAATATCTCATGGCCCGCCACAATTCTAGTTTGAATTTCACGCAGTTTTATTGAATTATTTGCAGTAACCATTTCTACAATGGCAAGCTCCTGATCATTACTGAGGAGCTTTCCTCTTCCCCCAGAGGGTGGAAGACGTTGCATTCTTTAGAAAGACAAAAAATTCAACATATGCATTACTGTATGACCATATTGACATGTCAAGTGAGAATAGAAACAATCCATGTAAAATGCAATACTTACCTGTTGGTTTGTTGAAAGATGCGTATAATGGAGGCAACCGTTGACCGCCTCAAATTGGGCTGCACTCTTTCACCAGCGTCTCTTAGTGAAAGACCATGGTTGATTACATGGTCAATGATAGTGGCACGGATTTCATCACTGACTACTGTTCTTGCAGCCCTTGGAATGCCACCACCACGCATTCTTACACCTCTACCTTGCCCTCTCCTTGGGCCTGCTCTTCTCCCTGGGCCCCTTGCTCTTACTCTTCCTCGACCAGACATTACAGTGTTTGTCTTTTTCTTGTTTCCAAAAACATCACTCCTCAAGGTCTTGCCTTATAAACCCCACTGAGTCTAAGCCAGAATGGAAGAAGCTGTGGTTGGCCCAATTTACCCAACATAAATCAGCTGTGTGTCAATTATTCAATTGTTTGTTTATTATCAGCTGAGATATATTTTTGATATTGATATTGTTTTTGTACTGATATCATTGCAGAAGCAGAGGTTTTTATACTGTATCTAAGGTTTGGAATATTGTTTTTGCTATTGTGGGATGTTGTGTGTTAACATTCGTAGATACTACAAGAACAGTCCATAGTTTTGTTGGGAGGTATAACTTGTCTGTTAAGAAAATGTAAGCATTGTGGAAATGTGTTCACTGACTGCATATTGGGTGAACACGACATGAAATGTGTGAATGGTATGGCCACAACAGACCGATCCTGTGCTAATTGTGTTTAGAGTTTTGCAAATGTGACAACTGTTTGGACAAACGCTTGTTAGCGACTGTAAAAAACTGTATTACTGTATACCATACTGTACTGTAACCTAGTATTGTGTAGGTTACCTACTTGCAAAGTGCAAAGCTTATAGAACTGGACATTGGATTGAATATACACTATACCTGGACATACTGTCGTCGTAGCTCCTTGACCCTCTCACTGTTCCTCTCAAAGGGAACAGTGTAGAGCTGCTTCATCCGCACTCTGTGTTTGGACAATGTCCGCGTAATGGTTGTGAGGCTGATTCTATCGATATTGTCAAATATCTCATGGTCCGCCACAATTCTAGTTTGAATTTCACGCAGTTTTATTGCATTATTTGCAGTAACCATTTCTACAATGGCAAGCTCCTGATCATTACTGAGGAGCTTTCCTCTTCCCCCAGAGGGTGGAAGATGTTGCATTCTTTAGAAAGACAAAAAATTCAACATATGCATTACTGTATGACCATATTGACATGTCAAGTGAGAATAGAAACAATCCCTGTAAAATGCAATACTTACCTGTTGGTTTGTTGAAAGATGCGTATAATGGAGGCAACCGTTGACCGCCTCAAATTGGGCTGCACTCTTTCACCAGCCTCTCTTAGTGAAAGACCATGGTTGATTACATGGTCAACGATAGTGGCACGAATTTCATCACTGACTACTGTTCTTGCAGCCCTTGGAATGCCACCACCACGCATTCTTACACCTCTACCTTGCCCTCTCCTTGGGCCTGCTCTTCTCCCTGGGCCCCTTGCTCCTACTCTTCCTCGACCAGACATTACAGTGTTTGTCTTTTTTTTGTTTCCAAAAACATCACTCCTCAAGGTCTTGCCTTATAAACCCCACTGAGTCTAAGCCAGAATGGAAGAAGCTGTGGTTGGCCCAATTTACCCAACATGAATCAGCTGTGTGTCAATTATTCAATTGTTTGTTTATTATCAGCTGAGATATATTTTTGATATTGATATTGTTTTTGTACTGATATCATTGCAGAAGCAGAGGTTTTTATACTGTATCTAAGGTTTGGAATATTGTTTTTGCTATTGTGGGATGTTGTGTGTTAACATTCGTAGATACTACAGAAACAGTCCATAATTTTGTTGGGAGGTATAGCTTGTCTGTTAAGAAAATGTAAGCATTGTGGAAATGTGTTCACTGACTGCATATTGGGTGAACACGACATGAAATGTGTGAATGGTATGGCCACAACAGACCAATGCTGTGCTAATTGTGTTTAGAGTTTTGCAAATGTGACAACTGTTTGGACAAACGCTTGTTAGCGACTGAAAAAAACTGTAGTAATGCTAATCTACTCGGTCTTCTCCATTTGGCCACAGGTTCTCATCCACATCACATTTTATGTCATCTAGGGCAATACACCTAGGAAAGAATCTTCTGGCTGCCAGAATTGAAGGAGTTGAAAAAATGGAAGGAGTAACACCTGTGTAGATGTTCATCTACAATGACAATCAGCTGTGGCTGGTTAAACTGCATTTTTAGATTTAAAATATGTTTCAATAAAATATTGCTGTTGGATTTTGCTGTCTTTTTAAGTTTTGCATTGTGTTATTGTTTTGGCCATAAGTTTAACAGTTTTGAAAACAGTATGTAAGCACATGCAAAATGTCCTGTACGTACAAAGGTTTTTGGCAGTTGTTGTGTCTGAGTGAGAAGATAATTCATGAAATTTGAGAGATGTAGTCATTGAATGCATTTTGTGCCAAAACAATGATAACTGGTCCTCAGTTTAGCCCACATAGACTTCTGTTGTGCTCACTGTGTGAGGAGTTTTGCAAACGTGACCTAAGTATTGAGAAATGTGTCCTAGCGTCTGTAAGAAACTGTAAACATAAATATGTGCCAGTTACCAGAACTTATATGCAGTTTCACTGAGGTTTAATTATGCTCAGGTTCTCAATACTGGAAATAAATGAAATAATTAAAAATAAATATGTTTAAGTTAATGAGGATAATGAATCAGAAAATAGAGTAACAGTGACTTTAATAACAGACCTCACCAAGAGTCTGACCGTGGTGTGTGTGTGTGTGTGTGTGTGTGTGTGTGTGTGTGTGTGTGTGTGTGTGTGTGGGTATAATGAAGGTCGTCTTCATTACTTAACCATATAAACACACATGGGTGGTTTTAATATTGATATTTAACTCATACAAAAGTTTTTTATGTTTTATCGAATGTTTGTTTATAATCCTCAGATTTACCCGTTCTTATATTTTGCTTGTTCTTATGTTTTTGTATTTTTCTTGCAGACAAGAATTTTGGATATGATTGTCTTACCTGTGATTTCTCTTGATTGTGTGTGAAATGTGCGTGTAGCTTAGTTCAGTATGTAACCCCAGATAGTGGTTTGGCTCCAGGGTAAATTAGCAGCAGTCTATAAAGGGCTGCCAGTTAACATCAGACGGCCTCTGATGTCCAAATGAAGCTTTCTGAAGCTTGGATTGAAAAACGGTTCATTACTCGAAGCTTTTCAACACAGTCCTGTTTGGTGACATCTGGTGGACAAAACTATGAAGCGCAGCTTGAATCTACAGCTTATAATGAACTGCTTCATTATGATTGCCCACTCTGCAGAGATGAACTGACAGCTTCTCTTTAATGTCACGTGACAGTTGTGTCTGATATCGGGCTGATATGGTGCTTTGAACATGTATTTGTTTTACGTGAAGAAAATTCTGTTATGTCGGTTTTAATAATAAATAATTTAGATGAATAAAACGTTCTTGTGTAAACATGTGCCATGGTGTGTTCTCCTGTTGCTTGTGACTTCTTGTAGTTTGTTAGTAATAAAAAAATACACTAAATATAACAATGTAAAACACAATATTATAATAGTTGTAAGTATTGTGCTGTGAGGTCACTGCCTCCACCTGATCATGTAATTAACCAGCAGACTGGTACGTTTATATATAATATACTATAAGTTATATCATTATAATTATGTGTACATCATATTTCTTATGTACATTTTAGACCTGGGAGCAGAAATGCTGATGAACTGGTTTTTATTGAGGAACAGGCAGAGCGTCCTCTCTTCCTGGCTCCATGTCTATAATTATGTCACACACTGATTCGCTCTCACAAAACCACCAAAACACGGCACAAATCCCACCAATGATTTCAATAAATCATTGAATCAGGTACTGAAGCAGTGACGTGCTGAATGAAGCTTCAGACGTCATTGATCACGTGACTCTGTTCAGTCAAACCAAGCCTCAGCACAGCGTTTCTGAAGCAGTGTGTTGATTTTTTGACACACGTGCCGGAGCTTCAGCTTCAAACGGGCCGTCACCATCAGAGTTGCTGGAACCATGTCCCACTACTGGCTACTCTGTTTTATTCTGTGTTAAGTTTTTGAATGTGAATTTTCTGTGTTAAGAATAACAAAGAAAATGTAATGAAGTGATTTTAAAGTTTAAACTTTGTGTTAAATCTTGTAAGTCAGAGAGAGAGAGAGATGGCTTCTCTCTTCTCTCACCCCCGTTCTCTGCGGCCTGCTGGAGCGGGGGGGCTAGGAGGAGTTGGCCGTCCGACTGCGGTCTGGGGTGTGGGGCCTCCCTGCTGCTGCGGAGTCGGGGCGGTCTGCCTCTCCCCACCGCAGGGAAAAGGGTAACACCACCTGGGTCTGGGTGCAGTTCCCCCCTCCAGGGGCAAGGGTACCTAGACCCGGTTTGTAGAGTACGCTTGGGGAGTGTGATCGTGTGTACAGCGTCTCTTTATATTTGTCTCCACGTCGGTTGAGTGTGAAGTGCACATGAGAGCATGAGGGTGGGAATGGATGTTTGTGTCTGTGTGTGCCTGTATGTCTGTGTCTATATGTCAGGTTGGGTATCAGACGCCACCTCTCTGGGGACATCTCGGGCCTTCCAAGGTTTGGAGGCCTATCTCCACCCACCACCACTTCCCCTGCCGGTGGCGGACTCCCTCAGGTGTCGGTGCGTTGGTGGTTCTTTGTATCTGGGGGTGGGCGTCCGGGTACACACCGGCTCACTCCTTGGCGGCCGCTTATTGGGGCTCGCTCGGGCCATTTCGGAGGTGGGGTGCCCCCTGTTTGCTGTCTCCTCTGTTTTTTTTTTTTCTCCATACAGGTGACCCAGGAGTTTTTTTTGTTGTTTGTTTTTTTTTTCTCTCTTCCCCCCCTTCTCACCGTCTCTTCTCCCCTTTGGTTTTCTTTCATTCTTTCCCCCTGTCCTATCCCACAGTTATGTCTGTCCCGTTTGCAACTGAAAATAAAATAAATTCATAATTATAATAAAGGTCAACCAAATGGACCAATATGGCAAGGCCATGATGATCCACTTGGTAAAATAAATCCGCTTGGCATCTTTCTTGGCCTCAAGACAACAATTCTGATGGCTAAAGATCCAAACGGGACAAAAAAAAAAAAAAAAAAAAGAGAGAGAGAGATGAGGTGTGGGTGCACATCAGATGATCAAATGTCAACAACCTGATTGGCCCAAGTGTGAAGATGTGGCGTCCACTGAGGGAAGGGGGGAGAAAGGGTGAGCAGGTATAAAAGTGAGGTGAAGAAGAGATTCGGGGTTCTTCCCTTTTGTCCTCTGTGAGATGAGCAGTTCAGAAGTTTGGATCTAAGAGGTTCACAGTTAAAATTCCAGCAGAGACGCTAAAAGGAGAACCACAGTCCAACCTGTGAATGTTTTTAACCCTTTGTGAAACAACAAAGGCATAAATATGATCATATCAATATTATCTACTGGCTCAGACTCATAGGATCAGGGATTAGAACTCCTTTTATCAGAGAGATGAAATCTACTTCCTGTACAGGGTTTTTTTGTGGGCCTAGCGATCGACAGAAACTAGAGTCAATAAAAAAACTGGACATTGGCTCAATGTGTGTGTGGCACAGGGAAACAAGGACTGAGCGCTGTGTAGTCCCACATAAAGTCAGACACCTGCTCACCCTAGGTGGACCATGGCATGGTCTATATGGAGGATACAGACACTGCTGAAAACATGACTCTGTCTGGTTTAGATGATCAAATGTCTTTACTTTAGGAGGCTGTGGCTCAGAGTACATTCACATAATGCCTTTGAATAAATGTAAAAAGCTTGTTTTGCTCCTGCTTTGATTTCTTTGTCCAGGTAGAAATTCTGCTTTTTGCCTCTAAAATCTGAAACAGTTTGAAACAAAGTTTGGCGCTCTAATCCTCTCTGTGTTTGTCCTTTGGTCAGATGGTGATATTGAATGAAATATTCCAGTATTCAGTAGCTCAGCAGCTTTGTAACATGTGGTTTTGCACACTGTTCAAACCTCAGATGTTTGTGTAAACAAGTGTGGAGGACACAAACTCACGGGGGGAGGAACGACATTTACTGTTGATGTGTCTGACATTTAGTCTCCATGAGTTCTCATAAGACTGAAGAACTCTGTGATCTCGAACATGCAGCTGTATGTTTTGAAATCATGTGTCTCATTCTCTGGACTTTACTAGACAACGAGTGAAGAACATGTAACGAATATCATCTTTAAAGTGATGAATAATAACTCTGCCTCTGTGTCTTCATAAAAAGATCGTACTTCTGAAAGGTCAGAGGGCAGCATCCACTCTGGGTTTACACAGTTTTGCAGCTTTAGCTCTTCTGAAGTTCAGCACCTGCTTTTTCAACCAATCAGAAGCCAGTATTGTAGAGAGTTCATATTTCTTTTCATGCAATTGAATAATTTTGAATGTTTAGGTGAATATTTATATTTAGAGTATTTTCTCGATCAGTGTCTTCAGTCCTGACCCTGAGTGCGTACGTTTAAAAATAAAGTGATATAACTTCTTTTACATTACTGTGAACTTCTTGTACAGTTTGACAGCTGATTGTTGTCGTGTTTGTCGTCATATGAAGATCGTTTCCTAAAGAGGACTGAACAGTCATTTAGCCTCTGGCTCCATCCATGAATCTGATGTTTGCTGTATAATCTGTGCTGTTAATAGTGTAATGGAACATATAATTTGTACATATAATTTCATATGTAATTATGATGATCTTTACCCATTAAGATTTCAAATGAAACGATAAACAAAGGCCAAGAAAACTGAGTTAAACTCCTGAGTCTACTATATATTTGCACCATGAAGAAATGAATTGTTTGCACCAGTAATAAATAATCAAATACATCAAATTATCATCAATTATTTAAATAAAAAGAACCATCGCTCCAAACAAAACAACAATTAAACAGAGAGTCCTATAAAACTTCAATTTCAAACATCCACGTAAAGTTAAACTATTAAACTTTAACTGGGTCAGACTTGTTACTGCATGATGTAACCAAACATACCACACCCAGCATCATGTGATTGGCTCTTGGTCGCTCTGTAAGAATATTTCTTTAGTGCCTCCCTTCACAGATGTGTCTGCATCAGGATGGGTCTAAACAACATGGTGTAAATGCAGTTGCTGGTGAGCCTCATTTCCTGTAGGAGGTGAACAAGAGCAGAGATCTGTTTCCCTTCAGAGCACAGAGGTTGTTTCTGTTCAGAGGAAGTGAAACTGTCTGACAGTCACTGAGAGACGGTGAAACGGCACAGCACATGAATCAAATGGATCAAACAAAATTCTGCTGTTCAGTCTGTTTGGATCTACTGAAGGATCCGGTGACTATTCCCTGTGGACACAGCTACTGCATGAACTGTATTAAAAGCTTCTGGGATGAAGAGGAAAAGAAGAAAATCTACAGCTGCCCTCAGTGCCGGAGGACTTTCACAGCGAGGCCTGTCCTGGTGAAAAACACCATGTTAGCAGATTTAGTGGAGGAGCTGAAGAAGACTGGACTCCAAGCTGCTCCTGCTGATCACTGCTATGCTGGACCTGAAGATGTGGCCTGTGATGTCTGCACTGGAAGAAAAATGAAAGCATTCAAGTCCTGTTTATTCTGTCTGGCATCTTACTGTGAGAAACACCTTCAGCCACATTATGAAGTAGCTCCATTAAAGAAACACAAGCTGGTGGAGCCCTCCAAGAAGCTCCAGGAGAACATCTGCTCTCGTCATGATGAGGTGATGAAGATGTTCTGCCGTACTGATCAGCAGAGTATCTGTTATCTCTGCCCTGTGGATGAACATAAAGGCCACGACACAGTCTCAGCTGCAGCAGAAAGGACTGAGAGGCAGAGAGAGCTGGAGGTGAGTCGACAAAACATCCAGCAGAGAATCCAGGACAGAGAGAAAGATGTGAAGCTGCTTCAACAGGAGGTGGAGGCCATCAATCAGTCTGCTGATCAAACAGTGGAGCACAGTGAGAAGATCTTCACTGAGCTGATCCATCTCATCCAGAAAAGAAGCTCTGATGTGAAGCAGCAGATCAGATCCCAGCAGGAAACTGAAGTGAGTCGAGTCAAAGAGCTTCAGGAGAAGCTGGAGCAGGAGATCACTGAGCTGAAGAGGAAAGATGCTGAGCTGAAGCAGCTATTCAAGCAGCTCTCACACAAAGAGGATCACATCCAGTTTCTACACAACTACCCCTCACTGTCAGCACTCAGTGAGTCTACAGACTCATCCAGCATCAATATCCGTCCTCTGAGCTACTTTGAGGATGTGACAGCAGCTGTGTCAGAGGTCAGAGATAAACTACAGGACATTCTGAGAGAGCAATGGACAAACATCTCACTGACAGTCACTGAAGTGGATGTTTTACTGTCAGATCCACCAGAGCCAAAGACCAGAGCTGGATTCTTAAAATATTCATGTGAAATCACACTGGATCCAAACACAGCAAACAAACTGCTGTTATTATCAGAGGGGAACAGAAAAGCGCAAGCAGTGATTCAACAACAGTCTTATTCTGATCATCCAGACAGATTCACTTGGTGGTTTCAGGTTCTGAGTAGAGAGAGTCTGACTGGACGTTGTTACTGGGAGGTGGAGTGGAGAGGGGAGGAGGTTATGTAGCAGTCGCATACAAGAATATCAGAAGAAAAGGAGATGAATCTGAATTTGGATGTAATGACAAATCTTGGGTATTAAATTGTAACAACAACAGTTTTACATTTTTGTACAACAACATCCAAACTCCTGTCTCAGGTCCTCGTTCCTCCAGAGTAGGAGTGTACCTGGATCACAGAGCAGGTATTTTGTCCTTCTACAGCGTCTCTGAAACCATGACTCTCCTCCACAGAGTCCAGACCACATTCACTCAGCCGCTCTATGCTGGACTGTTGGTTTACTATAATTATGGAGCCACTGCTGAGTTGATTAAGCTCAAATAGACTGAAGTCTTTCATATTGTGGGTTTAAATCTGTATTTTAGTTTCATTTTATTTGCTCTCCATCATTTCTGCACAGAGATCAGCTGTCAGTCAAACATTATGGGTGGTACCTCCACATCTTCTAGTTGTTCTCTTGATGTTTCTGAGTTTTTAAAGGAGATCTTTCCTGTGACTGTTTATGGAGGCTATCACTGCTCATCATCATTTTGATTTACTAAAATATTTCTCCACATGAAAATGTAAACTTCTCTATCCTCTAAATGTTTCTGGAATATTTGTCTTGAAAAATGTCGACATTTCTCTTTATGAGTATGGCCGACCATGTGTGTGTGTTTGTGTTTGTTTTTGTCAAAATCATCAAACAAATGAGGAAAAACTGTGATTTTAATGAATGAATTCATATATTGTGTTGATGTTTTATTGTGTGAATAAACTGGAAGGTTTGACTATAAATCAAACTTTGAACAAAGTCTTTTCTTCTGTCTTCATTCCAGGATCTCACTCAAATCTGATGCAGAAAATATGAAACTAATCTGAGAGAATAACTGCTGCATTGCAGATGTGTTATACCCCCTGCCCAGCCGAATGATTCTCAAAAAGAAAATTTTGCAGAAAATCAATGTGATCGCTTGGATCACTGGAATTATCATCTCGATATCTCTTGTCCTTCTTTCATTTCAGACGTCTTGAAAACAAGTTTTAACAAAGTCCTGGAGAAGTGCCCAATGCTGGAGGACCTCCTGCTTTACCCCTGGCTCAGATAAACTCCTCTCTGACACAAACACACACGCATACTGAATTCACATCTTGCCATACAAATGTGATACAGTAACCAACTTTCTTTCTTTCAGAAAAAAAGAAAATTGGGAGATTCAAAATTTTCCTCACAGTAATGTTTGCATCAGTCTATCAGATGAATCCCCTCCAAGTCCAATATTTACATCAGTTACAGTGATAATGCTTGGTGTCTACTTTCAGCCACCGCAGTAGAATGCCAGGAATGAATCTCATTGAAATTGTAGTTGCATTTGCTATTTCATTTAATTGTCATGGATGATACACAGACAACCCAACAGCAAACAGAGGAAAACAATGGGCTTAAATACACAGAGGGATAAATGAGGGAATAAGACACAGGATGAGAGCACAGCTGCGAGAAATCACAAACAACAAGACCATGGGGAAGGAAAACTGAAAACACTAACATAGTCTAAGGAGCTTAGAAAGAAAACGTCTGGACTTCTTTAAGTTGCTTGAAGACGTTCAAGCAAAGTTGAAGTTCTTTTCATCCGAGAAGGTGAAACATCTTCAAGCAACTTCAAGTCCAGACGCTTTCTTTCCAAACTCCTTAGACTACGATGACCTAGATGACTGAAAACCTCCAGAGACATGAAAACACTAACATAGCACACAAGACTATCAAAGTAAAACAGCAAACAAGAGACTTTTACAAAGACACAGAGTTGACACAGAGACATGACTGACTGGGGAGAAATTGGGGAACATGGAAACAAGAGTGACTAGACATGACACGTGGGACACAGGGGCAAGGCAAAGTAACAGAAACCTAAAGCCTAAGAATATAACACAAGAAGAAAACAATAAAGAGAACCAAAAACATACATAAGAATAATCAATGAATATAAATGAACAAACACAAAACACTGGGTCACAGACTCACTACCATGACAGTTAAATGTACAATAATAAATACTTTAAATCAGATGACAATGTAGCTGACACTGTGTTTATTAGTGTGTGGTCAACCACAAATCTTCATACTGTCATCCATACATGAGGTCTTTATACAAACGATGAAAGATAATGAAAGAAACTGTTTAATTGATATGAAATGATTGAATTATATGAAATATTATGGCTTTGTCTGCCAGTGTTTTTCTGTAAACTACTTTGAACTACTGGCAGTCAGTGAAGTCACTGAAAGGCAAGATTCTATGTTGTGTTGCCGTAGTTTCCAGAGTTTACTTATAAAGCTCACTTACAGATTTCAGTTAGAAAAGTCAAGCATTTGAAGGGCGCACATTTGAAGGAGTATTAACTCAATATTAACTCATTACGGTTTACATTTTCGAGTTTAAAAGTTCTCCGAAATTACAATGAAAAAGGAAACGAGGAAAATTACCACTCCAGCCGATAAGAAAGATTCAGGAGATCAAGGTAAGTAAAATAATAAAATCAAATCCTGGTAAAATCCAAATCCTAGAAATGTTGACACTGTGTGAATCATTTTTAGAGCAATTGAATCATATGTTTGATTGAAAATAGCTTTAATACAAGATGTCTAATCAAAGAAAGGTTACCGGTCTTTTGGTAAAATAATGTAATAAGTTTATTCTTGGACTCAACAGTAAAAACAGAGCAACAAGTGTCATCAAGATCTAAGACTTAGTAAACCTAGTATCAATTCGCACTGGTCAGTTTTTTTTATCCCAAGAATAAACTTGTGATAATTTAAGCAAAAGCAATTTCAAATTCTTTGCCAAACTGCTTCCAGTCCTGATGTCGGGGACTCTTTTTCACCACTGAAAAAGCAAAGATTTGTTGTTTTGTCTGTTCAGGTGAACAGACAAAACAACATTAAGTCATCAAATAAAGATGTGTTTTACTTAAAGTAAAATTTGATCAAAATAAAACTTGTTTAATTCATCTTTGCTGAGGATTCTCCTTCATTACTATTTTTTTGTTTTTTGTTTTGTTTTTACCCATGGTGCATTTTGACAAATAAGAAAACTGAATCAGGTTAAAGTGTGCACAAAGACAGTCACACTGCAAATGATCTGAAGACTTGCATCTGTTGCTCTAACCCCCAACTAGTTTAGACAGATTTCCTGGTTCTACCAGAGGTTTTTTCCTTCAAGAAGGGAGTTCTTCCTTCCCACTGTTGCTGAGTGTTTGCTCATAGTGGGTTGTAAAAGCATAAAAGTTAATAAGAGGCATTCATAGCAGAGTTATCACAGCGGGAACTATATAGCTTAAATGTACAATTTCTACAGGACGAATTATAACTTCATTATGTATAAAAGCTCCTGTGGATAATTACTCCTATTTGTAACTTTACACAAGAGAAAGTTTGCTGTCACACTATTTATAACAGGTTGGATTTTGTCCTCTGAGTTGAGCCTTTGGTTGCAGTTTATTGAAGAATTTCCTCTAAAGTAGCTGTTGATAAAGATTTAAAGTCCTGTTTATATACAGAAATATGCTTTAGTTCATGTTTTTTTACATGTCTGTGTAGCAGGTTGAAAAAGCTACATGTTTATTTTTGTAAGAAAACCAATTACCCCCTTACTTTTTTGTTTATTATTGTGACTTATTTTGACATTGTTATGTGTCGCCAGACCATGGTTATATTTCATTATGCCAGTAGATGGTGCTCTTGCACTGCTGTGGAACTACCAGAGAGACTAGCTATAGGCTCTGCGCATGCGCAGCTCAGAAATAAATGAGCTCCGGCCTGAGCAAGACGCTAACTTCGGTGTCCTCTCTATTAATCCACAGGTACTGACAAACAAACTTTTATGTTACCGAACTGGTTCTAAATGTCATGTAAGTTGAGTAACAACTGTTCGGCTATATTTTGAGATGAGAGTGATGATGTTGTTTTGTGGTATTTTGTTGTAATGAGTATTAGTGTATCATCGGCATAATGCTATAATGCTACGTAGCACTATAAGTATATGCTATGACAGTGGCAACCTGCGACTTCCGAAAATGTGTTGTAGTGTTTGTTTTAGTGTTAGCCAAGCAGTACTGAGTACATGTATTAAGAGGAAAGCTTTTTGTTGGTGAAACAACGTTGCAGTCGTCTGCCGCCATGTTATGTTGCGTTCAAGGGACGCCATGTTCAAAAGTAATAGCGTATATGGCGCGAATGTGGGGAAAGGTTGTGTGAATGTGGTATGTTGTTATGCTTTAACCGTGAGTGTTTTGTTTAAGTTGTGAGTATGTAAAGTCATTTTGAATTAGTTTGTATTTATTTTGCTTTTGAGAGAATGCTTTTTGTAACTTCATTTTTGTTTATGAACTCTGTTATTTTATGGGAAGAATGCATGGTCTAGTGTGATTTGTATTGTGTATATGTAGAGAAATAAATGAGCTCCGGCCTGAGCAAGACGCTAACTTCGGTGTCCTCTCTATTAATCCACAGTTTGCTCATATTTGGCTACGCAGTGCTCTCTAGCCTGTGTGCCGCTTGCTGCCGGTCCAGATTCCCCTAGGTCTGGTGCCGGTAACAACTGGGGGCTCGTCCGGGATCGTCTAGTGGTGACGTGTGTGCCAAACGACCAGAACTGGTGTCCAAAGTCTCAGGGAAGGCTGCATTGAGTGCGTCATCCAGGGAGCCCAGGTCACAGTCAAAACGTCAAGATGGCCACTGTTACCCCACGGCGGTTGTTGATAGTAAAGATCCAGAAAAGACTTTGTGATTTGAGTGTGAGCCAGCTGCGCACTGTGGTTTCTTCAGTGGAGGATGGCAGTATGACTCGCAATCTTGATGGCTTAGATGAACCAGAACTGTATGACCTGATCGTTGAGTACATCAGAGGTGAAAAGTTGAGAGCATTGGAGGATGAAGGTATGGCCCAGCTCTTGCTCCTCGACGACATCGTGAGTGACCTGCTGTCAACGGACGTCGGAGGGGCTGGAGATCATCTGGCCGTGCCGCTTGAGATGGAAGACATTCCTAACCAGCAGCAGGAGTGCCCTACTTCACCCCACACTGACCCCACACATCCTGACAGACACCTGGCTATGCCAGCTGACCACATCCCCACTCTACCATCACACCCTAACAAAGACTCTCACACACAGCCCATTCTACCGCAGGACAGAGACATCTCTACCTTTCCCTCATCCGTGCTAAGAGACACTGATACGCCCACCAAGAACTTCAACATCCCAGCTTCAGTGTCACCGGCGCCTAGTGTCGCTGGGGTTTCCCCTGGCAGGGTGAGTCGTCCGTCCAGAGGATATGACCAAGTTTTGAGTCTCAGTGATGTGGCAGCTTTGTTTCCACGCAGAGAATTCAAGTTGCATGGTGGACAAATTTCAGATCTTGGCTCGGATATGTCCTACAGTAGTCTGTGCAAACAAATTGATGAGGGGTTATAAGAAGGGTTTACTGAGTGTGAAATAATCAGAACCGTGCTAAAGATAATGAAGCCTGGTACTCTCAAGGAAATGTTAACCAACAAAGATGATTTGACAGTTGATGGTTTGAAGAAACTTCTCCGCTCTCATATTCGAGACAAGAATAGTGCTGAACTCTTTCAAGAGCTAAGTAATGCTAAGCAGCAAGACAAAGAGAGTGCACAGCAGTTTTTGTACAGAATTATAGGGTTAAAACAGCGTGTACTATTTGAGTCACGACAGCCTGGTGCAGACTTTAGCTATGACAAAAAGCTTGTGCAGGGCACATTTCTTCATACACTTTATCAAGGGTTCAATGAAAAAAACAACTATGTGAGACAAGACCTCAAACCTTTTCTTAATGACTTGCAGGTTAGTGACGACTTTTTGCTTGAACAGATTACAAAGTCCACCAGTGAGGAAGCTGAGAGACTGAGGCGACTGGGTACAGCATCTAAAATTAGACCTGTGACTATAAGTGCCGCTCAGCTTGCTAACACTGACTTGACTGAGCAAGCGAAGGTTGACACTGAGCTACAGGCTAACCGTGCAGCTATTAGAGAACTGACTGCCCAAGTGTCTTCATTGACCAGACAGCTAACTAAAGTGGTGAGCCAGACTGATAGTGTGACATCTGGAGACTCCTGCTCGCCCCTGAACCACCCTCCAACACCTCCAGCTGAGAACCGGGGCAGATGTGGTGATTGTGTACAGCAAGGCAAAGTGAGCTGCCCCCACTGTTTTGTGTGTGGCCAGCCAGGACACCGGGCTATTGGCTGCCTGCGGCGTAAGGTGTCGGGAAACGGGGTGAGGTCACTGGAGAGGGGCTGCCAGTGACCGAACAAGCCGAGGAGTCCCCAGCACACACCAGTTTTACTAAGACTTCAAGTGTGGTGAGATCAAATGCACCCAGTCCTGCACCACCAGTGAAACCCACTGCACAGCTTATTGGGAACAGATGTATGGTCTCATGTGCCATCAATGGAGTACCACTTAAGATGCTGCTTGATTCAGGGGCCCAAGTGACCATGGTGTCAAGAGCATGGATAGAGAAAAACATCCCCCACATTAAGATCAAGCCACTTGAGTCCCTCCTTTCAGACCAGCCTCTGGAAATAGCGGCAGCTAATGGTACAGACGTTCCATTTGATGGTTGGGCAGACACGGAACTTCAAATTCAGAGTGTGAACTATGGGCATGTCGCCATACAAGTGCCAGTGCTTATCAGTCAGCACAACCTTAACTGTCCTATTTTAGGCAGCAACGTAATAGCTGAAATCCTAAAAACCAATAAAGAACAGAGAGGTGGGGCTGACCTTTCTGCGCTCCTCAAAGAAGCATTAAGTGTCAGCAGCAGTGCAGTAGATGCTCTAGTTTCAGCACTTCAGATGCCCACCCCTGATGAAATAGATCCTGAGTGTAGTGTGAGAACAGGAAAAAAAGGTGTAATGATTCCTGCAGGACAGATTTGTGAAGTAAAGTGTAGAGTCAGAGAATGGCCAAGAGGTGGCCCACGACTCTTCCAACCAAATCTAGAGAACAGCTGCCCCGAGGGTTTGGAGTTGTTCCCAGCTTTGGTAGATGTCCCCAGTGGGTTGACAAAAATTGTTAAGATTCCCATTCAGAATCCTACCAAACATGACATTTTTCTCTCCAAAAGAACAGTCTTAGGTACATTGGAAGAGGTGACTGAAGTAAAACCTGTCAAGTATCTCTCCGCTGACGCAGGGTCATCAGCCCATACAAATGTAAAAGTGTGTTCAGTTCAGCTAGGTAACGAAAAGCACCAGACAGAAGTCAATGAAGGTCAGAGATGGCATCCACCTGTTGATTTGTCCTACCTGACAGAGGATGAACAAAAGGTAGTTAGAGATATGTTGTATGAACAGTCAGATGTTTTTGCCCAAAGTGACTCTGACATTGGTTGCATCCCAAGCTTGCAGTTGAAAATTAATCTGAAAGACGATACGCCTGTCCAGACATCCTACAATTCGGTCCCCAAACCTTTGTATAAAGAGGTAAAAGAATATGTTCAGAATTTGCTGGACAACGGCTGGATCAGAAAGTCCACATCACCCTACTCATCTCCGGTGGTGTGTGTCCGAAAGAAAGACAAAAGCTTACGCTTGTGTATTGACTTTCGGGGCCTTAACCGTAAAACCATTGCTGACCGCCACCCACTACCACGCATCCAAGACCTGCTGGATAATTTGGGGGGCTATTCATGGTTTTCAATACTCGACCAGGGTAGTGCGTACCACCAGGGCTTTGTTGATGAAAGCTCAAGACACCTGACAGCATTCAGCACGCCGTGGGGGTTGTACGAGTGGATCCGCCTCCCATTTGGCCTTACCAACGCCCCAGCAGCATTTCAGAGATGCATGGAGGGGGTCCTTGATGGTCTGAGGGATGAGTGCTGCTCACCATATTTAGATGATGTGCTTTGCTTTTCCAAGACTTTTCATGACCATGTTGATGATCTGAGGCATGTGCTTTGCCGCCTGCGAGAGCATGGTGTGAAGCTACGTCCCAAAAAATGTGAACTGTTTAAGCGTCAGGTCAGGTATGTTGGGCGCTTGGTGACCAGTGAAGGTGTCCAGATAGACCCAAAAGATCTCGAAGCAGTGGAACATTTGAGAGACCGAGAGCCAAAGAACGTGGGAGAGGTCAGAGCACTCCTAGGGTTTCTAGGTTATTACAGGACATTCATTCAGGACTTTTCTAGAATAGCGAGACCACTGTTTAAGCTTATTGAGAGTCCCAGTGATCCTAGCCTGCAATGTAGCTCAACTAGAGCCAAAATCAAGTTAAAGCGCACAAATGGTGGTCAGCTTCCTTCCAAAACACCAGTGCAATGGACCGCAGAACATCGTACTGTGGTGTCACGTCTGGTGGATATGTTAACCAGTCCACCTGTCCTGGCTTACCCAGATTTCAGTTTGCCCTTTGTGCTACACACAGATGCATCAAATGAAGGCCTGGGGGCTGTGCTTTATCAGCAACAGGGGGAAAAGCTCTGTATCATTGCTTATGGTTCCAGGACACTCACACCTGCTGAGAAAAATTACCATCTCCATTCTGGCAAGCTTGAATTCCTTGCCCTGAAGTGGGCAATTTGTGATAAATTTAGGGATTACCTCTACTATGCACCCACTTTCACAGTGTACACAGATAATAATCCCCTCACATACATCTTGAGCACAGCAAAGTTAAACGCTGTGGGACATCGGTGGGTGGGCGAATTAGCTGACTTCCATTTCACTGTAAAGTATAGACCAGGCAAGTCCAACACAGACGCTGACACGCTCTCCCGCTATCCATTGCCACTCCAGGAACACCTCATGGAGTATACTGAGACACTGTCCCCAGAAGTGGTTTCTGCAATCTGGCAAGGAGACAAAGCCATGAGAGACGGTGATGTACCATGGGTGGCTGCACTGCACTGTGTTGATGACACACCCCCTGAAGGTGCCCCTGTCATCACCCCAGAAAACATCAGGGCTGCGCAGAGGGAGGACCCCCCCTATCTGTGAGGTGATAAATTTGAAAAGGAGTAGATGGAGTCCTAATAGTAAAGATAAGAGACAGCTAGGACAAGAGACACGTAGGCTAGTACATGAATGGAACAGACTTGTACTTGAGGAAGGAATACTGTACAGACAGACTGGACAAAGAAAACAGCTGATTCTACCCAGTAAGCTGAAGCAAACTGTACTGAAACACCTGCATGATGATATGGGACATGTTGGTGCTGACAAAGTCATTCAGTTAGCAAGGGAGAGGTTTTACTGGCCTTTTATGCAGCGTGAAATTGAGGACTATGTCATTCGCCAGTGCCCTTGTATCAAACAGAAACGGCCAAGTGTCCCAGAGAGAGCACCAATGGGCTCGATAACAACCAGTGCCCCCTTTGAACTCATTTCGGTTGACTATTTACATCTAGAACCAAGTAAAGGTGGCTTTGAGTACATTTTAGTCTTGGTAGATCACTTTACCCGTTTTGCCCAAGCTTACCCGACTAAGAATAAATCTGGCAAAACAGCAGCTGAGAAAATCTTTCTTGACTTTATCCCGCGTTTCGGGTACCCTGAAAAGCTGCATCATGACCAAGGCCGGGAGTTTGAGAACAACCTTTTCCAAAGACTCAAACAGCTGGCAGGAATAGGCCACTCTCGAACAACCCCCTACCACCCACAGGGAAATCCTGTTGAGCGTCTAAATAGAACACTTCTACAAATGCTACGGACTCTTCATGAGGAGAAAAAGGCAGAATGGAAGGATCATTTGCCCCATATAGTCCATGCATATAACTGCACAAGACATGAGGCAACGGGCTATTCACCTTTCTTCCTCCTTTATGGAAGAGCCCCACGCTTGCCTGTTGATCTGCTTTTTGATTTAAAACCTGAAAAAGAGTCACAGTCCAGACAGGAGTATGCACAAAAGTGGGCTGCACGCATGCAGGAAGCCTATAAAATTGCTTCAGAAAACAGTGCAAAGTCCTCTGCAAAGGGGAAAAAGCATTATGATCAGCACATCAAAGGCATCGCACTGCAACCAGGAGATCGAGTGCTTGTCAGAAATCTCTCCGAGCGAGGTGGTCCAGGCAAACTACGTGCCTACTGGGAAAAGAAAATTCACAGAGTTGTTGAGAAGATTGGAGATGGACCTGTATATAGGGTACAATCAGAAACAGGAGACAAAACCTTTCGTGTCCTGCATCGAAACCTCCTGCTGCTTGTGACTGATTTGCCGGTAGAGCAAGATCAGCAGGGACGTCAGAAAAGACAAACGCAAAGACTGGGAGAGACAAACCCCAATGAAACAGTGGAACATGAGTCTGATCATTCGGATGAAGAGGAAGGGTACACATACAGCCTGAGAACTATACCTGTGTATCAGTGGAGGAGAGTTAACCCCAAAAGGCCTCAGCCGAGACCACACAGTGAACTGAGAGCTGTAGCTCCCGAGTTTCAGCCAATAAGACACGAAATGGAATCAGTGGAAGTGCAGCAGGGAAGTGCAGTCCCACCAGCTGTATCTACAGAACCAGCAGATTTCCCAATGCCTGTTGTTTCATCACCAACTGTGGAAACCCAGGAGGAACCTGCAACTGAGGATCTTATGGAGGACACAGGGTCGGAGAGCTGTGTGGATAACAGGGACCCTGCCCCAGAGACACCAGAATGGGATGTGCCACCAATACGGAGGTCGACCAGAGCTGTGAAACCGAGAGAGGTTTTTACATATAGCCAAATGGGACAGCCTTCATATCAGCTCTGGAGACCTGGCGCAAACATGATGCTTGCGTATGTTCCCTGCCACATGCCACTTTACCCAGCTGTTCCTGACTGTTATTACCCCACACCAGTATGGACATGTTAGACTGGTGACCAAAAGACCTTTTGACATTACTCCTGGAACTGTAATAGTTTTGACTATTAGACTTTAAAGACTTTGGGCAAACGCCATGAAGTGTGTTAGTTTGGTTCCAGATGTCCGGAGCCATCTCTTAAAGCAGGGGAGAGTGTAGCAGGTTGAAAAAGCTACATGTTTATTTTTGTAAGAAAACCAATTACCCCCTTACTTTTTTGTTTATTATTGTGACTTATTTTGACATTGTTATGTGTCGCCAGACCATGGTTATATTTCATTATGCCAGTAGATGGTGCTCTTGCACTGCTGTGGAACTACCAGAGAGACTAGCTATAGGCTCTGCGCATGCGCAGCTCAGAAATAAATGAGCTCCGGCCTGAGCAAGACGCTAACTTCGGTGTCCTCTCTATTAATCCACAGGTACTGACAAACAAACTTTTATGTTACCGAACTGGTTCTAAATGTCATGTAAGTTGAGTAACAACTGTTCGGCTATATTTTGAGATGAGAGTGATGATGTTGTTTTGTGGTATTTTGTTGTAATGAGTATTAGTGTATCATCGGCATAATGCTATAATGCTACGTAGCACTATAAGTATATGCTATGACAGTGGCAACCTGCGACTTCCGAAAATGTGTTGTAGTGTTTGTTTTAGTGTTAGCCAAGCAGTACTGAGTACATGTATTAAGAGGAAAGCTTTTTGTTGGTGAAACAACGTTGCAGTCGTCTGCCGCCATGTTATGTTGCGTTCAAGGGACGCCATGTTCAAAAGTAATAGCGTATATGGCGCGAATGTGGGGAAAGGTTGTGTGAATGTGGTATGTTGTTATGCTTTAACCGTGAGTGTTTTGTTTAAGTTGTGAGTATGTAAAGTCATTTTGAATTAGTTTGTATTTATTTTGCTTTTGAGAGAATGCTTTTTGTAACTTCATTTTTGTTTATGAACTCTGTTATTTTATGGGAAGAATGCATGGTCTAGTGTGATTTGTATTGTGTATATGTAGAGAAATAAATGAGCTCCGGCCTGAGCAAGACGCTAACTTCGGTGTCCTCTCTATTAATCCACAGTTTGCTCATATTTGGCTACGCAGTGCTCTCTAGCCTGTGTGCCGCTTGCTGCCGGTCCAGATTCCCCTAGGTCTGGTGCCGGTAACATCTGCCTCAGTGGATCAGTAGAAGATCTGGCACAGGAAACTAGATGATGAAAAAGGGTACGAATACACATATATATCTATATAGATACAGATATATATATACACACACACACACACACACACACAGGTTGCAACGTAGTATTTTCATTTTTTCTTAGCATTTCTTTAACGTCTTGGTGCAAAAGAATACCTGCATGTGTGTGTAAAGAAGTGTTACATATATACTCAAAGCAGTTGGAAAAAAGAACTACAAATTTGGAAAGGAATTTATTCATGTTCTTACTCATAGATGGAGTACATGGTTTAAAAAACACTGAGGAAACAGATATGAGGCGGCTGTATCAACATAAAAACATTAACACAGTTAAAAATGAATAAAAAGTTGCACGCTTAAACTTATTTCTCTACAGTTTGTACAATTCATCCATGTAACAATAGGTTCTCTCTTAATATAGTAGTTAATTAAAATATCTTTACATAAAAATACATTTTTAAGTACTCTCCGGTGGAAGTCTGTTGTGGCTTATGTTTCTAAATGACACAACCATAAAGCAGCCCACAGAATATACAAATATGTCTTTGATAAGTGAATGTTGGCTCCCACAATGGCCTGTTAAGTTATTGCAAAAACAATTTACTGCATAATATGTCAGATTAGAACATGTTATAAGCACAAACTGAAGGGGAAACAATAAAAACAAAAATTAAAAAACAAATACTAAATTAAGTTAAAGGATATTTCTTACTATACTATATAATTGTATAATGTTGCGTTTGATTGCAAATGAAAACCCACCAAGAAAAAAAGAAAGAAAGAAAAAGAGAGAATAGAGTTTAATTTATTCAAAACACATTCTTTTCTTTTATTTAAGCTGTAGCGAGATTCAAATGGACAAAAGAGAAAGAAAAATATTACAGATTTGTTTTATTAATCATGAATAAACTTTATTATACACAACTCTAAATTTCATTTGGTCTTAGTCAGATGTGTTTTTAATTAAATCCTGCAACACTGTGCTCGCTGCCATCACTTTATATCTTAGTGTGCAATTATTACAATATTTTTCCCCCTTAACTCTCAACTCGCGTGTTTAAAATGTCTGTGATCATATTTGTCCGTTGACTTCTGTCTGGGCCTCGAACGATTCATCAGACAGGTTGGCAGCCTCCAACTGATGCTCCAGACTTTCATCATCGCCTCTATTCTGATCAACTCTTATCTTAAACTTAGTGATGAACTCATTACTGGCCAGCGCGCCCTCCTTTTTAGGGCATGTGGGCTTTGATAACAGCCGGCTTTCCAGTCGCTCTGCAAAGAAAATTCACAAAACATTTCTTATTTGGTAAGCTTGTTAACACATTTTAGTTCAGTTTTGCTGAAAGTTATAGCATGCATCAGGTAAGAAGCAATTGGTTTTTAAAAAGCATATACATTCCCCAAAACATTTTTATTATGTGCATTCTGGAGAATAAAAGATTGTACACAATTTCCCTTTTTAAAGTAAAAAGATTATTAAGTCTAATTCTTACTTATTCAGTAGATTAAAGTACTGAAACATCATTATTCATAAAATATGCACATTACAAAATTAAAGTTATTCAAAAATTACTCAAGTACTTACTCCAATACTCACATTATTCAAGTAAATTTAATTTTTGCCAATGTAATGTCACATAAAATCTTAATCTGAATAAGGGATTTGAACCCCACTGTCACGGCCAGGGGATCAGCAGGCCGCTGACTAGTAGTGTTCTCTCTCTCGCTCTCTCGCCAGGGCGGAACTCATGGTGGGTTCACGCCCTCGGCCCACGCCCCTCTGAAGAAGAAACACCTGGGCCTCATCAGTGCAGCCAGCATTTAAGCCAGGGAGTGGCTTCTACTCATCGCTGGATCGTGTGTGTGACTCGCGTCAGTGCAGCCCGGCTCTCAGCAAGTTCTCTTTTGCTTCCCTGTGCAAAACCTCTAACGTGTGTTTCCTTCTGTACATAGATCCCCTGGACCCGACTCTGCATTCCCCGAGCGGATTCCCTTTTTGTGTGAGTGTTTGGAGAGGAGCAAGGCCCTGTGCTTTGTATGTCGCTTACTACATCCAAGATCAAATGAAACATCCAAGATCAAATCATCGCGCTAACCGTGAGCTCGCTAATCCGGTTCCCCGAACACACCTGCTGTTGACGATTAGTACAGCTGGATGAAGTAATGTGCGATCACTGGGTGCCGTAAAAGGGGATACGCATCGATAGCAGAAACAGTGATCGGCAACCCGCTGATTGGTTGGCGAAAATGGCGAAGGAGCGCGCTCGGTATTTTTCGGCAGCAGAGCAAGAACTCTTGAGTGAGGGATTTCAGGAGTTTCAGAGTTTAATTAAAACGCAAGGGAACACTGCAAAGGCTGCAAAAGCAAGGAGCGAGGGCTGGCAGAAAGTTGCTGACAAATCAAACTCGTAAGTAATCCAATAATAACAATAATAATGGAGTGGATTTATATAGCGCTTTTCAAGGCACCCAAAGCGCTTTACAATGCCACTATTCATTCACTCTCACATTCACACACTAGTGGAGGCAGCTACGGTTGTAGCCACAGCTGCCCTGGGGCAGACTGACAGAAGCCAGGCTGCCATATTGCGCCATCGGCCCCT
Organism: Rhamphochromis longiceps; assembly: GCF_057381845.1. Lineage (NCBI taxonomy): Eukaryota > Metazoa > Chordata > Actinopteri > Cichliformes > Cichlidae > Rhamphochromis > Rhamphochromis longiceps. The sequence continues at coordinate 5,215,854 of NC_140574.1, forward strand.
CTGGCCAACACCAGTAGGCGGTAGGGTAGATTTATCATATCACACCATATTATCCAATATTATATTACATTATATTATATTATAATATGTTATATTATATCCCCTTTCACATTAGAGCCACAACAGGACCCACTAGAACATGGGAACAAGTAAAAGTGAAATATAAGAATATTCTACAGAATGGTAATATTTATTATGTATATTGCTTTTCGTCTCTTGGAAAGAGAGCCTGAAATAATCTGTTTGTTTGTTTATAACAGCAACCAAGAAAAGGGCAGAGCAAAAAAAAAGATAGGTGGTGGTCCTGCACCCCCTCGTCAACAAGTTGGTTAAGTGAATAATACCCTCACGGGAAAATCGATATGTCTCTATGAGCACACTGTCGCGCTGAGCTAAAGGATCCTGTCTGTCCCGCAATATACGCTGAATTCTGAGGACTCTCCTTATCAATCTTGCACCTTCCGCAATGGGTTGCTCGCGTAAACGGACAGGATATGACTGCGACAGACTTCCCAAATCCACCTTCGCTTTTATAGCCGTGGTCTCTCATCTTGATTACACGAAGTAATTTACAATTACTACTCTGAAATATGAATTACATCTGTAATAATCACATACATGTAATAGAATGTTAATAGTACATTTCCCTTTTTTAGGGAATGACCTGTATGTATCTGTGTGACATCAATAAAAGGATCAAGTGCTGCATTATCTTTAGTTACATTGATGTTATTTATTTATGGTGAAACAGTGGTGGAATATCGCTGTTGCTTTCGTATGAATGACGCGGGCATACCTGCGTGGCCACGATCTAATCCTGTTTACATAAAGTAAACCTGCTCCCCAGCAGGTTTACGCTTACGGCTCTGTTGCTATGACAGCAAGTCCCGGATGGGCTTCGGGGAACCGAACGATCCAGGATCACGCGAAATCGTCAACAAGCTAATCCAGCTAACTCACTTAGCGCGGTACGAAGCACAGGCCCCAAGTGTCTTTTCCCTACCTGGATTTCCCCGGAGCCTTTTCCCTGTCACCGCTTTGTATATAGCACTATCCCCTGCACTGTTTGTATATACACCTGGTGGAACTGTAATAAATACTGACTGTGCCTCTGAGTCCTGCGTGTGAGTCCTCAAGCGAACCGTGACACCCACACACATGAGAGCTTAGCAGTGAAGCTCTCTCTTAAAGGGACGTCCACACACTGTCTGGGGATAGTCTCACCACCCGATCGTTGGGGGGGTCCTCTGTGCGGGGGTGAAGGTCTGTGCCTCAAAGCGAGCGAAGAATTTGTTTAGCTCATCCGGTAAAGACATGAAACCAATATTAAATTCAGTTCTTTTGAATTCTTTTGGCGGCAGAAAAAGACTGTACTCAGAGTGGTCAAAGCTCAAAAAATTATCTTTATTTTACATTTCCGGAGACGGAGACCTGAACACACGAACACACACGCTCAGGTCTGAAAGCAGTAGCAGCCAGCATGGTTATATTTCTGCAGCACGTCTCACACACACTCAGTTAGTTCCTCTTTCTTTTTGTGTTAGATTTCCGGTGCAGCTCTGCACTAAACTTCCTCTTTTTAAAGTCTGTTGCCAGGGCAACCTGTCACCCTCTGACCTAGTTTTTGTCTCGTCTGAGCTTAGTTTCTAAAAGCCTCTCTTATTAAAATACATAAAACAATATAATAAGAAAATAAGCACTACGAATACATTAATTACATGACACCAACAACAGTCTGCAGAGTGGGCTTGTAGTCTGTGATGGTCTGTATTCCTTGTCACAGCCTCCGAGTGTCTCAGCTGTCACTGAAGCTTTGTGAAATCCTCCTGGAGTACTGCCTTGTTAACCAGTATAATGAATCAGAAAATAGTGATTTTAATAACAGACCTCACCAAGAGTGTGTGTGTGTGTGTGTGTGTGTGTGTGTGTGTGTGTGTGTGTGTGTGTGTGTGTGTGTGTGTGTGCACATATACATGGCCAATAAACACAATTCAGATTCTTATATTTCTGTTTTGCCTACGTCGTTGGGTTTGAAGGATCTCTTCACGTGTGTCTTGCTGGTGTCTGCTTACATCTGCTATTTGTCTGTTTGACTTGCTCCAGTCGCCACAGATGGCCCCATGCTGCATTGTGTTCTAGCACAAAGTGTGTTTGTGCTAGGATCAGTTATAACAACCATCATTCACCTGTGGAGTGTAAATTACTATTTGACTTGTGTATTTTTTATTTTCTTTGTTTTAAAAGCATGTGTGATGTTTTAAAATGCTTGGAGTAGATTTTAGTAGTTCTTCTTGTATGACTGTGAGCAATGAGCCTGGTGCTAAGTGTCCTATTACAGGTTTAAAAGTAGGATAAGCTAGTAGCCGTGGGGCCTTCATGCCAGTGGGTTGTTTTCCACATTCCTTTTGTTTTACACCACCTTGTGTATATAGGTGGTTGGTTTGTACGTGTGCCTTTTTTCTCCCCATGGTCCTCAGCTACTGGTAAGTCCAGCTCAATATTTGGTTGTTTTCCTTCACAGTCAACCTTTATACTGATTCATGCTGCACTTGTTTTAACTTCTGTTTTATTTGTATTTGTTTGTTTGTTTTTAACAAATATATTGAATAAAAGTATTTTGATATTGAAACCAGTCTGCATCAGTAATAATAATAATAATAATGGATTGGATTTATATAGCACTTTTCAAGGCACCCAAAGCGCTTTACAATACCACTATTCATTCACTCTCACATTCACACACTGGTGGAGGCAGCTACAGGTGTAGCCACAGCTGCCCTGGGGCAGACTGACAGAAGCGAGGCTGCCATATCGCGCCATCGGCCCCTCTGGCCAACACCAGTTGGCCAGTAGTGTATTCGAGCCTGCGTTATCATTTGTTTGGCTTGTTTGAAACTACAATCTTTATATTTCATAGCGGTGAAATTCCCCTAGGTTGCGGTGTTGCATTTTAATCATAACCCCCCCTGAAAAACCTCACCAGACATTATGTTTTTGAGACCTGGGTGGAGATTCAGTTCAATTCAGTTTTCACTTCCATCATACAATGTGAAATCCTTTGGTTCCTAACATAGTACTCAGTTCATATCAGCTCAGATATCCAGCATGAGTTTTTTTTCCCTTTTCAGATCTGAAGTGTGTTCAAAGCCTTGTTTTAATTTGTTTCAGATCCGGATATAATGCCTATTTATGTCCTGTTTCATATGTAACATGAGTTCGCCTTCTGAGGCTGCACATTAAAATGTACTCTCAGCTATTTGTTCAAAAGTCACTGAAAACAAGTGAAATAGTGCAGCAAGGAAATCAGATGGACGAAATAAGATTCTATTTTGATCTGTTTGGATCTACTGAAGGATCCGGTGACTATTCCCTGTGGACACAGCTACTGCATGAACTGTATTAAAACCCTTCTGGGATGAAGGGAAGAAAATCTATAGCTGCCCTCAGTGCAGATAGACTTTCACATCGAGACATGTCCTGATGGAAAACACCATGTAAGCAGATTTAGTGGAGGAGCTGAAGAAGACTGGACTCCAAGCTGGACCTGAAGATGTGGCCTGTGATGTCTGCACTGGGAGAAAAATGAAAGCCTTCAAGTCCGGTTATGATGAGGTGATAAAGATGTTCTGCTATAGGAAAATTTATGCAGATGTGTTTACATTTTTATGTTGAATATTCTTTTTAAGATTTGCTACAAAAACTGAGGCAGGATTTAAATGGCTAGTTTTGATCTTTTTAGCTATAATTTGTTAAATTTTAAATTCCTTCAAGTTTTTTGTAAACTGGAGTGTCCATTATGAATAATTGAATTATTTGCACTGGTAATAAATACAGTAAAATACATTCACGAATAACAAAAAGTTTTTTCGTTTTCAAATTTTTTTTAAAATATAACCCAACAATACAACAATGCACCAAAATTTTCAGGACTGTGGATGATACAAAGTGCTGCTGTAACTGTGACAGGGTGGAAAACTACCCTTATAGCCCCTTAGCAGTACCAAAAGACTCCATACAGGTGTTATTCATAAGTTGATTTTGTACTAAAAGAGTTGACAGTAAAAAAAAGGCACTCAGTTAATACAAATTCTTAAGCCTGAAAACAATGTAAATACACTGCGAAATTGTTTTAAATTGGTTATTTTTCATGTTGCATTAATGGTTGTCATTTGATTCAAGAGAACTGCGATCTGTACATCAGTAATCGGCTAGTAAGTCTTTTCTGGGATCGATTGGTAATGGCTTCTTTCTCTACCAGGGGGCTTTCGCGCTCTCTCTCCTCATTACAAAACTACTGCAGAAGAGAAGCATCTCAAAATCACCCTCGTCATTCTTTCCTCCGTGTTTTAAGGTAATGGTGATCAAAACAGGATATTTTATACTCTGTACGTTGTTGAGATATTTTATAGGTAGTCTTTCGTTATTTTGTGAGCTTCAGAAACATTTTATTATAGATTTTTAGTGGGTAGACCGCGGTTTTGAGCCTCAGTTGCACAATGGCCATTAAGCTAACGGCAGAAGCTACACTGGTCATTTGTATAATAATTCTTACATAATGAGTAAACCATATGTTTGATTTATTGTAGACAGTTGTTCCCATGCTTATTTTGAGAAAAAGTCAACACGTGAGATTAGTTGTTTCAAGAAAAACTGCCATGGCTGCTGTACCCTCTACAAAATGCCTTGTTTAGATGAGTTAAGAGTGTAACAAATTCATCCTGTTTAATCCACAAGGGCAGGGGTGTCAAAGTCCTGAAACTTTTACATGTGTCCCTGCTGCAACACACCTGAATAAAATGAGTAGGTCATTAGCAAGAGTCTTGACTACATGCTGAGGTGGGAACCCCTAAACCTCAACATTTTTAACTTAACATTCAGCAATTATTTCAACTCAAAACGTTCAGTTATCAGCATTCACACTGCAGTTTCTTCAGAAAATGCATTTTCTAGTTTGAAATAAATGAAAGTGTTGGGAAAAAATGTACTTCAACAATAAAAATGCTTATATTGTGCCACGTTCATTCATGAGCTGCTATAACATGAATCTAATGGCTGAATTGTCACCTCAGTATGCAGTCAGGGCTCTTGCTAATTGATCTAATTTTATTGAGGTGTGTTGGAGCAGCGACACATGTAAAAGTTTCAGGACCTCAAGGACTGGAGTTTTGACACCTGTGCACAAGGGTGTAACCAGCGTTATCATGGAGCGCTTTATTATTATCTCAAAAGGTACTATACCAATAAAGTTTTACCTTACTTAAATCATCACCACAAGGCATTTCATATAGGCTAAGTTACTAGTTAACAAGGTTAGCTAGGTCACAGTTTTAACTGCATATTGTAAATCAAACATAACAAACCCTGGCACTGATGAAATAAGCATTTATGACTTGTTGCTGCCTCACTTCACAGATGTGTCTGTATCAGGATGGGTCTAAACAACATGGTGTAAATGCAGTTGCTGGTGAGCCTCATTTCCTGTAGGAGGTGAACAAGAGCAGAGATCTGTTTCCCTTCAGAGCACAGATGTTGTTTCTGTTCAGAGAAAGTCAAACTGTCGGACAGTCACTGAGAGACGGTGAAACGGCACAGCACATGAATCAAATGGATCAAACAAAAATCTGCTGTTCAGTCTGTTTGGATCTACTGAAGGATCCGGTGACTATTCCCTGTGGACACAGCTACTGCATGAACTGTATTAAAAGCTTCTGGGATGAAGAGGAAGAGAAGAAAATCTACAGCTGCCCTCAGTGCCGGAGGACTTTCACAGCGAGGCCTGTCCTGATGAAAAACACCATGTTAGCAGATTTAGTGGAGGAGCTGAAGAAGACTGGACTCCAAGCTGCTCCTGCTGATCACTGCTATGCTGGACCTGAAGATGTGGCCTGTGATTTCTGCACTGGAAGAAAAATGAAAGCATTCAAGTCCTGTTTATTCTGTCTGGCATCTTACTGTGAGAAACACCTTCAGCCTCATTATGATGTGGCTCCATTAAAGAAACACAAGCTGGTGGAGCCCTCCAAGAAGCTCCAGGAGAACATCTGCTCTCGTCATGATGAGGTGATGAAGATGTTCTGCCGTACTGATCAGCAGAGTATCTGTTATCTCTGCCCTGTGGATGAACATAAAGGCCACGACACAGTCTCAGCTGCAGCAGAAAGGACTGAGAGGCAGAGAGAGCTGGAGGTGAGTCGACAAAACATCCAGCAGAGAATCCAGGACAGAGAGAAAGATGTGAAGCTGCTTCAACAGGAGGTGGAGGCCATCAATCAGTCTGCTGATCAAACAGTGGAGCACAGTGAGAAGATCTTCACTGAGCTGATCCATCTCATCCAGAAAAGAAGCTCTGATGTGAAGCAGCAGATCAGATCCCAGCAGGAAACTGAAGTGAGTCGAGTCAAAGAGCTTCAGGAGAAGCTGGAGCAGGAGATCACTGAGCTGAAGAGGAAAGATGCTGAGCTGAAGCAGCTATTGAAGCAGCTCTCACACACAGAGGATCACATCCAGTTTCTACACAACTACCCCTCACTGTCAGCACTCAGTGAGTCTACAGACTCATCCAGCATCAATATCCGTCCTCTGAGCTACTTTGAGGATGTGACAGCAGCTGTGTCAGAGGTCAGAGATAAACTACAGGACATTCTGAGAGAACAATGGACAAACATCTCACTGACAGTCACTGAAGTGGAGCCAGAGCCAAAGACCAGAGCTGAATTCTTAAAATATTCATGTGAAATCACACTGGATCCAAACACAGCAAACACATGGCTGTTATTATCAGAGGAGAACAGAAAAGTAACATTAATGAAACAACAGTCTTATTCTGATCATCCAGACAGATTCACTGTATGGTCTCAGGTCCTGAGTAGAGAGAGTCTGACTGGACGTTGTTACTGGGAGGTGGAGTGGAGAGGGGGAGGAGTTTATGTAGCAGTCGCATACAAGAATATCAGCAGAAAAGAATATGAATCAAATTTTAGATATAATGACAAATCTTGCTCATTAGAGTGTTACAACAACAGTTTTACATTTTGGTGCAACAACATCAAAACTCGTGTCTCAGGTCCTCAGTCCTCCAGAGTAGGAGTGTACCTGGATCACAGAGCAGGTATTTTGTCCTTCTACAGCGTCTCTGAAACCATGACTCTCCTCCACAGAGTCCAGACCACATTCACTCAGCCGCTCTATGCTGGACTGACATTTTACTACAATGCATTTGGAGACTCTGCTGAGTTGATTAAGCTCAAATAGACTGAAGTCTTTCATATTGTGTTTCTGAGTTTTTAATCAGTAAAGTCTTGCTTTGCTAGAAATCAATAAAGAATAAAGTTTTAAACATGCAGCTGTATGTTAGAAGTCAAAGGGTCCTTAAGTCTTCTGTAAATTGACGGGGATCAAATGAAGGACACAAGTATCTGTTCTTACTCTAATAAATGCTGCTTTAATATCCAACAGACTATTTTCCTTCCTCATCAGCAGTAAACAGCTCGACTGCGTCTGTGCATTTGTGTCCTCCATACTTGTTTCCACAGACATCTCAGGCTTGATGCCACGATGCAGTGTAGAAACCTGACAACCCTCTGACTCATGTTCAAATGTTCAAGGACATTTCTCAGGATCATGTATGACCCCTTTTTGACATTTGGACTTTCATTAATAATATTTGTGTTTCTGAGTCATTTTTGTGGAGACTTCTGTCCAACGTAGTGTCCAAATGAAGCCTGAAGCTTTTCTTCACCCTCTTGTCAGATGGTCAGCAACAAAACTCTGTTCCAACCAATGTCTGATAAGAGATGAGACACAGCAGCTGAGCAAATGATCATTTCATGCTGAAGACATCCTCAGACAGAATTAAACACATACATAAACACAGCCTGGTGCCAATAACACAGCTAATGACACTGCTGTATCACTGGCTTTACTGATTAAAGACCATATCTGAAGGAAATCTTTGAACACAACAGAAAGTGACCTTTTAAACCTGCCACACTGATGCTGCATTCAAGGACCATTAAAAACATTTGAAAGGACTTAAGAACATGAAGAAAATGTGACTTGTTTCTCTGTAATGAAGCTGTTTTAGTGAAGAAAGTTGAAAGGTCACAGAGCGACTGCTGAATCTTCTGCTCTAAACATGAACTCTGAACTTTGTGATGCTTCAGGAGGAAAACTGCTTCAGTTATTCTCTCAGATTAGTTTCATATTTTCTGCATCAGATTTGAGTGAGATCCTGGAATGAAGACAGAAGAAAAGACTTTGTTCAAAGTTTGATTTATAGTCAAACCTTCCAGTTTATTCACACAATAAAACATCAACACAATATATGAATTCATTCATTAAAATCACAGTTTTTCCTCATTTGTTTGATGATTTTGACAAAAACAAACACAAACACACACACATGGTCTGCCATACTCATAAAGAGAAATGTCGTCATTGTTCAATACAAATATTCCAGAAACATTTAGAGGATAGAGAAGTTTACATTTTGATGTGGAGAAATATTTTAGTAAATCAAAATGATGATGAGCAGTGATAGCCTCCATAAACAGTCACAGGAAAGATCTCCTTTAAGAAAGCCCAGCAGAGGATGTACTTCCTGAGGCAGCTGAAGAAATTCAACCTGCCAACACGGACGATGATGCAGTTCTACACTGCAATCATCGAGTCCATCCTCACCTCCTCCATCACCGTGTGGTACGCTGGAGCCACTATCAGGGACAAACAGAGACTGCAGCGTGTTGTGCGCTCTGCTGAGAAGGTGATTGGCTGCAGACTCCCATCTCTGCAGGACCTGTACACCTCCAGGACACTGGGGCGTGCAGCTCGGATCTCAGCTGACCCTTCTCACCCTGGACACAGTCTGTTTGACCCGCTCCCCTCAGGCAGGAGGCTCCGGTCCATTCGCACCAGAACCTCTCGCCATAAGAACAGTTTCTTCCCCTCTGCTGTCGGACACATGAACAATAACCGTATGACTGTTCCCACCCCTGGCACATGACCCTACGCTGTGTTCACTGCAACATTCCATGTTTGGCACTGATCACCACCCGCACTCATGTATATATCTTTCTACGTAGCACTCTTAATTCTTATTCTTATCTTTATTTTTTCATGTCTATTTAAGCGTTATCTGACAGTATGTTTGCACTGAAGCACCGCAGCAATTTCCTAATGTTGTAAACCTGCTCAACATTTGGCAATAAAACCCTTTCTGATTCTGATTCTGAGGACCTCGGTGCTGCTGCATACACACCTCCACACCACATTATACACCTGAACACCACAGGGCTAGTGATGGAAATTCCAGCTGTTTTTAGAGAACCGGCTCTTTTGGCTCCTAACCGGCTCTTCAGGTTGTTTTGTTGTTTTACAGTTTTTTACAGACGCTAGGACACATTTCTCAATACTTAGGTCACTTTTGCAAAACTCTTCACACAATTCTCCTAACTGACCCTCAGCCTGGCAAAGCAGTTCATTTCACATTCAAAATGCACTACAACTACCAAAACACTTCATTCAGGTCTCAAATAAACTCATTCTTCCAGAACACTAGCAAAGGTTGACAGCCGACAAACACACTTTGTCACCCACAAAACAATGACCTAAAAAACACTAACAACATGTAGCATTACGCAGTGTTTTCCTGTGTAAAACAAGGACACATCTCTGTTTATAATTTCAATATATGTTACTGGAATGAATCAGACATCATGTATTTATGTTTATGTATTTCTATTTTTTTGCACTAAGTAATCCAAAATACAAGAATTTGTATACACACCATCCACTGATACACATACAATAGTAATGCTAATCTACTCGGTCTTCTCCATTTGGCCACAGGTTCTCATCCACATCACATTTTATGTCATCTAGGGCAATACACCTAGGAAAGAATCTTCTGGCTGCCAGAATTGAAGGAGTTGAAAAAATGGAAGGAGTAACACCTGTGTAGATGTTCATCTACAATGACAATCAGCTGTGGCTGGTTAAACTGCATTTTTAGATTTAAAATATGTTTCAATAAAATAATGCTGTTGGATTTTGCTGTCTTTTTAAGTTTTGCATTGTGTTATTGTTTTGGCCATAAGTTTAACAGTTTTGAAAACAGTATGTAAGCACATGCAAAATGTCCTGTACGTACAAAGGTTTTTGGCAGTTGTTGTGTCTGAGTGAGAAGATAATTCATGAAATTTGAGAGATGTAGTCATTGAATGCATTTTGTGCCAAAACAATGATAACTGGTCCTCAGTTTAGCCCACATAGACTTCTGTTGTGCTCACTGTGTGAGGAGTTTTGCAAACGTGACCTAAGTATTGAGAAATGTGTCCTAGCGTCTGTAAAAAACTGTAAACATAAATATGTGCCAGTTACCAGAACTTATATGCAGTTTCACTGAGGTTTAATTATGCTCAGGTTCTCAATACTGGAAATAAATGAAATAATTAAAAATAAATATGTTTAAGTTAATGAGGATAATGAATCAGAAAATAGAGTAACAGTGACTTTAATAACAGACCTCACCAAGAGTCTGACCGTGGTGTGTGTGTGTGTGTGTGTGTGTGTGTGTGTGTGTGTGTGTGTGTGTGTGTGTGTGTGTGTGTGTCTGTGTGTGCCTGTTTGTCTGTGTCTATATGTCAGGTCGGGTCTTAGACTCCACCTCTCTGGGAACTCCCAGGCCCTCCAAGGCCTGTCTCCCCTCACCACACTCCTTGCCGGTGACTGATGGGTTGGTGCATTGGTGGTTCTTGGTGTCATGGGCTGGGCATTCAGGTATGTACCGGCTCACTCCTGGTGGCTACCTGGCGGGGCCTGGCGCCTGTTGCTCGGTCAGGCCTCCTCCGGGGTGCGGGGGGCCCTCCGGCAGAGGGCCCCTCCGGCCTCTGGGCCTGCAGCTCGGTTCACTCTGGCACAGCTGGCTGCCGGCAGAGCCGGCAGGCACGCCGGTGCAGCCCCCTCTAGCTTCTGCTCTGTGGCTACTGGGTGACGTCTCGTCTGGGGATCCTCAGGCCTTCCCATGAGGGTGGCACGGATGCCCCTCCCGTGGTCCTCCTTGGGCTCTCGCACTCTGAGGCCTCTGGATGTCTGGGGCCTGGATCTCCTCCATGCCTGCTTCATGCCCTGGGGGACGGGGCTATGGCTCGCTACATCCTCTTGCAGACCATTACATGTGGAAACCATTTGATGTTATCAGGGCCCTGGCTCTTGTTCACATTAACTGTATGAAAGGCCTTTTGGACATCGCTGAGTTCAGTGATGAAGTGTTGAGTATCTTTCAGTTTCTGTTTCAGTTCAGAAGAACTAAAACGAGCATCAAGCATATTCAAATCTCTGTCTGGCTTAAAACCGTCTACAATGATCTGACTGCTGCTCTGGGGATTTTGAAACCCTGATATGGTTTTCATACAAGTCCAGGCAGACCCAAAATTTTTTGCAGCAAATTTGCTTTCAAGAAGGTTTTTGTAGATCTGTTTTGCTTTCAAGAGCTCGATTTTCAAGTCTTTGGTGACTGCCTGAAAGTCAGTAACAGCCCCCTCTTTAAAAGCCTGTCTCTTTTTCCTTGAACAGGATTTGATGCATTTGGTGACCCATGGCTTATTGTTAGGGTACACTTTAGCACGCTTAAGGGGTATAATCATGTCTTTACAAAAAACTGCATATGAGCTAACATCCACCAAAGCATCAAGACTGAATAAAAACTTCCCAATCTGTAAATTTAAAACATTCCTGCAAGGTAAGCACAGATTCTTCTGACCACATGATTGATTGATGATAACACAATTTTATCACCCCCCGAAAATTCACGTTCAAAGCAACATATCAGCCCGATATCACACAGAACTGTCACATGACATCAAACACGAGCTGTCAGCTCTGCAGAGTGGGCAATCATAATGAAGCAGTTCATTATAAGCTGCAGACTCAAGCTGCTCTTCATATATTTGCCCACCAGATGTCACCAAAGAGGACTGTGATGAAAGCTTCGAGTAATGAACCGTTTTTCATTACAAGCTCGGCCAACTGACTACAATCTACAATAAACTAATATGGCTTTTCAATCCTCTCTTCAATCACTTGGTACCACCAGGAACCTTTAAATGGGCACTCAAGCTGCCTGGAGACTGTTTTGTCGTGCACATCAGAGAAACCACAGGTAAGACAATCTTATCCAAAAGGTCAGTGTAACAGTATTGTTTTCCACCAGCTTAACCAAACTTCCCACACTAACTGGAATTTCTTTTCCCAGGCAAACATTAAACAGCAGTAGCTGGAAAACTGGAAAACCTAAAGCCAAATAATCAATAAGACATAACAAACTTTTGCATGAGTGAGTATTGATAAACTGAGCATAATTAAAACTCAGTGAAACCACATATAAGTTCTGGTAACTGGCACATATTTATGTTTAATATGTTGTTTTATATTTTGATCAGTTTCAGGTGTTTGTGCGACTGTGTTAACCATCAGTAAAACCACATATAAATCACACTTCTTTAACAATTACAACACTTGATGCTGTTTTTCTGATTCAGGATTATGTGTGTGATGAGTTGGCCACACAGTTCTTATCTTTCTGCTTCAGACACACACAAAACTGCCGAGGTTGAAGCTTCAGTCTCTTTCTACCCCAGGTCTCACCACATTTCCAAAATGTAAACTCTGAGTCTCATAAGAAATGTGGTTCAAAAAGATGTGCTGATCTATGAATGCATCCTTACTGAAAGCTAAAGATGTCCAGCAGACAAAAACAGCAGCTGAATGAACAGTTATCATGAGCGAGTGTACAAACACTATCACAGGAAATAACAGAAATAAACTGTAGTTTCCATTTATACCTGTAGTATTTTTTCAGCTCCATGTCATCTTCCAATATGTCAAAATATGATTTCATTGTATCTTAAACAAATACAAACTTCTTTCTTCCCCCCAGAGAGCCAACAGTTTACTATCAGAACTGAGGCTGATCATTAACAGGGAGCAGCAGGTAACAAGGTCATCAGCAGTGGAGGAAAGTATGGAAGTAATACTCAGCTTCATATTTGAAGATACTCGAGTATCTTAGCTGCAGGTCTGGAACAATGGTTTTATTTCCTTTCCCATTAAACATCTCACACAGCCCCTCATCTGTGACCCTTAGCAAACCCACTGGATATCTACCTGTACATAAAGGAGATCAGATCAGTTCCATCTAGACCAGCTGTAACAGGAAAATGCTGCTTACACTTTGATGCATCACTTTCAGTTTGTCATATAAGACAATATATCAGATTGAGGCATTATTTTCCTGCAGTGAGTAAATCTACTTTGTACTTTACTCTTTTCTTTTAGGTAAAGGCTCTAAACAGTACTTGTACACTGTGGAAATCCCATAAGAACGTCTCCTGAACTCTGAAAAATAACAAAACAAGACTAAAAGGAGGTCATGGGTGCTGATGATGATGCTGATGATGAGGAGGAGTAGCATGCATTTAAAAAGTGACTGATGTCCTAGAATACAACAGAACAGTGTCTCTACAAACTTATGAAAACATGACAGTCTTGCATTAGTTTGTATTCTTATGATTTCAAAAAACGAGGGAAAAATCTCCTTGAAATGCACAATTCCTTTTTGTTATTTCTTAGTGTGTGACGTATTTTATTGGCTTTATGATTGGTGCAAACAGTTTCCTGATTCATAATGGAAATAGATTTTAGACACAGGAGGAACACGCAGTGATCAGCAGGAGCAGCTTGGAGTCCAGTCTTCTTCACACTGAGGAGGGACATATATGCAGGAACAGTTGTCATAACTGTTACAACCACCAGATGGCGAAAGAGTCCCACTGCAACTTTAAGCCATGAAGGATGTGTCTTAATGTTTGCTTGTGATAAATCTGCTTTATGTGAGTCTTTTTCAGAGAGTAACAGTAATATGTCTGATTATATGTCTTTAATCAGTAAAGTCTCGCTTTGCTAGAAATAAATAAATAAATAATAAAATTGTAAACATGCAGCTTTATGTTAGAAGTCAAAGGGTCCTTAAGTCTTCTGTAAATTGACGGGGATCAAATGAAGGACACAAGTATCTGTTCTTACTCTAATAAATGCTGCTTTAATATCCAACAGACTATTTTCCTTCCTCATCAGCAGCAAACAGCTCGACTGCGTCTGTGCATTTGTGTCCTCCATACTTGTTTCCACAGACATCTCAGGCTTGATGCCACGATGCAGTGTAGAAACCTGACAACCCTCTGACTCATGTTCAAATGTTCAAGGACATTTCTCAGGATCATGTATGACCCCTTTTTGACATTTGGACTTTCATTAATAATATTTGTGTTTCTGAGTCATTTTTGTGGAGACTTCTGTCCAACGTAGTGTCCAAATGAAGCCTGAAGCTTTTCTTCACCCTCTTGTCAGATGGTCAGCAACAAAACTCTGTTCCAACCAATGTCTGATAAGAGATGAGACACAGCAGCTGAGCAAATGATCATTTCATGCTGAAGACATCCTCAGACAGAATTAAACACATACATAAACACAGCCTGGTGCCAATAACACAGCTAATGACACTGCTGTATCACTGGCTTTACTGATTAAAGACCATATCTGAAGGAAATCTTTGAACACAACAGAAAGTGACCTGAGAAGGTGATTGGCTGCAGACTCCCATCTCTGCAGGACCTGTACACCTCCAGGACACTGGGGCGCGCAGCTCGGATCTCAGCTGACCCTTCTCACCCTGGACACAGTCTGTTTGACCTGCTCCCCTCAGGCAGGAGGCTCCGGTCCATTCGCACCAGAACCTCTCGCCATAAGAACAGTTTCTTCCCCTCTGCTGTCGGACACATGAACAATAACCGTATGACTGTTCCCACCCCTGGCACATGACCCTACGCTGTGTTCACTGCAACATTCCATGTTTGGCACTGATCACCACCCGCACTCATGTATATATCTTTCTACGTAGCACTCTTAATTCTTATTCTTATCTTTATTTTTTCATGTCTATTTAAGCGTTATCTGACAGTATGTTTGCACTGAAGCACCGCAGCAATTTCCTAATGTTGTAAACCTGCTCAACATTTGGCAATAAAACCCTTTCTGATTCTGATTCTGAGGACCTCGGTGCTGCTGCATACACACCTCCACACCACATTATACACCTGAACACCACAGGGCTAGTGATGGAAATTCCAGCTGTTTTTAGAGAACCGGCTCTTTTGGCTCCTAACCGGCTCTTCAGGTTGTTTTGTTGTTTTACAGTTTTTTACAGACGCTAGGACACATTTCTCAATACTTAGGTCACTTTTGCAAAACTCTTCACACAATTCTCCTAACTGACCCTCAGCCTGGCAAAGCAGTTCATTTCACATTCAAAATGCACTACAACTACCAAAACACTTCATTCAGGTCTCAAATAAACTCATTCTTCCAGAACACTAGCAAAGGTTGACAGCCGACAAACACACTTTGTCACCCACAAAACAATGACCTAAAAAACACTAACAACATGTAGCATTACGCAGTGTTTTCCTGTGTAAAACAAGGACACATTTCTGTTTATAATTTCAATATATGTTACTGGAATGAATCAGACATCATGTATTTATGTTTATGTATTTCTATTTTTTTGCACTAAGTAATCCAAAATACAAGAATTTGTATATACA
The DNA here is from genome assembly GCF_057381845.1 of Rhamphochromis longiceps. Classification (NCBI taxonomy): domain Eukaryota; kingdom Metazoa; phylum Chordata; class Actinopteri; order Cichliformes; family Cichlidae; genus Rhamphochromis; species Rhamphochromis longiceps. Next base: position 5,231,510 of record NC_140574.1, read on the forward strand.
CCATCCACTGATACACATACAATAGTAATGCTAATCTACTCGGTCTTCTCCATTTGGCCACAGGTTCTCATCCACATCACATCTTATGTCATCTAGGGCAATACACCTAGGAAAGAATCTTCTGGCTGCCAGAATTGAAGGAGTTGAAAAAATGGAAGGAGTAACACCTGTGTAGATGTTCATCTACAATGACAATCAGCTGTGGCTGGTTAAACTGCATTTTTAGATTTAAAATATGTTTCAATAAAATATTGCTGTTGGATTTTGCTGTCTTTTTAAGTTTTGCATTGTGTTATTGTTTTGGCCATAAGTTTAACAGTTTTGAAAACAGTATGTAAGCACATGCAAAATGTCCTGTACGTACAAAGGTTTTTGGCAGTTGTTGTGTCTGAGTGAGAAGATAATTCATGAAATTTGAGAGATGTAGTCATTGAATGCATTTTGTGCCAAAACAATGATAACTGGTCCTCAGTTTAGCCCACATAGACTTCTGTTGTGCTCACTGTGTGAGGAGTTTTGCAAACGTGACCTAAGTATTGAGAAATGTGTCCTAGCGTCTGTAAAAAACTGTAAACATAAATATGTGCCAGTTACCAGAACTTATATGCAGTTTCACTGAGGTTTAATTATGCTCAGGTTCTCAATACTGGAAATAAATGAAATAATTAAAAATAAATATGTTTAAGTTAATGAGGATAATGAATCAGAAAATAGAGTAACAGTGACTTTAATAACAGACCTCACCAAGAGTCTGACCGTGGTGTGTGTGTGTGTGTGTGTGTGTGTGTGTGTGTGTGTGTGTGTGTGTGTGTGTGTGTGTGTGTGAGTGTGTGTGTGTGTGTGTGTGAGAGTGAGGGTATAATGAAGGTCGTCTTCATTACTTAACCATATAAACACACATGGGTGGTTTTAATATTGATATTTAACTCATACAAAAGTTTGTTATGTTTTATTGAATGTTTGTTTATAATCCTCAGATTTACCCGTTCTTATATTTTGCTTGTTCTTATGTTTTTGTATTTTTCTTGCAGACAAGAATTTTGGATATGATTGTCTTACCTGTGATTTCTCTTGATTGTGTGTGAAATGTGCGTGTAGCTTAGTTCAGTATGTAACCCCAGATAGTGGTTTGGCTCCAGGGTAAATTAGCAGCAGTCTACAAAGGGCTGCCAGTTAACATCAGACGGCCTCTGATGTCCAAATGAAGCTTTCTGAAGCTTGGATTGAAAAACGGTTCATTACTCGAAGCTTTTCAACACAGTCCTGTTTGGTGACATCTGGTGGACAAAACTATGAAGCGCAGCTTGAATCTACAGCTTATAATGAACTGCTTCATTATGATTGACCACTCTGCAGAGATGAACTGACAGCTTCTCTTTAATGTCACGTGACAGTTGTGTCTGATATCGGGCTGATATGGTGCTTTGAACATGTATTTGTTTTACGTGAAGAAAATTCTGTTATGTCGATTTTAATAATAAATAATTTAGATGAATAAAACGTTCTTGTGTAAACATGTGCCATGGTGTGTTCTCCTGTTGCTTGTGACTTCTTGTAGTTTGTTAGTAATAAAAAAATACACTAAATATAACAATGTAAAACACAATATTATAATAGTTGTAAGTATTGTGCTGTGAGGTCACTGCCTCCACCTGATCATGTAATTAACCAGCAGACTGGTACGTTTATATATAATATACTATAAGTTATATCATTATAATTATGTGTACATCATATTTCTTATGTACATTTTAGACCTGGGAGCAGAAATGCTGATGAACTGGTTTTTATTGAGGAACAGGCAGAGCGTCCTCTCTTCCTGGCTCCATGTCTATAATTATGTCACACACTGATTCGCTCTCACAAAACCACCAAAACACGGCACAAATCCCACCAATGGTTCAATTCCTTATAAATCATTGAATCAGGTACTGAAGCAGTGACGTGCTGAATGAAGCTTCAGACGTCATTGATCACGTGACTCTGTTCAGTCAAACCAAGCCTCAGCACAGCGTTTCTGAAGCAGTGTGTTGATTTTTTGACACACGTGCCGGAGCTTCAGCTTCAAACGGGCCGTCACCATCAGAGTTGCTGGAACCATGTCCCACTACTGGCTACTCTGTTTTATTCTGTGTTAAGTTTTTGAATGTGAATTTTCTGTGTTAAGAATAACAAAGAAAATGTAATGAAGTGATTTTAAACTTTGTGTTAAATCTTGTAAGTCAGAGAGAGAGAGAGATGGCTTCTCTCTTCTCTCACCCCCGTTCTCTGCGGCCTGCTGGAGCGGGGGGGGCTAGGAGGAGGAGTTGGCCGTCCGGCTGCGGTCTGGAGTGTGGGGCCTCCCTGCTGCTGCGGAGTCGGGGCGGTCTGCCTCTCCCCACCGCAGGGAAAAGGGTAACACCACCTGGGTCTGGGTGCAGTTCCCCCCTCCAGGGGCAAGGGTACCTAGACCCGGTTTGTAGAGTACGCTTGGGGAGTGTGATCGTGTGTACAGCGTCTCTTTATATTTGTCTCCACGTCGGTTGAGTGTGAAGTGCACATGAGAGCATGAGGGTGGGAATGGATGTTTGTGTCTGTGTGTGCCTGTATGTCTGTGTCTATATGTCAGGTTGGGTATCAGACGCCACCTCTCTGGGGACATCTCGGGCCTTCCAAGGTTTGGAGGCCTATCTCCACCCACCACCACTTCCCCTGCCGGTGGCGGACTCCCTCAGGTGTCGGTGCGTTGGTGGTTCTTTGTATCTGGGGGTGGGCGTCCGGGTACACACCGGCTCACTCCTTGGCGGCCGCTTATTGGGGCTCGCTCGGGCCATTTCGGAGGTGGGGTGCCCCCGGCCTCTCGGCCTGGGGCTCGGTCACTCACACTCGCTCACGGGCGCATCACTGCAACTCCCCCTGGCTTCTGCTCCGCGGCTGCTGAATGAGCCCTCATCTGGGACTCTCCTTAGCTCTTACTGGGACAGTGGCGCGGCTGCCCCTCTGTGGGTCTTCCTTGGTCTCTTGTGTTCTGGGGGCCTCTGGATGTCTGGAGTTTTGATCTCCTCCATACCTGCTTGATACCATAGAGGACAGGGCTGTGGCTCCCCACACTCCCTAGCAGATCGTTACATGGAGAAACCTTTGGAATGCAAGCATGCTGATCCACACAGGTATGCACACAGGTGTACACACGGGTATTCACAGACGCGGACTACAGCTTTCTTGGCTGCTGCCTCAAAGCACACTGTGCGCTGTCTATCTTGCGTGCTGAACAATATCGTCTATTATTTAGTAACTATTGATATCTATGACTAGCTAGTTTATTGTGATGGTGCTTTTTTTTTTCTATTATTATGTTGCTCTTTGTTGTTTGCTGTCTCCTCTGTTTTTTTTTTTTCTCCATACAGGTGACCCAGGAGTTTTTTTTGTTGTTTGTTTTTTTTTTTCTCTCTTCCCCCCCTTCTCACCGTCTCTTCTCCCCCTTGGTTTTCTTTCATTCTTTCCCCCTGTCCTATCCCACAGTTATGTCTGTCCCGTTTGCAACTGAAAATAAAATAAATTCATAATTATAATAAAGGTCAACCAAATGGACCAATATGGCAAGGCCATGATGATCCACTTGGTAAAATAAATCCGCTTGGCATCTTTCTTGGCCTCAAGACAACAATTCTGATGGCTAAAGATCCAAACGGGACAAAAAAAAAAAAAAAAAAAAAAAGAGAGAGAGAGAGATGAGGTGTGGGTGGACATCAGATGATCAAATGTCAACAACCTGATTGGCCCAAGTGTGAAGATGTGACGTCCAGTGAGGGAAGGGGGGAGAAAGGGTGAGCAGGTATAAAAGTGAGGTGAAGAAGAGATTCGGGGTTCTTCCCTTTTGTCCTCTGTGAGATGAGCAGTTCAGAAGTTTGGATCTAAGAGGTTCACAGTTAAAATTCCAGCAGAGACGCTAAAAGGAGAACCACAGTCCAACCTGTGAATGTTTTTAACCCTTTGTGAAACAACAAAGGCATAAATATGATCATATAAATATCATCTACTGGGTCAGACTCATAGGATCAGGGATTAGAACTCCTTTTATCAGAGAGATGAAATCTACTTCCTGTACAGGGTTGTTTTGTGGGCCTACCGATCGACAGAAACTAGAGTCAATAAAAAAACTGGACATTGGCTCAATGTGTGTGTGGCACAGGCAAACAAGGACTGAGCGCTGTGTAGTCCCACATAAAGTCAGACACCTGGTCACCCTAGGTGGACCATGGCATGGTCTATATGGAGGATACAGACACTGCTGAAAACATGACTCTGTCTGGTTTAGATGATCAAATGTCTTTACTTTAGGAGGCTGTGGCTCAGAGTACATTCACATAATGCCTTTGAATAAATGTAAAAGCTTGTTTTTCTCCTGCTTTGATTTCTTTGTCCAGGTAGAAATTCTGCTTTTTGCCTCTAAAATCTGAAACAGTTTGAAACAAAGTTTGGCGCTCTAATCCTCTCTGTGTTTGTCCTTTGGTCAGATGGTGATATTGAATGAAATATTCCAGTATTCAGTAGCTCAGCAGCTTTGTAACATGTGGTTTTGCACACTGTTCAAACCTCAGATGTTTGTGTAAACAAGTGTGGAGGACACAAACTGACGGGGGGAGGAACGACATTTACTGTTGATGTGTCTGACATTTAGTCTCCATGAGTTCTCATAAGACTGAAGAACTCTGTGATCTCGAACATGCAGCTGTATGTTTTGAAATCATGTGTCTCATTCTCTGGACTTTACTAGACAACGAGTGAAGAACAGATAACGAATATCATCTTTAAAGTGATGAATAATAACTCTGCCTCTGTGTCTTCATAAAAAGATCGTACTTCTGAAAGGTCAGAGGGCAGCATCCACTCTGGGTTTACACAGTTTTGCAGGTTTAGCTCTTCTGAAGTTCAGCACCTGCTTTTTCAACCAATCAGAAGCCAGTATTGTAGAGAGTTCATATTTCTTTTCATGCAATTGAATAATTTTGAATGTTTAGGTGAATATTTATATTTAGAGTATTTCCTCGATCAGTGTCTTCAGTCCTGACCCTGAGTGCGTACGTTTAAAAATAAAGTGATATAACTTCTTTTACATTACTGTGAACTTCTTGTACAGTTTGACAGCTGATTGTTGTCGTGTTTGTCGTCATATGAAGATCGTTTCCTAAAGAGGACTGAACAGTCATTTAGCCTCTGGCTCCATCCATGAATCTGATGTTTGCTGTATAATCTGTGCTGTTAATAGTGTAATGGAACATATAATTTGTACATATAATTTCATATGTAATTATGATGATCTTTACCCATTAAGATTTCAAATGAAACGATAAACAAAGGCCAAGAAAACTGAGTTAAACTCCTGAGTCTACTATATATTTGCACCATGAAGAAATGAATTGTTTGCACCAGTAATAAATAATCAAATATATCAAATTATCATCAATGTTTAAATAAAAGCAAGCATTGCACCAAACAAAACAACAATTCAACAGACAGTTCTATAAAACTGTGGATGATTCAAAGTGCTGCTATAACTGCACAACAAAACTGCAGTGAGAAAAGCTTTGGATGTTCAGTTTAGTTATAATGACAGTTAAACAACTAAAATACTCGATTAAGTAGGTGAGAAAAAGTTACATTTACTGGATCAGTTTAAGACCAAAATACATTTGAATGAATTACTGACATGGACACTTTGTGAAAAATTACTAAACAGTTCAGGCAAAATTTTACTAAAACCTTGAATTAAACTTGAAAGTTTTCATTTAAATTCCATAGTGACTGTGTACACAGGGAAGACTACAAAATAATGTTTGTTTGTTTGTTTTTTAAACATTGTGGACCGATCTGCATTTGTTGTTGCTAAATTTAAATATTTGTTACTATTTAATGATCATAATCTCATTTGAACATAGGTTTGATTTAGTGGAGTCAGTTGTTCCCATGCATCATTCTGTAAGTGTGAGAATGAACTAAGATTAGAAAATGTCAAAATATAAAGTTTGATTTATTTTTATTCATCACAGCATCCTAAACTTTGCTGAACTTTTTGAAATATAAAATGAACTCGCTGAGTGTTGACTGTCAAATTTCAAAGCACCAAGTAAAGATAAACTATTAAACTTTAACTGGGTTAGACTTGTTACTGCATGATGTAATCACACATACCACACCCTGCATCATGTGATTGGCTCTTGGTCGCTCTGTAAGAATATATCTCCCTTCACAGATGTGTCTGTATCAGGATGGGTCTAAAGGTGAACAAGAGCAGAGATCTGTTTCCCTTCAGAGCACAGAGGTTGTTTCTGTTCAGAGGAAGTGAAACTGTCTGACAGTCACTGAGAGACGGTGAAACGGCACAGCACATGAATCAAATGGATCAAACAAAAATCTGCTGTTCAGTCTGCTTGGAGCTACTGAAGGATCCAGTGACTATTCCCTGTGGACACAGCTACTGCATGAACTGTATTAAAAGCTTCTGGGATGAAGAGGAAAAGAAGAAAATCTACAGCTGCCCTCAGTGCAGACAGACTTTCACAGCAAGGCCTGTCCTGGTGAAAAACACCATGTTAGCAGATTTAGTGGAGGAGCTGAAGAAGACTGGACTCCAAGCTGCTCCTGCTGATCACTGCTATGCTGGACCTGAAGATGTGGCCTGTGATTTCTGCACTGGAAGAAAAATGAAAGCATTCAAGTCCTGTTTATTCTGTCTGGCATCTTACTGTGAGAAACACCTTCAGCCTCATTATGATGTGGCTCCATTAAAGAAACACAAGCTGGTGGAGCCCTCCAAGAAGCTCCAGGAGAACATCTGCTCTCGTCATGATGAGGTGATGAAGATGTTCTGCCGTACTGATCAGCAGAGTATCTGTTATCTCTGCCCTGTGGATGAACATAAAGGCCACGACACAGTCTCAGCTGCAGCAGAAAGGACTGAGAGGCAGAGAGAGCTGGAGGTGAGTCGACAAAACATCCAGCAGAGAATCCAGGACAGAGAGAAAGATGTGAAGCTGCTTCAACAGGAGGTGGAGGCCATCAATCAGTCTGCTGATCAAACAGTGGAGCACAGTGAGAAGATCTTCACTGAGCTGATCCATCTCATCCAGAAAAGAAGCTCTGATGTGAAGCAGCAGATCAGATCCCAGCAGGAAACTGAAGTGAGTCGAGTCAAAGAGCTTCAGGAGAAGCTGGAGCAGGAGATCACTGAGCTGAAGAGGAAAGATGCTGAGCTGAAGCAGCTCTCACACACAGAGGATCACATCCAGTTTCTACACAACTACCCCTCACTGTCAGCACTCAGTGAGTCTACAGACTCATCCAGCATCAATATCCGTCCTCTGAGCTACTTTGAGGATGTGACAGCAGCTGTGTCAGAGGTCAGAGATAAACTACAGGACATTCTGAGAGAGGAATGGACAAACATCTCACTGACAGTCACTGAAGTGGATGTTTTACTGTCAGATCCACCAGAGCCAAAGACCAGAGCTGGATTCTTAAAATATTCATGTGAAATCACACTGGATCCAAACACAGCAAACAAACTGCTGTTATTATCAGAGGGGAACAGAAAAGCAACATTAATGAATCAACAACAGTCTTATTCTGATCATCCAGACAGATTCACTTGGTTGTTTCAGGTTCTGAGTAGAGAGAGTCTGACTGGACGTTGTTACTGGGAGGTGGAGTGGAGAGGGGGAGGAGTTTATGTAGCAGTCGCATACAAGAATATCAGCAGAAAAGGGATTAAATGTAAATTTGGACATAATGACAAATCTTGGGTATTAAATTGTAACAACAACAGTTTTACATGTTGGTACAACAACATCAAAACTCCTGTCTCAGGTCCTCGTTCCTCCAGAGTAGGAGTGTACCTGGATCACAGAGCAGGTATTTTGTCCTTCTACAGCGTCTCTGAAACCATGACTCTCCTCCACAGAGTCCAGACCACATTCACTCAGCCGCTCTATGCTGGACTTTGGGTTTACTATGTTGGAGCCACAGCTGAGTTGATTAAAGTGAAATAGACTGAAGTCTTTCATATTGTGGGTTTAAATCTGTATTTTAGTTTCATTTTATTTGCTCTCCATCATTTCTGCACAGAGATCAGCTGTCAGTCAAACATTATGGGTGGTACCTCCACATCTTCTAGTTGTTCTCTTGATGTTTCTGAGTTTTTAAAGGAGATCTTTCCTGTGACTGTTTATGGAGGCTATCACTGCTCATCATCATTTTGATTTACTAAAATATTTCTCCACATGAAAATGTCAACTTCTCTATCCTCTAAATGTTTCTGGAATATTTGTCTTGAAAAATGTCGACATTTCTCTTTATGAGTATGGCAGACCATGTGTGTGTGTTTGTGTTTGTTTTTGTCAAAATCATCAAACAAATGAGGAAAAACTGTGATTTTAATGAATGAATTCATATATTGTGTTGATGTTTTATTGTGTGAATAAACTGGAAGGTTTGACTATAAATCAAACTTTGAACAAAGTCTTTTCTTCTGTCTTCATTCCAGGATCTCACTCAAATCTGATGCAGAAAATATGAAACTAATCTGAGAGAATAACTGAAGCAGTTTTCCTCCTGAAGCATCACAAAGTTCAGAGTTCATGTTTGGAGCAGAAGATTCAGCAGTCGCTCTGTGACCTTTCAACTTTCTTCACTAAAACAGCTTCATTACAGAGAAACAAGTCACATTTTCTTCATGTTCTTAAGTCCTTTAAAATGTGTTTAATCGTCCTTGAATGCAGCATCAGTGTGGCAGGTTTAAAAGGTCACTTTCTGTTGTGTTCAAAGATTTCCTTCAGATATGGTCTTTAATCAGTAAAGCCAGTGATACAGCAGTGTCATTAGCTGTGTTATTGGCACCAGGCTGTGTTTATGTATGTATTTAATTCTGTCTGAGGATGTCTTCAGCATGAAATGATCATTTGCTCAGCTGCTGTGTCTCAAACGACTCCTACAGTCTTTGCTTATGTGACCAACTTTTAAACAACCAAAACAAATTCCCCTTTCCTTGATAAAAGTCAACTTATCCCGATGCATTTTAGCTTTAAACTGCTTACAATTCTCTAGTAAATGATTGCTGTGTGAACAAAACAAACAACTATGCAGAACAGTGGAATTTGTTCTGCTTCCAGTTGATTGAGTTTTGACTCCTGGAACTGTACTGACATTAGTGGCAAAACTACTTCCCTTTTTTCTTTGCTTGGTGGAACTTGAAACTTTAAAGCTGTTTCCAGATTGTGAGTCTTGGATGTTGCCAAACACTGGATCTTATGCTACTTTCACCTGTTTTATTATGAAGGCAACCAGATCAGTGAACACTGCTCTGTGACCATTTTGTTCCTGCAGTTCATAGGCAACAACTCTCCATTTTTCACTCAATTTGTATGGAAGTTTCATAACAATCATTCTCTTGAAGTGTCTGTGTGGTGCAGCTGGTCTGGTCTGTCCAGGCTGCACCACACAGACACTTCCAATCACCACACATCAAAGTACAAAGCGTATGACGTCATCACATTCTGTGTTAGGAAGTCACATTTAGGAGTTAAATTCATTGTTCATCATACTCAAGAAATCTTTCTGTTATCTTGATTAACTTATCCCAACATTGTCAATCAGACTAAGTGATCACATGACGCTAGTTATCAACTCTATAAGGTAAACCAGGGTTTCCCATTTTAGCTACTAGCCTGTTTACATGAAAGGGGTGGCGTTGGGGGCATCTGACCAATCACATAGAGAGCAGCAGAACAGCTGACTTTACAAAGAAAGATAAAACTATAAACATGAACAGGTTAAACACTTGTATTAATAAAGTTCAAATAGGAACTAAAAGTTCTTTTGCTGAGCTCTGTTGATGTTTACCAGTCTGGGAGAAAATACAAGCATAAATACAAAAATGGCCGTGGATATACTGGGAAAAGCATGTCAAATGATGAGCAGTGATACAGGAGACCAAGAGGAATTGCTCAGATAAGATTAAATGCTTTCATGGACGAGGACATGCTAGGGACAAGCGTTGCAGACAAAAGAAAAAACGAGATTAATGTTTATAGAGGAATTCAAAATGTTGTGAAATTGTTCTGCAGACAAATGGGAAAAGTCAAAGAACGAAGTTGAATTTAAGAATCTAAACTGATTAGACTACTGATGCTCATCAATGGAAAGATCCTCCCACTATCCATGGCACAGCAGTCCAAAGGGATCTTTCAGGTACTAACGTATTAACGTCATTAATATTCGCTTGTCCTGCTGCAGACTTTTCTATCCAATCTAACAGTGAGAGCGAGCATGTGGTGCCCCACCCACTGGCTACAGGCCACATATTTCTGCAGATAAAGGCACCACCGTATTTGCCTTTATTCCGATGAAATGTCCTCTAAAGGACGCCCACACAATTGATCAAGTCAGAGACCAGATGCCGATATTGTAATTCCATTAGAAAAAAGGCTGCACTTAAGTAGGGAAGATATGTGTAGGGTTTTTAAGGCCATTGCAGTCCCAAATGGAGGCAGATGGGGTATGTGAAGTTCAATATCTGTGGGCTGAGCACCCTGATACCACAACTCAAGAGTTCTGTTTCCGCGTTATCAAAGGTAGCCGGTCAGAATATTCTGGTTAATCCTTCATAATTGATCAGAATTTGCCAAATAGACTTAACATGGTGTTAAGTCTGTCACATCATTTATGAAAGTCAAAGGTTAAAGTGTGATTTTCATCAAGAAGAACTTGAAAAGAGAAACTACATGACTATGACTCGACATTAGGCACAGACAGGAATGCTCAAGCGGTATTAGCTGTTTGAAGGTACATTAGGAAAATGTTGAACGTAGTGCACAACAAGCACCTTATTTCCTCCACAGAAGGTTGATAATTAACCTTTAACCTCCATCACTGTGATGTGTGAATACTTCTGCTACTTTACGAACTATTGTAATCATAAAACGCTTTTAAAATCTGTATACTCCAATGATTTAAAAACAATAATACAGCAAACATTTAAAACCAATCTCATGACCAAGGGCGCTGCTGGCTTCAGGACCATGCAATAATCCATGTGTGGTTTGTATTTGTATTATAATACAGTCTGTAAGAAAGCCTTTTGTTATATTATTGAGAATATTGATCAACTAATTGTGATGGTGATGGTGCTCATCCGTCTTTTATCAGTCACTGCATTTTAACACAGTTTGCTCACCGTACATTCCAGTTTCTGGTCACTGAAACCAGTCAGACCTGAGCTCCTGGGGGCCTCCCTCAGGTGAATGGTGGTTTTTAAACTTCGTACCGCTTACAAAACTTCCCCAGCAGAACAATTGGTTTCAGGTTTATTCCTGTAAAGAGTCTGTACATGATAGATAGTTGTTGTTGTTTTTTAAATATCGGACACATAATCAGGAAAACACAAAAGGGAAACATTTGTCTTCTTTCTTTTTCATTTTCCCAGCACTAGTTTATTACATCACAGCTTAAAACACTGATTCCAGTATTCAACTAGTTATACATCATTTCCATCCCTTCTTCTTACTGTGTTGAGCCATCAGAGATGCTTCATATTTGCATGTTTTACAGGATTGTCTGCCTGGAGTCTGTCGTCATTGTGCTTAAATAGTAGTTTTGACTTTTCATATAAATGTCAGGATAGGCAGCATCTTCTTTAACTAGTTCAAGCTGCCAAAATTAATCCAGAATTAAATTTTAATCCTTATAAAAGGCTGAAAATAATTGTTCTGAATCCAAAACAGTTAGATGTAGTTTGTTAATTTCCCTCGTTTTGTTATTACCCTAGAGTAGCGTTGGTGTATCTTTTCTCTCTCAGTTAATATTTATTATAAACATTCATCATAACAGCATATATGCAATTACTGGTCACTTTGTTAGGTACACCTTGTTTATAGCAGGTATGACCCCTGTTGCTGACAGAACTGCGTCATGAAGTCATGTTCATTAATTGTTGACTTGAATCTGCCGTTCCACCTCATCCCAAAGATGCTCTATTGGAGTACAGTGAACTCATCTTCATGTTCAAGAAACCAGTTTGAGATGATTTGAGATGATTTTGAGATGGAGTGGTAAAGTCTATGTTTTTAGGGGAAATCACTGAAAAAGAAATCATTGTAGCAGAATCTAAAAACAAGACATCCATGATGGGTTAGACATGGTCATCGTAAAAAAGACCTTGGATTGTATAATCAAACCTCTCTGTTATATTTTTAATCTCTCATTTTATTCGGCTGTATTTCCTGACCGAATGAAAGTGGTAAAAGTTATCCCACTTTATAAATCGGGAGACAGACATAGTTTTAATAATTATAGACCAATATCATTGCTATCACAGTTTTCTAAAGTGCTTGAAAAACTCTTTGCACAAAGATTTGATAGTTTCATTGAAAAACATCAACTGTTAAGCGAAAGTCAGTACGGATTTCGACGGAACAGATCAACAGCAATAGCATTAATGAGTACTATTGAAGACATTTCATCAGCAACACATCATAATAAATATACTATTCATTGATTTAAGAAAAGCTTTTGACACTCTGCAACACTCCATCTTGATTTCTAAGTGAAGAACTTATGGTGTGAGAGGAATAGTATTGAACTGGTTAAGCAGCTATTTACATAATAGGTTTCAGTATGTGCAGTGTTTAGGCAATTCATCTGATAGAATGAAAATAGAATGTGGGGTCCCTCAAGGTTCTGTTTTAGGACCAAAACTTTTTAATTTATATATAAATGACATTTGTGATGTGTCAAAAATGTTGAATTTTGTTTTGTTTGCAGACGATACAAATTTTTATTGTTCCGGAGAGAACTTGAAAGAATTGGCTAAAATTATGGTTATTGAAATGAAAAAAATGAAAAAATGGTTTGATGTAAATGAGTTATCACTGAATTTGGAAAAAACAAAGTTTATGATATTTGGAAACCGTGTAAAGGAGGAAGAGATAGTATTATCTATAGAGGGAGTATTAATTGAAAGAGTGACAGAATTCCGTTTTCTGGGTGTAATAGTGGATGACAAGTTAACATGGAAATCACATATTGAACATGTTAAAAAAAAGTTGGCTAAAAGTATTTATATCCTGGGTAATGTTAGATATATATTAGATTACAAGACAATGACAATATTATATTTTTCATTGTTTCTACCCTATCTGAGCTATTGTGTTGAAGTATGGGGGAATACATACGTGACTAATATGAAACCATTATATTTATTACAGAAGAGAGCGATTCGAATTACGCATATTGTTAAATATAGAGAACACACTAATAATTTGTTTATAAAATCGAAATTGTTAAAACTAGAAGACATAGTGAAATTACAGACTTTAACTATTATGTTTAGGGCGAAAAATAAAACACTACCTCTTAAGTTACAAAGTTTATTTGTATTGTGTTCAGAAAATGGGGACGGCAGAAGGAAGTTTTATTTTAAGCACCGGTTTGCTCGAACCACACAAAGGCAAATGTGTCCAACAGTCATAGGCATAAGAAACTGGAATTCTCTCAGTGATCATCTTAAGTGTTGTATAAATGTTTCTCAATTTAAAATCTGCTATAAGAATAAAATGATAAACCAATATGAAGAAGTTGAAAAGAATAGAATTTAATTGCAGAAAAATGATCCTTTTAGTTTGATATTTAGTGGTATTGCTCATGGTTGAGTATATTGTTCTGTTTGCTTTGTTTTGTTATGTGCAGAAAATTGTCATAGTGTAATTTTGGTTGCCTACTTGTATTACCACAGATAGGGGGCAGGTATCAATAAGAATTTATTCTTCTTCCTGCTCCTTTTCATGCATGGAAACAGTGTTACTTTAATTGAAAGGAAGGTTGTGTATGGGAATGCATTACTGCTGTACCATGTGTGAAACAAAAAAAATATTGTTTGCACCTGTAATAAATAATCAAATATATCAAATTATCATCAATATTTAAATAAATGAACCATTGCACCAAACAAAACAACAATTCAACAGACAGTTCTATAAAACTGTGGATGATTCAAAGTGCTGCTATAACTGCACAACAAAACTGCAGTGAGAAAAGCTTTGGATGTTCAGTTTAGTTATAATGACAGTTAAACAACTAAAATACTCGATTAAGTAGGTGAGAAAAAGTTACATTTACTGGATCAGTTTAAGACCAAAATACATTTGAATGAATTACTGACATGGACACTTTGTGAAAAATTACTAAACAGTTCAGGCAAAATTTTACTAAAACCTTGAATTAAACTTGAAAGTTTTCATTTAAATTCCACAGTGACTGTGTACACAGGAAAAACTACAAAATAATGTTTGTTTGTTTGTTTTTTAAACATTGTGGACCGATCTGCATTTGTTGTTGCTAAATTTAAATATTTGTTACTATTTAATGATCATAATCTCATTTGAACACAGGTTTGATTTAGTGGAGTCAGTTGTTCCCATGCATCATTCTGTAAGTGTGAGAATGAACTAAGATTAGAAAATGTCAAAATATAAAGTTTGATTTATTTTTATTCATCACAGCATCCTAAACTTTGCTGAACTTTTTGAAATATAAAATGAACTCGCTGAGTGTTGACTGTCACATTTCAAAGCACCAAGTAAAGATAAACTATTAAACTTTAACTGGGTCAGACTTGTTACTGCATGATGTAATCACACATACCACACCCTGCATCATGTGATTGGCTCTTGGTCGCTCTGTAAGAATATATCTCCCTTCACAGATGTGTCTGTATCAGGATGGGTCTAAAGGTGAACAAGAGCAGAGATCTGTTTCCCTTCAGAGCACAGAGGTTGTTTCTGTTCAGAGGAAGTGAAACTGTCTGACAGTCACTGAGAGACGGTGAAACGGCACAGCACATGAATCAAATGGATCAAACAAAATTCTGCTGTTCAGTCTGTTTGGAGCTACTGAAGGATCCGGTGACTATTCTATAAATAGTTCTATACTATATACTACTAGATACATATATATATATACTATATATAGTACTATATACTACTATAAATAGTTCTATTCTATACTATACTATAAAAACTGTGATTTTAATGAATGAATTCATATATTGTGTTGATGTTTTATTGTGTGAATAAACTGGAAGGTTTGACTATAAATCAAACTTTGAACAAAGTTTTTTCTTCTGTCTTCATTCCAGGATCTCACTCAAATCTGATGCAGAAAATATGAAACTAATCTGAGAGAATAACTGAAGCAGTTTTCCTCCTGAAGCGTCACAAAGTTCAGAGTTCATGTTTAGAGCAGAAGATTCAGCAGTCGCTCTGTGACCTTTCAACTTTCTTCACTAAAACAGCTTCATTACAGAGAAACAAGTCACATTTTCTTCATGTTCTTAAGTCCTTTAAAATGTTTTTAATGGTCCTTGAATGCAGCATCAGTGTGGCAGGTTTAAAAGGTCACTTTCTGTTGTGTTCAAAGATTTCCTTCAGATATGGTCTTTAATCAGTAAAGCCAGTGATACAGCAGTGTCATTAGCTGTGTTATTGGCACCAGGCTGTGTTTATGTATGTGTTTAATTCTGTCTGAGGATGTCTTCAGCATGAAATGATCATTTGCTCAGCTGCTGTGTCTCATCTCTTATCAGACATTGGTTGGAACAGAGTTTTGTTGCTGACCATCTGACAAGAGGGTGAAGAAAAGCTTCAGGCTTCATTTGGACACTACGTTGGACAGAAGTCTCCACAAAAATGACTCAGAAACACAAATATTATTAATGAAAGTCCAAATGTCAAAAAGGGGTCATACATGATCCTGAGAAATGTCCTTGAACATTTGAACATGAGTCAGAGGGTTGTCAGGTTTCTACACTGCATCGTGGCATCAAGCCTGAGATGTCTGTGGAAACAAGTATGGAGGACACAAATGCACAGATGCAGTCGAGCTGTTTACTGCTGATGAGGAAGGAAAATAGTCTGTTGGATATTAAAGCAGCATTTATTAGAGTACGAACAGATACTTGTGTCTTTCATTTGATCCCCGTCAATGTACAGAAGACTTAAGGACCCTTTGACTTCTAACATACAGCTGCATGTTTACAATTATTTATTTATTTATTTCTAGCAAAGCGAGACTTTACTGATTAAAGACATATAATCAGACATGTTACTGTTACTCTCTGAAAAAGACTCACATAAAGCAGATTTATCACAAGCAAACATCAAGACACATCCTTCATGGCTTAAAGTTGCAGTGGGACTCTTTCGCCATCTGGTGGTTGTAACAGTTATGACAACTGTTCCTGCATATATGTCCCTCCTCAGTGTGAAGAAGACTGGACTCCAAGCTGCTCCTGCTGATCACTGCGTGTTCCTCCTGTGTCTAAAATCTATTTCCATTATGAATCAGGAAACTGTTTGCCCCAATCATAAAGCCAATAAAATACGTCACACACTAAGAAATAACAAAAAGGAATTGTGCATTTCAAGGAGATTTTTCCCTCGTTTTTTGAAATCATAAGAATACAAACTAATGCAAGACTGTCATGTTTTCATAAGTTTGTAGAGACACTGTTCTGTTGTATTCTAGGACATCAGTCACTTTTTAAATGCATGCTACTCCTCATCATCATCATCATCATCATCATCATCAGCACCCATGACCTCCTTTTAGTCTTTGTTTTGTTATTTTTCAGAGTTCAGGAGACGTTCTTATGGGATTTCCACAGTGTACAAGTGCTGTTTAGAGCCTTTACCTAAAAGAAAAGAGTAAAGTACAAAGTAGATTTACTCACTGCAGGAAAATAATGCCTCAATCTGATATATTGTCTTATATGACAAACTGAAAGTGATGCATCAAAGTGTAAGCAGCATTTTCCTGTTACAGCTGGTCTAGATGGAACTGATCTGATCTCCTTTATGTGCAGGTAGATATCCAGTGGGTTTGCTAAGGGTCACAGATGAGGGGCTGTGTGAGATGTTTAATGGGAAAGGAAATAAAACCATTGTTCCAGACCTGCAGCTAAGATACTCGAGTATCTTCAAATATGAAGCTGAGTATTACTTCCATACTTTCCTCCACTGCTGATGACCTTGTTACCTGCTGCTCCCTGTTAATGATCAGCCTCCGTTCTGATAGTAAACTGTTGGCTCTCGTTCTGTCAGGTTGTTGCTCAGTGACGTCTTGTTTTCATTTTCCTTCTTCTTCAAATGTGTCTTCCTTTAACTCTTTGCTTTTGTTTCTGCTTCAAACACCAAATGATACACGTGCTGCACCTCTGATGGTTTGTCAGAGAGCAGAACAATTTACATTACAGAGAATATTTTACAGTTGAACATAAACTTTCACTTTTTTCCTCTAAAGTGTGCTCACTGGTTTTTCCAGCTGCTGTGAGATGTTTCTGCCTGACTGTAAAGATGGAAATAAACACAGATGGAAACACTGAGTCAGAGTGTTGCTGCTGGTTAGTCAGTATATTAACAGAACATGGTTCATAAAACTGCTCCTACAACTGTTTTTGAATCAGTTTTAAAGACACTTTATTGTTCTGTTTTTGTCTTTTGGCATTTCTGTGCTAATTTCTTGTTTTAATGGTGCTCTAATTTAAACTGATTTTTCCTATTTTAATACCTAAATAAATAATCATTTATTTTTTGTTCATTTGTCTAAATTCTGGGAAAAGAAAGAAGTTTGTATTTGTTTAAGATACAATGAAATCATATTTTGACATATTGGAAGATGACATGGAGCTGAAAAAATACTACAGGTATAAATGGAAACTCCAGTTTATTTCTGTTATTTCCTGTGATAGTGTTTGTACACTCGCTCATGATAACTGTTCATTCAGCTGCTGTTTTTGTCTGCTGGACATCTTTAGCTTTCAGTAAGGATGCATTCATAGATCAGCACATCTTTTTGAACCACATTTCTTATGAGACTCAGAGTTTACATTTTGGAAATGTGGTGAGACCTGGGGTAGAAAGAGACTGAAGCCAGCTTCAACCTCGGCAGTTTTGTGTGTGTGTGAAGCAGAAAGATAAGAACTGTGTGGCCAACTCATCACACACATAATCCTGAATCAGAAAAACAGCATCAAGTGTTGTAATTGTTAAACACAGAAGTGTGATTTATATGTGGTTTTACTGATGGTTAACACAGTCGCACAAACACCTGAAACTGATCAAAATATAAAACAACATATTAAACATAAATATGTGCAAGTTACCAGAACTTATATGTGGTTTCACTGAGGTTTAATTCTGCTCAGTTTATCAATACTCACTCATACAAAAGTTGGTTATGTCTTATTGATTATTTGGCTTTAGGTTTTCCAGTTTTCCAGCTGCTGCTGTTTAATGTTTGCCTGGGAAAAGAAATTTCAGTTAGTGTGGGAAGTTTGGTTAAGCTGGTGGAAAACAATACTGTTACACTGACCTTTTGGATAAATGGTAAATGGTAAATGGCCTGTATTTGTATAGCGCTTTTCTAGTCCCTAAGGACCCCAAAGCGCTTCACACTACATTCAGTCATTCACCCATTCACACACACATTCACACACTGGCGATGGCAAGCTACATTGTAGCCACAGCTGCCCTGGGGCGTACTGACAGAGGCGAGGCTGCCGGACACTGGCGCCACCGGGCCCTCTGACCACCAGATAAGATTGTCTTACCTGTGGTTTCTCTGATGTGCACGACAAAACAGTCTCCAGGCAGCTTGAGTGCCCATTTAAAGGTTCCTGGTGGTACCAAGTGATTGAAGAGAGGATTGAAAAGCCATATTAGTTTATTGTAGATTGTAGTCAGTTGGCCAAGCTTGTAATGAAAAACGGTTCATTACTCGAAGCTTTCATCACAGTCCTCTTTGGTGACATCTGGTGGGCAAATATATGAAGAGCAGCTTGAGTCTGCAGCTTATAATGAACTGCTTCATTATGATTGCCCACTCTGCAGAGCTGACAGCTCGTGTTTGATGTCATGTGACAGTTCTGTGTGATATCGGGCTGATATGTTGCTTTGAACATGAATTTTTGGGGGGTGAAAAAATTATGTTATCATCAATCAATCATGTGGTCAGAAGAATCTGTGCTTACCTTGCAGGAATGTTTTCAATTTACAGATTGGGAAGTTTTTATTCAGTCTTGATGCTTTGGTGGATGTTAGCTCATATGCAGGTTTTGTAAAGACATGATTATACCCCTTAAGCGTGCTAAAGTGTACCCTAACAATAAGCCATGGGTCACCAAATGCATCAAATCCTGTTTAAGGAAAAAGAGACAGGCTTTTAAAGAGGGGGCTGTTACTGACTTTCAGGCAGTCACCAAAGACTTGAAAATCGAGCTCTTGAAAGCAAAACAGATCTACAAAAACCTTCTTGAAAGCAAATTTGCTGCAAAAAATTTTGGGTCTGCCTGGACTTGTATGAAAACCATATCAGGGTTTCAAAATCCCCAGAGCAGCAGTCAGATCATTGTAGACGGTTTTAAGCCAGACAGAGATTTGAATATGCTTGATGCTCGTTTTAGTTCTTCTGAACTGAAACAGAAACTGAAAGATACTCAACACTTCATCACTGAACTCAGCGATGTCCAAAAGGCCTTTCATACAGTTAATGTGAACAAGAGCCAGGGCCCTGATAACATTAGTGCCGCCTAATTAAATCTTGTGCTAAAGAGCTCAGTCCTAAATTTCAGCTTATTTTCAATAAATCCTTTCAAATACAAAATGTGCCCTCGCTTTGGAAGGAAGCTGTCGTCGTTCATGTCCCTAAATCTAGTCGTCCAAACGTCCTGAATGACTTCAGGCCTGTTGCCTCACCTGAGTTGTCATGAAAGTCTTTGAAAAAATCCTCAGAAATGTGATTATGGAAGAGATTGAATATCAGCTGGATCCAATGCAATTTGCGTACAGGCCCAACAGAGGAGTGCAGGACGCGCTTTGGACTAAATCTGATTCTTAAACATGTAGAGAGTAAAGGGACTTTTGCAAGACTTCTTTTCATTGATTTTTCTTCTGCTTTTAATACAATACAGCCCCATATTTTAATGAAAAGACTTTTAGAAGAGTTTGAAATCAGGAAAAACCTGGTTTGCTGGATTTTAGATCTTTTAACTGACAGGTCACAAAGAGTGAGAATAAATGGGGTTCTGTCTGACCCAGTGTTCTCCTCCACAGCTTCTCCTCCAGGGTGTCTCTTATCGCCCTTATTATTCATTCTCTTTACAAACACGTGTCAGAGCAGATATGAAAACAGGGCCATCATTAAATTTACAGATGACTTTGTTATTGTCAGCTTACTGAAAGAGGGTGAAACTCACCATAGTCCAATCATTGATGACTTTGTTCAGTGGTGGGAGGAGTCTTATCTCCAATTGAACATATCTAAAACAAAAGATATGGTTATTGATTTTAGGAAGCAACTAAATGGGCACAGAGTCACTTTAATTAAAGGTCAGAAAATAGAGCAAGTGCAATCATATAAATATCTTGGGACCATAATCAATGAAAAACTGAACTTTTATTGCAAATCGGTCTGTAAAAAGGGTCACCAGTGCCTTTACTGCCTCAGGAAACTTGCTCATTTCCACATTGAGCGAAAGATTTGAACTTTGTTTTCTTGTTCTTTTATTGAGTCTGTTTTATCTTTTTGTTTGGTGCCATGGTTCAGTCAGACCTCTGTCACAGAGAAAAATTGACTGAATTAGTTAGTGAGATGGTCCAGTCGTCTGATAGATGAGTCACAGGCCTGTTTAGACTCCCTGTACTCTAAACAGGTACCACAGATGGCTTAATCAATCCTTAAAAATGGTTCCCATCCTCTACGGGGTGGATTTAGCTTCTTTCTTCAGGACGGAGGTTTCTAGTTCCAAGATGCAGGACAAAGCATTATAAAAACAGCTTTGTCCCTGCTGCTGTCACTGAACTCAATAAGAATTGTTTTTGATTTGATTCACTTTGTTTAATTACTAAATATGTGTTTTGTCAGGTTTCATTAGGTGTGTGTGTTTGTGAAGGGAGGCCAAATGCTATCATTGTTCTGTAAAGCAAATTTACCTGTGGGTATAAATAAAGTAACCTTAACTTAAAGCTTATAGGAGGTTGTGAGGTCACTGCCTCCACCTGATTATGTAATTAACCAGCAGACTGGTACGTTTATATATAATATACTATAAGTTATATCATTATAATTATGTGTACATCATATTTCTTATGTACATTTTAGACCTGGGAGCAGAAATGCTGATGAACTGGTTTTTATTGAGGAACAGGCAGAGCGTCCTCTCTTCCTGGCTCCATGTCTATAATTATGTCACACACTGATTCGCTCTCACAAAACCACCAAAACACGGCACAAATCCCACCAATGGTTCAATTCCTTATAAATCTTTGAATCAGGTACTGAAGCAGTGACGTGCTGAATGAAGCTTCAGACGTCATTGATCACGTGACTCTGTTCAGTCAAACCAAGCCTCAGCACAGCGTTTCTGAAGCAGTGTGTTGATTTTTTGACACACGTGCCGGAGCTTCAGCTTCAAACGGGCCGTCACCATCAGAGTTGCTGGAACCATGTCCCACTACTGGCTACTCTGTTTTATTCTGTGTTAAGTTTTTGAATGTGAATTTTCTGTGTTAAGAATAACAAAGAAAATGTAATGAAGTGATTTTAAAGTTTAAACTTTGTGTTAAATCTTGTAAGTCAGAGAGAGAGAGAGAGATGAGGTGTGGGTGGACATCAGATGATCAAATGTCAACAACCTGATTGGCCCAAGTGTGAAGATGTGACGTCCACTGAGGGAAGGGGGGAGAAAGGGTGAGCAGGTATAAAAGTGAGGTGAAGAAGAGATTCGGGGTTCTTCCCTTTTGTCCTCTGTGAGATGAGCAGTTCAGAAGTTTGGATCTAAGAGGTTCACAGTTAAAATTCCAGCAGAGACGCTAAAAGGAGAACCACAGTCCAACCTGTGAATGTTTTTAACCCTTTGTGAAACAACAACAGGGCCGTACAGAGAGGTTTAAAGGGGCGGGTGCTCAAAGTTAAAAAGGGGCACATTGAACCAGGCTGAATAACAACAACACACATTCATCAAGAATCTAATATGGGAAGGGCAGGGCTATGTTGATCTGAGACTGTAGACATTAAAAAGTCCATAGGAGAGATGGTAGCTGATTAAACAAGTGTCATGAGATAATAACAAAATGCAAAGATTGGTGACAGCGCTTGGAACCATAAGGCAACAAAAAACTGTGAGAAATAATTTAGGCTCTGCCTGTGAATCACTCTTTGCTTCTCTTCTTCCTTCCATCCCATCATTTCATATATCACTCTCCACTTGCTATGTGAGAACAAGGCACAACTTGCTATTGCAATAAACTATAATCTAATTATCCACACCTAACAACTCTTGCACTTAATCTATAATAAAATGATGACAGAAAAATGTTATAGCCCTGCCTTTAGTAGCCTCACACAGCTCCTACTGTTTAGAATAGAATAGAATATAATTCAACTTTATTGTCATTGCACATGCACAGGTACAGGGCAACGAAATGCAGTTTGCATCCATCCAGAAGTGCTTTAGTGATATAGATATATTGCAGTAAATATTAGCAATAATATAGATATGTAAATATAGATATGTTTAAATAGATATGTTTAAATATAGATATGTTTCCTCCTCATGTCCTTACTAGGCATGTCTGGACAATGTTATATCATGAGTAATATTTTTTTTTTAAATCCATCTAAATAAAACACACACATGCACGCACACACAGTGACATTTTAGACCTTCTTCAGAATACTGTATATACTATGGGCATCATGGTGCTGATCCAGAATCCTTACATTATTATTTATTACTAGAGCTACAATAATAAAGCAATGAGGAGGCAAGGCAAGGCAAGGCAAGTTTATTTGTATAGCACAATTCAACAACAAGGTGATTCAAAGTGCTTTACAGAGACATTAGAAACAAGAACAAATAAAAAGCATGATTTAAAATTGAATAAAACAAGCAAATAAACTAACTAACTAATTAACAAACAAACAAACAACAGTATATAAAATCAAAACAGATAAAATCAGAACAGTAGATAAAATCAGTAGTTAAATGTAAGTTTTGAAATTTAAGCTTAAAGTGTGGATTTGGTGCTTTATTCAAATGCAGCTGAGAACAGGTGAGTCTTCAACCTGGATTTAAATAAACTGAGTGTTTCAGCTGATCTGAGGCTTTCTGGGAGTTTGTTCCAGATATAAGGAGCATAAAAGCTGAATGCAGCTTCTCCGTGTCTGGTTCTGACTCTGGGAACTGATAAAAGACCGGATCCAGATGACCTGAGGGATCTGGATGGGGAAGTAATAAATATGAAATAATGTCATTATGATGATTCCATTTGTTTCACTATCCACTCTGTGCAGGGCAAAGCTTATTACATTTTTAAACTGTAGAGATACAATAATTTTACTGCTGTAAAATCCAAATTTTGTCTTATTTAAAATATAAATCTAATATAATCTGCTTCTTAATGTATGTTCTTTAAAATACAGCGTGTGTGTTTTAATATATTATAATTATAATAATTATTATGTGGACATGCATATTAGATCGTTTTTTAGTGAAATATAATCCCTCCAGAAAGGCAGGAAAAGCCCGGAAACTTACTTTAAAACTAAATATGTTCTAAATACTTTAAAACTAAATATGTTCCCTAAAACGGTGACAGAGCTACAGACCCATGACAGCCTTACACAGGTAGCCAGCAGCTGTGACCAGCACAACTTGTGTAGTTAATAAAAGGACAGGTAATGTTTGTCGCGCTGTTGCACACACAGCACGCTCGTTTGTTTCAGTTCGTCAGTTGCAACAAGACAGCTTACCAACGTGTACGTAATAAGCCAATACTCCTGTGTGCTATACACTACAGTGTGCGCTGTACACCTACTTACTGGTTTTGTCGCATCAGTCTGTGTCTCTGAGTTAACTTGTGTTTCTCATACAGCTCCGGACCGCTAAAAATGCGCGTGCTCTTTGTGAGCTCGTTCCCGGCTCGTAACCAGCGCGTTCTGTCGTCAAGGGCGATCATTGGTTAAATGTGATCATGTGACTGATGCAAGCCAGATCCTTTTATTTAGCAAAACTGTGATTAATAGTTAAATATTATTGTTGAGGGGCACAGACAGGACTCCGCACGCATGCACACAAAAGAAAAATTTTTTTTTAAAAAGTTGCCTCAACAAAAGGGCACTTTGGGCACCCATCAGGAAAGGGGCGGGTGCTCAAGCCCCTATAGTCCCCCCCCCCCCCCCCCCCCCCCTCTGCACGTGCCTGAACAACAAAGGCATAAATATGATCATATCAATATTATCTACTGGGTCAGACTCATAGGATCAGGGATTAGAACTCCTTTTATCAGAGAGATGAAATCTACTTCCTGTACAGGGTTGTTTTGTGGGCCTACCGATCGACAGAAACTAGAGTCAATAAAAAAACTGGACATTGGCTCAATGTGTGTGGCACAGGGAAACAAGGACT
Organism: Rhamphochromis longiceps; assembly: GCF_057381845.1. Classification (NCBI taxonomy): domain Eukaryota; kingdom Metazoa; phylum Chordata; class Actinopteri; order Cichliformes; family Cichlidae; genus Rhamphochromis; species Rhamphochromis longiceps. The sequence continues at coordinate 5,256,003 of NC_140574.1, forward strand.
GAGCGCTGTGTAGTCCCACATAAAGTCAGACACCTGGTCACCCTAGGTGGACCATGGCATGGTCTATATGGAGGATACAGACACTGCTGAAAACATGACTCTGTCTGGTTTAGATGATCAAATGTCTTTACTTTAGGAGGCTGTGGCTCAGAGTACATTCACATAATGCCTTTGAATAAATGTAAAAAGCTTGTTTTTCTCCTGCTTTGATTTCTTTGTCCAGGTAGAAATTCTGCTTTTTGCCTCTAAACTCTGAAACAGTTTGAAACAAAGTTTGGCGCTCTAATCCTCTCTGTGTTTGTCCTTTGGTCAGATGGTGATATTGAATGAAATATTCCAGTATTCAGTAGCTCAGCAGCTTTGTAACATGTGGTTTTGCACACTGTTCAAACCTCAGATGTTTGTGTAAACAAGTGTGGAGGACACAAACTGACGGGGGGAGGAACGACATTTACTGTTGATGTGTCTGACATTTAGTCTCCATGAGTTCTCATAAGACTGAAGAACTCTGTGATCTCTAACATGCAGCTGTATGTTTTGAAATCATGTGTCTCATTCTCTGGACTTTACTAGACAACGAGTGAAGAACATGTAACGAATATCATCTTTAAAGTGATGAATAATAACTCTGCCTCTGTGTCTTCATAAAAAGATCGTACTTCTGAAAGGTCAGAGGGCAGCATCCACTCTGGGTTTACACAGTTTTGCAGCTTTAGCTCTTCTGAAGTTCAGCACCTGCTTTTTCAACCAATCAGAAGCCAGTATTGTAGAGAGTTCATATTTCTTTTCATGCAATTGAATAATTTTGAATGTTTAGGTGAATATTTATATTTAGAGTATTTTCTCGATCAGTGTCTTCAGTCCTGACCCTGAGTGCGTACATTTAAAAATAAAGTGATATAACTTCTTTTACATTACTGTGAACTTCTTGTACAGTTTGACAGCTGATTGTTGTTGTGTTTTTATGGTTTATTTTATCCAGTTTGGCAAGCAATAACAAGATCCATTTTTAGTTACGTCCTGCTGCTTCTCCTGCTCTAGTAAAAAACCATAGGCTCACCCCAGTGCATGCTGGTCCTATACCAGTCTCTTTATTTATAGAAACAAAATGGCCCTACAGCTTTTACTGACTAATTTAACAAGGTAACATCAAACAAACAAAACATTGAAACAAATATTAACCTACAAATAAACTTGTAAATAAACCCCAAAATATAAGTAAACTAACAACAAACTTTAACTAATTTCAAAATAATAAAAAAATAAGAACAAATAGCTCCAACAGAAGTTATTGGTGCAGACTGAAGGTTCTGTAAACTACTCAGTCATAGAATGATTACGATATTGAACTAAAACAAATGCCTGAATCCTAAATTATGGATATCCTATTGTGGTGATCTAAAATGTAACACTAAATGTGATTAAAACACTAAAACTCTGGACTCCGGGGCTGAACGACCGCGGGGATCACCAGCCCGAGGAAAACACAAAATACACATGACTCCGTGAGAAAGACAATTCATTCTTGAATGAAGACGTTGATCAGACACATTTAAAATGTAGCCAATTGTGTTTATTATTTAATTATTAAGGAAATAGAAAAGCGGGGGAATAGAAAAGGGGGGAGGGGTGGGGGTTAAAGAAGAGGGTAAAGGAAAGGGATAGAAAGGAGGAAAGAGAGGAGAGAGAACCCCAACTATGCCCTCTGAGCAAGCACTGGGTGCGACAGTGGATAGGAACAACTCCCTTTAAAGGAAGAAACCTATGACAGAACCAGGCTCTAGAGGGGCCAGTCAACTGTCGGGACTGGTTGGGGGGTGAGGGTGAAAGAGAGAGGGGGGGGGGGGGGGGGGGGGAGATGGGGCAGGTGTTAGGAGTTAAGGTGAAAATTACGATGCAACGGTGGAGGAGGAAGACGGGGTGACATCAGCAGAAGGAAAAGTAGAAAAAGTAGAAAAAGCAGGAGTGCTCTTTCTCCAGAAGAAGCGGAAGCGTTTTTTCTTCTTTTCCGTGATCTTTTCCACGAGCACTATTTTCTCTAGGATGAGGGTTCGTAACTCATCAATTGTTTGTGTGTTTTCCTTCTCAAGTTTCCTGCATGTTGTCTCCACTTCTTCTAATTTGGCTTGTTTTTCTTCCAGCCTTTCTTTCAGTTCTTTACATTTGGCCTCCTGCATAAGCTTTGCCTCGTGCATCTCTGTATAACTGTGTTGTAATTTGTTGTGTGCGTCTTGTAGCTGCTGACTTCTCTCGAGTTCTTGAAGTGTACACTGCAGGTCTTTGTTTGTTTTCTCTACTTGCTGCTTTAACATCTGCACCTCAGTGTTTTTGCACTTCAAATTGTTGGAAAGTTTCTCCAGTTCTGTGTTTTTTCTCAGCATGTCACTGAGCTTACTCTGCATCTCTGAGCATTGTTTTTGCACTTTTTTCTTTTCCCCCTCCAGCTCAGTTGTTTTGGAGTTCAGTTGGTTATAACAGTCTTGCAGTTGTTGGTTTTTCCTCTCAAAGTCCTGGAGAATTTGTTTATCTTCTTTCTGCTTTATTTCCCATTGTTCTTTGTCTTGTAGGAAATCCTTATTTCTTTGCACTGTTTTATCAAGCTTTATTTTCAGCGCGGTGTATTTTTCCTCCACGCCTTCAAGCTTGGAGTCCGTTTCTTTCTGTTTAATTTCTAGTTGCTTTTTTTCTTGAAGCAACTCTTTATTTTTGTTCAGTGTTTTATCAAGCTTCGCCTGCAGTGCTTTGTACTTTCCCTCCATGCCTTGCAGTTTGCGCTGCTTTATGTCCATTTGTTCTTTTTCTTGGAGGAGTTCTTGATTTTTTTGCAGAGCTTCTTCAAGCTTTATTTGCAAGGCTTCCTTGTGTTTCTCGCTGTCCTGAAGCTTGCAATCCATATCTTCCTTTTTCATGGTCTGTTGCGCTTTCTTTCGAAGAAACTCAACCCTTCCTTTCAGCACTTTTTCATTTATCTCAGTGCCTTGGAGTTTTATGACCAGTTGTTTCTTCTCTTGGAGGAGTTCTTGATTTTTTTGCAGAGCTTCATCCAGCTTTACTTGCAGCTCCTGAATCTTTTTTTCCCTCTCTTTCTCGTTTTTCTTCTGTTGGAGGATTTCTTCTGTTGGTTTTTCTTGTACTTTATTAAGCTTTGCTTGGAGCTCAAAGATCCTTCCCCGCATGTCTAGGAGTTCCATTTCTTTCTCCTTTTGAATATCTTCCTTATCGAGAAGCTGTCTGAACAGTTTATCTGCTTCAGCGGTCCTTCTCTCACAGTGCTCTCTCAGTAAGATAATCTCCGTTCGTTGTTTAAAAAAACTTTCCCAGATGTAATTGGTGTACTCTGGCTGGGGCGGGTGTCGCGTATTGTGATTGTTCATGAGATTTTCCTCATGCATTTCTTCCAAGCACATCTTCTGCAGTTGCGTATCGTCTTCTCGATTGCAAAGAGGAGCGCTGGGCTTTACGTTTTCTCTTTTTTTCTGCTTTCTTGGAGACATGTTGGAATCTGTTAACAGTGACTCTGAAAAGGATCCAAAAAGGGCTTCTCTGGCGAACGTTCGTTTGAATGCTGCAAACATAAATGCTGCGAATAACGGACTAAAAGTTCTTGCGTCTCACCCCTATTTATAGGTTTTAGGATCAAAGGATCGAAGGATCACAGTGGTGGTAAGATTCTAAATGTGTGTGACATCACAGTTCCGTAAGCCAATGAGGTTGTCACATGACATTTGTGAGAGGGCATTCCTTACTTGGACAAATTATCAATAAGCTTTCAATACCAGTAACAATGGTGACAGTATAATTGACAATTATGTGTCCAGTATGTTGGCTGATTTTCTTTTACTTTTTGCATATGAAAATAAAAGCTGGGCTGATTTTAACACCATTACAAGAAGTGTTGTTAATTATTCTTTTTGAATCCTAATCAGGTTACCACAAATTGTCTTTTAATTTAGTAGAACTTGAAATGTTTGTCAGTGGATAAACAATTCATAATGCAAAGTCAGAAACATCAAGTTATTCTTAGTACTGCATACTTGCAATACATAAGTTGTCCTAACAGTCATGTAGGGCATCTGTAGTTCAGGGGGTCGGGAAGCTCATCTTGTAACTGGATGTAATATTAGCAGACAGAGGGTTTGATGTTGCAGAATCTTTGGAGTTGTACCATGCTGAATTGAAGAGCCCAACTTTCACCAAAGGAAAGAACTAACTGGCCCCTAGATTGCCCAATCAAATCTCTTAATGCCACCAGCCCTCCCCTACCTTCACTGTGTGCTCAGCTTGTAGAAAAGAGTTGAGTGTGGAAGAAATGGCAAAAATGTGGAGCTGAAAAGCTAAGAGAGAAAAAGAAATTATATATAAATCAACGTGTCAAATTAATGGACATGTTAGTTATTGGAGTTCTGGCTGCATTTTATATATCTATATTGTGTCCTTTTTATAATAAATAATAAAAAACATTATTTATCCTCACTGTATGAACATTGTTGGAGTCCTTGAAGTCTCGTCATGTTGAAGTTACTCATGTGATGTGATGTTGTTATAATGATCCAGCTGGTGTGCAGCCATCATATTAGAGTTCTCTTTCTTCTTCTGATTTTATACAATTTTTCTGTGATGGTGTCACATTTACAGTGGTCGCAACAATTGCACCTATAGGACCCTGAAAAACTGGTGCACAGACTTCAGAGTCTAATAAGTGTCACCACTGTAACCACTGCATAATGCAAACCATGACACGAGTTTAGTCTTGGTGTGAAACTCATTTTGGTTCATAGACACCAATCTGACCTTAAGTGGAACAGACCCATAAAACTAATGCGTAATAAATAAATCGAAATTCTCCCATCATCATTCTTTGGTAGGAAGTCATAAATAGGAGTTAAATTCAGACTCGCACAGGCTCACCTCTGCACGGCTGGCTTCTCCTGTAACCCTGCATGTTTCTAAGGTTTGTTTTCTTTCTTTTTTTGTTGTTGTTCTTGTGCTTTTTGTCCTCAGGTGAGGTTTGAAGTGTCTGTGTGGTGCAGCTGGTCTGGTCTGTCCAGGCTGCACCACACAGACACTTCCAATCACCACACATCAAAGTACAAAGCGTATGACGTCATCACATTCTGTGTTAGGAAGTCACATTTAGGAGTTAAATTCATTGTTCATCATACTCAAGAAATCTTTCTGTTATCTTGATTAACTTATCCCAACATTGTCAATCAGACTAAGTGATCACTAAGTTATCAACTCTATAAGGTAAACCAGGGTTTCCCATTTTAGCTACTAGCCTGTTTACATGAAAGGGGTGGCATTGGGGGCATCTGACCAATCACATAGAGAGCAGCAGAACAGCTGACTTTACAAAGAAAGATAAAACTATAAACATGAACAGGTTAAACACTTGTATTAATAAAGTTGAAATAGGAACTAAAAGTTCTTTTGCTGAGCTCTGTTGATGTTTACCAGTCTGGGAGAAAATACAAGCATAAATACAAAAATGGCCGTGGATATACTGGGAAAAGCATGTCGAATGATGAGCAGTGACACAGGAGACCAAGAGGAATTGCTCAGATAAGATTAAATGCTTTCATGGACGAGGACATGCTAGGGACAAGCGTTGCAGACAAAAGAAAAACACGAGATTAATATTTATAGAGGAATTCAAAATGTTGTGAAATTGTTCTGCAGACAAATGGGAAAAGTCAAAGAATGAAGTCGAATTTAAGAATCTAAACTGATTAGACTACTGATGCTCATCAATGGAAAGATCCTCCCACTATCCATGGCACAGCAGTCCAAAGGGATCTTTCAGGTACTTGTTGTAAAGCAGTTTTCCAGAGAACTGATTGGTAGCTAAGTGGTGATTTCATACTTGTTGATCCGTAATCTAAATCTCAAACACACACACACACACACACACACACACACACACACACACACACCTTAACAGCACCTCAGAAAACAGGGTGGTACTTAAAGCTTTGATCTAAGAAACCTGACAACATCTAATATTTTCATTATTTGTAACAAAAATGTTGCACTGACTTTAGTTTTTTTACTTCTAATAATATCTTTATTTATTTTAGTATTGGTGTCAATGTCCACACACAAAAACCTCTTAGAGGACAGTTTGTTGTTGGAGTTAATTTTCCTCTGCAGTCTTTGCTCCATATTCCCCGATGGCGATGCATACATGTATGAGGATTTAAGGAAGTGAAGCAAACTTCCTGTACAGGAAAACCTGTAATTGCTGCTGTTTAACAATAATAAATATTTGTTTTTGCACCTTCTAAATTTTAAATGGTCAGATTTTGTATGCTTTGTGTAGTATTCATATTGGGACGTGTGTGTTTCTTGTGTAGCTGCTGAGTCAGGGGGCCTTTGGGTACCTGCTGCCCATCATCTCCTTCGTTCTGGCCTGGATAGAAACGTGGCTGCTCGACTTCAAGGTCCTGCCTCAGGAGATCGAAGACGAAAACAGTGAGTCTCAATTGAGCTAATAATAAAAAAGGCACCTTCATTACTGTTGCAGCACTGCTGCTGTCACTGCTGTGATCTCTGTCAACAGATCGTTTACCTTACAGGTTCCTTTTAAAACCTTCCTTTAAGTTAGCAAAAGAATGTGAAAAAACAAGTACTATGACTCAAGAGCCTCTGAGTGGAGAATGAAAAAGAAACAAGAAAACGATAAAGAACAGCAGCAGGCGCTCTGGTGAAACACTGCCACCTGCTGGTGAACATTCAAAGCTACATACTGAGTAATTTTATTCAGTTGTTTTATTTAAAATAAAAGAGCATGGGATAAGAAGTTAATATTATAATTATTTATAATAATGTTAGAGTAAAAAGTGTAATGCATCAGCTTCCTGTTGCTATTTCACAGGTAATTATTAATAATTATATGCTATGAACAAAATCTGCAAATGTGTTTACTCAACTGATAAATGAAAGTTATTTCACCACTGTTATGTTATTTTAACCTCATTGATGTCCTGCTGATGCAGTTATTCCTGCTTCCTTCATCCTTCTGTGTTTCAGGACATCAGTCCATCATAGATACAAGTAGGGCTCCTCTCCTGGGTCCAGGTCCTTTATCTGATGGGCAGTTCTACTCTCCGCGAGAGTCTTTGGCAGGTCTGTTTCCTCCCACTGACATCAGACAAACCCAAACACACCCGACACGCTCGCTTCAGCTGTCGCTCTTTCAGACTGCTCAGTCTGATGATTCTGACTCTTCATTCCCATTTAAATGAGCGTACAGACACAAAATATGAAGATATACAGTTCATTTTATTGTCATTATTATTATTATTATTATTATTAGAGTTTTTAGATTTCCAGCTTTGCACCAGAGGTGGAGCCAGACATTTGAAACACCCAGGGCTTAGCCCTAAAGGGTAGTATGCATGTGGGATTTTTTTTTTTTTTTTTTGGGGGGGGGGGGGGTGTAGAAATGACTGAAAGATTAATAGGCTCTGTTTTGAGTTTTGTTCAAAAAAGAATGACTTCATATAGGGAAAAATATATATCACATGTGCAGGACACCTTAAACTAGTTTTTTAATTAAGCAGCAAGGCAGAACAAAATCGGGGCTGTATCAAGACACGAGGACTAAACCCCAATTCAACCAGACCCAGAACTGATCCGGAATTAAAACAGGACTACAACAGTTCAAAATCAGGACTACTGAGGACTTAACCAAGACAGAACCACAATCAGAACTAGATGATAGTAGCACTAAAAATCATCATAGACCTGCACTACACTTATTTTTTTAATTCTACCAAAGTCCACTATTTAGATTGAGAAAAGTTTATATAATTATTTAGCCTTGTTGTGCAAACAAGCCTCCATAACTTAATAAATGTAGAATTTGAAAAATAACAAACCTAAAAAGAAACACTAGGTACGAGATACATGAGGACCTATGATACGGTGATACTTTTGGTAAACAACCATTTGACTAACATGTGTGTCTCACCTGCTCTTGTTCCACCTCTGTTCTGTCCTCATTCTCCATCTCCCTCTCTGTTCCTCTCTCTCTCTCTGTTCCTCTCTCTCCCTCTTTGTGCTGACAATCATCAAATATACAGTTGAAACCAGATATTTACTCTTCAGATCAAAACACAAACACTTTTTTAATTGTAACATCAAATCAGACTAAATGTTTATTTTTTTAGATTGATAAATATAAAAAACATATTTGTTAACTTTAAGAGTAAAGAGAGAAACTATCTGTATTTCTTAATTGCAAATGGCACCAAATTGTATTCAAAATTGAGCCACACTTATGGAGCTCCACAGTTCTTTTCCTGGTGTTTTGGTTGACATCTCTTGATGTTCCCATGTCACAGAAACAGGCTCTGTGTTTTGCCTTATATGCATCCACAGCTGTGCCACCAATTTACTCACATGGACTCTACAAACCTATCAGAAGCTTCTTCAGCTCAGAATGGAATCGTCTGGAGTTTGAACTAAACTCCAGACGATTCCTACTGTGCTGTTTTATTTCTCCACAGGATCTCCGATCCTGAACATGGAGGGATTTTTGGGTCCTCCAGCGTTGTGCTACTGAGGGGAAAACTTCTGCCTTACACCTTCAGCCATTTTAGTTTGTATTTGTTCATATCCACAAATGCAGCTCACGTTCTGATATCAGCCTTCTGCACGTTCACCGCGACCGGGAAAGTGCCACTTAAAAGTTTCAGTGTCATGAACTCTGGTTACTGTATGAGTTTTGTTTCTCCACCTTTAAGGAACTCGAGACCTTACAAGAGATTTATCAGAAATAAATCATTACATCCTTATCAGTATCCATCCATAATTCAAAACATTACATCACACTTAAAAATATATATATTTACACTTTCAATTTAAAAACAGAGTGTTAATGTCTTATTTCCAGCATAATGTTTACTTATAATTCTGTGATCATTTTCTTATGCTTCGGTTGAGTCACTGCAAAGGAAAATAAGCTCATGGATGCCACAGAAAGGATTGTTCAGCCGGTATTGAGCCTGCAGACCAGACTGTAGCAGAAAGAGAAAGTCAAACTCTCAGAGATGTTTATGATTACTTCAATGTCTTAAAAATGTGCATGAAAGAATATTAAGGTAACATATAGAGATGTGAACGATACTGTTTGTTTTGAAACGAGAGTGAAGGATTGTGTGTTAAAGAAAACGAGCCATAAACGTGCAGCATGTACACTCGGAGATTTGGGTTTAGTGCACTGAACAGAAGGGACGCTGCTCTCGAAAGCTGCTGTGACGGGCGGGGAAACGTTCTAATGCAAATGTACATATCTTCATGCATGCTTTGCAAGCTCAGTGGATGTTTATTCTTTTTATTCTTTTTTAAAGAAAAGCCCGTCTGTATAACAGAATCATTAAAATGTTAAAGGTTATGTGGTTTTGTTTAATTGCTTATGTCAAACGTCGACCTTAAAGAGATCAACAGAATAAGAACTTAGACATAAATTAGCCTTATGAATAAATAAAATGTGAAAATATCAGTTTGTTTCAGGTAATGTCAGCTGTTTATTAAAACAAATATTCCTTTTTCATCTCTATTTTTAATTACTAGTCTTAATTAAGGTGAACAGACTCTGAATGGGGGACTTTTATTTTAATTGTGTGTAATATATTGATGAGATGAGATAGCCTTTATTTGTCAGTTGCAGGTCTTTTGCCCACAACCGAGATGACAGACCTTGGTGACCGTACATACAATACAAACATTACATTGGGGAGACAGGTCAGGCCAGGTAGCGAGGAAAAAAAACCTTGAAATGTGAAACACACAAGGATAATACAGGAATGCACAGGTATCAACACACCATAACACAATAAACACAGACAGCAACATGGGAAAGAGTTCCAGTGTGTACATCTGCTCTGGGACCGCTGCAATCTTTCGACTGCGCCTCCAGCTGACCCGATGTCCACATCATGGGGGAGGTAAACGTTGGAGGTGGCGTTGGATCCGGGGTAGGGAGGGTGATGCGTCAGTGAGTGCTTATCAGTATCAGTATATGTATGTGTGTGCGTCAGTGTTGGTCAAGTTACTTGAAAAAAGTAATCAGTAACTAATTACTTCCCCAAAAAAGTAATCCCGTTACTTTACTGATTACTTATTTTCAAAAGTAATTAATTACTTAGTTACTTAGTTACTTTTTAAAAAAACGATTTACAACCTGAATAGGTGATAAAGCGATAGATCTCTCAGCCCAATTCTACTTTTTCTACATAATCCATCATACAAAATGTAATCAAATGGAAAAGTCCCTTTTTAAAACTTGTTTTATTAGTTTTAATCTTTTAACTTTATGCATCAAGCAAAAATGTAATTATATGCAACATTCACTGACTGGAAGAAATTTGTTTAATATTTAAACCTATTTTCTGCACATTCCAGCACATAAATTTATTTATTTTTTTGTGTTTACACTCAGTCTTTCAAATAGATGCAAGTAAAACACAGCAGAAAATAAATAAAGTCAAAGACTAGCGGTCCTTTTGCTCTATTTTCACCTGTAAAGCAGGAGCAGGGTAGGCGGAGGTTTACCCTGGTGCAGGTGTGCCGCAGCGGTCAGTGGAAGGATATGGCAGCTCTGTGAATTTCCCATTACGTGGTAGCGCACTCGGTGCTTGCTTGGAGGTTTAGGGGTTTTTTTTCGCTGTAAAAAGAAGTTTTCTTCCCACGCACAACGGACGCTAATGTTTTTGTCACTTTTTATGGAATCAAACTCAAAGTAAGGTCAGTACTTCCACGCTTTAAACGCTGCACGCTCATACTCTCTCCCACAATCGATATGTGATCCATTGTTGATCTGCACACAGCTGTTGTCACAAACGTCGCCCTTGCTTACGTCACTGTCAGGAGACATTCTCGCAAAAAAAATCACGGTTTTAGTAACGCAGTAACGCAGCGTTCCTACGGGAAAGTAACGGTAATCTAATTACCGTTTTTGCGATAGTAATCCCTTATTTTACTCGTTACTCGAAAAAGTAATCGGATTACAGTAACGCGTTACTGCCCATCTCTGGTGTGCGTGTCCATAGTTCAGCTGAGACAGTGTCCTTCGCCCTGCCAGGCTAAGTAAACAGTCTTCCAGCCAACCCAGGTGGCCTTGTAGGGAATGGGAAGGAACAGACTCAACACAGTCGTTATCAGGGAGTTGTTGTTCGGCTCCAGCCTTGAGCTGGCACCGAAGGAGTAGCCGGGTTATGATGGTAATTGAGAATTTCAAGCTGTTTTTTAACACTCCGACACTGGTCTCTCAGTCCCCCGTTAATAGCTGCGAGCTTCTCCGTGATGTTATTAGCCGTCGATTCTGTGGTCTTTTCACTCTTTTTGGCTCACATAGCAGATTCTGAGACCTCACGACCGCAGCCAACTGATCCGAGGTGTAATCCAGCTCCGCCCAGAGATGTTGTTCTGAGTTGATTCTTTCCTGATGTAATCCAACATGCATACGCTCAAAGGTGTTATTCTGAGCATTCACTGCAGTCGTAAGCGCCTCCAAGCTCTTGGCTCACTGAAGGCAGCATGGTTCTTTCTGAGAAGTCGCACCTGTCGTTCCAATCCCAGCGGGCAGCCTTGTGGGGGTTTGAACAGCCGGTTCCGCTCTCTTAATTCTCCGATAAGCCAGGGTCAAGCCAGCTCCGATCAGCAAGAACCCTGTTATCATGGTTCCGAATAGGTAGTTAACTTCAGCGTCCTCGATCGACAGTCCCGCCAGGCACACGATCCTCTGCCACCCGTCCGTCGTGTATCCGGCAGGGAAAGTCCCTCCAGGGCACTCGGGTTCTCCCGAGCCCAGACTTCTCGTTAAAGGGTGTCAATAGCATTCAGAGACCAGTTGATCAAATCCATAATTCTCTTTTAGGTTTTAGACACAGACTGTGAGAGAGTGTTCCAGGGAAAGTAATACAAAAAAGACACACGACTAGACAAGGACATAAGAACTAGCAGGAAAGATAAGGGAGAGGAGAAAAGTGCGTCTGCCTCCTCCGAGAGCCAAAGTAATTAATTACATTTATTGAATTAAATAAAGATTAACCCTTATTTTTAAAGAAGACATGCTACTGAATACATGGACTGTAGATAAAAGATGGAGGTGACCTTTTATTAGAGTTAATAGTTTTGAATTTTCTAGTTTTTATTTTTCATTCCATTTTGACTTTTTAAGGTCAGTTTAGTGTCAGTTAGTCTCCAGAGTGAATTTTATTCTTTCAGTTTAGTTTTTAGTTTCAGTTACTTTTAGGCTTTTAAATTATTATTGTTATATGGAGGCCAAATGTCAGAGGGAACATTTATGAAAATCAGCAGAGAGATCACTAAAAATAAAGATTTATTTTACCCCCCCCTTTATTTTTTATTCATTAAATAAGATCAAACTAATTTGGGGGGGGGACTTTTTATTTAGTAATTTTTGTGGCAATAACCAAAACAAAACAAGCAACATACACAGCAAAATCTCCAGTGTTAAATTAACACTGGAGAGTGTCTATATGGGTCCACACCTCTGAGTGTTAAATACAACACTGTTGAGTGTTAAATTAACACCTTTGACAGTGTTATATGTTTAAAAGTAACCTAGTCAGGTTTGAAGATTAACAATGGCTAACACTGAGCAGTGCTGATTTTCTAACACTGGAATATTTCTAACATTTTGAGTTATTTTCCAGTGTTAGAAAATCAGCACATTTTTTTTTTTTGTCCCAACGACGTTTCTTGTGTGTGACGATTGTCCACCTGTCCTTAATTTTATCACCTCAAAAGTCACCCTAACATTGTAGAAACATGTTATTGCATCAGACATGAGCTCTAACCTGTTCAACCATGATAATCACTTTAATTAAAACAAGAATCTTTTTTAACATCACTGAACCCTTAAAGCTCACCAGTCAGTCATCAGCTCCAGCACGCGCCTCATCTTGAAATATTCCAGCTTGAATTTTATTTTTTATCCTATTGCTGCACAAGATGCACCGCGACTCTCTGAGGGGAACAAAATAGGAAGCACGTGTAAAACAATAATAATAATAATGATAATAATAATAATAATATTAATGCATTAACTGTAAACAAAAACAAGGGTAAACTGATCGATTGTTTGTTGGCTGTTATGAGTTTCATGATAACCGTGTATTGACGATTACAATGAAGTGACAATACTGTGTCAATAATGCACATATAACGTAAACTTATGAGCAACTGTTCTCTTTTTACAGGTATGCCTAGACTTGCTCAAACCTTTGAGTTTAACTATTTTGAATTTTAAATTCTTTAAATCAAGCCAAGGAAAAAGGGCAGATTAGCTTGGGTAAAAGAACGAAAGTTTAGGCACACATCTGGTGGACAAAACTATGAAGCGCAGCTTGAATCTACAGCTTATAATGAACTGCTTCATTATGATTGCCCACTCTGCAGAGATGAACTGACAGCTTCTCTTTAATGTCACGTGACAGTTGTGTCTGATATCGGGCTGATATGTTGCTTTGAACATGTATTTGTTTTACGTGAAGAAAATTCTGTTATGTCGATTTTAATAATAAATAATTTAGATGAATAAAACGTTCTTGTGTAAACATGTGCCATGGTGTGTTCTCCTGTTGCTTGTGACTTCTTGTAGTTTGTTAGTAATAAAAAATACACTAAATATAACAATGTAAAGCACAATATTATAATAGTTGTGAGTATTGTGCTGTGAGGTCACTGCCTCCACCTGATTATGTAATTAACCAGCAGACTGGTACGTTTATATATAATATACTATAAGTTATATCATTATAATTATGTGTACATCATATTTCTTATGTACATTTTAGACCTGGGAGCAGAAATGCTGATGAACTGGTTTTTATTGAGGAACAGGCAGAGCGTCCTCTCTTCCTGGCTCCATGTCTATAATTATGTCACACACTGATTCGCTCTCACAAAATCACCAAAACACGGCACAAATCCCACCAATGGTTCAATTCCTTATAAATCATTGAATCAGGTACTGAAGCAGTGACGTGCTGAATGAAGCTTCAGTCGTCATTGATCACGTGACTCTGTTCAGTCAAACCAAGCCTCAGCACAGCGTTTCTGAAGCAGTGTGTTGATTTTTTGACACACGTGCCGGAGCTTCAGCTTCAAACGGGCCGTCACCATCAGAGTTGCTGGAACCATGTCCCACTACTGGCTACTCTGTTTTATTCTGTGTTAAGTTTTTGAATGTGAATTTTCTGTGTTAAGAATAACAAAGAAAATGTAATGAAGTGATTTTAAAGTTTAAACTTTGTGTTAAATCTTGTAAGTCAGAGAGAGAGAGAGAGATGAGGTGTGGGTGGACATCAGATGATCAAATGTCAACAACCTGATTGGCCCAAGTGTGAAGATGTGACGTCCACTGAGGGAAGGGGGGAGAAAGGGTGAGCAGGTATAAAAGTGAGGTGAAGAAGAGATTCGGGGTTCTTCCCTTTTGTCCTCTGTGAGATGAGCAGTTCAGAAGTTTGGATCTAAGAGGTTCACAGTTAAAATTCCAGCAGAGACGCTAAAAGGAGAACCACAGTCCAACCTGTGAATGTTTTTAACCCTTTGTGAAACAACAAAGGCATAAATATGATCATATCAATATTATCTACTGGGTCAGACTCATAGGATCAGGGATTAGAACTCCTTTTATCAGAGAGATGAAATCTACTTCCTGTACAGTTTTTTTTTTTTGTGGGCCTACCGATCGACAGAAACTAGAGTCAATAAAAAAACTGGACTTTGGCTCAATGTGTGTGTGTGGCACAGGCAAACAAGGACTGAGCGCTGTGTAGTCCCACATAAAGTCAGACACCTGGTCACCCTAGGTGGACCATGGCATGGTCTATATGGAGGATACAGACACTGCTGAAAACATGACTCTGTCTGGTTTAGATGATCAAATGTCTTTACTTTAGGAGGCTGTGGCTCAGAGTACATTCACATAATGCCTTTGAATAAATGTAAAAAGCTTGTTTTGCTCCTGCTTTGATTTCTTTGTCCAGGTAGAAATTCTGCTTTTTGCCTCTAAAATCTGAAACAGTTTGAAACAAAGTTTGGCGCTCTAATCCTCTCTGTGTTTGTCCTTTGGTCAGATGGTGATATTGAATGAAATATTCCAGTATTCAGTAGCTCAGCAGCTTTGTAACATGTGGTTTTGCACACTGTTCAAACCTCAGATGTTTGTGTAAACAAGTGTGGAGGACACAAACTCACGGGGGGAGGAACGACATTTACTGTTGATGTGTCTGACATTTAGTCTCCATGAGTTCTCATAAGACTGAAGAACTCTGTGATCTCTAACATGCAGCTGTATGTTTTGAAATCATGTGTCTCATTCTCTGGACTTTACTAGACAACGAGTGAAGAACATGTAACGAATATCATCTTTAAAGTGATGAAGAATAACTCTGCCTCTGTGTCTTCATAAAAAGATCGTACTTCTGAAAGGTCAGAGGGCAGCATCCACTCTGGTTTTACACAGTTTTGCAGGTTTAGCTCTTCTGAAGTTCAGCGCCTGCTTTTTCAACCAATCAGAAGCCAGTATTGTAGAGAGTTCATATTTCTTTTCATGCAATTGAATAATTTTGAATGTTTAGGTGAATATTTATATTTAGAGTATTTTCTTGATCAGTGTCTTCAGTCCTGACCCTGAGTGCGTACATTTAAAAATAAAGTGATATAACTTCTTTTACATTACTGTGAACTTCTTGTACAGTTTGACAGCTGATTGTTGTCGTGTTTGTCGTCATATGAAGATCGTTTCCTAAAGAGGACTGAACAGTCATTTAGCCTCTGGCTCCATCCATGAATCTGATCTTTGCTGTATAATCTGTGCTGTTAATAGTGTAATGGAACATATAATTTGCACATATAATTTCATATGTAATTATGATGATCTTTACCCATTAAGATTTCAAATGAAACGATAAACAAAAGCCAAGAAAACTGAGTTAAACTCCTGAGTCTACTATATATTTGCACCATGAAGAAATGAATTGTTTGCACCAGTAATAAATAATCAAATATATCAAATTATCATCAATTATTTAAATAAAAAGAACCATCGCTCCAAACAAAACAACAATTAAACAGAGAGTCCTATAAAACTTCAATTTCAAACATCCACGTAAAGTTAAACTATTAAACTTTAACTGGGTCAGACTTGTTACTGCATGTTGTAACCAAACATACCACACCCTGCATCATGTGATTGGCTCTTGGTCGCTCTGTAAGAATATTTCTTTAGTGCCTCCCTTCACAGATGTGTCTGTATCAGGATGGGTCTAAACAACATGGTGTAAATGCAGTTGCTGATGAGCCTCATTTCCTGTAGGAGGTGAACAAGAGCAGAGATCTGTTTCCCTTCAGAGCACAGAGGTTGTTTCTGTTCAGAGGAAGTGAAACTGTCTGACAGTCACTGAGAGACGGTGAAACGGCACAGCACATGAATCAAATGGATCAAACAAAATTCTGCTGTTCAGTCTGTTTGGATCTACTGAAGGATCCGGTGACTATTCCCTGTGGACACAGCTACTGCATGAACTGTATTAAAAGCTTCTGGGATGAAGAGGAAAAGAAGAAAATCTACAGCTGCCCTCAGTGCAGACAGACTTTCACAGCGAGGCCTGTCCTGGTGAAAAACACCATGTTAGCAGATTTAGTGGAGGAGCTGAAGAAGACTGGACTCCAAGCTGCTCCTGCTGATCACTGCTATGCTGGACCTGAAGATGTGGCCTGTGATGTCTGCACTGGAAGAAAAATGAAAGCCTTCAAGTCCTGTTTAGTCTGTCTGGCATCTTACTGTGAGAAACACCTTCAGACTCATTATGATTCACCTACATTCAAGAAACACAAGCTGGTGGAGCCCTCCAAGAAGCTCCAGGAGAACATCTGCTCTCGTCATGATGAGGTGATGAAGATGTTCTGCCGTACTGATCAGCAGAGTATCTGTTATCTCTGCTCTGTGGATGAACATAAAGGCCACGACACAGTCTCAGCTGCAGCAGAAAGGACTGAGAGGCAGAGAGAGCTGGAGGTGAGTCGACAAAACATCCAGCAGAGAATCCAGGACAGAGAGAAAGATGTGAAGCTGCTTCAACAGGAGGTGGAGGCCATCAATCAGTCTGCTGATCAAACAGTGGAGCACAGTGAGAAGATCTTCACTGAGCTGATCCATCTCATCCAGAAAAGAAGCTCTGATGTGAAGCAGCAGATCAGATCCCAGCAGGAAACTGAAGTGAGTCGAGTCAAAGAGCTTCAGGAGAAGCTGGAGCAGGAGATCACTGAGCTGAAGAGGAAAGATGCTGAGCTGAAGCAGCTATTCAAGCAGCTCTCACACAAAGAGGATCACATCCAGTTTCTACACAACTACCCCTCACTGTCAGCACTCAGTGAGTCTACAGACTCATCCAGCATCAATATCCGTCCTCTGAGCTACTTTGAGGATGTGACAGCAGCTGTGTCAGAGGTCAGAGATAAACTACAGGACATTCTGAGAGAGGAACGGACAAACATCTCACTGACAGTCACTGAAGTGGATGTTTCACTGTCACAACCAGAGCCAAAGACCAGAGCTGAATTCTTAAAATATTCATGTGAAATCACACTGGATCCAAACACAGGATACAAACTGCTGTTATTATCAGAGGGGAACAGAAAAGCAGAATTTATGAAACAAAAACATTATTCTGATCATCCAGACAGATTTACTTCGTATAAACAGGTCCTGAGTAGAGAGAGTCTGACTGGACGTTGTTACTGGGAGGTGGAGAGGAAAGGGAGAGTTGATGTAGCAGTCGCATACAAGAATATCAGCAGAAAAGGAGGTGATGAATGTAGATTTGGACACAATGACAAATCTTGGTCATTAGATTGTAACAACAACAGATATATATTTTGGTACAACAACATCCAAACTTGTGTCTCAGGTCCTCGTTCCTCCAGAGTAGGAGTGTACCTGGATCACAGAGCAGGTATTTTGTCCTTCTACAGCGTCTCTGAAACCATGACTCTCCTCCACAGAGTCCAGACCACATTCACTCAGCCGCTCTATGCTGGACTTTGGGTTTACTATGTTGGAGCCACAGCTGAGTTGATTAAGCTCAAATAGACTGAAGTCTTTCATATTGTGGGTTTAAATCTGTATTTTAGTTTCATTTTATTTTCTCTCCATCATTTCTGCACAGAGATCAGCTGTCAGTCAAACATTATGGGTGGTACCTCCACATCTTCTAGTTGTTCTCTTGATGTTTCTGAGTTTTTAAAGGAGATCTTTCCTGTGACTGTTTATGGAGGCTATCACTGCTCATCATCATTTTGATTTACTAAAATATTTCTCCACATCAAAATGTAAACTTCTCTATCCTCTAAATGTTTCTGGAATATTTGTATTGAAAAATGTCGACATTTCTCTTTATGAGTATGGCAGACCATGTGTGTGTGTTTGTGTTTGTTTTGGTCAAAATCATCAAACAAATGAGGAAAAACTGTGATTTTAATGAATGAATTCATATATTGTGTTGATGTTTTATTGTGTGAATAAACTGGAAGGTTTGACTATAAATCAAACTTTGAACAAAGTCTTTTCTTCTGTCTTCATTCCAGGATCTCACTCAAATCTGACGCAGAAAATATGAAACTAATCTGAGAGAATAACTGAAGCAGTTTTCCTCCTGAAGCATCACAAAGTTCAGAGTTCATGTTTAGAGCAGAAGATTCAGCAGTCGCTCTGTGACCTTTCAACTTTCTTCACTAAAACAGCTTCATTACAGAGAAACAAGTCACATTTTCTTCATGTTCTTAAGTCCTTTCAAATGTTTGTAATGGTCCTTGAATGCAGCATCAGTGTGGCAGGTTTAAAAGGTCACTTTCTGTTGTGTTCAAAGATTTCCTTCAGATATGGTCTTTAATCAGTAAAGCCAGTGATACAGCAGTGTCATTAGCTGTGTTATTGGCACCAGGCTGTGTTTATGTATGTATTTAATTCTGTCTGAGGATGTCTTCAGCATGAAATGATCATTTGCTCAGCTGCTGTGTCTCATCTCTTATCAGACATTGGTTGGAACAGAGTTTTGTTGCTGACCATCTGACAAGAGGGTGAAGAAAAGCTTCAGGCTTCATTTGGACACTACGTTGGACAGAAGTCTCCACAAAAATGACTCAGAAACACAAATATTATTAATGAAAGTCCAAATGTCAAAAAGGGGTCATACATGATCCTGAGAAATGTCCTTGAACATTTGAACATGAGTCAGAGGGTTGTCAGGTTTCTACACTGCATCGTGGCATCAAGCCTGAGATGTCTGTGGAAACAAGTATGGAGGACACAAATGCACAGACGCAGTCGAGCTGTTTACTGCTGATGAGGAAGGAAAATAGTCTGTTGGATATTAAAGCAGCATTTATTAGAGTAAGAACAGATACTTGTGTCCTTCATTTGATCCCCGTCAATTTACAGAAGACTTAAGGACCCTTTGACTTCTAACATACAGCTGCATGTTTACAATTATTTATTTATTTATTTCTAGCAAAGCGAGACTTTACTGATTAAAGACATATAATCAGACATGTTACTGTTACTCTCTGAAAAAGACTCACATAAAGCAGATTTATCACAAGCAAACATCAAGACACATCCTTCATGGCTTAAAGTTGCAGTGGGACTCTTTCGCCATCTGGTGGTTGTAACAGTTATGACAACTGTTCCTGCATATATGTCCCTCCTCAGTGTGAAGAAGACTGGACTCCAAGCTGCTCCTGCTGATCACTGCGTGTTCCTCCTGTGTCTAAAATCTATTTCCATTATGAATCAGGAAACTGTTTGCACCAATCATAAAGCCAATAAAATACGTCACACACTAAGAAATAACAAAAAGGAATTGTGCATTTCAAGGAGATTTTTCCCTCGTTTTTTGAAATCATAAGAATACAAACTAATGCAAGACTGTCATGTTTTCATAAGTTTGTAGAGACACTGTTCTGTTGTATTCTAGGACATCAGTCACTTTTTAAATGCATGCTACTCCTCCTCATCATCATCATCATCATCATCAGCACCCATGACCTCCTTTTAGTCTTTGTTTTGTTATTTTTCAGAGTTCAGGAGACGTTCTTATGGGATTTCCACAGTGTACAAGTGCTGTTTAGAGCCTTTACCTAAAAGAAAAGAGTAAAGTACAAAGTAGATTTACTCACTGCAGGAAAATAATGCCTCAATCTGATATATTGTCTTATATGACAAACTGAAAGTGATGCATCAAAGTGTAAGCAGCATTTTCCTGTTACAGCTGTTCTAGATGGAACTGATCTGATCTCCTTTATGTGCAGGTAGATATCCAGTGGGTTTGCTAAGGGTCACAGATGAGGGGCTGTGTGAGATGTTTAATGGGAAAGGAAATAAAACCATTGTTCCAGACCTGCAGCTAAGATACTCGAGTATCTTCAAATATGAAGCTGAGTATTACTTCCATACTTTCCTCCACTGCTGATGACCTTGTTACCTGCTGCTCCCTGTTAATGATCAGCCTCAGTTCTGATAGTAAACTGTTGGCTCTCGTTCTGTCAGGTTGTTGCTCAGTGACGTCTTGTTTTCATTTTCCTTCTTCTTCAAATGTGTCTTCCTTTAACTCTTTGCTTTTGTTTCTGCTTCAAACACCAAATGATACACGTGCTGCACCTCTGATGGTTTGTCAGAGAGCAGAACAATTTACATTACAGAGAATATTTTACAGTTGAACATAAACTTTCACTTTTTTCCTCTAAAGTGTGCTCACTGGTTTTTCCAGCTGCTGTGAGATGTTTCTGCCTGACTGTAAAGATGGAAATAAACACAGATGGAAACACTGAGTCAGAGTGTTGCTGCTGGTTAGTCAGTATATTAACAGAACATGGTTCATAAAACTGCTCCTACAACTGTTTTTGAATCATTTTTAAAGACACTTTATTGTTCTGTTTTTGTCTTTGGCATTTCTGTGCTAATTTCTTGTTTTAATGGTGCTCTAATTGTGTGGATGCTTTAAGCATCCACACTATTGAGTTCCTCTTGGGACTTCCGTACACTTTTTGGCACTTAACTACTTCCGCAATTTTCAGCCGATTTTCACCGTTCAAATTTTAAAATATTCTGCTATTTCTGCTAATTCCTGCTATGTCTTTTGGTATTTTTCACTATTATACTTTTTAAAATATTAAGCTTAATTTGTCCCATTGAAATGAATGGGAAACTTCTGCAATTCTGCTAAAATTTGCTTGTTTCTGAAACTTAACTACTTCCTCATATTTTCACGTAGAACAACCATTCAAACTTTAAAATGTTCTCAAATTATTGGGCTATTCAGGTATGATTCAGCTTTTTCAAATCTTTTACCGTTTTACCTTTATGCCTCTTAAAGTTTTCAGTTGCAAAATTGTGATTTTTCACAAAATACATGCGTTGTTATGGTTGCTATGCACTTGGCTTCCAGTGTGCCACTGAAGGTTTTGCAGTCTTCTCTTCATGTCCGAACAACTTCTTGCTACTTGCTCAATCTTCACTCAACTTCCACAAATTATACATCAAAACATAGGTATTTTTGCTGGGTTTCCGAAAATGTCACTATCATTGTTGTGGTATTCATAGAACTTTCGCAAATCTCCTCAGACCAACACAATGTCGGAAAACTCTCCATATAAAGTCAATGGAGAGTTTGTTCAAAATCACCGCTGCATTTCTGTAATGAGAGGCATATTCGAATCGTCATATCTCCTTAACGAAGCAAAGTTAAGACATGAGGCTTGTCCCGGTATATCTTCAGACACTCGTGACGCTCACAATTCAAGAATTTCTTTCTCACGTATTACCGTTCTGAAATGAGTTGGACTTGTTTGAGGGTAGGAAATTCGTCCGTCGCTCAGATTTCTTCAAATTTCAAACCCTGGAAATGAACCACTTTTTTCTCTCGTCATAACTTTTTGTTGGATTTCCACAGAGACCTGAAAATTTCCATGACTGTTCACCAAAGCCTGCTGTCTCTTACGGTGAAAGAATGATATCGATACTCCAAATAGATTTCGAGTTACAAAGCGTTGTTTGAGGGCAAGTCAAGCCAGTTTTTGCTTCGCTCTACTCAGTTATGGTGCATTAGAAGTCAAATATCTTTAATAATTCACATTTTAATGATAAATTGTCAACACTGGAAGATTCCCCCATCTCTTCTGAACAAAACAGTGTAAGAATGACCGCTCTAGCCCCTACGGTTAGGAAATTATGGTCATTTGTTTGAGGGGAGTCCTCACTATGAGAAATAGGCTGCAATAATCCTGTGCCTCTCTGTGCTGCGTGTGTAAAAAGAGGCACATGTTTTGGCGGGAAAAAGTACACAGGCTCTCTGATTGGTGGATTCAAATTCAGCAGCTCCCAGGCTGACCTAGAAACTTACTTCTCTCTCCCTGTGCATTTTTTTGCTGATTTTTTCATTTAACAAGTATATTTGAGGGACCCTCAGCATGTTCAGCATTTTTTCAGCTGTCCATTTTGCTTTTCCAATTTTTCTGTTTAACTTATTACTATTGTGCTAAATAATACTATTTCTGCTATTTTATAAGATTTGTGCCTAATATAGTATTTCTGCTAAATTACAATATTTCTGCTTTTTATACTATTTGTGCTAAAACATAGTATTTCTACTAAATGTAGTATTTATGCTTAATCATACTATTTCTGCTTTTTATGGGATTTGTGCCTAATATAGTATTTCTGCTTTTTATAGGATTTTTGCTCAAACATAGTATTTCTACTAAATGTAGTATTTATGCTTAATCATAGTATTTCTATATATTTCTGCCAGGTCCCCAGGCAGCCAATCCTCTGTGAGGACTGAGAAATTCAAATTTTCAAATCAGGGCCTGCACGGCTTCCCAGCCAATCATATATGTGTCCTGAGGCATTCAAATTTGCATATTGGGGCCTTCATGGCTTCTAAGCCAGCCAATCATATCTGAGGGCTGAGGAATTCAAATCCACAAATCAGGGCCTGCACAGCTTCCCAGCCAGCCAATCATGTATGTGGGCTCCAGGTATTCAAATTTGCATATTGGGGAATTCGTGGCTTCTAAGTCAACAAGTCATCCATGTCATATATCTCTAAAAATTCACATTTTAATGATAAATTGTTAACACTGGAAGATTCCCCCATCTCTTCTGAACAAAACAGTGTAAGAATGACCGCTCTAGCCCCTACGGTTAGGAAATTATGGTCATTTGTTTGAGGGGAGTCCTCACTATGAGAAATAGGCTGCAATAATCCTGTGCCTCTCTGTGCTGCCTGTGTAAAAAGAGGCACATGTTTTGGCGGGAAAAAGTACACAGGCTCTCTGATTGGTGGATTCAAATTCAGCAGCTCCCAGGCTGACCTAGAAACTTACTTCTCTCTCCCTGTGCATTTTTTTGCTGATTTTTTCATTTAACAAGTATATTTGAGGGACCCTCAGCATGTTCAGCATTTTTTCAGCTGTCCATTTTGCTTTTCCAATTTTTCTGTTTAACTTATTACTATTGTGCTAAATCATACTATTTCTGCTATTTTATAAGATTTGTGCTTAATATACTATTTCTGCTTTTATAGGATTTGTGCTTAATATAGTATTTCTGCTAAATGTAGTATTTATGCTTAATCATACTATTTCTGCTTTTCATAGTATTTGTGCTTAATATAGTATTTCTGCTAAATTTAGTATTTCTGATTAATTATAGTTTTTCTACTAAATCATAGTACAGTATTTCTGCTTTTTATGGGATTTGTGCTAAAACAAAGTATTTCTACTAAATGTAGTATTTGTGCTTAATCATACCATTTCTGCTTTTTATAGGATTTGTGCTTAATATAGTATTTCTGCTAAATTATAGTATTTCTGCCAAATTATAATATTTGTGCTAAAACATAGTCTCAATTTAAAATTACAATATTCATAGTTCATCACAGTGTCTCTGGTAAATCAAAATATTTCTGCTCTGTTGTACTATTTTTCTAAATCATAGTGTTTCTGTAATGTTTAAGTATTTTTGGCTAAATATATTCTTTCTGTTATCTTATACTATTTCTCCTAAATTCTTGTATTTTTGAGAAGTTATCATGTTTCTGGTAAGTTACAATATTTCTGCTAAATTCTGCTATGCTATTGTATCTCTGCCAAGTATTATGTTTCCTCTAAGATATTGCAGTTCTGCTAAGTTATTCCATTTTAGCAAACTTCTTTTGCTTCTGCAAAGTTTTTACAATTTCTGCAACTTTTCAGCTTTTTCAGCTACTTTTTGCATACAGCTTCAGCTTTAAGCATCCACACTGCATTTTCGCAGGAAATGCAAATTTTTCTAGTTTAAACTGATTTTTCCTATTTTAATACCTAAATAAATAATCATTTATTTTTTGTTCATTTGTCTAAATTCTGGGAAAAGAAAGAAGTTTGTATTTGTTTAAGATACAATGAAATCATATTTTGACATATTGGAAGATGACATGGAGCTGAAAAAATACTACAGGTATAAATGGAAACTACAGTTTATTTCTGTTATTTCCTGTGATAGTGTTTGTACACTCACTCATGATAACTGTTCATTCAGCTGCTGTTTTTGTCTGCTGGACATCTTTAGCTTTCAGTAAGGATGCATTCATAGATCAGCACATCTTTTTGAACCACATTTCTTATGAGACTCAGAGTTTACATTTTGGAAATGTGGTGAGACCTGGGGTAGAAAGAGACTGAAGCTTCAACCTCGGCAGTTTTGTGTGTGTCTGAAGCAGAAAGATAAGAACTGTGTGGCCAACTCATCACACACATAATCCTGAATCAGAAAAACAGCATCAAGTGTTGTAATTGTTAAACACAGAAGTGTGATTTATATGTGGTTTTACTGATGGTTAACACAGTCGCACAAACACCTGAAACTGATCAAAATATAAAACAACATATTAAACATAAATATGTGCCAGTTACCAGAACTTATATGTGGTTTCATTGAGGTTTAATTCTGCTCAGTTTCTCAATACTCACTCATACAAAAGTTGGTTATGTCTTATTGATTAGTTGGCTTTAGGTTTTCCAGTTTTCCAGCTGCTGCTGTTTAATGTTTGCCTGGGAAAAGAAATTCCAGTTAGTGTGGGAAGTTTGGTTAAGCTGGTGGAAAACAATACTGTTACACTGACCTTTTGGATAAGATTGTCTTACCTGTGGTTTCTCTGATGTGCACGACAAAACAGTCTCCAGGCAGCTTGAGTGCCCATTTAAAGGTTCCTGGTGGTACCAAGTGATTGAAGAGAGGATTGAAAATCCATATTAGTTTATTGTAGATTGTAGTCAGTTGGCCAAGCTTGTAATGAAAAACGGTTCATTACTCGAAGCTTTCATCACAGTCCTCTTTGGTGACATCTGGTGGGCAAATATATGAAGAGCAGCTTGAGTCTGCAGCTTATAATGAACTGCTTCATTATGATTGCCCACTCTGCAGAGCTGACAGCTTGTGTTTGATGTCATGTGACAGTTCTGTGTGAAATCGGGCTGATATGTTGCTTTGAACGTGAATTTTCGGGGGGTGATAAAATTGTGTTATCATCAATCAATCATGTGGTCAGAAGAATCTGTGCTTACCTTGCAGGAATGTTTTAAATTTACAGATTGGGAAGTTTTTATTCAGTCTTGATGCTTTGGTGGATGTTAGCTCATATGCAGTTTTTGTAAAGACATGATTATACCCCTTAAGCGTGCTAAAGTGTACCCTAACAATAAGCCATGGGTCACCAAATGCATCAAATCCTGTTTAAGGAAAAAGAGACAGGCTTTTAAAGAGGGGGCTGTTACTGACTTTCAGGCAGTCACCAAAGACTTGAAAATCGAGCTCTTGAAAGCAAAACAGATCTACAAAAACCTTCTTGAAAGCAAATTTGCTGCAAAAGATTTTGGGTCTGCCTGGACTTGTATGAAAACCATATCAGGGTTTCAAAATCCCCAGAGCAGCAGTCAGATCATTGTAGACGGTTTTAAGTCAGACAGAGATTTGAATATGCTTGATGCTCGTTTTAGTTCTTCTGAACTGAAACAGAAACTGAAAGATACTCAACACTTCATCACTGAACTCAGCGATGTCCAAAAGGCCTTTCATACAGTTAATGTGAACAAGAGCCAGGGCCCTGATAACATTAGTGCCGCCTAATTAAATCTTGTGCTAAAGAGCTCAGTCCTAAATTTCAGCTTATTTTCAATAAATCCTTTCAAATACAAAATGTGCCCTCGCTTTGGAAGGAAGCTGTCGTCGTTCATGTCCCTAAATCTAGTCGTCCAAACGTCCTGAATGACTTCAGGCCTGTTGCCTCACCTGAGTTGTCATGAAAGTCTTTGAAAAAATCATCAGAAATGTGATTATGGAAGAGATTGAATATCAGCTGGATCCAATGCAATTTGCGTACAGGCCCAACAGAGGAGTGCAGGACGCGCTTTTGACTCGACTAAATCTGATTCTTAAACATGTAGAGAGTAAAGGGACTTTTGCAAGACTTCTTTTCATTGATTTTTCTTCTGCTTTTAATACAATACAGCCCCATATTTTAATGAAAAGACTTTTAGAAGAGTTTGAAATCAGGAAAAACCTGGTTTGCTGGATTTTAGATCTTTTAACTGACAGGTCACAAAGCGTGAGAATAAATGGGGTTCTGTCTGACCCAGTGTTCTCCTCCACAGCTTCTCCTCCAGGGTCTCTTATCGCCCTTATTATTCATTCTCTTTACAAACACGTGTCAGAGCAGATATGAAAACAGGGCCATCATTAAATTTACAGATGACTTTGTTATTGTCAGCTTACTGAAAGAGGGTGAAACTCACCATAGTCCAATCATTGATGGCTTTGTTCAGTGGTGGGAGGAGTCTTATCTCCAATTGAACATATCTAAAACAAAAGATATGGTTATTGATTTTAGGAAGCAACTAAATGGGCACAGAGTCACTTTAATTAAAGGTCAGAAAATAGAGCAAGTGCAATCATATAAATATCTTGGGACCATAATCAATGAAAAACTGAACTTTTATTGCAACTCGGTCTGTAAAAAGGGTCACCAGTGCCTTTACTGCCTCAGGAAACTTGCTCATTTCCACATTGAGCGAAAGATTTTAACTTTGTTTTCTTGTTCTTTTCTTGAGTCTGTTTTATCTTTTTGTTTGGTGCCATGGTTCAGTCAGACCTCTGTCACAGAGAAAAATTGACTGAATTAGTGAGTGAGATGGTCCAGTCGTCTGATAGATGAGTCACAGGCCTGTTTAGACTCCCTGTACTCTAAACAGGTACCACAGATGGCTTAATCAATCCTTAAAAATGGTTCCCATCCTCTACGGGGTGGATTTAGCTTCTTTCTTCAGGACGGAGGTTTCTAGTTCCAAGATGCAGGACAAAGCATTATAAAAACAGCTTTGTCCCTGCTGCTGTCACTGAACTCAAGAAGAATTGTTTTTGATTTGATTCACTTTGTTTAATTAAAATATGTGTTTTGTCAGGTTTCATTAGGTGTGTGTGTTTGTGAAGGGAGGCCAAATGCTATCATTGTTCTGTAAAGCAAATTTACCTGTGGGTATAAATAAAGTAACCTTAACTTAAAGCTTATAGGAGGTTGTGAGGTCACTGCCTCCACCTGATTATGTAATTAACCAGCAGACTGGTACGTTTATATATAATATACTATAAGTTATATCATTATAATTATGTGTACATCATATTTCTTATGTACATTTTAGACCTGGGAGCAGAAATGCTGATGAACTGGTTTTTATTGAGGAACAGGCAGAGCGTCCTCTCTTCCTGGCTCCATGTCTATAATTATGTCACACACTGATTCGCTCACACAAAACCACCAAAACACGGCACAAATCCCACCAATGATTTCAATAAATCATTGAATCAGGTACTGAAGCAGTGACGTGCTGAATGAAGCTTCAGACGTCATTGATCACGTGACTCTGTTCAGTCAAACCAAGCCTCAGCACAGCGTTTCTGAAGCAGTGTGTTGATTTTTTGACACACGTGCCGGAGCTTCAGCTTCAAACGGGCCGTCACCATCAGAGTTGCTGGAACCATGTCCCACTACTGGCTACTCTGTTTTATTCTGTGTTAAGTTTTTGAATGTGAATTTTCTGTGTTAAGAATAACAAAGAAAATGTAATGAAGTGATTTTAAAGTTTAAACTTTGTGTTAAATCTTGTGAGTCAGAGAGAGAGAGAGAGATGAGGTGTGGGTGGACATCAGATGATCAAATGTCAACAACCTGATTGGCCCAAGTATGAAGATGTGACGTCCACTGAGGGAAGGGGGGAGAAAGGGTGAGCAGGTATAAAAGTGAGGTGAAGAAGAGATTTGGGGTTCTTCCCTTTTGTCCTCTGTGAGATGAGCAGTTCAGAAGTTTGGATCTAAGAGGTTCACAGTTAAAATTCCAGCAGAGACGCTAAAAGGAGAACCACAGTCCAACCTGTGAATGTTTTTAACCCTTTGTGAAACAACAACAGGGCCGTACAGAGAGGTTTAAAGGGGCGGGTGCTCAAAGTTAAAAAGGGGCACATTGAACCAGGCTGAATAACAACAACACACATTCATCAAGAATCTAATATGGGAAGGGCAGGGCTATGTTGATCTGAGACTGTAGACATTAAAAAGTCCATAGGAGAGATGGTAGCTGATTAAACAAGTGTCATGAGATAATAACAAAATGCAAAGATTGGTGACAGCGCTTGGAACCATAAGGCAACAAAAAACTGTGAGAAATAATTTAGGCTCTGCCTGTGAATCACTCTTTGCTTCTCTTCTTCCTTCCATCCCATCATTTCATATATCACTCTCCACTTGCTATGTGAGAACAAGGCACAACTTGCTATTGCAATAAACTATAATCTAATTATCCACACCTAACAACTCTTGCACTTAATCTATAATAAAATGATGACAGAAAAATGTTATAGCCCTGCCTTTAGTAGCCTCACACAGCTCCTACTGTTTAGAATAGAATAGAATATAATTCAACTTTATTGTCATTGCACATGCACAGGTACAGGGCAACGAAATGCAGTTTGCATCCATCCAGAAGTGCTTTAGTGATATAGATATATTGCAGTAAATATTAGCAATAATATAGATATGTAAATATAGATATGTTTAAATAGATATGTTTAAATATAAATATGTTTCCTCCTCATGTCCTTACTAGGCATGTCTGGACAATGTTATATCATGAGTAATTTTTTTTTTTAAATCCATCTAAATAAAACACACACATGCACGCACACACAGTGACATTTTAGACCTTCTTCAGAATACTGTATATACTATGGGCATCATGGTGCTGATCCAGAATCCTTACATTATTATTTATTACTAGAGCTACAATAATAAAGCAATGAGGAGGCAAGGCAAGGCAAGGCAAGTTTATTTGTATAGCACAATTCAACAACAAGGTGATTCAAAGTGCTTTACAGAGACATTAGAAACAAGAACAAATAAAAAGCATGATTTAAAATTGAATAAAACAAGCAAATAAACTAACTAACTAACTAATTAACAAACAAACAAACAACAGTATATAAAATCAAAACAGATAAAATCAGAACAGTAGATAAAATCAGTAGTTAAATGTAAGTTTTGAAATTTAAGCTTAAAGTGTGGCTTTGGTGCTTTATTCAAATGCAGCTGAGAACAGGTGAGTCTTCAACCTGGATTTAAATAAACTGAGTGTTTCAGCTGATCTGAGGCTTTCTGGGAGTTTGTTCCAGATATAAGGAGCATAAAAGCTGAATGCAGCTTCTCCGTGTCTGGTTCTGACTCTGGGAACTGATAAAAGACCGGATCCAGATGACCTGAGGGATCTGGATGGGGAAGTAATAAATATGAAATAATGTCATTATGATGATTCCATTTGTTTCACTATCCACTCTGTGCAGGGCAAAGCTTATTACATTTTTAAACTGTAGAGATACAATAATTTTACTGCTGTAAAATCCAAATTTTGTCTTATTTAAAATATAAATCTAATATAATCTGCTTCTTAATGTATGTTCTTTAAAATACAGCGTGTGTGTTTTAATATATTATAATTATAATAATTATTATGTGGACATGCATATTAGATCGTTTTTTAGTGAAATATAATCCCTCCAGAAAGGCAGGAAAAGCCCGGAAACTTACTTTAAAACTAAATATGTTCTAAATACTTTAAAACTAAATATGTTCCCTAAAACGGTGACAGAGCTACAGACCCATGACAGCCTTACACAGGTAGCCAGCAGCTGTGACCAGCACAACTTGTGTAGTTAATAAAAGGACAGGTAATGTTTGTCACGCTGTTGCACACACAGCACGCTCGTTTGTTTCAGTTCGTCAGTTGCAACAAGACAGCTTACCAACGTGTACGTAATAAGCCAATACTCCTGTGTGCTACACACTACAGTGTGCGCTGTACACCTACTTACTGGTTTTGTCGCATCAGTCTGTGTCTCTGAGTTAACTTGTGTTTCTCATACAGCTCCGGACCGCTAAAAATGCGCGTGCTCTTTGTGAGCTCGTTCCCGGCTCGTAACCAGCGCGTTCTGTCGTCAAGGGCGATCATTGGTTAAATGTGATCATGTGACTGATGCAAGCCAGATCCTTTTATTTAGCAAAACTGTGATTAATAGTTAAATATTATTGTTGAGTGGCACAGACAGGACTCCGCACGCATGCACACAAAAGAAAATTTTTTTTTAAAAAGTTGCCTCAACAAAAGGGCACTTTGGGCACCCATCAGGAAAGGGGCGGGTGCTCAAGCCCCTATAGCCCCCCCCCTCTGGACGTGCCTGAACAACAAAGGCATAAATATGATCATATCAATATTATCTACTGGGTCAGACTCATAGGATCAGGGATTAGAACTCCTTTTATCAGAGAGATGAAATCTACTTCCTGTACAGGGTTGTTTTGTGGGCTTACCGATCGACAGAAACTAGAGTCAATAAAAAAACTGGACATTGGTCAATGTGTGTGGCACAGGGAAACAAGGACTGAGCGCTGTGTAGTCCCACATAAAGTCAGACACCTGCTCACCCTAGGTGGACCATGGCATGGTCTATATGGAGGATACAGACACTGCTGAAAACATGACTCTGTCTGGTTTAGATGATCAAATGTCTTTACTTTAGGAGGCTGTGGCTCAGAGTACAGTCACATAATGCCTTTGAATAAATGTAAAAAGCTTGTTTTTCTCCTGCTTTGATTTCTTTGTCCAGGTAGAAATTCTGCTTTTTGCCTCTAAACTCTGAAACAGTTTGAAACAAAGTTTGGCGCTCTAATCCTCTCTGTGTTTGTCCTTTGGTCAGATGGTGATATTGAATGAAATATTCCAGTATTCAGTAGCTCAGCAGCTTTGTAACATGTGGTTTTGCACACTGTTCAAACCTCAGATGTTTGTGTAAACAAGTGTGGAGGACACAAACTGACGGGGGGAGGAACGACATTTACTGTTGATGTGTCTGACATTTAGTCTCCATGAGTTCTCATAAGACTGAAGAACTCTGTGATCTCTAACATGCAGCTGTATGTTTTGAAATCATGTTTCTCATTCTCTGGACTTTACTAGACAACGAGTGAAGAACATGTAACGAATATCATCTTTAAAGTGATGAATAATAACTCTGCCTCTGTGTCTTCATAAAAAGATCGTACTTCTGAAAGGTCAGAGGGCAGCATCCACTCTGGGTTTACACAGTTTTGCAGCTTTAGCTCTTCTGAAGTTCAGCACCTGCTTTTTCAACCAATCAGAAGCCAGTATTGTAGAGAGTTCATATTTCTTTTCATGCAATTGAATAATTTTGAATGTTTAGGTGAATATTTATATTTAGAGTATTTTCTCGATCAGTGTCTTCAGTCCTGACCCTGAGTGCGTACGTTTAAAAATAAAGTGATATAACTTCTTTTACATTACTGTGAACTTCTTGTACAGTTTGACAGCTGATTGTTGTTGTGTTTTTATGGTTTATTTTATCCAGTTTGGCAAGCAATAACAAGATCCATTTTTAGTTACGTCCTGCTGCTTCTCCTGCTCTAGTAAAAAAAACCATAGGCTCACCCCAGTGCATGCTGGTCCTATACCAGTCTCTTTATTTATAGAAACAAAATGGCCCTACAGCTTTTACTGACTAATTTAACAAGGTAACATCAAACAAACAAAACATTGAAACAAATATTAACCTACAAATAAACTTGTAAATAAACCCCAAAATATAAGTAAACTAACAACAAACTTTAACTAATTTCAAAATAATAAAAAAATAAGAACAAATAGCTCCAACAGAAGTTATTGGTGCAGACTGAAGGTTCTGTAAACTACTCAGTCATAGAATGATTACGATATTGAACTAAAACAAATGCCTGAATCCTAAATTATGGACATCCTATTGTGGTGATCTAAAATGTAACACTAAATGTGATTAAAACACTAAAACTCTGGACTCCGGGGCTGAACGACCGCGGGGATCACCAGCCCGAGGAAAACACAAAATACACATGACTCCGTGAGAAAGACAATTCATTCTTGAATGAAGACGTTGATCAGACACATTTAAAATGTAGCCAATTGTGTTTATTATTAAATTATTAAGGAAATAGAAAAGCGGAGGAATAGAAAAGGGGGGAGGGGTGGGGGTTAAAGAAGAGGGTAAAGGAAAGGGATAGAAAGGAGGAAAGAGAGGAGAGAGAACCCCAACTATGCCCTCTGAGCAAGCACTGGGTGCGACAGTGGATAGGAACAACTCCCTTTAAAGGAAGAAACCTATGACAGAACCAGGCTCTAGAGGGGCCAGTCAACTGTCGGGACTGGTTGGGGGGTGAGGGTGAAAGAGAGAGGGGGGGCGGGAGATGGGGCAGGTGTTAGGAGTTAAGGTGAAAATTACGATGCAACGGTGGAGGAGGAAGACGGGGTGACATCAGCAGAAGGAAAAGTAGAAAAAGTAGAAAAAGCAGGAGTGCTCTTTCTCCAGAAGAAGCGGAAGCGTTTTTTCTTCTTTTCCGTGATCTTTTCCACGAGCACTCTTTTCTCTAGGATGAGGGTTCGTAACTCATCAATTGTTTGTGTGTTTTCCTTCTCAAGTTTCCTGCATGTTGTCTCCACTTCTTCTAATTTGCCTTGTTTTTCTTCCAGCCTTTCTTTCAGTTCTTTACATTTGGCCTCCTGCATAAGCTTTGCCTCGTGCATCTCTGTATAACTGTGTTGTAATTTGTTGTGTGTGTCTTGTAGCTGCTGACTTCTCTCGAGTTCTTGAAGTGTACACTGCAGGTCTTTGTTTGTTTTCTCTACTTGCTGCTTTAACATCTGCACCTCAGTGTTTTTGCACTTCAAGTTGTTGGAAAGTTTCTCCAGTTCTGTGTTTTTTCTCAGCATGTCACTGAGCTTACTCTGCATCTCTGAGCATTGTTTTTGCACTTTTTTCTTTTCCCCCTCCAGCTCAGTTGTTTTGGAGTTCAGTTGGTTATAACAGTCTTGCAGTTGTTGGTTTTTCCTCTCAAAGTCCTGGAGAATTTGTTTATCTTCTTTCTGCTTTATTTCCCATTGTTCTTTGTCTTGTAGGAAATCCTTATTTCTTTGCACTGTTTTATCAAGCTTTATTTTCAGCGCGGTGTATTTTTCCTCCACGCCTTCAAGCTTGGAGTCCGTTTCTTTCTGTTTAATTTCTAGTTGCTTTTTTTCTTGAAGCAACTCTTTATTTTTGTTCAGTGTTTTATCAAGCTTCGCCTGCAGTGCTTTGTACTTTCCCTCCATGCCTTGCAGTTTGCGCTGCTTTATGTCCATTTGTTCTTTTTCTTGGAGGAGTTCTTGATTTTTTTGCAGAGCTTCATCAAGCTTTATTTGCAAGGCTTCCTTGTGTTTCTCGCTGTCCTGAAGCTTGCAATCCATATCTTCCTTTTTCATGGTCTGTTGCGCTTTCTTTCGAAGAAACTCAACCCTTCCTTTCAGCACTTTTTCATTTATCTCAGTGCCTTGGAGTTTTATGACCAGTTGTTTCTTCTCTTGGAGGAGTTCTTGATTTTTTTGCAGAGCTTCATCCAGCTTTACTTGCAGCTCCTGAATCTTTTTTTCCCTCTCTTTCTCGTTTTTCTTCTGTTGGAGGATTTCTTCTGTTGGTTTTTCTTGTACTTTATTAAGCTTTGCTTGGAGCTCAAAGATCCTTCCCCGCATGTCTAGGAGTTCCATTTCTTTCTCCTTTATAATATCTTCCTTATCGAGAAGCTGTCTGAACAGTTTATCTGCTTCAGCGGTCCTTCTCTCACAGTGCTCTCTCAGTAAGATAATCTCCGTTCGTTGTTTAAAAAAACTTTCCCAGATGTAATTGGTGTACTCTGGCTGGGGCGGGTGTCGCGTATTGTGATTGTTCATGAGATTTTCCTCATGCATTTCTTCCAAGCACATCTTCTGCAGTTGAGTATCGTCTTCTCGATTGCAAAGAGGAGCGCTGGGCTTTACGTTTTCTCTTTTTTTCTGCTTTCTTGGAGACATGTTGGAATCTGTTAACAGTGACTCTGAAAAGGATCCAAAAAGGGCTTCTCTGGCGAACGTTCGTTTGAATGCTGCAAACATAAATGCTGCGAATAACGGACTAAAAGTTCTTGCGTCTCACCCCTATTTATAGGTTTTAGGATCAAAGGATCGAAGGATCACAGTGGTGGTAAGATTCTAAATGTGTGTGACATCACAGTTCCGTAAGCCAATGAGGTTGTCACATGACATTTGTGAGAGGGCATTCCTTACTTGGACAAATTATCAATAAGCTTTCAATACCAGTAACAATGGTGACAGTATAATTGACAATTATGTGTCCAGTATGTTGGCTGATTTGCTTTTACTTTTTGCATATGAAAATAAAAGCTGGGCTGATTTTAACACCATTACAAGAAGTGTTGTTAATTATTCTTTTTGAATCCTAATCAGGTTACCACAAATTGTCTTTTAATTTAGTAGAACTTGAAATGTTTGTCAGTGGATAAACAATTCATAATGCAAAGTC
This sequence comes from Rhamphochromis longiceps, assembly GCF_057381845.1. Classification (NCBI taxonomy): domain Eukaryota; kingdom Metazoa; phylum Chordata; class Actinopteri; order Cichliformes; family Cichlidae; genus Rhamphochromis; species Rhamphochromis longiceps. The sequence continues at coordinate 5,291,052 of NC_140574.1, forward strand.
AGAAACATCAAGTTATTCTTAGTACTGCATACTTGCAATACATAAGTTGTCCTAACAGTCATGTAGGGCATCTGTAGTTCAGGGGGTCGGGAAGCTCATCTTGTAACTGGATGTAATATTAGCAGACAGAGGGTTTGATGTTGCAGAATCTTTGGAGTTGTACCATGCTGAATTGAAGAGCCCAACTTTCACCAAAGGAAAGAACTAACTGGCCCCTAGATTGCCCAATCAAATCTCTTAATGCCACCAGCCCTCCCCTACCTTCACTGTGTGCTCAGCTTGTAGAAAAGAGTTGAGTGTGGAAGAAATGGCAAAAATGTGGAGCTGAAAAGCTAAGAGAGAAAAAGAAATTATATATAAATCAACGTGTCAAATTAATGGACATGTTAGTTATTGGAGTTCTGGCTGCATTTTATATATCTATATTGTGTCCTTTTTATAATAAATAATAAAAAACATTATTTATCCTCACTGTATGAACATTGTTGGAGTCCTTGAAGTCTCATCATGTTGAAGTTACTCATGTGATGTGATGTTGTTATAATGATCCAGCTGGTGTGCAGCCATCATATTAGAGTTCTCTTTCTTCTTCTGATTTTATACAATTTTTCTGTGATGGTGTCACATTTACAGTGGTCGCAACAATTGCACCTATAGGACCCTGAAAAACTGGTGCACAGACTTCAGAGTCTAATAAGTGTCACCACTGTAACCACTGCATAATGCAAACCATGACACGAGTTTATTCTTGGTGTGAAACTCATTTTGGTTCATAGACACCAATCTGACCTTAAGTGGAACAGACCCATAAAACTAATGCGTAATAAATAAATCGAAATTCTCCCATCATCATTCTTTGGTAGGAAGTCATAAATAGGAGTTAAATTCAGACTCTGCACGGCTGGCTTCTCCTGTAACCCTGCATGTTTCTAAGGTTTGTTTTCTTTCTTTTTTTGTTGTTGTTCTTGTGCTTTTTGTCCTCGGGTGAGGTTTGAAGTGTCTGTGTGGTGCAGCTGGTCTGGTCTGTCCAGGCTGCACCACACAGACACTTCCAATCACCACACATCAAAGTACAAAGCGTATGACGTCATCACATTCTGTGTTAGGAAGTCACATTTAGGAGTTAAATTCATTGTTCATCATACTCAAGAAATCTTTCTGTTATCTTGATTAACTTATCCCAACATTGTCAATCAGACTAAGTGATCACATGACGCTAGTTATCAACTCTATAAGGTAAATCAGGGTTTCCCATTTTAGCTACTAGCCTGTTTACATGAAAGGGGTGGCGTTGGGGGCATCTGACCAATCACATAGAGAGCAGCAGAACAGCTGACTTTACAAAGAAAGATAAAACTATAAACATGAAAAGGTTAAACACTTGTATTAATAAAGTTCAAATAGGAACTAAAAGTTCTTTTGCTGAGCTCTGTTGATGTTTACCAGTCTGGGAGAAAATACAAGCATAAATACAAAAATGGCCGTGGATATACTGGGAAAAGCATGTCGAATGATGAGCAGTGATACAGGAGACCAAGAGGAATTGCTCAGATAAGATTAAATGCTTTCATGGACGAGGACATGCTAGGGACAAGTGTTGCAGACAAAAGAAAAAACGAGATTAATGTTTATAGAGGAATTCAAAATGTTGTGAAATTGTTCTGCAGACAAATGGGAAAAGTCAAAGAACGAAGTTGAATTTAAGAATCTAAACTGATTAGACTACTGATGCTCATCAATGGAAAGATCCTCCCACTATCCATGGCACAGCAGTCCAAAGGGATCTTTCAGGTACTAACGTATTAACGTCATTAATATTCGCTTGTCCTGCTGCAGACTTTTCTATCCAATCTAACAGTGAGAGCAAGCATGTGGTGCCCCACCCACTGGCTACAGGCCACATATTTCTGCAGATAAAGGCACCACCGTATTTGCCTTTATTCCGATGAAATGTCCTCTAAAGGACGCCCACACAATTGATGAGAAGTCAGAGACCAGATGCCGATATTGTAATTCCATTAGAAAAAAGGCTGCACTTAAGTAGGGAAGATATGTGTAGGGTTTTTAAGGCCATTGCAGTCCCAAATGGAGGCAGATGGGGTATGTGAAGTTCAATATCTGTGGGCTGAGCACCCTGATACCACAACTCAAGAGTTCTGTTTCTGCGTTATCAAAGGTAGCCGGTCAGAATATTCTGGATAATCCTTCATAATTGATCAGAATTTGCCAAATAGACTTAACATGGTGTTAAGTCTGTCACATCATTTATGAAAGTCAAAGGTTAAAGTGTGATTTTCATCAAGAAGAACTTGAAAAGAGAAACTACATGACTATGACTCGACATTAGGCACAGACAGGAATGCTCAAGCGGTATTAGCTGTTTGAAGGTACATTAGGAAAATGTTGAACGTAATGCACAACAAGCACCTTATTTCCTCCACAGAAGGTTGATAATTAACCTTTAACCTCCGTCACTGTGATGTGTGAATACTTCTGCTACTTTACGAACTATTGTAATCATAAAACACTTTTAAAATCTGTATACTCCAATGATTTAAAAACAATAATACAGCAAACATTTAAAACCAATCTCATGACCAAGGGCGCTGCTGGCTTCAGGACCATGCAATAATCCATGTGTGGTTTGTATTTGTATTATAATACAGTCTGTAAGAAAGCCTTTTGTTATATTATTGAGAATATTGATCAACTAATTGTGATGGTGATGGTGCTCATCCGTCTTTTATCAGTCACTGCATTTTAACACAGTTTGCTCACCGTACATTCCAGTTTCTGGTCTCTGAAACCAGTCAGACCTGAGCTCCTGGGAGCCTCCCTCAGGTGAATGGTGGTTTTTAAACTTCGTACCACTTACAAAACTTCCCCAGCAGAACAATTGGTTTCAGGTTTATTCCTGTAAAGAGTCTGTACATGGTAGATAGTTGTTGTTGTTTTTTAAATATCGGACACATAATCAGGAAAACACAAAAGGGAAACATTTGTCTTCTTTCTTTTTCATTTTCCCAGCACTAGTTTATTACATCACAGCTTAAAACACTGATTCCAGTATTCAACTAGTTATACATCATTTCCATCCCTTCTTCTTACTGTGTTGAGCCATCAGAGATGCTTCATATTTCCATGTTTTACAGGATTGTCTGCCTGGAGTCTGTCGTCATTGTGCTTAAATAGTAGTTTTGACTTTTCATATAAATGTCAGGATAGGCAGCATCTTCTTTAACTAGTTCAAGCTGCCAAAATTAATCCAGAATTAAATTTTAATCCTCATAAAAGGCTGAAAATAATTGTTCTGAATCCAAAACAGTTAGATGTAGTTTGTTAATTTCCCTCGTTTTGTTATTACCCTAGAGTAGCTTTGGTGTATCTTTTCTCTCTCAGTTAATATTTATTATAAACATTCATCATAACAGCATATATGCAATTACTGGTTACTTTGTTAGGTACACCTTGTTTATAGCAGGTATGACCCCTGTTGCTGACAGAACTGCGTCATGAAGTCATGTTCATTAATTGTTGACTTGAATCTGCCGTTCCACCTCATCCCAAAGATGCTCTATTGGAGTACAGTGAACTCATCTTCATGTTCAAGAAACCAGTTTGAGATGATTTGAGATGATTTTGAGATGGAGTGGTAAAGTCTATGTTTTTAGGGGAAATCACTGAAAAAGAAATCATTGTAGCAGAATCTAAAAACAAGACATCCATGATGGGTTAGACATGGTCATCGTAAAAAAGACCTTGGATTGTATAATCAAACCTCTATGTTATATTTTTAATCTCTCATTTTATTCGGCTGTATTTCCTGACCGAATGAAAGTGGTAAAAGTTATCCCTCTTTATAAATCGGGAGACAGACATAGTTTTAATAATTATAGACCAATATCATTGCTATCACAGTTTTCTAAAGTGCTTGAAAAACTCTTTGCACAAAGATTTGATAGTTTCATTGAAAAACATCAACTGTTAAGCGAAAGTCAGTACGGATTTCGACGGAACAGATCAACAGCAATAGCATTAATGAGTACTATTGAAGACATTTCATCAGCAACACATCATAATAAATATACTATTCATTGATTTAAGAAAAGCTTTTGACACTCTGCAACACTCCATCTTGATTTCTAAGTTAAGAACTTATGGTGTGAGAGGAATAGTATTGAACTGGTTAAGCAGCTATTTACATAATAGGTTTCAGTATGTGCAGTGTTTAGGCAATTCATCTGATAGAATGAAAATAGAATGTGGGGTCCCTCAAGGTTCTGTTTTAGGACCAAAACTTTTTAATTTATATATAAATGACATTTGTGATGTGTCAAAAATGTTGAATTTTGTTTTGTTTGCAGACGATACAAATTTTTATTGTTCCGGAGAGAACTTGAAAGAATTGGCTAAAATTATGGTTATTGAAATGAAAAAAATGAAAAAATGGTTTGATGTAAATGAGTTATCACTGAATTTGGAAAAAACAAAGTTTATGATATTGGGAAACCGTGTAAAGGAGGAAGAGATAGTATTATCTATAGAGGGAGTATTAATTGAAAGAGTGACAGAATTCCGTTTTCTGGGTGTAATAGTGGATGACAAGTTAACATGGAAATCACATATTGAACATGTTAAAAAAAAGGTTGGCTAAAAGTATTTATATCCTGGGTAATGTTAGATATATATTAGATTACAAGACAATGACAATATTATATTTTTCATTGTTTCTACCCTATCTGAGCTATTGTGTTGAAGTATGGGGGAATACATACGTGACTAATATGAAACCATTATATTTATTACAGAAGAGAGCGATTCGAATTACGCATATTGTTAAATATAGAGAACACACTAATAATTTGTTTATAAAATCGAAATTGTTAAAACTAGAAGACATAGTGAAATTACAGACTTTAACTATTATGTTTAGGGCGAAAAATAAAACACTACCTCTTAAGTTACAAAGTTTATTTGTATTGTGTTCAGAAAATGGGGACGGCAGAAGGAAGTTTTATTTTAAGCACCTGTTTGCTCGAACCACACAAAGGCAAATGTGTCCAACAGTCATCGGCATAAGAAACTGGAATTCTCTCAGTGATCATCTTAAGTGTTGTATAAATGTTTCTCAATTTAAAATCTGCTATAAGAATAAAATGATAAACCAATATGAAGAAGTTGAAAAGAATAGAATTTAATTGCAGAAAAATGATCCTTTTAGTTTGATATTTAGTGGTATTGCTCATTGTTGAGTATATTGTTCTGTTTGCTTTGTTTTGTTATGTGCAGAAAATTGTCATAGCGTAATTTTGGTTGCCTACTTGTATTACCACAGATAGGGGGCAGGTATCAATAAGAATTTATTCTTCTTCCTGCTCCTTTTCATGCATGGAAACAGTGTTACTTTAATTGAAAGGAAGGTTGTGTATGGGAATGCATTACTGCTGTACCATGTGTGAAACAAAAACGGACTTTTCCCCCATTCCATGCAAGGCCACCTGGGTTGGCTGGAAGACTGTTTACTTAGCCTAGCAGGGCGAAGGACACTGTCTCAGCTGAACTCTGGACACACACACACACACACACACACACACACACACACACACACACACACACACACACACACACACACACACACACACACACACACACACGTGTTGGATATGCACACACTGATCCCCCCTCCGTTTCCAAACGCCTTCGATGCTTGTGCCCTACCGGGGCAGATGGCAGTCGACTGGACCAGCGCAGACATGCTGCAGGACCGGATGCACTGTCTACACCGGCTCTCTCTTACCCTTTACCCGCCCCTGTTGCTTGTCTTGTGTTTCTATGGTGTATTGATAGCCATGTGCTTTTTGTGCTGAGGTGTTTTTTCTGTTATCAAACTGTTCTCCCACTAGGAGCTCAGTCTGAGTGGAGTTTTTTTCTCCTCCTCTTACCTCATGTTATGTATTTTTGTTGTTTTTTTCCTATCAGCCTACCTTTCTGACATGTCTCCCCAATGTGATGTTTGTGTAAAGTTGGTCAGAAGGTTTCTCTGTAAGTGTGCATGCGCCATTAGCGTGCTGCCTGCTGTAACCCTAATTTCCTTCGGGATTAATGAAGTATTCTGATTCTGATTTACCCATTAAGATTTTAAATGAACGATAAACAAAGGCCAAGAAAACTGAGTTAAACTCCTGAGTCTACTATATATTTGCACCATGAAGAAATGAATTCTTTGCACCAGTAATAAATAATCAAATATATCAAATTATCATCAATATTTAAATAAATGAACCATTGCACCAAACAAAACAACAATTCAACAGACAGTTCTATAAACCTGTGGATGATTCAAAGTGCTGCTATAACTGCACAACAAAACTGCAGTGAGAAAAGCTTTGGATGTTCAGTTTAGTTATAATGACAGTTAAACAACTAAAATACTCGATTAAGTAGGTGAGAAAAAGTTACATTTACTGGATCAGTTTAAGACCAAAATACATTTGAATGAATTACTGACATGGACACTTTGTGAAAAATTACTAAACAGTTCAGGCAAAATTTTACTAAAACCTTGAATTAAACTTGAAAGTTTTCATTTAAACTCCACTGTGACTGTGTACACAGTAAAGACTACAAAATAATGTGTTTGTTTGTTTTGTAAACACTGTGGACCGATCTGCATTTGTTGTTGCTAAATTTAAATATTTGTTACTATTTAATGATCATAATCTCATTTGAACATAGGTTTGATTTAGTGGAGTCAGTTGTTCCCATGCATCATTCTGTAAGTGTGAGAATGAACTAAGATTAGAAAATGTCAAAATATAAAGTTTGATTTATTTTTATTCATCACAGCATCCTAAACTTTGCTGAACTTTTTGAAATATAAAATGAACTCACTGAGTGTTGACTGTCAAATTTCAAAGCACCAAGTAAAGATAAACTATTAAACTTTAACTGGGTTAGACTTGTTACTGCATGATGTAATCACACATACCACACCCTGCATCATGTGATTGGCTCTTGGTCGCTCTGTAAGAATATATCTCCCTTCACAGATGTGTCTGTATCAGGATGGGTCTAAAGGTGAACAAGAGCAGAGATCTGTTTCCCTTCAGAGCACAGAGGTTGTTTCTGTTCAGAGGAAGTGAAACTGTCTGACAGTCACTGAGAGACGGTGAAACGGCACAGCACATGAATCAAATGGATCAAACAAAATTCTGCTGTTCAGTCTGTTTGGAGCTACTGAAGGATCCGGTGACTATTCCCTGTGGACACAGCTACTGCATGAACTGTATTAAAAGCTTCTGGGATGAAGAGGAAGAGAAGAAAATCTACAGCTGCCCTCAGTGCCGGAGGACTTTCACAGCGAGGCCTGTCCTGGTGAAAAACACCATGTTAGCAGATTTAGTGGAGGAGCTGAAGAAGACTGGACTCCAAGCTGCTCCTGCTGATCACTGCTATGCTGGACCTGAAGATGTGGCCTGTGATGTCTGCACTGGAAGAAAAATGAAAGCCTTCAAGTCCTGTTTAGTCTGTCTGGCATCTTACTGTGAGAAACACCTTCAGCCTCATTATGATTCACCTACATTCAAGAAACACAAGCTGGTGGAGCCCTCCAAGAAGCTCCAGGAGAACATCTGCTCTCGTCATGATGAGGTGATGAAGATGTTCTGCCGTACTGATCAGCAGAGTATCTGTTATCTCTGCTCTGTGGATGAACATAAAGGCCACGACACAGTCTCAGCTGCAGCAGAAAGGACTGAGAGGCAGAGAGAGCTGGAGGTGAGTCGACAAAACATCCAGCAGAGAATCCAGGACAGAGAGAAAGATGTGAAGCTGCTTCAACAGGAGGTGGAGGCCATCAATCAGTCTGCTGATCAAACAGTGGAGCACAGTGAGAAGAGCTTCACTGAGCTGATCCATCTCATCCAGAAAAGAAGCTCTGATGTGAAGCAGCAGATCAGATCCCAGCAGGAAACTGAAGTGAGTCGAGTCAAAGAGCTTCAGGAGAAGCTGGAGCAGGAGATCACTGAGCTGAAGAGGAAAGATGCTGAGCTGAAGCAGCTCTCACACACAGAGGATCACATCCAGTTTCTACACAACTACCCCTCACTGTCAGCACTCAGTGAGTCTACAGACTCATCCAGCATCAATATCCGTCCTCTGAGCTACTTTGAGGATGTGACAGCAGCTGTGTCAGAGGTCAGAGATAAACTACAGGACATTCTGAGAGAGGAATGGACAAACATCTCACTGACAGTCACTGAAGTGGATGTTTTAGTGCCAGATCCACCAGCAGAGCCAAAGACCAGAGCTGAATTCTTAAAATATTCGCGTAACATCACACTGGATCCAAACACAGCAAACAAACTGCTGTTATTATCAGAGGGGAACAGAAAAGCAACAGCAGTGATTCAACAACAGTCTTATTCTGATCATCCAGACAGATTCACTTGGTGGTTTCAGGTTCTGAGTAGAGAGAGTCTGACTGGACGTTGTTACTGGGAGGTGGAGAGGAGAGGGGAAGGAGTTTGTGTAGCAGTCGCATACAAGAATATCAGCAGAAAAGGAGGTTATGAATGTGTTTTTGGATGTAATGACAAATCTTGGGTATTAAATTGTAACAACAACAGTTTTACATGTTGGTACAACAACATCAAAACTCCTGTCTCAGGTCCTCGTTCCTCCAGAGTAGGAGTGTACCTGGATCACAGAGCAGGTATTTTGTCCTTCTACAGCGTCTCTGAAACCATGACTCTCCTCCACAGAGTCCAGACCACATTCACTCAGCCGCTCTATGCTGGACTGTTGGTTTACTATAATTATGGAGACACAGCTGAGTTGATTAAGCTCAAATAGACTGAAGTCTTTCATATTGTGGGTTTAAATCTGTATTTTAGTTTCATTTTATTTTCTCTCCATCATTTCTGCACAGAGATCAGCTGTCAGTCAAACATTATGGGTGGTACCTCCACATCTTCTAGTTGTTCTCTTGATGTTTCTGAGTTTTTAAAGGAGATCTTTCCTGTGACTGTTTATGGAGGCTATCACTGCTCATCATCATTTTGATTTACTAAAATATTTCTCCACATGAAAATGTAAACTTCTCTATCCTCTAAATGTTTCTGGAATATTTGTCTTGAAAAATGTCGACATTTCTCTTTATGAGTATGGCAGACCGTGTGTGTGTGTTTGTGTTTGTTTTGGTCAAAATCATCAAACAAATGAGGAAAAACTGTGATTTTAATGAATGAATTCATATATTGTGTTGATGTTTTATTGTGTGAATAAACTGGAAGGTTTGACTATAAATCAAACTTTGAACAAAGTCTTTTCTTCTGTCTTCATTCCAGGATCTCACTCAAATCTGATGCAGAAAATATGAAACTAATCTGAGAGAATAACTGAAGCAGTTTTCCTCCTGAAGCATCACAAAGTTCAGAGTTCATGTTTAGAGCAGAAGATTCAGCAGTCGCTCTGTGACCTTTCAACTTTCTTCACTAAAACAGCTTCATTACAGAGAAACAAGTCACATTTTCTTCATGTTCTTAAGTCCTTTAAAATGTTTTTAATGGTCCTTGAATGCAGCATCAGTGTCGCAGGTTTAAAAGGTCACTTTCTGTTGTGTTCAAAGATTTCCTTCAGATATGGTCTTTAATCAGTAAAGCCAGTGATACAGCAGTGTCATTAGCTGTGTTATTGGCACCAGGCTGTGTTTATGTATGTATTTAATTCTGTCTGAGGATGTCTTCAGCATGAAATGATCATTTGCTCAGCTGCTGTGTCTCAAACGACTCCTACAGTCTTTGCTTATGTGACCAACTTTTAAACAACCAAAACAAATTCCCCTTTCCTTGATAAAAGTCAACTTATCCCGATGCATTTTAGCTTTAAACTGCTTACAATTCTCTAGTAAATGATTGCTGTGTGAACAAAACAAACAACTATGCAGAACAGTGGAATTTGTTCTGCTTCCAGTTGATTGAGTTTTGACTCCTGGAACTGTACTGACATTAGTGGCAAAACTACTTCCCTTTTTTCTTTGCTTGGTGGAACTTGAAACTTTAAAGCTGTTTCCAGATTGTGAGTCTTGGATGTTGCCAAACACTGGATCTTATGCTACTTTCACCTGTTTTATTATGAAGGCAACCAGATCAGTGAACACTGCTCTGTGACCATTTTGTTCCTGCAGTTCATAGGCAACAACTCTCCATTTTTCACTCAATTTGTATGGAAGTTTCATAACAATCATTCTCTTGAAGTGTCTGTGTGGTGCAGCTGGTCTGGTCTGTCCAGGCTGCACCACACAGACACTTCCAATCACCACACATCAAAGTACAAAGCGTATGACGTCATCACATTCTGTGTTAGGAAGTCACATTTAGGAGTTAAATTCATTGTTCATCATACTCAAGAAATCTTTCTGTTATCTTGATTAACTTATCCCAACATTGTCAATCAGACTAAGTGATCACATGACGCTAGTTATCAACTCTATAAGGTAAACCAGGGTTTCCCATTTTAGCTACTAGCCTGTTTACATGAAAGGGGTGGCGTTGGGGGCATTTGACCAATCACATAGAGAGCAGCAGAACAGCTGACTTTACAAAGAAAGATAAAACTATAAACATGAACAGGTTAAACACTTGTATTAATAAAGTTCAAATAGGAACTAAAAGTTCTTTTGCTGAGCTCTGTTGATGTTTACCAGTCTGGGAGAAAATACAAGCATAAATACAAAAATGGCCGTGGATATACTGGGAAAAGCATGTCGAATGATGAGCAGTGACACAGGAGACCAAGAGGAATTGCTCAGATAAGATTAAATGCTTTCATGGACGAGGACATGCTAGGGACAAGCGTTGCAGACAAAAGGAAAAAAACGAGATTAATGTTTATAGAGGAATTCAAAATGTTGTGAAATTGTTCTGCAGACAAATGGGAAAAGTCAAAGAATGAAGTCGAATTTAAGAATCTAAACTGATTAGACTACTGATGCTCATCAATGGAAAGATCCTCCCACTATCCATGGCACAGCAGTCCAAAGGGATCTTTCAGGTACTAACGTATTAACGTCATTAATATTCGCTTGTCCTGCTGCAGACTTTTCTATCCAATCTAACAGTGAGAGCGAGCATGTGGTGCCCCACCCACTGGCTACAGGCCACATATTTCTGCAGATAAAGGCACCACCGTATTTGCCTTTATTCCGATGAAATGTCCTCTAAAGGACGCCCACACAATTGATGAGAAGTCAGAGACCAGATGCCGATATTGTAATTCCATTAGAAAAAAGGCTGCACTTAAGTAGGGAAGATATGTGTAGGGCTTTTAAGGCCATTGCAGTCCCAAATGGAGGCAGATGGGGTATGTGAAGTTCAATATCTGTGGGCTGAGCACCCTGATACCACAACTCAAGATTTCTGTTTCCGCGTTATCAAAGGTAGCCGGTCAGAATATTCTGGTTAATCCTTCATAATTGATCAGAATTTGCCAAATAGACTTAACATGGTGTTAAGTCTGTCACATCATTTATGAAAGTCAAAGGTTAAAGTGTGATTTTCATCAAGAAGAACTTGAAAAGAGAAACTACATGACTATGACTCGACATTAGGCACAGACAGGAATGCTCAAGCGGTATTAGCTGTTTGAAGGTACATTAGGAAAATGTTGAACGTAGTGCACAACAAGCACCTTATTTCCTCCACAGAAGGTTGATAATTAACCTTTAACCTCCGTCACTGTGATGTGTGAATACTTCTGCTACTTTACGAACTATTGTAATCATAAAACACTTTTAAAATCTGTATACTCCAATGATTTAAAAACAATAATACAGCAAACATTTAAAACCAATCTCATGACCAAGGGCGCTGCTGGCTTCAGGACCATGCAATAATCCATGTGTGGTTTGTATTTGTATTATAATACAGTCTGTAAGAAAGCCTTTTGTTATATTATTGAGAATATTGATCAACTAATTGTGATGGTGATGGTGCTCATCCGTCTTTTATCAGTCACTGCATTTTAACACAGTTTGCTCACCGTACATTCCAGTTTCTGGTCGCTGAAACCAGTCAGACCTGAGCTCCTGGGGGCCTCCCTCAGGTGAATGTTGTTTTTTAAACTTCGTACCACTTACGAAACTTCCCCAGCAGAACAATTGGTTTCAGGTTTATTCCTGTAAAGAGTCTGTACATGATAGATAGTTGTTGTTGTTTTTTAAATATCGGACACATAATCAGGAAAACACAAAAGGGAAACATTTGTCTTCTTTCTTTTTCATTTTCCCAGCACTAGTTTATTACATCACAGCTTAAAACACTGATTCCAGTATTCAACTAGTTATACATCATTTCCATCCCTTCTTCTTACTGTGTTGAGCCATCAGAGATGCTTCATATTTCCATGTTTTACAGGATTGTCTGCCTGGAGTCTGTCGTCATTGTGCTTAAATAGTAGTTTTGACTTTTCATATAAATGTCAGGATAGGCAGCATCTTCTTTAACTAGTTCAAGCTGCCAAAATTAATCCAGAATTAAATTTTAATCCTTATAAAAGGCTGAAAATAATTGTTCTGAATCCAAAACAGTTAGATGTAGTTTGTTAATTTCCCTCGTTTTGTTATTACCCTAGAGTAGCTTTGGTGTATCTTTTCTCTCTCAGTTAATATTTATTATAAACATTCATCATAACAGCATATATGCAATTACTGGTCACTTTGTTAGGTACACCTTGTTTATAGCAGGTATGACCCCTGTTGCTGACAGAACTGCGTCATGAAGTCATGTTCATTAATTGTTGACTTGAATCTGCCGTTCCACCTCATCCCAAAGATGCTCTATTGGAGTACAGTGAACTCATCTTCATGTTCAAGAAACCAGTTTGAGATGATTTGAGATGATTTTGAGATGGAGTGGTAAAGTCTATGTTTTTAGGGGAAATCACTGAAAAAGAAATCATTGTAGCAGAATCTAAAAACAAGACATCCATGATGGGTTAGACATGGTCATCGTAAAAAAGACCTTGGATTGTATAATCAAACCTCTCTGTTATATTTTTAATCTCTCATTTTATTCGGCTGTATTTCCTGACCGAATGAAAGTGGTAAAAGTTATCCCACTTTATAAATCGGGAGACAGACATAGTTTTAATAATTATAGACCAATATCATTGCTATCACAGTTTTCTAAAGTGCTTGAAAAACTCTTTGCACAAAGATTTGATAGTTTCATTGAAAAACATCAACTGTTAAGCGAAAGTCAGTACGGATTTCGACGGAACAGATCAACAGCAATAGCATTAATGAGTACTATTGAAGACATTTCATCAGCAACACATCATAATAAATATACTATTCATTGATTTAAGAAAAGCTTTTGACACTCTGCAACACTCCATCTTGATTTCTAAGTGAAGAACTTATGGTGTGAGAGGAATAGTATTGAACTGGTTAAGCAGCTATTTACATAGGTTTCAGTATGTGCAGTGTTTAGGCAATTCATCTGATAGAATGAAAATAGAATGTGGGGTCCCTCAAGGTTCTGTTTTAGGACCAAAACTTTTTAATTTATATATAAATGACATTTGTGATGTGTCAAAAATGTTGAATTTTGTTTTGTTTGCAGACGATACAAATTTTTATTGTTCCGGAGAGAACTTGAAAGAATTGGCTAAAATTATGGTTATTGAAATGAAAAAAATGAAAAAATGGTTTGATGTAAATGAGTTATCACTGAATTTGGAACAAACAAAGTTTATGATATTCGGAAACCGTGTAAAGGAGGAAGAGATAGTATTATCTATAGAGGGAGTATTAATTGAAAGAGTGACATAATTCCGTTTTCTGGGTGTAATAGTGGATGACAAGTTAACATGGAAATCACATATTGAACATGTTAAAAAAAAGTTGGCTAAAAGTATTTATATCCTGGGTAATGTTAGATATATATTAGATTACAAGACAATGACAATATTATATTTTTCATTGTTTCTACCCTATCTGAGCTATTGTGTTGAAGTATGGGGGAATACATACGTGACTAATATGAAACCATTATATTTATTACAGAAGAGAGCGATTCGAATTACGCATATTGTTAAATATAGAGAACACACTAATAATTTGTTTATAAAATCGAAATTGTTAAAACTAGAAGACATAGTGAAATTACAGACTTTAACTATTATGTTTAGGGCGAAAAATAAAACACTACCTCTTAAGTTACAAAGTTTATTTGTATTGTGTTCAGAAAATGGGGACGGCAGAAGGAAGTTTTATTTTAAGCACCGGTTTGCTCGAACCACACAAAGGCAAATGTGTCCAACAGTCATCGGCATAAGAAACTGGAATTCTCTCAGTGATCATCTTAAGTGTTGTATAAATGTTTCTCAATTTAAAATCTGCTATAAGAATAAAATGATAAACCAATATGAAGAAGTTGAAAAGAATAGAATTTAATTGCAGAAAAATGATCCTTTTAGTTTGATATTTAGTGGTATTGCTCATTGTTGAGTATATTGTTCTGTTTGCTTTGTTTTGTTATGTGCAGAAAATTGTCATAGTGTAATTTTGGTTGCCTACTTGTATTACCACAGATAGGGGGCAGGTATCAATAAGAATTTATTCTTCTTCCTGCTCCTTTTCATGCATGGAAACAGTGTTACTTTAATTGAAAGGAAGGTTGTGTATGGGAATGCATTACTGCTGTACCATGTGTGAAACAAAAAAAATATTGTTTGCACCTGTAATAAATAATCAAATATATCAAATTATCATCAATATTTAAATAAATGAACCATTGCACCAAACAAAACAACAATTCAACAGACAGTTCTATAAAACTGTGGATGATTCAAAGTGCTGCTATAACTGCACAACAAAACTGCAGTGAGAAAAGCTTTGGATGTTCAGTTTAGTTATAATGACAGTTAAACAACTAAAATACTCGATTAAGTAGGTGAGAAAAAGTTACATTTACTGGATCAGTTTAAGACCAAAATACATTTGAATGAATTACTGACATGGACACTTTGTGAAAAATTACTAAACAGTTCAGGCAAAATTTTACTAAAACCTTGAATTAAACTTGAAAGTTTTCATTTAAATTCCACAGTGACTGTGTACACAGGAAAAACTACAAAATAATGTTTGTTTGTTTGTTTTTTAAACATTGTGGACCGATCTGCATTTGTTGTTGCTAAATTTAAATATTTGTTACTATTTAATGATCATAATCTCATTTGAACATAGGTTTGATTTAGTGGAGTCAGTTGTTCCCATGCATCATTCTGTAAGTGTGAGAATGAACTAAGATTAGAAAATGTCAAAATATAAAGTTTGATTTATTTTTATTCATCACAGCATCCTAAACTTTGCTGAACTTTTTGAAATATAAAATGAACTCGCTGAGTGTTGACTGTCAAATTTCAAAGCACCAAGTAAAGTTAAACTATTAAACTTTAACTGGGTCAGACTTGTTACTGCATGATGTAATCACACATACCACACCCTGCATTATGTCATTGCCTCTTGGTCGCTCTGTAAGAATATATCTCCCTTCACAGATGTGTCTGTATCAGGATGGGTCTAAAGGTGAACAAGAGCAGAGATCTGTTTCCCTTCAGAGCACAGAGGTTGTTTCTGTTCAGAGGAAGTGAAACTGTCTGACAGTCACTGAGAGACGGTGAAACGGCACAGCACATGAATCAAATGGATCAAACAAAAATCTGCTGTTCAGTCTGTTTGGATCTACTGAAGGATCCGGTGACTATTCTATAAATAGTTCTATACTATATACTACTATATATAGTAGTATATACTACTATATACATATATATATATACTATATATAGTACTATATACTACTATAAATAGTTCTATTCTATACTATAAAAACTGTGATTTTAATGAATGAATTCATATATTGTGTTGATGTTTTATTGTGTGAATAAACTGGAAGGTTTGACTATAAATCAAACTTTGAACAAAGTCTTTTCTTCTGTCTTCATTCCAGGATCTCACTCAAATCTGATGCAGAAAATATGAAATTAATCTGAGAGAATAACTGAAGCAGTTTTCCTCCTGAAGCATCACAAAGTTCAGAGTTCATGTTTAGAGCAGAAGATTCAGCAGTCGCTCTGTGACCTTTCAACTTTCTTCACTAAAACAGCTTCATTACAGAGAAACAAGTCACATTTTCTTCATGTTCTTAAGTCCTTTAAAATGTGTTTAATGGTCCTTGAATGCAGCATCAGTGTGGCAGGTTTAAAAGGTCACTTTCTGTTGTGTTCAAAGATTTCCTTCAGATATGGTCTTTAATCAGTAAAGCCAGTGATACAGCAGTGTCATTAGCTGTGTTATTGGCACCAGGCTGTGTTTATGTATGTGTTTAATTCTGTCTGAGGATGTCTTCAGCATGAAATGATCATTTGCTCAGCTGCTGTGTCTCATCTCTTATCAGACATTGGTTGGAACAGAGTTTTGTTGCTGACCATCTGACAAGAGGGTGAAGAAAAGCTTCAGGCTTCATTTGGACACTACGTTGGACAGAAGTCTCCACAAAAATGACTCAGAAACACAAATATTATTAATGAAAGTCCAAATGTCAAAAAGGGGTCATACATGATCCTGAGAAATGTCCTTGAACATTTGAACATGAGTCAGAGGGTTGTCAGGTTTCTACACTGCATCGTGGCATCAAGCCTGAGATGTCTGTGGAAACAAGTATGGAGGACACAAATGCACAGACGCAGTCGAGCTGTTTACTGCTGATGAGGAAGGAAAATAGTCTGTTGGATATTAAAGCAGCATTTATTAGAGTAAGAACAGATACTTGTGTCCTTCATTTGATCCCCGTCAATTTACAGAAGACTTAAGGACCCTTTGACTTCTAACATACAGCTGCATGTTTACAATTTTATTATTGATTTATTTCTAGCAAAGCGAGACTTTACTGATTAAAGACATATAATCAGACATATTACTGTTACTTTCTGAAAAAGACTCACATAAAGCAGATTTATCACAAGCAAACATCAAGACACATCCTTCATGGCTTAAAGTTGCAGTGGGACTCTTTCGCCATCTGGTGGTTGTAACAGTTATGACAACTGTTCCTGCATATATGTCCCTCCTCAGTGTGAAGAAGACTGGACTCCAAGCTGCTCCTGCTGATCACTGCGTGTTCCTCCTGTGTCTAAAATCTATTTCCATTATGAATCAGGAAACTGTTTGCACCAATCATAAAGCCAATAAAATACGTCACACACTAAGAAATAACAAAAAGGAATTGTGCATTTCAAGGAGATTTTTCCCTCGTTTTTTGAAATCATAAGAATACAAACTAATGCAAGACTGTCATGTTTTCATAAGTTTGTAGAGACACTGTTCTGTTGTATTCTAGGACATCAGTCACTTTTTAAATGCATGCTACTCCTCATCATCATCAGCATCATCATCAGCACCCATGACCTCCTTTTAGTCTTTGTTTTGTTATTTTTCAGAGTTCAGGAGACGTTCTTATGGGATTTCCACAGTGTACAAGTACTGTTTAGAGCCTTTACCTAAAAGAAAAGAGTAAAGTACAAAGTAGATTTACTCACTGCAGGAAAATAATGCCTCAATCTGATATATTGTCTTATATGACAAACTGAAAGTGATGCATCAAAGTGTAAGCAGCATTTTCCTGTTACAGCTGGTCTAGATGGAACTGATCTGATCTCCTTTATGTGCAGGTAGATATCCAGTGGGTTTGCTAAGGGTCACAGATGAGGGGCTGTGTGAGATGTTTAATGGGAAAGGAAATAAAACCATTGTTCCAGACCTGCAGCTAAGATACTCGAGTATCTTCAAATATGAAGCTGAGTATTACTTCCATACTTTCCTCCACTGCTGATGACCTTGTTACCTGCTGCTCCCTGTTAATGATCAGCCTCAGTTCTGATAGTAAACTGTTGGCTCTCGTTCTGTCAGGTTGTTGCTCAGTGACGTCTTGTTTTCATTTTCCTTCTTCTTCAAATGTGTCTTCCTTTAACTCTTTGCTTTTGTTTCTGCTTCAAACACCAAATGATACACGTGCTGCACCTCTGATGGTTTGTCAGAGAGCAGAACAATTTACATTACAGAGAATATTTTACAGTTGAACATAAACTTTCACTTTTTTCCTCTAAAGTGTGCTCACTGGTTTTTCCAGCTGCTGTGAGATGTTTCTGCCTGACTGTAAAGATGGAAATAAACACAGATGGAAACACTGAGTCAGAGTGTTGCTGCTGGTTAGTCAGTATATTAACAGAACATGGTTCATAAAACTGCTCCTACAACTGTTTTTGAATCAGTTTTAAAGACACTTTATTGTTCTGTTTTTGTCTTTTGGCATTTCTGTGCTAATTTCTTGTTTTAATGGTGCTCTAATTTAAACTGATTTTTCCTATTTTAATACCTAAATAAATAATCATTTATTTTTTGTTCATTTGTCTAAATTCTGGGAAAAGAAAGAAGTTTGTATTTGTTTAAGATACAATGAAATCATATTTTGACATATTGGAAGATGACATGGAGCTGAAAAAATACTACAGGTATAAATGGAAACTCCAGTTTATTTCTGTTATTTCCTGTGATAGTGTTTGTACACTCGCTCATGATAACTGTTCATTCAGCTGCTGTTTTTGTCTGCTGGACATCTTTAGCTTTCAGTAAGGATGCATTCATCTTTTTGAACCACATTTCTTATGAGACTCAGAGTTTACATTTTGGAAATGTGGTGAGACCTGGGGTAGAAAGAGACTGAAGCCAGCTTCAACCTCGGCAGTTTTGTGTGTGTGTGAAGCAGAAAGATAAGAACTGTGTGGCCAACTCATCACACACATAATCCTGAATCAGAAAAACAGCATCAAGTGTTGTAATTGTTAAACACAGAAGTGTGATTTATATGTGGTTTTACTGATGGTTAACACAGTCGCACAAACACCTGAAACTGATCAAAATATAAAACAACATATTAAACATAAATATGTGCCAGTTACCAGAACTTATATGTGGTTTCACTGAGGTTTAATTCTGCTCAGTTTATCAATACTCACTCATACAAAAGTTGGTTATGTCTTATTGATTATTTGGCTTTAGGTTTTCCAGTTTTCCAGCTGCTGCTGTTTAATGTTTGCCTGGGAAAAGAAATTTCAGTTAGTGTGGGAAGTTTGGTTAAGCTGGTGGAAAACAATACTGTTACACTGACCTTTTGGATAAGATTGTCTTACCTGTGGTTTCTCTGATGTGCACGACAAAACAGTCTCCAGGCAGCTTGAGTGCCCATTTAAAGGTTCCTGGTGGTACCAAGTGATTGAAGAGAGGATTGAAAAGCCATATTAGTTTATTGTAGATTGTAGTCAGTTGGCCAAGCTTGTAATGAAAAACGGTTCATTACTCGAAGCTTTCATCACAGTCCTCTTTGGTGACATCTGGTGGACAAATATATGAAGAGCAGCTTGAGTCTGCAGCTTATAATGAACTGCTTCATTATGATTGCCCACTCTGCAGAGCTGACAGCTCGTGTTTGATGTCATGTGACAGTTCTGTGTGATATCGGGCTGATATGTTGCTTTGAACATGAATTTTTGGGGGGTGAAAAAATTATGTTATCATCAATCAATCATGTGGTCAGAAGAATCTGTGCTTACCTTGCAGGAATGTTTTCAATTTACAGATTGGGAAGTTTTTATTCAGTCTTGATGCTTTGGTGGATGTTAGCTCATATGCAGTTTTTGTAAAGACATGATTATACCCCTTAAGCGTGCTAAAGTGTACCCTAACAATAAGCCATGGGTCACCAAATGCATCAAATCCTGTTCAAGGAAAAAGAGACAGGCTTTTAAAGAGGGGGCTGTTACTGACTTTCAGGCAGTCACCAAAGACTTGAAAATCGAGCTCTTGAAAGCAAAACAGATCTACAAAAACCTTCTTGAAAGCAAATTTGCTGCAAAAAATTTTGGGTCTGCCTGGACTTGTATGAAAACCATATCAGGGTTTCAAAATCCCCAGAGCAGCAGTCAGATCATTGTAGACGGTTTTAAGCCAGACAGAGATTTGAATATGCTTGATGCTCTTTTTAGTTCTTCTGAACTGAAACAGAAACTGAAAGATACTCAACACTTCATCACTGAACTCAGCGATGTCCAAAAGGCCTTTCATACAGTTAATGTGAACAAGAGCCAGGGCCCTGATAACATCAAATGGTTTCCACATGTAATGGTCTGCAAGAGGATGTAGCGAGCCATAGCCCCGTCCCCCAGGGCATGAAGCAGGCATGGAGGAGATCCAGGCCCCAGACATCCAGAGGCCTCAGAGTGCGAGAGCCCAAGGAGGACCACGGGAGGGGCATCCGTGCCACCCTCATGGGAAGGCCTGAGGATCCCCAGACGAGACGTCACCCAGTAGCCACAGAGCAGAAGCTAGAGGGGGCTGCACCGGCGTGCCTGCCAGCTCTGCCGGCAGCCAGCTGTGCCAGAGTGAACCGAGCTGCAGGCCCAGAGGCCGGAGGGGCCCTCTGCCGGAGGGCCCCCCGCACCCCGGAGGAGGCCTGACCGAGCAACAGGCGCCAGGCCCCGCCAGGTAGCCACCGGGAGTGAGCCGGTACATACCTGAATGCCCAGCCCATGACACCAAGAACCACCAATGCACCAACCCATCAGTCACCGGCAAGGAGTGTGGTGAGGGGAGACAGGCCTTGGAGGGCCTGGGAGTTCCCAGAGAGGTGGAGTCTAAGACCCGACCTGACATATAGACACAGACAAACAGGCACACACAGACACAAACATGCATTCCCACCCTCACGCACACATATACAAACACTCAGCACTCACCCAACGTAAGGGTTGATTTTCTCTGTTTCTTCTTTGATTCTTATCCAGAAACCTTGAATTATTGGACAGTCCCAAAAGATGTGTGAATCGTCTCCTATTCCCCCACATTTTCTCCAACATAGTTCTGCATTGGGTTCCTTACAATATGAGGAGATAACAAGAGGTGTATTTAAAAAAATCTAATTTTAAATTTCCAGTCAAACTCTCCATAATTGACTACTTGTTCCCTTGTGACAAGTTTTATACATCTCTTCCCATACATTATCAGTGATAATAATATTTAGTTCTAGTTTCCATTTCTCTTTAATATGGCCTGTATTTTAAGATCAAACTAATTTTAATATTAGATAAAAAAATAACCCAAGTAAGTAAAAAAGTGTTTTATAAATGATGATTTCGTTAGAAATCCAGAAATCACTCAAACAGAACCTGTCTGTCAAAGTGAAGCAGGCTAAAAGCTCAGAAAAACAAACATCACACCACGATGTAAAGACGCTCAAGAACACTTATGAGAACAATTACAAAGTTATTGGCATCTATTAGTCTGCAGATGTTTGTAAGGCTTTGGGGCTCCAGTGAACAACGGAGAGGTGAACTTTCCAAGAAGCTACCAGTGACTCATCCAGGTCACAAAAGAACCCAGAATAACATCTAAAGAACTGCAAACCACAGAAATCTAACATATAAGAAATGTATAAAACCACATGTGCTCAATGAGTTGTTTTTTATTGTTATTCTTCTGTGTTTCAATTCCTGTTAAGATAAACCAGCTGGAGGGAACGCGGCAGATAAACGACTGCAGACAGAAGAAGAAACACAAAGCAGCAGTTTCTGTAATTCTCTTTTATTAATTTTTTTCTTCACATTTTTATTGACAGAAGTCAAGTAACCAAGGCATCTGTAAACAGTGCATCCACAAATCTACATGTTGCCTCTCATCAGTGCGATCGTTCAGTCATTCAAAAACACTGTTTGGAAATAAATACAATACTGATTGTTTTTTTTTCTTTAAAAAAAAAAAAGAAGAAGAAGGTAAAACCTACATCTGCCTGAAGGAGCTCGTAAAGATTCAGTCTTTGTCTGTAGTCACAGTCTGGAAATGATGCCACATATGAAGCAACACACAGAGGTAAACGACTCGATGTGGTAAAATCCTGAAGCCGGAGGATGAAATACTGACACCACCTGCACGGCTGGTTATGTGCGGCTAAAATGAGAAGTGAGAATTTCTGGACCTTTGAACCCCTTAAAAAGCTTTCAGCTTCATTATAAAGATTACAGAATATCTATCAGTGCATCAGGTGGTCCAGGTGTGTGATTAGGAGGCTTCCTGTGTGCCTCATTACAAGGTTTATTAAGCTGTACGACACCCAGAAAGCCACAAACTTCCTCCTAACAGCACTGCACCGCTGTCCAAAGACGACTAAAATGTTCCTCTATTACCATGAGCACAGACCCACTCCCACATGCATCACTGTGCTGCCCCAAAAGTAACAGGTTGACTAATCCGCCATGAAAAATAGTCCCCAATAAACGCACCTTTTCCTCCTGTTAAACAAAAACTTCCCATTTTCTTTTTGTGTGGTATCAAAAAGGGAAAAAAAGCCAGCCATCAAGAAATACTGGTGTCAGCAGTTCATCCCCCCAGTGTCGTTTGAGACGTGAAACAGCGCCGCCTGCAGCTAAACCACAGCGCTGCATGGACAAACTGAAACAGCAGATGTTCTGGTTGTTAAATGTTAAACGGATGGACGAGCATCTCTAACACGACACAGACGGACACGGGTGAGATTTGTATTAGTTGTTCTCGCTGTACATGAAAATGGAATGATGTGCTGAAATTTGATTCTACTCTACTTTCTCTACTGGAATCGTGCGTCAAGTTTTCCTTCCATTTACTGAGAAGTGGTGCGATTTCTTTTTTGTCCCAACGACGTTTCTTGTGTGTGATTATTGTCACTCTAACATTACAGAAACATGTTATTGCATCAGACATGAGCTCTAACCTGTTCAACCATGATAATCACTTTAATTAAAACAAGAATCTTTTTTAACATCACTGAACCCTTAAAGCTCACCAGTCAGTCATCAGCTCCAGCACGCGCCTCATCTTGAAATATTCCAGCTTGAATTTTATTTTTTATCCTATTGCTGCACAAGATGCACCGCGACTCTCTGAGGGGAACAAAATAGGAAGCACGTGTAAAACAATAATAATAATGATAATAATAATAATATTAATGCAGTAACTGTAAACAAAAACAAGGGTCGACTGATCGATTGTTTGTTGGCTGTTATGAGTTTCATGATAACCGTGTATTGACGATTACAATGAAGTGACAATACTGTGTCAATAATGCACATATAACGTAAACGTATGAGCAACTGTTCTCTTTTTACAGGTATGCCTAGACTTGCTCAAACCTTTGAGTTTAACTATTTTGAATTTTAAATTCTTTAAATCTAACCAAGGAAAAAGGGCAGACTAGCTTGGGTAAAAGAACGAAAGTTTAGGCACACAACGATGTGTGCCGCTGGTCAAGTTTCTGGGCTGCTTTTCCTCATAACAGCCATCACTCAAGATTTTCTCCATTTAAAGCAATGCATTGTCAGGGACTGTAACATCGAGTCCTTTTACTGAATCTTTGATGAATGCATAAAAATACAGCCCAAGTCGACCTGTTGGTATCTGTCTGAAGTCTTACTGCTTAAATAGCTGCTTTTATTACGTTTTTATTAGTTTGGTGAAAGAGGTTAACCGCCAGAAAACGGTTTAAAAATTGTCCTTCACCTGCTGGAGCTCAAACCGTGCAGCAAATGAAACAGGTGGCTTTAAATGAGTGTGAACTTTCTGGGGTTCAGGAGTGATGGTCAGGCATCTCATTTTAAAGTTTGCCCAGTTTGAATGCTCAGCATTAAATATCAGAGCTGCTTTTATCTGAGGTCTCAAAAGTAAAAACACCGGGACAAAATGAGGCACCAACCGTGCTGTCGACACACAAAAATACTGTTTTGGTTCTTGTTCTCTGTCTCGCATGTAACAAGTATTGATCGTCTTTCTCTTCGGTTGGTTTGGGACATGATGTGTGTGTCGGACGGCTGGTACACATCTGCCCAGCAGGTGTCCTCACAGGACA
This sequence comes from Rhamphochromis longiceps, assembly GCF_057381845.1. Classification (NCBI taxonomy): domain Eukaryota; kingdom Metazoa; phylum Chordata; class Actinopteri; order Cichliformes; family Cichlidae; genus Rhamphochromis; species Rhamphochromis longiceps. The sequence goes on from NC_140574.1 coordinate 5,315,039, forward strand.
GCGATCGATGAAACTGCGCGTGTACAGTAAGAGCACATGTAACATCGAGCCTCCACGGGCATCGCACCTCGACATCCAAACACAGTGTTTTTGTGAGGTTTGAGTTTTCAGAGGGAAAAACAAACACGGATGTGCAACGAGCTGTAAACAGAGAGCCAAGAGGAAAGAAGCTCTGACACTGATCTAAATTTATATTTCTGTTCCTAAAGCTCAGAAATGCCCTCAAGGTTTCTAGACTGAGGAGAAAAGTTTTGGCCTGCAGCCACAGTGGAAGCAAATCCTCATCCAACTGTTTATGTACAAAACACAAACATGGCTTACATGGTGGTACAGGTTCAAAAATATTTCCTTTGTAAATGTAATCTCTGGATTTAAAAGAATCCAAAAAATTTGGAGCAAAATTGTTTTCGGGATCAAAAAGTTTGTCCCATCACTGTGCGCACTGACAGTGTCCGACAAATGTTATTGATTTACTTTTACTAATACTATTCATTTATTGCAAAACTATTAAAACATTTTAGGAATTAAACTTGTTACTTTTTGAGCTTTCATCACTGTTAAGAATCACTTCAGTTCCACAGTTTGTTTAGTGTAAAGTAGAATTAAAAACATAAAAGTGATGGTGTTTATTTGCTTCCACTGGGCTGCTAAATCAAAAATTTAACTACTTTAACCACTAACTAATTTTAAAACAAGCTTTAAATATATGACTTAACTGTTACTTTTGAAATCAAAACAAACAAGAAAAAAAAAGGTCTAATTTTTCTGTTATTGGGTTGTGTTTTCTTCAGATTGGTCATTTTTACTTATTTTTGTTGAGGCTTCTTGTTGAAAACTTTCCAAATACGGTGACTGCTTGCTTTTCAGTGCATTTAGTAGCAGTTGTGCAACTTTTCCTTCACAGAACACGATCAGAAAACGTCTACCAAAAAACGACTGCTGCTGAGTTTAATGTTATATTTTTTAAATGTCATAATAAATGGAGCAAAATTTATTCTGACCTTTAACGACTAAATCTGTTACACCAAACTGCCAAAAGAAAAAACAACGTCTGAGGTTCAAACTGGCGCTTCACGTCTTTTAAAGTCGAGCTGTTATCCTTACTTTAAATGTCTGCTGTTTTAATGGTGAATATTTAAGTGAGTGAGCTGGGAAGTCCCTACTATTGTCATCTCAGGCAACACCACTCTGGGTGTGAGACCAAAGCCCCACCCCCTCCTGCTCAAACCTACTGTTTGTGAGGGGCAGCCAACCAGAAGAAAGCAGGTTTAAAGCAGTGGTACTTTTTTTTCTATGCTCTTGCATTGACTCTAGATCAAGACCCTACGTTTGTTGTTAGTAATTGACAAAAGATGGTTTAGTGACAGGTGAAAACAGGATCAGGCCTGAAAATGTTTAAGAACCACTGGTGTAAAATATTAAAAGAGCTTGTTTGGGACAGTAGACGAATTGAGGGACTGAACAAAGGCCTGTATGAGTTAAAAGAGGATTATTTTAAACTGTGAGTCATGCAAAGCTACTCTAGTCGAGTCCAAGAGTAAAACAGTAGAGCTGGAAATGAGCCTAATTGGACTTGCACATTTGATAGGTTAAGCGTTTCGGTTTTTCATATTGCTAAAAACATCTTTGGGTTTCGGGGTTGAACAAAAAAATTTGAGCTCAGAAAAACTGTTGATTTACATTGTTTGACTTTTTTTTTAGATCAAAGAAAACGATCATTAGCTGCACTCCATCAGGAATCTGTGACCTTTTCTCTACTTTCTCAATAAACAACCTAACCATTCTGCAAACTGATGCCTTATTTTCTTATTTTTTCCTCACTTGGCTGCGACTTACACCTATCAAACGCAACACACATCACATTCTGGCAGACGAGCAGGTCATTACCCATAATACACCAGGACTAGTGTTTCATATTAAACCATCAAGGTGCATTCATACAGTTTCCATCTGCAGACGCCGCTTTCATTTCTGGAGCAGACAAAGGGAACAGATGACTACACTATGACCTCTACGTGATGGTCGATTACTCGCCATCCTACATGTTGAGTACAAATGTTAGAGTTGCTGTTAGTAAAGTGGACGGAAGTCACTGAGCCTGAAATGTAGTCCGTTTCTTTCCTCGTTCTTCCAGTCGTTTATTCGGAGAATCCGCCGCTGGCTCGCCGGGAATGTGGTCAGGAGGAAAATGCCGATCCTCTTTTTTTTTTTTTTCTTCCCAGGTTAAGCTGCTTATCACAGGGTGCCAGTCGGAGGCCCGGATGTATGGATGCATTGTATGGAGCTGGAAAAAGCCAAAACAATCCGACTTTCAGCAGTAATACTGCGTGTCATTGTGTCAGGGGAGCAACAAAAGGCCTTGCATCGAAGAGGAAGGCATTCTGTGCATGCCAAGCTGCTTAGCCCAGTGACCTGTTGGGTTTTTTCTTTTAAAAAAAAAAAAGATTTAAAAAAAGGACACTGTTTTTCACATAGCACCATGCCATCGGTTTCCAGTTCTTTAACGGTTGTGTGTCACATTTCCAAAGGTTTTTCTTTTTTTTCCAGTGAAAGCGCTGATACAAGAACAAAAATGGCTCAAAAGAAAATCGCAAATGAGGATGAAGCACGCAGACGTGAGGCGACGGTGAAGCTGAAGGGAGAGGTTAGCGAAGCTGAGGTATCTGTTCAGGTGACTCCTACAAGGTGACCAGTCTGTGTGTGAGGGGCTTCCAGTGTGTTTTGTACTATTAATGTGAGGATCGTGGTGACAGAAGGCACACATTGCCAAGGTGGAGTGTGGAGGTGGGGGCTTATGAGCGATGAACTGTCTTCCATCTCAAAGGAAACCAAGCTTCCATTTGCATTTCAATGAACCGAGCAGAGATTTCCACCTGGTCTGGACAAAGTGGAGGTCTACCTGAAGGTTTTCGGTCCACGTAGTTTACCAGTGTTTCACCAGCTAATCAGAGATTTGAGATGCGAGCGGGACATCCGTGTTGTGACTGGTGTTCCTGACAGCGGCTAAAAACCCAGCTGACTGGAGAAACAAGATGTCAGTGGAAGAGACCTGCCTCGTCGCCTGGCCCCGATCTGGAGCTCAGACTCGGACTGAGACGTGTTCCAGTGATTGGGCAGGTGCGGGGCTGGGCGCCGCTGCGGGTGAAGGTGCAGCCGCGGCTGCCGGAGGAGGAGTTATTGCTTTCAGCTCCTGGCCGGGGCAGCTCTGGGTGCTAACGCCACGGTTCAGGGTGCCGGCGCGCGGCGGTGCATTAGCAGGCAGAGCGTTGGGGTCGGTTCGAGGGATATTTACGGGACAGGATCGGGTGCGGGCGTGGCCCTTGTGGCCGCCGGGGTGGCAGACGAGGCTGCCCACGGTGTCGACGGGCGACAGGTGGCGCTTGAGCCAGCGCTCTACCCGCTCCTCTTTGTACTTAATGGAGTACCAGGTGAGGAAGATGAAGAAGAAGCCAAGGAACTTGAGGCTAGCAGCGAGGCCGAAGTACACGAAGCGCAGAGAAGTGACGTCGTACTCCCAGCAGGAGCCGTGGACGCCGCAGTCCTGCTGCCACAACATGCAGGTGGTGTCGATGACGGCCCCGAAATAAATGGGAGTCGGGATGTAGGCTGAGTAAAAAAAGAGAAGAAGAAGAAATCAGGCGGGGCAAAGAACGAGAGAGTGGACAGAAAAGGAGATGGAAAGAGCAGAAAGAAAGAAAAAAACGATGACATGGAAGAGAAAACAGGGAAAGAAGAGGTCAAGGGAGGTAAAAAAAACAAACTAAACAAAAAAAAAACCCAGAACAGACGTGAGCTCTCAGCTGTCTCATTGAGGTGAGACACCAATAAAGCTGCAGGAGCTGCTGTGAGAAACTGCAGCACAAGATGAGAAGTGCCATCCTGGATTTCATAAATTTCATAATCCTCACCACCTGATTAACCCCAAACACAGTTTCTAACTGTCCTCTAAATAACTTACACTGACAGCAGCTCCCTGAACATGCATCAAATATAATTCACCTCCTTTGACTCCTCCTTATTCAGGATAACTGCCACTTTTTAAAAATCTGTAAAACATCTCGTGAGTCAGGAGGCACCGAGTGTTTACAAGCAGTGAGCCCATCTCTCCATCGAGCTCCACAAATAACACTGCTGATATTCTGCTTTTCTATTTAATTTCATGGCAAAATAAAACAAGACGAGCAGCTCTGTGCTTTCCGGTTCTACTCACCGAGAGTCCTGAGGAGGACAAACTGCATTCCCAGAGCGAACGGCCGCTCCTGCTCCGCTACAGACCTGCAACACACAGACAGGTGACTGAGGGAGGCAGAAACAGAGGATGATAGAACCAAATAAAGCAACTGCCTAAGCTAATGTTAAATATTACAGTTGAATCGCTAAAATTAAGTGTTTGTTCAATGAAAATTGAAATTTTAAGTGTTTGTTCAGTGATAACAACACACAACTCTGTGTTTCCGTGAATGTAGATTTATTTCCAAGCATCGTGCCTGCATCTAAAACATTTCTGAGACCACACACAGTCAAACTTCACAACTCGAATAAATATTCACCATCCATGCCTGTTGTGCAACCTCTTGGTCTGTAATATGCAATAAAATCCTCCAAAGAAACGAAAAGCTTCACGGCCATATTTATGAAAAATAAAACGGTTAATTCTTAAAAAAAAAAAAAAGCAAAAGTAAAAATGAACCAAATGGATGGGAACTGATCTGTGGACTTGGCTAAGAGTGTTTTCACCACAGACGGCACATAACCATGTTTATGTTTACAGCTTTTTTCAAGCATTAGCCAAATTACCTTTAATCTTAGTGGGTTACAGGGACATTAAAAGGGCGGGGATTCACCAGTCGACTCTGATAAAACTCTAAAGTTTGCTGACTCTGCACACAGACGTCACCATGTTTGGATGAGAGCAGGAGAGCTTTGTTATCAGATAAAGATAACAAGACTGATGCCGGCAGACTTGATCAGCTTAGACGTGATTCAGCAACAATTCTGCTCATTCACAACAAATATCTGTGTTTTTGGCTTTATTATGTTCATCTTACTTGACTGTCCTACTGCGTGATACAAATCTACTTAACAAAGACCCACTTATCCATTTTTAAATCGAAAATGGCCCCATGCCTGAATCCTTTAATGATGTTAACATTTTTATTTGTCGAATGTTCAGAAATATCTATCAAATACATACATTTCCATCAGACAAATCAGTTCAAAGACTTTGTGGGAATTGAGTTGATAAAGTTTGGAAATCACAGTTTGATAGTACTGCCACTTGGATGAAAGAAGAAATGTTCACGTTCAAATTCATCGTCACATCATCAGTCTAATAAGAGATGCCCAGACCTCTCCAGCTGATCTGGGAAGAATACTGAGGCATTCCCAAGCCAGCACTATCCCAGTACTATCCCAGGGGTCTTCTCCCAATGGGAAATGCCCAAAACACCTCACCTAGGAGGCGCTCGTGAGGCATCCTGTTCATATGCCTAAACCATCTCAACTGGCTCCTTGCAGGCCAGCTGTCCATAAGGTAAGAGAGGGAATGTAGATCAACCAGTAAGTCAACAGTGTCGCCTTTACTCTCACAGTTTGTCTACAGTCAGTAAAGTTTCTTCAACTTTTCCACCACTTTTGATTATTTTTGAAAACTCATTTCCTACAAAAATAGAAAATTGTTTCTTTTTTTCTCAGAAAGGTGATAAGAACACCTGGTCTGCAGAGAGGCAGTTACCGGTACTTAAAAACCAAAGAGGCTGACGACTTTTAGTTGGAACAAAACATTGACATCCCATCCTCCTCACAGTGAGTGATTCATAAAGGCGTACCTGAGGGTGACAATGATGGCGGAGGGCTGAGCGCAAGCAGTGATGAGCGTGACGATGAAGAGAAAGATGAGGAAGGGGATGAGCGTATTGCAGGTGCGGTCGCACTTCCCCGATACGGCGTAGCCGTTCTCGTTCAGGTAGGTCTTGACGATGACGAGCTGCAGCTGGTTGCTGCCCTGACTGCCAGTCGACGGCGTGATGACCTGCCGGCTCTGAACGCAGGCGCAGTCGGAGTAGTTTCGGATCTGGAGGGCAAATGAAGATACGTATGGAAGTTTAGATACATGGTTCATAATGTTATTACTTTAGACATTAATGTAACTGCTAAAAAGAAGTGAGAATGTCTTTAGCACTGGGAAAATAAAGGCCTTTTATTACTCTTTCAAACCTATCCGAGTGCCTCCGTCTAATAATGACGACATGGCCTACAGAGGGCAGATCCAGCATCTGCTGACTCAAACAAAAACCTTGATCTTAATGTTATAGAAAGTCCAAAAAAGGTAGACAGAGCCCCATCTACAACAGGGTAAAGCTGAGAACATAACGAGCTTTCAGTTCCTTGGTCTCTATGCCTCTGGGGACCTGACATGGTCTCTATATACTTCCTGATAAGCAACAACAATGCCTCCACTGCCTGAGGAGATTGAAAAGGCTCCATCTGGACAGCTTCTACCACTGCACGGTAACATCTTGCACAACAGCTTGGTACAATCACTGCACCTGCAGCAGTTAGTGAAACCAACAGAGCGTCCTGTTGGCACCCGCTACATGCCGTTAAAGACTGCTACCTGAAACGCTTTACCTTGCATGCGTGTAACATGAACTATGACCCCACTCCCCCTTTCAACATTGATCCCCCACTGAGTGTGAAACAGTACCAGTGTCTCACACTGTAAGGCTCAGGAACAGATTTTTTTGTTCCCGGCCTGTAAATCTGTCTCTCCAATCATGTGCACCATAAGCACTGAACTCAGTCACACACTGTAACACACATAATCACTGGATCAGAACCTGCCACACTCTGACACTTTATCAGTAACAACAGATTACCTATAAGTCACTAATCTGCTATTTTATTTTCTTTATATTAATCTACATGATTTTTTTTATTTATTTTATCCGCTTTTATATCATTTTATGTTTTTGCTTTTCTATTATGTTACTGTGTCGTGTCATTACTGTGTTGTGTTGCGCTGCACCTACATATTAATACTGCATATATCATTGTGTTGGCTTTGCTTGTATAATAACAACAAAATGAATTAAACGGAACTTTTTGGTAACATTTTGCTTCTTTTGCCAAAATTATTAAAATCTTCTGGTTTTTGGCCTTGAAATCACACATATACAACGCCAGGATAGTGTCCAGGTTACTACTACCCCGTAGTGTTTACAAGTTCAAACAAGTTAAACTGAGGATCCTTTTAAAATGAATATTGAGGGAAAAGCACATCTAAACTAAGACCTTCTTCCATCTCACTTCGAAATAATTTATAAAGTAACAGTTAAGTTCAAGAACACTGTCTAAATGCAATTATTAATTTGAAAAGAACAGAAAAATAGAATTTCTACATCAGTTAATATACCAAATTAGAACCTGTTTCTAATTTTAAAAAGAAGCTGAATGGTTTAAAGAAGCTAACCCAGCAAACATGACTGTTTGAGAACATCACCAAACTCCATCACAGTTCAGAGGTTGTTGCCAGTAAAAATGACATACGTGACCTTTAGTTTGTGCTAGTTTGATTAAATTTGGACCAATGCTGTAGGTGGAGTAGCAATTCTGCTATGAGCTTATTGATCCTTTAATTTAATTCAGTTTTATTTATGTAGCGCTAAATCACAACAACACGCTTTATATTTTAAGGTAAATTGCTAAAATAATACAGAAAAAAAATCCCAGTTAACATGAGCAAGCACTTGGTGACAGTGGGAAGGAAAAACTCCCTTTTAACAGGAAGTATTCTCCAGGAGGAACCGGGCTCAGGGGGGTGCGGCCATCTGCCGCGACCTGCCTGTGGATGAGAGGACGGAGCTGCATGAGCTGAAAATAGTAACAGTCAAGCTGAGAAAACCACGTGCCGTGGGCAGAAAATAGTGAAACAAAACATTTAAAATACATCTTAGACTGAATTTAAGATGTTTTAGTGTCAACATTTAAAAAAATAAGACACAGGTATCGTGGCCTCTTACCCCAGTGCTGTCGTTGGCCACGCTGCCACAGCCAGCTAGGCAGGGGTTAAAATATGTGATGCCATCAGAGCCGCAGACCGGAGCGTACTCGTGGATTTTACAGCCGCAGTTCACATTACAGCCTCCGGTCAGGTTCCTCTGCGTCATAGTGAGTGTAGGTCTGAAGGGAGAAAACAGAACCTTTTTAATTAGACAGTTATTTTCCTTTAAAGCTATTCCACTTCTGAGTGTTCAACACTGAAAACAAATTAATCCCAGCACTTAGTGGCATTAAGTCAAATTCAGTCTGTTAACAGGCGACATCATTACACTAAACACTGTGTAAAAGCTCATTTCTTGCTCGCATTGATCCGCATAGTGACTGCTTGTCTAACACATTACTGATAAGCAGCATCAAAGTAAAGCTCAGGCTGATGGAAAAGTCATCACAGCTTTTCAATGAGCACTTTCGGTACATTTCTCCATTATTTTATTTAGTAATGATGACACTGCGTGAGGAAAAAGTTACAAATCTTCTTCAGAGAAATCTGACAGATAAAGAAATTCACTGAACACTCAGACGATTTGACGTGTTTGGGAAAAGCCAAAAAGAAAAACTAGAATTCTTAAGTTATGGGCAAAACAAGCTGTTTTCAGGTCACAGTGGCCTTGGTCCTAGACGTAGAAAAACGAATCATTTCTTCTTTCCTTCGTCCATGTAAAAGTTTGTGCCAAGCTGGCACGTCCTGATCTATTTTGTTCACAACAAGTTAAGCAGTAGGGTTGGATGGACGCAGCTGTCATCAAAACACAACAGACGAACAAGAGGAAAAAGCAGAGAGAGGACGAGGAAAAGGAGACAGAAGGGAGGGAATCGAAAAGAATTAAACATGAAGAGTGGAGGGCGAAAGGGACAGACAGACTCACAGAGGGAAATAAAAAAAGACCAGAGGGACAAACGAGAGAGAAAACAGAGAGGGCACGCAGCCAAAGATCCTCTCTTCCAAGCTGTCCTTGGACATTTTCCACGGTTGCCATGTAATCGCTCTCAGGGACGCTTTGTGCAAAAGAAAACGCCTCCGTTCACTGGCTCGTTATCTGTTATCCTGCACTCATCCGAACATTCGCTTCCTCCCTGACATGAGCCACAGATGGGGTGATGAAAACTACCACCTACTCGGTCAGACCGGGAAATGATTAAACAGGAGAAAGGCCACGCTGCAGTCGGCAAACGGATGTCTGCGGTTTAAGGGAAAGAGTCAGGATTCCAAGTTTACATCTGGAAGGAGAAGCAAAAGAATGACACCAGGGGAGGTGCTGAAAAAAACAACTAAGGGCTGTCAGGTTGATGAAACTGCAGACTTGAATGGAGCAGATCTGGCCAAAAACTTGTGCCGCCTCTAAAAACATGACTAAAAATGAACTTCAGAACTGTGTGGGATGATTGCAGGGGAAAAGATGTTTTATTATGGCTTCATATCAAAGATTTGAGTTTGTTCGGTTTACAGCAGCTATAACATTTTAAGAAAATTAGCCAAATATTTTATTCTGAAGGATAAAATCTCTTTTTTTCCTATTATGTTGTCAACAAATAAACCTGCTGCTAATTGTCTTCAGTAACCATCTAGCTGTTATAAAGGCTATATAGTTATAAAGCTGGAGGATATGCCCACCAAGGTTTCCTAGTAAATAAATAAATAAATAAATAACAGCCAAGAAGTTATTCTGTTTCTCTGAATAAGAATAATGCTAAAAAATGCAGTACAGGAAATGAACAGATAATAACGCTGAGAAACCAACACATTCCTGAGGTTCATGAGGTTTTTTTCTACCTTTTTTAATGGAAGAGTTTTGACTTTTTGTATGTCAGATAAAACAAGCTCTTTGAAAATGTCACCTGGAAAACCGTGAAGCCAATTTTTTCTGACATTTTCTAAATTTTTAAGATCGAACAAACAGACCAGTTTGGAGCAGACGTCACTGATACGTCAGTCGGGTGACAGGAAACAATTAGAAGAAAAGAAATAGGGGAAAACTTTCTGCTTCATGTGATTGTAGGTAACAAATGTATTTTTGTGTCACTGGAAGTCAGTACTGAAATAGCTGCAGATGCCCTTTACAGTGAAAAGCAGAGGTTTATGGTTACAGTCTGTTATAAGTGACAAACTGGGCTGAATGAAATCATTCAGAGAGCATTTCACAATCAGCCAGCCCTCCAGGTTTGGTTGATCATCTTTAAGACACATGAAGGCACCATTTCATTACAGTACCATGTCAGCAACATTAGCAAACAAGCAAACTAAACTATTTATAGCCTGCTTACAACACCAGCCACTGTCAGTGCAAGCAGCAGGGCCTATAATGATATTATAACCACGATGTACTTTTCAGTCTGGACACCGACTGAGTTAATGCTGCTTTCTATCTCAAGTGCAAAGTTGGAAGTATAACTGCTGAACTTTGTGTTCACTGTTCACACAGTATTTGCAGCTAGGCAAAAAAGTCTTATACAGAGAACCGACTGGATTCTATCAGTGAACGTGCTACAGCTGTATTATTAGACTGAGAAAAAATATATACACTGTGCTGTACTCAGGCGCTGCACTGATGGCTGAATGGCTCCATCTTCAGAGCAAGTCACCGCCCGTTTTTCCAAATCCGACCTATAACCTGTGAGGTACAAGGAAGGCAGCATAAGCCTTCGGATCACGTGACATCGCCATTGTTTTCTGGCAGAGGTCTTAAACATCTGTTAGTCTTAAAGACGTTTCTAGGATCCACTCTGGTCCAAGTGACAAATGCTAGTGCCACCGACTATGCGTGCATCCTTCAGTTGGACGTTACGTGAACTGTAACAGGAATGATGACCCGTGCAGGGCGTCTGTGACTCTCCGTGTCTGTAACTAAGTTTGATGCCTGCCTTACAGGGGAACCATTCACAGATCCAGAAAATCCATCGCCCACCTCTTGTACAGATGTACTTTTGGTCTTTGCCTCTAGCAACAGGCAGTACATCAGTCCTTTACACAAATATCGGCCAACAAAACGCTGTAATAAATGTCCTGGACATGACTTCAAAGTGCAAGAATGCACGTTGCAAGAGCTTTGTCTGCTTGTAGGCTGGTGTTTGGATGTTTAGTTTTTCCGCCACACAGAAAAACTTTGTCACAAAATGTCTTGTGTTGTTATCAGTGTGTTTTCACACTGCGCTGTTTAGTCTGTTTAAATCAAACTCTGGGCTGTTTTTTCCTCTCGGTGCGGTTCACAGATGCAGGTGTGAACACAGTCATCACTCTGGTGCTGATGAAAACATCCACAGAGATCCTTTGGAGGAGGTCTCAGTCATGTCTTAACAAACTTCAGAGCAATTTGTTTAGGGATGTGAACGTGAGCCAAGCCAACTTTGAGCTAAACACCTCCTGTACCTCCAAAAGTTGATTCTGTTCATCTGTTCGTTCCCACAAAACGCTACGTTCTATGGAGTTTGTTCTGTGTGAAAAGAAACCAAATCATGGGGAAAATCTACACGTTTACAAACTCATCGACTGATTTGGACCAAAGTAAATAAACAGTGTGTGAAATCAAATCAAAGCCCACCAGAATCCAGAGACCTCACTGCATTTTAAGACTTTGTATTATCCAGGTAGGGAGGATGCTGCCTCTCATGTTTTTGAGGCTCGAAGATGATGCTCATAAAAACAGGGCCGAGGTCAACATTACACAAAGTTGGACATGAAATAAGGCTGAGAAAAGTGGCAGGAACAGATTACATGTGTTTAAACGACCAGATGAACTATTTGGCTGACTTCACTCTTTCAGCCGCTTTCATTACTCAGTTTCTTTAACCCTCCTCCTCAGTCAGTCTGATTTTCTTTTACTTCTGTCTGTTTATTCTTAGCTTCGTCTTTGTCTCCTCCATCCTTTGAGTGTTTCTCTACATCCTCCACAACAACATCACTGCAGGAACAGCACACACAGACCCAGTGTAAAGACTCAATTCAGACATGAATGAAGTGGCATTGACGCCGAAGTGACGTCGGTCTTCCTCGTCAGCTGTGATGCAGCACGACCCACCACCTCCCCGGGTTTCACCCGCCCAGCTTCTCCTTACCCGGTGGTGTAGGGGATGTTGATCCCTCCGAGGTTGATGCTCTCGCAGCCCACGATGAACAGCGTGGAGAAGCAGAGCAGGGACACGCCGCTGCAGATCATGGCCAGCTTGGCCGACTCGCGAGCGCCCAGCTTTAGCTTCTTAATGATGTAGCCGCCCAGGACGATCCCCACGCCGGCACTGGGTACAATAATCACACCTGAAGAGACAAAGACAAGCAAACAGAAATAATCAAATGTGGAAAAAAGTCTTACCCGTACCTCTCAGGATCAGCAGATTACAATAACTTGCAGCCACAGAAACTTTTACCTTTATACTATGAAAAGTTTATAATGAGGCAAATGGAGGTGGGGTCTCACAGCTTCATCAATACAGGAGATAACAAAGTAACAAAGACTCTTTTCTATTATGGGATTTTTCAAAGCTTCAATACCAAAACGGCAGCAATTCAAGATCTGTGACAAAGAGGAACAGACAAATGAACTGGGACTCTGTCTGTTGACCTGCTTTCTGATAATTCACTGGAGGAAAAAAGGGGTCGTATTATACGGAGCCCCCCAGGGGACATGGGAGAAAAAAAATTAGGGAGGAAAAAAAAATTAGGGAGGAAAAAAAAAAATTAGGGAGAAAAAAAAAATTAAGACGGACTTTTGCGAGAGCTCGCAAAAGTATTGCGAGCTCTCGCAAAAGTTTTAGCCGCATTCTTCGGAGGCCGCCAGCTCGAAGCCGACCGGGAGGTCGAGGCACGATGTGCCGGGAAAGCGGTGTTCCTCCCGGCTGTAGTAGGTCTCGACTTCCCGTTAGCTTCGAGCTAGTGGCCGCCAGCTCGAAGCCGACCGGGAGGTCGAGGCACGATGTGCCGGGAAAGCGGTGTTCCTCCCGGCTGTAGTAGGTCTCGACTTCCCGTTAGCTTCGAGCTAGTGGCCGCCAGCTCGAAGCCGACCGGGAGGTCGAGGCACGATGTGCCGGGAAAGCGGTGTTCCTCCCGGCTGTAGTAGGTCTCGACCTCCCGTTAGCTTCGAGCTAGTGGGTGTCAGATCTCCAAAAACGTCGGAGCACTTTTGCAAATATGTGATGTCTTGTAAACCGAGCAGGTATCTGACGTTTACACAACTACATTCACGCCTCAAAATATCTTAAAAGTGTATTTTGTGACCCAGAAAGAGTAATATTACAACTAAGTAGCTGCCGCCATTGTTGGAGTTTTGCGAGATCTCGCAATACTTTTGCGAGCGCTCGCAAAAGTCCGTCTTAATTTTTTTTTCTCCCTAATTTTTTTTTTCCTCCCTAATTTTTTTTTTCCTCCGTAATTTTTTTTTCTCCCATGTCCCCTGGGGGGCTCCGTAGCCTTTAAAGAAACTGCAATATTTGTCTTTGAAATTTTACTTCATATTTGAGTCTTTGAGGACGCTGCGTGTTGCAGACTCATTAGCCATAAAAACTAGACGTGGTAATTCAGTTTGGTTGTGCTGCTTTTCTGCCACCAAGTGGCCATAAATTCACCAGGGTAATGAAGTCAATATAAACTAATCCTGTAGCAATTAAACCTGCGGCTGCACATTGTGGGGAATTCACTTTTTCTTTTTACCGTGTGTGCGTTTCAGAGTATGACGCACTGCACTTTGTTTCTATAGTTACAATGCGTTTGATGAGGCAGGTAAATTATCTGGACTAAGGGCCAGAGATGATTTTCTCTGTGAGCAAAGCATATGTTTATCGTTCAAGCCTCAGCTCGCTTTCAAGCTGGACTTTCACAGATCAAATCGGCGGCACACTGTGTAGCTGTGGCCACTGCAGCTATCGCTTTCTCTTCAATGAGATCCTAAAGAAAACGCAGCGATCACAACAACATCCACCTCCGGGCAGCCTTGCATTGCCATGACAGCACACATTTATAGTGTGGGTAGCCTCGGAGGGAGTGAAGCCTCTAACCCAAGCAGAGATGCTCTCTTCACTCAGTAGGTGTTAGATAATGTGTCCTGTGCAGCTGTCTGTCCTCTCAGCTTGGAAGATGGAGTCTAACGGAGGAAGCTTCTGTCTCAGAGTAGCGGCTCCATGCTTTTTTTAACTCTATATCACGAACCCAACAACACATAAAAAACACTGCTGTTGCAAGTTGTAATTAGTTGGTATGTGTAATATATCACGTGTGCATTCCTGTTAAATGGGAATTATAACAGGAAAAAGTCCATAAAGGTATGTAGTTCCCGAGGGTAAAAGCCCAGCCGTTAGCCTCAGGGAGTCCCCAGATCTGTTCAGTCCTAAGTGACTGTCATTAAAAGCTCACCACACTGTCTGGTTCTCTGTAAGCAATGCTTCCTCCTTAATGAAACCTGCCCTACGTTCAAGATTGTTCTAGAAATGTTAAACACAATGCCAGCATGACTAAAGACACGTGGATTACAGACTGACTGGCCATTTAAATCCAAAACCAAGCATCAAAATCTCAGAAGCCGATATGTGCAAGTGCCACAAAACTGCAGTTCCTCTAAAGGCCACTTGAGGCAGGCTCCTAAAGAAAGTAACCTGTGTTCAAATGTCCAACGCAGTGTCTGATAACAAAATCAGTTTGGGGCTCTAAGAACAGTTTCAAGTGATCAGTGGGTGAATTTTCTGTTTCTTTCTTGATGATCGCAGGTTTAAAGCTAAAAGAAGTGTGGCTACACAACATCAACATGCTTTCACTAAAGCTTTAAAGTACAGAAGACACTAAACTGCAAAAACCGAGTATGATTTTTTTTCCACAGTTGAGGACAAAACACTAAACTGTGGATTTAACTCTAAAGACGTGGGCACAAAATTATATCCTACACTTTATCTTACTTATTCTGCTGAATGAGGGAAGGGAAAGCACCGTAACTCCAGGGTGGTGGGGGCTCCTGCTTTGCTCTACCCACTCAGGCCCCTTAAAGTGAACAGCTGTGGATACCAAATTGGGGTCCTGGGACCTTCACAAACTCTTGAGCAGGTTCCCAAGAAATAATTTTATTTCACTCACCGGAGGATGGCATATTCTGAAAATATATATGAGTGGCAGTTCTAATCACAGGCTTCACAGCCCACTCCGCCTACAGCTGAGACAGTTATGCAACTCAAACACTAAAACATTTCTGATAACAAGATGTAATTTCCTGGAGAAAAATCATACTAATGTGGCTAAAAGGAATGAAAGGAATAAACAACATTAATGCAGAACCAGTGTGAAAAACACTACGGTAGTTTGTTGGGTGTTTATAAACTCCGCTTTCAGTAATCGAGTTTTTTGTGTGGAAAGTTCAGATGACTCATGGTTACCTACAAGTGTGACTAATGATGTGCTGTTCTTTGACGACAGCAATCAAAATCAATTTTTTAAAAGGGCAAAGTCTTGTTTTGTTTTTTGCTCGTTTTCTTTTTATTAAAATGATAAATTCAAAGCAAAGAATAATCCGTACAGAGAGTGAGAATCATTTAGAGGGACTGAGTGGGGTCATTTTTGACTCCACTGTGTGTACGGTTCTGATATTTTTCACTATAAAAAGAATTTCTATCATAAATTTGTCCCTTACAATCTGAAGATCTGGAGACAGGACACGACTGGCTGAGGAGGCGACCAGTTAGGGCATCTCTGCTTAGACTGCCGCCCTTGTGATTCATGTAAGCAGCAAAAAAAGAATCAATGGACGAATGTTTTCTGAAACACTTTAACTTTGTGGAGTTATCCCTATGAGTAAGGGAGCAGCTGTAAGTAGCCTTATATTTTCTCCAGTAACAAAATAACTTCCTAAATCTGGGATGAAATGGAATCATAAATGACCTCACTCTGACTTTTCAGTTCCTAAAATAGTCCAAGTCAGTTTCATGAGGGCCCACAGTGGTGAATAAGAGTCACATTAATGGCCACACATACACAGCACATATATTTAATGTCAAATGTATGTCCCAATCAGCTCTCAGTTTACAGGTTCCAGCCTCCATATGTTTGACACCCCTGCTCTAATTGAAGCACTCCTTCTTACAGACTTGTATACCCTGCAAGCTATTTCATATGTGCAGAGTTCATCAAACCTGATAAACAACAGCATTACGCAGACTTCCACATGTGGTCCAACTGCAAACAGCTCTCGTCTACCAAAATAACCAAAGCCACTAAAAAAGGTCGTCAGCCCCGAGTGTCATGTTCATTTCAGCTGCTTTATTTATCAGCCACAACAACGGGATGGCTTTAAACAGGACTGTACACTTCTATATGGATCGCCTGATACAAGGCAGCATTCGCCTCAGGTTGGATTTTCAAATTAAAGGGACAGTTCACACAAAAAAGAAACCCATGCGTTAACACATTGAAATGCTATTTATCCATCTAGATTGTTGTTGTTCAGATCAAATACAGAAAATCAGCACAACAAGCATTCAAACGCTCTGTGTTTAAGCTAAAGTATTAGCCTGTATGCCCGTTTAAGTGTGCATGTGCATCGGCGTGTGACTGTGAGTGTATGTAGGACATTAATGTGCTTGTATCTTTGTGTGTTTCTTAATGTTTTGTGTGTGATGCACTCAGTGCTCCAGCTCAGCGTCCCAGGTGCCCCCTTCATTTGAAGAACAGCAGTTTCTTTATTATTAATGTGCTGGCTTGCAGTGCTAGGGTAACAGCCTCTCTGGCTCTGCTCTCCGATAAAACCAGCGCTGCAGTTGCACAAATTAAAGCCCTGGATGTCGTATGAATATTCTGGTCTGTCTGCATGCTGTCTGCAGGAAAATCACAGGAGGCTTCATTTAATATGAGAAATAAATTCTAAGTTTAAAAAACAGATTTATTGAGCCCAGTTTTCAGTCTTTGCAGGATTTCAGAGGTGGGATGGTGAGGCGAAATGCTCTTTAAAATGTGTACATTTAACTCACCAGTGTAGATGCTAGCATTGGAGGCAGGGATCCCAAACTGAGACTCGATGAATTTAGGGATGAAAGTGATGAAAGCAGTTACGATGGCGCTCTCTGCCGTGTAGGACAGGCTGACAAACAAGAAGGTCACATTGCTGAGGATCCTCACTGCGGCTTTAGGTAGGTCTGGAAGAGGGTGAAGAAAAAAAACATGAACACAAAGTAAAGCTTTTGGGGTTTTTTTCTGTCAGCGTCACAACAGTGAAAATAAACCCTTCTGATTTTTGCAAATCCGTTTGTGATTCAGTCTGAACTACAGATGGCTGAGACAGACTAGTTCAACTGTCCTCATAATCTGCACGCTGTCAAAATTTGTACACATTTGCACACACGCTGTTCACTGCACACAGGTTTAGAGTAGCTTTTCTACTCTCAGGAGTACAGAAAATATGACAAAAAAACAAACAGAGCTGTACTATCACAAAATAAATAAAACCACTCAACTGGGAAAAAAGTGGCTGTAAATAAATGTGAAATATTTCACACGGGGGTAAGAGAACCATTTAGCCCGTCAAGGGCTGCCTGTAAAAATCCTCACAATCACGAACAACAGCTAAAATTGAAGCCTTCAATACTACTTCCTTAATTTGGCACTTCAAATCAAAACTTTAACCACCCCCTTGGCTAAATGTTCCTAAATTAGTGCTGTGAAGAGGGGCAATGAAACCAACTCCATTTGGACTTCTTTTTCCAAACTTTGCAGCACTCAGAAGAAAATAAAAGCTTGCAGTAACACGTAACACGTTCTCTTGACTTTGCTGTCAAACCTTTTCAGGAGGAGCTGCCTGAGCAACACCGAAGTCTGCTTAAATCATCAAAGATGCTACCGCGATGTAGCGAAAAGTATATTTTTATTTAGTTGCAATCCTGAAGAGATTAAAGGTCCAGCAACAAATGTAGTATGTGGTCATTTCATTGCTTCGACTTGTGGCTTTCAGCGGGGTCAACACGAAACAAAAACAGGACTTTTGTGGACAACGATCGGCTCTAAACCATCTGTTGTTGCCTCACTTGTTGCTGTGCGTGCTGAGATATATAACTGATGGTTTTATATCTTTCTACTCTGTACCCATCCTATTTTAAAATCCTATTGTAGAAGTTATTCTCTATACTAAAAGTGTAGCTATTGCTTTAACCCGGGCGTCTCGAAACTGAAGCTCTTAGCCCATTCTCAGTGGAACCGCGTGGCTTTGAAAGAAAACTAGATGATCGTGATTAAGGAAATTATTTCATCATTTATTGTTTTGGATACTGTTGTGTACTGGAAAAAAAGTTGTAATATTTTGCGTGTCATTGCCTCCATGTATCATCCGGTTACTTATTCTCTTAATTTTGCTGACTAGCTACAGATTCCAAATCCAAAAGAATGAAAGTCAAGGAGGAAAGTCAGAATTTAACAGTGATATAACTACATCTACATGTTTGCTTTGACCACCAACACTGCTGGCTTAGCAGTATGCTTTCAGTCAAAATTACTCCTAATTATCCTGTTCCTGTTACTAATTATTAAATTGGGACAATTTTAACGTGGTTAATTGGGACTCACAGGGGACATCTTAGCGTTACAGCTACTTTGTTTCAAAGCAGGCCTAAAAATGCTAACAGGTGTTTTTGTTTCTCTCTACGTCACAACTGTTTCATAATAAAACTGACAAATTCTTTGGTTTAGTCACGTTTCCTAAATGCAAAAAAACCCCAATGTTACTTTAATGAAAATAAAAAGTTTGTGGATTGCAGAGTAGAAACATGTGGTATACGATATGAATTACTGACATGCTCACAGGGTTATTTATACTCAATAAGCTGTGAATAATCATTATAATGCTGAAATATGTTTTGTGGCCCCAAACTGATTTTTAGGGTAACATATTTCTCAGAAACGGCTCTTAATAGTAGAAATCTTCCTGCTTTATTCTCTTCTCTGGTAGCTGCAGTTACACGATAAGCCTCTACTCTGTTATTCAATTACAGGAGGCTGACTTGGATTCTGCATTCATTAGACTTGAAAGACCGTCTGAACTCGTCTTTTAAGGTCAATAAATTGAACTAAAGAGTTATATTTAAACAGCCCACACCCTCATAGTTCTGGGAAACACTCCTCTAATAGTTGACATCATCGATTTTCCAGTACCTTTGATGTCCTTGCCAAAGCCCATGGACGAAGTGACCGTCTGGGTCTTGTTGTTGCTCTTCTCCTTGAGGACGTCGTCGTCACTGGACAGGTCGTCCAGACTCAGCTTTTTCCTCCTCTTCTTCTTCTTGTGTCGGGGCGGCAGTTTCTTGGGGAAGGTGAACATGGGGAAGATGACCAGCAGCATGGCTATGGCGCACAGCAGGAACCCGCTCCACCTACACAGCCCAGAGATTATTGAAGTAAAATATTAAAAACACGTTTTTATTAAATTCTGAGTCCGTTTTTACTCCTTTTGCTACCAAAGAGTCAACCTCAGACTTGGTATTATCTCATGTGCCTCATTAATATGCACATAAACTGGTACACCATCATCTTCCTGCTATCAATCCTTTAATTCATGTAGAAAGCTCGTGGCTGTTAGCTTGTGAGTCACTGATTATGCTGTCAGTCAGAGGAAGGCATCAGTGAGAGCTCTAAATAGATGACTAACCACATCTCACACACAACAACAGATTTTCAGATGGATGATATGTGCGAAAACGTGACCTAAGGACCAAACACATCTTGGTTTGGAAGGATTCAAACCCGGAGTTTGTTTTCAGATGCAACCGTGTTGGGAGAGGTTTCCTTCTCTTCTCACACATTTAACACAGAGACGAACAGGGACAAAGTGTATTCTACCCCTCCAGACTTTAACAGAGTCCTATTATTTGGTGTTGAGTGAAGTACACTCTGTCTGTTATTACTGCCCCAGTCTATCATACAGAGCCGCCCAAGTGTGTCCGTCCTGCGACTCATTTAATCACAGATGCGCTCACAGCTACGTTGGTCTCGTTGCATCTCTGCACCCACAGTACGGGGAAGCCGTGAGAACAAGATATTCCCGCAGTACAGCCTGTACCAGGAAGAATGCGACACTGTTAGAGTCACATACAGCAAATAAATGATCGACTCTGTAATTGGTGGACATAAGTATTAAATTGTAGCATTTCTGTTTCTTTTTTCCTTTCTAACTTAGTTGCATTTTTTCCAAGATGTTTTTAGAAGTGTAACAAGTGAAAGGGTGGTAGCAGGTTATTAAGATACATTCATCCAATTGTTGTAGTTTTTATACATAAAAAAGAAAATCATGGTGTTCTGCACAGCAGGAGGCCAGTTTAAGCCAGCTGTAATTCACTAGTAAAAGACCCGAGTTGCTGCTAAGCAGCTAGCCCCAGCTAGTTTAGTTTTGCAATGACCTTTGTTAGATGTACTCCAAGGATCTCCACCATAGCTGCCAGCAGTAGTGCTCATTCTGGTGTGGAAGTGAACTCTAACCAGAACCTGCAGCGGGTGGTTCATGAGCTCTTACGTCAAGTTCAGAGGCTGCAGAGCAGGAATGTAGTTGAGAGACCCATTGGAGAAGCAGCTGATTATAATGTACCATTATGTAATTGTTTTCATTAGAGTGCAAATAAAAAAAATCTGCAGAACAGAAAACTATAAATAAAACTAATCATTCATTAATGAAAGCATGTGAGCTTCTTTTCCTGACATACGTTTACACTAGGGGTGCAACGATACACAAAATTCACGGTTCGGTTCGGTTCGATACTTTGGTGTCACGGTTCGATATTTTTTCGATACAAAAAAATGTTCATGCCTTTTTAATTTGTCATTTATTAAAATTATAAATATATATTTTAACTCAAAAGTACAGTTTTTAAATTTAATGTTGCTGAAACAAAAGTAATTAAAAAAATAAATATATCTCAGGGCTCTCAAAATTTCAAAATCCCTGGTAGCCCTTCAGGCAGGGACTCTTCAGTTTTTGGTAGCCCAAAATAAATTTAAGTAGCCCGAATAAAAAAAGAGAGCAATTTTTTGATTGATGTTTTGTTTCCTTTACAATATTATACATTAAAGTATAATATTGTAAAGGAAACAAAACATTAATCAAAAAATTGTTGAAAAACAAATTACAACATTGTATAAAAATTACAATCATCAACTCAAATACTTGGTTCTAATTGAACAGAAATTTCTATGAACTTGTAAGAACTGTGTAGGACATGAATCAGTCTGTGTCAGATCCTGAATTTGAAATTTCCACTGAAATCACGGGTAAGTGACAAGTGGAACCAAGATTTGCTTTTTGAAGTTTGCAAAGACTGCTAAATTTTGCCAGTGGTAGTTCACTCTTTGCAACATAGTACGCTGTTCTAAACAGATTTTTCAGGTTTATTTTTAGTATGTTATTTGCAATTGGTGTTTGTTCTGGGAAAGATATTGCAGACTGAGCAATAATGCATTACTTGCATTTCTCATGGGTTCTAATGGGGGCCTTTCTTAAAATGACTGGTCCCAGTAACAAAGGCGCTTGTCGACTCAGAAATCGAGAGAAAACCAACAACACACCCGGCAGAACATTATGTTATTTACACGGGTGCACGTAAGTGGTCCGCATGTGCGCATTCACTGTCAAAATAAAAGACGCGCACCAGATAAGAAGATGCAACGCGCGTTTGCGTCCATATAAAAAGCACTGTTTTTGTCCGCTAGAGTGGGATTTTCACGGCACATTCCGCACCACATCTCTGTGCGTTCATCATTTGTTTGAAGCCAGCTCACCTCCTGCAACCACTTTTCCGAGAATACGTGCTTCTTTTGTGGTTCGGACTCCTTCTGACATTTGTTTGGAGGTGGAGGAACACCAAAGTAATTGCTTAAAGGAGCTTCTTCGACATCTTTAAGAGTTCTCAACAAATTTCTGTCCTCCTCCAGAAAATCTTATGTATGCAAACACGCGTTGCAACTTCATATCTTGTGCGCGTATTTTTTTTTTATTTTGACAGCGAATGCGCACCTGCGGACCACTTATGTGCAGCCCCGGTTATATAGCTCATCATATCGCAGCCACAGAAATTCTTTTGTCCATGAAACCATAAAGCTGCACTTTCTTTTTGCCTTATGGTCTGATTTGTCATAACTTTTCCGTTTTGTGCTAAGCTTTTCTTTGGCTGTCACTTCTTCACCCTGACCTGTCTTATTTGGCTCAGCAGAACTAAAATATATATCCTGCTGCTTTTACACACACACACACACACACACACACACACACACACACACACACACACACACACACACACACACACACACACACACACACACACACACACACATAACGGTCAGCGATTCTCTGCGCGATCAACCTCTCACATGTTTAAGCTTGCTGCGGGAGATTTCACTTGTCATGTTTGCATAGTAAGCTAACGATTGATAATACCATGTCAGAGGAATTGGTGCACAAATTATCATCACTCACCAATCAGTGCTGTCGCTCTCTATACACAGTTCGTGCGATTGCAAAGTGAAAGCAAAAAAACAAGCGCAAATTCAAACGCGATTTCAATATGTCACATATTGACAGTGGCTCATCGATGCCAATGACATAATTACCCAGCTACATTTCCTAAAGAATGCAAAAGCATTGACATATATTTTCCTTCCTACAATAGCCCGACGGGCAGGGCAGAGGTAGATTTTGGTAGCCCGACTGGAAAAATCGCTAGCACCGGGACGTCGGGCTAGCGATTTTGCGAGCCCTGTATCTGATTGAGGAATCACTCATCTTTGGAAAAGAGAGTTTATTACAGAGAAATGGCTCTTTCCAAAATAAAAGCTATACTATACGCTTCTTCTGGGCTATATTCTCAGCAGCATATTGTAGCGGGTCAGGGCTGTTCGGGGTTCTGTTTGTACAGTTATGTTTTGTTTATGTTGCCATAGTGACGGGTGACGCCCTCTCGCTGCGACGGTGTGTCCTTCCGGGGTCAGAGGGCGCCCTGTGTGTTGTTGTTGTTGTTGCTGCTGTGTGGTTGCCGCGCTGAGCAGTTAGCTAGCGGCAGTGTTCTTCTGCAGATGTCAATAAACGGCTGTGCTCCCTGGCTAGCTCACGGGAAGCAAGACCAAACGACACCTCCGTCTCCACCTTGTCTGAGCTCGCCACATTGGTGTCAGAAGTGGGATGATGGTGGCACCCCATGTTCTGACCCGAGTGACTTTTCCCCCGCCGGTCGTGACCGGCCGGTGCGCCAAAAGAAGGCACCTGGACATTTGCAGGACTTTGTGTGGGGTAATGGGGTCGTCGGGGACGACTGACCCCTTAGGTGGGGGCTATGTAGCGGGTCAGGGCTGTTCGGGGTTCTGTTTGTACAGTTATGTTTTGTTTATGTTGCCATAGTGACGGGTGACGCCCTCTCGCTGCGACGGTGTGTCCTTCCGGGGTCAGAGGGCGCCCTGTGTGTTGTTGTTGTTGTTGCTGTGTGGTTGCCGCGCTGAGCAGTTAGCTAGCGGCAGTGTTCTTCTGCAGATGTCAATAAACGGCTGTGCTCCCTGGCTAGCTCACGGAAAGCAAGACCAAACGACACCTCCGTCTCCACCTTGGGTCCGTTCTTGGTACCTCGCTAAGTAAGTTAGCTGGATTTGATTGTTGACGATTTCGCGTGATCCTGGATCGTTCGGTTCCCCGAAGCTCATCCGGGACTTGCTGTCATAGCAACAGAGCCGTAAGCGTAAACCTGCTCGGGAGCAGGTTTACTTTATGTAAACAGGATTAGATCGCGGCCACGCAGGTATGTCCGCTTCATTTATACGAAAGCAACAGCGATATTTTACCACTGTTTCACCATAAATAAATATTATCAATGTAATTAAAGATAATGCAGCACTTGATCCTTTTATTGATTTCACACAGATACATACAGGTCATTTCCTAAAAAAGGGAAATGTACTATTAACATTCTATTACATGTATGTGATTATTACAGATGTAATTCATATTTCAGAGTAGTAATTGCAAATTACTTCGTGTAATCAAGATGGGAGACCACGGCTATAAAAGCGAAGGTGGATTTGGGAAGCCTGTCGCAGCCATGTCCTGTCCGTTTACGCGAGCAACCCATTGCGGAAGGTGCAAGATTGATAAGGAGAGTCCTCAGAATTCAGCGTATATTGCGGGACAGACAGGATCCTTTAGCTCACGACACGCGACAGTGTGCTCATAGAGAGATATCGATATTCCCGTGAGGGTATTATTCACTTAACCAACTTGTTGACGAGGGGGTGCAGGACCACCACCTGTCTTTTTTTGCTCTGCCCTTTTCTTGGTTGCTGTTATGAACAAACAAACAGATTATTTCAGGGTCTCTTTTCAAGAGACTAAAGGCAATATAAGTGATAAATATTACCATTCTGTAGAATATTCCTATATTTCACTTTTACTTGTTCCCATGTTCTAGTGGGTCCTGTTGTGGCTCTAATGTGAAAGGGGATACAATATAACATATTATAATATAATATAATGTAATATAATATTGGATAATATGGTGTGATATGATAAATCTACCCTACCACCTACTGGTGTTGGCCAGAGGGGCCGATGGCGCAATATGGCAGCCTGGCTTCTGTCAGTCTGCCCCAGGGCAGCTGTAGCTACAACCGTAGCTGCTTCCACCAGTGTGTGAATGTGAGAGTGACTGAATAGTGGCATTGTCATGCGCTTTGGGTGCCTTGAAAAGCGCTATATAAATCCACTCCATTATTATTGTTATTATTACATTACTTACGAGTTTAATTTGTCAGCAACTTTCTGCCAGCCCTCTCTCCTTGCTTTTGCAGCCTTTGCAGTGTTCCCTTGCGTTCTGATTAAACTCTGAAACTCCTGAAATCCCTCACTCAAGAGTTCTTGCTCTGCTGCCGAAAAATACCGAGCGCGCTCCTTCGACATTTTCGCCGACCAATTAAAGGGTTGCCGATCAGTGTTTCTACTATCGATGCGTAGCCCCTGTTGGGCCACCCAGTGATGTCACATTACTGCGTCCAGCTGTACTAATCGTCAACGGCAGGTGTGTTCGGGGAACCGGATTAGCGGGCTCACGGTTAGCGCGATGATTTGGTCTTGGATGTGTCATTTGATCTTGGATGTAGTAAGCGAGGTACGAAGAACGGACCCCTTGTCTGAGCTCGCCACAATATTAAACATATCAGGTCCCCATAAGGAGAATCATGTGCTAACGGCTGTCTAAATGATTCGGGTAAAGTTTGTAGCATGCATGCTCGTTGTTTTTGTCTGCTTCCACTTATCTTTGCACTAGGATGATGTCGGCGTAAATGTGCAGTCATATTCGTTGTGTTCCCACTAGTGCTGTCAGCGTTAATCTCGTTGAAATGACGTTAACGCCACAACACGGCAAATCTCCGTTAACAAGCTACCCCTGATCGCCCTGTGCGTGGGGCTAGACGGCCAACACGTTAACGAGCTAACTGCGCTAGCACACTAGTTCCCACCCATGTAATTGAGCATTGCGTGGCACATCCAACATACTGTTTTACTTTAGTCCATGACGCGCTTACCTTCAGAGTCATACGTCACATGAAAACCAAAATAATTCCAAACGCCAGATCTGAATGAGGGTGGGGGAGGTTCAATTTGCCATGTTGCAAGGAGAGCTTAACTTCTGTCTCGCTAGCTTGCCCTGCGCTCTTCCTTCTGACGATGCTGTCTGTGTTGAGCGCTCAGTGGATCTGCGCTCGACAGTGCAGCCTAGGCGGAGTAGTCAAACGCAGATTCACTGAGCGCTCAACACAGACAGCATCGTCAGAAGGAAAGTTGATAAAATAAATTACAAATTTTGTATTGTTAGATACATATGCGTACCGAACCGAAAGCACTGTATCGAACGGTTCAATATCGATACGAGTATCGTTGCACCCCTAATTTACACATAACTCCACCATCACCACTTCAAATAGAACCAAAATTTGTAAATACTGGATCTTTCAAAGTTTTGAGACTTGGAGAATTAAATCTCTTTAGACTCGTTTCTGATACATGTACATTTATAATCTGTATTTACTCTCTGGTTTCCATTTTTAGTCGGCGCAGCATTCACCAGCCACGTTAATTTGGCTATATTTGGAGAAAAGGAGGAAAGTATTGGTCAAAATGGAACCTCAAAACAATTTAACTTTTTATTAAATTTTTGAAAAAGGCATCTAGATGCATAATCCTGCTCGTCTCCGAGGCAGAGCCATTGAATATCACCAAAGGGTTAACTTAGAATCCACCCCAGGTACCAACTAAAGTGTGTTTCTAGCACTTTCACCAAGAAAGATACTACTGAACTGTACTGTGTTAATGAACTGAAACTTAAGTAATACAGTTTATTTACCACTAACACTCTGAGAAACTGGGGATAAAAACTCGAAGGATACTCTTCAGTGCCCCGTTTGTGAGCTTCAGCACTAAACCCAGTGAATCACACTGAAGACACAAATGGTTAACTTACTGTGTTGGTAATAGTAGTGATACTCACAGAGTGTATTTGCTTTAATGGAAATTTATATAAAAAACCCCACCAACTTCAACATACACACATATTTTACATTTCGATGGGCTCATGGCAGACTCTTCTCACCAGTTTCCAATGAAGCGGGGATCACTCTGGTCGATGTTGACAACAGTCTTGGGGTCCACGTAAAAGCCGATGAGGACTCCACCCAGCAGGTAGCCAGCTGCTGGGCCCAGCGCTCCCATCACGTACATGATGGCTGAAAGGAACAGAGAGAAGCAGAGAGCTCGAACTTTAAATGTGTGCAAGTTTTGGCCGAACATCAAAACTACTTTTAGAGTTGAACAACATCCAGCAAACACAAAGCAGCCTCATCATCTCACTGGAGTCAGTTCAGATAAATCAACTCCAACATTCATGCATCTTTTCTGCTTTGTTTTGGTCTCAATCTCTTTTGAAGGCCATCAAAAGCTACCATCTTCGACTGTGTGCTGTCTGGTGCTTTGGAAGTTTTTTAATGTGACCAAAACTGAGCTAAAACATGAACTGTGCACGTGTTTGAGAAAATCTGGTTGGATATTTTGTAGTTCCTCTCTCTCACAAGTAGCACAAAGCAGGAAGAAGTCACAAATTTGCACTATTTTTGTATGTATTAAGTGAGAAAACTGAAGGAGGCAGTACACGACACGACATTAGCTACAACCAGGATCCCAAGACTGATGGGATGGTGGCAGGTTAGGAAACGGCTAAATTCGATTCTTTGTCAGACACTTCCCTTTTCCAGCAGTGCCACTAGACTAGTTTTACTGCAGCACATGTCCCAGAGTTCATCTGCTGCCCCTCAATAAATCCTAAACTTTTTCAAGTACCTATAATTGACAGAGGAATGATTTAATACTGTGAGTACTATGAATGGATTTCATTTTGTAATGAATGCTGAAAAAGCAACCATCTATCCATAGATTGTATAAAAAGGTGGACATACCACTACATACACATTACTTTTTTTTTAATCTATAAAGAAGGGCCTAAAAAATACCATTTAAAATGTTTTTTTGTGAAGTTGTCAATTATGTGTGACTAGAACACTGGTTCATCCCTTGTGATAGGAGCCATTTTTATGCTGCAATGACTCATAGGTCAGTGTTAAGGGGCTTAACAAACAAAAAACATTTCACTGAAAATGGACAGGTACGAGGGCTGAACTGAAAAAGAGTGAGCTTTGCATTAGTGGGCACTGCTCTGCCATCATGGCTGAAAGTAAAAACCCGAGGTTGAACTTAAAGCTAATAAATGCTGAACAATAGTGAGGTAGATTATCACAGCTCAGAATGCTGACTACTCCATTAGCATTGAGAACAACCGGTACAATTACAGCAGACTGCATTTTGTTTAGCTTCTGTGTCAAAGTTACACCATTACACTGAACTCAATGACATTTGTCAAACTGCAGGCCTTATGCAACACTAGAACTAATCTAGCCATTTACAAAAGGTCGTGTGTGTGTGTCATGTGTGCAGATCATATGACTGTGCAATCAGGTGGCTGCTGAAGCTGCGAATAAGATTTCTCCAATTAGAGGGAATTAAAATCTTTAATTCCTTGGCTGGAGTTGAAAGCACTTAAGAACTCAAAGCTGGGCCAGGCACTGGAGGAACCTGAAAATTATCTGAACCAAAACTGTCCTGGGAGTCCTGGGAAATACTGGGAGCACTGGGTTTCCGTCAGTGATGGCTTAAACTGTTAACTTCACTTTAGTTTTGTTTTTTTTTGTTTCTATTTTTTTTATTGTTTACTGTTGTTAAGCGAACACGACATATATCTTCTGACATCTGTCTTTTACATTTTTGCTAGTAATCAGCAGCAAATGATACAAACTTTGACCAACAAGTATGAGCGCTTAACGTTTACTTGCTTATACTTTGTTATCTGTCCTTTTTTTGTGGATACTCGTTTCGTAGAATAATTGAGATGTTTTTGGAACATGTCTGGAAAGCCAAGTGAAAAGGCACTGTTCATGTTTAACTTCAAAACACTAATTTAGTCCTGTGCTGATTATTTCAGTTATATTAGTGCTTGTGAACACGTAACATGGTTTCCACTGTGTTTGTGGCCTAGAAGTGACTCAGTCAATCTAAATACAAACAGTACGCTGCACAGGAATGACACTAAAACTGAGATGTTTGTCTCTTAGCACAGTTGTAAATGTTGTGTTCCTGTTCTTTTAACCTTCTTTTAAAGAATCAAAGATGTCCATAATGACACTTTTTGATTTTTTTTTTTGTTAAACTGCCAAACTAACACTTAACAAGATGCACTTAACTTTCACTTATGTAGCATGCTTTTACTTCAATGTACTATATGAAGGTTTAAAAGCCTTATTATAAATAGTGCAAATCAAACAACTTGCCACTCTTACAGTGATGTTACGTTTTTGATCATATGCTGAAGTGTGTAGTTGTCGATACTTGTTAATTAATAAAGAAATAATTTGATCTTCCTAAATACAGAACAGTTCTGCAGTAGCTCTTCACAGGACTGACCAAGTTTAACTTGAAATCATTAATTTTGTAGCGTCGTTGTGGTTGATTCTTGCAAATATGTGTTTTTTCCCCAGTGTTTGCATGGGTAATTACAGCCCACTGTTACTGAGACCCTTAGAGTAATTGCTGAGTAAGGATAGGCTCCAGCACCCCTAATGGCACTAAGATGGATAAGCAATTAAGAGGATGGCTCGATAGATGACCGGTGTGCATAACTTTTTTCAGTGTTTTTTCCCCTCTCACGCTGCACTGCTGCTCTCTGTCACTGAAGCATTGCTGCTCAGTCACACAACAAACAGGGCACAGAGAGAGCTGTTCCTCAGCTGAGTTACAAAGCAGTAGGTCACTACCCAGAGATTTAGTTCTTCTTTTTTGCTAGATCTTTTTGGGAAAAACAAAACTCAATTCAATGGGTTGGAAAAACAGTTAAAAAGTAGTTAAATGTCTTGATAAACCGCCAAGACTAGCTAAAGTGTAATGACTATAGCTGTGCCATATCGTATCGTATGTGATAATACCTGTGAATATTTTTATGTGACGTGTGTCATATTGTGATATCACTGCTATAGTAACACCATGTGTTTGTGTTTCCTAGCCTCGGCATGTCTGACAGCAAGAGCCAAGAGAGAAGAGCAAATGGGTGGAAATGACTGATGTGTTACATGGAAGAAAAGCAGGACTTATACAGCACACTAGCAAGAAAATACAAGTAAACTTTTAATATGACCATATTGCTCGGTTCTTGATGAGTTACAAAGTTATGTTACTTTGCTTATTATAAAAGAAACATGTTAAGCTGTTATTTTATACGTCTCCTTAAAATTTCCAGGGAAAACACCACCTGTACTTCCATTTGACTCGTGCTGTGTTACAATGTTGCTGCTGGCACCCTGTTTCAGTAAACTCGCAATTCAATTTCGGTAGTGTGTCATCACTGACAGCAGCTCGTTGAAAAATGCCCCTCATTACTGAAACTTGTTCAGTATTTTTTTCTTTATCGTCATAAATATTAGTATCGCAAATTTCCTTGAACTATAATGACAACATTTGGATATGGTATTAATTATTATTTTTTAAAACACTTTATTCAACAGAAACATTTTCAATAATAAAAACTGACTGCTGATAATCCAGATTTATGTGTAATTTTTTAAAGTCTCATTCCCATAGCCAATAATTCACGTGATGTATCTGATCTTCTCAGAGGCTTTCAGCTCACCCGTTATAAATACAGCAGTATGCTGCTCATCTATACTATGTTGATTTTCTGACAAGGTTAACAGTTACTTCAAATAAAAATAACAGTATAATAATTCCCTCGGCTACATTTTGAAAACTGATCAATATGTACCTGCCTGCCTGATTTCTCAAAACCCCCAAACACTCAGCAAAATGAAAAGATTCAGCACACATTCCTCATTTAGGGAGCGTTTCCCAATCAAATCAACACATTCCAGAAATGCCGGCAGCAACGTGAGCACTGCAGTTACTCATCTGCAGAGCATCTTGACAGAACCACAATGTCTGTCTCTCCATGCCATCCTTCCACTCGATTATTACATCATCTGACTAAGAGAGCCAGACTCTGGGATGATGAAACAGAGTGATGGGATTGAGGGCTCAGGCCTTACGAGGGGAGCTGTGGATAATCCCTTACAAAGCAAAAGAAGAGGGAAAACCCTCGGCTGGCAGGTTGCCGTGTTACACAACGTGATGCAGTAACGTGACTGTCTTCAGAGGGATAAGAGACGAGCACGCCGCCGGTCATAGGTCAGGCAAACGGGCCCAGCTGAGATATGAGGAGCCAGAAAGAAAGTGAGAAAAATAACAAAAAACTGAAAAGAAGATGATGAATCATACAAAGAAAGACAGACTGTGACAGCGCAGATGTGAGACCTTCATTAAAATTTTATGATAAAGCAGTCAGGGACCAGAAAGATGATGGCTTTTCTTTGCTGCTCTTTATTTCCAACGTAGACTGGAAGTCAAATCTTAATACATAACCATTAAGCAACAAAAACTTTTCTAAAAGCCTCTCAATCATGTGTTCTAGTGATATTAAGAATTTTGCTAGATTAACCACTTTTATAAACAAAAGAAACGCTTTGAAGAGAAGACTAAGATGCCTCTGAAAGCCCATAGGAAAATTCATTCTCTCCATTTAAGCCATCCGAAATATTAGGAGCAGTATGCAGCCAATACAGCCAACTCCAGCTATAAACCAGTGCAATGAAAGGAGAATTAATGTTTCAGTGATGGAAGAAACCAGAGCACCTAGAGGAGTGCGCAGAAGAGCCCTGCCCTGGTATGAACCCAGGACACTGCACCTCACGGAGGTGGAGCATAAGTGAAAGGAATTATGTCTGTGCTTGTTTGTCCGTCTGCAGTATTACAATTTTTTTAAAATAAGGTGGAGCACAAGAAAAAAGCCATTAAAAATATGGAGCTGGAAATTAGCATTATAGGTCCACCTTAAATTTTGGTGTGGATCTGGATTGCGGTCTTTAAAATTGCAAGATAAGTCTAGAAGCTTGGCGAAGGTCTTTGTGAGTCCTTCCAGTTAATTAAGCAACAGTAATGTGCTTTATTTGTTAAAAGTGGTTTATAAGCAGGTTGCAAATGCTCAAAGGAGCCAGTGTGCACTTTTTTCAGTGGTTAAAGAAATAGGTCAAAAACAAAAAATCCAACAGATGAATGTGCAAGCCACACAAACCATGCTTTCTGTCACATTTACTTCAACTATGTACCCTGCACACATATGGTTTGTCATAAAGAGGCTTTCAGAGAAAAGGAAAAAGAAAGATGAAATAAAACCAGACAGGAGACAGGATGCAAAGAGAGAGGAAGCAGAAGGAGAGCAGAGTGCACACCAACCTGCTGCTGTCGAGGCAGCAGTGTTTGTGCTGATGGAGGGAAACCATCTTTGGCCTCAGCGTTCCAATGATCAATGTTAAGGTAGAATAAACCCTGGGAATGAAAATCATCCTAAATCTGAAGTCTGCATAACACCTTTATGATCTATAACCTCAGACCGGTTAACACTGTGCAGTCCCATTAACACCACCCTGTTATAAATATATGTTATGTTTTTGCAGTGGGGGTGATGGACTTGTTTAATGGTTGTGTCTTTGTTTTATCATTCAGATACTTCGGGGTTTCATCTCTGCATAGATCCTTCTGTATGCTTGCCTTTTCTTTTATGTTGTTACATAAATTGCATCAACCTGCAGTTAAAAATCTCACATATTAACATAAGTGCTGATGTTAATTAAATAACTGTACATTACCCCTTTTAAATAAAATAAACATAAAACACTATGCATAAGTCATCCTAAGAAATACCCACAAACGTCAGTGACATAGCAGCTTATCCGCCTCCTGATCCGTCATAGTTCACAGGTCAATGCCGGTAAAGCAAGACATGTGAGTTGGGTTAAGACCCAAGAAGTGATCATTGTGTGCAAGTTTTATTAAAATCTGACCAAGTAGTAGTGATAAAAATGCTCATAAAATAACAAATATAACCTTAACCCTGACCACAACTTGTAGACCCACGAGGTGATTGTTATTTTGCTTTCCAAAACTACAGGAGCGTGGATTATTGTGAAATATGGACTGACAAATGGACACTTCGCCTCACTTGGTCACAGTATAAATTCACTGAATCTTTGGCCAGATGAGTTACAAACACTAATATGTCGAACATGCATGCCTCATTTTACATGTCCAAATGCCAGGTGACAATTTGGGCAGTCTCAGTATAACTCATGGACCTCAGCTGAGGCTGAAACTTCTCTCCACACCATGCTTGAATTGAGTGACTGGATCCAAAAGGCTATTTGGATGAAGTGGTTTGTAAAGTAGACGACTCGCAGTTTTTTCTTAATTCCACAATTCAATTCAATTTTATTTAAACAGCGAAAAATCACAACAGCAGTTGCCTCAAGGTGCTTTATATTGTAAGGTTGACCCGACAATAACGCAACAGAGAAATCCCCATATAACCTCTGGCGCTTTGGCGACAGTGGGAAGGAAAAACTCCCTTTTGACAGGAAGTAACCTCCAGCAGAACAGGCTGCGGGAGCCGTCTGCTTCAACAGCTTGGGGTGAGGGGAGGAAGACAGAACAAACAGACAGATGTCGGTCCAACCCCGGCTACGAAAAAAGCTGGACTGGGTATCCGTGACAACAGACTGATTTGTAATGCCATGCGTTGGCAGCAGTTCAGCAGTAAAAGCTAGCACATTATATGGAGGAGGCTAAAAGCAAAGAGTGACCAATTTGGAAGTACTTCACAGTTACTGCTACAGCTTTTCTTTTATGTTTGCAAAATTTAATTTTAACCTAACAGCAAAATGCGGTCAAGAAAGTCAAAAGACTGAAAGCTTTGATATGACGACACTTTTATTTCTCTACTGCGCACTTGTTTACGTTCATTCTTGTTATGCTCAGACACAGAGGTGTTACAGCAAGCAGAAGCTAGGATGTTTGTTCACTGCAACTTAATTTCACTTCACATTATGTGCTACTGTAATCTAGACTGATACAGGATGGACCACATACAGCCAACTTTGATCTGAAGTAGGCCGGACCAGTGAAACTACATGATAAATGTGTAAAATTACAGAAAATGTTGTGACAGTTCATTGCACACACTGACCTGTAATTAAAACATATTCATTTTTTAAAATTTATTGTGGACTCGCTAATAGCTGAAAAACAGGAACTTTCCTGTGATTTGATTGGTGTTAGTTAATTATGTTGGCGTAGTATGAAGGAAAATCCAGTGGGCTTGATTCGAGGCTTCGCCACGGCCGACTTCGGCACCCAGGCCTTATGTTTGACACCCCTGCAGTAGGCTGGGACGAGACAAGTGCAAATAAATTACATGAAAATTTTTGGTAGCACTTTAAAATAATGTCACACTATTAAGCATTAGCAAGGTATTAGCAAGTGCTTAATTAATAATTTATATAGCATTATTTCTCCTTAGTAGGTCATTTATACATAAATTAGATAAATACAGATATATTATAGTGACAGTGATTATGATTATGAATTCAACTAGCAGTGATAAGCTGTACATCGTGTATCGGTAACAGATGGATAAACATATGTGTATATTTACAAATGACGCGGATTAAGGAGGAGTAATGTGTATAAATGTTGAATTGAGCACTTGCTAATACCTTACTAATACTTAATAGTGGATGAATTTGTTATAATTTACTTTAAAAGTCACACAATCAATGTTTAAGTCAATCCTGATGTTTCCTTACACATCAAACAATGCCTCTCAGCTTATTCATTTAACCCTGGCTTCGGATCGGTACCTTGCACCAGCAGATACCCAAAGCCAACATAAATCTATCCTATCAAAAAGAGTTGCATGGGTGCATTCCTAGAAAATGAGGCAGAAAGTTCAGTTTTGTCCAATATCACAATAAACAATCCTTCAAAAGTCCCAGTATCCACATCTGGATAAGATCCAGATTCTGGGTTTGTCTAAGCCCCACCTCTGGCAAAAATTTTCCGCAAACCTCTGTAACTCTTAGAGTAACACTGCTAATGAACAGGCAGACCAACCAAACCAGTCTCTCTCACACACACAGAGGCCTCGTCCTCCTCATCAGCTTCAGCTGTACACCATGTAGTCTGAGATGTCTCTGAGACATAAATATAATACCCTGATCCTTGACAGTGTGCCGGACTTACATAGAGAGCCTCAATATGCTGCTTGTTACACAACAGGTAGAAGCAGCCAAGCAGTCTGATCTGGTTGGATCTGGTTTGAGACACAATCTGAACTGCACTGTGAGTCATGTTTCAGTGGCGCCAGCATCAGCTGTTGCAGTGAGCAGGTAGCTAATTATCCATCTTTCCTTCCTGCTCATCCTTCACCTGGCTAGCATCATGTCACTCACTCGTGTGTTGATAACTGCAGATTACTCTGTAACAATACCCTAATGTGCTGTAATACTGCTGCAGCCAAAGAGTTGCATCAACATCACGCATAATGAGCACAGAGAGCGCTCTCAGGTGTTACAGCATCAAGTACAGAGTCTGCATATGTAGTTCGGCTCCCTGCTACACTGATTACACTAGTCTGGACCTGCTGGGGCAGCAACACACACTCACAGCAGGGCCGTGAAAGAGATTTATGGCAGCTGTACATTAGAGAAAAAGCTCAGAGCTTGCAAAATGCTCATAATAAATGTAATTTTGAAATTAATGTTTAAAAAAAACATCATGAGATTCAGAAAGACACGGAGCTCAGTCAGCAGGCACAAGCTTGTGAGCCTTCAGTCTACTCAGATAAATCAGAGGCATAAATCAGGACTGGAGTTGCCAAGTTTCATTTAATGTTTGCCTGTTGATGGTATGATTTAATCATGGTGTACAACAGTGCAGCTGCACACGACAGGATTAGTAAAAGCTGGGTGAGGAGGCAAGCGGTGTAGCGGTACGCTAGACAGGCTGGCGGACGGACAGCGCTGAGGCCAAGACGAGGAGGAGGAGGAGGGAGCGCGATGAAATGTTATGGTATGATAGCGTTGTCATAGTAACCTGCTGACACAGCAAGGTCTGGTTACAACTTCCCGGCGGGACGTAAGCGCTAACGTCAGACTCCCTGCCTCCATGAAATCTGTGAGGAGGCTTCCTGCGTGTTTCACCTCAGCACGTGTTCTGATCCTCATGTTCGTCAGCGTTTCACTCGCTCCTCACTGACCTGGCCATCACACTGCACTGCAGCTCAACAATCACAAGTACTAAAACCACAGATGTGTCAAAGCTTTAATATCACAGTTCCAAATATCGCGCCGCTTTCCAGAGACAGACTTAAAAAAGCTGAAGCATGAGAGGCCAGGTTACCCCTATCACTTCATTTCATTCTCCATTGCAATAGTTCTCTATGCACTAAAGAAGCTTGTTCACATAACAGCGTACGGTTTAAAACAGGCCCAAGTGGTTCATTTATATTTGTTTATCAAAATAAAATATCTGCACATTTCAAATTTGTACAAGAAATCAGGACAGAAGACATAATAACATTAGTATGGAATCAAATGAATGGTGTAACCCATTAAAGGTCTATGGTCGTTTGTGCCATTGCATGAAATACCCGATTTCTTTTGTAACAGATTTAGAGCAGCATCAAATAAATCATTTTGCAAACTCTATTACTGCACTGACTTTATTATCATTATCTGAACTGAAGGTTTACTGTTTTGCATTTGCAGTGTGGGTAATTTTTGAGCAAGCTTTGACTGCTTGCAGGTAAAAAGCTGGGTGGAGCGCTAACACGTTTACTGAAATGAAATCTCAAAACCAATTTCCAACTGTTGGGGAGTTAGCCTTCATAATTCATTCGAAATAAACAATGACCAGTGCACAGAAGAAGTAGTTAGTCAGTCATC
This sequence comes from Rhamphochromis longiceps, assembly GCF_057381845.1. Lineage (NCBI taxonomy): Eukaryota > Metazoa > Chordata > Actinopteri > Cichliformes > Cichlidae > Rhamphochromis > Rhamphochromis longiceps. The sequence goes on from NC_140574.1 coordinate 5,351,496, forward strand.
AAGGGACAAAAATGTGTAAAAGAACCAGCGATGTGGTCATTTATCCCCTGAGAGGAAGCAGTTATTATATAAAAGACTTCTTCACGGGGAAGTTAAAGGGTTTTAAAAGTGTTAACACAAAACACTTCTGATTTTGTGCATTTGTTTGTGTTGAAGTCTGCAAGTGTGCCTTTATGCTGATTAAATTATGACCACACCTCTCTAACACACTTTTCCAGAAACTACAGAGCCTCAGAATCAGAAAAAGCCATTAAAATCCACCTTAGCATTAAAATTGATGCATTTCCAATAACCCAAAATAATACTTTTTAAAAGAAAAAACAGGATTTGAGTAAAGATTACCGTTGTGCTAGTATTTTAATGAAATCATGCATTAGAGTAGAACAGCTTGGAAGCAGAGATTCCCAGGTTAACTATACTTAGTCTATGGTTGTGCAAAGCTACAAAGTTTCTGGGGCAGATGAGATAAACAGGCAGTGTAACCTGGGCTTTATGAAATATTGGGAAGTCCACTAGAATTTTAAGTAAAGTTGACAGGCTGCGTGACTGGGATTTACAGCATTAGCGGTCTACTGGCTTCAAATCTTTTAAAATATTAAAGTGAGGAAGGACAGCACCTGGATCCCAGAGTGGATCATTAAATACCAACACATCCACTCTCTAACTCTGGAAATCTTAGTACAGGAAAGTGGAGTTCCCCTCTGTGAAATAACAGAACTTTCAGTCAAAGATTTAATTAAACCGTTTTAAAATTGCTGACAAGAAAACCTGTTACGTTTTAGAAAATGACCGACAGACACACACACACAGTTTTAGCACACCAACTGGTTTGTGGTTTTTGCTGTTAATCCCCGACGGTCAGTCTGTTTTTAGTGCACTACCTCTGCATTAAAACAAAAAGAGAGTAAACTGCAGCCTGGTATTAACGCAAACCCCCAGTGATGATCTTTTAATTCCACTGCAACACAACAGCAGGAAACCAGACCTGAGCCGAGAGAACAGCCTGACACCAAAGTGGTAAAATAATAGCATCAGCCACATGAATTTCTTCCTGACCTATATATGAGCCATTCCCTTAACACATCGACAGCAGCTTTTCAGCTACAGCAGACAAACGGGCAGGAACAAAACTTTTTAGACGCTTTTGTTATTGAAGTGTGATTTAAATCAGAGCATTGAAGCCGATTCCTGCTCGAGGAGCTCCAGCTGCAGGCCTTTACTCGGGCTTATAAGGAATTGTAAAGAACCAAGAAAAAAGCCCTACAAAGGCTTAAAAGAAGTCAGTAATGCACATTTCCTGTCATCGCTTCATAAGAAGTGTAGAGGCGAGGATGAGATGAATCTCAAAAGCTGCAGTAAAGTAACTGACTTTCAAATGCACCTGCCTCTGAGTTTACTTTATATCTAACCTTTACATCCACACAAGGTGAACCGTGTCCACGCGAGTGACTGCTCGTTTTTTTATTTTTCACATTTCCTGCACTTTTATTTCCAGATTGTTCCTCGATTTGTCTTGTTACGTTCACCTTGAGAGGTCTACCTCCTCAAATTTTTTTTTTTTTCTTGTATCTCTGTGTGTTCAGCCCCATAACGGCGATTCAAACTGTAATCCTGAAACAAAACTATCTGCTCTCCAAAAACTAAGCACCAGGATTTACCTCCGACTTCAGTAAATACATATTTAGAAGTTAATGTCTTGTTTAAAACTCTACATGCTGTCTCAATCGTTTATTTTATAGTGAGCGGAGCCCTTTCAGGGCTGGCAAAGTCACACCTCGTATCAACATCAACAGTACCAGTGAAGCTGCATTGTCTCCATTTACACATATTTCTAAAAAAGTCTTTAAAAGTAGCAGTCACCTTCAAAATAAAATACACCAAACTGACAAAGTCTAAGTGTAGTTTATCAACGATTGGGGTTATCAAGAGCTCCATGATGTATATTTATTTATGTTTCAATCCCAGCTTCTCATTGGCCTCACACGCGCCGGTCAGGAACAAACTTAGGGCCAAATGTGGCCCCGTGTTGTACAACACCTGGTCTGATCTAAGCTGCAAACACAACTCAAGTAGGATAAACAGATTTATACAGCAGTGAATACCATTTATTACCCAACACCATGAGTGTCTATGGTATATAACAGCATAGTGTTGAACTGCTAACCCTGCCTGTTTTGCCTGTTTGCTTAAGCACCTTGCTCCTCTCTTACTTAAAAAGAGAAAGAAAGAAAGCCCTCAGAGGTAAATAACACCAAATCCTTCCTCCCACGTTGTCTCTGCTGCTGACCAGATCAATATTTGAGAACACAAACCCAGAAACATAACCCACCCTCGTGTCACGTGCGGCTCAAATCTGGAGAGTGAAACGCTGCTGAAGCGGCTTGCAAGAACATCTGATGCTCCTCAAAGGAAAAACAAAAGCAAAACAGTTTTGTTAGAAATCCGAGTGTTTTCAAGCTGTGACAGCATGAGGGTTTCATGCCTTCACTTTACAGGTTGCTTTTTCCTGGAGCTTGACGATTTTTCAAAGAAAGAATCAATTGGCTGACAGAAAAGTAACTCACAGCAGTTTCAAGATGAACTGCTGGCTCGTTAATTCTTTGATTTACAGGCCAAGCAGAAAGCGCAACATTCTTCTCTTCTCTATGTTGTAAACACTTTCAGGTATAATCAAAGAGCGCAATAATCATCCTTTTTTTTTTTTTTTTTTTTAGACGTACAGACTCAGTGTAAAGTAAAGTTAATACCTCAAAGCACTAAATGGATCACAGTATCTAAACATGTAGCTTATTCTGTTCAATGGGTAACCACCACAACTCGTGGTGGCCTAGTTTAATATTTCTGAATCACTTCCACCTTAACAACTTCACCACTTACTGTGACAAATGCAGATCATGCCGATGGGAAGAACCAGGCTAAATAAGGCACGGTAGCTAATTTCAACAGTTATTGTAAAATGTTGTTTACGTTGTTTCTCATCATTTGTCCTGACTGGCACCTCACTGTGAGGAAGCAGTGTTTACGCACCACATATAAAGCTGACGACAAACAGTGAGGGGCTCAGGTGACTCTGTTGTGCAGTGGAGGTGGGGGCGTCTGGTTGGCACTGTTTGTGCTCTCTTAGAGGGAAGCTGCACTACAGATCAATACAAAGTTGTTCTGAGTGATCACATTTATCCTGTGATAAAACATATTTATACTTGTGGGATTGATCTGACCGGGGCTGATCTGGTTACACTTCACTAAGACACTTTATGGTTGCTTTATTATGTAATTCGCAGCCCAAATATCACATCGTCCAAAGCTAAAAACTGGAAATGTCACATTCATATTGTATGTAGCGTCACTGTAATGACTGATACCATTTTTTATTTTATTTACCTGTTTATTGAGACAGAGTAAACAGTTAAATGCAGTCTTACATACAGTCCTGATGTATCAACTTATTTCTATTTTTTGTTTGACTATTTTTTTCCCTTGTTTTACTTTTAGATCTTTCTTTTATTGCCTATATATCTTGAGTGAATACTTTTGAAGAGGCCCTTACAGCATTAAGACTGTACAAACCTGCCATGATAGTTTTTTATGCTTGATCTCTGAGTAATAAGAAAACTTAGAAGGAAGCTTCAACACGTGTCATGGTGATAACCCTGTAAACCCTGAACGAAAAAATAATTGCCAGAAAATTAGAATTTAAAAAAAATAGTGTTTATTGAACTTTTAAAACATTTTCTAGTTTTAATTTGTATCATATTTGCTATACCCCCTGTTTTTCTGTTTATTTGTTTGTTAGCAGGATAACCTGAAAAGTTACGGAAGGATTTGGATGAAATTTTACCAGAGGTGAATTACATCTGCTTTCGATCCAGATATGCTTTCGACTGTTTTTTTCCCCACTGCCAGACACTGTAAAGCTGGACTCCTCATATCACAGCTTTAAATTACACAACAACAAGACATAACAAAAAACAGAGATATTTCCCAAAGGTTTTAAGATAATATCACAAACGAATCCTGATCCCGAGACAATTCAGTGTACGCAGGTGTATGCAGACTCAGACACAGAAATCTGTCTCCTGTGGTGTGGATGCACCAAAGTCTAGCCAAAAATAAGTGATTTAATCTGCTGTCAACTTAAATCCAATTAGACCGTCACACTGGCAGTTCATGGTCGTAAATAACACTGATTTTACTTGTCCCCCTAAAAAAATAAAAAAATGTTTTAAAAAAATTGCGAGGCGACAGGTCTGAGGTCATATTCATGGAGCGCTAACGTAATTCGTTACCAAACATGGCAGCAGCGTTACACCCGGCGAGGACCACATTGCGTCTCTGAGCTGGCACATTAAAATTTCGAGTGGCTGCAGCGTGGCCCTCTGCCTCGCATGGCAACCAAACAGAGCGCCTCTTATTGGGGTTACAAAGCAATATTGTCCTGAATTATTCTAATGGCCGTCTGTTATTGCCTTTGGGCGTGATCTCATATGTAGGCTAACACAAAGAAGGGCCAATACGGACCAGAATGTGTGTTTACAGCAGACAGTTAAGCATCTTGATAAATGTTCAAAAACAAGGACCTCCCCTGTCTTTACCTCGTCTCAGTTCAGATGCATCACCTTATCACTCATCAGTCAGCTTGAAAATGCTCATGAACAAGCTACACACCAGAGGTTTTAGAGTATGAATGGTGTTATCCTCTTAAATGAAAGCCTTGTGTGTTCTGGGATGGATTTTAAGCTTTATTAAACTCTAAGGTGAAAGGTCTACCGGCTACTTATCAGGCCTTTCACTTTTCCTTCACCTTTGGCCCAGGAGTCCAGGCTGAAGGTGCTGACCTCGAGCTGCGAGAGCCCCAGTACAATCATTACACACCAGCTTCCTCTTTGAAGTCCATCTTTAAAAGCATGTACTTGAACAAGAAGTACTGTTATTGTGAGCAGTGATAATAGCAGTCTTATAAACACCCAGCTGTTCTAAAGCTCTCTAAATAACAAATTACTTTTGCGAAAGCCCATCTTTGTCCCAGAAAGACCTTTCTTTTTTTTTCCTTTTACAAGTCAGGGCCACACTCAAAGAAAACGATGCATTGTGCTGCTGCGAGTTGGCCCAGTTTCCAATGGGCATGCCAGTCGGACTTAAGATTTACTAGAAACTCCAGTTTAAAACTCCCTCCCAGTGGCCTTTTATTACCATTAAGAGCCCTGAGAAACTAAGTGACGCCCTGAATCGGGAAAATAATTTGTCATGTGTCACAGATTGATTTCAGTTCAAATTGTGTCTGCAGAGTTAGATCTTCAGCCCAGATAAACGCAGGTGTGGTCTATTTGGATAGCTGAATTCACAGTATGGCTTCCGATTCAGCAAAGATATCATCTGTCTCCACTCATCTCATGTCACTAATATAATAACCTAAGTAGGCTAAGCACCGTAAGAGCCTATCCGAGTACAGTCAACCCTTTGTGCTCACTCTCCATGGTCAATATCAGACGCAGAGTAGATCCCAACTCATGCAAGAGAGAGGCAGAGAGCCAAACCTTCAAACAAAGCCTCAAACTGACTGCATGTGATATTTAAAAAAGCCTGGACTGCATTTAAAACAAAAGAAAAATACTGCTTTTAACCATTACTGTGTAGCAACAGCAACTTTTCATTGTTCCTGTGTTTACATGTTGAGAAATTAACAGATTAAAGGAACTGTTAACAGGTAAATTAATCTGTGCATGTGCTGACCACTGTTACAAAGCTTGAAAAACACTGCAGTCTCTTCCCATTCCTTCTGCTGTGCGTTCACTGGGAACTGCGAGGTGAACTGGTTGCAACTTATGAGAGAAATCCAGTGATATAATAAAACTGATGACTGGGAGGATTCGCAGTGTCCAAGATTTCAGCATACTGACGCAGACATGCTATCAATCTGCAAATCAAACACTGAAGCAAAACCAGTAGAAGTCAAGATTTTGCAGGAGCAAAAACATTCTGATTCTGTCTCCCAGTAACACAGCATCTTACTTACATAATATCAGGTGATGGTAATGTAAACCTACACACAACATTCACCATTAGGACTGAAAACAAGACAATTTGTTTTTAAACAGCCCATGTCCTCATTCCTGTAACTGAAGGAGCTGTCAGCTGCCATTAACCCAGCCGACCACATCACTGTGTTTCTGCAGCCAACCTCCTGCTCACTGAGGATCCTCTGCCCTGCTCTGCATTGCTCTGTCACATCCAGCCATTGCTCGCTGCTGTGAACAAATGCTTTCTTTAAGCCACCACAAAGGAATGCCAACGGTTACTGGTCAACTGGGTCCTGCCGGACAAACCCGATTCAGTTAGAGGAGAATGTGGGTAACGTTTTTTTGTTTTTGTTTTGTTAGATTTTTGTACATATACCTACTCAAAAAGAGAAAATAATAACAATAATGTATCTATATTTTAAAATACAGACATATTTATATTTTAATAAGAATATTATGGATCGTATGAGACCTCTGATTTACTTTGAAATTCACTTTTCTCCCTGACTTAAATTTCCCCTTCCCAGCACCAAATGCTGCTGGCACGGTGGAGTAGTGGTTAGCACTGTTGTCTCACAGCAACAAGGTTCTTGGTTTGAACCTTCCGTTCGCCTGGGGCCTTTCTGGAGTTTGCATGTTCTCCATGTCGCTGTGTGGGTTCTCCTTGTCCAGGTACTCAGCATTCTCCCACAGTCCAAAGACATTACAGGCGTAAAAGGTTGACTGCCTCTCTGTGTTGGCCCTGCGACCCATCCAGGGTTTACCCTGCCTTGACCTGTGACAGCCGGGAAAGGCTGCTAGTCTCTGTGACCCTGAATTGTACAAGTGGTTAAGAAAATGGATGCGTCAAAGCCTCTCCATTTTAGCTCAAAAGAACACAGAGCTCAGGCTGTACCCAAGACTCGGGTACAGAGGCTCTCTTTTTTTTGCCCCCACCACCAAATAACAGGAATGCACATAAGAGCTTCCCTCCACCCCCCTACTCCTTTCATAACTCAGCTCTCATTTGGCGGTTTAATTAGGCTTTACCTTGTTTGAGGCTGCTGGAGCGAGAACTTCTGGGGAAGCATGTGAAAACAGGGGGGGTCACTTAACCCATTTGGCTGCAGAACTCTCTGGACCAAGTCTGCGGCTCAGTAGAGTCACAGAGCAGGTAATTAAATATAAAAATAGTTTTAGTTTTATGAGCTTAACTGGTCTTTCTCCTCCCCAATCTAACACTTTTGGGATGAAGCAAAAGGCCAATCATCACCCAACAACTGCTGGACCACACTAATGCTCTTCACTCAATAAAATCCCTGCAGCCAGATGCAGATCCAGCTGTGCTTTCCCATAAGACTGGATATTGTCTTTTAATTTAAAATTTAAAACCAATTTAAAAAGAAAAATAATAATTAAACACCTTCAACATGTGAGAAGCATTTTTAAGCCAGGGCTCACAAACTGAATGTTTTGTATTGCCTTAAACTAACCAGCGGGCTAGCTTAAAAGACACTGTTATTATTCTTCACCGCCTCAATGTTTCACCATCCTTGGAGTTTGTAGTTTTAAGCCTTTTTTTAAATATAAGCTGCAGCCAATGAGTTATAAAGAACTATAAAGAAACCTCTAAAAAGAGGTTTCTTTATAGCTATTATCTGAAATCAAAGCTGTAGTTATAGTCAGCTAACCCAAAGTGAATGTAGTTAACAGGGACTACGTACCCTACTGATGGCCTGTTATGATAGAAGAAATTACTAGAAGATAAGCTTGATGTCAAAAAGGAGAGACCTTTCCGATGCCACAATGGTTCTGACCAGATACAAGCTGGGAAAATTGACCTAAACTGAACTTTTTTAAGTTTTCTTTGGTGAAATATCAGAAAACAGATCTGACATCCAGGCTATGAAAGCTTGTGTCTGTTCCTCTGTTGAAACTATGATCTATCCCACGATATTGATCAAATCTGAACAAACATGAGATTTAGATGAATTTGGATTTAGACTATAAAACTGCTTTTCTTGCAGTTTTTGACAGCTCTTTTTACTTTTAGCTTAAATGTGTTTTTATGTGGTTCTCTGCCACACTTACAAAGTTGTGAGGGTTTCAAAAATATAGGGAAATGGTTGATTCACCACATGTGAAGGAACATAATTCATAAAGTTCTCATAATATGAAGCTAAAATTGCATAAATTTAACAAATAAAGTTACTCTAAATTTAAAATACATCAGCTCATTGTGAGGGAGTCAGGTGGGAGGACTGATTGCTTTTCACAAGAAAGACGTGGCAAAGATCAACAACTTAAAATGATAATAAATAAAATAAAAACAAAAGCTTCACAGCTATAGGTTTTAAAGAGGCTGTAAGAGTCCTTCATCAGTGTGGAGAAGCAGCTGCAGCCACAGTGAACTCACAGCTGTTACACTGGATTGTAATGACTGGAGGAAAAGAAGCATATAAAACACACATAACCTAACAAACCAACATGTAACCAGCCATTCTTCAGGCTATTTAATCCTTTAGTCGATCACTTTTCTTGATCGTGTATGAATGTAAACTTCTGTTAACTTTGAGGCATTTGCTTGGACAAAAGACACAACACGGATATTACTTACTAGCTCTTTCAACCATTTTATAGATAAACAAAGAGCAATAAGCAAAATTGACACTAATTATATGTCTGTGTCGTAGCATCTGCTCTTAAAGTCAACTACCTTGTGCTTCGTAGGTTTTCAGTGCAGTGCTGAGATCAACTATACTGTAACATTTTTAGTCGTTGAGTTTAATAAACCGGATGTGTTTACAAACCTCATAGCTTTCTCTGTGTCATATAAATTGGATTTTCATTTGTTTTTGGAGGTTTCTTCACACAGTAAGTAATGTATTAAACCATTAGAAAACACACAATACACAATGTATAATTTTTCTTTTTTTACTTTACAAAGGGTTGCAAAGCATTTAGACATTTCAGTTTTTCCCAGCATTAATCAGGTGAGGTTAGTTATTGCCTGTTTTATTGTATTTCATTTCTATTGTGACTCCATCATTTTCTTCTCTAGAAAAAAATCCAGGGACTCATCGAAATAAAAACATAAGCAATGAGTTGTTTTTCTCTGGCTTCCAGTTTGTTCCCAATGGAGATTCAAGTGCTTCTACTAAACACTGTATAAGAGAGAGACATGGAACTCAAAGAATCACTAATAGAAGTTTTTGGGAGGACTCCATAATGGCTCCAGATGGCGGTTGTCCCACCACTGCCTCTAAAAAGAGCCAATCATCAGCCAAACTAGTAAAACATGTGGGCTAGTTGTGTTATTGCACTGCTGGTGAACACCATTTACAATAAACATGTAGGTAAATGTACTTACAGTCTTTCTAATGGTAATATCTGTTCAGATCTCCTGTGGGAGGAGCCAAAGTCACTGAACTTTAACACAGCCATGAACGAAGCCGTCATGGTGCGTAGCTTTGCATGTGTAGTACAAATAAAATGTTGACAACCAAAGCTTTTAACCTGATTTCAATTTTAACTTTGGCTTCCAATTATTATTAAAACCAGATGATTAAGATAAAACAAACTACTGCTTTCTAATAATAGTATTATTTTTGCCTTTCAGTACCTTAATTCCCTTTAATTTTACACTTCTCTAAAACTCCAGATTCATTCAGTTCACATTTTTTTATTAATTTATTTTAAATTAACATAATTTCAAATGGACTTTCTTAATTTAAAACTTGATTAAAACTTTGGACGCGGCCAGTACGGCTGCTGAGTGGTGAGCACAGGCAGTATAAAACATGGATCTTAAAGGTGAAGCCAGCGCGGAAGTGCCTTAAACTTAAACCTGCGTTCTTCCTAATAGCCAGTAGGGGCCAACAGCTGGACTTCTAGTTGTATAGAAGTTAATAGGAGAACAACCTTCCAACCTGCCCTCTCTAAACTCTGTCCTGATGAGTTTATGGACTCAGTTACTCATCTAAGGTCACACTGAATAAACATCAAGCCCAATTTGGAAATTTTAGTCATTCTAAGAGTCTCTAGAGGATAATCGTGGGTGCATTCATAGGGAAAAGGTGGGTGTTTTTACAGTGAAATGATGCTCAACTTGAGGCTTCATAGTGGGACTTCACAAACCAGTGGAAGTCTGGTTAGTAACCATGGTGGCTACTTCCATCTTTCATAGTGTCTGTAGTTTTGTCAGATCTGCCAGAGCAAAATGCAAACACAACATGCAAAAGTGTCACAGCGCTGTCTTGCTGTGAGCCAGTGATGCCCAATTCACCACTGTGCTGCTACTGGCCTCCATGCTGGTGGTGGATGCATGTACAAATCCCAGCAGAACTGCTCCATATTTAAGGTGGGCAGGAAAACTAACCAAACATTCCCCCAAACTCTTACCTAGATACAGCGAGGCATTCTCCTTCTTCACATTGTCGTCCAGGTAGGTGGGCCCCAGCGTGTAGATGGGCGTGGACCCCATGCCTACCAGGATCTGAGCGATGACGAACAGCGCCACGTACAGGTTGTGCTCGTTGCCCTCCTGGTCTCTGGGACAGGAAGTGATGTCAACGCGATCCCTGCTGCTGGCATTGCTATTCATGCACAGGCCCTCGTTGGCCGAAGATGAGTTGACCTCCTGGATCTGGTAGGGCGGGGAGATGAAATGAGGTAAGGAGAATAGGGCAGCACCCACAGCGATGAAAATGCCCCCCACTGCCAGCCAGCGAGGCCTCTGGCCCCGCCCACCAAAGTAGCTGATGAAGACGACCACCAGGAGGCTCCCGATGTCGAAACAGCTGACGAGCAGGCCAGACTCTGAGCTCCTCAAGCTGTACCTTTTCTCTATGGTGGTGATGACGCTGCTGAGGTAGCCAGACACCATGAGCGACTGGATGAACGTCAGGTAGCACATGCAGAACAGGAAGCAGCGAGAGTCCTGCAAGATGACGCCAAGGTGCTTCCGACTGGGCAGACGAATCTGAGCTAGCCTGGCTGCGAAAAACCCCGGGGGCTTCCTCCTAGCCATGTGTTTACTCCTTCGGATCTCCGTGTTCTCCATGTACGAGGCCGGCCTATTCAGCGCCGACTTCCCTGGCTTTGGCGGGTAGTTTGCTCTCGTTGGGGACTCGGCCTGGAACGACTCAGTGTTGGGCGGGTTCTGGATGAACTCTGTGCTCTCCTCGGCCGTTATGGACATCCGCACTGAGCTCGCCAGTAAGGTTTTCTCCTGAGATGCAGCTTCGCTTAAAACAGGCAAACTTTTAGATTTGAAGTTCGTACCTGGATCCTCCACCTCACTGGAAAACCCGTCCTCCTTCTGAAGGGACTCGGACAGCTCTGCTTCCTCGTGGTCAGCCATCATTTTCAGTCAATTTTCTTTAGAGGTTCAAAAAAAGAAGCCGGCCCAGTCAAAGAACACATTTACAGTTCAGGGGCTGCTGGCCATCACATCTATTATTAATAGGAACACCTACTCCCACAAAGAGACCAAAAAAAGCAACAATGACAAGCACGCTCACAGCCTCTACTGTATCTCTGCTGCAGGACAGCAGACAGCTCTGGGTTTGTTTATCTTGTCATGCACACTTGCCTTCTGCCACCATCCACCATAATCCGGAGGTGGAGACCGCTCAGGCCTCCTCTGCTCGGCCAGCGGAGCTCCGGGGCCAGGGCTCCCTGCAGATGCTTGCTTCAGCAGGACGCTGGTGCTCCTGGGTCGGGAGCAGGGATGACATTAATTCACAGAGCATCCCTGACAGCCCTGCCGATGCAGATCACACAGCCGCAATAATGTCAGTTCTTTCATCAGGTTGCATGATCGTCGTCCCCTGCTCCTCCTAACTCCTGCCCAAGTCAAGGGCAACCCCGACTCCAATGTTATCAGCGCACCAGCTGTCCTCCCAGCGGGCGAGGGGGGCTGGCATTTAGGGATTATCTTTCGGTGCAAATTCCTGGGGAGGAACATGAACGAATAAAAATCAGGGAAACGGGGAGAAGTCGTCGAGGAGAACCAAAGACAGCGAGCAGAAACAGAGCTGCAGCTCACTGCAGTGCTGCTCGGCTGCTGTCTGTCGCTGTTTTGAAAACAACCAGGTTCAATCCAGGAAACACTTCAAAATAAAAGCTACAATTTTAGTGACAAAACTCCCAAGACACACAACATCATAACTGTGAACAGTAATGGCCATTTCGGGCTTTCTAGACTATTTAAGATAATATAGCTTGTAGTAACTTTCCTGACCAATGCATGTTTTCACAATTATCTCCACACGGCTTCAAATATTGCAAAAATAAATAAAACAAAAAACCGGAATCCCATTAACTGTATATTACATCTAAAAAACGTTTTCTGTGTATATTCACGTGCCTCTATATATAATCACTCTTGAACATGTGACTGAATCTGCGATATTTAATATTAAATTCGGTCTGCTTAACACAAACACAATAAATTCCTAACAGCAAAATTAGCAAATTAGAAGAAAGGCCGTCGGAATTATCACAATTTTACTGTTTGTTTGTTTTGTTTTTTGTTTTTTGTTCTTTTTAATGTAGGGTTTACAATATAATGTGTGGAAGATTAAAATGTTTTATTTTGAAAAGAACCATGGCTCGCGGCCATACAGCTAGCGGCTAACAACCCGTAACAATAACAATATCGACATTGTCTTTCATTAACCTGACATACGGTAAAGATGAGACATCATTCAGACCTTCGTGTCCAACTTCCACTAAATAATACTCAAGGGCTGGTAGTGAAGAGTCATTCAAGCAACGCCCTTGTTAAAATATTCCACATCCAAAATATCATGTAGCAAATTAGTGGAGAAAATACCGGAAAAGTGTTTTCAAAATAAAATAAAAGCGTCAGAAAAGAAGGGGGCGATCGCCCATTAAAGCAAGGGAACTTTGGAGATTCATTTTGAGGAATTGCAGGTATTTAAAATACCAGTTTGGCCAGTAGCCGATGCATCCGAGTTTGTTTATTTGTTTGTTATTTATTCATACTGTAGTGTCAAATCAAAAGATAAGCTAAACTGTTTCAAATCTTTCTTTGTCAAAGATAGCAGATGTAAAGAGCAAAGAACACCCCTCTGTGTGAGAGTAAAAAAGCCAAGCAAAGGTTAGACGAAATTTCGAGTTATTAGGTCAGAGGCTGAAACAAATTTCCACAGGTATCAGTCAGTGAGGCCAATACTTGAGTATGTGACCAATATATAAATATTAAATTAAGCCTTTTTATCTTACATTTTTATCTAGATCCTAAAATAGGCAAAGAGTTTAGATAAAGGTTAAATATAAATTAAAATCTAAAAAAGTGAGAACAATGAGATTGTGAAAAAAATACTATAATACAAAAACACATACTGCATGTTAAATATACAATATACACTTAATGATAAGTATTTATTTATTTGTTTAGTTAAAACGTCATGCAGCATAATAAGCATAATGAGGTTTCAAACTTCTCCAAGGGCTAAATGAAGACCTGCAATGCTTTGCCTTAAGTATGTAGATACCAGTGTTGGTCAAGTTACTTGAAAAAAGTAATCAGTAACTAATTACTGATTACTTCCCCCAAAAGTAATCCCGTGACTTTACTGATTACCTATTTTCAAAAGTAATTTGTTACTTAGTTACTTAGTTACTTATTTAAAAAATGATTTACAACCTGAATAGGTAAAGAGCTTTCTATTTTTTCTGCATCATCCATCATATAAAATGTAATCAAATGAAAAAGTCTCTTTTTGAAACTAGTTTTATTAGTTTTAGTCTTTTAACTTTGCGCATGAAGCAAACATTAAATTATATGCAACATTCTCTGACTAGAAGAAATTTGTTTAACATTTAAACCTATTTTCTGCATATTCCAGCATATAAAATAATTTTTTTGTGTGTTTACACTCACTCTTTCAAACAGATGCAAGCAGGGGCGATTCTAGGATCAGAGCTTTGGGGGGGCTGAGCACCCAGAGAGCTGCCCAGCCAGCCAAGATACACTTTACAAATCAAATCAAATCACTTTTATTGTCACATCACATGTGCAGGTACATTGGTACAGTACATGTGAGTGAAATTCTTGTGTGCGAGCTTCACAAGCAACAGAGTTGTGCAAAATACAATAATGTAAACAAGCAAAATACAAGAATGGCTACATCTGAAACTAATAAATATATGTACAATATATAATAGTATATGCATTTCTGGATGTGTATACTAAATATTTTTCTACGTGTGTGTGTGTGTGTGTGTATACACATATTTTACAAATTAAATAGAGTAAACAATAAATAAAATATGTAAAAATATACTCGTCACAATGAGACTTCTTGCCTGTCTCTGTCAGTCCCTGCATCCTCCCTGTCCTCGTCGTCTGTTGTCTTTGTCTCCGTTATCAGTCATCAAAATTTTACCATCTCTGTGCAATTCTGCAAATTTCTTTATTAAATCATAAGATTCTTAAATTCATCAAGTCTCTCTGTGCCTGGGTCCTCATCACAAAACATGACATCACTGTTTTGTACATTTTAACACAATTTAATCCCCACATTTGTGAAAGAAAAGCAAAACACTTTTGTCTGTAACAAAACCATCAAATCAGATAAAGGTTATTTAAATACTGCGAAAGAAGAATGGATTGGAATAAAAAAAAAAACACATCCTAACCTTAATTACTGGGTGAGAATAATGAGTGACGCTCATAGTGAATAAAAAGTAAACTGAGTGCATTTTTTGGACAGAGATTCACTTTTAATGTGCATGTATAATATAATACAGATGCATAAAAAACACTCCCAAAAAAGAATAAATTATTACAAATAAATTATTACAAAATATTAAGAAATATATATATATAAAAATGGAGGTAACTTTGCCTGTGGTAGAATGTATACCATGCATGAAAAAATCTTTACTGCAGATACTAATTTGACCAATTTAATAATACTAATTTTGCGTTAGATTCATAAGATTTATGAGTTTCATGATAACATGATGTTGGAATGTTGTTAAAGAGGGTCAAAACTGTTTCAACCCAGTTTGTTTAGCAGAGTCTGTACAGCAGCTTTAATATGGAGAGAACACAACTTCCAGATTGTGTGAGTAAAATCAGGGTTTTTTTCTCTTTGTCAGTTTAACAGTTTCTGTTGTGCCTGTCACTGTTCCCTGTCTGTTTTCTTACCTGGTTCTTCCCGACCTTGTACTTTCTCCTCACATTCTCCTCTTTCCTCTCTTCCTCTTCGGACTGACAATCATACACAAATAGATTGTATTCAATTAGATGAAAAATTACATTAATATGAAAAAAAAATACTATTAAGATCACTAACAAAAAGTCCTCTCAGTGTACTTTCAACCAAAAGGCAAATAACCAAACCACATGTACATCTAATAAAAGATAAATATTGAAACACTGATCCAACATTATTGATCATTTGATTTTATACTTTTACCTGAATGTGGCTCCTTTTTTTGAAAAAACTTCCTTATATCCATTATGAATCTGGCTGCCTCTCTGTACACACACACACAACAGAAGTTATAAGATTAATGGGCATCCAGTCAGTTAGCTAGTTAGTATCCATTTCAAACAGGACAGTGGTAACAACAATAGGCTACGGAGAACTTTAAGTTTTTGATTTTAAATAGGCTGTATACATTTCAATGGGAGCAACAGGACGGTGAAATGTTGATGATTTTACTACAGAGTAGGACGGATTGTAGGGTAGCAAACATTGTTGGAAAACACGTTTTCAACAATGCAGGTTACCTGGTGTAATGTTTTTCAGCTAAAAAGAAACATGGTCTGACTCCTACCTAACTATATAAAGAGTAACTGAAGGTTAAATGCAGCTAACATGTCCTGTTTTAAGCCAGGCACTCACACCTCCGCAGCCACCATCGCTCTGGCAGCAAGAGCGCTAGAGCCAGAGCAGGGGAGAGGCGAGCTGGAACAAACCACTTTGGGAGGGGGGGTTATCTATACTTCTGTTGTTAAAATGTTACGTCTCAACCAAGTACTGTATGCTTTTTATATTTTTAGTAGTGTGTCACACAAACAGCAAATATTGTCAAAAAAGTAAGAAATCTTTGGGGGTGCTGTGATTCATCCCTAAAAATGGGCTAAAATCGCCCCTGGATGCAAGTAAAACACAGCAGAAAATAAATAAAACCTGTTGCTCTGTTTTCACCTGTATAGCAGGAGTAGGGCAGGCGGAGGTTTGCCCTGGTGCAGGTGTGTCACAGCGGTCAGTGGAAGGATCTGGGAGTTTCACATTCCCGTGGCAGAATACTGTCGGTACTTGCTCGGACGTTTAGGGTTTTTGTCGCTGTAAAAAGAAGTTTTCTTCCCACGCATCCCACGATTACGGAATCAAACGCAGCGTGCTTACAGGAAAGTAACAGTAATCTAATGACCTTTTTTGCAATAGTAATCCCTTACTTTACTCGTTACTTTAAAAAAGCAGTCGGATTACAGTAACAGTAAGACGTTACTTGTACTTGTAATGCATGTTACTTGTAACTCATTACTGCCCATCTCTGGTAGATAAATAAGAAAAAACATATAAAAACCACAAATATTATTACCAGGCATCCAAATTCAAAAACAACCCAAAAAAATGAGATGCAGACACTGAATATGGGAGCAGGCATTTACACCCATTTAGCCAGATGAGACCTTAGAGAAGTCCAACACTGATGTTGTGCAACGACATGTCCACAATCATTGTTTCAGTTCATCGCAAAGATGAAAGATTAAGTTACAATTATCATGCAGATTGTCTTTATGGACCCAGCTTTGCTGGCATGAACTTCAACATTATGCACTCCACACTGTATATAAATGCCACTTGTTTTGCACATTTTCAACTCTGTATATTTTATATATTTTATTATTATTATTATTATTATTATTATTATTATTGTTATTATTATTATTATTATTATTATTTTTTTTTTACTATTTAATTTGTAAAAATGTGTATACACACACACACACACACACACACACACACACACATAGGAAAATATTTAGTATACACATCCAGAAATGCATACACTATTATATATTGTACATATATTTATTAGTTTCAGGTTGGCCATTCTTGTATTTTGCTCGTTTGTGTTGTTGTGTTTGCACATCTCTGTTGCTTGTGGGGCTCGCACACAAGAATTTCACTCGCATGTGCTGTGCCAGTGTACCTGCACATGTGATGTGACAATAAAAGTGATTTGATTTGATTTGATTTGATGAACACTATCAAGTAAACACTGGATAGGGTCTTCCACAAGAGTTTGCAAAAGACAAGATTATTTAAGTTCAGTAGCATGACGAAACATTTAAAACAAAAACTATAACAACTTAAAAAAATACAATAAAGTAAAATCTTTACTTTTTTTTAATTAAATTTGCCAAAATATGAACCAAAATGAGGAATTTGTACATGTGTTTATTGAGCGTGTGATGTCTACATCTCTCAAACAGTCTAGTGTAGTTTGAAAATTAAACATTCTCAAAATAGAAACTCATAGGAACAAATAGCCAAAAAATTTATCTCTGGAGACTAACTGAATTGAAATCCAGCTAAAATAAAACAAAATATTAACAACTAATGAAAAACAAACTTTAAAAAAAAAAAACAGACACCATTTAAAAGTTTACAAAGGGTGTCCATATACTTTTGGGATATGCAGGTAAGAGACCTGAGCTTGAGAAAAGAGCACAAGAACGCAGCGACCTCTGGTGGTTAATATGAAAACGACAAATACAGAAACCTGCATTTAAATTAATCACATTTTTCACATTATTATTAATATTTAACACATTTAAAATTATTTTAAGTAAGTAAGAAAAATGTATTTATATAGCACATCTCACGTAAATATAACAAAGTGCTTCACAAAAAAGCAAGAAAAAAACAACATATCATATTAATCTGAAGCAATAGACACAACATAACATCATTTATTGTTTGGAAATACTAACAACTGTCACTCAAAGTTCTAAAGCCTCACAATGGCTGCCCCATTAATTCGTTGTACAATACATACTTTTTATGATTAAAAAAATCAACATAACGAAGAGCATGAATTGTTCCTAAGAAAAAGGAAAAGTAGTTTTGTTGTGAACTGAGTAAACTTAATTTTCCAAAATATGAACAACTATAAAATGTGCCCGTCTGTGGTAAGAAGCTCGTTCATCTGATAAACAGTTTTGTTGGTCGCTATCGTGCAGGTGTATTGTGTAGCTGCTGCATGTTATGTGTGCTAGGTTTTCATGCTTTGTGGTCATCTCTGTGCAGCTAACCAGTGGATTAACTTTAGTTGTGTCTAGCTGATTTCCCACTACCAGAGGATCTGAACCAAGGAGCCATTACTTTGCAGTTTTGAGGTGGAATCACTTTGCACGTACTGGGTACAAAGTCGCCATCAAACCTCTTCTAGTAGGTACAAGGAACCACAACCAACCACCACCCATCACTGGTCTCACTAATGCCAAGCCGGCATGTCGGCAGAACCAAGAGGAGCATCAACAGTACAGCATTAATGATGAAAACCAGCGCAGAGCTAGGAAGGGAGATGCACCCAGGGCTGTTCAAGGACAGTGGTAGACCACAGAAAATCCTGGAGGGTGAAAATCAGACCTACATCCAGCTGCAGAGCCACACTAACAACAGCAGCAAGCCCCACCGTGAACGTAAACACCAGCAGACCAACAGACACGCCTCCAGCAGGGCAGACACAGACGGAGGCAGCAGTGGCACCAGCAGTAGCAGTAAATATGTAGTCACAAAGGGTTCAGAGTGGGTTTGAAACACAGACAGTAAAATTATTTAGCTCAGTTCAGTTCAGAAAGTATTAGAAATAGTATCCTGAATACCTTTTGTTCTAAGATTTGGTGCCAGGTTTTTATTTACCTTGATTAAGCAGAGACTTTAATGCCCCAATTGAAAGTTCCTTACTTAAACCATCTTAAAGCAGCTTCATTCAAACTGAGCAACCCTTTATGTTACACAATTAAAGTTTTCTTTTTCATTGCCATCCACAGTTAAAGATTTGAATAATTTTGTTCATGCTTAATTCTGCTTAATTTATTTGTTGTTACTGTGACCTCTAGCAGTACATCTGTCCGGATGATTAGGATAACATTGTATTACCGTCATGAACGTCGCTTTTCTGTTTTTTTCTGATAGTAACACATATTTGTTTGCTGTGTTTGGATCCAATGTGATTTCACATGAATATTTTAAGAATTCATCTCTGGTCTTTGGCTCAGATTCTGGTAGTGAACCATCCACATTAGTGATTTTCATTAAGACGTTTGTCCATTTCTCTCTTAGAATTGATTGTAGTATATCTCTGGTCTCTGATAGTGCCCTTTGCACTCTGTCAAAATGCTGCAGACAAAAGGAGTGGATTGTAATAAAGCATATAGACTCACTGAGTGCTGACAGTGAGGGGTAGTTGTGTAGAAACTGGATGTGATCCTCTGTGTGTGAGAGCTGCTTCAGCTCAGCATCTTTCCTCTTCAGCTCAGTGATCTCCTGCTCCAGCTTCTCCTGAAGCTCTTTGACTCGACTCACTTCAGTTTCCTGCTGGGATCTGATCTGCTGCTTCACATCAGAGCTTCTTTTCTGGATGAGATGGATCAGCTCAGTGAAGATCTTCTCACTGTGCTCCACTGTTTGATCAGCAGACTGATTGATGGCCTCCACCTCCTGTTGAAGCAGCTTCACATCTTTCTCTCTGTCCTGGATCCTCTGCTGGATGTTTTGTCGACTCACCTCCAGCTCTCTCTGCCTCTCAGTCCTTTCTGCTGCAGCTGAGACTGTGTCGTGGCCTTTATGTTCATCCACAGAGCAGAGATAACAGATACTCTGCTGATCAGTACGGCAGAACATCTTCATCACCTCATCATGACGAGAGCAGATGTTCTCCTGGAGCTTCTTGGAGGGCTCCACCAGCTTGTGTTTCTTGAATGTAGGTGAATCATAATGAGGCTGAAGGTGTTTCTCACAGTAAGAAACCAAACACACCAAACAGAACTTCACTGCTTTCATTTTTCTTCCAGTGCAGACATCACAGGCCACATCTTCAGGTCCAGCATAGCAGTGATCAGCAGGAGCAGCTTGGAGTCCAGTCTTCTTCAGCTCCTCCACTAAATCTGCTAACATGGTGTTTTTCACCAGGACAGGCCTCGCTGTGAAAGTCTGTCTGCACTGAGGGCAGCTGTAGATTTTCTTCACATCCTCCATGTCCCAGTGACTCTTAATACAGTTCATGCAGTAGCTGTGTCCACAGGAAATAGTCCCCGGATCCTTCAGTAGATCCAAACAGATCGAACAAGAGAAGGCGTCCTGATCCAGATCAACTCTTTTTATCGCCATTTCTCTTCAAAGTCCCAGGGTACTTAAGTTTGCTTCAGTTTCCTTCAGCAGAGTTTGAACTGTAAGCCAAAAGCTCGCCATGCTTGTTTGTTAAAGAGCCTGCAGTAAATGACGTTTATCAACTCTGACACTCAGCCGCTTGCACCCATCTAAAACCTGGCAGGTCTGTGAAGCGGCGGGACACTTAAAATATCTGGACAGACTGAAATGTGCCAGTTCGCTTGTTTTGTTTTGTTTTTTAATCAAAGTCTCAGCAGCACTTCTACCGACCTCAACCAATCAAATATTTGGTTTCATTAGATTTGCACTCCTTGAGTCCTTTTTCAGTACGCACATTCTTCATCATTTCTCTGCAGAGTGCATCAGTTCTGTTGTCTGAGTAAGTGTAGTCAAGGCAGCAGATTCAGACACACATACAATCTACTGTATAGATTTATCACAGTAAATATATCAACAAAGGATCCAAAGTGATATCCTGCTCTTGCATCCAGGTGGCCAAAAGAAAACGAAAATTGTCACAAGCTGTGAAGAAAGTATTGGTTAGTCCAGAGGACCCGTCATCAGTAAACTGGTATTGGCTGGGATGTTTCATGTAAAAACCAACTGTTCATCATCTGAAACCTTTACAGACATATATGTATTTGTATATTTGTATAGCGCTTTACTAGTCCCTAAGGACCCCAAAGCGCTTTACACATCCAGTCATCCACCCATTCACGCACACATTTACACACTGGTGATGGCGAGCTACATTTTACCATGTCGGATCATTTTTCACAAACAGCTGCTTAAAAGCAGGATGAACGCCAAGACTTGTGCGCAGTGGAGTAAATCAGTAAATCATTTAAGCTGCTTTCCAGAAGAAGAAGCTTTATTTATTTGTGGGTACAAAGTCACAGTGAACTGAACAAACTATACGTGCTGTTTCCTTTGTCGGTGTGATTGGATGAAATGTGTCACTTAAAGAAGAGTGACTTTCAGTTTTGTTTTTTGTAATTAAGATCCTTCTGATCAGATCCGTGTTACGCACCAGCTGCTCACTGCAAGATATCTTATCAAAAAGTCTGTGAGGAGCGATAGGGGAGAAATTAATTTCAGTGAGAGCTGCAGCGCCGAACACTCAGACTGTTGAGTCACTCTTCTTTCTTTGAGTGTGTTGACATTTTAAAAGTATCTTTGTGTAGCAAATGCTTGACACTTTACTGTCTGGTGAGGCTCACACTGGATTTCTGAAATTCAAAGTTCCTCCACAGATGTAGGAGTTAGAAATGTGCATACAAATTCAAATTCAAATTCAAATTTTATTTGTCACGTACACAGTCATACACAGTACGATATGTAGTGAAATGCTTGGACAACTGCTCGTGACCTAAAGAAAACAAAAAAGGAAAAGGCTATGAATAAGATAGGAAATAAATATGAAAAATTAAAAAGGGTAAATTTAACTAGGAAGGATGGCACACATCAGATGAATTCCAATGACGTTGTAGGGGCGTAGCGTGGCGTCATGGTAACAATCCGCTACAATTTGTCTCACATGTCGACTCAAAGATTTATTGGCCAGATTTTGACAAACAGCTTTATAAAGCTAACGCAGTTTCCTCTTGCTGCCACTTGGTGCCGCCTGTGCTCTTTGTTTCCCTAAAGCAGCTAACTCATCATGAGGCATGATGGTTTTTGAAAATAGAGCATCACACAGGTGATACTTGTGTGTCAAATATGATGCACTTGGCTTTACAAGGTTTATTATGTCACGTGAGACTGATAGCTGTATGTTCTGTTAGTCTGTAATGATGTTGATGTTGTGAGTTTTATACTTGTGTATATTCCCATATTTTTACTGCAACCCTTTTTACAGACCAGACACTGCAGCTGACAACGAGGCTTTAAAGATCCTCTCTTTAAGAAGCTTCGGTGACCCAGCTGTGGCTTTCTATCAGTAAATATATGAGCACCAGGAAAAATAAATAAGCTCACTTTAAAGCGTTGACCTTTATCCATGGCTTTTCATATGAGTAGAGTCAGTTTCAGCTGTATAAACAGCAGCATGACGACTGCAGCCAATTAACCTGTTTAGCACTGCAAACATATACACTGAACCCGGGAACTCAGGCGCGTTTGGAATCACATTAGAATCTGCTAAAGCCATCTGGATCCTGGATTTGAACCCAGGCTCTTTTGTTAATAGTCTTCATATCCTCCCCCGAGCTTGCAAAGGTTCCTCTGGTAATTATCATTGCTGTTGTTTTTTTCTCACAATATGAAAAAACTAAGTTACTCTGTGAAAAAAATCCTTCAGTTTGGTTCTCAAAGGGCAAAAAGACCATCTGGTTTCAGAAATAAGCCAACAAAAGCTACTTTTTCCCATAAAAATAAAACAAAAACTTTATTGTGACTGAGGTTACAATGACTGGAACTATGCGTGGGATGAGTTACCTTTATTTATTATTTGTTTAATCTTAGGAGCAGATAATAACATGTGCATAATGTTAGAGTGAGCTCAGCTCATGTAGCTTAAAAGGTGCAAAACATTCAGTATGTCAGAGTACTAAAGTTTAACGATTTGTTAAAACTACATTTCTAAAACCAGCAAAAACTACAGAGAAACTGTTTTGTGCAGCAGCCACTTTCAGATTTTGTTTGAGTTTTATGAAGTGAACTTCAAACCTTAATGTTGGTCCTTTTATAAGATAGTTTTTTATGTTCCCTTCAACAAATTTCAATAATAACTGCATGAGAAGAGTTTGTTCATGTTTAAGTTTGTGCCAGTGTTGATTGTGTCTGTAAGTAACTAATGAACATGTGCTGATCATCTGCAGTCTTCTGCTGAGTCCTGGGATTCCTCCTGATCGATCAATTCATTACACCTGCACTCCCCAACAGCAGCAGCTTCTCCTGGCAGTATCAGCACTACAGCAACTTCAGTCTGACCACCAGAATAAACCTGATCCAGGAATGCCCCCAGACCAGGACGAGCAGCTCCCAAAGGATCCGCTGCCAAAGTCCTCAGACCAAAAGGTGGTTTGAATGTTGGGGGTGACTGCTGTAAAGTTGAAGCATGAGTGAAGAGGACCAAACACGAAAAGCCAGTTTGAAATAAAAACAATTAAAGCATTTTGGTCACAGTCCTACTTCATACACGCAGACTAGATAAAATAATCAGCTGCAAACCTAAAAATAAACTTCAGTTAAACAAACAACCACGTACCTGATTAACATACAGTTATCCGATGCTGCTGTAGCGCTGAAGCTGTACAGTAGGCCGTTAGGGAGATGTGATATGATCTCCCAGTCTGTCAGCGAGGAAACCACCAGTAAATATTTAATCAGCAATTTAGTTTGCCTTTCAAATATTCATGAAATCTAATCAACTTAATCACGGTGTGATCGTTATTTCACAGCGTAATGAAACTCCCCGCCAGTTCACTCAAGTGTGTCCAGGGTGGCTGACTTCACGCCGTCGCTCTCTAAAACAATAAGACTGACACACACACACACACACACACACACACACACACACACACACACACACACACACACACACACACACACACACACACCTAAAGATGCAGGCACACATGCATCACATAAAAACAATGTAGCTGACTAGGAAAGGAGAAGGGAAACCAATAATTAAAAAGATTTGCGTGAAAGGAAGCAAAAAAAGGAAAGAAGGAAGGATAGAAGTAAGAAAAGAACAAAGGAAGGCTAAAAGAAGGAAGGATATAAAAACAATGAAAGAAGGAAGAAGACAGAACGTAGGATAAATATAGAGAAGAAAAAATGAAGGACAAAGGCAGAATGATAGATAATTGTAGTTGAGAAAAAAAGGAACAAATAAAGGACAGAAGGAAGGAACAAAGGAAGCTGCATTGTTTTTCAGCTTTGCTGTTATTCTGCCCCCTGGTGGCTAAAAAGCCACATAAAGCAGCTTTAAAGATTATTGGACAGTTTTTGTACAAAAAAGGAAACAAGATGATCAGTATATGAAAGATATATTCAACTTCACACTAAACAGACTCATAAATTATTGACACCATCAGCCATAACTCTGACTTTACAGGAGCTGTTTCCCATTTTTAGAAATACATTTATTCCCTTTCTTGCCAGGAGTTAGTCAATAAGACTCTTGGGGGGCCGAGCTAGCTGTCCTCCCGCAGAGCTTCCAGTCTTTATGCAAAACTAAATGTGCAGCTGGGAGTTTTGCATACTGATGTGAGCGGGCTATGAGGCTGCTATTTTATTATCCGAGTATTTTCTTTTTTATGTTACAGCTTCTTCAGATGTTTGGTTTGGGCTTTAAGTGGTTTCCAGAAGTTCTCCCCTGAAGGCGAGATGACACCAGAGGCATCAGATGGATTGGAGTACCCTTGGAGCATTAATTTTTACAAAACTTCTCAAGAGTTTATTTTATTCATCTCAAACTGATTAACTTTTCTGCAGTTTTGAGATGAAGTTGAGCACGTACCAGCAGATTTGATCCCATGTTGGTGAGGGAGAGCAGGAAGTAACATTATGAAGTGTATACACACATGCGCCTCAGAGGAGATCCTGCAGCTTTCTGCTGTGTGCAACAAAATATTATAATATGGCAAGAAATGATAACGTGTACAGCTTCTCCTCCTGCCGTTTCCCGACATCCAATCTGATAAGATGAGATAAAGTGGATGTGAGACTTTAGCATCACGCAGACACAACAGAGAGGCTATTACTGCGTCTGATGAAAAGCAGATAGATTGCACTGTATTCCAGCCTGTGGCTAAGATCCCACAGGGCAGGCAGAATGAGGTGCTCTCCAAAATGAGCTCGACATCGCCGCAAATAGGACACAGCAGCTTCCCCGTGTTCTCCTCGGGCCAAGCATTACTCTGTACATTAGATCCATCTCACCGTTCCTCTGTGGAGAGCTGCAGCAGCATGTACGGGATAAACGGAGGTGTATTGTTGTGTCACCTGGAAACATCCCGTGTTATAGAATTAGCATATTTATGCTTCACAGTCCTCAGTTTCTTTGTCTGGCTTTAACCTGGATTTAATTCTCCACAGTTTTAAACGTGCTGTTTAATTCAGTTTAAAGCTTCTTAACGTGGGATTCTTCAGTGACTGTGGTCATTGTTGGATTCTTGTTGCTTCGCATTAATTACTGTTTTATTGATACGCATGCACACACACACACACACACACACACACACACACACACACACACACACACACACACAGTGTAAATGACTAGAAAGGGAGAGGGAATGGGGTTGAAGAAAGGAAGGAAGGAATAATTTTAAAAAGGCAGGAAGGAAGGACAAATGGAAGGAAAACTGATAGAAAGAAAAGAATAGAAAAGCAAGAATAGAAGAAATTATGGACAGAAGTAAGTATGGTAAGAAAGGAACCAACAAAAGAAGGAATGGTACAGAGAAAGGAAGAAGGAAGGAAAATAGAAATAAAACATGAAAAGAATGACGGATGGATAGAAGTCAGGAAAAGAAGAAAGTCAGAAATAAAGGAACCTGAAGGGTATAGAGACGGATTAAGGGGAAAGAAAAGGAAGAAGCAAGACTAAAAAGGAAGGAAGGAAAGAAGAAATTTTATAGAGAAGGAAAAGGAGGAAAGTTAGGAAGACCATAGGGAATGAATGAAGGAAAGGGAAGAAACAAGACAAAAAGGAAGAAAGGAAGAACAATAGAAGGAGAGGTAGAGAAACAAGAAAACAAAGGAAGGCAGAAAGGAAGGATTGAATATGTATTTTATTAAATGTGTAGGAAGCACTCGTGCTGCTCATCACTATGAAACACAACAAGCAGCATTAATGAAGGATAGACTGTATCTAAACAATGGACTTAGCTTCAGGTAATGTAACAAATTACTTTCTATCACTAAAGTTTTTAAATGTTTTTAAACGTTTTTAAACTCTAATGAGTAACATGTAGTTACTGCTGACTGACTCCCTCGGTCTCTCCTTTTTCCTTGTTCTAGAGTCCATTGTTGTTTCCTCCAATTAGAGTCCTAGATGCTGAATTATTATTATTATTATTATTCTCTCTCTTTTTTTTCTTTTAGACAAACCTGCTGCATTCTGCGCTTGAGGCCTTGTTACAGTTTTCATCTTGTTTTCCACCCACCTGCCTTTTCCCTGTCTGAATACCAGGTCTTTTTAGATGAAGCGTGACAACCACTTTGCGTAACGTCAGCCTCGTGGGATCATTAGTGTGAAAATAAACTTTGTTATTTTGTTTTTTTGAGGGGGGTTTCTCTTTATTTCCAGCTCCCGTGTCAGAATGCAGAATTTATAGTCTGCATAAAGACTGGAAGCACTGACAGCTAGGCTGGTCCCCAAAGAGCGTTATATATTATCTCTTGCTAAGAAAGAGAAAATAGCGATGAAAAATGATGAATTAATGACGCTCAAGAAGATCTCACAACCATAAATTTGAATAAATCTTACATATTGATCGCCTGATTGTCTTTTGATGTGCAAATCTGGCTGATTTAACCTCTTTAAAACTGTCATGGGTGACACAGAGCATCATTAGCATCCTTTAAAGCAGAAACTTTAAAGAAATGTTATTACAGCTTTCCAGTGCATATGGGATTCATGTCACCCAAACACAAAAGATCCCAGAATGAAGTTACAACTGCAGCTTTACCAGTTCCATGTCTGTCAGATGCTGCGGGTGTCACAGAGTACAAAGCATTTAAAGTCATGTTCTGGGGCAAAGTCAGTAAAATTTTCCTTTGAAAAAATTCACATTTGACTGTTGACTTTATATCAGCAATGTTTTCATGTGACCACTTAAAATAATTTGAGATTCAGTAATACTTCAAAGTAAATGCCTAAATATGGTCCCAGAGGCATTTCATGGCGTTTCTGATCCGCTGACAGTTTAAAGATGGACTGTGATTGACACTGACATCATCCATTTATTTTAACTCTGTGTTTTGAAGCCTCGGCTTTGGAGTTTGTTGCTTCAAGCCAGAAGTTACCATATTTGGATGAGAAGGTACAAATGTATCCTTTAACAATGCCCATTTTGGTTCGTAAGCTGTATTTTTATATGTGCTTTAAAGTCCTGAGTTTCCTTCCTGGTTAAGGGATTCCCAGGATCGTGCTTAAAGAAGCTGGATCCTGGGAGCTACAGGGAAATTTTAAGCAGACATATCAGTTTGAAAATACAGCATTCATATAGTACATAAATGTATTTGATTGTGAGTCATGTCACGCCAACTTTTCTACATACAAATGAGAGAAACCCTTCACCTCCTCTCCTGCTGAGCCACACTGATGGAAGAAACTGTACACAGTCGTATAAAAACACAGCAGTGGAGCTTCGGGAGTCAGCAAGGTGAACGCTACAGAAAATGTGAATCCCAGAAGCTCGACACGTGGCGATAAACAAAGAGGAAGAACACCTCGTTATAGAGGAGGGCTGAAATGATGAAGTGTGATAGCAGCAAGAGCTAAGTGAAGGTGAGGAGCAAAGCAGAGGGGATGAGTAGATGCAGATGTAACACAGTCAGATTATCAGTTTGAGGAAGTGATTGACGGGGATTATACAGCCATTGTTAATTGAAAGTAAGGTTGAAAGGACAGGAAATGAGAGGGGATTATGCAAATGAGACATTATGATGCAAAAGAAAGCTTCAAATGTCTTTTTAGATTCATCATTATGAATAGAAATGTATTTTTGAGCATATGTTAGTATTACGGGGGGTTTGCAGTGGTTCCCAGTCGCTTCCACTTTGTTATAATGCTGATAACAGCTGATTGTGGAACATTTAGAAGTGAGGAAATTTCATGGCTGGACTTGTTGCACAGGCGGCGTCCTATCACGGTAGCACGCTGTAATCCTCTGAGCTCCTGAGAGCAACCCGTTCTTTCACAAATGTTAGTAGCAGCAGTCTGCATGTCCGGGTGCTTGATTTTATACACCTGAATTTGATGATTTGGACGGGAGTGTGAATACCTTTGGCAGCTTAACGTATTTGATATATCATCGATTTTCACACAGGACGCCTTCCTGCTTAGTGTCACCTCCCGGTCTTGAACCAGAGATTGTTTCACATGTTTGAACGTGAACGTTTTAACACTTGATCCTTTTGCATTTGGGTTTAAAGTGCTCCTCTGAACCTGCTCATAAGAAATACTGACGGTGCTTTGAATTCAGCGTTGGCAGGTCTCCTCTGTCATCTTTTAGACAGCACAGCATTGTAAATACACCTTGTCTCTTTGCCTTTTTTTCCCTTTAATTAGGATACAGTTTATGCATACATGAAAATCTTTCATCCTCTGCCTCTTTCTCACTTCCATAGGGTTGGTTTTGAAGCCTGCAGACCTCAAGCAGGAGACACAAAGCAGATAAAAGTGTAGCACGACGAGAAGTTCAGTTTGTCTCCTGCTGTTTCTGAAACAACACAGCGGGAGCAGCTCGCTAACCTACATTTCAAGCTTCAATGTTTAATATGTGCGTGTGTGTATTAAGTGTTATATTGTTGCATGCATGCAGTATGCATAACTGTCACATGTGCAGCACAGTCCATATTTATGTGTGGCCACTGCAGAGTTCTGTGCATTGGTCGGTCTGTTTTAGGCATTTCACGTGTGCTCTAGTATTTTATAGTATGTGCTTATTATTAATTTATCATTTTCTATTAATGCTATGATTTCTGGACGTTTTTGAGTAAATGTGGAAAACTATATTACAAATCTGAGACTGATAGTTTATTTAAAGCCAGAGATTTAACATGTTTTAGCGCTGTAACCATGGGACTAGCTCAGAAACTTATAGGGTTTTATGACTTCCTTTCCACCTACATGTAGAAGTGGTTTCATGCAATCCCCCCTAAAAAAAACCCCAATTTGTATCTAAAAGCTGGCACAGTATCAGACCTGGGTCCAGAGCTGGACCACTGACATCAGTGACTGTGGGAGGAGCTACTCCAAGAAATTCACCAGCAATCTGCAGATTTTCATCACTCTTAAATTACTTAAACAAACTGTTTTCACACTCCAGAAAATTTCAGGGGAGTCACGTCTGCATATTTTCAAAAATTGTCCTTTTCTCATGTGAAGCACACAGCAGGAGGGAGTCTGCTTCAGCATTCGTGTAGGAGCCGTCTGGATAGAGCATGTGGGACGCGTAAACTCAAAAGCAGCACATTGTTTGGACTAGATGCTTCTCTCACATTGGCTCAGTCTGACATCACACAGGTTAGAGACGGGCTGATGTCCAGTGTGACCACATTCTCACGTGCACCTCAGTCAGAGGATATGTGGAACAGTTCAGTGCAGCGGAGCAGCTCACGTGATGTTCAGTCCTCAAACAGCTGGTTTCTCTGCTCTCTTTCCACAGTCCAACGACATGCATGATAGGTTAGTTGGTGAAAATGATAACTTTGAATCCTCTGACCACATGCTTCAAATGTTCTTCATCTTTCTCAGAAACACTCATATTCCTCTGTTTTCTCCCCTAACATCAATATTCTGATGCTTATGTTTGGTTGTAGCGTTCAGACACTAGTTCAGCGCCTCTGTATGATTTACAAAATGTGCCACTGACCACCAGCTGATGCCACCAAACTCAGTGATGCTGAATCACAGCCCTTTCTCTCCTCGTGATGTCACAACCTCAGCAGTCGCCCGCCTCCTAAAGCCGGCAGCGGGAGAGAGAAGTCAGTCACTGTGCAGGGCTTCCCGCTGCAGAGCTGCACTCTGATTCATTTGTTTCAGACCAGCAGAAGAGAAGAAGCAGCAGAAGGACAAACTAGTATAATAACAGAGGAAAAAACATCTCCTGAATGGCACCGGGGACCTGCAGCAGAAACATGGAGCGGTCAGACCTGAAAGGAAAGTCTAAGAGGAAGAGGAGGAGGAGGTGCAAAGGCAAAGGTGAGTCGAGCAGCTGTGATTGTTGAACTTTATGTGGGAAACAGATGATGATGCTGACAGTTATTTGTGGCAGTATTCAGTGAGCTTGGGTCTTTTTTACTCCACTGATGAAATTCTTACACAGGCTTTGTTTTGCTTTGCCGTTAGAGTTACTGCATTACATTACATCACTTACAGCGAGTGCATTTAGGAAGAGATGTTTTACAATTTACCACAGTCCACCTGCTGTATTTGTGAGTTCAAGAAGAGCATTTACAGGAAAAATAACGCTTATTGCTTTAGTCTCTGCGTTTGGTGATGATTTCAAGTGTTTGGTTTTCTGCTAACTTGAGCTTTGATTTGGTTTTGTCCTTCGCTGCTTCTCTGTCTTTATGTGGGGATTTTCCTGCTGTCTCTGAGTTTTGAATCCTTGTTTGGGTCTTTCTTTGTTTTTGGATCTTGTTTGTGGGTCCTGGCTTGGTTTTGTTATTTTGGGGGTTAGACTGAATTTTAGCTGCAAGCATAGTTTCAGAAATAGTCAGTTGTTACCACTGACAGACCTTTTGGGCTGTTATGAGACTTTTTTAGATATGCTAAATCCCACATGAAGGTGTAAATAAAAACGAATTTAAAACTTCTGGACACCTGGATATTAAGAGCATGTTACAGGGATAGAGCTTTCTAGTTGATGTTTAACCAACCAACAGATGGAAATTAAGTAGAAATCACTGGTAGTGTGGCCGAGTGGTCTAAGGCGCTGGATTAAGGCTCCAGTCTCTTTGGGGGCGTGGGTTCGAATCCCACCACTGCCAGGCTTTAGTGGCTCCACATGTTCTCCTCCCAAGCTGTGAATTGAGTTTTTAAACTGGTTATATACTCTGCAAATTCACATGAGAGGAGTGGGCTTGGCAGCGCCTAGCCAATCTAAAGAAAAAGTTTCTTCTGTCTACAGTAACTGCTCCCTGTGATGGAAATTGCTTCAGTTTGTCAGCACATCAAAGTGAAATGAATTACATTGAACAGGTTTTTGTTCTGTCTTCTAGTAGCTGTAGTTCCAACCGGGTAAAAGAGACTTAAATGCAGATTAGAATCACATATAAAAAAAAACATTTTTTTACCTGTTGCCAATCGACAACGGTACCGTTTGCCCTTCATTCACTGATTTTAGTAAATTATGGCTTAACAATCTATATGATACATACAGCATGCTGTAAGGAAAACAGTGATTTTAAACATAAACGCTGAGCGTACCCTGCTCCTGAAGGTTTAAGTTTGTATTCTTTCAGCTGCGGTGTGTGAATAAAGATTAAATATAAAAGTGATTTCATACCTGTTGATCTTGAATCTGTAAGAAATGACCTTCCTAGTACAGAAAACCCAGGATTGATCCTGAGGTTATCCGGATAAGATCCTGCTTCATAGTACAAACTTCTGCTGTGGCGACGCCTTAAGGTACACAGACTTTACAGGCTCTACATCAAGCGGGTCACTGACAACCTGTTATGAGGAATGGATTTTTGATATATCAATAAAAAAAAGGCTTCGACCCTTTGCTCTGCTAAATTTAATATAGCATATTGCAAAAGCATTGCTATATTATATTTGCATTTGCTTAGAACACAACGAACCCTAGCTCCGACCCTAAGTAGGCCATGGTGACCTGGTGGATGTGAATCAGTCTTATTTTGGGATTGGAAATTGAAGCACTGATGCAGACACTGGGATTGTTTCTCCCTCTGGAGCAGTTAAAAAGTCAGGGATCATCTCATCTTATTAACTGCAGTCAAACTCAAACTTCAGCTCCAAATGATGCTAAAAATGCTTTAGTCATCCCTTATGGTCCAGTTGGTTTCTGAGTGATTAAGTCAGGTTGTGCAAACTTCATTCATCTTTATAGCACTGGAAATCGCTCATTTTTAAGCCCATGAATAAAAACTTTACGTGTTTTTATCACCATAATAATCTGCTCGAAGTGCCAATGCTAACACATATATATATAGCAACAAATGCAAATAGCCTGAGCTAAAGAGTATTTATAACTGGTTATTTGTTGGTTGATGTGTTGGATTCGATTTTATTAAGATCCGTGTGTCTGAATGACAGAAGAGCGAGATGTCTGCGTGCAGGTTTAATGTTCCTGTCAGACTGATGACAAAAAGTCTTCCTGAGGTTTAGGAGCTGGTGTAAAAAGCCAAATTGGTGCAGTTGCTATTTAACCACATGACATCAGTCAGGACATTCACATATCTGCCCTGGTGATTGTTGTTTTCAGCTTTAATTATTGTCATCTTCAGTTGGTGGATGTCTGCAGAGAGTCTCAGGTGTATGCTCCCTCTCTGTCTCCGTGGTTCAGACTCTCCGGAGAACCCTTTCTGCTTGATTTGTTTGTTTGCTGTTTTTGCTCATTCATTTCTGGGCTCCTATCAGCGTTTATAGCTGTAACACAGGATGAGCCAAACCCAACTGCTGATCAAGCAACAAAAATGTGAACAATGCAAGCATGGCAGCGCGGTGCATCTCAGGCATGTTAATCAATTAAAGAAACCAAAGACGAGATCCTCTGCTGCCAAAAATGAAGATGTTACAAGAAGAAGGAGTTACAGGAATACAGCTGCTGCCACGGCCGACTGCGACACCATCACCTCCGTTCATCGCCAAAAAAATAAACACTTGTGAGGAAGGACAGAGGCGATTGTGACTCAAAAGTGTCAATGAAGTTTTCAGTTTGCTCCTTTTTCCACTTTCTGTGTCTCAGAAGTCCCAACGTGCAGCCAAAAATGTTCACTTTCTGTTTACTCGTGTGAGTATAAATGTCTCATCAGGATATGAGCTCCGATAATCATAATTACAGTGGTCTGACCAACAGGTCAGCCTTTTAGGATTACACTGGCATTGTTCTGCACATGATAATCCTCGGTAAATGCTGCAGATTACTCCATGATGGCCACGGTATTAAATCCAGCAGTTATTCAAAGTGCGCAAAGCCTTTTCCACTTTCATTAATGACCCGTTGGCCTTTTTTGTGCATCAAAGCGTGCCCTCTACGAAAAATAAATGCCTCCAGAAAATCATTAGTCCCCACAAATCCCACTATTTTCGGACCACAATGCACTCAGCTAATGCTTCCACAGTATCCAACAATGAGCCGTACTTTAATGCCAGCTGTCATTTTAGAAACAGAAGGTGGGATCTTTTTCTCAAATGGCAAACGTCTCCACTTACAATGGAGCTCTGTGAGCGCGCAGCAGGAGGGAGACTCGTGTCGTGCGACTGCTGTGCGCTCAGTAATTCAGCAGTGTTTGAGTTTCTCTGTTCTTCTGAGACTGTGAGCTTCTAGACAGCTGGATGTATAAGCAAACTGTCACTCAAACAAGTAAATGGGGAGGGGGAAAAGAGGAAGTAATCACATGGGATTACCAAGCCTTTTCTGTTTACAGTGTTACAGAAACATCAAATTTAATTTAAAAGGAAGTTGAATGTTTTTCTGAGATTTCCCGTTTTCCTTTAAGTCTCTTATAAAGTCTTTATGTGCATTAAAAGGTGAGAGAGTTCAGAAAACACTGCTGCTGAACTCTGCGGGAACATTTCCACATGACTGGCAGCAGCGGCTAGTTTGGCAGAGCCGATTCCTCCCTCACAGTTTGGTTCAAACATGAACAGCCATTACGCATCCACCCATATGTGAGGGTTCACGTCGTATTTTTCATCATCGGTTGGGTGAACACGAGGCTCCGCGCACACATTTGTCTACCTTCCAAATCATGGTGAGAGCACAGACCCGTTTCTAAAAGGTGCTGGTGACTGCATGGTGGACTGGATGTTATGTGGACTGTTGTTATGTTCTTAGTCATTAGTTTCAAATCTTACTGAATCCAACATCCATCTATCGATCCGTTATCATCAACTTATCCAAAGCAGCAGGCTAAGGAGGATATTCACGACGCCCTTCTCCCCAGCAGCGCTGAACAGTCCCTCGTGGCCCCCAAGGCCTGATCTCACCAGCAGGTTCTGGGCTTGCTCCAAAGTCTCCTCCCTATTGTTGTGTGCTCAAGAAACCTCTACTGGCTCCTTCCAACATAATGGAGTAGTTCTTCTCTTAGCTCCCACCGGGCATCCAAGGTCCTCAGCCTGTCAGCCTGCCTCAAAGACAGGGAAACTCATTTCAGGCAC
This sequence comes from Rhamphochromis longiceps, assembly GCF_057381845.1. Classification (NCBI taxonomy): domain Eukaryota; kingdom Metazoa; phylum Chordata; class Actinopteri; order Cichliformes; family Cichlidae; genus Rhamphochromis; species Rhamphochromis longiceps. Next base: position 5,385,914 of record NC_140574.1, read on the forward strand.
TTGAATTCACAGCTTTGCTCTTTCTGTCATTTTTTAAGATTGGATGAATGTTTGGAGCTCTCTCTTCACCACTTTAGCCGAGTATAATGCCTCCAATACTGCTGATGCACCAATCCACGGGTCCACCTCTCACTCCACCCTCCCATTAGTCATGAATAAGACACTTGAGTATCTTGCTTTGGGTTATTTCTCTTGCCCAACTCATAATGATGATGCTGGATATTTTGTTCCTTTTAAATATTTTTATTTAAATGACTGTTTTAGCCTAATGAGAGTTTTTTATGGTGTGGAGTGAAGGTGGTGGAGAAGATGACCCAATTAGACAAGAAGTGAAAGCCAGGGAGGGATACACAAGGAAAAACAATTCCAAAATAAAACAGGAAGATATGATAAACACAAGGAGAAGACGGAGGGAGGGAAAGGCTGGAGACACACAAAACATTAAAAATCAAAACAGGAATAAAAACTCAATAAATCCCAAAAAAATCCAGGACCATGAAATTTATAAACCGGTGGGTTTCATATCGATGACATCTGTTTTTATTACACAGATCAATAGTCACACATGACACTGAGTACTGCACCGTATTGTAGACCCCTAAATAAAGTCCTGAATCTGCAAATGAGCACAGCCCCGTGGAGCAGCACTCGCAGCTTATTCACCTTTTTCTGTCCCCATAATTAAGGCACTCAGCTGTCACCTATATTCCTCCACAGGGAGGAGGTTATTTTGAGATATTTTACAGCAGTTTCAGGAGATCAAGCGAGGCAAAGTAAAAGTCAGAGAAAAGAAATAATGGGAAGCACAATTATGTCAAAAGATGCGCAAAAAGCTCAGAAACAGAGAGACAACAAAACCAGCAGGGTAGTTTTCAGCTGCATCGGAGTTCACCTTGAAATAAAAACATCAGTGAGTTGATTAAAGAGGAAAAAAAATCAAGAACATGTCAAGAACTTTCTAGATGCAAAGCCGCTTCATTTCAGCTCGTTTATTACAGCACGCTGTGAGGACCCTCTGAGCGCAGACTGCAATGAAATTACTTTGTTAATCTGGATTTGTATCTGTTTTTTGTCTGGATACAGATGAACTTTTTGGGGGCATTTCAGTAAAAATAAACTGCCATTTGGCTGTAAAAAAAAATCCCCTTCTGTTGCCTTTTCAGTCAAATTAACAAACTGTCATTTGTTGGCTGCAAAGTCTCGTTGGAGAAATGATTTGATTGTCCTGCTTTTAGCGAGGATTATGATTCTCCGACATGCGACAAACAGCTGCTGTCTGCTACGGCTCTGTGTCATGACGTGGCGTGTGTTTGGCTATATTTGTATATTGGATGCGTTTTGGATAAGTGAGCTCCATCGTGCAGTCAAACTTAGTGGGGCATGTCAGTGCGCAATTTCACTGATGGATTCTTCAATCGCCACACTTCTCTGGGGCTTGGGCTTTGTGAAACCATTAGCAATATGGTTTGTGCGCCCATTTAACTTAATTGCAGGGATGCTCAGCGGGTAAAGTGTGGCTATAACTCTGCAAGCGTTAGGGGTCCCATCTTCTCTGCAGCTTGGAAGGACAGCTGAGTTTTGATCCCCAGTGGGGCTGAAGCAGTGACAGAATAAGATAGTCACTAATATTTTTATTGCAAAATCCAGAATTCTTATTTTTAAATTGCACTTTTAATAGTAAATTATAAAATAAAAATAGCAAATGTGATTAACTTCAGGCTGACAGTGCTGCAAAAAGTATTTGCCCCCTTCTGGATTTCTTACGTGTTTTTTTGTCACACCTGCGTGGTTCAAATGATCAGACAAATGTTCTTATTTGACAACAATAACCCGAGTAAATACAAAATGCAATGAGATGAGATGCAGCGAGAATTCCAGGGATTTAAGTAAAGGTTGTTGAGTTCTGGCAGGTAAGTGAAGATTAATCCTTTCCTTAGAGGAGCAAACCAGCCTGAGACAGCAGGTGAGTACTAAACACAAGAGGAGGTCTTCAGCCAACCGAACACGAGACTGCAAGGCAGAAAAAAGGCAACGTTAGGAAGCACACAAGCATGACTGAGCCCGATCACCACAACAATCTGGCAGAGAATGGCTGCTCGAGCAGGTGCTCAAGTACTGGCAGGTCATGAGCAAATCAGAAACATGTGTGTTGGCTGAAGAGCAGGAAACTGAGAGACCCTGACAGTTGGTGGAGTCCAAGAACAGAGGCTTGGACTCTAGACTGAGGCAAAGTGGAAGTCACAAAATGTTAAATTCTGTTCGAAAAACATGGATGCCACTGTTTCTAGAATTAAGAGGAGAGGGAGCATTTGGCTTGTTATCAGCTGGTATTGGAGGTCATTAGTACTTATGGAACTGGCAGCTTGCACATCTGGAAAGGCACCATCAGCGTTGAAAGGTATATGCAGGTTTTACATCAGAATATGCTCCCATCCAAACGACACGTGTTTTAGTCGAAGGCTTTGCATCAACAAAACGATGCTAAACCAGCTGAAAACATTTGGTGCAGCGTGAAACAAACAGAACAAACAGGACCCCTGAGCAGCTGGGTTCAATCGCATTCTGCCTTCATTTAGATTTTACACAGAGTCCCAACTTTGTTACAATTTGATTTGTATAGACACAGAAATGTAGGCTGAGACAACATGCCAGTTTGATAGAATTTAGGATCATATTTTAAGGGAACAAGAACAATAACATAGTTGCTACAAAAAGGTTGTGTATGTATTAAAGACGTGCTTCAGGGGAAGACAAAGATTTTAGATGCTTATAGAATAAAACTTTAGGCTCTCCTGTTATCTGTGCACAGTGATCAGAGACATCTACAAGGAATGGTGATGATATTTTCCAGAGATCTGATTGGTCAGTAGGCGGTGATTTCTTACCTGATCTTTAATCTAGAGCACAACAACACTGCTCCAGAGATTATATCTGCAGCATAAGTAACCATGGCGATGTAAGTATGACATAGCAAGAAGTAAACCGTCTCCATAACAGCGAACACCCAGGGTTAACCCCGAAATCACCTGGATAATCCTGCTTTGTAGTACAGACCTGTGGCTGAGTTAAAGCAGCCAGACTTACCCTGTGCAATGACCCCAGAGAGGACTCAAACACAGGACCAGGCAGTCAGAGGAAAAGCACTAAATCCTACTCTTTAATCCAGGCTAATGTCAAAAAGTCAAAAGGGCCAAAAATCTGACATAAACATCACAAGGAATGCGACTGGGACTAACAGGATGCAAAAAATACACAGAGAGAAAATGGAAACACGAGGAAAACGGTGGAAAACTTGACTGTAATGAGAATGAGACAGTCTGATGGGGAATAACGGGGAGCATCAGCTGATTGACAGCAGGTGAGGATGTCTAACTACAGTGCAAAACAAGCAGAGATTACAAATTAAGTCAGGACCCAAACCGGCCCCAGTTAAGACCAAATGTGGCCCAAAGATAAAGACGCCCTGCACACTTTAGCCAGATGGTTTATAAAAAAAAAAGTCTAATCTACAGAAAAAAATGATATATTTCTTTCTTACACTGACAGCAACATTAGATTTAACCCACTCATTTCTCTGACTACACTTGGGCCTCGATAAACTAACAAAACAATTAAGCGATTCTCCAGCTGTGAGCCAACAAACACGGCTCACAGTGAGAGATAAGCACCGCCTAATCATTCAAACTGATGAAGTGACAGCGAGTCAGCAGGCGAGGGCATTAAAAGCTGAAGCGAGGCCCATTGGAAGCAGGCAACAGGCTGCCATAGATTACTGCTGCCACTGTTATTGTCTCTCGTTTTAGTTTCATTGCACATCATCGTATGTTTCAGGCAATAATTTCATCACTCGTTTCCAAATAATGATCATCAGCTTGTTGATTTGAAAGCAGACATTTGTTCCCTGAGTGCGATGAGATGAGACGACGTACTGAACTAAACTTAGGCCGGAGAGAAGCTTTGCAGCCTGTTCTCGCTGTGTGGGGAAGAAAATGGTATCTGACATGGATCTGTGGTGAAATCGCAAACACTTAGCTGCAATGTTTTAATTAGACAAAATGGAAAAATGGGTTTGAAAGCCAGCACAATACATTTGGAAAAATGCAGTCAGCTTGCTGCTATTTATTAAACTTTAGATAAAGATTTTAAACTGTCTTTGTGCTTTCTGCTCTTCTTGACTGCCTCAATATCATCAGTGAAAATATGCAGAAAGGGTCCAAAAGCATTTTATCCGGATTTTGTAGATGTGTTTATCATTTTTAATGGAGATTTGACGCTTGGTGTACTCACCAGGATTTCTTAAATTCGAGTGAGAAGGATGAGATCAAGAACCAGTCAGAAAATTCCCAAACCAAAGAACTGTGAGGTACTGGACTGACACACACACACATATACCTTCAGACACCAAGTGACTTTTTGCACAATACTCAGTGTTTTGCACATTTCTGTTGCACTGTTGTGTCTGTATCGCTCTGTTCTGTCTGGTGTTGCACTCTCTTTGTTTTGATTTTTTGCAATTTTTGCACACTTGCACTTTATCTAGTCCTGTGTTGATTGTTTGTTATATGTCATATGTAGCACCATGGTCTTGGAGGAACGTTGTGTTGTTTCACTGTGTGCTGTACCGCTGCACATGGTTGGAATGATAATAAAGCCACTTGACTTGACTTGACTAATGAAGCTAACACAGAGCAGTCTGGATACAACTGTAACTGTGTGTGTTTAATTCTTTTAGGGGGTAAAAGTAAAGACATTACTTTTACTGCAGAAGCCACAAAATGTTAATGCCCCAAAACCCAGTTTTTATTGTTTCTGTCATGAGTCTTATTTGAACAAATGTCAGAGCAATAGCATCAAGAAACAGCTACAGTTTATTTTCCTTAAAAAATTAATTCAACTTTATATTTTCATATTTTTCACCTGGTTCTCCGTCACCTGCAGTGACTCCATGTCTCACCCACAGTGGGCCTCGCCCCACAGTTGGAGAACCACAAAGTTAATCACAGTGGTGCACATCCCAAAAAGTTGATTCTGTTCATCTGGATGTAGCGTTTGCAGTGGGAGAAACGTTTCATCGCTCATCCAAGTGACTTCTTCAGTCTCAGCTGACTGCAGGTTTCCCCAATCTTATAAACAGTACAGTTGCACAATGACTGAAACCAGCCCACTGAATGAACAATGGGCTGTGAGGTCCGCTGCTTGATTATTAATATGCAAACTGTCATGACCATTGATCAATAGCCATGAGTACCATTCACAGAGTTCACAGCTGCAAGATGGTGAAAGATGTACCCTTAGGCCCCCTCATCAGTTCAGAGATGGTCTTTTACATAGATGGTCTTGGATTTATTTACCTGGATGATTGAGCACACATCAAGACACAGTGGTGCACTTTTTTTTTCGAAATGTGAAAACTGGTAGTTTTACATCTAATAATACCAAAAGTTTTCATTGCATTTTTAACTATTTAAAATAATTTACTGAGGAGGAAACACTGTATCTTCACCCCTTTGTTCCCACAAGGAAGCCTCAAATGGTTATTCTGATTTGACAACACATTTTTATTTGGGGCCAGTTAGATTTTAGATTTCTTAGTTGATGTGACAAGACAACACATACTGTGTCTGAACCACAGCTTCCCACTACCTCATGGGTACGTGGGTTAATCTGGACATGGTGCCAAAAAGAAGCGCTTCGCTGTGAGCAGGATTTGAACCTGCGCGGGAAGATCCCATTGGATTTCAAGTCCAACACCTTAACCACTCGGCCATCACAGCTGCTTCCTTTTGCTTCTTTGCTTTAGTTTTTGCATGTATTGTGACACCACCAACTAAATCATTTCCACTGATTTCTGCAGTGAATTTTTTCACTTGTCTCTTTGCATTGTCTCCACCTGAATCTCACCTTTTTCACAGCACAGCTTAGGTTTGCAAAGCTGCATTTAAACAAACCACCTAACCCTTTTGCACAGACAATGTGCAATACTGTGCTAGACCTTGGAGGGGTGATGATCTGGACTTGCAGTTTTTGAGGCAAACATGAACTCTTCTGTATACCAAAGTCACATGAGAAGCCATCTGTCTGACAGTCAAAACGTGGCCAAAATTGAGTCATGCAACAGCACAATGATCACAAGCACAGCAGCAAATCTGCAACAGAATGGCTGAAAAAAGAAAGAAGGTGCTGCACTGACTGAGTAAAAGTCCAGACCAGTGGTGCAACCTTAAGCAAGTAGTGCACCAACAGCCATACTTGTCAAAAAGATCTTTGGCTTTAAGTTCAGGCATCTACAAATACAGCCTGAAAAGATTGTGATGATATGTTTGGTCGTGGTTATATCTACTAACGACCCAATCAAAACGCAGCGTGAGACATGCTGATTAAGACGTAGCTCATTTGGATAATGATGATGATGTGTAATATCATCAAACGTCTAGTTTCCAATTCTGTATCCATCAAACGTAACGTCCTACAGGTTTTTAGATCGACGTCGCACACTGAAGTGAAATCGCAGTGTGCTCGAGCCTTCAGAGGCAGATGGCTGTTTAACCCTGTGACGAACTGTACAGAGACTTTGACCACAGTGACTCACCTGCTGGTGGACAACAGCGCCGTGCTACGTTTGTCATTCACTTTGGTGCGTTAATCGCTGTTTTTCTGTAACTTTGTAGGAGTATGTGTGGGACGTGTGTTTGTGTGCATCTGTGTGAACAGCGCGCGTTGTGTGCAAATGTTTAGCTCATTGGAACATGCTGTCAGCAGTTTGCTCTCTCAGCCCGCCCACACGTGAACGGAGAGCTGATCAAAGCTGGAGGCGTTATCACAGCAGATTTTCCTCACAGGTAGATAAAAAGGATTTTTTTCTACTTTGAAAATCTAATTTTTTCTCAACTCTATAGTGTTTCTTCTTGTAATGAGCAATGAATTAGGTCATGTTTGAGCTCAGCTCTACTGTGCACACCTTCTCTTATCTCCTATAAACAAACTCTAAAATGAACATTGGTGGGATTTTAAGGAGGAGCATTTTGAAATCCATTTCATCGTTCAAAGACGCAAACAGTCTCTTTCCATCTTAAGAAACATAGAAAGAGACATCAAAACTAATCTTAGGCAACACTGGAATCTGTAGAAGCGCTCTTTTTCTACTGGATAATAAAAGAACTGCAAACTCTTCAGCATTTTAAAGGACAGTGACAGTTATCACAACTTTAGCCCCAGCACCAAAACTCAAGACTGCGCTGCTTCGGTTAAAACATCTCATATTAAATTAAACTTCAGCCGGTACACTGGACCACTAAAACAAACTTTTCTGTTCACGAATGTAAGTAAATAACTTACTTACATTACAGTTACAGTTATTACAAATAACTTACTCAAATTATCATCTTAATCAAAAATAACAAAGTGCTTTTCTATTTTTTTTTCTTTGTTTTGTGAAATAGTACATTTGATAATTCATGAATAACAACAATAATTAAATTTTACTATTAAAAATTACAGAAACATAAAAAATATATTGGTGATTACAATAATATAATTAATAAATACAGTATAATGATTAACATACTTTTGAAACAGCTTGCACATTTGATTGGTTACAAAGTCACATGTTGTCTCCATGCAGGTCCATTGATTTGGACCTACATTCCCTCACTGAGCTTCCAGTCCAGCGCCGTAACCTGCGCTTGAATGTTGCATGTAAAGGCAACTTGTGAGGAAATCTAAAAAAACAATGATATATGTCAGTTTATTTAACTGCTCCAATGTGACAAATGGCACATGCAGTTGTAATGGATCATTACTTTAATGTCTGCTAGCAAAACACAGATGAAAGATAATACAGACTAGTTCTGCTGTTTAGAGTAAAAAATGAGGGTAGGACAGATAAATAGCATAAAGTGTGGGTGTAGCTTCTACCTTTTTTCTCTGGGACTTTAGAAGACAGCTGATGCATTTATGGTCATAGTTTCAGGCCATACTGAATGAAAATGAAGTCAGGTTAGTAAAGTTTTATCATTCTGTAAGTCAGAAAGGAGGATTATCTGGTGAAAATGGTTGAGTCCAGGATTTTCTCTATTTTCACTCAGTGGTAGCATAGTTGATGAATGTAGGCTGTAGAGCCTGGACCAAAATCTTCAATGCACGACTGCTTTTTCTTTCCTTGCTGCATCAGGAGGACATCTGGAGGTCACATCGTGCAAACAAACTTCTACTGATGCAACTAAACTGGATTTTGTTAGAAGCTCACCATTTCATGCTGCATTCCTATCAGCCTAAAGGTCACCCATGCATTGCATGTATTGAAGGTGTCTCCACTACTGAAAAAACAACATCTTAAGTCAAAATTTCAAGTTTTTTCTCAAACCTTCCAGCTATTAACATGTTTTTTTCTGGAACACCTCATAATTGCACAGTGCTCACCGGTAATCATGGCTTTAGAAAGTGTTGCCTGTTATAAATATTATTATTTTAACTTTAGCCACTGGGAACAGGATTCAAACCCGTGCAGTGAAACCCAACAAAAGTTCAAGCCGGAAACCCTAACAGCAGAACAACCACAGCCCTGAAGTCCTGGCCAAGAATGGCATACTTACTGTCTCATAAAAGAAAGACCAGCCTTTTTTCCTCTTTTATATTTGTACTGAGGCTCATTAAAGACAATAAAGTATAAAAGTAAGAAAGGAGCAGGAGCTTTAATAAAATAAGAAAAAAATCTACTCTTACAAATTTCCTTCCTTATACCGAGTCAGTCGATAGGAAAATTAATCCAAAAAGTTTTCATATTTCTTTGCCCTTGAGAAAAGACAGTCCACATTACAAGTAAATGAAACCACTTGCCATTAATTATGCTTAGCAAATGAGATTATCCACAGCTGTCAGCCCACACACACAAACCGGACAGTGAGCGGGTGCTTCTTGCTTCCCCCCTGCCATGCCTAATTTCATTATTCTATTAAATAAGGTTCATTAACACCGGCTGAATGGAGAAACTTCCCTTCTTAAGCTTTGATAAACACAAGCAGTGTGCAATACGAAGCCACGCAAGCTTCCTGCTCTCTCTCTTTTTTTCCCTCTGCTGTTCTGCATCTTCCAGAACATTATGGCCTTTTGCGTGCAGGCAGCAATCATCTGAACGACTAACATCAGCATTTTCTTTTGCACTTTCTGCACCCACTGATGAATTTACCTCAAAGAATGCAAGGACAGAAAAACCTGTGGTGGCTGAGAGGCTAAAGCGAGGTACAGAAATCAGCTGGATTATAACACCGGTGATGTGCGGCCCCAATATTTGATAGGTCGACCTCAACACATCTGCATACCGGTATACAATGATATATACACTAAGGAATGTTTTGTGCACTTTTGTACAATCTATAGCGACTGACTCTCCTTTGGATCCAGCCTCAGGCGGCCACGAGAAGAACTGTGGGGTTGTCTTATTGTTGCTGCTCAAGTGCATTATCACTTTTTTATCACTTTGGTATGACTGCTCCTTTGTCTTCATGTAAAAAAATCATAGTTTGTACTGCAAACACTTTTTTGACATAATTAAGTTGGATGACAAAGACTTCCGTGCACCCCTACCCAGCACCAATCCCCTCCAGTTATTCACCAATTTGTTCTTTGCTACATGCACATGCTCTCTAAAATCTGCTCACCTGTTTTGCAAAGCTCAAGCTGCACAACACCATCGTGTAGATCTGTTCATGTAAAACTTTAGAGGTAGATTAAGCAGACAGTTTGTCACATTGCAACTTGGATAACCTCTATTTAAATCAAGTGGAAAGTCTACTATTTCATTCACAAATGGGTGTGAGTTAATGAAGGGCTTTGTGGACTAGCGAGGGTGTGTTTTTGTGTCTATATCAGAGGATGTCAAGTGAAAGATGATGAAAAACGTGAAAATGGCAGCAAGTGTGGGAAGACGCGAGAGCTCAGTAGATACGACGCAAAGAAAAACAGTTATTAACTTATTTTTTTGTCTGAAAATAAATGGTCCCATTAGCTGTGATGATGCAGGTCATTAAAACACCTCCAGCCTCCACCTGCCTTCAGAAGCACAGGACTCACATCATTACGTTCACATCCCATCTCACGGCTCTCATTCATATCATCCCACCACTTAATGGCATCACACGCCTAATATAACTGAAAGGTGGAAGGTTAATGCACAATAGTTTAGTGTGCACTCTTCATTATTCTAATGACTTTTAGTTTGCTTTGCAGTGCCCTCCAGAATCAGCAGTCACTTGGGGTAAAAATTAGGAAAATAAGCAGTAAAATTACCCACAAAGAAGTCAGAAAAGTTGCATATTTAATCTGACTCTAGCTTCTTTAATATTACTTTGTTCTCAAAAGAAATATCTCAGTTTAATGGTGAAATTGACACCACTTTTACTTGCATGGAGCACAACTAATTTCATATGATTCTCTGTAATTTGCAGCCATGTTCAGCTCATAATATTGGTTTTTAAAAAATAATTTTTCATTTCAGGAAGCCTTAAAAGTGAAAAATGGCATGTAATAAAACTGCAGACTAGTTTAATGTTGATCCATAATAGTTATAGTTTAACAGGAATTCATTAATAGCTTATGAACAGTATAATTGCTGCTGCTGCTCATATTTCAGTGTTTATGTGAATGTATTCTAACAAGAAATGCTACAAAATAAAAACTCTCAAATGGTACTTGTGCATCAGATAAATGGGAATAAATGGGGTCACTGGTTTGGGGACCAACAGGGATCAGCAGGTGATCTATTATGGTGGGTTTTTTTCCTGAAGCCAAACTCCAAAAACAAAACAAGTGGAAGTTGTAGTGGAGATGGAGTAGAGAGGAAAGGGCTGCATATAGAAAGTAAGGTGTGAGAGCTTTACAGAGGATTGTGCATTTTAAAATCCATGTTGGAATCTGCCAGTAACCTGCCTCAGTACCACAAGCTCCTGTCAGGCATCCCCACTCTCCAAAATTGGGTACCAAGCCCCAAAAACAACTTGTTACGGCCGATGCCGGTGTGTTGTGGACCCAAAAGCACAGGAGGGAAAACTGAATCAAAGAAAAAATGAGCCGTTACTGTGGCCAATGAAACACATGAAAATAAGTAATAACATGTAACACACACATATATATATATATATATATATATATGTGTGTGTGTGTGTGTGTGTGTAAGGAGAAGAGGATGGATGGACATAAACGAAGGGAAAACACAATAAGTTTAAGAATTAAACTCCACATGCTGACGGGGTATAGCTATACCATTTTGGAAACGATTAATAACTGCAGTTACTGAAGACTCCCCCAAATGGCATGTGTGTGAGGGATATTGTAGATATAAGTTACCATGAGCGATAATAGCCACTAAAAGCAGAAATATCATTATATCCACCAGCAGTACAGATTATAAGATTGACAAAGAAAAAAAAAAAAGGTTCACGGGGAAAAGTGCTCATTTACTATCCATCCATCCGTTTTCTTCCACTTATCCAAATTAGGGTCACAGGAGCCTATCCCAGCTGTCATGGGGCAACAGGTGAGGTACACACTGGACAGGTCAGCAGTCTGTCACAGGACTAACACAGAGAGAGAGAGAAGCATTCACACTGATTTTCACACCTAATTTAGAATCACCATTTCAACTAACAAGCATGTCTGGACTGTGGGAGGAACCCAGAGCACCTGAAGAGAAGAACCACACAGACACAGGGAGCGCATGTGAATCTTCTTCATGTGAGGCAACAGTGGTCACGACTGCACCGCTGTTACATCCCCACATATATGTATATAATGATATATAACTTTTTCACCATCTCCCAGATAGCACAGGACCATCATCCTTCTCAAACTAGACATTTGTGCCAGTTTTCCTTAAGTGTATATGGTAAGTCTGCACACTTTCCACTACACTTTGCAGCTGTGATGGCCGAGTGGTTAAGGCGTTGGACTTGAAATCCAATAGGGTCTCCCTGCGCAGGTTCAAACCCTGCTCACAGCGGCTCAATGATACCATGGGGTTTTTGCAAAATAACAGAGAGACTGGGTGTGCTGGTGATTTTGACCCTCAGTCTTAAAGCAGTTAATTGTCTGCACAGTCTGCAGGTGATAAAGTCTGCGTATGAGGAAGGAGGTGGCAGCTGACACTACAGTTGGAAATCCATACAGCAGAAATTTTTGTGCTGTCAGTTTTATTTAAGCTGTTTAAGTTTCAGATCACATAAAATTACCAGGTTTGGATTAGAAAGCTTAATTTCTTTATGCATGCAAAGAAATTAAGCTTTTTAAGTTAAGCCTTCTTCAGTCTCAGCTGACTGCAGGTTTCTCAACCTTATAAACAGCACATTTGCATAATGACTGAAACGAGCCCACTGAATGAACAATGGGCTGTGAGGTCCGTTGTTTGTGAGGTGACCGAAGAAGTCGCTTGGATGTGTATTGAAACATTTCTGAAAACATTACGTCCAGATTAACAGAATCACATTTTTGGGAAAAGCTTCATTCCTGTGGTTGGTTTCTTGATAATATTGTCCCATACTACCAGCAGTGACAAGGACAGAAGCAAAAATAAAAACAGCCGAAAAACCTTCAGGAGGAAAAGGGAGAGAGCAATGTTCGGTGGCCACCACCAGCAGAAATATTTATATTTTGGGGGGGGTTTCTCGTGTTTTAGCCTAACTATTTGCCTAAAAATCTGTCATCAGTATTATATGAATCATGATAAAACACGCCTACCATGTTTTGGGTGCCTGCAACTGGTCCGTCGGGTTATTGTCTGACCAGAAACACTTCCCTTGTGTTTTTTCCTATTTCCGTTGTCATTTTTCCCATATCCGTTGTGTTTTGTGTGATTTTTCTTATTGTTGGCGTTTTCTTAAATTGCAGTCCATTTGTCCTCTAAGGGCCACCGTAATTTTTTTTATCACCTTTTTCTTACTAGTTTCTTTATTTTCAAATCATCTTGAAAAAAGTAAGTGATTTCCAGGAAATGTTACTTTCAATATACCCTTATAAGTAAGAAAGGATGTGGGTGAATATGCTTGCCGTAATCTTATTCATTTTTACGTATTAATATAATTAATTTGGAAAACTGTCGTAGGGTAGAGGCTGGGTAAAACCTGGACACACGTGGGCAGCCTGTCAGTCGATCACACTTTGAGCCACTCGCCAGCCTTTGGAAAAGATTTTGTGCTCAGTTTAAAATCTCTGTGACTGGGTTAATAATACAAAGCTGTTCATTTAGTTTAAAGCCCATGATGCTTCTTGTGTGAAAGCCTCCGTCCTTATCACAGACACCTTTCAATTACCCCGGCTGGCTCTGAGCCACCTTTCTGTTTGTTTTCATTCAGTGGGAACTCTAATGGCGTTCATGGCTTCCTGCAGCAGATTTTCACTATCACCGTCTATGTGTTTACCTCAGTCCATTTAATTTCTTCTGCAGTTCAGGCCGAATATAAAACTAAGCATCAGAATCATTCAGAATCACAACACTGACTCGCTTCACAAACACAAAATGTCAGAGGACACACTGTATATTTCCATTTAGATGACAATTTATATAAGATGAAAATGACCTCAAGTCTTTTTCATTGTGTTTTTCAGGATGCAGCAGCACGCCGTCAACCTTCATAAGCCCCATAAAACACTGGGATACTGAAGCATCATCAGCTGAGGATGCAGACAGTTCAAGTAAATGCCGTCCCTCCTCTTACTGCACACAACTTGCTCTACATCCATTATTTCAATGTGGTACATATCTAACATTTGAACTGCAGGCAGTTTATGTGGCTATTTTACAAACACAGATGTTGTATCAGCCTACATTACACTCTCAGCCATGTTAGCAGCATGCTGGCTTCATGGACTGCAGCATAAGCCTGTCGGTCATTAAACAAATGCATTGTTCCAAATTTCTCTTTATGAAATGTTCTGATATTAAAATGTTTGCAGACTTTGTTGGATGGACGAATCATTCCGTTGCCCTGACTTTTTAGCACAAATTCTCATCCAAAGTAGGCCAGTGCAACCATTACCTACAGTCACAGGAATCCCAGTGACTCTTTTCCTGCCAAAAAATAATTTTGTGCCTCAGCAGCCATTACTGTGAGTGCAACAAATATAGTACAGTCAGTATGAATTATAATAATTTAAAGGGACCTAATATGCCCATTGCCACATCTCCATTTCCTTCGTCTCTAATAGAATAGCTTTGAATTAACAATACAAATTAATAATTATTTGTACTTTCTCGCTGGGCCCCTCAGTTCATCTTCTGTCTAAGCTGGTTTTATGTTGATTGGCTGCCCCTCATAACCACAAGATCTGAACAGCAGATAGGAGAGAGTTGAGAGCTGTGTTTCCAGAGATGCCTGTAGAAATATATGCTCTCATGTTGGCATCATGAAGAACCAGGAGTAACATAATGTCTGAATCTCAGTGTGTAGTCTGAAGCCTGAGCTCACAGGGACGTCTGTATGTATGCCGGGTTTATTATTTAAAAACTTTGGCCAATGGGACAATATGTGTGAGACTGCCACTTCAACCTCATCCTCTGCCTACTGGCAAGAATTTAGTTGGTACGATTTTTCATGATGCCAAAACAACAAATAGGTGGAAGTTCCTTTTGCTGGACGAGCTGTGGGGAAATTGCTGCAAACCACACCCACATATTCTGGTTGTTTCGAAAACTTTCTACATTTTGGGAAGATGTTATATCAAAGATAGAACAACAGACTATAGGCTTTAAATCAAAACAACGGTCCGTCATAACATTTTATTTAGGAGACTTACCCAAAGAATGAACAAGCAATGACAAATATCTCCTGAAGATTCTTACTGCTGCTGCAAAAAAAGCAAGTACTGGTAAGTGGCTCTGTACTGACCCCCTGTTCTGGGCGACTGGTTGAAGGTTGTTGAGGACATTCATAAAATGGAAAAACTTACCTTTTTGTTAAGGTTGCAAGCTAATACTTATACTAGAGCAGGGTGATAGGACCAAAAATATTTATCACGATATACATTCGAAAATTTGCGATAACGATATAACTGACGATATAATTGACACTAGACAAAATACTTTACAACTCCTCAACTTTATTAGTGCAAAAAAAAAACCCCAAAAAATCATTGTATTTTCACTTACACAAGCAGCTTTTTTAAGTGCATTAAAGTTATATAAAAAATTAACAGTGCAAATGCAAATTCCTCGCTGACAGTTTAACCAAAAGGCATTTCCAGTGGAAACTGGCCGACATATCCTCAGCATAACCATGTATAATATCCACAAAACTTAAAAAGAGGTTATACACACACAATACGGTAATATTATGTTGAAGCGCAGTACATATCACTCCCCGAGGCTCCTGCCTACGATAGCCGTAATGCTCCGACAATCCATCAAGCGGTGCAACAGATTTTCGGGCGCCGTGTAGCACATAAGATCGTTTCGAGGTCAGTAAACACCACCAGAATTCATACATAAGGCACACGGGATTATAAGGTGCACTGTCGACTTTCAGAAAAATCAAAGGATTGATTTTAAGTGTGCCGTATTTTCCAAAAAACACGGTAATAACGACGGCCCGCTAGCATGCTCTACCAAAAATAGTGCTTTGTTGTGTATCTGACGGATGAAAGCTAAACCAGTTCCCCACCACTGAAGTTGCAGCATTTTTACAAACCAATTCTGCTTCATCTGTTTCATTCAACAATCCGCTTTCGCTCTTCTCATTCTCCGTCGCCGCCATGTGCGTATGTAAACAAAGGCACTGCGCACGCGCGTTTTACCCATATTCTATCGCGATATTTCATTTTCTTATCGTTGCCCAAAATTACACCGGTATTACCGTGAACGGTATGATATAGCCCAGTCCTAACTTATACTACAAGATGGTACAAGTGGTTGAAATCTGTCCAAAATTAGTATGGGTTCCTTTTTTTTCTGTTTGTGCCTCCTCACTATATACACTTCTGTATGCCTCTCCTAGGGTGCTCATACATCTGTAGACGTGTTGTCAATTCATGAATACAATGTTATGTTTTCACTGCCAGAACAGCTTTGTAGAAAAAGCTGTGATTTTCAGTCGACTGCTTGTTTTGTTGTTGTTGTTGTTGGGCTTTTTTTGTTGTTGTTTTCCCTTTTTTTTTTTGTTCTGAAAAAAAAAAGTAAAGCCTTTATTAAAAGCTTAGTCATATAAAAAAATGTGGCCATTGTTAGGTTTGTAGCTTGAACCCATCCGCTGGAACGTTGAAGACAATATAATTACACTGCTAAGCAAGACACAAGTAGGCAAACTTCTTCATGGTACTCGTGCACGGGAGAGAACCGGACAAACGCCGTTCCTTCGCTTGACCCCAGTTGCTCTCGTCCGTTCTCCCATACACTGTCCTTTTATTGAGGTTACATGAATATGCATAGGTTCATTAACATACGACGTCTACATACAAACAAAGAGTACCGTGTGTGTGTGTGTGTGTGTGTGTGTGTGTGTGTGTGTGTGGACTGCTGATCAAAGGGTCAAACATCCTTGGTCAGGAAGAGGGTAGCCTCCCCCTCACCCTAGATGGTTCATCCTAGATAACACGGTGAGGAAGTCCTGCAGTTCATCTAAACAAAGAGCACTTAGACTAGAACAGACGCAACTACGTTAATCCTACCATAAAACAATAAGACACGGTATGACCTCTCATGCTCCCAAAGTGCTGTCTAATACACACAAAGTTTGCAGACTATCAAGGATCAAAACCTCTACCAATCTACAACTAATTACAAAACTCTAAGCATATATAAGTAAATATTTCTAAGCATAAATGACAATCAACAATACAAATCTAACAGCCATGTTTAATGTGAGCTTTCAGAAATATAACAATATAAACATGACAGAAGACGTAAAGTACAAACTCTGGCTTTACACAGATGATTGCACAACAATCATTTGCTGACACAAACTCTTTATGTACCTGAATGGTTTAAGTACACCCATGACTTAAGTACATGGAGACACAATGGATGTGTGCACTTCAGATTTAGTCTCTGTTCAGACTTTATTGGAAATGTTAGCATGCTAACAAACTAAACTAAAATGGTAACTAGGTAGCTAAAAAAAAAAAAAAAATCTTACGCCTGGTAAATATTAGCGTATTTGGCATTAACTGTCCTTTCCATGGACAGATGAAACCAAAGTGGAGATGTTTGAGTTCCGGATTTGGCATGAACCACAAAAACTATATCAGCACAAACAACAAGTGGCGAAGGAGGGATGATTTGGGATACAAGCTGAAAAATAAAAGAATCATTGTGTTGCAATGGCCGAGTCAAAGTCCTCAACCTGACTGAAAGGTTGTCACGGGACCTTAAAAGAGCTGTGCATTAATGAATGTCCAAAAACCTCAATGAACTGATGCAACGCTTTAAAGAAGAGTTGACCAAATCACCTCAACATCGATGTGAGAGACTGATGAAGTCTCAGAAAACAAGTTATTCCCTCAAAAGTTGGTCCTATGAGCTTTTGAATCATAGGGTTTACTTGGCTTAGTTTTAGAGTCCAGTTAAAATGTTTTAATCATGCGGCTGTGCGAGAATGCTGATGATTTTCATGTACAATAAAGCAGGACAGGATTTCTCACTGCGAACACTTTGATCTCGTAAACAGGTACCAGCAGTTTGGAGGTGAAGGAGAATCAGGATGACAAATGCCAGGTGGAGCGTGACCTCCTTAGAAAGTATCACCCATCAACTTTTTGCACAACTTTCCCCAGAAATGGACAAAGAGCTTTGAAGAGGAAGCAGCCGCTGGTGGACGGAAAAGACCAGCTGCTCTACCAAAGCCACTCGACCTGTAAAAGAGCAGCTTGGGGTGTGACTCAGAAGAACGCACTGGTGCACCTGAATGAGCTACGACCAGGCCTGCAGTATGATATCACATCAAAGACTGGCCCGCTGCACGCACCGGTGTTTTCTGTAGCCGTGGAGGTAAACGGCTTCCACTTCGAGGGCCGAGGACCAACTAAAAAACAGGCCAAGATGAGGGCTGCAGAGCAGGCTCTCCAGTCATTCATTCAGTTCCCAAACGCCTCCCAGGCTCATACCACCATGGGGAACTTCACCAGCACACCTGTGGACTTCACAGCAGATAAAGTGGATATTCCCAACGGATTTTTCAAAGAGTTTGAGCCGTCGGTGCTTCGGAACTGTGATCTACTCCACTGCAACGCAGCAAAAAAGGAGGTCTTCTCCAGCATTTACAACCACAGAAGACTTGTTCGTCTAACACTGGACTTGGTGTCCTCTACAAATCCAAAAAGACGAGCAGTCACCACCTCACTGTTAGAGGACCTCAGTCCAGTAGCACTGCTCAATGAGCTGCGACCGGGGATCAGGTACATGTGCCTGACTGAGAGAGTTCCTGGCAGGCCGATGAAGACTTTTGTTATGGTGGTCAGGTTGGAGGGGCGGGTGTTTGAAGGGTGTGCCCCCAGCAAAAGACTGGCCAAGGCCAAAGCAGCAGCAACTGCCCTACAGTCTCTTTACAACATAAGTCTGGGACCAGAGAGGACCTTCATGGGCCTGCAGGACAGCAGGGCCAAAAATCAGCTACCTCAGGTGAGTATTTTACCTCTACTCTCCTTTTATAAGTGCAGGAATAAAAAAAGGAGTTGTATATGGAAAGAAGTGGGGGAATAGTTTCACTCAGGTCATCTGTAATGAGTAAATAAACAAATTTTAATGAGTTGATTTTCGAAAACATGTCCTGCTTACATGGATGAAAAACTGTATTGAGCTTCGAGTCACCTACCTGAGCAGACCCAAAAAGGATCGGGGAGCACGTGGACCCGAGCCCCAGCTAAAAGTCAGTCAGTCATCAATCAGTGGGTGGCTGTGGCTACAATGTAGCTTACCATCACCAGTGTGTGAATGTGTGGATGACTGGATGTGTAAAGCGCTTTGGGGTCCTTAGGGACTAGTAAAGCGCTATACTTACCATTTACCATTTAAACAGCAATAAAAATGCAAAGAGATGCAAAATGACCAGGTAAAAGTTAAAAAAAGACTCCAATAGGCAAACATGAGCACTGTGGCTATCACAATATACATGAATTTACATCTTTCTGTCCCATGCATGACTGCTCATAACCGGTTATGTAGTCTTCTCATTGGAGTTTTTATATAATATTACATATCCCATACATACATACAGCACCTCATATGTGCCCATGATGATATCTGATTTCATTCAGTGTTAAAGGCAATAGATGTTCAGGTGTTGTTGCAAACGCATTGGTCGCATCTCTTTTCCCACCATGTGGCATTGGCTAAGGCCCCCCTAGCCCTTACCTTTATATCACCTGTCATTCCGAATAATAAAATAATGTAAAATGTTGAAAATACAAAGACATCACACTCTCTAAATCTGCCTTTTTCCTCACCTTTCCGGTGATCTTTGTTGATTAGACACAAATGCAGATAAAAACTGAAGCAGACTGGCATGAAAATAATAACTGAATAGTAACTGAAATTATTATTTTTTAAAGAAAACACAGGATTTTGAAGGTAAAGAGATAAACTGACAAAAACTGGGAGCAAATCAAGATGCAGCATCCAAAGCTGAAAAATGAAGCCAATGCAGATGTGCCCAAAACTGCAGCTCCTCTAGGGAATCCAAAAGGAGAGTCAATCCAATCAGATAACGAGGGCGGAAAAAGGGGGACTGCAAACAAAACACATATACAATAAACAGCAATTTCTCTGTTCTTACGTCTCTGTGTGCAGATTTCTCCAACCCTGATCATAATAACATAAAACCAGTATTGATCTGGTGTTGTTTACAGTTGTGCAACACTTGTTTGTGTCTTTGTTTCACAACAGTACCAAGATGTGACACGTTTCACTTTCCCCATTACAACAAGCAAGAGAAAACACGAGGGAAGTGGAAACACCAGGGTAACAAGGCACAGCTGAAAGTAATTAAGACAGTAACAAAGGAAGTCAACCCAACGGAAAAGCACAAGAGACAAATGACTAACCATGTAATCATGAGGATGAAGACAACAAGAGACGACTGGGGTGGGAAGAAAAACCAAAACACATGAAACCAAATACCAACAAACCAGCAAGGTGTCACGGCGGGGTGCGCCGATGTGTGTGGAAACAGGACCCAAAAGCAGATGATGACGAGTAGTTGACAGTTTGAGCAGAAAAGTGATCCTTTATTAGATGACGGCAGGAGTAAACCAGGAAACCAAAGTAAACTGACAAAACACTAAGAAACAAAACACTAAACGGTACTGAGACCAAAACCTAAACTATGACTGTGATGGAAAATAACCAGCAAATACTATGACTAAGACTAATGATGAATAACAGATGAAAACCATAACTAAGACCGAGGTCAAAATAAACAGAACTAGGGCAGAATAAACAGACAACCCGACAATGGCATGAAGAAAACAAAAGGCTTAAATACAGACATGAGGTGATCAGGGGAAGTGGAAACATATGGGGAAACAGCTGACAGCCATAAACCTAATGACAGGACCAGGAGAGAAAAGCTAAATACAATTAACAGAGAACACATGACATTGTCAGAATAAAACGGGAAATACTAAAACTAAACATGACAACACAACTTAACAGACCTAATACGTGATGAATAAATACCAAACCCCAAAACATAGAAAACCCAGGAACAATAACCAATAACTGCCTAAACTAAAGGCAAAATAGGAAATAACACAAAAACTAATAACATATCAAAAAATACAAAGAAAACTCAGAGTGCTGGGTCGGAGACCCAGCCTGTGACACAAGGCACAAAACCCGAATCCTTAAAACATAAAGTCCTGTTAAAATCACTAAACATAACTTCTAAACTGAGATCCTGAATGAGAAAAACCACAGTGACAGAAACACACATGACATGAAAAAGGAAAACATCACATCAAAGATGGAGTTAGAAGATGGTCAGAGACAACAAAGCTGTCCCCCAGATGTTTGTTCTGTGCCCACCATTTTTATATTGAGGTGACTAAACGTTAACAAACTGCAACATCGTTCTCCTCTTACATCCTGTGGGTCCTCACTTTGAAACTGTCAGCTTCAAGTCGTGACACTGAATTTCTCCCTCTTCTCTTTAGCATTTGCCATTGTTCGAAGCAGTCTGGATAAATGGGTGTGAGGTGCACCGTATGCTACCAAATGGAGTGTGCTGCACATCAGCATGGCCATCATGTCCTGAGGCCTGAGAGCTGGATGGTGTCCTGCACACTCCTCTGCAGCATCTAAACAGCTTCATTATGTCTCAGAGCCGCGGAGAATTGTCCCCGACGTCTTTTACTGTCGTGCTGCTCGTCTCCTCGGATCGACTCCGGGGAGATGAAGGGAGTGACTGGGCATAAACCCTTTTACACAGTTGTTGAAATATGCAAATGATAATGGAGAAAGACAGACATGTACATACTTCATTGAAGCCTGAGGGAGGTTTGATGAGAGGATCCACTGACGGGTGGGTGCAATGGCAACATTTTGGGTGAAAAAGGGGATTCAGATGCTTTGATTTTGAACAAAAAGCACTTTTACATGGCTGTATGCTGATACACCAATAAGTGAACAATTTGCCAAATCCTCCCTCCTCCTCCTCCTCTTTGTGTGGAATTTTTATTTCCCATCATTTAGCATCAGCCCTCCCTCCTTCGCTTCAATATGAGCTGTCTGTCAGACGGCGTGACGCATTAATGAACATTATTACAGCACATTAGGGATGAAGGAGGAGCGGCAGCGGAGCAAGGAGATAGAGGTGGAGCAGGAAGGCGGTGTGAAGAGCATAATAATCCAACAGATAATTGTTTAACACACTCATTACACACGACCTTGTGCCGCTGTCATCCAGAAAATGTTGAGCTTGAGAGTTTCACTCAAAATAAGCTCGCTCAGACCACAGAATAGTTTGAACCTTTAAAAGGTGGTCGTTGAGAACATGCTGGGTTAGCATTACTGGAAGTTTATATGGTTAGAAATATAAAAAAGACATTAAAGTGTGACACTTTCTTTTTAAAGGGGGCCTGTTCTTCTCCTTTCCAGTTCCCCAATACTTCTCCTTAGTTTCTAATAGCATAGCTTAGCATGATCCACTGGCTTTGATTCAGCAGCTCAGTTCATCCTCTTATCGTTGCTCTGACTGATCTGAGGAGTGTGGGTCATTATCAGCAGAGCTTTCACTTGACTTTATCAGACTGCTGTTTTCTTTCAGTTTATTGTTGCTTGATTGTCCATTAAAAGATTTTATTTAAAGGTTTATTCTCTGAGCTCTGAACGTCATCGTGAGCTTCAGCCAGATCTGATCCAATAAATATAGATTTTTTTGTTTGTTTTGAAAAAGCAGAGAAATTTACACAAGTTAGGTTTTTGGGGGTTTTTTTTAGCTAACTGGTTATTTACTATTCCTACTGTGGGATGAATAAAGTATTCTCATTCTGATAAATTCCATAATAAAGTACACAAATCGGATCTTCAAATGTAAATCTTGCAACAGAAAAAATATTATTCTGAGTGTAAGTAACAAACTGTTTCCTAGTGATATTTCTAAAAACTCCACCTTTGGTAAAATCCAACATTCAAATCTTCCCACAACAGACTAGAATAAATATTTTAAAGTCCAGACAGTCAGTGGAAGTATACAGTGGGGCAAAAAAGTATTTAGTCAGCCACCGATTGTGCAAGTTCCCCCACCTAAAATGATGACAGAGGTCAGTAATTTGCACCAGAGGTACACTTCAACTGTGAGAGACAGAATGTGAAAAAAAAAATCCATGAATCCACATGGTAGGATTTGTAAAGCATTTATTCGTAAATCAGGGTGGAAAATAAGTATTGATGAGGACAGTTTCACTGTGTTTGCACAGATGTGGAGAACAGCTGCCTGAACAAACACATTTATTTGCTTTGTGCTACAGTTAGCGAGTTGTCACAATCTGGCCAATAGCCAGTGATAAAGAGGAAAGACAAGCAAGGTAGACCACTTTATGTCACTAAAAGATAAAAAAAAAAAGGGTTTTAGTGCTTCCGTTGTAACAGTGTATTACATGGTTACATTCCTAAAGCTTAAAACAAAGACTAACAGGCAACAGTATCCTCTGAATAATGAAGCATCTCGTGATCTTCAACAAAAACACACTTTCAGTTTGTATCCTCCGTTTTCTTCTTCTGTAGTTCTTTGCAGAGTCAATCTTCCACTTGGTGAGAGAGAAATACACAGCGCTCGCAGACAGCTGTTCCTCTACCTCGCACGCCCGACACAAGGTGCTGGCAGGGATCGTGATGACCAGAGGTGAGTGCTGGCGGTATGATGGTCAAAAAGTATGACCGAATTCGACCATGAAGAAGAGGTCAGAGGTCCAAAGTAACGTGATCACATATCATTCCTTACATGCTGATCTGTTATCAGTAGAAAATGTTTTTGTAAAGCAATTCATTGAACTTTGGTATTTAGCCCAGTGAACAGCAGCATCATGTAATCTTTGTTGTCATTCATCACACTAGCGTGCTTTCTTCATCAGGTATCTTTGAAAAGAAAAGAGGCATGCACCCATAGGGCATCCTGTGTAGGCTTTGTTTTTCATTATCTGAAGGAGTCATACATCATCTACATTCGTACTTTACACACTCCCACTTAAGTCACAAAAAAGCACTTTGGGCTTTGCTCTTTTCTCTAATTTGTGCCTCGTCGTCTCCTCCATCCTCCAGCCTGAAATTAGTCTCTCTAAATTTAAAAGAACAAATTACAAGTCCAGAGTTATTCCTAAATTGTTCTTTATAACTGCTTCACATCTCCTCCTTAATTATTAAAGATCGTTAATTATTATAATATCTGATTTTATTTTACTTCTCTTCCACTTTTTAATTTTCTCTATCTCTTGCTTTTAAGCCCCGTCTGATGCCATTTCACCTTTATCCTTGTAAACATTTTATTTCTGTTTATTAGATTATAATTCGGTGATGGACTTCATACAAAGTGGTGTAGAATTAAGTGGGAGGGGTGTGTGTGTAGGTTATGTTGCTTTGCTGATGCTGTTGATGCTGATCAGCGACAGTCTGGTGCAAATATCTGAGACAGGGTGGGATTGTTAATGCAGAGACTATAGGAGCTTCACATCTATGACCTTAGGAGCTGTGATCTGACATGGCGAACACCCAGTGAGTTTAAAATATTGCTCTTTATTTCACAGAAATCCTGCATCATAGTGACACAGTTATCAGTCAGTCCTGGTTCTGTTCTCTGGCTCGCTTCATGTTATCGTTCGCTCAGCTTTTTGTCGTCTGAAATTTGACGCAGACGCAGCAGCGTCCGATCTTCTAACAGGATGTTTTGCCACTTGTCTGGGCTCATCATTTAAAGCAATCAAAGAGTCGCCCCGGATCAGAGGCGAGACAGCCCTGTGAATGTTTGATGAGGTCGGATAGAAGCACAACAGCCCCTCTTGGAGACGACGGAGTGATTGTTCAGTCATACACTTTTCATTAGCCCGTCTCAGCCTGTTAACGCTCCGGTTATGACCCGACACAGGCGGAGGGGAGGAAAAGAGGAAATGCCTCATTTTCCTGTTCCCTGAGTGAAATAAGATGGCCCGTTTCAGCGGCAGCATGCCAGAAGTCTCCTTCCATTAGAGCCAATCACAATCATCCTGCCTGTCAATTCCCACATGCTTCATTTCTCTCCCTCCAGGACTCGATCTTCGATCAGCACAGGTTGTGTCTCTGGCCACAGGGACGAAGTGCTTGGACTTGGGTGGTGTGAGCGACTGTGGCTGTACGCTCACCGACTGCCACGCTGAAGTCGTGAGTCGACGGGCGCTGGTTCGATTCCTGTACAGTCAGCTGGAGCTGCTCCTCTGGTATGATTAGCAGTCTCTGATTTTCTTTGTGGCCTTAAAGTGGTTGGTCAAATATCAGCGTTGGAGGGTTGGCTGAGTTAAATATGGCATTATAAATAAATCTCATCGTTCACAGATCTGAAGTGGAAATGACACCTATTCTGAAAACTTTGGATAGATTTTCTTATTAAGTATTTTTATTCATTTTCCAATAAAATGTTCATGTTTTTGATAGATGAGGCTTAACATTGTGTCCAGTTTTATGTGGATTTTGTCTTTTTGCACAGTTTTCTAAGACCTGGATTAAACCTAGTGCTGAACTAAGGCTTTAGTTTATAGGACGAGGGTTAATCCATATTACCTGGTGAATTAAACTACTGTGTGTCTGTCTCTGCCCACATCTGTGTCTTCGATGTGGGCTTGAGGTCAAAATACACAGGCCCTCTGATTACTGGTCATTTTTAAAAATGTATTTTGTTCAGTTTTGGGTGATATTTGCTATTAAACCTAGTTTAGCCTCTTTTTGTGTTACATTCGTGTTCATTTGCATTAGAAATGTTAAAAAATATTACTTTGTGTAAGTTTCTAGCTGTATTTTTCCATTAGAAATGTACATTTTTAAGTTTTTTCATTATTTATGTGTGCTGCTGTGTTATTTCACAAAAAAAAGATGAAATTGTTTTCGTCCTTTTTGCTCCTTGTTGTAAAATAGTGTTTTTGTTTTGTTGTTTTTCCTGTCTGATCGTTTCCTCTCTGAAGCAAGCCAGTGGACAGCGAGAATCAGTCGATCTTTATACCAAATAAAAACTGCGGTGATGGCTTCCGGCTGCGGGAGGGCGTCCACTTCCACATGTACGTCAGCTCGTCGCCGTGTGGAGACGCTCGACTCAACTGCCCCTACGAGACCACAGCTGCATGTGAGAGGAACACATTTAGATTGTTTAAGTAAAGCCTCTGCGCATCATTTGCAAAGCTTCTGACCACATCTTCTAAATACTCCCACGTTACACCTCTGCTGATCCAGTTGCACTGGCTCCCCATAAAATTCAGATTCCACTTCAAGATTTTGACTTTGAGATTCAGGGCTCTGCATAGACAAGCACCAACCTATGTCAGAGATCTTTTACATCAGTACATCCCCAGCAGGTCCCTGAGGTCGTGTGATCAGGGCTTCCTGGTCGTCCAACATACAAGGCTGAACTCAAAAGGCGATAGAGCGTTTGTAGCTGTGGCCCCCAGACTCTGGAACTCCCTTCCTTTAAGCCTGAGATCTGTGGACTCATTGGTTTCATTTAAAAAACAGCTAAAAACCATCTTTTTAAACTTGCTTTTGGTTGATTTCTGTTTTTCTGTTTTAGTTTTTCTGTGAAGCACTTTGTGATTTCTGTCTTGAAAGGTGCTATACAAATAAAATTGTACTTACTTAAGATTTTTATTATCGTTTTGATCCTACAGGAGCCCATTAAAGGTCCATTAAATCAATTTAAAAAGTGGAAAAACATGTGAAAATCATCTGGATGCTGATTCTGTTGCATTATCAGATCTAAAGCATCCAGATCCGGGCTTCAGGAGACAGGAATGATGAACAAAAACTAGAAGAAAACTAAAAACACTTCAAAAGTCTCAAGCATAAAAGATCAAGGCTGAAAAACAACAGCACAGGGAAAATACAGGGAGTGGATAATTAGGAATAAATGCCATATGAACCAGAACTGCAGGCTGAAATGACAGCTGAACGAGCCCAGGTACACAAACAGATCATGTTAACAGGTGGGAACAAACAGCAAAGATCAAACGAGAAAGGTGGAAGCAGTGCGAGCAGGGCGCACAATCAAACAGGGAAACAGGATGTTATGGTCCTAATCAGCTTACCCAGCATTTCCAAGTTTTGTTTTTCTAATTTCCTTTGAGATGCTTGATTTACTTCGCACTTATATTGCTGAGTATTTTGTCCTATTTAGCATACTTAGTTCTGATCCTGATTGCTAGTTGCTTTTCTTTTGTGCCAAGTCTCTTACGTTAAATTCTTGTGTCGGTGCTTTCCCGGTTTAGTTTTGCTTCCTGTGTCTCATCTTCTCTGATTCAGTTCAGCTGTGTGTTGTTTTCCCAGCTCTCTCCACTCTACTGTCCCTGTCTCCCCTTGTCCTTTCTCAGTTCTCCCTGCCCTGGTCTTTCCCTGCCCCCATGGTTTAGCACTAGTGTGTTTTCCAGGTTTTTGTTTTCCTATTTTGTTCTTAATGTTCCACCTTTGTGCAACCAGCCTCCAGCCCACAATAAACAGCTCGCCCTCCTTTAATCCTCCCTGCCTTTGTGTCCTGCATGTGGGACAAGCTCATGACACAGGAAGTAAAAACTGCGTGATGTGAAACTAACGATTGTAAATGTTTTTCTTTAGCAGAGATGATGCTTCTGTAAAATACTTTCTTCTTGTGTCAGATCCCAGCAGGAGATTTCGCTGCCACCTCAGGGTGAAGGTAAAGGGAGGTGAGGGGACGCTGCCCATCACGGCACGGAGAGCCAATCAGAAATGGGATGGCTTATCGCCGAGTAAACCTCTCGTTACCATGTCATGTACAGACAAACTGGCAAAGTGAGTTATATTAAAGGCTCAGTGTAGTTTATTCATTATGTTTCTTTACTGCTGTGCTTTCACTTGTGTCACCAACACAGTGGTGTGGTTACCTCTGCAGGTGGAGCGTCGTGGGCCTCCAAGGGGCTCTCCTGTCTCACCTGGTGGAGCCGGTTTACCTCCAGAGCCTAACAGTGGGCACGCTCAGCCACACGGGTCACCTGGGTAGAGCTATGGCACGCCGCCTCGCGCCCATCAAACACCTCCCCTTCCCCTACAGACGACAGCAGCTGCTGCTCGGCTGTAAGTTTAAATGATGATGATGATGAATGAGCCAGAAACCACAGCTCAGGTCTTGTGACACTTAGGGGAGGTCCTGAAGCTGTGCAGAAGTGGGTTCTTAATAGCACTAAATATGCTACGAAAAGTACAAAAGCAAAAGCCGAGTAGTTACCGTGAGCAATAAGAGGCACTAAAATCTGAAATGCCATCACCAATCAAAGGTTGTCATATTAAGAAAAACACAGGTTAGCAGGGTCTTGTGATGCTCATTCACTCTTCAGTATTTTCATTTTTTGACTCTAGGGTAGCTTGGCATGATTCACAGGTCAAAATAATCCTTATTTGTCTGGGCTTCAGTCCAGTCGGATGTTTAATGGGAACCACAGGTTCATGTCTGAGATGATCATATTAGGGATTTCACCTCTGCTGACATCATAATATTTGAAATATGAATTTGAAATCTTTAGGGAAATTGTTCTTGGTTTAAACTGAACGTGTAGCATCCATCCATTTACTTCCACTTATCCAAAATTTGAACGTATGGAGTAAATTTCATTTGACCAGATGCCATTAAATGTAACATTTTATATTGTACTTATGTAACAAACAAGTCTTGGCCTGATGTTTTAGAGATGTCTGAAGCCTGTTGTCAGAAATGTAAGAACCAGCCTGTCTACTCAACAATCAAGAGGAACACAGCCTGAAATGATCCTGAAATAAACTCTGTGCACCTCAATCAGAGGGAGCAGATTAAAATTAAATATGCAAATCAAGATATTTGCGATTCCAGCAACAAAAGAAAATCCATTTGAGCAGAAGCTTTGTTTGTATGATATGCATAATCATATTGGAAGCGAGATTATTAGGTCCAGGTTGGACAGTGGGTGCATCAAATTTACAAAAAAATCAGTGTTTTCAGGAGGAAACTTCTACAGGTATTTGTTTCCATGTTTGCCACGCAGGTTTGAGCAGCAGGGACGCCCGGCCAGCAGGGAAGCCTCCCAACGTCAGCGTGAACTGGAGCTGCGGTGATGGAGGCTGGGAGGAAATCAGCACCTCCACAGGGAGGAGGAAGGACTCAGGGACGCCATCGCGGCTCTGCAGGCGCTCGCTGTTTGCCCGCTGGCTGAGGCTGCAGCAGCAGGTGAGACAATCGCAGAGCTGAACCAGTGAAATGTTACACAGCTTCAAACAAGGAGACACCCCAGTCGGTCAGACGAGCTCAGCGCTCATGAAGAATTAGGGTTTGATCACATGGATCTATAAACCTGCATTTTTTCTAATGACCAGCAGGGGGTGGCACCTCTGGTTCTTATTCTATAGAGGTCTGTGGGAAAATTACCCACTTCACACTTGACTTGTGTATTCAGTAAACATGTTCATGATGGGATCGTGGTATTAAATGGTAGCTCCAGGTCTTATTTAATGTAATAAGATGCTCATTTTGTAAATTGTGCTCATTATTAGTATTCAGATGGATGATAAAGCTCAGTATGCTTTAGGGGTGCTGTTTTATTCTGTTAAACTTAAAACTAAAGACTGGGACCATAAACTCTGAGGTATTTCTTCTATACAGCCCCCTGCTGACCATTCAAAAGAACGCAGGTTAAAATGCTTTTTTATATAAGTGAAATAGGGGGAGCTACAATGTGCTGCAGATGCCCTTCTTTAAAAACTGTCTGTAAATGATTATTGAAGCAGCACTGACTTATTCACATCATCACATGACATGAAATGATTATAAATACTAAAAGCGTGCTGGTAAATTAAAGCACAAGTCACAGAAGCATGAATTTCTTAAGCTGAAATCATCTGAGCTCTGCCTCAGACCAAAGCCATCTACATTATAATGATGTCGTTGAAAGAGAGGTCTAATTTCCTCTGTGAAATTAAAATATGTATGCAGAATGCGCTGTGTTGAACCAAATGGCTTCAGTTTAAAGTTTGATGATGGCAGCCAGAGTCGTGGTTATTTAAAGAAGCGTCTGAAATCGCTGCAAGAAAAGACAAAGCCACGGCCCAAGAGAGAGAAAACCCACACTTTACGACTCAGTTTAAAGAATTAAAATGAGGAGAAATAACCTCAGAGTTTGTTATGGATGTGTGATGGTGTGGACGTGCTGGGAGACCAGACAACAAACAAACACATAACTCTCTATAATGCTTTATTATCATTGGTTTGAAGGGAAACTCGATCACTCGCACTCCAGCTGCATCAACACAGATCTCGAGCGAAGGCTCTAAATTAATTAGCTCATAGATGTATTAGAACATTAAAAGTGTCTCCAAGTGCAACAATCGCCGCCCTGCATCAAAAATGGCTGCAGTGCAATTTACAAAAACTGCAGGGTGGCTCCGAAGCACACGGCCAGATGCTGAGGTTGTTTCAGCCTCCAGCAATGTTGAAAACCAGGAAAGATCGCTCATAGCACTGTGACGGTATCACACAATATCAAATCTTTTACTGTTCTGAAGCTATTTGTCCCACTGAAGGAATACAGACAATGTGCTTATTTAAGCCTAATGAAATCTCTTGTAGCAGATCAGCCCAACTTCACTAATCCTCCGAGCATCACTGGTATTTAGTTTTCTGGCTTCGTTTATGTCTGAAGTCATAGGAAAGATGTAGTTTTTAAGAAACTACTTACTACTTTAGTACTTGGGATCAAGCATTTACCCCTGGCACTAAGGGGTGGAGTGTCAGGCGTGATTTGTGACAGAAAGATAGCAGGAGGAGTGGAAGGGAAGGTTTACAACGTGGAGATGGTGGCGCTGACAAAAAGACAGGGGGCTGAGGTGGAGGTGCTCAGATTTTCATTGGGAGTGACAGCATCAGGAGCGAGTACATCGAGAGTACAGTTCAGGCGAAGCTGTGTGGAGACAAAGTGCCGAGGAGGATGGGGTATATTTGGGTATATTTGACAGAGGATGTTAAAGATGGAGCTGCCAGGCAGGAGGAAGGGAGGAAGACCAGAGAGGAGCTTCATGGATGTAGGACATACAGAGGGATGGTGTGTGCTAGACTCAGATGATCTGCTGTGGTGATCCCTAAAGGGAGCTAAGACTTGTTGAAGGTGTTGAATGAATGTGGAGGGTTTTTAACTCTCCTCAGCATCTGTTTGCTTTCAGGAGTTGAAGACTGGAGATGGAATCAGTTCTGCTAGCAAAGACTAGATGGGTTGTAGATCTTCACTGGTGGGAGGCAGCAGTGCACTTCCAGAATGGAAGCTGGAAGTTACAAACTGGGTCCATTCCTTGGCGCTCCAGGCAAACAAACGCGAATGAGACATCCCTTCATGGCTCTCCAGACTCCATACTTACCCGTTTATACCAGGTGTGAGCAGGACCCAAGTTTCACACTGGACCATAATTGGCTGTCAGACTGTAGGAACTTTCCTCCTTCAGCAGACGGATTTGAAAACCGTCTTTTACTCATTTACATTTTCAGTTTGAACACTTTTCTGACGTCCTGACTTGTCACACTCTGCTGGGTATGACGAACAACATTAATGCCCATCCAGGCATGTCACTCCCAGGTCCCAGCTGCTGAATCTCCACCTCTCCTGGAGCCATCGTTAATGTCATTAGTGCCACCTTAGAGTTTCCTGCGTCATCTCAAAGTGACACCTGTCCATTTCCACTAGACAGGTGTCATTTTGAAGAGGCAGAGAAATATTTTTACCTGAAAATATAATTTAAGAAGTGCAGCACACTGACTGGACTGTCAAACTGTAAAAATAAATAAAACCAGAGAGTTATATTGCAATAAATTAACTGTTTATTTTTGCCTTTCTTTCTCAGCTAATCAACCCTGTAATCGGGGCAGAATCCACAACAGGGACGTATTGTGCTTCCAAGATGTCTGCTCAGTGCTACCAGAGGGCGGTGCAGCAGTTCAGCAGCGCTCTGCAGGGAGGTGGTCTGGGGACGTGGCTGAGGAAACCGCCAAAACTGGGTCACTTCACTGTCAGTGTGTCAAAAACTGAGCGTTAAATGGTGATTATGGAGGCTGCAGGTTTTCCTTTTGGCACCGCATCACGAAGAAGTTTTATTTTATTTATAATAAACTACAAAAGTAAAAGTGGCCTGAACAGAGCTGGGACAGACAAAGTTAAATAATTGCAGATTAATACAACGTAACAACACTGTTAGATAACAGACTAACAGTCTGAATGAACAATCTCCTCCTGTTTTGGTCCTGATGCGTTATAATTAATGCAGAGGGTCAAGAGGGCTTCATGAGGTCCCTAATGTGAATAGCAATTGTACTAATAGCACCTCTCAAATCTTTTGTACAAGTAAAGATAGGCCAGCATATCCTCACCTTCCAGAAGTGTCCTAATAAAGGTCTACAGCTCGTGTCAGTCCTTGTGAGAAATTAAAATAAATGTACTGTAACAAACTTTATCCCAACCTTAACCAACCAGCTGAGCCAGCGACACTGAAATTTTAGCCGTGAATCAGAAGCGAGTCCCAACATTGAGTTTGAAAGATTTCCCTCCTCACAAGTTTTGTGTTCTTGTTTATTCTGTTTAGAAATGTTGTGTTTGACGTCTTATTATCTTAATGTAGGCTGGAGAGAGTGCTGTAGGCTCAGGAGTGTGATGGCACACTGCCCCCTAGAGGTAGGTGGTGTGCTTTACAAACTGTAGAGTCGAGGTTTGATGAGCAAGAAAGTCCCGTTTTCTCCTTTTAATCTAACTTTAATTTACTTTAAAATAAGTCTCTGGAATATCTGTAATTAATGTGTTTCTATGTTAATTTATAGGAAAAACTACATTTTGTTGAATGTGACCTAAAAGAGAACTTCTTATGAAAGCCATCGGTGTTGGATACTATGAAGTTTCCATTATTAGACATGCAGATTGTCTTCTATATTAGTCAACTATTTTTATCACTGGAAATAAAATTATTTGTGTTAGTTTGTGTTGTTTTTATCTACAAATGCACAACAAATTTAAAATAAAAGCCTCCGTCCTAAAAATGTCCCAAGACATTAACACAATATACGCACACACAAATCAGACAGCAAATGTTCAAACAGCACAAATGTTTTATTTTTGTTTCACAAGCGACTGCTTGTTCCTCGTTGCACAGCTATAATCCACAAAACTCAGTAACATTTTCCTTTTTCTTTTTTTTTTTGGAGAACTGTGAGCTGTTGTGTTTTTGTTTTACATCGACCACACAAAACACAGTTTAAACACCGGGAGACCACAGTCTGACGAGGGTTCAGGATGGCAGCTTAATGACGGGCGATGCTCAGTGATCGGGTTTTTCTGATGGCGTGAAAGATGAAACTTAACGTTCGGTTAAAACTGGCGAGTCGTGAAGGTGGTAACAAAGTGGCTCAGTGTTGGTGGAAAGAGCAGTCGAGTGCAGTGAAAAAGTCAACAAGGAAACACACACACACACACACACACACACACACACAAATGTTCTGTCATTAAACCAGGGATGACGGCCGGAGGAACAGATTAGAGCCCCAACTTTAAAGATAATGACCACCTCTGCATATACATGCGAGATAAGAATACAACGCGTCGGTATTTACTACAGATTATTCATCTACTTCATGTAATCAGTCCATTTTCAGTCTCTTGTGTGGCGTCACTTTATCTTCAACATCAGAGCACAGCCCTGCACAACAGCCTGAGAGCGCTGCTCGTCATTTTCCGAATCAGTTTTCATTTTTTCCTGATACAATTTTGAGATTTCCTATCAACCTCCTACTCCTAGCACATTTATTTAGATTTCACTGATCTCTGAAGTTCTTTGTGTTCTCGTAAGTTAGCAAAAGCTCTGACAATAACAACATATGCAGCTTAATACAAAATAAATATGAGTA
The DNA here is from genome assembly GCF_057381845.1 of Rhamphochromis longiceps. Taxonomy (NCBI): domain Eukaryota; kingdom Metazoa; phylum Chordata; class Actinopteri; order Cichliformes; family Cichlidae; genus Rhamphochromis; species Rhamphochromis longiceps. The sequence continues at coordinate 5,419,471 of NC_140574.1, forward strand.
ATGCTGATACTGGAAGGAAATCCTGTCTGTGCAAACAATTCTAAAGAAACCACAAAAAAAATGTACAAAACAAAACCTCTGCCTGCGTCTTCCCTGGCATAAGTGACAAAATGAATTCTGTGAATGTGAATGAAAAAAAATCACTATCAAGCAACAAAACTGAGTTACACCAGACAAGTGGTAACAACGTGTCATGTTATAAAAAAAGAAACACGTTGCAGCCACGTACAGCCAACCTTTCTTAATATATCACAGTCTGTGACACAAATGTTAAAGTAAGAGGAGTTCAACATTTTGCGCGCGCGCACACACACACACACACACACACACACACACACACACACACACACACACACACACACACACACACAAAAGAAGATTGAAAAATGGTCTCACGATGTCCAACCAAGCAGAAACAAACATGTTTGCAGCCTGATATTTAAAACTGTTCCAGCCTCTGTGGCAGGCTTCCCTAAACTTTAACTAACACTGAAGTTCAGACCTCTGTGCTTGTTTCACTTTATTCAGACTAATGATCCTTTCACACCTTCTATCATCAAACAGTTCTGCTGGAAAGTAAATATTCAGGGTTGCAAAAGGCGGCAGTAAAGCTCGACCATGTTTACCCACAAACAAACAAATAAAAAGGTATTTTGTTCCCACTGAAGAGATAAAATGTTAATCATATCAGTGTGCTTTCTACAAACCAGTGAACGCTCCACAATTATAAACATAAGTTTTACATGAATTGTGCTTGTTTACTGTGTCACTGCTGTAACTCACGAGTGGAACACACACACACACACACACACACACACACACACACACACACACACACACACACACACACACACACACACACTACAGAGTCTCCCATTCCCTCAAATGCAGCTTTGGCTGAGTCTTTTAGTGGCAGTGGGAAAGCGAAGCCAGTAACAGTAAACACGTCGCAACAGTGCTCACTTGTTTTGAAGTACCATTAAAAAAATGTGACACACAAGAGAATCCCCACGATATCGTTTCAACACTATTCACTAAAGGGCACTGCGATAAACTACAAAAAGGTTTTACAATCATGTCAGGCATTGGTACAACAGCTGGACTGAGCAGACAAGGGAACATTTCAACAGATCGATCTCTACGTTTGACGACACTTCTTTGATGCTCATTTAAAGTGGATGTTTTTTTTCCTTTATCAGATGTCTGCACTGCAGAAAAAAAAGTGCATGCCTGTTGGATTCCTGGATCTGGGATAAACACACAGGGAAAAAAACAAAAACAAACAAACATGAAATCTTCATTTCTATCTGAGCAAATCCTGATTTTGCTGTTTAACACCGACTGGCTCCAAACAAAAGTGAGTCTCTAATTAAAATTCTAGCGAGGAAAGGTTCGTCCTGAACATTGCAGCACAAACAGAGCTGCACAAACTGGAGTGAGACAAACCCCTGTGCTGCCAGCACGAGATATTACCCTTTTTCAAAACCACCATCCTGACCATTAAAGTCCTTCAGGTTATGTGCCACCATGTCAGCTGACCAACAGCCAAAAGTTACCAGAAAAACATTTATTTCCAACAGCAGCAGCAAAAAGAAAAACTGTAACAGATACTTTTTTTAAAAAGTGCATCACTTGTTTATGCTTGCTTTGACATAGCTGTGACATCATCACACCAAAAAAAACTTTCCACCACAGGACCAATCGGGAAGTTTTAGGGTGACGGTTTGCCAGTTTGTCAATGTGGGACTTGTTTCAGGGTCAAATACCAGCTACTACAGCTACTTAAATTTAGAGAATTCTTGAATGGGTTAAACTATGAAAAAGACTAGAAGAAGAACCAGCAAACTACTGGAAGCCAGGTGGAGAACAAGGAAACGGAGAAAAAAGATGAATAATGCAGGATGCCAAAGAGTCATTGCATGCTGACCCATGTTAGCCTTGGCAAAAACCAAACAGTGATGTGAAACAAACAAACAAAACAACAGTAGTACAAATGTCCTAAACATCGATAGGACCAACACATCAAAAGTGGCTCTGAAACACGAACAAGGCCAGTGGATGCTTTACTGCGTCATAGATCAGCGTAGTCTGGTAACACACCTGCACATGACTCACTGCTAGACTCAATGCTAGGTTTCGCAGTAGATGACAGCAACGAGCAGTCAGGGGTTATGTACTGAGGATTAATAATAAACCCAACATGGTTTAACTGAAGAGTCTACATTATTTAGCATGCAACGTTAGCTAGTAGCAAGTAGCTAACATTAATATCCATAAACAATAAGTAGCAACTTTTAGAGCTAAAAACTGAAGATGTGCTCAAAACTGCAGTTCCACTACTGTCCACTTGAGGCTGGCTCCAGAAGTGAGTGAATTCACAAAGAGCGCCGTGTTAAAATGCCCAACTTTACCGCATTAAAGAGCCTGTTTATAGCGAAAAACGCTTATAGCCTAGTAGATAGTTTCCTCCCCCATAACAACTCTACACAGGTTTTTTTTTTTTCCTATATCCATCCATTTGCTTACTGTTAGCTTCAAAATTGGAGGTGTGGCGACTTTATCTGACAGGTATTGCAACACAGGTCACTGTATGGACATCGATACCATGTTGGTGCCTTTTGGATACCAACACGGTGGCTCCGAGCAACCGTCGCTAATACACTCATCTAAAACCAATGAGTGACATCACAGTGGCTACATGCATCTTTTATATACAGTCTATAGTTCAAACAGACAGTTGGTTATGTGGAGTAGTGTAATGTTTTGCTGCAGTACCAGTTACTCTTGTAAAATTGTTAGCTACATGCTAAAGTTTCATGATAGCTCACCAACAAGCGGCCACTGGATGAACGTCGGCAGGCTCACATCGAGAACTCGCAGGAGTCATTTTACAGCCTGTATTGTAGCTTACTGGTCCTCAGTTACACTCTCATAACTATTGGTTTTCATTTATTATGCGAGTTACAGACAGAGCCAGGAGCCAAACAAAATGTTTGGAAACTTATTTCAGTTTCCAAGAAAAACGAAGAAAAAAAAAAAAGTCAAATATAATAGTGAATGCTGAAAACGAACGCTTTGTTAGATCCCAGTGCAGGACATGAGACTCAAGCGTTCCAGCAGTGAGGGCTTCCACTGCCACGTTGCATCATAACCTAGGAAATGTACGTGACGCAGAAAGTAAACAAGTTTCACAAATAAGTTTTCATTGATGTAACTCTTGCAGTGTATTAAACAGGGAAAACTAATGATATATAATGAGTGGATCCTTTAAAGCAGCAGACCGCTGTCTTTGTCCAGCATGAATCTGCTGTTAGTGGCACAGATTAGATTTAGAGTATTGCATTTTAAATCAGCATCAAGCAGAAACGTCAGCACGTCACAGATCTGATTTAGCATTAACAGAATGCGTTTTTGTTCGCGGCAAAGAAGAAGCTCGTGTGCTTTTTTCATTAGAGATGCACAGGATTTTTTTTTCTCTTTTCCAGATGTTAAATCACTTCCACGCAAAGACCACAAATGTGTTTTGTATATTTTGGCAGCGGTGATTTAGTGAGCGTGACAGATGGAGTAGACAGCAAGTGCAAGGCCTTTTTCTGCTTTACCCCAAACAAAGGAGGAGAACAGAGCTCAAAGGACATCGAGTACAAATACCGACCCCCCCGTGGGCTCAAAAGACGGCTGCTGGAAACGACAGGAATTTCATCCTGTACATTACAACATGAGACAACTTTTCATCGACACAAAGGTACGAGACAAGTTTTCTCCAGCCGCCTTTTAACCCCACTCAAAGGTTTCAGTGTTTGATATTCCAAACAGACTTTTGGTGGCATTTCCCTGTAAGGTGACAGTAGGAGGAGGTCATTTCTCCTGCAGCAGAGCGGGGATGTTTATGTTCCAGCCGATGGCTTGCCGATCAAAGCCACAGGTGAACAGGTTGCAGGTGGTGTTGTCTTCACACCAAGCGGAGCAGCAGACCATGCGCCGGTGACCCTAAATCATAAAACAGAAGACGCGGCAGCTGTGAGGGTGACATTTTTACTTTGACGTGGATCCTGAGCATCCTTGTTCTTAAGCAGTAAACAGAAAATTTCAAGAGGCTGCACTTTTCATTTTTATTTCTGTGGCTTAAATTCTTAGTGGAGGTTTAGTCTTTGTTTTTTGTTTAAATGGTAAATCTCGCACTCACCTGTCTGTTGCTTCGTGGGAGTCGAGCCAGTCGCACCCCGGACATGTCAAACAGCCGGACCTGCCGATTGTCGTGAGGAAGAGCGATGATTTTCTGGTTCACCGACACGCTGATCCTGAAAGGAGTAAACAGGGAACACAGGGTCAGGCTTTATCTGCAGTATATGGTCTAATCAGAGCCAAATCACATTCATATTTGAAAGAGCAGGGACGCGTATGTTTGTGACATTTAAAACTGAGCCTTTTAAGCTCAATTCTGCTCCCTTATAAATACATTTGTAGATTTTTAGTAGACCTGCGTAGTCATTTTAATGTATTCCTTCCTATAATCGTTACTTTTTAATGACATAAATATAAACAGGTTTACACACCTGTTGACTGCAGAGTCTGTGCGGATGGTTGCTATGGGCGACCTCATGTTCTTCAGGTCCCACACTTTGACGGTTCGATCGTCGCTCCCAGACACCACGTTATCTCCCACTGTGAACACTGCTGACGTCACCGTGCTGCCACAGGACGAGAAAACAAGTCCAGTTTAGACTTCAGAAAACTTTCATTTCATCAGCTTCTTGTTCTGTTTCCTTTTAAAGCCGCTGTAACCGTTTCCATTACCTCCTAATTGCAGTTAGGAGGTAGGAACTGAAAACGTAATGTTTTATAGTGGATTTCTTTCAGATATCTATCATCAGTAAAGATAGTGGGTGAAGGGGCAGTGGTGGTATAAAGCCCTGTGCAAATATTAAATGATTTACTAGTCGTGCTTCACTCTGAAGTTGATAGATGGTCACTGTAAAGAACAAACTCTGATTACATAGATCTATCTTCCACCTAATCTTATATCCATCTGTGCTTTCCTTCACTCCCTTGGTAGTAGCTCCAATAAGCTGCTTTAAAGTTGAGAAGCAAACAGTAATTCCAGCCCCGCCCACTTTGCATTAGCATAACGTCACGTGTAACAGGTCGCTGAATTTTCTTCCACCCTCTCTGGTGACCATGTCAGTGTTAGTCTCTTGCTGTGTGCAAAGCTCATTTCACAGGTTTGTCACCAGCAAAGAAGAGCTTGTGCACAAATATGCCAGCAGCTGAAACCAAGCAGCACCAGCACTCAGGAATGAGAACTGACTATTAGTCCCCATAAAGTCCCTCATTAAAATATCCATCTTTACTGTGGCTTACAGCAACAGAAATGACCGTTAAAAATGGTACTGAAAAAGGTTTTTGTCTTTATAGCCAAACTCTCTATTCCTAATACAACACACACGTTAGGAAACATGTATGAAAGTTTGCATTATTTGAGACATAGCTGTATGCATCTATACACCAATGCAAAATAACTGGGCTTCCACTCCACTGTGGTTAATTGTACTACAGCACTCTAAAGTGCTCTTTATGAACCACCTGCCATAAAGGCAACAGATAGAGATGGATGCATGGGTGTTCGGCTTACTCAGTGTGCCCCTGGAACACGTTGACAGAGTGGATGGACGGGTCTCTGAAGTCCCACAGCCTGAAGGTGGTGTCCCTGGACGAGGTGACTACCAGACGCTGGGTGGGGTGTGTGCAGCAGTGGGTCAGCTCCTGGTCGTGCCCTGAAGAGACAGCAGCACACAGTGAGGAGCATACACACCTCCTTTTTTCCCTTCATGTTTATCTTTCTTTTTAAAAGCTGCCATTCTTACACTGAGGAATGTTTTCCAGTGCAGCTACACTGCACCATCTCCCGTTTAATATCTTAATTTATTCCAATTTCACAGAGAGACCTTCATTCGGCTGAACACCGCCCAGTTCAAAACTGACTGCAGCACCTTTAATGACACACAATCCCTCCCAATTTCCTGGTTTTTGTTCATCAGTCAGACAGATACAAACTCCACTGTCTGACATGACATCAGTAGGCAAGTGTAAGCACGTCCATCACAGAGGCAATCAAAAACGTTAGGAAATATTGAATGTTATAGTTTGATAAGCGAGTAGAAATAATGATTTATTTAGACATATGGTAAAATACTTTCTTGTCTGAAACTACACAAACGTGGGGCCTGATACTACATTTCTACACGCCTTAGAAACACCACAGGCCTCCTCTCAGGAGCAGAGGAGGCCTGTGGCGATTTAAACCGATTACATTCTCACTGCATTCCTCTTCTGCTTTGACGTAATTGGGAGAAGATTTACGATTCCCTGCTTTTCAAAAATGGCAGATTCCAAGTTGTACAGGTCATCTGTGTTTTAAATACAAACTGAAAGAATTAAGGGCAACACAATTACATCTCTGAGATAATAAACATCTACTTTAGGGAGATGACTAAATACATGCCAATGAAATAAGATCAGCACCATAAAAGGAAGCAGAATTTCATAACTGTAGTGCAGAACAGATGATTTGAAATGTTTAAACAGTTCATTTTCAACTAGAAAGGAGAACCACAGCTTTGCTCTAACTAACCAAATCTGACAATATAACCAAAAACACTTCACAGAAGTTGGGTCAACTCAACTCAACTAATAAAATGTCATCAAGTCAACTTCAGAGAGATTGAAAGGCATATTTTTCTCAGTGTGGGCTCCACATTTTTATAATAAACACAATATTTCATATTTCAATACTTTCGTCTTCCTACCAGTGAGTGAGTGGACCAGCTCTGACGTCTCCACATCGTACAGATTGGCGGCTCGGTCCCAGGAAGCCGTCACAACCTGTTTGCCCCCAACCAGCCAATCAGCAGCGATCACCACACCCTGATGGCTGCGGAGAGTTGTAGTCGCCACACGGATGGAAGGGCAGTCGTTCGGCCCCTCCGCCTCGCCGTCGGCCTCATCTTTGTCTGAGAAGTCCACGTCGTCTTCACAGGGTGTCTGCTGCTGATGTAGGAGGGAGAGGAAGAGGCGTTGACGACAGGAACACTAACAAGTTTTAAAATATTAAGGGGGAAAGCTTACGCTGATATCAGCAACAGGCTGTGGAGTCGGCAGCTGCACCATGTATCTCCAGATGTGAGCTGTCTGATCTCCAGATGCTGTGGAGGAGGCAGAGATAAAGGGGTAAAACAGCTGCTGAGAGTCAAGGAAAAACTAATAAAAAGAAATAATGCTCCATTTGTGTCCATGTTTTACTTTATGGTTAAAACCAGCAGTAAAAAGACAACAGCACTTATTCGTTGACACGTTCAGTCCTTCTGCAGAAGCCTTCTCGTGTCTGGGTTATGGTTTCTCAGATGTATGGAAACAATATTTCACTTCAGTTTTATTTTTCCAGCTGCTGCAATAAGTACACGCAACACAGATTTGGCTGCTTCAGCTTTAACTCTTAGTTATGTTGATACTGTCGATGGTTACCTGTTAGAGCCATCTGTTCAGTGGGGTGGAACTTGATGGAGTTCACTGTGGAGACACAGATATGCACTCTGTCACATGACAAACACCACTGAGGCATAGTATACCAAGTAATGTTTTTCTGACTGCCAGTTTTATGATGGCTGTTTAATCACTGTGCAATAACAATTTTAGCAGGTCACAATGCTGCAGGATCTACTCCTTAAACAGAAGAGATTATCACGTGCTGGTTCAGCAATTCCAGGGTTGGACATTTCTAACTCTACCTGATCCTTGATGACCCATATATTTGAGGAGGCACTTTCCCGTCTCAATGCTCCACAGCATAGCAGAGTGGTCTGTTGGAAAGCACACAGGACAGTCTGAGTTTTTATTTATTAACAATTGTCCATCACGCTTTAGTTTAGGTCTCAGCTTGGAAAGGAAAAAAAAAAGATCTTAAACATGTTTAAATATGTTGACATTGTAAACAACAGAAGGAAAGATAAAGACACATGAACCTCTGAGTTTGAAGACAGAAGATGAAGCTAGAGACAAAACCACCGCCACAGAAATGAAGAAAAAATAAGACTGTATGACGTAAATAAAGTACGAGAGCATAAAAGAAAATACCTGCAGACGCTGTCCCGAGCACCACAGGTTGGGTCCTGGTGACGCTGAGGTCCCAGATGCCGTCCCTGTGACCCACATACTCTTTGACCAGCTGGCACACCGCTCTGGACGTGGTCGCTTTGAAACTGGACACAATCTGATGGTAACATCAAGCCAATGTTAACACTGACCAGGAAATCCCAGATAATCCCAGACGTGTCCCTAACAGGATTCCTACACACCTCACCTTCTCAAACCCCCCCAAACCCAAACATTCCAGGATCCATAATGTCACTAGAGGTGACTGAGGGGTCTTACATAAAAATATGTAAGAAATGTCTTTAAGTCTTTTCCGAATTGGTCAAATCTTTCAACACACCCAGTGTGAGGCCCCAGACAAATGTAAAACTAACAATGGAAATAATAAAAACTAAACAATCAACTGAACTGAAATGTGTAAACTCGCTCTGGAAACTAACTGAAACTAAATTAAAAACTAAATAAATAACTGATAATTCTGTTATTACAAACCAAATCCCTGACCCCACTGTCTCTCCTGACACTTGTCATCTTTCTCTGGGCCCCTCTTTGGCATTTTGGTTTGTTTGTTTTTTATTCTTTAAAGGGGATAAAAGTTTTAAGATGTTACTAAATCTAAAGTTCAATTTGATCACAGATTTTATTGTTAAGCCATCAGTTTCTCGAGCTGTGTAGGAACCCTGGTCTGATGGAGGGAGGGAGGAAGCAGGTCAGCAGGACTGAGGATCACTGAGGAGCTGCTCAGCAGGGTCCTTATAGTATGCCAGTGCTAATTAGCTTTGGTGAACAGCAGTGTTATTCACTGGGTTCAAGAGCTTTTACCAAAATATCTTTGTTCCTGTTTCTTTTAAAGCTCCTGAAGTATCAGACTGGCAATCGCACACTCAGACGAGCTTTAAAACAAACTACCAGACAAACCCAGATGAAAGCATTCGCATTATTCATACGGTATCAGTACTGCGGATCACTAAAACTAAAAAAGAGGGAGGAAAAAAGAAAACAAAGCGGCCAAAGTTATGGTTAGACACGAAACCGAGGAGTAGTTTTTGTCATCTGTATCAAGATTTTGTTGAGACGTTTACATTAAAGATGGGGATGATACAAACAGGACTTCTGGTTCGTTTTGGGCACAGACCACTAAATAAGTTCCAACTGAAACAAAGTAGGAGAACATCAAGACAGAAATCAATCATCTGATACACGAATCAAGAGAAACATTAAACAAAATCTGAAGGATTGAAGACAACAAATGATAGTCAAACGGATGACAGGGTGTGAACCAGCGGTTGTGATTGTTAGCAAGCAGAGCAGTACGTTCTCGTGTACAAAAATAAATAAATAATATGAAGCAAGTAATTTCTTATGTCTTCTGTTATAACACTGGGAATGATATTAATCCATAACTTGTGCACCTGTAACATCAACGCACCATGTTACATTTAAAAAAGCAGCAACAGGGACGTTTGGGGAGGTTTAAGGAAATGCGAAGCGCTGCAGAAGAATTATGGAGCAGTGACTCTCTACAGTTTGTAGTGTCAGAGTGCAGGCTGCCACAGCCACAGTGAGATTTTGCTTTTCTTAGTAAAATAATCAGTTAAAAGTGTGAATTATTTATTTAATATATCACTCCACGGTATGAATAACAGCTGGTCTTCTGTTCGGGGTCCCCCACTCGGCTGCTGGTTTCAGGCTGCTCTGCATAAGTATCATTCTGGCCACCAAAGTCCTCAAACTCACAAAGAGAGCAAACATCAACTTTCTGATGAAGGATCATCAGCAGTGATGAGAGCTGGACATGCAGCTACAGCTGAGCAGTTTTCAACAGAAGAGTCCCCATTTTCTATGTATTAGAAAATAGTATTTTCTAATACATAGTATTTTGACTACTCCCACTTGGGGATCTTAAATTAAATAAATAAATAAAACAGCTATGGTAAGGCTTTTGAGTTTTAGAGTCCCATGCCCTAAAAACTGTGATCATACCTCATGTTTTTACCAGGAAAATGAGTCGTTCTGTCTGGGTTGTTACTTTAATTGAGGAAGTTCAAGTAACTCGGGATTCCTACGGCCAAGTTTTAAAACAAATATGAAGATATGTTTGGGTTTTCTGTCATTTTAAGTCACCCAAATATTTAAAGTCACCATTAATACTGACAGTTAAAAAGTAATCCAAGTAAAAACTAAACGTTTTTGTTTAAAAAAGCAAAATCTGTTATAGGCAAAGACTTTTGAGCAGGCCACACACGTGACTCTGCCAGCAATGATCTACAGCAGCCAGGAAATGCTCCTCAAAAAGCATTTTGAAGCTGGTCCGTGTTAAAGATGCCTCCACAGTGTACCATTATGTGAATGCCGACGGTAGCGGCATAAAACGAAATAAAAAGGTGCAACTGAAAAGGCCCGTTAGGGAGATGATAAAGAGCTGGTTTATCTCACGCAGGTAATGAGAGAAAAGCTCAAAAGCCTACATTTGGATGACCAAGTCTCTTGGGGAGGGAGGTTCGCCCCCCTGGCTGGGCTGTTCATGCATATTGGCACACAAGGGGAAGAAATCAACAAGTTACCCATGAGTCTCCACCCCACAACTCCCAGCTGGTTACGCTGAAGTTGCGGGATCCACCTACTCTGGCATGGCAAGAATTTGAACGCGGCTACAAGCAAAAAAGTGAAAAAAGAAAGCAAAGCAATTCTTTTCTTTAACATTCAAAAGTCATGTGAGCTCACACGGACAAAGCGGAAACAGGCGCTAAATAAACCTCCTCAAATTTTTGTCTTTACTGACCGCAAAACAAGTGACACTGAACATTTTTACTGCGTTGTTTTCTTTATATAATTGAGATGGACAAAATAATATTAAAAATAGACTAAGGGTGCTCTTCATGATGCCAACGAGCTTCGTCTCTCCTCCCATGGCTCAGAAATGATGCATCTATACTGAAGTCTTGTTTTTTTGTTTGTTTGTTTTTTAAATTGAGGTGACGTATACGAGCTGCACCTCTACACGGCACAGTTTACTCTCACTGTGCTTCCTTTGTTGTGCTGTGAGTAAGAATCAACAGATAATAGAACATGGTAAATGTATGATATGAATAATGTGCCATCACACATAATGTGTGATAAACCTGAAATAAAGAAATAATTTTATGGCAAAATGTTGAATCATCACACAAAGTAGTTGTTTATTTTACCACTGACACGCTTACACAGCCACACCGTTTATTACCCTTCAGGTTATAATAATGAAGGTAAATAAACAGCCGAGAACTTATAAGAAGAAGACACTTGTACATAAATTGGAAGGTTTAAAAGGAATATTCAATATAGATTAAAACAAACAGTATTACTACTGCTAATAATAATAATCAGCTATTTTTGTCAGTTCAAGTATTTAATAAGTAACTACCTTTTATCTGAGTTCTGGGGTCATTTATATCAATTATTTTGAGCTCATTTAAGGAAGAGCCACAGTTGGAGGAAATGAGGAAACACGTTAGTATAATGAAAAGCACCCAAAGGCTCACAAAAACTGAACTTCAGATCTTTTGTGAAGGAAGGATTTACAGAAACTCTGTTTAATAAGCAATAATTACAGAAAATTTCCAAAACCTTACAAACTGGTAACTTATAATATCAGATACATAAAACAATTTAATTTACAAACATTTTCGATTTACCTTGCTCGTTGAGGCCTTGTAGGTCGTCTTCAGCTTTTGAGAGAGCTGGCTGGTGCTGTGGCTCGCTGTGAATTTCATACAAAAACAAAAAGAAGTCAGAGAAGTCAAAGGTCAGAGGATTAAAACAATCAAAAAAAAGATGAGTAATATATCTATGCTACCTATAACATAACTGTACATGAATCTCACCTTTTGTTTTAAGTGCTCCTTTTGCTAAATCCGCCCCTTCAAATGTTTGTCCCTCTGCAGCCAAGCGATCATTCAGTGTTTCAATCTCTCTGCGTACTGAAAGTCAAACATGTCGCGCATTAAAAGACATCTGAATGTGTCGTTTTATTCACCACAGCAGGGTTAGCAAGTTACTCTCCATTGCTGAGTAGCAGCTTTCTGCTTACTTGGCCACAGAAACTGATAAATTCATTTTATTTTGTAGGAATTTATCATTTTTTTCATGCATCTCAATAAAAAAAAAAAAGTTAAATGCATTGAATAAAATTAAGAAATGCAAACTGCTTTCGTTTTTGTGTTGGGTCTCTTGCTGCACAGTGAATTATTACAAAAGCTAGAGCAATCACTTCTGCTTTCATGGGAACTTACATTCGAGGTTTTCTATGTAGAGGTTTTCAAACTCCCTCTCGATCTGACTGAACAGGTCCAGCAGATTGCTCCTCAGAGACAGAGGCAGCTTGGAGTCCTGGAGAGGGTGGAAAAAAGGAGAGCATTAAAAAAACGTGGAAATATGAGGGATTATCCAAAGAAGCTGTTCTGGTCACTTGGCCACCTTACTGACGTGCCTCTGCCCACTTATTTTGAAGGATTAACTAAATTATATCTAACTTAATTTCACTGACTAGGGCAAACAAACTGCTTCCTCTGGATGTTTTCAGTGGGAGGAAGATTTCATTACCCTGAATAGAATCGACTTTGTGCCATTTTCTAACCTGGATCATTGAGCATGCATCAGGACTGACTGTGAAACATGACAAAAAATGCTTCAGACATTTGCTGGCGCTGCCCAAAAATAAGGCATTACAAAGACGTTTTCCCTAGGAAGGTAAACTTCTACCATCCTGTTGCAGAGTTCTCCCATAGATTTCAATCCATTCTCTGAGCACGAAAACAACATTACAGAGTGAGAAAGCCTGCAGAACAAGCAGGCTATATATCTGGTACCAACAGCACAAATTTACTGCAACAAAGCACAGGAACAGCCTCTTATCACACCATAAACCTGGAGGAAGGAAATAATCGTGAACTCAGGCTCGGGCAGGAAAGAAGGAAAGAATTAGTAAAATCATCCATAAAAGTGAAAGAAACAGTGAGATGGTTACAGAGCACTGGGGAGGTCTTGGTGCCTTACAGGTCTGAATGTGTTTTTATAGGGCAAACAAACAGGCTTTGACAAATGTATACCATTCTGCAAGACTACTGCTGCTATAAAAGGAAACTCTAGACAGAATTTCTCTTTATCCCATTTTACAATGTGCTTTAAACTTCCTTAAATAATCTATAATGTGTTGTAATGGACTGATATACAAATAAAAATAAATACACAATATCTGACTTTTTTTTAAAGAATGTCATGGGTTAAACTGATATTTAGACGATTTTAAAAAATGTCCATCAATGGGACATTAATCACTGCAGTTTAGGTTAAGAGTCATTTGATAACTGTAGCTTTCAAGTTTCTTTAAATTACATGAAAAGCACAAAAGATTTAACAGAAAAAACCCAAAAGACACAAAAAGAAAAAAAGAAAAAAAAAAGGTAAGCGTGCACAAATTCAGACATTTTTTAGAGGTTATTCCCAAAGGCAACATAATGTGATGGGAAAGTCTGCACAGTAACTGCCTCTGATTAAAAAATAAATAAATAAATCCATCCTCCCTCTTCACCCCTTATCCAGCTCAGAGGTCAGGTCACCAAGCAAGACCAACACAGAGGCAGACAACTGTTCATGCTTTAGAAGCTCTAATAAACTAAACTCGACAATAAGTAAAAAACAAATACCCAAGGACAAAAACTATGATGAAATATATGACACCTGAGGGTGTGCTCACGTCAGGCATTCCACACTGCGCCTGAGCATGCCTGCAAAAACAGCATAGTTGGACACATGTAGCATGACTGGTGATGAACTCTACCCTAACGACAGCCAGCACATGTACAGAGAGGGCAAAAGTCATCACCTCCAAAGATGATGACCACAAAAATGTATAAAAAGATTAACCTTGTCATAGTCTGTAGGAGCACTTTACAAGAGAAGAGTATGTGAGAGGAGAGGGTACATCCTCAAACAACTGTTAAAAAAGTCATTTAAAATAATAAAAAACAAACAAACATAAAAAGCACTGACAAAATGTCCAGTGCTTTAAAAATCAAGTGTTATAAGTCAGATTTGAATCCACCTGAGAAGGCTTTTTCACAGCGAGTAAACAGTTTTGTGTCGCTTTCCGTCTGTAGTTGAGTCAGCAGCTTCGACACAAGCACGGAGTGGAAGAGATCTCCAAGCTTTGGCCAGTCATGATGAAACGGGTCAGTGTGTGGAGCTCTCTTCGTTGTGTACTCTGCACAAAGCATGCCTTCTTTCTTTGACTGCCTTTGTGCTCGCAGCTACTTACAAAGAAATCGGTCGTGGGTCAGCATTCAAAGGCTAAAGGGTTTGTGCTACATTTGAGATAATGACGTGAAAAAAAAAAAAGAGGGCTGACTACGACACAATGCTGCATGATGATACATGTACTGCTGCGTGAAGCCACAAGTCTACAGACTAGAGCACACTGAGGTATGAGATCTCAAAGTCCAAAACGACTGAAAATCTTTGCCTAAAATGAATCAAATGAGGGCAAAATGCAAAACAATCTTATGTTTTTAATTAGTCTTATGCTCAAAAGACAAATTCCTTTATATTAATCCTTATTACCGGTGTGGAGAACATTTTACGCACATGTGAGAAGTCAGAATATGTTAACATATATGAGCCTTGATCCCACAGGATTCAACATAACCAGCGGGTCCAATGTTGGGTAAATACACTGGCCAGGTGCTGGAGAGTGACATGTTTCCAACAGACAAGTTCAGCCAGGAACCGACTGAAATGAAACATAACTAATGACTATTATTTTTCTGTTTTCACATGAGTAAACAGATGTTCAAATAAAAGCTTTACATTTGGTGAATTTCCTGTAACCTTTGTTGCAAGTTGACAGCGATACCTACAAATGCAGGGAGAGTCTAAAGAGGCATGATACAGATTTTGAATACAACCAAAATCCACTGATACATTAGGCTATTTCCTTACAGACTCAGGATTAGTATATAAAGAAGGTGATGTAAGATTCAAACACCTGCTGATTCTTCACATCAGTAGAAACATATGCAAGATTGAAGTCACATCCTTCATGTGCATCATTATTTACATAGAGCAGCACTATTGTGATTTGCATAAGAACAACTTTTCCACCTCAAGTTCACAGAGCTGAAAACATCCCATCTTCTCTCAAAGACATACTAAACAGGTCACAAACACTGATTTATTTGTAACTGCAAAATGTAGATATTATTTAAATAAACACAAAAGAAAACATCCTGTAATCTAGAAATAGTCACATTTTTTAAGGAGAGTAGAAGTGCAGCAACGACCACACCTCACCTCCACCTATTACTAATCAAGCCTAAACTACACCAAACGTATACAACTAATGCTAAAGCTCTACAAACTATGAGGGAAGTTACACTATTATCTGAAACACAGAGGGCGAAACACCTGAAACTTACCTCCATTCTCATGAAGGATTCCAGATTATCAGAGGACTGAGACCAAAAGGGACCAGAGTGAGAAAACAAAAAGTCATGAGGAAGGGATTACACCACGTCTGGTTAGAAACAGGCGCTTTCAGCAGGTTTAAATCTGCAACAGATTTAAACCTCTTTTCACTGCATGATCACAAGTTCAGCTTCCACATTCAGGGAGTTTTAGATTTGCAATTTAAGAAATTTGCACCATTTCTTCTTCTTAAGGTTATGAACCTTTCTTGCAGCAGGAAAAGCACGGATGCTGCTGACAACATTATCAATGTTACCGCTACGCTCAGGTGTCTCAGTAAACTAGAGCTGCTGAATGGTCATAAAGTGATAAAGACCTCCATCTGTGCTTTTCCTACTGTGACATGTGAAAAGGACCAACATACAAATGCAAAAATAAAACAATAAATTACCTTAACTCAAGAAACAAACGCACATTGATTTTGATTCTTGGACTCTACTAACATAGATCAAAAATAATCCTTTTTTTTGTTCACTATCAGTTTTGATTATGTTTTTCTAGTTTCCTTTCTGCTCCCTTTAAGGGAACTTTCTTCTGATTAGCTGTCTCTTACAAATAAAAGGTTTGAACAGCAGGTGCTCAGAGACAGAGCTGTGCGCCTGAGACAATCATATTCATCATGTGCCACATCACTGACATCATACAGAGCCAAGAGTAAAAAAAAAAACCTGTCTGAAGCAGGCTGCCTGAGCGTTTGGCCCACGGGGAGTACAATGTTTTACAACCATCAGCTGCAACTTTATATCCACCAGTAAGATAATCATGTATTGACCAAGCATTAACAAACAAGCAATAATAAAGCAATAATAAACCTGGTTATTAAAAAGTTTTACTGAATTTCTTCATATAAAAACACTAAAGTTAATTAGGAAAAAATCCTGCCAACCTAAATGAAACACAGGTCTGAATATCTATTAAGTCTACATGGCAGAGTGTGTTCAACACAGTCAGTCAAGACTGAAACCCAAAACCACATGTATGGGCTGAGCCAACAATGCCCTCACGTATTAAGGCTCACACGAGGACAACATTAATCCACGTGAAGCAGCAAACCCTGCTTTACAGATGCAGCTCAGCACTTTGTCAGACCCGAACAAACGATCCTGATATTTTTATTTTTATCTGAAGGTGCTGGACAGTATGTTAAAGCCAAATGCTAAAATGCCTCCCTGGCAAATAAATGACATGCACTGATCCTTTAAGAAACTGCAATAAAAAGGTGCTTCAGTGATTTTTGTAAGTGGTTAGATTACAGGTACACCAGGCAGGTGAGACAAGCCAGTGAACTGTGTTTCAGTTCAACAGGCTTTAACTCTCCCTGCTCTACATGTGCACCTCTAACTGAAGCCAAGTCTTAATTCAGAGGCTCCTAATCCTTTCCCTCTCCCTTTTTTTCTTGATTTACTCTCGATTCAGATAATTACCTCCAGGTAAGCTGTGTTTACCCTGCATCCTACGAGTATTTCAGCTCCTTATTGGCAGGCCACAGAGAAAGCGAGCAGGGTTTTTAACACCTGAGAAACAGGAACAAACACCACTGAGCTGAACGATCCACCCGAGCGAAGTTCAAATGGCTCAGCCTGTTCTAAATCCATCTGTTTATCCACTAAATGAAAACAATCTTACAGCACTCATCCAGTAATTGTGGCAAGCCAGCAACAATATAAACCATCATGTGTCCTCTAAACGGTTGTATTAAAAGCTAATTGGCTTAGGCTTACAACCAAAGTGCTTACGGGTGCTCACAGAAACAGCAGGACAGCAGCAGGCTAATGCTGAAAGACAGCAGAGGAGTGCAGTTTCCAGAGGAGTAGCTGGAAATACAAGGCAGTTTTCATCCGTTCTCAGGGTACAATTTAAGGAATCATCACCTGTCCCTCCAGCATGTCTCTCTGCAGGCCGGAGCGGTCCTGCTCAGTGCTGTTGGTCCTGCGGATGGACAGGCTGTGGGACTTCCTCTTCTGCTTGGCCTGGCGGGCAGCAGCGCTACTCCCGCTCTCCACTGGCATCCCTCCGTTCAAACTTGATGCAACCACAGACTGAAAGTATAAAATCACAAAAGAGAGGCTGACCAAAGGGCGAAGAGAACAGATCCAGTCTTCTTCACTCACTGCAAAGCATCAAGACGAAATCCTAACCACTGCCAAGTACTGCACTTGGCAGTGGTTTTATTTGGCAGCTTCCACGTGTGAATGTGTGAAATGAC
This sequence comes from Rhamphochromis longiceps, assembly GCF_057381845.1. NCBI lineage: Eukaryota > Metazoa > Chordata > Actinopteri > Cichliformes > Cichlidae > Rhamphochromis > Rhamphochromis longiceps. Next base: position 5,437,325 of record NC_140574.1, read on the forward strand.
AAAGTGAATGAGTGTGAAACAGAGTGTTGCTCAGCGAGCACGCTTAATAAATCCCACTGGGATAGAAACTGAGAAGCTAACAACCACATCACAACCTTTTCTTTCAGCTCCAGAAACTGAAAACTGTCTGTGTTCAATATTTTGTTAGAAGAAGCTGAAATGTTCCAGTGAGAGACGAGCAATATTTGGAAGAAAAAAAAAAGATTATGGTTTCACAACAGCCAAAAGCTCATTCAATAATTAGACATGTAGATTTGCTACATTCACTAATAGAAATGTTCTCACTTTATGCAAGAAACGGCTGCACATGCAATATATGAAAAAAAAAAAAACCTCTGAAATATTCAGTCTTTTTAACTTCATTCTGGAAACAAATAATACATTTGTAAAATGGATGAAGCAACAGGCAGAGAGGTTTTTGGAGAAACAAAATAATTGTTTCCAGATTACAAAGATATATTACTGTAATAAAATCCTGTCTCAGGTAACATTAACCCTTCGGTTATTTATTACAACATTAATCTTCATGACAAAATACAGAGAAAATTACATTGGATTGGACCTTTTGGCAGGCCTGCTCTGGCCCGGATTGTTCAAACCAATCTGCATAGTGCCACACCCACTTTTCTCTACCCAAGGAAACCAGTTTACCTGTAAGCTTACCAGAAAGGAAGCAGTTAAAGTTTTATTTTAAAAAAGAAAACAGAAGGTCTACAATATTAAATCTAAAAAAGCATCAGAATTTCCAACAGAGGAAACTGAAATAACAGCACCAGAGAAGGACGCCAGAGACGGCAGAACACTCAAAAGTGTTTTCTCTGGAGTGACAACAGTTTAAATGTTTTAAATAGGGTTACTTATGGCTCTGAGATGCAATTACATGAAATCTGCAAGTAAAAAAAAGAAAGAAAGAAAAAGAAAAGGTCTCATGTCAAATTTAGTGTAATAAATAGAAGAATGGACAAAAGAGGAAAAGAAGGACGAGGAGTTGTTGATCTGTGAGCCCAGGCCTCAGGTACAAACCTCTGAAGTACATAAAGTTGAGTCAAAATGTCAAACATTTTAATTTGCATTATAAGAGAACTTCAGTAAAGTTAATTTTATACCTACTCCAAGCATAATTATCTGTGGCTACAATAAAGTACTTAACGAAAGAAAACAGAGTCACTGATGAACTGCAAAGTCCTTAACCCAACACTGGATTAATTATGATCCTGTCATTTGAGCAATTTTAACCCAATATTAATTTTTCTTTTAATATCACCGTTAATGCCAATACCAGTTTATCATGGCACAAGTGGCCAGAAAATCAGTGTTTTTAGATGATTTTATACTTGGGCATTTTTTTAAAAACACATATTTTACCCAAGGAACATAACTTTATGGAGTTGACATCCACCCACTCATGTCTCCTTATGAGGGTGGGCCAGGTCAGTCATTTTAAGGGCTGTAACTAAAATGAATGCAACATTTTTCATGACTTCATTAAATGTTCTAAAGATACAGGAGAGAGAAGAAGAAAAAAAATCAGGTGGGCAGCACTCACTGACTCGTTCTTGTCATTTCATAAATCAGTGAGAGAGAGCAGAATATTTTCCTCTTTGAAGTGTTCAGGTTGGCGTTTAACTTGTTTATCATGAATCATAACTACAAAACAAAATCCCACACCATGATAGAAGCGGATGATCAACATCCTGCCCACTCCTACTTGTTATGCAGCTGAATAATTTCTAAGATGTTAAAAGAAAGCCTGCTGATCATACATTCATCAGGACCCATCACTTGAGATGTATGTATTTTAAAATAATCTAAATATTACGAATGACAAGTTACTTACCCCATCTGACTTACACAAAAAGCCTATGTGTGTGTTTTGCTCCAGGAACATTTCTGAGGTTTGAGTAATGTTTACACTTCACTGCTTACTGCCAGAAACAGATTATCAGAAGTCGGCTGAGGTGATAAGAACGCCAGGTTGCGTTGGATGACTTTACCCTTTCTACCGAGAAAAGAGGTCTGGCCCCTGTGTGCCAACCAACAGTCATCGTCGACCTCTTAATTTTATTTTTTTCGGTTTTAAGTTTTGTTGGATTTAAGAACCAAAACTACTCAGTTATATTTAACCAACAAAACAGTTGGATTAGGTTCAGGAAAGGACAGTAATTTAGGTTCAACTACACAGAGAAACACGAAAGGAAGATTAATTTTTGGATGTTCAAATCAGTCTTCACACACATCTGAGCCTGGTGTGTGTTACATTTGTCCTTGAGTTGACACAAAGGTGTCTGGATACTAAAACATGCAAATAAGATGCGTTTTTAAATCACCAGTCAGGCTGAAACTATCACAGACATCAGAGAGTCGTCTATCCGTTACTGCCCGTTTCTGAGGAATAAAACCAGCCTTGTTTAGCTGTCTGGTGCCTAGTTCCTCCTGCTGACTGTCACTGGTGTAAGCGCAAAGAAAACAGCGCTAAGGTGACATTATCTTGCATTACATTTGGATAAAATGTTTTTTATTTAAAAAAAAAATAGCATTTAAGGTTTTAAAAAGAACGAAAATACTTGGGGGAAAAAGTGGACCTTAACATTAGCAGTTCTAGACAATTTAAAGCGGCGATGCCCAGCTTAGCCAAGCTAACGTTTCCCCGATTAGCTGGTGCTGCCAGGCATGCTAACGGGCTAACGGTGAAAATAACCTGCTCAAACATGGAGGCCAACTCACCAGAAAGTCTACAAATACTCGTTTTTATTTCGGGAGTGGATGGGAACTGATGTCGTCGCTAACATTTTCTTCAAGGTCTGAGAATGCTGCGCAGGTTTTGTCCAAAATCCGCGTTGACAGCAGACGGGTACCGTTACGCGAGAAAAGATAACGAAGCCAATTCCGGTCCGAGGTTTTTTCGCAATAAAAGCCTACGCCGGTCACAGCAAAACTCCATCCAGACTTTGTTAGTTTCTTGTTTTCTTGATTGTCGCCACATAAAAACAAACTAGTCTAAATTTATGGAGCTTTTACAAATAAATTACATGTTTTTGTAAATTTGGCTTCATGAAAATTAAATTAGGGCATGAAGCCATTTCAGAGATATAATAAAAGCACTAAAAGCGGTTTTAATCATGCTGGTGTAAATGCTTTCTAATAATGGACATAATGAACAGGGTCTAGGAAAAGGTCCAAGCTCTAAAACCAGGTCTTAAAAATCCCAGAAAACACACATCCGTAAAATGACAAAAAAACAAACAAACAAACAAACAAAAACGTGACAGTAATCGACCCCAAATAGACATAATGGTGGTAAAAAGAGATGACAAATAATCACAGCATAGCACAAAGACATGAACAGCTATCACAAGGAGACACAAAACGACCCCAGAGAGAGAATGGGGTAAAAAGAGATGCAAAATGAGCTAAAACTGTAAAATAAAAAAAATCTAAATGTAACACAAAACAGTATCAAAAAACAACTGTAGGAAAAGATGCAAAAAGGTCATACAAAAAGGATCAAAGAGAGAAAAACAACCGAAATGAGACAGTTACTACCAAAATGTGAACCATCACAACAAAAAGAGTTGAAAATTAACCATGAAATTAAACTAAAAAAAAGAAAAGAAAAAGAGATGATTGGTAGGACTGTCCATGTTTGTTATGAAAAAAATGAAACATTCAACTAAAAGGGTTTGAAAAACATGTTGGTGCATATTTAACACAAGCAAGAAAATGTGTTATTAAAATGTGAAAGTAAGTTTGGACGTGACGTTTCAGTGCAACAAAACTGCACGTTTGGTGCTGCAAAATTGGCACAACTGTTGCACAACTGAGACAATTATCACCAGTATTTTCAAATCAGGAATATAAAAACACAATAAGGTTGTGTCACCACCTTGTCTCTTTAAGATAAAATCACTCCATAGAGAAAAATATGACACCTGAGATATTTTAGCTCCGATGTGTTTATTTGGCTCCCGTGTTAATATTTCTCAAGAAGAGACTCTAAAGGAAGCATCATCATCACTTTATCCAAAGTAGAGCCACATGCGAGCTGTAAGGCAAAAGGTTTCACTTTACTGATACTGAATACAAATCAGCTTCACACATGAACTACTGCAGTAACACAGTAAGACATTAACCACTACAAAGTCTCTGCCATTCAATACAGTTATGTTTTCGTTACAGCTGAGATTCACTTCCATGAGCAAATGCTTGAGCTGAAAATTGGTATTAATATAATCACTAATCATGTAAATGGTTCCCCGGCAATGGTGCCAGCAGAGTGTCCAGGTGTCAACAGTCCAGGAAAAGCAGTTTTATCTGCGATCTGTGGTGCCCGACTTCCTCTTCCCAGCCAGGAGGTGTTTGGGTTTGAGGTCAAACACGTGTCTGTCTGCCTCTCCCTTCTTGCCCTGGCGGTTCATGTCTTTCTGGGATTTCTTCATCATCTTCTTCGTCTTCTTCGCCATCTGATGAACAAACGGACAAAGCCAGCGGTCAGTTTACAGAACGAGGGATTCACTTCATGTCATCTATTACATTTTGAACCCCAGACTAGTTACTGCATGTAATCCACTCCTTCCTGTGATTCAACCGTCACTAATGAAAGCAAAAAGAAACCTTCAAAAAAAATTAAAATCACACTTGATGCTTTTTAAGAGCTAAAAAATAAGAAATAAGAACAATGAAATTGTATTTTTAACCTTTTAAATAAGCTGAAACTACTAGTAACGTATAAAACTGCTGATAAATGCAGTAATTCCTGCACACAACAGTATGCAGTTTAAGTGAATCCTTGTTGGTCAGACAAAAAAAGGAATTCAAAGGTAATCAGGTATTTAGGGTTTCTGCTGGTTTACTGACAGCGCTGCAGTCAGCTCAGCCTAAACTGACCCTCTGAGATTAAACATCAGCGAGTAACATTTAGGATCAAATCTTTCTTTGCAGAAGGTAACTGGATTAAAGGTAAGCTGGCAAAGACTTCAGTTATTTCAGTATTGGCCACTTTGTGATTAATTGTGTGAAACAACTAATGTTTACAGATCTCTGATGTGTCCACCTTTTCATAAAACCTAAAGGACTAATAAGCGAGTCGATCACAGAGCAGATTTTAGTTAAAAGCTGAGCAATTCCACAGCCTCGTACCTTTGCATCTCGTAAACCAGACTGGTCTCGGGGTGGACGGGAGGCGCTCTGGCTGCGGGTTCGGGACGTCGGAGGGGCCGAAGCTTCACGCTTACGCTTCTTAGCGACGCTGCGGGAGCGTCTGGCCTGCTGCGCGTAGTGACTCTGAAAGTACACGACAGGAAACACTTAAGACACAAACATCTCCAAAGATTCACTCATCAAGAACCAGTATGAAGAACAAGAACATGAGACCACATCAACACCATCAACACCGAAGAAACACGTAACCATGGAAACATGAATGAGTTTACAAACTCTTCAATAATGTAAATAAAACAAATAAATCTCAAAACAACCAAACTAATTAAAGAAAATATAAATAAAAAGACACATATTTACCAAAATAAAATGAGTTCAAAGAAGATCATACTGAAACAAACGTTTCACTGTAACTATTCAAAAACCCTTATATTAAAACTCCAACAGTCCACGCACCAAACCCAGCAAGATTTTATCCTTTATTATTAGCAATAAACAAAATAATATAAAAACCTAGCCTCATTCCACGCCCCAGTTTGACAACTTTTTACTATTAAACCACATAGTAAAAGGTTGCCTCTTTTTTATTTGTTACCGTGGGCACCATTGTAATTATAACTTAATATCATTATCATTAATTCAGTTACATACATCCTGTAGGCGCCGATTTCAAATCAGAACTTACATCGTCCTTGTCGTCCATGTCCAGACCGAGGTTACCCATCTCCTTCTCGAGCCGCTTCCTTTCAACCTGAACATATCAGAACAAACACAAACATGAGCTCAGACATCCGTGTGAAACGTGGGCTCAAAAGACAAAAGACAGTCAAAGAACTAAAGGAGTCACCAGCTTGAAGCTTGACGGAGTAACTCTGGGTAAAAAGCTCCACTAGGTGGAGCCTTCAAAATTTGTCCTGAAAGCGGTTCATTTTCCTTTTTCTTTCTTAAACCTGGCTAAATCACCATGGTAACTGATGATGAGCACATAACCTGGTTTCCATGAATGCCACGTTTTTCCACTGATTCTTTTTTCCCCTGATGTTTTGAGTGCAGTGTCGATTACTGAGGGAATATGCTTCATATGTGCCCGTTTTAAGACATACCAGCTATAAGGACCCAGCAGCTCAACCTGTGTGCACGCTGTCCCTACATATGTTCAGCCAACGATGTGACGTCTTTATATTTGATTCTAATCTGCTGATTCTCACCTGCTGTCAAGTCTCTTATTCTGCTGGAAGTGCAGCAAATTTTCCATGTTCGAAAAACAGGAATAGCGACCAGCAGAGGTGAGGTGATGAGTAGGAACGCATTCATAATTCTTTCACCTATTTGTCAGCACTTGATACAGTTTAAGCTCTCAGATGTTTGTTGACATCAAAGAAATTAAACACCAACAGGTATTAAAGAATAGGGGGGAAATCTGCTATGTCGGCATATATTTTTATTATGTTTGGAACAATCAATATAAAGTATTTGAAGGCAGCTGTACTTAAATTTGACCCACATCTCAACTCCAGCAAGGTGACGGTGAGTAGCTTAAACTGAGCCCTGCTCACCTTGGTGGCGGTCCTGGGCATGCGAGGTCCATGCACATCCTTTTCTTTCGACTCCAGGACCTTGAGTTGCTTCTTTTCGCGGATCTGTTTGGCAAGAATGCGGATCTCTTGCATCTCCTCGTCCTCGCTCTCTTCGTCAGAATCGTACTCCCCGGCTCGCTCCTTCAGCTCCTCCTCCTTCTCCAGCTCCTCCAGTTTCTGTGAGGGTCGAGAGAAAAACAAACACACATTTAGAGGACAGAGTTTAAAGGGCAGAAACACATTTGACAAATGCCTTATCCCTCTTTTTCTTCATTAAGCCTTTCTGAGAGCATCCTGGAGATAAATGCATTACATTCATGCTGAAGGCCTCAGTGGTTCAGTTGTTATCATTAAAAGCTCAGAATAGGTTATATTTCTTTAGTTGTTCACATTATCTTCTACATTTTGGAATATCAGTGTGGTCGTAAACAACAGCACGAATAGCTCAGGAGTAAATATAGAGGTATGCATTAGTTATAGAGATTAGTGTCCTCTGCTCGTGTAGCAGAAAACAAAAGCACAGAGGAACAGTAGATGACAGGAAAATGCACTTTCGCTACACAGAAATGAACCCAGTCACTATTAATCATAAAGGATCTTGTGGTTTTCATTGTTTAACAGTTTGTGCCCTTTGTTTCTTGGCATGGCGGAAGGACCAGTTAAGGGAAGTAGGTTTCCCCAGATTAATCTGGAGGCTGTTACGTTTTTAATGTGAACTTCTCCTTTGTGGAAGAACACAAACACAGATGTAAACAGCAGGTAACCACAGCCGTTCATTTTATACGACGCTCTAGCCTGCTCAGAGGAAGCGTTCACAGTTGGTGTCCTTGTTTGCACACAGATGTCTGCAGAATCTCAGCAATGTGAACCTTTGCAGGCCTTCGTGCACATGCAAAAGCAGACGCTCACCTTCATGATGCCGGGATCAATGAAATCTGCGATGTTGTGGCCCTCCCACACTTCAGGAATCTTATCACGCTTCTCATCCTCGTTCATTAGATCCCAGTATTCTAAAAAAAAAAAAAAAAAAGAACGGCAGTGAATAGATGGTCTGAAATGTCACAGCAGCAGCTCCGTTATTAAAGGGAAGCAGTTCTTACTCTGAAGGTCCAGAATGTAGTCATCACCCAGCTCCAACTCCAGATCTCTCTCCTGTAAGAAGAACAGTAAACATTTTACAAACAGCCGCACAGAGAGAATTAAACTCAGCAGAGGAAGAAAAACTCATTATTACTCATTTTTTTGCTATTTAGAGTCAAAGAAAGATTATTGTCTCCGGGTTCGGTAAAATAAGCTAAATATACAATGAAATTAAAGTAAAGAGCTTAAGTAAATGCTTGCCGTCTCTTTTGCTATAAGCCTGAAGTTCCCACCACACCTACCAGTTTGCGTTTGGGTGCGTCCACCTCCATCGCTTTCCTGCGCATCATGGCTCCCTCTGGGATGAACGGAGGCCTCTCCTGAAAACATGAACAGGTTTAACCTTTAACAAATGTAAGAAAAAAAAAAGCAAAAGTCTCACGTTAAACAGCTTTAAACTGTTTAAGAGTGCCATTCAAGAGCTGATTGACTGACCTTCTCATCCCTCTTGGCGGGCATGGCCAGGTGCAGCCGGTTGAGAACATCGTGGACCTTCTTGCCCTTCATCTTGGTGTTGACGCGATGAGCGAGGAGCTGGTCGCACGCCTGAAAGAAAGATGGCAGCCACGGTGAGATCAAATACTTGACACGCTCCGGGACCAGAGCGAGCCCGAGTCGGCTGTTTCTCACCTCGGTTTTAACCTGCATGACGCCCTCCTCTGTCAGGGTGCTGGTCTCGATGACGGGGATTCCCTCTGCAGACAGGTCTGCAAAGATTTTCTGACAACAAAGAGGACATTTAACGCGTTAAGCAAATTCTTAAACACATCCTACACATTCCTGTCTTTGAGATGTGCAACCTGTAAACCACCCACCTGGTTCTCCTCAGACAGCTCGCTGATCTTCTTCACGTCACATTTGTTTGCCACAATGATGAGAGGCTGCGGGGTACAAAAACAATCACCAACAGTGTGAATGCTAAAAAAAGTCAATTAAACCTGAAAACCCACCAGACCCCCTCAAGATCAGATGTTCTTTTTTCTACAGTAACTTTTGCATATTTGAGCCATGAGAAATTTTAACTTGATACTAGGAAATGTTTCAGAGCTAGATGTCCTCAAAGTAAATAAGGGTAGGTCAAATTTGGCGCTTTTAAAATATGTGGTATTTTTTTTCCAGCATCAGTACAGGTTCAAAAACATGTTTAAACAACAAACATTTTTGTAAATCCACCCAAAGTGTCTCTTAGCAAAGTCTCACTTCACTCCCTTTACAACTTGGGGCAGTTTTCTTGTGGCATACGACGGCACAGGCTTCTACACACTTCACTAAACACAATCAGGAGACCGGTTGCAGTTTTTAAAACAGCTTAAATCTCTTTTTTTTTTCAGCCCTGAAAGTGTTTGTGAAGTCATCAACAATGATCATCTGAATTAAGAGACACAAATATTAGACCCATCCCTCCTTACTAACTCGTAAAATATTCATAGTATGACGGACATTTTTTGCGTGACTGCTTAGACTGAAGTTCTTGTAGATAACGAATCAGCTGATTTTGAGGGGGTCCAGTGGGTGAATTTTCAGGGACTGACTCATCTGCAGAGCAGTTATGATATGCTGCCGTCTGACCTTGTTGGCGAACAGGGGTCGGATGCTGTTGAAGAGCTCCAGCTGCTCCTGCAGGGTGTGGCCGCACTGCTCAGAAACATCCATGACGTAAAGAACCGCCGCCCTGAGGTGAGCCAGAGCCGTGATGGCTTGCATCTCGATGGTGTTCCTCTCCTCCAGAGGGTGGTCAAGGATCCCGGGGGTGTCCACCACCTACACACAAACACACAGTTAGCATCTGACTAACAACAGGAGGTGGTAGCTTACTAAAATGGTCTTAGGTCAGCCTGTCTCACAATCCACCTTTAGGAGAAAACAGCTCCCACTCCTCCTTTAGAGTGAGGGGAAAGCACCTATGCTAGATTTATCAGGATGCATTTCAAGATGTTTAGTTTGAGCTTAAGTGAACTCTGCTAGGGAAACTGCTTTTAAACCTGAGACAAAACGCTGTGGCCATTTTTGTTTTCCTCAAAATCCAAGCAAAAAAATAAGAAACTCCTGAAGTCCTGAATGTCTTTCCTGCAGGAGTCACATTTATTTTCACAAGATTTCCAAAACTATAACCTAAAACAGATAAAACTAAATGCTGATTTCTACCATGTTTATTTTTCCTGGGATTGTGTGGTCTCGTGAAGTTGTCCAGACTCTCAGCCAACTTTAAGCACATACATAGTATCATTTAGTACAGGCAAATCTCAGCAATAATGATCGTAAGGCTAATAAAAGAAAAACAGCTTTCATATAAATTAAACACAAACAGGAAGAATTTCAGCAGCTCTGCAGGTAAAGAGTTAAGATCACCAATCCCATGTTTAGTTAGACTATCAGTACAAAAGCTGCTCTATTCTGCCCCAGCGTTGCTTATGAGGGGCAGCCTATCAGATGACAGCTGGCTTAAAGGAAGGGAAATCAGGGTAAAGTGGCTTGTTTCAGTGAGTGGATGAACTCAACCATGCAAAGCCATTCAAAGTGAGTCCAAGAAAACAATGTGTACTGAAACAAGTGCAAAGCTTTCCTTTTAAACCTCATTTTCACATGCTTTACGTCCACTGTCCTGGAGTTCATTTTTACCAATGAGATGATAACCACAGTAAAACTCAGGCGAGCAGGATCATCTCACCTGCCAGCGGAGGTATCTGTAGTCCATGTGACCCACAAACAGAGACTTGGTGGTAAAAGCGTACGGCTGGACGTCAACATCAGCTCTGGTCACCTGACAAGGAAGAAACCAGTTACACTGTTAGCTACACTGAAAGCAGGCAGATGGAGGCGACTGTTAGTGATTGCAATCTCTGTTCAGTACAAACAGAAAAAGAAACATTAGATTATAATAATTTAGGATTAGGATTCAACTTGTCCTTACACATGTAAATATACAGGGTAACGAAATACAGTCTGAGTCTAATCAGCAGTGCAAGCGCAGTAAGTGCGATAATTTAAGAGTTTAATCAAAATCTTGCTCGTAAAGTTGGCTCAGAGTGGAAATCAATGATCGTGATAAATGTGTCTGGGATTTACCTTGTTGATGAAACTGGACTTGCCCACGTTGGGGTAACCGCACAGAAGAAGGGTCCTCGTGTTTGGGTCGATGCTTGGCAAACGGGACAGATGCTGACGCACTGAAAGACGAGTAACGGTTATGTATGGAGACAGAAGAAACAGACTGAACTACTCAAACTAGGGCTGCTCAATTATGGCAAAAATGATAATCACGATTATTTTCACTGAAATTGAGATCTCGATTATTTGACGATATTTATTTAACAATAACAATGTATTGAATAATGACTTTAAAGACTGTCAAAAAATAATATAAAATAGTGCAAATACTGATAACAGTGCAAATGTTTGCAATATAAAAAATAAATGAAAAATGTAAACATCTATGTTTAGTGAACTTTGCAGTGTTGCTCTGTGGTGCAGCTACGACACTGTAGCAAAGTTTACACACTATGTCCACTTGATCCACGTCTGACTCCGCCAACCCATAATGTTTACACACCACTGAAGTTTTTTTTTACCTCTCTTTTCAACCAACGGCAGTCACTCTCCTCTCCAAATAACTTCTGCTTAGCTTTCCGAGCTTCCCTCGGGTCCTCTTAATCAGCGGTCCCCAACCCCCGGGCCTCGGACCGGTAGCGGTCCGTGAGTCGTTTGGTACCGGGCCGCGAGAGTTGAGGCTCAGATGTGAAATGTATAGTTTTCAGGATTTTTATCGGTTTTCAGCGTTATTTTGTTATCGTTTTTATCGTTTACTCGGTTTTCCTGGGTCTTTTCACGTGTGTTATGAATAAATTTTCTTTTTTTCGGTACCGGTACTAGTTTTATTTTGTTGTATTTATCCGCGACACCTTAAAGGCCGGTCCATGAAAATATTGTCGGGCATAAACCGGTCCGTGGCGCAAAAAAGGTTGGAGACCGCTGCTCTTAATTGTTGTGACACGTGTTCGAAATGCAGAGAGGTGCGCTCGATTTGCCACATGGAGCAGCGCAAGAGTAAAGCACGAGGGAGGGGCTAATAATCGGCTCAGTCATTTTTAATGATCGTTGAAAGCCCAGATCGTAATCGTGATTAAAATTCGATTAATTGAGCAGCCCTAACTCAAACTTTTCAGCTAAAAGGAAAAGTACGATTTTGGACGGACTCAGCTTCTCAATCACAGCCTAAACTCTGCTCACCTTGCTCCAGGTACTCCAGGCTGGATTTCTGCCGTTTCAGGATGGTGCACATACGCCCGAGAGCAGCTCGCTTCAGCTGCTTACACCGATACAGAGAGTCTCCATACTTCATCAGGCGCACGTAGTCTTTGGCAACACTGAAAGAACAAAAGATGCCTCTTCACTACTTTGTTATAGGAGAGTAAGTCTAGACGAGCGTTGGGGTCGTTACTCAGAAAAGTAATGTAGTACAAGTCACTTTTTTTAGGTAATCAATTAAATTACTTGATTATCCTCTGGAGAAAGTGATTCATGACACTACTTTTTGCATTACTTTGAAACACTCACATAGTTTTGTTTAACAATATAAACCTTCCGAGGACACACAGGAGACGTGTGTGATCATTTTACAGTTTTAATTTTAACACTAAGCTGACAACAAAGTTGAAAACCAGCCCAAACAGAAGCACTTAACAGCGATCAACACATTCGACAGTAGAAATATGTACAGGTGGAAATGGAGGCAAAGACGTGAAGTCCTGCTGCTACACTGCAGGTCTGATTACACTCAGCTTCAGGTTCTTCACGTTGTGTTTGCATGCTGTCTTGCAGATGCTTGCAAGGACCTGACATCCTGTTAGCAGCGGCAGACAGTTTCTTATGTTTGCACTCTGCCATCATCCTCTTGTTCTTTGTGCAATAAAAAATAAATAATGGTCATAAGTCAGAGCTCTAGACCACACCATCATTTCAGGAAGAAAAATACTGGCAACTGCCAATGCTTACATGTGATTACAGTAACACACTGATGTAACTAGGGCTGCACAATTAATCTACTGTAAATGCAAGCACTGCCAATAGAACGCAAAGCAAATCAAGCGCTCCATAAATCAGTGCCTGTTCCTGCAGGAGCCACAGCTGTTCTGTAGCTTGAAGTTTCTGAAGGTGTAATATAAATGCATGAAGGCCAAGAAAAACAATGCAGTGGCTGCTAAACTGAATCGTCTAATGAAACCCAGACATTTACAAAAACAGGCCTATTGAGCGCATCAGCATACCCACCAAGCTCACATAGATGCACTGAAACCAGACTCTCATTCTGAAGGTAAGAAATCAATAAATACACTGAGTAACAAAGGCTTTAAGAAAATGGACAAACGATATCTTATCACCTTGCACAAATATTTTTCCAAGGTTCCAAAATATGCACTGTATGCAAACACCACAGAAGATGTCAAAGCTTTAGATCCATCAGTGAAATCCATTAGTGAATAGAGTGAGAGGCTTTTGATTCAGATTTGTACATCAGGAGGAACAAAGATCTGAAAGCAGTGTTCACAGCACAACAATAACCAGCATTAGATTTTAGATAAACTTACTTGTCAATCAGATTCTTGGCAATGTTTAACTGTCCTAAGGCCAACTTGTAATGATCTTTGTCATACAAGACGTTCATTAGATCAGCATAGAAAGGGTGGATGTCCTGAGGAGATGGAAAACATCACGTAACATTAAGCATCATACGAGTTTGACCAGATATTTAAATGAAATGAGTCTGTTTCAAATTTTCTTTTCTTACGTCGAGCTTGGGGAAGTCGGCGAGGATCTGCGTGAGGCGGTCATGGTAGTTCTGCTGGGTGAACTTCACCTTTCGCATGTAAAAGTGTCGGATACGGTGAATCTGGTAATGTTTGTGTACCACCGTGGGCGTCTTCCTTTGGGTTTTGGATAAAGTGACATCGATGAAATCCTGCACAGATTTAAACAGGGTAAAGGTCAGCCATAGATCACCACAAACAAACAATTCATTATAACATCATCTGAAAAAGTGATTTTATTTTTGGCCTCTGTCTTTAATTATTTGGCTATTTGAGGTTTATCAATACACGAATAGTTACATTACGTACAAGAAAATTCCATTTCCCTGTAATTCAGTACATTAAACCTCATATAATCGGTTTTCCTAGAATCCAGCCAGACCTCCCTGAGAAACCAATCAGTTTAATGTTTACTCGGCTACCGGCCAAATCAGGCAGCTTATAACACAATTTTATGTGACGCTTAACACGAATTATAGTGTTTTTTAAAGTTCGGCATACAAGTTATATTAAAAAAACTGTTTGAGGAAAGAAGGCAGAGTCTTTCATGACTGTCTTCTCATAGTAGGCCGCCACAACGTAGTGTTTAAAAGGACTGACACCACCGCAGCCACACGAGAGTCATTGGGCCTGTTTTCATGAGGTGATGAAAGTATCTTATACCTGCCGAAGTGAGCAACAGTGTCTCTGCTCACAGGAAACAGAAACCTATGAAACAAACAGCCTTAAACTTATACAGAGGTAAGAAAACACATACGTAAACCTCCAGATTTGTGAATGCAGTTCTGAAAGCGAAAATCAGAGCTACCACCGGCTAACACAGACTTTTACTGGCTGTTTATTCACATATAACGACATGTCAGACTCAGTGTAGCAGTTTTCTGCCTGAAGTCTGCTTTTCTTAAACATGCTGGTCTCTCTTCAGCCCAGTACGGCACGTGTTTTCTTTTCCACCATCTATTATCTCCTGCCATCTCCCACAGCGAGCCGCACCGAACCTCAGCCGCTTTAAAACGCGATGTTAACAAAAGGTAAAACTTACCTTGGCGGTGGGAACCACCATAATTTTCTTGAAATTATAAAGTGCCATTTTGTCGGGACACGTTGTAGTCCGCTGACGGCACAGGGAAAGAAAGCCCGGAGTTCCGCTACAGCCGGAAAAGACTCAGAAAACAGTTTGTGTGTGTGTTTTTTGGACACCGCCCCCTGGCGTCCGGACACAGACACAACAAAAATAGACACAACCACAAGAAATCCAAATCATCAAAAACAAAAATACTGGTTGTATTGAATCATTTAGATTTATTCAAGAGACACAAAAGCTTAACAGCTTTTTTCAATAACATTTTATCTTATCTATCTGTGTGAGTATGAGATACATAAAAACAACTTAAATGTACACATGCATATTTAAGTACTATTCATTTATATGTGAGTGTATTTATTTACATGCATATTATTACTTCACAATGTAGTTTTTAAAGTGATAATAAAGAAATTTATTCATTCATTTAGTGTTGCTGTTTACGTAAGCAGGGTTTTCTTTAGAATATTAAAAATGAAAGAATTTTTTTCAGATTTTCTAAATTATTATTAAACAAAAAATCATATATTGAGATTGATTTACACCCACTGATTCCACCGTATGTCCTACACAAAGGAAGCAGAGTTGAGTTTTTATTTATTTCCTGTCTGTAAAAACAGGTCTGAAAGTAACTTTGGGACTAGGTAGGTAGGTATTAATATGGGAATCTCATTAGGTTTGTTTGCTGTTTGCTTATTACGTCCGAAAAATTACAGTGACCTATTTTATCAACTGATCTAATTTTTTATGGCATTGATACATTTTATGTCAGTGATGCAGTTAATGACATATATGTGTGTGTGTGTGTGGGGGGGGGGGGGGGGGGGTTCTTTTACTAAATTCCGTTTTATTTTGTTTTGCTTAGTCTGAAATATTTGTATTTTTTATTATTTGAATTCATAGTATTTTCTTTGTATTGTCATTTTTATTATTTCAGATTACCTTTTATCTGACTGAGATATTTGTTTTGTCATGGCAATCTACTTTTTAAAATATTTTTTGCTATGTATTTAATTAGGCTTTAATTAATTGTCTTATTTTTTCATTTTTATTATTATTACAACTTCTTTGTTTCTTTGGATTTATTTATTAATTATTCGTTGAATTGGATAAAATTTGGCTATTATTAACACTTCAAGTTGCCAGAAAGTGTCTAATTTTCATTTTAATTTAAGGTTTTGTTATTTGTATTATTTAATAATAAACAGAAAACTTTTTATAGCGCTGTAACTTGGAGTTGGTGACATTTTAATAAAACAATATTTAATAATTAATAATAATAATTTATCATTCACATATATATATGTACGTGTGTGTGTGTGTGTGTGTGTGTGTGTGTGTGTGTGTGTGTGTGTGTGTGTGTGTGTGTGTGTGTGTGTGTGTGCTTGCTGCTTTGACAGCATTGACTCTAGTTTGAAAAACATTCTTGTTGTGATCCGCGCGGAGCGACAAGCAGCCAATCAGCGGACAAGAATAGCCCGTGATCCCGCCCACTCTCCCTGATCACGAGTGGATCCGCGTGCACCCACGGGCAGTGTGGACCAATCAGGACGACCTGCTGCGAGCGCGAGCGAGGAAGAGTAAAAGGAGGGGGGAGGAGGGGCGGGGGCTGGAGCCCTGTGTGACAGCTCTAGGCGCAGAGATAGAAAAACACTCGAAGAGGTATCACTCCGCTGACGGAGAGCGGCTCGTGTTTACATCCGCCTCGATCCTCTGGCTCTGCTCCTCCGTCCTCAGTGAAAACTGAGACTTTAGCGCAAGCTCGGTATCCGCTAACTCAGCACCAGAACAGAAAAAGTCAAAACAGGACAACATTTTTTCCTTAGCACTTTAAAGAATTTTCCCTCAGTGTCAGCTTTCCTCCTGCACTGATGATGAAATATAGCCTTGTGAGAAAGTCTTTCTTTATATTTTGCTTAAAAATGCAAAATAGGTGCAACATTTTACTGAAACACGGCAGCTCACGTGGAAATATGGAATATAAGGTAAAAACAGAGTTTGTACAATTCTTTAGAGCTTGAAGGTCAATATTTGGTACGATCACTTTTATTATTTAACACAGCCTCAACTCTGTTAGTCTTCAGAAGTAGTTCTCCAGGTTTCTTGAAGGACATTCAAAGCTCTTCTTTGGATGTTTGCTGTCTTTTGTTCTGTTCTCTGTCAGGATGATCCAACAATGCTTCTGTAATACTAAGATTCAGGCTCTGGGGAGGCCAATCCATGACTGATGGTGTTCCACTGTTTTCTATCCAGGTATGATTTTACTGCACTGGCAGTCTATTTGGGATCACTGCCTTTCCAGTCAGATATTTTCAAGATGATGTAGCATGAGGGGGTCAAAATCTGATGGCACTATTTCATCAGCATTGATAAGATCCCCAACAATACTTACTACACTATGACAGAGCTTCCAGACAGTTTTATAGACAGATACTGACTGATTTTTAGTCCAGTTCTTGTGTAACCTGGAACACCTCAGCCTTTTCTCCCTGTTTCCTTTGCTTAAGAATGGCTTCTTGACAGCCACCCTTCAGCTGAGAGTATTTCTGATGAGGCTTCAGTAAACAGCAGATGAATTATCTGAAGGTCCAGGATTCACCTCTCAGGTCCTGTGTCAGGTCTTTGCTGGATTTCATGACAGTTTTTAGGCCTGTCACTTGTACAGGTCACTCCGATTTGTTAAGGACACACTGCACATGATGCTTAGGTATGCCATGGTGTCAGCTAATAGCTCTTTGGGAATCCCCTTGTTGTTGCAAAAAGTAACGTATATTCCTGTCAAACCATTGTGGGAGTGGGAATAAATGTGTTTTTTTTGACAGGCTATTAGTAACAAAGAGCCAGAAGATAGAATCTGAAAATTTCTTCACTTGGTTGTCTGTTATGTGTGGACACAACACAGGTTCATCCCGTAAGTTATGTGGTTTTTTCATCCATAGGTCAGTGTAAAGCTGGTGAGGTACAAGGACTGGACTGAAAATGAGTGAAAAAGCAGCCAGTGTCAGCAATAAAAACCCAAAAAACCCACAAATAATCTGTCTCATTTGAAGCAAAACAAATAAATGAGGTGTGACTTGAAACTTTTGCACATTTATTTATTTATTTATTTATTTATTTGTTTATTTATTTATTTATTTATTTATTTATTTATTTGTTTGTTTGTTTGTTTGTTTGTTTGTTTGTTTATCTATCTATTTGTTACCATTTAAATATTCCTATCTATTTATTGTCACTTAAAGATTAGTATTTAGATTTGTTCATTTGTTATGGTTTTTTAAATTTTCATGTCTCGCATTTATTATGATTTCAAATTAATTTTTTTACTTCTCTTCATAATAGTTTTGTCACGCTATATTCTTATTTTACTGACTCATAAGCTGTTATACTTATTTCCTATATATTTGTTGTGTTTTACTTCATTCTCACCTGCTGTAACAAATTCATTTGTCAGCAGTTATTTTAAAAAGTTGTCTTGTTTGTCTTTTTAAGTCAAAAAGATTATATTTAGAAAATAACCAGTAGCCCACACAGGAGTGGATATACCTTGGTGGCATTGTGAGAGTCATGTTTTTCAGTAAGTTTAATACCTGCTCAGGATGGGTGTCACTTCCACGGTCTCGTGGCTGTCTGTTGGTTTGTATGGCGGGGGAGCCATGTCTGATGTGGTGCTTATCAGTACTGGGGCACCACAGCTGACTGTCCTGTCTCCATTCCTGTTTACTTTTCACTGTTGGGAAAAGAAGTGCTCTGATGACGCTGCAGTGGGTGGGTGTATTAAGGGCTGGCTGGAATTGGAGTGCAGGGAAAAAACCTCCTGAATGTCAGCAAGACAAAAAAGAGTTGGTTGGCTTCCAGAGGAGCGCTACAGGTGTTCACTTGAATGGCAGACTGGGCTGGAGGACCAACATTGGTGCTGTATATGAGCAGGGAATGAGCAGACTCTGCTTTCGGAGGAAGCTCAGTGTGCGGCAAGGGCGCTGTTTACTTTGCAGTTGACTGCTGGGTGGACAGCATCGGTGCCAGAGATGGCAGCAGGCTCCACAGGATCACTGGCCAGAATCTGGAGGCGTCTGAGTCAGTGAGAAACAGGAGGTCACTGAACAAACTGCTCTCCACCATGCCCCATCACACCTGCTCCGCTCCACACTGCAGAGGCAGCAGAGCACATTCTTCCTCAGACGTGTTCAACCTCACTGAATGAAGAACGCTTCAGGAAATCATTCCTACTGCTCTCTGTTAAACTGCATAACGGGTCTGTTTTTCTGTGTCAGGTGAACACACCTGTCATGACAGCAGAGTCCACATACCTTCTTTGATTTATACTGCATATATTATTAATTAATGCCATTTGAAGTACTCTTTCGCACAATCTGAGTCTGAATTTTATATTTTTTAACTTAGCTTCAGTTCTGTCTTCTTAATTTGTAATCACTGTTGTGTATATATAAAAATTCTTTGCACCACCTCAAACTATAAGATGTGTCTTTCTACCTATTATACAGAAACATAACACAATAAACCTATTTAACATGTAGCGTTAGTCTATTGATATGAGGTAAACAATATAAGCCGCCTTTAAAATACTCTTACCCGAATAGAAAATCCTCATTTGTCTTGGACCTTCTTATATTTACGAAAGTCTGTCACAAACTGACTCACCCTCTTAGATCTTAGATATCGAACTTTGAGCTATCAGCTTTCACAGTTAAAGTCCCCAAACTGTGGAAGATTAAAATATTAGGGAAGCAAATGCTACAGATAATTTCAAGAACACGTTTTTATTTACTAGTCCTTTTACCAAATATTGAAATTAAGAATAGCAGTGCACAGCCATGCCTGTTGAGCTCAGCCACGTTTGGTAATCTAGCAGATAAAAACCATTTGCATGCCTTC
Source organism: Rhamphochromis longiceps (assembly GCF_057381845.1). Lineage (NCBI taxonomy): Eukaryota > Metazoa > Chordata > Actinopteri > Cichliformes > Cichlidae > Rhamphochromis > Rhamphochromis longiceps. The sequence goes on from NC_140574.1 coordinate 5,456,980, forward strand.
CCGATTAGTATCAAAATTGTTTCTTATATATATATATATATATATATATATATATATATATATATATATATATATATATTCCTTGATTATGTTTTGCTGATTTATTTTTACTTATGATTATTTGTGTGTATGTGTGTGTATTTCTGATAGGTTGCTTGTTTGATTAAAAGCCTGGTTTAAGATGTAAGTGGCCCCATTTTTAAATATGTGAATACGTTTGAAGCTATCTGATATTATTGGGCTTTATTAATTAAAATATTTATAATGAAGCTCTGGTCTTTGGTGGACACTTAAAAAAAGTTTTTCGGAGCCGCTGAGATGTCCGGTAAATCTGTGCTATAGACGATCTTTGCGCTGCACACGAAAAGGAAAGGAAACGCCGACTTCTCCATTCCAAACCCCCCTCTTCTCTCTCTCATCTTTAGCAGGAGCGAATGTTTGATCGATCGGAAGCTGGAAGACGAGTCACGTTTATTTCTCACTTTTTAGGCTTCCCCTGATTGTTTCTGGACTGGCCTCCCTCCCTCAGAGCCTGCTGTTGACCGTGAGGGATTTTGCTTCCAGACGCCAGTTTTCATCGACTGCACAAACTTGATAGGCAGGCAGGCTAGCTAGCTAGCCACCTAGCTAACTTGCTAACTAGCTTGCAGTGTTGTTAAGGGGGACCTCGTTTTCCTTTCTTTCCCCCCCCTTCCCCGTGTCAGTGTTGGAGTGTTTTTGTCATTGCGCTGTAACTGGCTGTGGGTGGGTCCCCTGACACCTGAAGACTGTTTGCTGGTGAAGTTTGAGCCGGTTGTTCGCAGCTAGCGTGCTCGATACAGCTTGCTAGCTCGCTAGCTAACACCCTGCGCATTTAGCCTGGAAGCCAGTTCGAGGCCTCAGTCCAGCACCACCTCCAGCAGCAGCTACCACAGTGTTTGCAGAGCCGTATAGTGAGAGTTGACAGGTGAGTAAGAAGCTGTTCTCTGTCATTAAGGGGAGAGGGGTGGTAAACACACGGTCAGGGGCAAGTTAGCTCTCTTGCTAACTAACTGATTCAAATCGGTTGGGGGTTGGGGAATCCGCGAATTCACGCCTGAGGTCGCCATCTTTCATTGGATGCTGCTGCAAAACCAGCTAACAAGACATGGCTGCTACTTTGCAGTCGGCTCAACTTTACTACACAGGCGTCGTGGCTACAGTAGCTGTGTTTTTTCTTTAGCCACGCTCAGGCCGCACTTCGTCCTCATCACGGCGCAATTATTAAAGGAGTGTCGCTGAGTTTGGCCCCTGGCATGTGAGCTGCAGTCACTGCCGGCTGTCAGCTGCTAAACGCGCCTGCATTGCGTCTCCACTGGAAGTTGTTATGTTTTTTGACTTGTCAAGTTGATCCAAACAAATGCTTCTCGAGTGTGTGTGGATGGACGGAGGTACACGCTGATTAGCAGCTGATTAGCAGCGTTTACAGACATCCAAGATGTCTTGCGACCATCCTCCACCAGCGGTAAGCAACCGACTATAAATACAGTCCTGTGGACCACCCTTGCATTTTTCACCGGTAGAGTTGAACCTCGGCCTTGTTTTAGAGCACCGGCTGGGGGTCATAAATCACCTGAAGTGATTGAGCAGGGTGGAAACACGACAGGGGAGGAGTGAGCAGAGCTTGTTTTGGTTCAGGCCCTGTCTAAACCTCATGATTGAGTCACTGCATCTGTAGAGGAAATGGGATGTGGTTTGATAAGGATCACTGTTTGTTGAAGGGTTGTATTGAGGGGTTAAAGTGGGGATTCGGGGGGCAGCCTCAGGTGTAGTGGTAGCGGGGTTTCTGGACTCACAATGGGCATTTTTTGTTATGAGAAAAGCGGTTGGTCTGCATCTAATTACTTAACAGACATCTCTTGTTTTCTGGTGTTTTTGTGGATTTGTTCACAAAATATGTACTCAAGGTTAAGTAAATTAACCCACCCTTTAAAAACATTGCTTATTAAAATGTTTATTATCAGTATTGTCGTTTTCCTTTGGAATAACTTTGAAATAAGTTGTTTAACATTGTCTGTATTGTGTGCTCTGAGGTCTGTACTAGGAAGCAGAATTTGGACTTGAGCAAGATAACTTCAGGTGTAACTCTGGGTCTTTGGGGTTATGTAGGTATTTTTGTTGTTAAGGCGATACATCGCTTGCTCCAGAGCAGCTTAAGTTCAAAATAAGAATGCTCAACAGGTATGAAATAACTATCCATTTATCAGTCAGCTCTTTAGAAAGTGGTGCTGCTGTGATTGCTCTGACCTCGGGCAGGAAGGATTGTTTCTACATGACTAAACATCTGCACATTTATTCTCTGAAAGAGTGACACAATGAATACACACAGGTGAGGTTTTTGTGTCTCTAAAAGTACTTACTACAAATACCACTATAGCTGGTCTCCTCACTGCAGTTATAATAACAGCAAGATGAAAATAACTAGTGGCTAAAGGTGATAACTGCTGAACCACTAACCTCTAACCATGCAGTTCTTATGATAGATATAAGATTTGGAGCTTATTCTTATATTAAGTTGCTCATTCAGTGCAACCTCTACCATAGTAGAAGTTGCACTGAACAAAAATATTATTCTACTGCTGTTAGTCCTCTTTAACCATGGGAGACACAAGAAGAATATTTAAAGTACACAAAACATGGATATGAATGAAAAGTTAATGCGCCCTCTGAATTTTGGGGGAAAAAGCAGAAAAGAGAAGCTGCTGCAGCAGGTAAACCAGAGTTCCACTCAAGTTCCACTGTAGACTGTAAAGGTGTTGTGTAGGTCGGATGTGGGTCCACCTCTGCAGTGCTGCCGCTGTCCTGTGGCTGTGCACCAGTGCAGATGCAGGGCTGAGCTCGATTAGACAGCTTTATCTCTCTGTGGCAGTATCATGTCTTAGAATTATGGGAATTGATTAATCTTACCCTGGACATACTCTAAAGTTCTCTTCTTCATTTGATGAGCATCACTCATAGAGACTTGAGGAACACATTTATTCCTGTTTAAAACTATTTTAAAACAATTTGTTTTGTTAGGAAATTTGAAAGTATGTGTCCACCAACCAAGCACCATCACCAGTACTGTTTTATTTTATTTTTTTAAAGGATGGTAAACCAGTATTTTTAAGTAGGGTTTAATTTACTGAAACTTAACTTTTTGTTTGTGAAATCCACAGAAACAACAGCAGCTAGCATAAATAGAAGTGACGTTATGATGTTATGGTGACCAATGCTGAGAGTATTCTGGCACTTTGAGGCGTCACATTAAGTAATTTCCTAATTCTAACCGTGGCTCTGGCCTTTCTGTGTGGAGTTTGCTTGTTATTCCTGTGTATGTGGGTCCTCTCCATGTTCCTCCCACAGTCCAAGGACTGCTTATGTTAAATGGTGATTGTAAATTGGCCGTGGATGTGAGGTAGATTAAATGTGGCCTTGTAGTCTAAAGCTCTTTGAGAGGGCAACAAGAGTTGAAATTTGCTATAAATGTGTTTTCGCTACAGTTATATGCATACCAGTCGTGCTTATGCATAGGTGCGCATTAAAGGTCCACTCTATGCCAGCAAAAATCCTACACACTAACCAATATGAATCCTGTTTTTAATTTTTGGTCTTTATTTCTTCACAAACTGTTTATTTTATTTTATTGTTTAATGTTCAGGCTCCATCTGAAAGTAAAAAGTAAAAACCTGAAACTTTTTTGCACACATCAAACACCCCCACCCCCCCCCCCCCCCCCCCCCCCTTTCCATCTTTAATAATAGAGCTTTGACGTGGTCAGGCTGTATTATCTTCGTATTTTCTAAAATTATAATTTTATCTGAGTCGGTCAATTTTGCTCTCAGCACACTTATGATTGTGATTGGTCAGATGCTGCCAGTGTTAATTAGATTAAGTTGATTAAGTTGGCCTTTGTGTAATCAGTTGGCCTAATTGTTGATGTTTGGTGTAGTTAAGCCAGATAAAATAAAGAGATCTGGGCATTTTGTTATGCCTTTTGTAAGTACAGGTATAGTTGGAGTTAGAGTGGGATTGGCTGGGGGGGCTCTCTAAGTTCAGGTACAGTGAGGGTGAAATAAGCAAGAAAAGAATTTGTCTTGAGTTGTTTCTTTTTGAGCAGGCAGTTATGAGCCAGCCTGTGTGTTTATCCAAGTTCAATTTGACTTAATATTTATAAGCTGTTACTTTAAACCACAGTACTACACACTACCAGGTTAGGCTGCCTTATTGCTGTGTGATTAATGAAAATTACATTTCACTTACAGTTTTGGCTTCTCACAATTATCCATGTTAAATGTTTTGACAGACTGATAATATTTCAGTGACGACCTGTAGAGCGACCAAAGGGAAACGTCTCTGGTCTGGAGTTTATCCTGCATAAAGTAAATATCACACTTGGCTCACTCTCAGAGTGCAGGTGTTTTCTCTAAAAGGCAGTTTGTGTGTTGGTTGAAGGTGTTGTCTCAGGTTAAAATTACAACGCTGTGGGCATGAGATGTATTCCTGCTGGCTGCTTAAAGCTAAAAAATGTAATTGTTGCTGAATTGGAGAGAAATGAGCTTCTTTAATTATATTTTAAAATAAACTTCTGATTTTTTTTTTTTATCTGGATTTAATTTAATTTTAAAATGGTGTGGGTGTGGGGAGGTGTGAGTTCTCTTCTTAACTACTTGCCACAGGAGGGATTTATATGCTTTTGAAATAATGAGTAATTCAAATTGATGAGCAATTAGTGAGTTACTGTGCGTGATAGCAAAAACAGAATTAAGAAAAACTCAACTTGGTTAATATTTAGATGACATTTGATGAACAACAGCTCCCAGCGCAGGACGCAAAATCGTCATCTTTACTGTTTTTGAGAGCAGCACAGTTCACACAGTCTATTTTAGGACAAAAGCTGTCCAACCTTTCTGTGTATTTACTCTTACACAAACAAGGCAGAACATGTTAAATGTTTTAGCTGAATCAATTGGACTGATGCTTTACCTCAGTAACATTAGTATTACCAGTGTGAGGTTCCTGAAGTAGTTTAAAATAGTTTACATTAATGTCACAACAACTGTCATTTTCACAAGTTCTCCGTTTCCTCTGAGTGGTTCTTTCAGTTGATTCATATTTACATTTGTGGCTAGTGATCCAAGTTTGCATGCTTTCAGCTTCATGGTGTGCGATAGTTTCTGACCAGAGTGAAAAGGTTGTTCTCACTACTCTAACACAAGCATTGCCCAACCTTTGGGCTAAACGAAGAGTATTTTAGCTGATATCACAGCCTGGTAGCTATGTCATTTGTTGTGTTATGGGTCAGCTTATATATCAAGTAGATGTAGATCTAACAGGTTCATAATATGATTTCAAGTTTCTGCACAAAAGTATTGAATTTAAAATTTGTTTATAAATTTGGCGGCCAGCAATCATGAAAACGACACAGTCCGGATCAAACGATGACTATTTTTGCTCCAGCAGGAAGCATTTGGTCCTCCACAAAAGCAAAGCCTGATCAGCTCGAGTCAGGATGATTAAAGGAGAGCTTTAGCTCGGTAAGATCTCTCTAGAGGAAGTAAAACTACTGAGGTTTCTGTAAGTGAACCTGTGGAAGGATTATTAGTGTTTGCCTTCAGCTTCTTTTATCTCCAGAGTGCTCACAGGCTTTCACATGGTCTGCTTTCAGCTCTGTGCCGCTTGCCTCGTAGGTGCAGTGCAGAACATCAGTTCAGCGTTGCCTGTTGCAGTCTTCTCCCCCATCTGTACCCCAAAAGCTTCCTGCAATTCATGTAACATGGGCTCTGCCAACAAAAATGGCTGTTAGGGTGTTTTAGGGACAGACTAACACCATTTTTCTTTTCTTTTCTTTTTTTCCTTCCTTAAGCTGTTTACCAAATAAGCTCTTACGGTGTCTGTAGTTTTAAATCTGCAGAAACCGTTTCAGACCACGACCCTTTCTGGAAGAGCTCTCTGAGGTGAGCGTGGTTCAGCCTCAATTGGAACAGGCAGTTGACCGAAGGGCAGCTGACATAGACAAGAATGAGACTTTCTGGCTTTAATCACAGCACCAGGGTTTTTTTTTTTTAATTTATTTATGTGCGTGGTGATTTTTATCAGAGGTAGAAGTTCAAATCAGAACGTCAGCATTAAAGAGCAGTAGTTCGGAAAAAAGGCTGCCAAGACTTTGTTGTGTCAGTATGTCAGTCCTTTAAATGTGTGACAGCAGAAACAGAAAAATACATCACAGAGAATTTGGTACTGAAGCACACAAGGTGACATGAAAACCCAGAACCCCCACACCCAATCGTTGGGTACTGGCTTCCTATTTAGTCCAAAAATAATAAAATAATAGATTTTGCATGACTTGTCAGCTAGTTACACACTCGGGTTGTGTGCAGGTTTCAGTTGTCAAACCGTTTTTACAATGTTAGGTGCAAAGTTTATCACGCAAACAGATGCTTCAATTATTGATGTGAGTTGATGGAGGCTTGTGCTATGCCCCATTCATCACAGCAGCAGTGACACTGTGTCATTATGTGGATCAAAGGTCACCGGCTTTACAGCCACACCATTCTTTTTCTGCTTTGTATGCGAACACAGCGAGGGCCCGTGTCAGGGACAGGCGCCCGATTGTTGGGCGGATTATCACCGCTTTACAAGCAGGACAGAAAAGAAGGTGTTTCCAGTGGTGTTTTGTTTTGTCCCCCCCGTTACACTGAGGTCAAATGTTGTGGAAGTGATCATCCAATCGGGCCTTGGGGATGACAGAGTGATGTCGAGAACTTGACCTACAAAACCTCATGACGTTTGACTCGTGTATAAACAGAAAGCAAAAAGTGCAGCTAAGCGTCCTTTTTACGTGGAAAAGAATTCAGGGAGGCAGGGCTTGATGATGTAAGTGTTTTGCTCGCATTTGTGGCTAAAAATAGATGCACGAGGACAATAAAAAGTATTTAGGAGTGTATGTTCAAATATTTAGCCAGAAGGATGGAGCGTTGTAGCACTGACAGGGGCAGTTGTTAAAGCCCATAAGAGTCCTTCATTAGACCGCCTGAAGAAAAGTGACATTTTTGGCTTTAAGGAAAAGCTGTTTGTTTAGTCTGCTGCGAGCTGTAAATTTGGTAAACTTCAGGTTTATAGAAGCTATCCAATCTCTCTAGCAGACTTACCTGCTATTACAGTTATTTTAAAGCTTTAATAACAAATATTGTCTTACACATTTAGATTTTAAAAACATAGCGGCAAACTAAACGGACAGCTTTTATTTTGACTTATCTTTGTGCGTTTGCTTTATTGCTGTGTGAAACGAGAGAGCAGTGGATGAGAGCAGCTGAAAAGATTATTTTCTTCACGTTTGTTGAGCAGTCAGTCCAGAAAAGACTGTCACAATCACGGCAGGTAATAATCCAACCAATGACGAGTGCTGCTCCTGTTAACTGAAGAAAAACATTTTTGTTTTAATGCGCCTGCTTTCACCGCCTCAGAGAAATGAGGCTGAAGATCAACCAGAAATTACACACATGATCTGTGTCCGTCTTATTGTTGGTTTATTATCAACTTTTCTGTTGAGACAGCAGATTACAACATTAGCATTAATCATTTTTAATCACTCACATGCTGCTAACTGATACAGACTGCAGTTTTTAGCCACATATGTGGAATATGATGATCATTGCCACCTTCTACGATACAGTCTTATCAGAATACTTCACTCATGATATGACAATTTAAATTTTTAAAAATATTTTGCGATGAGTATTGCAATAACACATACTCTACTTTTTCACATTTTGTCAGCTGCATTCTTTCAACACATTTGAAAAAACCCCCGATCACATTCTTTTAACTAATTTTTTTCAGTGATGTCCTCAAAGTTTAACTTAGCCAGTATCTGTTTTATCCTATAAGATAAAGTTATCACACTTAAGCTGTTTTCTTTCTTTCTTTCTTTCTTTCTTTCTTTCTTTCTTTTCTTCTTCTTCTTCTTCTTCTTCTTCTTCTTCTTCTTCTTCTTCTTCTTCTTCTTCTTCTTCTTCTTCTTCTTCTTCTTCTTCTTCTTCTTCTTCTTCTTCTTCTTCTTCTTCTTCTTCTTCTTCTTCTTCTTCTTCTTCTTCTTCTTCTTCTTCTTCTTCTTCTTCTTCTTCTTCTTCTTTTTTTTTTTTTTCTCTGCAAAAATTCGACTGTCATGACAACCTGCCATAAATGCTGCCAGACAAAGTCTGTGTGCTCTGTCTGCTATTGAATGGGGTCAAGTAGGCAATTAACTGTGATAAACCATTGACAAGCACATATCTGCTGCTCTCTACATAGACAGAAATTCACATTTAATTAATACATTTCCACTCTGCAACCTTGCTGTTCTATAGGCATATAAACCAGAATACAACTAGCTGGCAGCCTGTTGTGTTGAGTCCCCTCGAATCCTGGTCATTGACAAAGACTCATTTAGACTCATGGCAACTTGTTGGCAATCTGTCTCATTTATGAATTAGCAATTATTTGAAAGCTTCCAACAATTTTTCTGAGTTACTGCAGTCTGTCAAAGTTGCAACTTTGACAGTTTGTTGGTATTAAGATTGCCTCCTATCTGGAAATCTGTGCAATCGCCCTGCCATCATAAGTGGTCATGAGAGTGCAACAGCATCAAGCTCTGGGCAAACATTTTGTTACCACGAGTCTTAATCTGTTGCAGAATGTGAAAAAATTCAATACAATGATTTCTTTCTTTCTTTGTTTCTTTATTTGATTGGCCCAGATTATTGTGTTTCATTACAATACAGATTTTTGGTGTCTCTGTATAGATACAATACCACCATAACAAAATATTGCAATGCTACTATGTATCTTTTTAAAAAAATACCCCTAATAAAAATTGTCAAAAGAGGTTAAAAGTTCACTTTTTTTGTGTGCCCCACAAGCAGCAAATGTAGCAGGTGTTAAAGATAGAAAACTGTTTACTTTCTATGGATGCACCTGTTGTTTTCAACATAACTGCATGATTGTTCTATGCTGGGATGCACCATCACACACGTACATTTTTTTTTTTTTAAATTTTATTTTATTTTTAAAAGTGAGAAAAAACCATAATGTTAAAATTCAGTCCTACAAGCATGAGTGCTGGTAAACCCATAAAAGCACGAGATAAACATCAGCACTGTCATCAGTAAATGTCAGTATCCACAGGCAGCAGGAAATGGAAAATCCTTTATTGAATGGGAATATAAAATACAAAATTTGACCTTGACAAATGCAACCGTTCAATAAAAACAACAGCACAAAAGAACAATTACACATTTTATTTAAATAACTGGCTAAATATTAAAGCCTGCATTGTTTAATGCAAAAATGGCCAAAACATGGCCAAACTGTCGACTAAACAAACAGCTGCTAAATATGAATCAAAGCCACGTTGTGTAATCGAGGCCTATAAAGTAGATGGGTCTAATTCGCCGGTTGTTTCTGTTATGAGTTTCAGAGCTTTTTGTGTTACTGTATTTGTATTATTGCTAATTGATAGCTTTTCTTGTACATTGGTGTGACATACTTTCAATGTGTCAGAACAAGTTGACGTTTGATTTTTCACATTTTGTCATCACGACTGTCTGAAGTGTCTGAAATTAGAATAGTGGCCTCCGTACATGTCATTAAGCACAGATTGAAATGGTTTGAACAACAGCATATTGTCAGTTTTGCCATTACAATTTTAAGAGAAACAGCAACGTGTTGGTAGTTTAAATTAGTGTAAATTAAGTCTGTACGAGGAAAATATCCACACATGCACCGATTGTTATTCTGTCCATATACAAGCATTAAAAACAATTTGTGTGAAAAATCAGATTTAATAACGCAACTGTCAGACACTACCTCCTGACTCCTTTGTCTTACACATGTACCAGCTGATGATACGCTGATAAACATCCGTTGTTGACTCAGACTTGTTTGTCCCTTCTGCCCCCCTGTAGCTTACTTGGTGACACAGAGACTTCTCCCTGAGGAGCCAAGAAGCAGACGGCTCATGACTTCTGACCAGGACACGAAAGTTGTAGCTGAACCACAGGTGCAGCAAGTACAAGAGGCAAAAGAGAACTCTCATTTGGTGAGTGTAACGTGCAAACACTCATGTTTTTCAGTTGAGCTTTACACCACTGTGCTGTTTTTACTGGAGCCACCTGCTCGGTTTGTTGTAGTTCAATACTGTTCCAGCATGTGTTGAGCTTGTATGCAAACACAGTCATTCAGGGAGTTGTAGCTGCACTTAAACTGAACAAAAAAGGTTGGAACTGATCCTGTTTTTGGTCTGGATACCCTTTAGCTGAAGAGCCAGGCATATTTCTTTGGATCTTTGGCCCTACAAAGGCGTGATTGCTGACTTTCAGCAGTCACTATTGTTGAGCGCAGAAATTTACATGCAAATGTAAGCAAACTTGGATCAGTTCTTGGCAGCAACTTGAGCAGCGCTGTAGACGGTGACTACAATGAAAGATTTTTAAAAACAAGAAAGAAACTGAGGTGGAGCTTAGAGTAGAAGGAGAAGGAGGGGTACACAGTAACACGCTGACCTGGCCCGTGTTCCTGTTCCTCTAAGTCAATAAAGTTGTTACACGAATGAACCGTACAGAAACAATTTGGTTTATGTTGTTTCCAGTTCATTAAAATAATCCATTTGACTGATGGAAAACATGGCGCACAGTTTTTGGTTGCATCAGGGACATTTTCACACTGGTTTTCAGACAAAGTTTGATGTCTGTGTTAAGGATACACAGCAGCTTTTCATTAATATTCAACAAAAATGTCTTAACGAGGGCACAGTACTAAAGCAAATACATTAGGGCTGTAAATGCATATTCTTCGTATGATTATATATTTGAGTGAGTCTTTGTAAAACAGATGTTTAAATGTGAAAATAATAGATTGTGGGGTAAACATAGATTTGAGCAGAGCCTTACCAGCTGGAGAGAGAAATTATTTTGTCCTTTAAACAGTGTCATAAGTCATAAAACTTTTTTAAATTTATTTATTAAGTTTTTTGTTCTATTAACTGTTTTATGCTGATTTTTATGTGTAAATAACAGTTAATTACTGCATGAACAAGCCTAATGATTGGACCCTTACATCTGATCTACAAACTGGCTCAGACCTGGAAATCACAATAGTTTGATTCTGTGTGGAGGTTTTGGATTCAATAATGGAGCCTTTACAGCTTTGACAGCATTTAATTAATAAAATTATTTTTGATGATGTAAGATCACTTTTCTTCAGGCCATATTTATCTTTTTTTGTAGCTTTTATTTTATTTGCCTTGTTTATCCATGTAAAGCACCTACACAAATGCTGAAATTAAAAATTAGCCAAAAACAAACACAAAAAATCAAGTTCATGTACATTTGAACAGTCCCAGGCCAGTGCAAGTCTGCCTCTAAGCAATTTATTCAAAATCCTTTATTTTAAGTCCTTTCTTTACTTTGTATGACAACCCTTTGTCCCAGTCTTGGAGAAAGTTTTTTTTTTTTTCCTGTCTGAGCTTTCACATCAACAGAATCTCCTCAACAGCAAACACCTCATTCTGTAGCTTGGTGTTTCAATCCTTAGTCAGTGTTTGGTGATAATTTTCTTTGCTGGTGTCAGATATGTCCTTACGATATACGTCCCTTATATGACAACTCAAGTATAGGATCTGAAATGATCTTGGAATCATATATTTCAGAGTCTTTCACCAAGCTTACCTAAAGCTGAATAAATCCCAGTTTTATTTTCCCAAATGTGAGTGTGGTTTGGTTCCATATGACCACATTTTCATAATTTCCAGCATGGCTGTTTAGTGTTTGTCTGTTTGCTTGTAATTTGGAGCATTAAAGTTAACAATCTGGTTCTTCCAACTAAATTCCCTCAATTTCAGTGATTGTGTTGTTGATGTGGTATCAGATCTCTTCTGGGATTTCTTCATCCAGCTCCCGTTTGAATTTATTTTTCATATATAAGGTTATAATGTATGTCAGATGACAGACACTAGTGTGGGAACTGTTTCTTGGTAAGATGTTCCAAGTGTCTTTATAACAGGATGCATTTTAGCCTAATTTATCTTTATGCCATTTATGTTGTAATCCCATATCATGGTTTTGTACACAAAGCCATGTTTATAATTTTTAATTGTAGGATTTTATATGTGATGTCCAGATCACAATCCTTATAGTTTGTGTTGGAATAAGTGAAAAACCTCTGCATTGCCGCAGACAGCCTGTAATAGTTTCTATGCCCTTAGAAACCAATGACATCATAATAGATTTTACCTGAATATAAATACTATACAATCTGTATTTTATATTAAAGTGCTGCCGTGCACTACTTTAGAGTTGTTCTATAATGGGCGTAGCAGTAAAGATACTCTAAAGGTCAGTATTCATGTCGCATTTTCATAATGTCACATGAGTTGTCACAGTGAATTATCTTTTGTGGGGATGGCTTTGGGGCTGTACCATAACATAAATTCTCAAAGTATCGAAATCTAAAAAACAAAAACCTCTTTTTCGTATGTAACAATGGAAATAAATATAATTTAATTTTAAATCTTGGAATATTCAGTTTTTATTTCTGGACTTTGGATTACCTGTCACATTTATTTATCTCTATGGATGTATTTCATGGTAAATCAGCCAGAGAAAGTTTAAGTTTCTCCAGCAACAGCCTGCCTACATTAAACTACGTTGGGGGGGGGGGGGTGTATTTTAAACCAGCCAAAATAGCATCATAGCTGCCACAGCCTGCTTTTCACTGCAGCTGATTTCCCACACTGATTGCATATAATAGATGACTGTTCAATAAAGAATCGGGAGGCAAAGAAAAAGGCAACTCTTGTAACTAAATAACCATGACCTGTTTTTGTTTCTCACTTTTCATGGGCCTGTAGCAGTCCTATTGATCATAGCTGTGACATTTTATTTCTCGTTGAAGCGTGAAGGCCAGACACATCAAAGTTTGAGTCCTGTCTTTAGGTAACATGTTATTTTTTTTTTTAGTAAAATGACTGAGTGGGTCTGACTACACTGTTTTTCTATGACAGATGCTTTGAAATGTTCTAATGTAATAATCATGGTTTTCATTTTTACACAAAAGGGTTAGAAAACTAATTTAAAAGTCCTCATCGGTTTAAAACTCGGGATTGAGTCTTAAGTGGCTTTCCTGCTTAATATTTGTAAGTTAAAAAATAACACAGTATAAACAGATGTGGTTTCTTCTTTTTAAACACAGAGAAATATCTCAAGTTCTCTACACGTTGTATATTAAAGATGAATCACACCGATCAGTCAGTTTCGTTCTGTGGTCTGCACTGACTGAGCCGGTGCAACGTGTGAAGTGTCATTAACGTACATCTGGGTGTGTCTGAAATTGCAGAAGGTCACCGTGGGTGTCAAGCAGACATTTCCATTATCCGAGTTCAAGTCAAGCATAATCTTTGTTTGCCTCACAAAGAGTATGCTTCCCATTAGTACTGTTTTGGAAAATCTTCCGAGGGAGGTGGCACCAGGATTTGTGGCCTCTTAAAGCCTTCCATCATACAGAATAAACAGTTGCATCTTGTTGCAGTCATCGGTCGTTTTGCTCTTTTCACACGAGGTTAGGAAATGTAAATTAAACACACAGTTTAAAAATAACACATTAGCTCTCTGCTTGAATTTTTCCCCCCCAGATCTCCCACAATATTGTCTATTGGGACAACCCTATGGCACACAATATTTGTGAACTAATAACTCCACGTTAATAAAATATACCGCTGAACAACCTGCTGGGTAATGTTAGTTCGCCTGGTAGCCTAAACAGTCTGTGCTAACAGCTGTGAAAGGCTCCATCCATCACAAGGTAGATGTGACAATGTAGAATGATATGGAGAGCAGAGATACTTTAAATCAGCCTCAATGCCCGGTGTCCTGCAGGTTTTAGATCTCACCCTGGATTAACACGCCTGAATCAAACGAGTAGTTCATTACCAGGCCTCTGGATAACTTCATGACATGTTGAGGAGGTAATTTAGTCATTTAAATCAGCTGTGTCGGATCAAGGACACATCTAAAACCTGCAGAACACCGGCCCTTGAGGCCTGGAGTCTCCCCCCCCCCCCACTCCTGCTATAAATCAACCTATAAGAGGTTTGTTTTTTTTTTTTGTTTTTTTAAATCCCGGGCAGGGCAGTTGCTCCACGCAGAGCATCTGGGGACCCGAGTGTTGTGCTACGAAGCAAGATCAGTGGGTTCATGAAGTATGTAGAGCTTCTCTAAAGGTGGACTTCACTCAATCATTATAGCAGCTAATGCTGAACACAACCAAGTCATGATTAGGGATGGGTATTGATAAGATTTTCACGATTCGGATTCCATTTTCGATTCTGTTTAACGATTCGATTCTTTATCGATTCTTTTTAAAAAAGGAGAACACTAAGGTCGATTAGCTTAGAACTTTGTTTTATATCTGCTCTTTGAACAAGAGAGAAATTTAGGAGTAACATGGCCTTACAAACCCAACAGTGAGATCTTAAAAGATCCAGCCTACGGCTCTACAATGGGGTGTCACAGGGTCCCCAGGAAAAAAAAAAATGTAAATGTAAAATAATAAAATGAATATTCTTCTGTGGCAATAACAAAGTATAACATCAATTATTCTGTAGCAATTACACAAGAATATCCAGTAATGTCCCTGCCTACAATTAAACACATTCACTTACCGAAAATCGGGGCATCTGCTGTGGCAAATGGGTTCAAGCCTTTTACCACAAACTTAGTCTCTGCTCTGTGACATTCGTCTATCCTGGCCTGAAAGGAGACGCTACCGGTAGACTGCAGCGAGAACTGCCAGCATCTGAGCCAGACTCTGTCTGTCTCTCTCATCATGGTCACCTAAATGCACAGTAATGGTTTTGTAATGAGGCAGATCGCGCTAAAAACACGACATTCATTTAAGGTCATCGCGGGTTTTGTGAGCAAATGCTTTTGCATATTCGTAGTGTTTCGTTTAAGGGAGAAAGCATCTACTTTGCAAGTATTGCAAGTTGCCCTGTTGTCATCCGTTCTCGCAAAGTATAACCAAACTTTTGAGCGTTTGAGCTTAGGCACCGTGTTTCCTGCCAGGTAAATGACGCTCCGCAACGTGGTGACGTCATTCGGGGCGACTGGAATCGATAAAGGAATCGTTTGCAAAAATGGCAAAAAATTCCAAGGAATTGAAACAGTGGGAACTGGTTCTCAACAAGAACCGGGTTTCAATACCCATCCCTAGTCACGATGAGTTTTTTTTTTTAAAGTCGCCTAACAGCAACATATCTTCTCAAGTCTTTATGCTTAAAGTGTAATATTGATTCTCAGCTCGGCAACCTGTTGAGCCAGACCTCACTAACACCTCTAGATGAAGGCCAGCACTAGAGCTGCAGCACTGCAAGCTGCATGTGTCACATCGTCCCTGGAATTTGCATGTAGCTAGGTGTTGATGTAGAAAATGTGTAAATGTTTTTATGCTTGGTCCTTGTCTGTTGCCCAGTATTAACACTTCATGAACTGCAGCTACGAGAACACAGGTTGGAAAGTAATTATTTTAATTTGTAGGTTTTCACTGAGAATAATTAATCAATAAACTTTATTTCACTTTGATTTGGTCTAAAACTGAAGTAGTTTTTCTTTGCTGCAAGAAAGACACATGCTGTCACCTTTTGCTGTTTATTTCAAAGCTTTTTAAAGATCACTTGTCTTACTGCTGACATCTGTGTTTGGAGTAGACCATGTTAAGCTTTTGTTTTTGTTTGTTTGTGGAAGTCGTGTTTGACCACCACCAAATTGATAGAGTAAATAAACATCGGAAATCCAAAAAGGCTTATAAGGATCCATATTGACTTTTATATTGGTGTGTACGTAAACTGAATTGTGGAAAAACTGCATCTCTTTTCATTATACTTCAACAGTACTTATGTTTGACAGTACTAATAGTCCACCAGCATGGTTATTTTCACCCTGAAATGCTGCCACTCTGCTCCTTATTTATATGCTAATTATTTTTCATTGAAAACCTTTGGACGTGCATTCAAAAAATACATTTCAAATTTAAACACAAAATGTAACTGGACCTAATCTTTTTCCATTTCTGATCACTTAACATTGACTGTTCCACAAGCCTTTCGGATCAGGAAGTGAGAATGAAAGCATCCCAGATTTAAAGCCTGCTGCAAAGGAGGAATACTGCCAGAGCTAAAGTGGTTATTCCTGTGTGTCTTCCTTTTATCGGTGACTCTGCATATTAGCCCTCAATCTTGTCCCCAGAGATTCCTCAGTTCATCTGCACGACCTCTATGCTTTCGTAGGGAACTTCACAGCTCTGCAGGTTTGATTGACAGCAACACATGCGAGCCTGTTGGGGCTAAATGTGGTCACTGGGGTGGGATATTACAGCAGGCTCTGACCAAATACTGGTAAATTCTGGCTGTGACAGTAAATACGCCTTCTCTGTCGTCCACTTAACCAGCTGCTGCTTTTCTCAGGCCAGACGTGTCTGGTTAGACTGAAGGTGGGCGGTGAGGTGTAGTAGCTGTGAAAGCTAGATTTAAAAACATAAGTTTCCTATTCCTCCCCCGGTTGGGTCGAACTGTTTTCCTGAGAAGCGTTTGTGCCACTTTTCTGGTGTGGTGTCTGGCTCTCTTGGCTGGTGGTGCTACACGATTATTGGTTGTATTAGGGTTGGGCAGTGTGGTCCAAAAATAACATTTTAGTGCTTGTATCCTCAATGCAGGCAGAGATGTACAGTGGGGCAAAAAAGTATTTAGTCAGCCACCGATTGTGCAAGTTCCCCCACTTAAAATGATGACAGAGGTCAGTAATTTGCACCAGAGGTACACTTCAACTGTGAGAGACAGAATGTGAAAAAAAAAATCCATGAATTCACATGGTAGGATTTGTAAAGAATTTATTCGTAAATTAGGGTGGAAAATAAGTATTTGGTCACCTCAAACAAGGAAAATCTCTGGCTCTCACAGACCTGTAACGTCTTCTGTAAGAAGCTTTTCTGTCCCCCACTCGTTACCTGTATGAATGGCACCTGTTTGAACTCATCATCTGTATAAAAGACACCTGTCCACAGCCTCAAACAGTCAGACTCCAAACTCCGCCATGGCCAAGACCAAAGAGCTTTCGAAGGACACCAGGAAAAGTATTGTAGACCTGCACCAGACTGGGAAGAGTGAATCTACAATAGGCAAGCAGCTTGGTGTGAAAAAATCAACTGTGGGAGCAATCATCAGAAAATGGAAGACATACAAGACCACTGATAATCTCCCTCGATCTGGGGCTTCACGCAAGATCTCATCCCGTGGGGTCAAAATGATCATGAGAACGGTGAGCAAAGATCCCAGAACCACACGGGGGGACCTGGTGAATGACCTGCAGAGAGCTGGGACCAAAGTAACAAAGGTCACCATCAGTAACACACTACAACGGCAGGGAATCAAATCCCGCAGTGCCAGACGTGTTCCGCTGCTGAAGCCAGTGCATGTCCAGGCCCGTCTGAAGTTTGCCAGAGAGCACATGGATGATACAGCAGAGGATTGGGAGAATGTCATGTGGTCAGATAAACCAAAGTAGAACTTTTTGGTATAAACTCAACTCGTCGTGTTTGGAGGACGAAGAATACTGAGTTGCATCCCAAGAACACCATACCTACTGTGAAGCATGGGGGTGGAAACATCATGCTATGGGGTTGTTTTTCTGCCAAGGGGACAGGACGACTGATCCGTGTTAAGGACAGAATGAATGGGGCCATGTATCGTGAGATTTTGAGCCAAAACCTCCTTCCATCAGTGAGAACTTTGAAGATGAAACGAGGCTGGGTCTTCCAACATGACAATGATCCAAAACACACCGCCCGGGCAACAAAGGAGTGGCTCCGTAAGAAGCATTTGAAAGTCCTGGAGTGGCCTAGCCAGTCTCCAGACCTCAACCCCATAGAAAATCTGTGGCGGGAGTTGAAAGTCCGTGTTGCTCGGCGACAGCCCCAAAACACCACTGCTCTCGAGAAGATCTGCATGGAGGAATGGGCCAAAATACCAGCTACTGTGTGTGCAAACCTGGTAAAGACCTATAGTAAACGTTTGACCTCTGTTATTGCCAACAAAGGTTATGTTACAAAGTATTGAGTTGTATTTTTGTTATTGACCAAATACTTATTTTCCACCCTGATTTACGAATAAATTCTTTACAAATCCTACCATGTGAATTCATGTTTTTTTTTTTTTTTTCTTTCACATTCTGTCTCTCACAGTTGAAGTGTACCTCTGGTGCAAATTACTGACCTCTGTCATCATTTTAGGTGGGGGAACTTGCACAATCAGTGGCTGACTAAATACTTTTTTGCCCCACTGTATATTGGTATTTATCATGAAAGCAACAAGTGAGATGTTGCAGCACTTTTTGATGAGGCGTTTTTCATTTAGTATAACAAATGGAGTTTCAGTTCAGTTCTATTTATACAGCACCAAATCACAATGGTAGTCACCTCAGGGCACTTTGTATTATAAGGTAAAGACCCAACAATAATTACACCAAGACCCGAACAATCAAGTGACTCCCTTTGAGCAAGCACGTGGCGACATTGGGGAGGAAACGCTCCCTTTTAGCAAAAAGAAACCTGCTGCAGAACCAGGCTCCAGGAGGAGCAGCCATCTGCTCCGGTTTGAGCTGGGTTCTCAATCAATGTTGGCCTACAACAATTATTAAAAAAGGATAATGATGATAAAAATGTTAATTGTGCTACATTTATTCATGCTATTTATTTTTGCTACTAACTTAACACCCAGATTTGTCAGTTACAATTTTGGCTTCCTACTATTATGAAAACAAAACCTGGAAAGTCTTGTGATCAGTCACACCTGTTTCCTTAAACACAAAGTGCTTTTTGAGGGCATTTTTTTTTTTTTTTTTTTTTTTTTTAAATTATATCCAAGCGCTGCGGTTTGAAGCTGAGTGTTTCTAGTGTTGGTTCCTGGGCTTTAAGCCACTCCCCTGATATGAGTGTATCTCATGCTCGTTTGTGTTTTTAAAAGGGAAAACACATTCTTACACTCGCTGTTTCTTAATGGTAATTCTTACTGTAGCAGAAACTGGAATTTCCTCAGTGCAGTGAAGCATAGCTGCTGCTGGTACAGTGCAGGTGAAATATGGGGACTTGACCTGAGAACAAGCATTCACAGGGGTTGACTCCTCAGGTTGGGCTTCAGTCAACCTCCTCAAAAAGGAAAGAATGCACAATTGAGGAAATGGGCAGAAAGTGAGCGGATGGCCTTGAGGCGAAGAAAAGTTATTTTTCCCGTGTGCTCCAAAATTAGGAAATGGAAAGAGCCTGCTGGGTGTTTGTTTTTTTTTTTTTTTTTCCCCCACTGTCATTTACAGATGCACATGATTAGAAAGTAGATTGGCAGTGAAAAGGAAAGAGCAAACTATCCTCATGGTTGGGTAGGTCTCAGGTGGGATTCGTTGTGGGAAAAGTGGTCAGAGAAGAAAAATACAGCTCTCAGTTAAATCCACACAGTTCAGCATATCAAGGTTACTGAGCAAAGAGAGAGCACCACATCATATAACGCACAAGAGCTGTAGTTTAGGCCAGGTTACTTTCACATTTATATAATGAGCATTTAAAAGGACCGTAGACTCTACATGACCCAGCTGCTACCAGCTAATTCAGTTTTGAACAAAGGTTTGAATCTAAAGCTTGTGAAACTGTTGAGCCCACAGGAAGTAAAACTTGATCGTCAACCAACATAAAAAAACAAAAGTGTTAACAGTTACTTCCTCAGAATTCAGATTGAACTGCGGGTTAGTCTGCACACTCATTTCTGTCAGATATGAATAAAATTCCGCAACAATTAATCATGCAGTTTGTATCTTTGTAATCTCAAAAAACACTTACTACTGGGCTATGCAGTTATATTAAGGCATGCTTTGTAAATACGATTAAATAATTAATTAAACGTGTTGATAATTCAGTAATGATTGACCCTGTGCACGAGAAAATGCTAACTTCCTGGTTTGAGACCGGATGTAGGGTTGTACATTTCCGGTAGCTTTACTTGGCGGTCAATCGCTACTGCGAAGATATACTCCAAAATCATGTCCAAAACTCGAAAACGGAAAGATCGCGTTAAGTTACAAAGAGCAGAAGGTGGGAACACTCACCACTGTTGTGTCATAAAAAATCTAATGATCAATTTTGACGTTTAAACAGTTTAGATCGATCAGTTGTTTACATCACTCAACACAAGCAGAACTGCATTACTGCAGCAGAAGACACATCATCCACATTCAGAAGCACATCTCTGTATAGTGACTGGTCTCATGATTTAAACAGGCAAATGTTCAGCATTCAAACTACAGGTGAACAATAGTCAAACCAGATGTTTCCCCCATAATGTCAAGATCAGCTAGTCAAGTACACACCTACACAGCATGTTAACAAACCGAGAAAAAAAGCCACACAAAAAATGAATGATTGCTGGTAAGGGTTTCTATACATTGGTATTTACGAAGGGTATGTTGTGACTTACCTTCAAAATTACAGCGGTCCCTCGCTAATAATGCGGTTCACCTTTCACCTCACTGTTTCGCAGATTTTTTTTAGTGCAAGTTTGCATGCTTATTTTATTTTTTTTTTTTAAACGTCACATTGTGTCCTGTGCCCTGATCGCTGCAGACGATCTCCTCCGTGACGTCTCTCTTGGGACAGTACAGAGTCGCTGCATCGATCGATAGCAGTGTGACTCTGAAGTGCAGTACTGTATGTCCACGATGTCCACCAAACGTTTTGCACCGTCAAAAAATAAAATCGGCTACTTGATTTCACCTATCGCTGGTTATTTTTAGAACCTAACACCCGAGGGACAGCTGAGAAATATAACATTTGAATCCCTTTTCTCTTTTGCTTTGAGGCGCAGGGAAAAAATATCAACCAGTCGATGAAAATCATTTACAGATATATTGGGTAAATGCCCAAGACATCTATAGAAATGTAAATCGCCGCTTGATTCATTCATTTGCTTAACTTGTTTTGGACCGTAAACAAGGCGCTAATAGGACACCGGAAACAAAACTCCCCACAGGAGTTTCCACACCGGAAGTAGCATATGCTACCGTGCACATAGTCTATTCATTTAAATATAAATTGATTTTACTTGAAACTTGTTTCTCTAATTATTTCATGGTTGCGGTGCTACATTGCATCTTGAATTTGGTTTACTTGTCAATCTAATCCATTAAATTCAGGGACGGGTCTAAGAACCATGTAGTCTAAAAAAATGCTTTGGTTTGAAGTTAGCTTTGGCTCACAACTTGGTCAGAGATCTCAACAAATGCTGGTGTGCTTTTGCAAATGAACTTTTTGGCAACGGTACCATTTTAAAACTGGACTTAGATTTTAGGGTGCTTGACATTCATTCTGGGATACCTGGCTGCCCCACATTAGCCTCAACTTGCTGTGCAGGGAAACTGCTCATCTTGGGGTCCTGTGGATGGATGAATATTTGGTATTTTAAGTAATTATGCGTTTAATTGTGTATTAATTTTATTTCCATTTTAATTCACACATTATTTTCTGTATTTATTTAATTTTGGCACTCCTATCACTCCATACGGTAAGTTTAAAATTGTAACAGTAAAACACCAAATTGTAAATATAATTGTAGTAAAATAGCACTCAGTTTTATGGATAATAATGTGCAAGCCATTTGGTGCTACCAGAATTGTGTTGTTCCTTATTCACACGCATGCGTTCACACAGAGACGGAGTGATACACCATATGCTTTGCACATATGTGTCAGAAACACACCAGAAATTGAGCGTGACCCATTTTTAGCTGTGCATGTTAAATCAAATCAATTATGGACACAAGCTGGAAAGAAAGTGAGCCTGACGGGAATCTTCACAAATTTTTTTTATTTTATTTTATTTTTTTTAGTGGGTCATACGACAGAGAGAAGCTGCAGTTTCACTGCATATGCAGGTATGAAAATGCTCTGTGTATGAATGCAGATGTAATCAAAACTGTGGGGACAGAAATGCAGACTAGTTTTTAAGGAGTTATCCAGCTTTGGAAACCGAAGGGGATGTACTCAAAAAGTGTAAATGTAGTTTAGCAACTGGGTAGCCATATCAAAAGATTTCAGATCCTCATTCTTAAATCTGTTGCCAAAGCAGGGAAATGCCACCAATACACAGACACCACACCACTGCTTTTCTCACCACTGTCCAGCCTCGTCAACAAATCTCTTAGATCAGTCTTTTACGACTTGGCTTGCCTTTGAGTTATCGTCTTAAAGAACCACGGTTCTTATACAAATGTGACTAATAATATAATGCTGTTAGTTTTGTTTTCCTCTGGAAGAAGGTTGCAGCGTTAAAGTGAGAAGAGCTAAATGGCTCGTTTCTGAGAGAACTTAAATAAATAGAATAAATAGAACTTAAAGGCAAAGAATAAGCTTGCATTAGATGAGAAGTTCAGAAACTTGCTGTAATAAGCACAATTGCCATTTCTTCTAAAGAAATGTTTTAATTCTAACTGAGCCACAGTTTGCTGACTTCTGGTTAAAAGTTACCTCAGCAACCCCCAACACTCGAACCAAGCACAGTAGAAGGTAAAATATATGTTTAGTTATTAAGCATAGATTTAAATTTTAAAAAAAAATTAGCATAATTAAGGTAAAATATCTAAAAATCAAGAAAGCTAAATAAACAAAATAAGGTATCTTTATAAAAACGGCACAGCAAATATCAGATGATGTTACAGTAAAGTGTAGTGACGATACAAATAAACTGTTAGGGATCATACAAAGCTCCTCTAGTCTAAGAATAAACATAGCATCAGTTAAGTTTAAGCCAGTATCAAGCAGCCCACGTGGACTTATTTTGTAATTTTGACTGTAAAACTACAAAATGCAGTTGACCCTGGTATTCGCAGGGGTTAGGAACCACAACCGCCCGCAAAGAACTGAGAACTGCAAATAATTGAGACGTGGAAAACTTCTTGGCACTACCACAGAAGCTAACATCCACAGTCTTCCTTATCTTCACCTCCTCCTCCTTGATGTACTGGGCGGTACTCTGTTCAACATGAAGGAAAATGAATGGCACTCCTAGATTGGCTGCTTTGCAAACACCAGCCAATAGCGTGTCAAATCAAAAAATCTGTGAATAGGCGAATTTTCCCCAAATAATTTGGAGTTACTTTCCACAGAAAAATCTGCGAATACTGAACTGCGTATAGATGGAGGTCGACTGCAGTCATCTTTCTGGAACCATTTGAATAAAAAGCACACACTGTAAAATCTAGGTTCCCCCGTCTGGTGTTCACACAGTACCTTATGAATGCTTTGTGCTACCATGATACACAGAATATCCCTGTAAAGGGCATCTTCTCGTCTTTCCCAAACTGTTTACATTTTGCCTTTAGAACAAGTGGTAAAGGAGTTTAGAAGGCTTGTAAAATGGTCCTGCTGCCAGACTGATGGTTTCAAAGAAAAATAAAAAAAGGTTAAACTGTTCAAATTTGTCTAAATAATGACCTGGGGGGAAAACAACTAATCTGTAGTTGCTAAATTAGTCTAATATTGTAGAAAATGCTGTTAAGGATGATGCATGTTGTAGTATTTGTGATGTGCTCATCTGGCCCATCTGGTCTCCCCAGATCTGTCTGTCAGAGAGGAAAGAGGAGCCTCCGGTCTGCAGACAGACAGATTAGTCCAAATTCAGCTGTTTTTGTTTTCCCTCCCTAAGGACTCTGGTTTGTCTGCTCTGTCTCTCTGTCTGCCTGCCTGCTGGGAGCCCACCTCCATCAAGGAGGGAGAGCAATAAACCCGGTGCTACGTCGGCTGCCCTCCAATGACACGGACTATAACTCATCTCTGTCCACGGTTCGTGATGAATCACATTCTCCTGTTTCCTCCAAAAATACACCCTCAATCAGAAAGGCTGCTAACCTTTCCTTCCTCTGTGAGAGAGGGGAACATTTTAAAATTTTGAAAGGTCAAGCGATGCCCTGGACGTACACTTCCATTGATGTCAGCAGCAGTTTCTATGGCAGCCGCTCGGACAGGAGTGGGAGTTTTACATTGGAGGAAGGATGGATTATTAGCATAGGCGGGGATTTGTCTCTGTCTGGCC
This sequence comes from Rhamphochromis longiceps, assembly GCF_057381845.1. Lineage (NCBI taxonomy): Eukaryota > Metazoa > Chordata > Actinopteri > Cichliformes > Cichlidae > Rhamphochromis > Rhamphochromis longiceps. Next base: position 5,481,130 of record NC_140574.1, read on the forward strand.
AGGCACATCGTGAATGATCTCGTAGTGCCATGTTTGTGAAATACGACTGAGGAACAACATCTCTTGCTGCTCACTTCTTAATCTTGTTGTGTTTTTGTTTCTCTTCCTCCTCCCTTTACTATGTTCAAAAAGAAACCAGTTTGCCCAGCCCTTTATTTTGCAACTTAGCTTGTTAGCAGAATAATATATTAAAGCCAAGGCTCTGGAGGTCTGAATTTGAGTGATGCCTCAGGGTTGATTTAACATGTGGCAGACCGGAGCAGGCATTTCATTTGAGCGCAGGTGTGCGACTCAACGCTGCCTGCACAGCTCCAGCGTTTTGTTTTTTTTTTCCTGGGGAATGACTCAGTGCAACGGCGACAAAACAAAAGCAGAGACGGGTGCTTAACGGGAGCGGGACAGCCAGTCAGCTTCTGCAACGTCAGCCCTGGCCCACCGGGGCAGCCGAGCCTCAGTGCTGTCATCAGATTTGTTGAATCAACCCAGCAGCCTGTATCGGAGGAGGGCAGGCAGAGCGTGGCGGTAGCTGTGATTTGACGAGGATGACTTGGAGAGGGGTGGTGGCAGCCGCTTTGCTCAGACGTTCGCAGGTTAGAGCCTGAGGCAAGCCAATGTCGGTCGGAAGACTTCCTTCCTCTGCCCACCAGTGGACATACTTAGACCTTATCTTTATGTATTAGCCATGGATTGGATGCAGTGGACTCTAATACCACCAGCGGCAGGCAGCGTCTGGCCTGCTGTTCCTCAGGAGTTGAGTGAAACGCTGACTCTGACCACCGCTCTGGGTTATAGCCTCTTAGCCTGTGAGACATGCATGCTGAACTGCCGCTTTGATCCTGTGAGTATTTCCAGCAGACACCAGGGGTTTATTAGCCTGGTTCCTGTCAAAACGATTTTTAGTTTGAGGAGTCTTGTTGTCGATTGAGACTTATGTACAACATGACTGATGAATGCTCGCCTTTCTGATTCTCAGCGTAGACCATTTCGAAGAGTCGAGAAGGCATTACAGAAACATTACAGTGAAACGAGGGGTTCTTTTCTTTTTTTAAATGCGGGGTTTAAATTAGTTGATCGTAAAGCACATTTTGACCAGGAAAATGCTTAGACTTGAGTAAGTCGTGCTTACATGCACAGTCACCCAGCCGAAAGGCCAATTTTGAGCCAGGAGAAATCCCGGAAATAGAAACTTCTTTTCTGGGCAAGTGAATCTGTCATTTAAATGTCTTATTTTATACTTTCCCTGTATTTTTCTTTAGAGTAAGCAAAGGGAAAATTGTTGTAGAAGGCTTTGCAGTATTGGTATTCTCACAAACTGTAATGTGAGTTGAGACATGAAAGATTTTGTGAAGACTTTTTTTTTTTTTACCAAATTACTGTTTGCTATAATATGTCTGGCACATCCACAGTGTTTTATTGGCATATTTTGAAATGTACAGTTCATTGTGCTTATGAATATAAATAAGCAACCTATTTAAAACTGCCTTAAAAAGCAATACATGTGGGGAAAATCGGCTTCTACAGTCTTTGTGCACTTCTCTCTCTTTAGCACTGTTATATTAGCTCGTGTCACTGACAAAATGAGACCCCATAATGTGGGTCACTCATGATGGATTTTAATTGGGTAGAAGGCAAACCCTGATGATTTCCTTAGACACCATCTTGTTGAAATTTTTTATTTTTTTTCCCTTCCCTGTGACCTGGGTGGGTTGATGTCAGCTTGGCTCTTGTGATTGATTTGTAGCAGTTGCAGCGTTTCCTACAGATTCGGTCTTTGATGTTAGCTCATTTGCACTTACACAGGTACAACCATGCTTGCTTCAAATATTTAATTTACTCTGTGACAAATACTGAAGGAATATAATCAGATCAGAGTCTGTGATCACCTGGGTGGACTTCACTTCCACTCGTCTTTGCTGGTGCTGTTGTTCTAACTCTGCTGCGCAAACACGGTGAACTCAACAATATGGTGCATGAAGCAGTTTTCCACCTGCTGCTCTTCTGATTAGAGTGGCCTTCTAGCTCAGAGAGGATCTGCAAAGTGGACTACGGACTGTCGTAGCCAGCTTCAGTCCAACGCAATAGTTTGTTTGAGAGACGGAGAAAATGTCTCACAGGCCGCCACAGCAGGAATGTGGCCAGCGAACCAGAGAGTGGGGAAAAGCAAGACCAAACTTTAAGAATAAGAGTGAGAGGATAGTGGTTTATGTTTTTCATTCAGATGAGTGAACAAGGCAAACATTAGCATATGTGGCTGGTTGGACTACATAAAATCTGTATAGGAAACACTGCTTTGTTGGTGTTCTTTAAATTGCACGGATGAAACATAGGCCACATAAGTCTGTTAGCATGGTTTTAAATATACTTTCAGAACCTGTGAGGTGTATATTTACTAGTAAAAGACAATTCATCGATTACAGTCGTATGATTTATAGTCAAAGTTGATGCCCAAGAAGTTAATGTCATTTCTGATCTTTTTTTAGTAACTACATATACTGATGTGGTGACATACATAAGCTGAAGTTGATTTCTCTAATCGGGCTCTGTTGTTTTGCAGGAATCTGCCAAGGTTTCGGACCTCAACCCCAATGCGAAAGCATGGGCCAACCACATGTTTAGCCTGGACCCCAGCGGGACTGCCGACACCACAACTGCTGCCCTGCAGCCATGGAAGGAAGGCTGCGATAGTTCGGCCGATCCCGGCCCAGAAGGTCATTGATGCACAAAAACTGGCTTCTTATATACTTAGAATCTGACTTTTGGCCACTATAGTGCAAAACAAAGTATAACTGCTCTCCATTTCAGATATATCGAAATAACGCAATACAGAGCATAGATAAGAACATAAAACGTTTCCTGTTTCTAAAACGGTTTATCAGTATAGCACTGAATCATTATTCAGCATTAACAGGAATTTTTCTGCCTATAAATGGTCTTTGTGGCTTATTGTGCATATAACCATGTTTGGTAAATGCATGGCTAAGGCAAAGAGACTGTGTTACCTGACTTAATAGAAGTCTGTGCATTTTTGTGACATTACTAGTGATTTAATAAACCAAAATCTAATTAATCTAACTCCACTTTTTAAACACGCCTTTAGCAGAAGGCCCAAACCCTTTTTATATGCAGGTAAACTCCTAATATGTTAGGCACCATATAAGACAGGGGGTGTCAGACTTGTTATAGATTATGGTCCTCTTTCAAACCCAGTGTTATTTCAAGCTAGGCTAACCTGTAAAACTATTGCATGTTCAACATAATTGCAAAATAATGTTGAACACGTCCCTAAACAGACAGAAGTACATTGTGAAAATATTTACGTGTGGCAGCACAGTGAGAAGTTGGCAGTTTGAGCCCAAGCAGAGCCCTTCTTTAGCATTTTCTTTAGCTAGTGTGGAGTTCAGGTGCAGGTTTGTAATTTCTCACGATTGGACATAGACAACGTAGTAATAGTGCTAGTATTTCATTGAAAAAAAAATGGGATGATTAGACTTAGGCAGTCATTGGTGGGTGAGGTATTAACCGCAGGCTGCATGTTTGACACCCAGAATCTTAAATCTTAATCTTAAATATTAAAAAAAAACAACCAAAGTGCACAAAATTGTTCCAGAGAACGTAGCCGTTAAATACAAAATGATTCTGCGCTGCCTCTAGCACCATTCTTCTGGGCTGTAACAGAGATGAAATTGTGTTGCAAGATATTAACTGAAGTTCAAATAAGTTAACTGCAGTCTTGCATAACACCCATGTTGACCACAAGATGGTACATGGAGTAAGTGTAGTGTTCACCATGACACCAACATAATTCAAGCTAGTGTTCGCTCAGCATTCATATATTACTGTTGTATTTTGCTGACTTGTGCTGACTTGGGTAACTAATAGTTTTTACAAATTTACATTAATGAGAAGTAGTCCGTTTAATGCACGTTGGGCTGATCAGCTGCATGAAAACCTTCTGGTAAAACGCTGCCACCATGTGGTGAAAGTTTTCAATTTTCAGAGGGTCTTTACAAAAAGCACCTTTAAATTGTTGCAGGTAAATACTGGACCTGGAAAAAGTGGAGAATTATAGGTTTTGGTGGTTGTGGCAGCGTGAAGCAGGTGAACATAGCCAGCAGCTAATTTATTAATGTAATGCGGAGAAACTGAAAATAGTATACAGCTAATCTGAAGCTGAGGTGTAGAAAAGAAAGTGAAATGTTGGCATGTAGTCTGCTTGCTAAGTCTGTAATAATCGAGTAGTGACAAACGGCACAGTCTGGTGTAAAAAGCTGCTTTGTCCACTCTGGTTCCCTTTTCCCACCACACAGGAGACACCCCTTTAATCATTCATACTCAATCTAGAATGAGTTATGAATATTCCAGCTCCAGTCACCCGTCTTTCTTTGTAAATGACAGTAATCACTTGCTTCAATGTGCTGAGCCAAGTTTAGCCACAGAGGCAACAAGGACATGGTGGTGAAACAGAAATTATTGATTAGTCTCAGTTTGATGCGCACTGACGTCCTGGCCTACTTCATCTTCCACGTCCGCAAAGACATTTATGGAAAATTTATTACAGAGCACTGCTGATTTAATGCAGTTGGGCCATGCATGTAGTGGTCTGTGACGGAAAATTCACACCACGCCTGCAGTGGTAACAGTGATTTAGTCATGATACTGGCTGGTTCCTCTAATGTCCCCATTCACTGTCAGTATGCTAAACCATTACATGCACATGGAAGCTTATTCTGATTCCTTTGTCGACAAACAAAGACGGACTATTAAAGGTTATGAATTTAAGCCACTTATTATCATTCAACAGCCCTCCTGTCACCTGTTTTTCCTTTTACTTTCATATTGACTTCAAACTTGGGTCCTTCATTTACTGTGGACCCATTGTTTAAACAAAACAAAAAACAACCTGAAAGTTATATGGCAGATGATGAAAAACAGGAACTTATTTTATTTAATGGTTCATCTTTTACTTACTGACCTTGGTGCTGCGTTTCAGACTGTAGGCGATGCCTTTCTCACTTAGAAGGCCGTAAAATGGAAAAAATGAAAATGTAGTTAAAAATTAAAAACGTATGTGCTACGTATCAGCAGTAATGGTTTAGTTAGGGGTTCCCATTCTGTCCCACAGGCCCAATGTTTGACACTCATGGGTTAGCAGTTTTTCTGATGTTTGAGTATTCACCATTATGTTTCACACTTGCCTGATGTGGACGTGACTTCAAAAGTAAAGGTCAAGATTTTCAAATATTCAAATTTGGGGTGGGTGTCATTCGTTGCCTAGACGATGAAACGGTGCTTTCCCCATTATAATCGTTCATATTTTATTAATAAATAACAGCATGGTTTCTGAGACTGCTGGGAGTGATGTGCTAAATTAAGACAGATGACACTCACAGAAGCAGCGTGTGAACGTATTTAGCAAAGGCATGTGGACTCGTAGGCTCCTTCACAAGACCCTTGTCTGGAGGACTCGATCACTTGTCGCTTCTAGTTAGCCACATCTGTGTTTATTTTCACTTTTGCGGTGTGCTTTGTGCTGAAGTTTGAAAGAGTAAGCAGGTCTGAGGATTTGAACAGACGTCCCACAGGCCTAGAGACTGTTTAGTGACCTCATCACAGCTTCCGGCCACTAGAGAATGTGATCCTCAACCAGTTAGCGAGTGGTTGCTGGAGATTGACCATTTAAAAATGGTAATAAATGCTGTTGCAAAACCACCTTGTGATTGTTTTGGTTGCCAGCAGGTTGCTGAAATCACCTGTAGTTTCCATGGAAAACACAAACTTGTCTGGAAATACTTAGATTTTCCTCACCAAGCTTTACTGAAACTTGAAAAGTGGAAAGTAATTGGAAACGTTTCCCTTTAAAGTAAAAGTTGTGCCTCACCAGTACAGCCACCAAGTTCAAAGGATGCAACGTTTACTGAACCTCCCACGGATTACTTCCAATCAGAGAGTTCACTCTCTTAAAAGATTTACTTTTTTATTTTTATCTGTGAAGTGGCCTTTGTGCTGTGCTGTTATGGTCGCTGTTATGCTCCTGCCAAGTCTTTTGTGTTTGAAACGAATCTAAAAGATAAAACGAACCATTTCCCACGGGGGACACGGCTCTGAGTAGATGAACTGTTTTCAGTTTAAGTCACTGTACCGTTCAGTCATGTGCAGAGTATTTCCATAGAGCACCCTGAAGAGAGTTTAGCCAGACCTTAAGGAAAATTGCCGGCACTGTGATTTGATGGAGGTTGCTTAAAACCCTCAAACACAAATTAAGAGGAAAATGCTCTTGAATACGATGGCATTACTAGTCCCACACTGTTTAACCCAGTATTAAAATTTGTCCCAATACTGTTTTAATAAATGGTTATGTGCTTAATTACCTGAATGTAATTTTTCTCTGGTTTTAGTATATTATCATGTTTCATTCTGTTCTGGCACATCTCTCCTTTGTGATCTGTTTTCATTTTAATTTGCTGTTGACTCGACATTGCCTTCATACCCACTTTGTTTTTAATTCAGTGTAAATGAAATCCACAGCACTAATTCTCAGGATTTATTGCTAGGCTTATTGCTACGCTACAGCCAGAAATGGTGTTTGTCTGTAGCACAAAATATACAGTTTCTTTCTTGGTACAGTTTATTTGAGAAACATTTCCAGTAAATGTATTTATCATTGCATAATGGACCAAAAAAAACACTTGTTAGTACTGTTATTAGTACAATATTACCAGTAGTGCAATATTTACATTTATGTTAAGATGGATCATTTGTTTTAAAGGCAATACTTGTTTTGTTTAGATGTAATTAGTGCTGTAGAAAAGGTTTTATTTTGGAATTACATTAGTTTTTTGCCCAGCCTTTAATGATTCATAATTATTCATTATTTAAGTTGCTCACATTATCATTGTGTATTTCTATAAGATCTGTTGTGCTCTAAAAGGAAAAGAGCGTTCAGAATGATGGTCTTTGCATCTTAATCAGGAAAAGGCTGAGTTTATGTGCCAGGCCAGATGCTTCAGATTGCCTCTGGTAATAATGTCCATTTGTCATTGCACAGGTGTATTGTTGCTGAACTGGGACAAGGTTGGAAATTCGGCACTTAGAACTTAAAAAGGACACTGCTCTCAATTCACATTGGAGCTGTTTTCTTGCTTTTCCTTATCTTCTGCTATATATGTTCATATTAATCAAATCAAATTTTCAAATGATGAGAGCATCTGTCATGTAAACAGTGTGAGCCAAACACTCAGACTGATCTAAATACTGAGTATCTACTCTGTATGATATCACCCCCACCCACCTGCTGTTCACACCTTCTGTAGCTGGAGGGGCAGCCAATCAGAACCAACACAGTTTAAAGGTAGGGTGTCCTTAAATGGCTGGTTTTAGAGGTTGAGCTGAGGGGCTGGATCAAGGCCCAGTTTAAGATTCCAATAAACTAATTTGAACTACAAACCATGTAAAATAAATAAATAAAAATAACTACTATTATGCTCATAGCCCCCCTTTTAAACATCTGGTGATATTCTTATGCCTTTAATCATTATCATAATGCCCATTGTTGATTGTCACAGGCTATGAAGCCAGTGAAGACAAGGCTTACAAGGAGCCCCTTCTAACCGACCCAGATGAGCCTCCACCGGTACCAGTAATGCTGGCTGAGCCAGCCGCCGTCACTCTGGAGTGCTCCGAGTCAGCCTACACAGAATACCCCAAGCCTGGGCAGCCAGGGCACACAGGTGGGCTGGTTAGTGATTGGTTGTTAGTCAGAGGAGGCTCTGAAGTAGTTGTGTATCAGCGGTGTTTATCCACATGTCTACACATGGATACTTTTGTGCTGATTTTTGATGGGGCGGCGTGGACACCCAAGTTTGTAAACAAAGTAACTTGACGATGTCCACATTTATACCACAGGCACGGCTATTAGAAGGCTTTTAAGGATTTTAAGTGTGTTGGCCTCGTCAATCACACGGGGATCTAAATAAGTTTGATTTCACCTGATCTTGGATAACTCAAGGTTAGAATGAACTACAACCAAACACAGTCGGCTAATGTGGTCGAATATTAAGGGACAGTCTGTCCTCGGGCAGTAGATTTATTTTTGAAGGAGAACAGTGACCGCTTGAGAGGTATTTGTTTTATGTGTTATTTATTGCATCATTAAAATGTCATTGACCTGTTCCAGACACGATCTGCTACGAGACATTTATCTTTTTAAGTGCCCTCTGCTTGAAAGAAGTGTTGACAAAAACAACGAGGCTAAGGGAGGAATGGGTGGTATTAAGATGACTGTGATTATACAACCGTGTAGGAGTAGGTTTCTTAGCGCCCGTGCCATTGCTTCCAACACATTAAATTAGCTTGCATGAGTATTTGCTGTGTGTAAATACGACACTTTTGGTGCTTTTCTTCTTTCTTTTTTTCCTTCTCCATATTTTACAACCCTCTCCACCCACATCCCATTTCATTGTCTGGATAGTGTTTAGAGGATTAGACATAAGCTTAGTTGCTCCTTATTTTACCAAAATCTTTATCCTCTATCAACAGGCAGTGATCCCCAGCCTGACAACCCCCAGGAGGGCTTGAGGGAGCACCTGAAGAAGACCCTGGAGTTCTGTCTTTCCCGGTGAGCCAGTAGCTTCATATCACAGTACAGCCCAGAATTTTATGCTTTTCTTTGAATGTAGGGACATCTCCTTCACTAAGCCTCGAACTGTCCATGAGAAACTGGCGTACTGTGCTGAAATCTCAGCCCATCTACTTCAATCATTGCTCAGCAGCTGTTTCATACTTGCTAATGGAGAAAAGCACTTAGATTAAGATCTGGAAGGAAAAACATCTACTTGAAAGTGATTAACACAATGACTTGTGGATGACTGTGTGCAGTCCACTCATGTGTTATTCTGCCTCCTTGAATCCTGTGGTTCCTGATTGGTATAATCAGCACATTAGGCTCAAATAATACTTTCTGTGGCAGTGAAACCTCAGGCGTCCACAGTAGCCTTCATGACGTAAATGTTGTCATCTGCCTGTGCTCCCAAGGGTCTGCATCTGTGCACTCCCCAACTATGACTGTTGGCTGGCTGCACGTGTGAACACGACCTGAAACCCACTGTACCATAAACAAAAATGTTTCTGCTCTATGCTTGCTCTCATATGCTATTAGTTTTCTCCTGGTTTACTCCCAGGGCCCAAATTTTATTTTGTTTTGGGCATCAAGACAAAATCCAGACTTTTAATATGTGGTTTGTTTATTTGCATTTGTGTGTATTTGTTCTACTAGAGAATTTAAGATCGTCTCGAACAACGGTGACTGCCCATGAGATTGCTTTTAAAGTACAACATGGGGCTTTAAACCATAATGAGCCTTGTGCAGTGTCCAGCTACAGGCGCAGTGTGCATTTATACTTGCTCATGGGAGGGGGGATTGTACTGCTGCAAATCTTAACCAAATACCCATCTCATATTATAGTTCTCTTTATTAGTGGTATTAGTAGTAGTAATCTGAAAGCTAAAGGTTAAAAATGAATCCGCCTTCCTCTGTAGACTCGGACATCTCTGCTAGTAAGAGAGGGGACGGCTGCTTTCAGCCGGAGGCAAAGTTTACAAGAAATCTTCTTAATTTAGAAAATTAAGCAAGATGGGGCTTTTTTCTTTCTACCTTCCTTGTTTAAAACAAGCCTGTGACCAATGATGTTTAAGCTTTTTGACCATGACTTTTAGGTTTTGATTACATTTACAGTGACGGCGTTAACAAGGGCTGCTGTTAATTCTAGGAAAACATTTTCTCCCACTCCAACTGGGTCGTAGCACTGCCTCCTAATTGTGTGGATTTTGTGTGTTTCAACCTTTTTGTTGGAGGGACACTTAAGCTCTGTGGGTTGAATGTTGTAACACTGCTCATTCGGACTGTCACAAACTGGGCCACACACTCATTCCAATTAAGGCTTATTAAAGTAAAATAACCATAAAAGAGAAGACTTAAACAGTGGTGGGTGAAGTCAGTATGGTCAGTGGTGTGAATGTCATATTGTATGACGCAACAAAACAAAACAAACGGCCGACAAGATCCAAAAGTGGTGTCTCAGGGTGCCTTCGTGGAGCATTTGTACACTGAATCAGCCGTCTGTCTGCTGTGTGTGTGTGTGCGTCCGTCCGTCCGTCCGTACAGGGTTCATGGGAATTCTGCTTTTTTATTCCCCCTCTCTCTTTGTCAGAGTAAATTAATATTTTCGGTCGTACTGGGAGGTGTGATGGTAATTATATATGTTCCAACATCATTGTTCATGCGCTAAAAGAATTATTAAATCCATCAATAATTAAATGTGTGTGTGCAGCTAGTGTACTGGAAGACTATGTATTGTTTTTGATACCGATCAGGCCTCTTCTCTCTCTCTCTCTCTCCCTTTGGGTGTGGGCGTCAGGCGTAGTCTGAATGAAAGCCTTATTTCATACTTTTGAATGCCTCTGCGGTGGTGGTGGCTTAGCTGCTGATTTGAAAGGAACTGAGGCCTTGAAAAATTCATTTCATTTTCTCCTCTCTGTGAACTTGGAACAAGCCAACAACAATAGCATACTGTTAGCTTCTCCAAAACTACAGTGGAAGTTAAAAGAAAAAAAACCCCAAAACTGATCAGATATGAAAACAAGAAGCTATAGAAACCAAAAGACTACTGCTGGGTTACAAAATACTGGACCATACACACCTACAGTGCATTCTTTTGAGAAAGATCTCACAGTTGCAAAAGCAAAGCAGCCAAATGTGCAACAGCTGTAAACTGAAGGAGTTTCAAAAGGTGCACTTGTTACCAGAAGAGCAGCGATTCAGATGCAGTGTCACCCTCAGCAAAGCTGATGTTTATTACACGTGTAAGAGTCGCTCTTATTTAAGAGCAGCTGTGGGTGCTAATCACAGAATTGTTTATCAGAGAAAATGAAGTTTGTTTTCACTGCTGCACCTTTTGCCACCTACACCATGAAAGTCTAACTAACCTCTCCTATCTGCGTCTCCGTTTGGCAGGGAGAATCTGGCCAGTGACATGTACCTCATCTCCCAAATGGACAGTGACCAATATGTGCCAATTGTGACGGTGGCCAACCTGGACCACATCAAAAAGCTCAGCACGGACGTGGAGCTGATTGTGGACATCTTACGATGTGAGCGACATGCTTTCAAAGTCACAGTTTTATGCACCAGTTATTTTTCTTGGAGTTCAATCAGAACTCGTCATTGTGCTTGTTTACCTGAACGAGCTGCATGTCAAGAAAACCTTATCAGAGTGAATTTCTATCAGCATGTGGTTGGAGTTGATTTCCCAGGAGAGGTCGTTAAAGTGCATCCAGCAGAGTCTTACCTACTTGTGTTTGATTTGTGCTCGTACTTAGTTTACTGCTTAAATTAATCCTTTCTAGCTTGGAGGCCTTTTTATTTAATGGCTCATTGATCTGTACACTGCCAAGAGTTTTATATTTGAATTTAATCAGGTTACTGTAAATAAACCATCATGTAATTACGCTGCGATTAGGCTTTTTGCATTAATATTTTTTTCTGAAGATGTTCAAGTATGAAACTGCTTGTAATTTACAGATCACCCGTTTGGCCAGTTTCAGGTCCTGCATCCATGATTAGAAATTTTACATATTTATCTATGTTATACAAAGCCTGAGTGCAGCCCCCGTCCATCCTGTCTGAAACAGTCTCTTTTAGCTCCCTTCCCCTGCATTTAAGACAACTTTTTTCCTGATTGGCTGCTCCTCACAAACAGGTGGATGGGGCTGCTGTGCCCAAAGCTCCAGCTATGAGATCATAGCTGGAGCTTTGGGCGCATAGGAGTTAAATACTCTGACCTCATCATTTTAGACTTTGTTCATATTTAATATGAGACTGTTGTACACTCTGGTGTGTGTGTGTGAGTGTCTGTCATAGAAAATAAGAGTAAAACTGCAAGATTAGTCAGTATTTAATTTGCATTATTTTTTTCCAGCATATTTGAGTCCTCGTAATTTTGTGAATACAGGAGGTACCCACATGAAATTCAGAGCCTGAAAAGCACTTTTAATATCTGTTACACACAGAGTCTAGTCACATCTGCACATGTTAAAATAGAAGTCTGTTAGAGGAGTCGTGCACCAAAATGCATCCAGAAAGTAGATTTGTGGTCTGACTGTTTTGGACCAGTGGCCACGGTGATATCAGCCTTTAAGTTCACAGAAAAGAAAAAGAAAATCTTCAGAAACAGATTGACAGATCACACAGAATTTCAGCCCACCTGTGAGTTCCTTCAGGACACATAACCAGGAAACGTTTCATAGTTTGAAGGTGAACATTTTGCAAGGTTTCATTAGATCTGTGAAAGTTATTGTACGTAATAAACTAGCTGATTATGAAGGGCTTATTAGGTGGGATGTACTGATTGATCCTTCCTGAAATGGCCCATAACACCTTTTCTTTATGGCTTCCTGCAGCTTTGCCATTGGTCCAGGTGGATGAGAAGGGGGAAAAGGTGCGACCCAATCAGAACCGCTGCATCGTGATCCTCAGAGAGGTTCCAGAGAGCACGCCCATAGAGGTCAGTGCCGAAACAGGATGTCCAATTACACGTCTGTCATTTGACGCTACTGTCATGAGTCAACAAACACTAGAAGCATTATTATTCCATGGAAATGGCTCACGCCTAGAACACAAGCATAGCTTATGTACACTGTAGACGCCAGTCTGGTCTGGGTGTCTGATTGATAGTTTGCCTTTATGGTCTGTTCACATTTGTTTAGAAGGTCTTCTATTTACAGTCCCAGTAGTTAAACTGGGATTGTAAATAGAAATGCAAGTAGATAAATGTTTGCTTTTAGTTAATTAAATTTAGTTCTTCTTTAATATTTTACTCATTTCTGAATTCAGGGGAAATATTCTGCTAATGAAGTTCAAACATGGATGAAGTCGACAGACTCTGAATTATTTAATGTTTCTGTTAGGATGCATAACTTAATATAGTGAATTCTTATGCCTCAGTCACCATAATTAGTTTTTTAGTTATCATATGTGCCTGAACAGGTAACTCTACACGTATCCTTGATTTATTTAGGATTTGGTGTGTTTTATGTCGTGTTCTTGGATATTTTTTAAATCAATCTTTGTTATGCTTAAAGCGGAGTCTGCAGAATGCTGTCACTGTTACACATTAAGCTAATTAAACCATGATAACGAGGTGGTATGACTCCAAAGGAGACCAGAGAGTAGACATTTAAGGTAGACACCTCACCTTTCCAAAATGCAAAGTCGGGATTTTATCCAGTCATGACCCGTCCTTTCCCAGCAAGCACCACAAACCACACATTTTGAGCATTTTGAGGTTATTGAGAAGCATTTTCCTGTCGAGCAGTGACGGTAAAACATTTGCAGAGGTCTTGTGTGATATCAGTAACTCTCTTATCTGCCCCAGCCTGACAGAACATTTTCAGTTCAGCTGACTCCGAGCTAATGACTGTTATCACAGCGGTGCATTTTCAGCTCTGCAGAAAGTCCACGTCAAACAGATCTGCTCATATAAACAATATTTTTCTATCACATCATTCCCCATATTTCCTTAATACTGGAAAGTACACTAGTTATTTTGCTCAGAGCATCATATTTAGTTGTGAAATATAGAGAGAGGAGCAGCGAAACGTGGTTTTCTGCAGCTTATTCAATTATGGGTTGTTTGTAGTCTAAATCTTACGAGTATTAAATGTAATAATGTACCTTTGGTCCAGTTTAACCTGCGGGAATTTGTGAAGGCTTCTTTAAAGCTTTTTGCACCCACAGAGAGAAGAAATTGGAAAACATGCTTGTAGTGTCTCCTGATGTCTTTACGGCAGATATGAAGTAAATTCATCAAACAGCCAAAAATTATAAGCATCTCTAGAAGCAACAAGGGGTCGCCCAGTAGTGCAGCTCTCTGTGATGCACTTCATGACGCAGCTAAAAAAAAAAGGGGGTTTTGTTTTGCTTGTTAAGAGAATGTGTAAACTAGTACTCTGTGGAGTTCAATAATAATAATAATAATGACAAAACAAAACCAGAAGGTGAATCTGGCTGCTTGAAGAACCAGTTGGAAAATGGAAAATAGCCTTAATATTGGACACATTCTCTGCTTCAAGGTGTAATTTTGAATGAAGCTGCTTCAGGTTAAACTAATACAGCACTTGTGTAGTTTATTTCCCACGGTGCAAGCTGTGCCAACAAGAGGCCACCTATGAAATCATTCACATATAGCAAAGACTGATCTAATCTGCCATTAGACAATAATGACAGATGGAGGAAGCTTCCAGGTCTGAAGCGTGACGTCAATACAAAGTGCCATCTTATGACCAGCAGGGGGCAGCTGTTCTGATTGCAGATTCTATTGAAAATAAACATGTAAGGCAACATGGTGGCTATGTCCACTTTTAAATCTGTAATTGGGAAACATAACTGAATAGATCTTCATTATTATTTTTTCATAGTCTTGCTGCCCAGCCTGGGCCACCGGGGTTGTAGCAGATCTGTAGTGAAACAGTGGAATGAAATGAGTTTCTCTTGTTTTGCAGGAGGTCGAGGCTCTTTTTAAGGGGGACAACTTACCCAAGTTTATCAACTGTGAATTTGCCTACAATGACAACTGGTTCATCACTTTTGAATCAGAAGCAGATGCACAGCAGGTATCCGTACATGTGGACAGTTAATTTCATGCATTCATTCAGTTTTGATTTCATTAGTAATTTATACTAGTATTTAAATCTGAGTTTAAGCATCAAAGTTATCAGTGAACTTTGTGTGTTTTAAGTCACTAATGCTGTCCTGCGTTTCCTTTGTTTTAAAGGCATATCAATATCTCCGTGAGGAAGTAAAGACCTTCCAAGGGAAGCCAATAAAGGTAGGCTCACATTTTATTGGTTTGAGGCTGAGCTGGAAAGAAAACAATTTGCAAATCAAAAGATGCTCGAGAACCAGATGCACCCTGCTGGTGGTGATTTCAGGCTCTCGTCACTGTCAGTTTATGCATTTTGAGCTATATTCAAACCACTTCTGTTCATGAATGTGGTCTCAAAAGTCAAATATTATCCCCTGTCATGCAAAATGAATCAGCAGAGAAGCACACATCCAACTTTTTTGTAGACAGCTCACAAATCACAGGTTTTTGCTTAAGGGGTTCATTCAGAGGTCTGCTTGTTATTTAAGGACCACATAAAGCGTGTAAATGTAAATTGCATTCCTCTGTACTAAAACACTTTTTTAGATTTGGCTGAAAAACGTTGATCAATACCTCTAAGCCCATGGTACACATGAATATTTATTAACAACCGATGAAACAAACAAATTTTGTGAAGATGGTTGAGAAATGTATTTTTTTATTTGTATTTTTTCCTCAACTGTATTAGCAGTTAGTTATAATATCGATCTCTCTTTTGGGCGCTGGTGCTAATTTCTCTCTCTGTTCGGGCTCTTTCTACCAGGCGAGGATAAAGGCGAAGGCAATCGCTATCAACACTTTCATACCAAAGAACGGTTACCGGCCGGTGGAGGTGAACCCGTACGCTCAGCAGCGCTACACATCCTACTACATCCCGCCGGTTTACAGCCCCCAGCAGCAATTCCCGTTATACAGCCTCATCACGCCGCAGGCCTGGTCGGCCACACACAGCTTCATCGACCCCGCGCTGGTAAGAATGAGTTACTGTGTGTTTATTGGATTTGGGAAAGAAGAAGTCAAACAGGTGCTCAGTTGTGTATCAAAAACGGTAAATTCACAATTGTTTTTGGATTTAAGATTAAATCAGGACCAGCAGATCAGCACCAGGATTAAATTTAGTTACTTGTGTTTAATATTGACTTTTTCGGTCTGAATAATACACTGTGCTTTCTGTAGTGGCTGCTTTATTAAATATAAACTGTTTAAATTGGTGCTATGAAGCATTAATAGGTTTAGAGCCACTTTCACATTTTTAAG
Source organism: Rhamphochromis longiceps (assembly GCF_057381845.1). NCBI lineage: Eukaryota > Metazoa > Chordata > Actinopteri > Cichliformes > Cichlidae > Rhamphochromis > Rhamphochromis longiceps. The sequence continues at coordinate 5,497,083 of NC_140574.1, forward strand.
ACACTTTTTATAAACATACAATATCAACAACTACATTAGAAAACATTAAGTTCAAAAGTCACACAACTAGCTTAATAATTTGTTACTTAAATGCATCTTATTTAACTGTTTTTCTGTCTCCAGGTTACTCCATTTCACAACAACCAGTTCATCAACGGATTTACATCTCACAGTTTCAAACCAGCGACGTCGCCCCTCACTGTCAGACACTACTCGCCCAGGAACAGGTTTGTTATAGTTCAGTGGAACAATGTAGTTAATGTACGTGCTGTTGGAATACTAAATCCAGTTAAACTGGCAGCATCTCACCTTTCTCCACTTGTAAACACACTGGAAGTTCGTCAGTCGTCCCAGCACATCTCCATCACCCTCACACAGGGTGTGATCAGCTGTTCACCCACTAATGTTGTGTGTATGACACACAGCTGTGTGTTTAAACAAACCGAACATAGAACATAAAACATTTGTTTTTACTTATTTGTAATCCCAGGGGTGATTGACAGATTAACCATATGATGATTATTTACCTGCTTATCAAAGTTTTGAGGTTGGTTTTTTTTGGGTTTTTTTAAATTAAGGATTTGTTACAATATGAATTTAATGGGGTAAAAGTCTGTGAAGTTGTTTTCTGTTGTCCAGTTTTGGTGAGCCCACGTGAGTTTTCTGTTTTTAGCTGACAGGAGTGGCACTAGGTGTCGTCTTCTGCTGCTTTAGCTCTTCTGTTTCGAGGCTTGAGGAGATCAGAGATGCTCTTCTGCGTACTTTAGCTGTAATGAGTGGCTTTTTGAGTTCAGGTCGTCTTCCTGTTTGCTTGAAGCAGTCTGGCCCCTCTGCTCTGACATCAACGAGGCATTTTCGATCATAGAGCTGCTGCTCACTGGATGTGTGCTGTTTTTCATTCTCTGTAAACCCCAGAGATGGTTGTGCCATAGGGCTGCCACGATTAGTCGACTAGTCACGATTATGTCGACTATTAAAATCGTCGACGACTAATTTAATAGTCGACGCATCGTTTGAAGCTTTGTAAGATCCCAAAAGACGCAGGAATAAGTAGCAGGATTTAAGAGTGTAATAACGGACTGAAACAGAAGATGGCAGCACTGCATGTACAACGATGCCAGCTGCCGTTAAACCCCGAAGAAGAAGAAGCTGTGTCCCAGAATTCATAGCGCAGCCCAGCGCAGTTGTCAACAATGGCGGCAGCTACTTAGTTTTAATATTACTCTTATTATTCTTTCTGGGTCACAAAAAAAACGTTTAACATATTTTCAGGCGAGAATGTAGCTGTGTAAACCTCAAATATCTGCTCAGTTTATCAAGACACCACATATTTTCAAAAGCTCTCCGACGTTTTCGGAGACGTCTGTTACCCACTAGCTCGTTAGCTAGGCGGGGGCAAGGCTAACTAGAGCCGTGAGAACACCGGACTCCCGGCAAATCGTTTTCAAACCCACCGCCGTCTTTCGCTAGTCAGGTTAAACATATATATAAGTCACTTAGATAACTTAAAATGTTATTGTTTGGCTTTCTTTAGTATTTTATTTGTTCCTGAGTAAATCGGTTTGGCTGAGATTAAAGTTATAGTTTTTGCACAGCTAAAACTGTCAAGCAGACAGCTGATCATCAGAAGTTTGAGACGCTGGAGAATATACTCCGGTGTCCTGTTATATTTTAGAAAGCAAGGAGTTTATTAAACTTCACCGAAACAATCTGCAAATTTCATTAAAAATTAATAAACTACCATCTTGTCTTTATTTTTAGTTAGCACAAACACTTAAAGCTGTAAGCTAATGATAGTTCTATAAGAGCAGATGCTGCTGGTGCAATAAGCTGTACGCTGTACGTCCAATGGATGATGATCTGATTAGTCGACTAATCGCAAAAATAATCGGTGACTAGTCGACTATCAAAATAATCGTTTGTGGCAGCCCTAGTTGTGCAGCTAAAATCTCAGAAAATCAGTTCCTTTTGTATTTCGTAAATAAACCATCAGCATATGGGAAATGATTGTATCTAAATAATTTATCCACTTCCAGTTTCACTGAGTTTGTAGATTTTTTACTCCTCCAAAGGCTGAAGACGCAACACAAACGCAAAAATGAAATCTTACCATCTGGTTTTACCTGTCACTTGCGGGGTCCTTCACAGAATGAGTTTATTGTAGGCCCAGGGTTCGATTATTCACTTTAAACCCAAGTTTTAATGCTCACATGGACTCACAAGGTTTTCCTTTTCTGCAGGAATCACAGCAAACCTCACCTGAGGCCGACCATCCCCACAGCGGATCGCAGCACTGGGCTACTGGACAGCCCGAGCCTCTTTGCCGGCTTTCCCAGCGAGAGGCTCAATGGGGCTCGCAGCAGCCCGCCAACGCGACTCCCCACCAGCCAACCCAGAACCAGGTTACCCTCCACTGCAGCCTTCCCTCGTAGGGACACTGTGGGCACGGGGCGAGTAACGGAGCCCGCAACCACAGACTACTCGCTGGGGATCGGCCGAGGAAGGTCAGGCACTGATCATTTACTTGTGTAGAGCAATAACTCTGCCACTCCCCTCTGATAGTGCAGGTTTCCAAAGTGTTATGAGAGGAATTCAACAGTTCACGCTGACACTTTGAATGTGGTTGTCCTAAAGTGAAAACATGAGTAAACTAACAGGCTCAGGTGATTCTCTTTTGTTCTTGGACACAATGTCTTTGGAAATGGGATGCCACACATTTCCTGAAGTTTTGGTCCTCTTAGGGGAAACAGTCAGTACAAAGTGTGGTCAAAATGTTTGGAAATTGAGCTCTAAAAATGAAAAACCTTACCTGATTTAAATTTGGCCAACCTCCCATTCAGAATCATCTTCGCATACACCTCAACCGGCTCGTTGTGGTACAGCGTCCGCAGCACTTTGTGTTGGGCAGCAGCCCAGGCGGAGGCCCTGTCGGACCAATCGCCAGCCTCGATTCTTCAACTGGATTCAATTTTTGTGAAAGTGGAAAAACTAAAAGCGAGGCGAATCGTGCTCCTGCTGTCACTCCTCGCATGACTCACTCTGTTCAGTCTTACAAACTAACTTTAAACTGAGACCCAGCTCCCATCACCAGTGATCGACCTCCATCCAGATTTTGCGTCACTTTAAAACGAAAGACAAGATTTGCCGTCTGGCTAAATTGCAGAGCAAAGAGTGTAAGTGGGCACAACAGGACTTCTAAGAATAGCAGCCGCATTGGAAGCTGTCTGGACAAACTAAGAGATGATGACACTGAACAGGGCATCAGCCAAATTTGAGTGAGGTAATGTTTTGGAGCTTTTTGGCCACACCTTATCCAAAGCTGTTCTGAGTGATCACCTTTATCCTCTGATGAAACATTTATGTCGTGCTGCCAGCGATCACTTCCAGAATGACTCACCATTAAAACAGCAGATGAGCGAGTTTCTTTTAGAGGACTTGAAGCTGATCTGGTGGCCCAACATCTTAAGCTTTACGTTTACTTGTCTCTGTGTTTAATGGGATCTGGAATTATATATTTTTTGCCCTGTTTCGGCTGTTCCTCAAAAATTAATCGGCTACTAAAAGTTTTGCATGTATCTGGATAAAATGATGAAGTGGTGACATTTCATATCCAGGAGGCCAACCTCCTTGTGCCATCACGATTCTGTGCACCAACTGAGGAACAGAAGGGGAGATTGTGGCCATGTTTCACGTTCTGTCAGATGCATAATTACTGAAACTAGTCTTTGGTTCCAACCTATTAAAATCTTTCAGTCTCAACTAATTAATTCTAGGTGACGTTGTGTAAGGTGAAGTCGGTGTTTTTAGATAGAACGGATGTTTGTAAATTGAGATGTTCTTTTTCTTAAAGGAAAAATGTTTCTGCTTCTAGGAAAAAGAGGGACGAAAAGTTTACAGTAAGTACTGATTTTTATCCTCGTCATTCTGATTCTTTTCAAACTTTAAATTCCACAGTTTTTCTGTGAGTTTATGCTCAGTTTAAAGGAAGCAAACCAAGATTAGTACTTATGTATTCCTTACATCTTGAAAGTGAATCGAAGACTGTTTTGTTTCCTGACTCTTTGTTGCCTCTGTGTAGAGAGTGACGCCTCAGTCGCCGCCTCCGCCCCCAAAACCTCCATCTCCAAGCTTCGAGCTCGGTCTCTCCAGCTTCCCTCCTCTGCCCGGAGCAGCCGGCCAGCTCAAAACTGACGACGTCTTTGACAACCGACTAGCCAGCAGCGTAGTCGTCGGAAACTCCAAGGAACGGGTAGGAACTGATGCTAAACTCAAACTGAGCTATAGGTTTGTCAGTGGTGTGTTAAATTATGTATGAATCAATGTAAACTCCAATAAGCCCTGGAGGTTTATTGTTATATTAAATTAAATCTTCTAGTATAAACAAAATATAATACAGTAAAGTGCTTGGTTAGCAAAGATGATAATAGACGCAGGTTTTGTGGTAAAGATGGGTACAATCACAGCGCCTGCTCCAGGAAGCGCCATTTTGCCGGTTTTACTTTTGTGAGGAGAGCAGTGAGCGTGCAAAAGAAAAATACGATTTTCTTAAAGAAAAAACAATCGGGAGTGACCATGACAAGCTGCCACTCAGCACACAGCATGAAAGTATGACAATAATCCACACACAACACACATCAGCCATGTTGGTGATTTGTTTTTGTGAAGGGTCAGCATGGTTTTGGTGCATGATTTTGAATTGTTTCATAAAAGGTGCCCCAGTGTTAGAAAGAATAGAGAATTCATCCAGCTCTTATTGTGGCTGCCACACAGATATTTCATGGTGACTCGACTCAGGCACTTCCTAAAAACAAAACGGGCTGTTCAAACTGCAACAATACCTTTAAATAGTCTAAGGAGCTTGGAAAGAAAAGCGTCTGGACTTCTAAGTTGCTTGAAGACGTTCCATCTCTCATCCGAGAAGCTTCTTCAGTTCTAAGGTCAAATGGTGGAGATTCTCAGATTTAATCCCTGTGGTGGTTCCCCCTCTACCCAATCACATGAGCCAAGGTGTGAAAACAGGTGTGGGTCACAATCAGCCAGGGTTTCGGGTGAACTCATTGTGAAACCTAGCCCCACCCCATCTTGTGATTTCCTGAGGTCAGAAGGCCCAGGATGTGAGTGGGCGTTAAGGCGTCTGGGAAGGGATCTCAAAACTGGATTATAGATGGCAGACGGTTGGTTGTCGTAAACCACCGCCTCTTTGACCCTAGAACTGAAGAAGCCTCTCAGATGAGAGGTGAAACGCCTTCAAACAACTTAAAGAAGTCCAGACAATTTTTCTTTCCAAGCTCCTTAGACTACGATGACCTGGATGACTGAGAACCTTCACAGACGTACCTTGAAATATGTTGGAAAACTCTTTATTATTTTTTTAATCTTCCTCAAAATAAAGGTGAGACTCTTGAGAGTAATAATCTGATTCTCGAGTGTGTTGGCTCACGATATGGAGCATTAATCTAGCATTTCTTTATGATATGGAAAAACAGCACAAGTATAAAGAAGGCTTTAGGAAGGCACCACCAACACTGCAATTTTAGCTACTGGTCCTGCTTTTTCATTGTACACTGATATACGCTCACCTGTAAAGAACTTCTCCTTCTGCTAATAAAAAGAACTTGCTGTAATACGTCATTTCTGCTGCTTGCTGTTTGCTTGATGTCGCTGCAGAATGTAAGTGCTGAATCCAGTAGTGGAGGCACTCTCTCTCCAGCGGGTCCCAAAGAGCCTCTCCGGTCCTCAACGTCCCCGATGGCCACAACCTTCCAGCCCTCGCCGACCACCCCGACCACGACCCCCGCCTCGACGCTGCCCCCTTCCCCTGGCACGCCGCACAGTCCCGCTCCCTCCCTCCCAGTAACGTAAGAAGCACTCAGATGTTGTTGACTGCAGCACGTAGAGCAGAGTCTGTAAAAAGCCATTTACTGACAGCCGTAGGGTAGAAGATAAGGCTGCGAACATACACAGCATTCGCTGAAATGCTGTCATTAATTATCATAATGGTTCTAGTATCTGTTAAGAAAAGCGTGTAACATAATAGCCTACGATTTAGAGAGAGAGAGAGAGGATGTGACAGGAAAGGTGCCATCCACCCACGAGAACAGCCTGACATTGCAGGTAAAGACGCAGCGTTTTCCAGGAAGCTTGTGAGCCTATTTCAGATCATTATAGGAAGTAAACGTGACAGAAAATGGAAATTAGGAGTATTAACTACAGAACTGGAAAGGCAGCCACACACCATACCTGCAATGGCACTGTGACAGTTTCTCACAGCTATGAAATGTGTCATTTTGGACATTTTAGTCATGTGGCACCATTAGGCTTCATTCTCTCACCCTGAAATGGGTGAGGGTTGCCACAGCGGGAAGCTCCGGATGTTTTATAAGGCAGAATTTTTATAGTGAATACTTTTCGTGTCTGCTCCTGGGAGCAAACGCTTGCTTCTTAAGCAAATGTGTAAACCACAACACACGCACGTCTTCCAAACTCCTAGTGGTTTAAAATGAGTCCTCCTAAGATATTACCGAGGCTTTGTTTCTTTAAACTTAGGTCTGTGAGAAAACAGTCCTGAGCTGCACAAGAAGATAATGTTGAATATTAGGTTGGCCACATTAAGGTGAGGAGGAGCTTTCTGATTAGATCTCGTCTTATTACAGTCATCAGTTTGCCTCTTCATGTTGCACTGATCACTTCTTTAGCCATTATGTGCGTTTCGAGGACTGCAGACCTCCTAAATGATGTTAAATTCATTATTCCACCCTAATGCTGTTGGCTCATGTTTCTTTATTCCAGGGAGGTGAAGGTGACAGAGGTGAAGCCGAAGGAGGTGCAGCTGTCTGTGGAGCGAGTTCCTGGGACTCTGTCCACTGCAAGCAAATCGGTGCAAGTCAACGGTGCTGCCACAGTCAGTATTGATTCCTCCTTTTTGTTTTGTTTTTTCTGCTCACCGGCGCTTTTTAATATTTGCTGCCTCTCAGACACCTCAGTCACCATTAAATAAATCTCATCCTGAAGAAAAGAAGGCAAATTAATTGCACCTTAATTCTGCGCAGTCTCGTATTGATTTTGATTGCAGACAACTCGATTTCTAGAGGAAAAAACTGTGCATTTTTAAAATGGACACATGTAGCAGCCAAAAAAGCTTTACTTGTAACAAGCCAAAGGCAAATTTCCTCTTACAGCTTTAATTTAGGTCTGTGTGAGGTGTCAGAAGGAAACGGTGCATTTTGAAGAAGAAAATCTGTTTTGATGGAGGGGCGAAAAAAAACAACCCCTGCTTTCCTCTCAGCTTTGGTCTTTTTTTAAATAGCAATAAAACACGAGCCAAGGTCTGAAACGTACTGCTGCTAAAACAACGACCCCACACACACACACACACACACGCGCACGCGCGTAGGAGTGAACAGAAACGGATCTGGCAAATTAAATACAATCAACATGCCAAATGTGGGTTCAACAATCATATCACTGCTGTCATGTTGAACCTCTTAATCTCTGAAATGTTCAGGAGCCAAAATTCTGAATGTTTTTAGCTCAGTTGCCGTGTTTATTACAGCGTTTTCCCAAACTGTATAAATGGAACGTTTGTAGTTACAGGCTGTCCCCAGCGTTATATTCATACATGGAAAAGTTTGATTGACATGTGCCTGCATCGGCGTGAAATACATTTTTTCTCATCTCCTTGTTTTCATGTTTGTTGTTTATTAATAAATTATATACACTTAATAAAAATTTGCCTTTGGATTGAATTATCAGCCAAATTCTTTGATTTTCAATATTTTCAATTTTAATTTTTCAGTCCTGACATTAAAGTTTCTGCACACGTTTAGGAGACTGCTATGTAGTGTAAACCAGCGGCCCCCAACCTTTTTTGCGCCACGGACCGGTTTAATGTCCGACAATATTTTCATGGACCGGCCTTGTCGTGGATAAATACAACAAGATAAAACCAGTACCGGTACCAAAAAAAATAAGATTTATTCATAACACACGGGAAAAGACCCAGGCAAACAGAGTTAACGATAAAAAAGATTAAAAAAATAACGCTAAAAACCCTGAAAACCGTGAATTTCACACCCGAGCTTCAACTCTCGCTGCCCGCTACCAAAGGACTCATGGTCACGCTGGTGTAAACCAAACAGTGAGCTGCTGTGAGAAGATTGAGGCAGAATCTGTGCAAAAAAATAAAATCCCAACACAGCTGATGAATGTAAGTAAACAGAGATCAGCTGAGCAGGTACAGAAACTTAAATCCCACAGTTTGCCTGGTTCTGTTGTATTTTTAGAAGCTTCTTTACAGTTTTACTGACTTCGAGCTGTTGTAATGTGGGCAAATTGTAACTGTTATTGGGAACAAAGTCTATCCCTGATGCTTCACTTCAGTCTGTCCTTCTGTTTGGGGTCCTCTCTTTCGGCTCTCTCTGTCACTTTGTGGCTAATGGCTCTCTCTCTGAGCCTGTCCCTGGAGATGTCTTCCTGTTAAAAGGGAGTTCTTCCTCTTTACAAATGTCTGCCCACCAAAACTGTGTCTAAACTCTACAAAAGGGCTAGAAAAACAAAATGGTAACAACACACTATATGTGCACCACACAACAAACATCGACTTGTTCCAAAAGGTGGAGGGAATTTGTGCGGAAAACTCTATTTAGTAGGGGTGCAACGATACACAAAATTCACGGTTCGGTTCGATACTTTGGTGTCACGGTTCGATATTTTTTCGATACAAAAAAATGTTCATGCCTTTTTAATTTGTCATTTATTAAAATTATAAATATATATTTTAACTCAAAAGTACAGTTTTTAAATTTAACCCTAACCAGCGAATGCGCACCTGCGGACCACTTATGTGCAGCCCTGGTTATTTAGCTCGTCATATTGCAGCCACAGAAATTCTTTTGTCCATGAAACCATAAAGCTGCACTTTCTTTTTGCCTTATAGTCTCATTTGTCATAACTTCTCCGTTTTGCGGTAAGCTTTTCTTTGGCTGTCACTTCTTCACCCCGACCTGTCTTATTTGGCTCAGCAGAACTAAAATATATATACTGCTACTTTTACACACGGACTCACATAAGCTCAGCGATTCTCTGCGCGATCAACCTCTCACATGTTTAAGCTTGCTGTGGGAGATTTCACTTGTCATGTTTGCATAGTAAGCTAACGATTAATAAGACGATGTCAGAGGAATTGGTGCACAAATTATCATCACTCACAGATCAGTGCTGTCATTGCAAAGTGAAAGCAAAAAAACAAGCGCAAATTCAAACGCGATTTCAATATGTCACATATTGACAGTGGCTCATCGATGCCAATGACATAATTACCCAGCTACATTTCTGAAAGAATGCAAAAGCATTGACATATATTTTTCCTACAATAGCCCGACGGGCAGGGCAGAGAGATTTTTGTAGCCCGACTGGAAAGATCGCTAGCTCCGGGACGTCGGGCTAGCGATATTGCAAGCCCTGTATCTGATTGAGGAATCACTCATCTTTGGAAAAGAGAGTTTATTACAGAGAAATGTCTCTTTCCAAAATAAAAGCTATACTATCCGCTTCTTCTGGGCTATATTCTCAGCAGCATAAGGAGAATCACGTGCTAACAGCTGTCTAAATGACTCGGCTAAAGTTAGTAGCATGCTTGTTGTTTTTGTCTTTGCACTAGGATGATGTCGGTGTAAATGTGCAGTCATATTCGTTGTGTTCCCACTAGTGCTTTCAGGTTAATCTCGTTGAAATGACCTTAACGCCACAACACGGCAAATCTCCGTTAACGAGCTACCGCCGATCGCCCCGTGCATGGGGCTAGACGGCCAACACGTTAACGAGCTAACTGCGCTAACACACTAGTTCACACCAATGTAATTAAGCATTGCATGGCACATCCAACATACTGTTTTACTTTAGTCCATGACTCGCTTACCTTCAGGGTCATACGTCACATGAAAACCAAAATAATTCCAAACGCCAGATCTGAATGAGGGTGGGGGAGGTCCATCTTGCAAGGAGAGCTTATCTTCTGTCTCGCTAGCTTGCCCTGCGCTCTTCCTCCTGACTATGCTGTCTGTGTTGAGCGCTCAGTGGATCTGCGCTCGACAGTGCAGCCTAGGCGGAGTAGTCGAACGCAGATTCACTGAGCGCTCAACACAGACAGCATCGTCAGAAGGAAAGTTGATAAAATAAATTACAAATGTTGTATTGTTCGATACATATGCGTACCGAACCGAAAGCACTGTATCGAACGGTTCAATATCGATACGAATATCGTTGCACCCCTACTATTTAGATTCTTCATTACTCCACATATTACTAACAAATTTCAAGCGCACCAGCAAAAATGTTGGAGACAGTGTGGTCACCCGAACGCCAATCACTCTCATATCTTTTGGACGTGTACACAATTGACTTCATTTTGGGGCAGTATATCCAAGTTAACAGATGACATCATGTCCTATGCCATCCCTAAGGACCCCAGGATCTTCATCATCTAAAAAGGCCATAACAAGGAATTGGCTTAAGAAGGATCCTCTCCAAGTAGAGCAAGTGCTAGAGATTATAGAGGACATGCATCTGATGGACAGACTGACTTTCTTTCTATGACTTAAAGGTCATCCTTTTCAACAACATTGGACTAAATGGCACAAATATAAGCAAAGACCTGAAGATTCTGTCACTTAATTCAGCTTACCTCTCTATTTGTGTGATGCTTGGACAAATTTGTTGTTGGGGCTCTCCTTCTGGAGACACGTGTGCTACAGGCCTGAACCTTTCCAGGCATTGTATGTGAGATGCATGTGAGGAAGTTCGTTACTGACGCTAACGGACCCATACGGGGATCTAACTCTGATTCTGTCCTGTTCAAGGTGGAAATGAAAACCACTCGTTCACAAACTGCCCGCAGACGAGCTTTGTAAGGATGTGTGCAGAATGTTTTACAACTGTCTTGTGTTTTCCTGCTAGGAGCAGAGGAAGCCCTCCTACGCCGAGATCTGCCAGCGGGTGAAGGATACCCCGACGTTACAGCAACCAACCACCCCTAAGGAAGCTAAGCCAGCCTGCGCCGCCACAGCAGGCGAGGAGAGGAAGTGCCCCGACGCCTCCACGCCTTCAGGGGAGGCCAAGGCCAGAGAGACTTACCACCCCTCCTCCAAACCCAGTTCAACGGGTGCCACCACAGGCAGACCCCCGAAGGAGGTCCGAAGGCCGGGTGGGCGGTGGGCCTCTCCGCCCCCACACCCAGGGAAAACCCCCAACAAAGATTCCCACCACACCCCACCCAAATCCCCGCAGTAGGGTGACCTCCTTTCCCTCCCCAAGTCCTCCAACCCCACTACTATGCTCCACAGATGCGTTTAAAAAAATAAAGGAAATACAAGTCAGGGCTACTCGATACTTATATCCCAGAATCACCCGTCACAAACAAGCATAGAGGACGCCTTCTTTTCTGGATCAGGGCTTGCAGACAAAAAGCACTTTACTGTGCATGTAGAGCACCGTTTCTTTTTCTTTATATTCTATTTATTGTTTTTGGTTTTTCACTTTTATTTCTCCTTTTCTCTTTTTGCATTACGTAGTGGTGTCAGCCTGTCAGGTGGCACAGACAACACTGAAATTTGTTCATTCTGTCCAAACGGCCTTGTGGGATTAAATTAGCCGCGTGTGTGTGTGTGTGTGTGTGTGTGTGTGTGTGTGTGTGTGTGTGCGTGTGTGTGTGTGTGTGTGTGTGTGCGTGTGTGTGTGTGCGTGTGTGTGTGTGTGCGTGTGTGTGTGTGTGCGTGTGTGTGTGTGTGTGTGCGTGTGTGTGTGTGTGCGTGCGCGCGTGCGCGCGCATGTGTGGGAAGCAACAGGGCATTGTTGGAAGCCACCCCAAAGGATGATGGGAAAGGGTGCATAAAACAGACTCCATCTTGTTTGGCTGTCATAATGAGGGGTTTGTTTGCATGTTGAGTGGCAGCATTGTGCAACTTTAAGTGGCTTAATTATGGGTCATTATTAGTCCTTTTGTTTTTAAATACATATTCACATCCATATGCAACTCAACATCACAAGAAGACTTGGATCCTTTGGTTTACATAGAATTTTTTGCAGGTTTGTTTACACTAGGTGGCTTTTATGTCTTTTTGGGGTTTTTTGCAAACCGTAGTTGGCTGTTGGTACAGTAATTGGTCATCCTCCCCTCGGCGTCTTCTCCCTCTGATCCTGTTCTTAAAGGATCACCCCTCCTGCTGTTATTCCCTCTCTGTTTTGCTAACATGCTAACTCACCATAGTGTGCGTCTGTGGCTTAACGTGGGGTCAGCGCTGTTTTGTTTTTTGTTTTTTTTAGTATCACACAGGAAGGGCACATGACTTTTCTCTAAAATGAGGCATCTTGTTGTAACAGTGAAAGTAGGTGAGGTGTTGCTCACACTGCATATGAGTCTGCAGACATTTAACTAGTCAGGAAGCTAAATTCTCTCCCCGCTTTTCATTTCCTGTCAAACTGTTGATCATTATTGTGGAAGGAAGGAAGATGCAGGGCAGGTTTTAGGCTGACAAACTTAAAAATCGAGCGGTGACGAGGAAGCCGCTTCTTCCCATCTGAAAGGGTTTTGTTTATTCTGGAGGCGAGGGAACGCTGGCAAGCAGGAAGGAGGAAATTAACACTAGCTACCAGCTATCAGCTCAGTAAACACGTCTGTTTACAGGCGCCGAACGGAGGGTTTTTTGGTTTTTGTTTAATTTTCTGGAAATCTGCTGAGACACAGTGACTCATCAGGAGGCTGAGATGTGTGTGAGTTTCCTGCCATAAAATGGGACAAGTCCAGAGTTCAGTGTGGCGATTTGATCCAGTGGGAAGTTTCCTGTTCAAACCTCCTTTCAAACGGTGGCATGTTTGTAGTTCTTTCTCCTACTTATGGTGCTAGATATCAAAACCTGGAATCTGTTACTACAACTCCTCTGATACTGTAAGTAGAAATACTTGATTTACATCTGCAGACGTTTAATTGCACTGTTGTTGTTTTCTCAGACTCTCGCAAGCAAATTCATGTGATTAATCCTACCTAAAGTGAAAAAAGGGACTAACTTTGTTTTGTTTTTTGGGGAGGAAGTTGGGGAATGACACACACAGTTCAGTTTTCCAGGAGGGAAGTTGACGAACACCCTGCTGCATCATCTCCATTGACACAATCACTGAAGCTTTTTTGTCTTGTCGGTCATGTTGAAGCATCTGTGCAGCATTAAATTTTTGAAGACTGATGCTTAACGTTTTTTGTTCGTTTGTTTGTTTTTGTTCGGTGCTGCTTGAATAGACATGCAGTGGTTTGGATTTTTAACTTTGGGTTTTGGGTCAGTGAGGATTTTGTTGGAAAATGGTGAAAATGGGGAAGTGGGATGGTTGAATAGACGAGTATATTTTTATGAAGGTAAATAACGAGTGGATTTTTTTTTTTTTTCTGGAACGTGGTTTGCAATGTTGAAGTGAGAGAGCGATAATTTGGCTTTGGGGGTCCCATCGGGACTCGTGAACAGCCTTAAACCAAACATTTAAGTGCTGGAAGGTTTGGAGCAGGAAGGTGTGTAAAATCCATCCTTGGGGTGAAAATGTTCCGCTGTTTTCCTCAAGTCTATACCACTAGGATTGTTTATTATTGTTGTTTGGGGGTGTTTTTTTTTTTTTTTTTTCTTTCCTCCTCTCTGTCGGCGTGCTTTGTTGTTTTCTTCTAGTTGTTTGCACTCTTTGATTTCTCTGAAAAAATTGGAAAAGATCAACCGGAGCACACGGGACTTCCTCTGTTGCCGCTTCACTCTGGTTACCTTTGATAAATGGCAGCAGACAGGAGGACGATTTAAAGCACAGAGTAAGAGGAAACATCCTTTACTCACCTCGAGCCTGGCTCGTTTGAAGCGCCGGCACCCAGTTGGTCAGAGCTTTCATGGGACATAATCGAAGCAGCGATTTTATACCAGAGCTGGTGGAAAATTTTGCATCCTGCACCAGAGTGAAGTAGCAAGCTCGCACGTTCAGGGAGGGCAGCTCCAGCTTTGGTTGGAAGGTCTGCCTACTGTAGCAACCACTTTGGCAGATAACCAACCGAGTGTGTTTTTTAATTTGAATGTAACTGTCTGAAAAATGACTTAAAAGACTTCCCTCCCTGCTCCTCGGTCATGTGCTCGGGTTCATCTTTTGAAGTCGTCACCTAAGATGCAAAAACACCCTGAAAAAAATAAATAAAAACCACTGTACTATACACAATATCTGTTTAGGTGGGACCTCGCATGTCTCGCTGAAGTCTTCCTGCAACAAAAAGCATTCTGGGTAATCCCACTAAGAGAAAACAGGAGCCTGGAGAAGGGAAAGCTTCATTTAAAGAGCCTGTACTCCTGGTCAGAGCTGCTTTTGATTTGGATGCTACAGCTTGAGTTTAGTGAAAAAAGAAAATATTTTTTTATTATTTTGAAGGACTGAGATGCACTTGGATGGGTCTATTATTTTCTCTTTTTTGTTTTCCTCATTGGTGGAAATGGTAAAACAAATGTAAATGCACCATATCCACTTATTTATAAAGCAGTGCTGTTTATTCCACAAGAAATATCAAGTTTTCTTTTTGGGAGAAGGAAAAAATGATGTATTGAGCTCTCAATATACACACACACACACACACACACACACACACACACACACACACACACACACACACACACACACACACACACACACATATATAAGTGTGTGTGTTAAAAAAAAATCCATCCAGTGTTTGAGAAACTTGAATTTTATTTAAACTTGAAAAATGACTTTGCCTTAACTTTTCTACAAGACAAGCATAGAGTTTTATTTCTTTTCAGAAAAGATCCCCAAAATGTTAACGAAGCGTGAGATGTGGAAATATTTAGTCACACCAGACGTCACAAGTCTTACTGCGAGAGAGAGAGAGAGAGAGAGAGAGAGTACAAATCTAGCAGCGTTTCCTTTCTTTTCCTACTTTTTGTTTTTTGTTTTGTGTAAAATGTATGAAAAATCTTGGGTCGTTCTTTTGGTTTCTTGTTCAATAGTTTCAGGTTTTTTGGTTTTTTTGTGCAGGGGGGTGGGGGTGGGGGGGGATAAAAACCTTGTAATTGCAAATCTAGTCAATACTGTATTAAATATGTGCACTTTGAAGTGTGTGCTTTGCTTGTACAGATGTAAATACTCAGAAAAATATAAGAGGTACCTTAAAATGATTATAAAAATATATTGATCCTTGTTAACTATAATGTCGCTATCGAGCTGGATGTAGAATATAAAAGAAAAAAAAAAAGACGTGATGTCGTGCGTTCGGAGATATTTTTTCTTTAACTACTATTGTTTTTCAGTTTGGGTGTGCTGAGTTTGATTCCTGCTCCGCTCTGCAGTGTGAGCAGATCATTTATTGTATTTTTTTTGTTTTCGTTCTTTCATTCCTTTTTAAACTTTCGCTGTGGGTTCGGTCGCACCTGGATGCTCAGGTGCGACAGTAACCCCGCCCTCCCTCTCCTCAGCGTTCACAGTCTGTGGTTCCGACAAAGCCGAGTGTCCACCGGCATCCTCTTCGAAGCTCTGGCTTCTTTTTCTTTCACTGATTACAGTTGATTTTGGGGGAATTTTCCTCACAGTGTGTTTGCTTTTTGGACAGTCTGAATGAAGGTTTTTAGCAAAACAAAAACAAACAAAAACAAAGCACTACATGTTGGATATTTACTCTGTTTTTGCCATTGTTGAGTACTCTGCTAACAGTGCCAAAAGATGAGACGTGACATGAAAGCTGCAGCTAAAGGCATTAATTCAAAACTTTAGGTAACACTAATACTTAAGATGAGATGTTCATGCATATGCAGCTCAGTAGGCTATAATCAAACTGCACTGTGTCCACATTGGTCGGGCAGCATGACTAGACTGCAGCTTTTATTTGAGAATATTAGATATCCTCGTTCTGGCTCCAAATATCCACCAACTCTGCTTAACGATGACCATCTGAGGGCTTATTGGTTTTTGTCTGATGAGCTCAAACTCTATTTTCTGCTTTCTGTCCATATTTTAGGATGAGTGAGTATCACAGTTTTGGGGGAATCAGATTTCAGGAAATGAAAAGTCTGAGACCAGGAAGCGATGAAGCTAGGTTAGCAGAAAAACACTGGTCGCCTGGCTCTGTCATGTTTTAAATCTGTTTTAAATTTCACTTGTCAACACATTTGATTTTTGCACATACACCAGTTTAAATGTGCGGAAAAATAAATAGAAACCAAATAAATTGCACATTTCTGTTGTTAGTCAGTGAACAGCACAAAAAAAAGGCAACTAAACCTCACAAATCTTTTTGTGTGGCAGACCGATTATTGGTTCTTACGTGTTTTGTTAGATAAGCCATTTTTTGGTTTGTTTTTCACAAACAGAGCCACGTGCTTTATTATAAAGGACAGGCAAATACTGTTTATTTAATGGGTTTCTTAGAGCTTTGTTACTGATTTTTGGATTTATCTGTGATAAATCGCAGCGTTCAGATTGTACCAACCTGCACAGTTAGAGCCAGAGATGATCTTGAAAAGCTACTCAACTTCCTCTTCACCTGAAACTGAACAAATTTTGCTGCAGACCAACAGGGGGCACCCTGAGTGAACCAGAGTGAATCAAGCAGGTTTTGTAGTTTTCACAATCATTGATAAATTGTCAGATTAGAAATAAAACAGTTGGTGGGCTTTTAGACCTTGCCCATAAAATTCCGGCGTTCGAATCCTTTCAGATTGACTGGATTTACGACAGGAAACACTCTTTTGATGGTTTTGGTTTTCACACAATAATGAGATGTTAGAAGTGTAGATAAGCCACAGTGGAAACTTCAGTGTGCCTATAATAAGCAGCTGGTCGTGGTGATGCCATCAGGATACCATGGAGGTGGTTCATGCTCCACTGATGTCTCTGGCAGAAACGCATTTTTCTACAGTCGGAAACCTGTAAAAATCTAAAAATTTAGCTTTTATTAATCATTTCAACCACTTCTGTCAGAAACATGGTGAGGGGAAATGTTTACTGGAAGTTCAGAGAGTGGGAAGAGTTGTTTAAGTCCAATCTGACCAACTTCTGCAAATGTTGAATTCTCAGTTTATCCATTTCTCTGTGCGTTTGGGTCGGGGTCCAGTAATCCCTTTGGTCTGATTTCATTTGGTAAGCCTTTCAGATGCTGGACAGAAAACCAGAGCTTTTCAGACAGAAATCAATAAAAAGAAAGCCTGAACCATCGAAGCTGGCCAATCAGCAGCTAAACCGACTTTGACGTACCATCGGGCGGATGCTGGTTTGCTGAAAAGAGGGATTGTTGGTGGACACTTCTTGGTTTAGTCGAGGCGATGTGATGTGAAGCTTCCCAGTGAGGCACATCTTGAACACTCGGCACTTGAGGTGGGGGATTATTGCAGCCTGCCGCCAGGTGACGACGAGTCTCGGGCCCTCGGATTGTGCATTTCGTTTAAAAAACAAGGCGACTGTTTGGAGTCGTCATTGCGGCTGTTTGAGATAAAAGTTTCCTGCCCAGGTGTCGATGTGAGCGCGAGACATCCAAGGAGCCCAAAACCATTCGACCTGCTCTGTGCAGTTTTGTTTTTTTTCTCTTCAGATTAATGTTTGTGATTTCTTGTTCATGTTCATCAGCTCCAAGATTTCCTCTACTGAGAAATAAATGTACAAATGTTTTGTTTTTTTCCTATGTGCTTTTTTGTTTGTTGGGGGGGGGTTAAAGGCTCAACTGGAATGAGAGTAGTTTACCTTGTTCAGAGCGATGTTTCTCACGTACAGTACATTTAACACGCAGTTTGAGATGTCTGTTAAAACCATTTGATCACATGTGGACTGCAGTTCGATGTGGCAAAGAAAACCAATAACCGTGCCATTATACAACAGTCGTTTAACCTGTACATACATAGCTGAGCGCTTACCGTCTCGGGCTTTTATTTTTGTTTTTTACTTTAAGATGTGATTTTCCTGTTACTGGAAGCCTGGAGACACCTTCAGTTTGACACCAGTGACTGCAGGAGCGTTTTTCACGCGGTGTAACTTGCGGTGGATCCCTCGCCTGAGGTCGAGGCGTCTTCTGCCTCTGGTGGCCTCGAACTTTGAGAATACAAACTGGGCATCTCTGAACTGTGAATGTGTGCATGTGTGGAAAAAAAATAAAATGTACCACCCAGCTAATCCAGGCCGATGCAAAAGTGACTCTTTCCACAAGCGGGGTACCTCAGACTGGATGGTACCGCTTTCAAAGGGATCTCTTATTCTGGCGGGAAAGACACCGCGAGCTCCGCGCCTCTTCAGTCTTGCCGGCGTTCATCCAGATGCTCAGCGGTGGCATTTTTGAAGGAGCTCCCTTTTCCTCGTGGACTTCTGCATGGAGCGTCACACTTCATATCAGCCTGTTGGTCGCCTCAGACCTCCTTCCTGTTCGTCCATTTTGACAGTGCCATTTTTTTCTTTTTCTTTTTGGTTTGTGTTTTTTTGTTTTTTCCTCCACGAGGGTTGCATCTTGTCATTTAAAAAAAAAAAAAAAAGACCCCCTTGTGTTTTTGTGTTTTCATTTTGTTTTTCAAAGATGTATAACAATGAATGCACATCAACTGACTGGAAAAGGACTCTATGAACTCACTGTGGTTTAACTCATTAACACTCTTACCATGCTACGCTAACAGCTGTGGACAATCGACGACTCCACCGTGTTGGGGTTTGGACAGATAATTTTGCCTAACGACACCTTTAACAGACGTGGAATGGAGGTTTGCGATCAAGAGGGCTTCTCTCTATTTTTTTTGTTTTGTTTTTTTGTTTGTTTTTGTTAATTTTTTTTTGTTTGGGTCTTTTCTTCCATCGAGACTGGAATCAAGCGTACATGTCAGCTATAGATAATTTAAGTTACTCTTGTGTCATGATGTAAACTGTCTAATTTGGAGAAAAAAATGTAGCTTACTGAAAAATAAAGATTTAGGCACTGTTGAGGAGCTGCCGTGTGATTTTTTTTTTTTTTTTCTTTCTTTCTTTCCAAAAGGTCTTTTCAAACCTTTCTTGTTAGTTGTTCCATAATTACAGGAACTACAGTCAACATAGAGAAAAATTACACCAAGTTCTTCCCCATGAGCGGGGGGGGGAAAAGTGAAAAACCTTTTTTTTAAGCAATACCTTGCAAAAAAAATCTGATTGCCTTCAGGATGTAAAGTTCAAAGTGGCACTGTTATATTGTTATAAGCATCAATATGCATCACTCAGAATCGGCTGTTTGAACAATGCAATCCAGGATAGAAAGAAAATATCTCTTTGTCGCTGCCGAGTTTTGGCTTTTGGGAGAACTTTTAGAAAAGCCTGATCGTAATAATTCGCAGTAGCAAAGAAGTGTGAAAGGCACAGAGTCGTTCTCAAGCATTACTCTGAAAGGAGGATGTTTCCAATTTTGGCGATATTGTGATAAAACAGTGATACGTTGTTTGATGTGACGGACCATATCCTGGTGTAAAATGACTGGAGCTAATGCCATCGAGAGTATCTGTTTAACCAAATAAGGTTTTGAAATCCATGGAAATCCCAACCATCGCTTTAATGATTCTCAGCGGTGGGGGAGGGGGCAGCAAATTTTTTGGGGTGGCCGGAGCCCCCTTTGGTGGCACCACTGCATGAAGGTCTTTAAGAAGTGGCTTTAGTTTAATTTGTCGTCTTTATGTCACAGGTAAATTGGGTGTTATCTGCATAGCAATGGAAATTATACTAATAATATAAACAAACAACACTTGTCTTTCAATTGAAAACACTTAAGATGTTGTATTTCTTGAACTAATCTTATCTAGACTTCGAACCACGCGGCCAACTGAGCTCCTTTATTAAGCCAATAAGGTGAAAAGTGCGTGCAGTCATGAATAAAGACTGAGGAGTTGAGTTTGACAGGATGGGCTGTACCGACCAGCATGTTCCCATCTTATCCCCCTGTGGTTGGTTAACTTCTCACTTCCTGTTAGCTACTCGTCTCTAGTGTCTGGTGTTTAGTTTTGCTTCCCTCCCCCGTCTCAGTGTCTTTGATCATCTTCACCTGGGTCTCGTTACCCTCCTGTGTCCCCGCTTACCCTTTTCTCTAGATCCACTGCGGTCTTCCCATTTTTGTCTCAGCGTTTGTCGTCATCCCCATGTGTTGTGAAGTTTTATGGTTTAGGTTTGAGTCTTAATTTCATGGAGTTAATTCTGAATAAACTTTTTTAACATCTGCCTGCCCGTGAGTGTATTTGGGTCCCTTTGCCTGAAATCCATGACCAAAGTCCAGCAGGAAGAAACGCTACATAGCGGGTTATAATCTCCACATAAATAATATTTTTAAATAACTGGATGTCGTGTAACTTTTAAACTGCTCAGTTAATTCTACCGTCTGTTATATTATTATAACACTGACAGCAGCAGAGAAGTTCTTAGGAGCTTTAAAACAGAAGAAATGTTTAGATTTTCACAAAGTAACTGAAATATTTTGAAGTTATTTACAAAAAGATGTGACACTGTGTCACTCCATTAATGATGACTGAATAAAGTATCACCTGGATGCTTTGTTCCATTAAAAATGAAAACAAACCCTGTTTCTGGTCTCCGTTGTTGGTCTTCTTTTTTATTTTGAGCTCTACTTCTGGACACGGCTGTGAGGAGCATCCATAACGAGTTTAAAACAAGCTGCCTTTGATTGGTTAAATAAATGTCCACATACTGTGAGTTAAAAGCATCTGGGCTTTAGGAAGTTCCTCTGCGTCTTTGTACAGATGAGAGCGGAAAGCCACAAGATGGCAGCATGCTCACAGAGGAGGACCTTCTTTTCTCAGCTCTGTCCTGTCGGATGAGGATGATCACAAAGAAACAAGCACTTTATTTATTTATTATCCAGCTGTGATTCATGGTTATTACACACAAACTACTAAAAATATTTCCAGATGTTTTTATTGCTCATACTAAATTTGTTTAGTCTGATGTTCATGACTGGATGCCAACATTGGCATGGTCCAAGTCAGCCTGCAGGTAGATAAATGTGATTAGGAAGGACTGAACTCACTACAAAATAAAATATTTGCTTACATCCATGTCTTATACATTTGTTGTATGGATATCATGCAGTGATGATGCACTAATTAGTGGATAACATAGACTGTATATAAAAGATGTAGCTTACAGGCTGTATATAAATCCTTTATTTAAACAGACATGAAAAATAAAGGCTGGATATACTGAGAACACGTTGGATGTGGGCGTGGCTGTGACCACCAGAGTTTATTGTATCCACTAGAGGCGCTCCAGCATTATGCATGTCGAGGTTCCCATCATTTGAAAAGTGCACATCATGTTGTATCCAGTAAAGTTTGGAACTAGCGACTGAGACCATAAACCCATGAGGGAAATGTCCTGAGGTCACAGAGAAGTCCCCTCAGATGGTTTAATGATTCACAGAGTAAAGGATCCAAACACAGGCCACAGGAGACCAGGGTAAAGTCCAAAATCTAAACCTGTAATCAGTCTGAGGTCACAGTCAGGTGGGCAGTCGAGCATCCGTGAAGCAGGAGAGAGCATGATGAAGGACAAACTGGAGCATGAGAAATTTCTGAAAACTTTCACTGCAAGTAGAAACGACAATTTGTCAGGTGACTGAAGAAAACAGGGTATTTATATACTGTGGAGGGTGATTAGGTCATTGAATACAGGTGGAACTAATGAAAATTACAGAGGAAAAACCATAGACTGTGACTTTTGAAGCCTCAGTTTCAGCATTTTGGCCACTGCATTGCTGTTTTTTTTTTTGTGAAGCTGGAAGTGACCTCATGTGGATGGGATTACTCTATCTTGCTGGTTTTGCGTGCTGCATCCATAATGGGCTTGGGTTCAAAGCACAGACACTGATACCTGCAAATTTCTGCAAAGTAACCGAATAATAATCTGAATTTCTGTCATCGAAGCTGAAACATAAACTTATTAGGTGATCTATATCACAAAACAAGTTGTTCTACACCAAACTCGATCATCCACGCCTTTATGGAACTTGCTTTGTGCACTGGTGTGCAGCCATATTGGAACAGGAAGTGGCCATCCCCAAACTGTTCCCTCAAAGTTGGGAGCATGAGATTATCCAACAAGTCTCGATATGCTGGAACTAAGGCTGAGCCCAACTCCTAAAAACAGCTCCACATCACAATCCTCC
Organism: Rhamphochromis longiceps; assembly: GCF_057381845.1. Classification (NCBI taxonomy): domain Eukaryota; kingdom Metazoa; phylum Chordata; class Actinopteri; order Cichliformes; family Cichlidae; genus Rhamphochromis; species Rhamphochromis longiceps. The sequence continues at coordinate 5,519,266 of NC_140574.1, forward strand.
GATTATTCAGTCAGACAAGTCCCGTTCCCCTGGCATCTACCAAACCCAGACTCTTCCATCGGATTGCCGGATGTAGACGTGTAATTGGTCCCTCTGGAGAACACCTAACATTACAGTAAGTTGGTGACCTGTGCGCACTATATGCCTCAGCATCCGCTGATCCCACTCTGTGACTTTACGTGACCTAGCACTTAGAGTTGCTTCCACTGAATTCCACTTTTCACTTTTCCACCTGAAGTTAACAGTTCGGTTGGGTGACTGAGTACTTTTGAATATAATGTACCATTAAGCTCCATCTGTCGTCTTTTACCTATATGTAATTTTCTGATTGAGTGGGATATCACTGAGATATCTCTGCTGCACCTAAATAAACATTCACCTAGCAGACTTTAAATGAGTGAATGAGTGATTAAATTTCACTGAGATAAAACCGAAAACAAACGATCAAAATGTGTTTCAGCTGTGATAATCTTTCTAATTAACCCTTCTTTGATCTCTTTTCTGCATCGCAGCCTCGCAGACTACTTGTTCAAAAGCATATGAACTACAGCTGACATTTATCCATCTTATCAATTAACATAAATGACAGAGTCAGGTTAACAGATTGTGTGTGTCTGTGTGTGTGTTTGTGAGAGAGAAAGTGAATGTGGCGCCCTCTACCGGTGTGTTGTTCATGGTGTGAAAATATTAAGCAGCACTTTGTTTTCATTTTAACTCCTGAAACTTTGACTGAAAATCGATCGGATTAAAAATATTGATTCCTGTGAGTTCAGTCGTGGATCTTTAGGATCACCTAAAGGGAAATTGTGTATGTGAGGCGCGTGAAGGCGGCAATAATTAAGAGGTGTGAGACAGGAAGAGAACAAAATCTGCATTCAAAATAAAAGCACAGCACTGGGGTTTGGATCTTTTGAATTTATTCATCTCCCAAAGTTGTTTCAAAAAGAATTTACTCTTACTAGCTATCAACATACATCCGATATTTTTTAGCAATGCATCATATTCTTTACTTTTAACAGACACACACTGGTGAACCGTAACTTGTCAGTATAAACGAGGTAAGCAGTGAGAACAAACCGTAGAAAAAGGAGAATGTTCAAAATAAACAGTCAAAATCTCCAAAATATATATATCTATAAAATCAGTCAGTAAATAAAATGCATTTCAATGTCTCAGTTAAAAATAATTACATAATCATCCTGACGCCTTTCTTTGAGTGTTTTAACTAAATTCAGATTTTTTTTTAGCCTGGATTGCTCTTGCTTTACCTATTTTTATTTAAAATAAGGAAACAAGTAACTAAAAATATTAACCTGCTTTTATAGTCATATAACATTTTATAACATACTTTATTCTGGAAATTAAATTAAAACAAAAATAAAAATCCAAGTATCACAAAAGTAACATTGATTTATTTTTTAATCTATAATTTATTAGCTCGTAACTTTTAGTTAAAGCCAGCCTGTGAGTCTGATTTACTCAGGTTTAAATTTGGAGGGTGTGAGAGCCACAGGCAGCGGACTGGGCAAAACAGTTGTTTTCTACAGTCATTGGTCTTAACGCTGTGATCTTATTTTGAAAATACAGGTTCCGGTAGCAGCTCTGCAGTGTTAGCTGTAGCTTGACGCTGGTTTGCGGAGAACGCGCAGAGCCGCTGCCGCACACGGAGCGACGCTGACGGACTCGGTGTGACTGACTTTGGATTTTTGTGGTTTGTGGAGCAGCGTGGGGACTGGAAACAGGGAGAAACAGCCGGAAAACAGATATTTAAGTCGGTTTGGAACGGCGGAATGGCGGACCGGGACCCGGTGCCGCTTCCTGCGGAGGTGCGGGCCAAACTGGCCGAGCTGGAGCTGGAGTTATCCGAGGGTGAGTACTTGGGTTTCACCGCGGAGCTTGGCGGCTCTGCCGGGGCTCTGCTGCTGTTGTTGCTCTGGGACTGTTTGTCCTTGCTGAGTTTGAACTGCTAGGAGATAAAGTGCTGAGCTCCAACAAGTTCAAGTGCATGTCTGTTCACACGCACACACGCTGCCACAATGACTGCTTTAACTGATCTGGATTTGGATGCAGGAGATGTGGCAGTGAAATGGAAACAGAGCTGTCACTGGCTGTGGACAGACTACAGTGCTGTTAGGGGGTTCTTGGATTGAAAGGAGATCATTGCAGGTTCACTCCCCCACACTGACACACAACGTCACCTGACGCCAGGTATCATGGGAATAATACAGATAATAGATAAACATCCCATAAAGTGCTCTGGATGAACTGGAGTGGCTGCTGTGCACCAGAGCTCCACGGTATTGTTGCAGTGAAGCCTGCAGGGCTCCTCATTATTCATAGACTGTTGATTATCTGAAGGAGTTCATCAATCCTTACTCTACATAGTGTCCCAGAGTCCAAACACAGCCACTTTACAGCCAGCATTCACCTTTGAATCCAGCTGTACATCACCTTTTAACACTTAACTGCTTTATTTTGTCTGCTCAGGTTTTCAAAAATTCCCTACAATAATTCCCCAGAGTCAGGTGACGTCTCCAAAATCCACACACATCCACGCTGCTCTGCTAATTCCTGATAAAAATCAAAGAATATGTGTCATTTTTACCCCTAATCTGTTGATCTGTGCATGAATCCTTCCATCACGGCTGATAAACAACCCATAAAGTGCACTTTGAAGCCTCACTGGAGCGCAGGAGGCACACAGCAGCCTGCTGTGGGGATATCCCGGGAATTCTGTGGAGGTTTGTGTTTGTCAGTAGGAAAGTTGTTGTCAGAGAGGTTTTGTTATAAAATCCCGTTGAGCAGAGCCCTGCACGCTGCTTAGATGGTGCACAGGCAGCATGCAGCTGTTAGGAGACACACTTTTCACATGACACACCGCAGCCAGGCAGCCTTTTCTCCAGAGAGGCGATGAATGATTCCCATTATATTCCTGCGCCCCCCCAATAACACTACAGCATGCTATATCGGGTTGTTTTGCAAGATACTGAAATGCAGCTTGGGTATTGATTTTCTCATTAGCCCCCCTCACCACCACCTCCCTCTCTTTCTCCCCCTCCTTCCTCCTTGTTCTTCTTCTACTTCAGATTGATATGTCACATTGCTGCAGACTCACTCTCAGCCTGGAGAGTATCATAGTGTCATATTTCAGCTTCCTGCGAGCAGTGTTTTCCCTGCTTCTCTCCGAGGCTTTGTGAGGCTCGGCCATGTATGGAGAAAGAAGACGGCACAGAGGAAGAGGGAGGGAGGGAGGGGAAGAGATTGTAACAGCTGACTCTGAATGCACACATCGCATTTTAATGTTTCCACCGCTGCTGCTGTGAACGCTGAAAAGATGAGACAAGTAGTGGTGATGAAGAGGAGGGATGGATGGGGCGGGGAAGGTTGCACATATAAACCACCAACTCGGAGTTCCTCCAGTGTAAACAAGTGCGTCTCTGGGAAACGGGGTCAGATGCCCCGCTGCAATATTTACATGCTTTGTTGATGGCGCGAGAGTCTGCGGTGGCGGCGGATGCAAAGCTTCCCCGCGTCCTGCAGACTTTGACCTAATTTTTCAATTTCCACGCATCATCCCGCCTCCATGCTTTGAAGCCTCTCGCCTCGGGGGAGTGGTGGCAGAAAACGCTGTTGTCAGCACTCAGGTGAAGGCAGAGCTTCACAGGGACCTCGTATCCTGCTGAGGAGCCCTTGAGCAAGGCAGTACACCCTCTTGTTTCCCCCCTAACTGTCATCAGGTGGTGGGAAGCATCCTCAAAGTGCTTCAGGTGATGGAACAAACATCCCCTTTATACACTGCATGAAAATGCTCTCTGAGGAAGTATGAGGATAATGGGTCATATACCTGGAGGATGAGTGCCTTGCTCATGGGCACAAAGTTCCTGTAAAGCTGTGTCGACACCTGGATGCTCACAGTGATGTGGATGGCAGCACAAAGCAAAAAAAATAACCTCTGCTTTTTCTCTCAGCCTGCCTCTCTGCTCAAACCCTACCAACAGTTCCTACATTTCCCAGAATTCCCTCTGTTCTGAGCACCATCAGGGCACAGGTGTGAACTTGAGAATGAATTTTAAAGCCTGCTGGGCGGACGCTAGATTGAGCAGCGCGGTGAATAGTTGTGATTGAGATAAAAGAGGAGGCGACCTCTCACTCGGACGCTGACCTATCGCATCGCTGCAGTGCATCCTGGGATAGCTGGGGCTCTTAGTGGTCTGTAGTTTTTGCAGGAGACCTTCTGGGTGTGGCACAAATGTGGCATGTTTTAATAATAATAATAACTTTATTTGTCAGACTTGGAGAAAATAGAAGCTTGACTGACTTCTCCCCAGTCTGAGTTTAAGAGCACCGCTTTCATTTTGCTGCTGGATCTGATTTTGGAGAAGAAGGGCTGGGAAACGAATGTCGCAAACACCCTCACCCTGCAGGTCTGCAGCCTGGACACGGTCCTCACAGAGACAGACACTCCCGCTGAAACACACAACCCCGCGCTTGTCGTGCAGCTGCAGACTGACGGGCTGTCCTCAGCTAATCTGGCTGCTGGCTGAATATTAAGCTCTGCAGTCCAGCCCAGATAACAAGCTGTCCATCCCAACACACTGCAGATTACACACACACACACCAGGCTGACCTCAGCTGCTCTGCAGTGCTCGTGCATTGTTGTCTCTGCTGTAGTTTTGATGCAGATTTAGGGTTGTTTCCATTTTCTTTCATTATGCGCTGCTCCAGCTGCCAGGAGGGCACATGCCAGTCAGCTCTGTGGGCATCTCGTCGCCTGTAAACAGCCCAGGAAACATTAAACGCATCATTTCTCAGTCCAGTTTTTGGAGTCTACCTTTGCTCAGGCTTGCTCCGGGTACTCCTGCTTGTCCCAAAGTCCAAAGACGTGCACATCAGATTAATTGCTGATAGGAAATTGTCTCTAGGTGTGAAAACAAACCCTAAACTAAACAAAGACAGACTTTTTCCACTTTTGACACATTGTCTCAAACTTACTCTCCTTGACATCAAGGAGAGGGCGATTCTTTGCATTAGAAAGATTCTAAAATTAAAGGCATACCAGTCTTCTGGTCCGACTTTTCCGGCAGCTACACATTTAACGTTCCACATCCACAATGTTTTTTTTTTTTATTTCTTTATTTTTTGAAGTTTCCTGATTATCTGGTTATCTAATAATTTTCACAGGTCTTTGACTCTCCTCTGTGCTGTCAGCCGTGTTGAACTGATACACGATGATGACTGTCTAATTAATTAATCAGCAGATAATTGAAGCTCTTGCTTTGGCTGCAAACGTCCAGCTGCTCGCTGACCTGTTTGGCACGTTGGGTAAAAAAGTGAAAGGCTTCAGCTCGTTTCATTTTTTAGATTTCGAAGGGGCGCGCTCGTGCAAAAGCGAGCTGCTTCATTGGTTTGTAAGTGTATTCATCTCATGGCAGAACGTATTGAAAGTTACTTCAGTGTCACATTTCATTGAATCGAGAAGTGAAACCCTTTGGCGAGCTTGGGCTGATGTTAAAATCGCTCTTGCTTCACTCACATCTGGTCCTGATAAGAGTCCTGTGTGAGACTTCGGCAGTGAGTCTGTTATTCTGAAGCGCTCACTCTTCCCTCTTTCTTTCTTTCCTGAAAGCTCGTTCTGTCCGTGGCTCAGCAGAAGCGCTTCCTCTCAGCTCTGATATTTGAAAAGGACTCCAGTGTTCCTTCTCTGTGATTTATCGCCCGTATTTCGACCCAAAGGCAACAGGTTTAACTGACAGAAGTGTGAATCTGAGCGTGAGCAGTCTTCTGGATCTGTAGGGCCGTTTCCCAGAATTCATCTCTCGGAAACGTGGGCCACCTAAGTTCACGTGGTTTAAAGCGGATCTGAGGTCTGAGTGCTGTTTGGAGCTAGCACTGCGTGACTATCAGTTTTCCACAGGGCTCTGGTGCAGTTTAGGGCAGTGCTTAAGGCTTTATGTCGTGGCTGGTGAAGTCTTGAATAATTCAATCTGAGGAAACGGAGATCTGCATGTGAATGTGCAGAATCGGCAGCTTTCTGGTGAACTCTGAGTTTGAAGGCTTTAGTGGCGTGTGGGTGCGAGCTTTCTGCAAGTGACCAGCAGAAGTGGAAGTCCTGGCCCAGATTTCGCCGTCTGCAGTGAAAAGTCTGAAACGGTGGCTGTTTCTGCACATCGGCCGGTGGCTTCCCAGATTTTATTGACTGAATAATTGTTTTGTCCATCACACGAACGGTTAAAGAATCAATCATCCTGCAGCCGACTGATCCTTTTAACTGTACAGGGCAATTTCTTCCACCGTGATAATTATTATTGAGTTTCAGCCGCAGGTCTTTCGGTTTCTTTGCAGATGAATTCGCTTCTCGGAGTTTGTCAGAACAGGATGTGATGTGACGTTTTTGGCAGATTTTCAGAAGCTTCCTGCTGAGTGACAGCGTCTGTGCAGAGATGGAGCTCTGATCCTTCTGACAGCTCGCTGTGAATCAAGATCTTCTGGGAAACGCCACTGCTGCGTCCAACCCAGCTTTCTCCTTTTGAGTAATTTGAGATGTCATCATCAGAAAAAGGGAAGGCGGCGAAGAATGCACGCAAATAAACACGTTTTTTGGTTTGTTTTTAAGAGCTGTGTGCAGAATGTCCAAAGACTGCAGATATTTATTTGCTGAGCGAATCCTGGAGGTGTAGCTGCTGACTGTCCAGCTCGGTTCTCCTCTTCCTCTCGCCTTTTTTGTTGCATTAACGAAAATCCCCCAAAAGGTAAACTGGAAATGTAAATGCTGTCACCGGGCTCAGATAAATGTCTCCTTCTCTGCGATTCTTTGAAAACGAGCTGATTAATTTTTCATGAAGCGCAGACAAAGATGTCATTTTCCTCCCTAACAGCCTGAAGTGAACCGTGGGATTTCTCAGTGTTAATAAAAGGCCACACTCTCTGAGCCTCCCGCCTCACAGCCTAATGTATTCAGCCGGTGACATTTTACTGAATCAGGTACAAGTTATGGACTAAAAACTGACACCTTTGCATTTTCCTCTCTCTCTTTGCCTGCAGCCTCACACGTCTTCTATTTAATTTTCTTTAAACTTTCATTTTCTTTTAACGGCCAGAGATTCAGGTGGAGTTCACAAACTCTGACATGTGGCTAAAATGAATGAATTCATTCGGTGAGCTTCCATCAGAGCTGGCCGGAGGCCCGTTTCTGCTCTGCAGTCTGTAGTGATGCAACATGTGGTGCACACATACCTTTAGACCAGGGGTGGGCAACTCCAGGCCTCGAGGGCCGGTGTCCCTGCAGGTTTTAGATGTGTCCTTGATCCAAAACAGCTGATTTTGACCCAAGGTGATATCTAAAACCTGCAGGACACCGGCCCTCGAGGCCTGGAATTGCCCACCACTGCTTTAGACAGAGGAATTAACTGTATATTTACCTGTATGTACTCAGAGTCCAGATTAAGGCTGCCATCTATCATCTATCAGCATTTGCAGAGAGTTTTAGTTCCAGACTAAATGACCAGTGAAGAAGTTTTAACTGCACATTTAATCCCTGCGATGTGTCAATATAAGAAAAACAGCACAACTCAGTTTGTAAATAAAATCTAAAGAAATCTGTCAGCAGTGTAAAAATAACAGAAAACTAATTTCATGCCTTCATCTGCTGAGATGATCACTGACAGTGACGAGGCTCTGATGCCCAGGGAGGAGCCTGGAGCCCGTACCTCATTAATGTCTGCACTGCAGTCGAACGTCTGAGATTCAAGGCGCGGATGTTGCTCTGATTACTGCAACAGGTGGGCGCCGCAGCAGCAAGTGATGGCTTTACACTGGCGGTTAAAACCAGGTGTGGTCCGACCTTCGGACTGGAGATTGTAACAGACTCTGCAACGTAAAAATGAATCACACACACATACAAACATACCCCTCCGACGCTGACTGAGTGAATACTCAATGATTGTGGTGAAGTTTTAAGTCGAGTTGTCTGCAGAAGGAGTTTTATTTACATCGCTGATGACACTGATGATGTTTACGTGGACTTGAGTGTTCTGTGATGACTTGATACTTTGCTTCCCTGATTTCTTTCTCGCAGTCAAACCAAAGTTGCTAATCTGAAAATTATTTATCAGTTGACCAACAGATCGTCTCCATCCGACCCGTCACATCTAGAGGTCCTAATAAGTCATCAGAGGGCTTTTTCATGTTGAGGAATCTGAACTCTGATGACTTTGCTGATGTTCGGCTAAATTAAAGTGTTTCATGAGTCACCTGTGCAGCTGCAGATTTTTAAAAAAATTTTCCCCTTGTAAACTTGTCAACATGCTTTAATTCATTTATCTAATGTGCAGCCTGTTTTCTCTCAGTCAGTGTCCCCTCCCCCCCTGTGTTTTATAAGATGGATAGTACTGAGGGGTTTTTTTTCATTGTTTTTTTTTAGCACAAATAGAGTCAACTGAGCAGACTGTACATAAACGATGGCAGTAACAACTATGATATTGCTCATTTAAGTGCCGTTTTGAAGCATCCGTGTTTACATTTCCGCTTTGTTTCTTTGGAGTCTGAAATGACTGTTCAGATAGCAGGGTGGTTATCATGATAAGGTATCAGGAAATGTTAGCAAGTGTGTCCAGATGCATAGTTGTATCACAAAGACACAGATACCTGCTATAGTGCTACACTACACATACACTTCATACATTTCAGCAGAATTCTCTGATAGTTGAGACCTTGAGTTCAGACTCCCAAGGTCAGGTAAAGCCTGGAAGATGGCTAACTGCTAGCTAACTGCTACAGCTAGCTAGGAGCTAGCTAACTGCCACATCTGTAAAAGTGCTTCAGGTGTTTAACTCTTTCCTCCATAAAGACGACATTTGACCACCTCCCCTGTATAATGAGTTTTACACCTCAGTGTGGATCATTAACGAGGTTTTGCGATCTTTTGAATAGTTTCTGGGATTTTTGAAGGCTAGCTGCGCAGCCAAACACCACCCTCACTAACTTCTGATCCACAGTCATAGTCAAAGACCTGAAATGTGACAGAAAGCACTGATTTCAGAGCAGAGCTTCAGGGGTTACTGCTAATAAACTTTGAAGGGTTGAAAAGTTCAGATTATTAATGATGGATGTGCTGAAAGTACTTTTCATATCAACTTTTCTGTCCTTTGTGCACTTTATCCGCTTCCAGGAACAGCATCTCTGCTGGTTTCGAGCAGCTTCTACCTCGTTGTTCATGATCTTAAAAAACTGCTTTAGTTTGCTGCTGTTCCCCTCCTTCAGGTAAAGAAAGCTACATGCACTATTCTCCTCGCTGTCATGTCACTTTAAGGGCTTCGTTTTTTCCTCTCTGATGTTACATTTAGTCTGCGGTTCCTGTCAGCAGAGCTGAAACCACACATCCAACTTTTCAGAGATGAGACATAAATATCAGTCTGTGTTTGTGCAGTGGTCACAGCGACTTCCCCTGCAACATAACATCTCACCTTTAGACCGGCAGTTGCCATAGAGATGTTATTTTCTCTCCTCCTTCCTGGGAGATTATGGCCTGTGGGGATGGAGGGAGGCTGGTTCTACCTTAGAGCGCGGAGCCTCTGTCACACGGCAGGGCCGTAAATTCATATTTGGTGTCTTCGTCATCTCCCTCGAGCGATATGAACAGTGATTCAGGACTCCACACGTGCAGTCACTTGACGTAAATCTGCCGGCTGTCCTCGCTTGACTCCCGCCGGAGAAATATCCGCTGAAATTGCCTCTTTATTGCAGACGCGGCTGCTGTTAAAAACAGTCTCAGGCGAGCAGCACTTCAGATCCAGCGAGGTGACGCGAGCCCGAGATGATCAGCCTGTCGAGCTGAGCAAACACAACGAATTTACAGCAGAGGAAATACTCCTCTAGGAAAGGAAAGTTGTTATTTTCTCATTCCTTTTTTATTTTTTCCCCCCTCCATAGTTTCAAAAGCCTGAAGGGTTATAAAACATAAAGCTCACTCGGCGCACAGGCGAGCACGTAAAAACTTTCCGCTCCGGGAAGAAAAACAAAATTAAAGTGATGTTTTCTTTCCCAAACAGCGGCGCTATCGATTCCCCAGAGCATCGTCTTTACACACAAACACTTTCTTAGCTGAATGCAAATCATCTCTCTCCTCTTCCCCCAGTGGCCCTTTGTTGTTGTTCTTTATTAAAACGTGTTCTGGTGCTGGCGAAGGTCACAGAGAGACTTGCACAGAAGTGCACGCATGACGTGAACGAACTAGAAGCAACGAACTTGCTTGTTGTTTTTTGAAACGGGCAACTTGGTGAAGTGACGGCTCTTAAAAGTGTAAACGCATCAACAGAGAACTTGAATGAAAACACAAGGTTGACAGATACGGCTCCGCCTCCTCCTCTGTGCAGTCCGTCCACATGTTTGTCATCAGCTGTCATCCGAGAGGCGGGTGGCTTCTCGCAGGAGGCGGCCGCATAAATATTCATCTGGCCTCACTGTCAGCATCGCAGCACAACAAATCTGAGGGCTGGAAATGTCAGCGGGTCCAGCGGGCGTTTGTTTCTGCCTGCTTTAGGTTGTCAGTTCTCGGCAGGCGGGAGGAAGACAGGTTGACGTCCGGTCAGAAAGCCGGCAGGAAAAGCAGATTGGGCTGCAGAGGCTGCCGAAGGTGATTTGCTTTAGCGGTGTTGAGGTGGAATTAAGTGGAAAACTCGCTTTTTTTTTCCAATTTAACCGAGTGCCGACTGTTGCTTGTCATTGTAGGCAGAATAACACGAGGCAACCTAAAATAAGATGTCGAGACATTTCAGAGGTATTTATGTGACATCTGCAACAGAAAGCGCTGTAGCAACTTTGTATCTCAAGGAGCTGGAGCAAGTGTAATTATTATCCAATCCTCCCTCGGGCCTGCATGAGAGGAAGAAGAAGAAACAGTGGCCAGTTTTCCTTTCATACAGTCTGTGATTCTGACCTCTTAGTTCATTGTGAAGGATATGCAGACAGTGAAACGACAGTAAACACAACACAGGCTGGGCTTTACGGTGAGAGACCTGAGAGGATAAACAGGAGGGCTTGTGGTGTCCTTTTAACGAAGGCCATATCTTGTACCTCAGCTAGGATAGCTGTCAGCCTGATCTTCTTCCATGAAGTTAACTAATGCATGTTAAACATTTCACATGTAGAAAAAACATAAAGAAGCTTTTGTTTTTAAAAGCTTAAAGACTCTTAAAGTTTGACCTGTTCGTATCTTTTGACTACGGTATGAGCTTTGAGTGTATCCCACTCTAAACGAATACAGTGTAATTTAGCTTTATGCTTGAAGTGGAAAGAAACTCCCTTGAGTCTCCCTTTTTCGCCCTCATTTGTCTTGCTGTCTGCCGAGCTGCACATTTTTCTCTCTGCGTTGAAGAAAGTTGATAACTCTAAATGTTCTTAGTATCCACCGCCAGCAACTTTCCCAATACGCCAAGACGACACTGTCCACTGGTTTTTGGACTGTAGCTTTAAAGCTTGAATTTTGGACCATCCATCCACTGCAACTCACCCGCTTCATTTAGCTTTATAAGTCATTAAGTTGAGCTAAGCACCCTTTTCATACATAATTTACAGCAGTCATAAGCCTGCATACAGTTTTATTGGTTTAATTATGCTTTGAAGTTATTATGAAACGGTAAATTAGCGATAGAGACCATAAGCGTTTTTGTAGAAGGTTGTAAACATGTTTATTTCTGCTGTAAAGTTGGACATTTTAACTGTACAGTCTGTGGGGATTGACTTGCTCTTGGAGCCAGCCTCAGGTTTTTGCCATCTCTCTCAGAAATTTGAGAAAATGATGCAAAACGAACAACTTTCGCTTCAGAGGATTCGGATGTTTCTGGTTTATTCAGCTTGTTCCTGTTTCTATTAATAATCTGTCAGTTCTCTTTATGATCATTAATAGCTTGTAGCAAGTAAAAAATCTTTTCATGTGACCGCTGTCAAACAAAAACACGACACAAATGGAGTCTACGGCCTCAAACATGTAAACAAACCAGTGTGGGGATTCCTATTTAAAGCTACAGCCATTCCCAGTTTTCCCCCTGAGTCTGGACAACAGAGGTAGAGACTGTAAAGTTGGTGTGACCTAAAGAGTCACAGCCGATTATTGAGAGTGCGCCATGTAAATAAACCAGAACTGTGCTTTAAAGCATCCGCTTTCTTTTTAGTTATAAAAACTTTCAGATAAAACTCGATGTTTTGTCTTCACCTCAACATTTCAGAGCACTTAACCTTTAAGATTTCATCAGAGCGCTCGACATGTTTGAAATGAGAACTGAAGACGGCACATTTAAGCCTCCTCTGCGTTATCTGAAGGGAGATGGCATTTGTGCTTGCTCAGGTGATTTGTAAAAAGTGGAGTAATGGGCTTCGGCTGCTCCATCTGCCATTAGAGCGATCGGAAGACCCCCCCCAATCAGCATTTTCATTTGCTCTGCCTCCCGCGTCTCTCCGATCAGTGTCAAACCCGAGAGCTCGGCTTTAAAGCTCGACGGCATCTGGTGAAAAAACCCTCAGTCACCTTAACTGGCTCCAGCGAGAGGGCGTTGATCGTAAAAACTTATATTCTCCTCCAGAATCAACTATTAATGAGCTGAGTTCCCAGACTGTGGTGATTATGCGAGCTGCTCTGTGGCGTAGCTGTAGTAGATTTGGGAGTGTTTATTTGGAGTTCAGGCCTGTGTTTTTTATATGAAAGCATTTTCTGGGAGCTCATTCTTTGGCTTTGTGTAGGGATGCAGAAAGGGGTTCTGGGTAACGTATCATGCCGTGCATATCTGCAGCTTGTTGTGCCAAACGCTCGGTTAATAGGAAAGTTGTTGAGTGGAGCCACACCGTGAAGGACTGTTTTCATTATTGATTAAGGCTGAGATTATTTACTTCCTCTGTTAATTATTTTGTGTAGTTGGTGCAAAAATAGCACAATGGTTTCCAGCCACTCAAAAGATGCTGTATATCCAGTTCTGAAGGTGCGTCCAGCAGGTTTTTGGTGTTTTTGCTTGACGATAAGCGGCTTAATTGATCATTTATGTTTTTTCTCATGATTTTTCGAGTGGCTAGTCATGTCAGCTTTAAACTGGGTTTGTTTTCTGCATTTGTAAGTAAGAGCTGTGCTGCATTTAGGGTTTTATAGATGGAGAACTCAACCGGGAGACATGAAGATGCATAAGGGTAGGGCTGATGTATTGTTAAAGTGACTGCTGAGCACACTGGTGATTGCACAGGGCTTTGGAAGGCAGACGCTACTGCAGTATTCAAGGCGGGTGGTGATGTTGGCGGGAGCCTGGAGATGTTCTTTAGTTGGTAAAAAGCAGATTTAGAAATCAGTCTGATAAGTAACAAGTCCAGAGTGACTCCCACGCTGCTGGACTTTGAACACAGTAACCTAGAGCAGCTATCAGCATCAAGGCGGAGGTCAAGTACTTTCCAGAGCCACAACAAAAGGCGCAGTTTTATTACTATTAGGTTTGAAAAGATGAATTGAATCCAGATTTTAATATTTAACAGAGAGCTGACAGTGTACAGAGGAGGGAGGTGATTAGAGGAGTGCTGAGATACAACTGTGTCGTCAACAAAACAAATAACTTAAGACCTGGAGACCAGTCTTTGACCTCCTGACAACCTCCTGGTGAGTAAGAAATGCATATCTCCCAACCGGTTAGTGAGTGGTTGCTGCCTGTTGCTAGGTGAGATGTGTCGCAAAGAGGGCCCTGCACCAAAAACTACCTTGTGATTGCTTTGCACGGCAGAAGTTGGCAACCATTTGGAGACAAGTCGGAGTCTTCCATGCAAACGGCAGCAGCAACCTGCTGCCAAACAATTCAACCTCACGTGGTTGTCGGTGGTGCATTGTATACCTCTTTATGACCAATTGCATGCTAGCAACGGCTCCTATGTGTTTTTTCCCTTGTCACCAGTGATTGCTGGGGACGGGTTTGACTGGTGCCATAGTCTGGTGCTTTCTTTCAAAACACCACATGATTCTCCTGCTCACAAGGAAGGACCAGTGCTACAGCGAGGTTTGCAGTCCAGACTAGTTTATTTTATCTTTCGAGGCTGAAAATGTATGGGTGGGCGTGGCCAAAACGGCAAACAAAATATTCTAGAAAAGAAAAATAACTTGCAGGTCTCACCTTCTTGCCTAGCATGAAGAGGAGAAAAGCTATTAAAGGAAAAAGGCTTCGCGCTCCTACAGCTGTCAGGTCTAAGGAAGGTTTAAGGAAGATACTTAGAGTATGTACAAAACAAGCAATTAAGCTTTTCTAGATACAGAAAACCTGATCACACAATACTACGCACTATCCACACAGCATGGTGTGTTTAGAAACAGGAAGTAAGTCAAGCCGGTCCATCTGGGTACCAGTTTAAAGTGAGCAGCTACAGTCTCCTACCAGTGGTCGGCTAAAGGTTACATAATCAAAAACACAGAGAAAAATGAGCAATGTGTTTTCTTCTAATACGTGGTAGAAAGACGAACGTCTCACACAGCCTTTGTTTCAGGTTTGCAAAGTAAAGGAGTTGGTCCACTGGTTCTGGACCAAACCACTGTGAGCCACATATGTGTGGCTTATGTCCTCCTTGTAATTTCTACCCAAGTCTGCTTTGTGTACCTACATAAAGGGAGAAGTCATAATTAAAAGAAGTCTGCAAAATTAAGAAAAAAACAAAACAAGTCATTAACATAAAAAAATATATCGGCGTGTTCTTTCTGTCCCACTGGAAGCGTGCGATAGGGGGAAAAATCATAAAAAGTTAGAGCAGAAAGGGGGAAAAAACCAAAACCGCAAGTATAGAGCAAACATTTCTGACTCGCATGAGACCTCATTATTTATTTGAAGATAAAGGCAGCACTATGTTACAGGCTGTCTCCAGAAATCTACGGAAGCCAGTTCAAAACCAGTCTCACTCTATTTATCTTTCATTTAGCGTAGATGACGCTAATGTAAGGCGATAATGCACTAATGTAAGGTTTTCGACTTTCATTTACAGCGGTTTAAGATAACAATCAGGACCTCCAGTATTTTGAAAAAGTGGTTCTTTCTTATACGGAGTCGGAGAACAATGAATCTAATTAGACCTGAAAATCAGTTAAAAGGTATTAAGATTGAGTAGAATGCTGCGGATCGTAAAACCAACTAAACTTCTTCTTCTGCGTTCTGGTTTGTTAAACGTGGCACCATCGCTGTCTCTCTCCGGCCTGTATTTTGGTGGATGGTTTTGACAAATCTTTATTTGGGGGGTCGAATCTGTTCACGAGGATCTCTGTGAATCTCTGTGCACGAGTTAAACCATTATTATTGGATACATGCCCGGTTCTTTTTCTTAATGGGAAGCCGGCAGCTTCTCTGACCAGCAGCATCCGGCCGGCTGAGCTCGACCACTAAAGGCCGTGCAGGGTTAATCCTGTCAGCCTGTCCGGGAGAGTTTACTCTCTGCCCCCAGTAAGATCACTTAAACTCCCCATCTGTCTTCTAAGGCGGCTTATGAAAGCTGGACCGCAGGATTGCATGCATCAATACTACACACAGTACTACTGCACGTATTTGTGTATTCAATTGTTTTGAAGAAAATAAACACACGGAGCTGGAAAAAAAGTCTTTGCCTTTTATTGTATTCTAAAAATCTTAGAATTGGAGCCAGTCATGTTTGGGTGTTTTGGTCTGTTGAGTTGAGATATTTCAGTCAGTTTAGAGAAAATTGAATCAAAAAATAAAATCTATTATGACCTCCTTTTATCGTCAGAAATGGTCTGACTGGTCGTGGACTTTTGAGGCTTATTTTTTGTCTTTGGGGGGTAAAACAAACTTTATTATGAATATATTGCCCACTTTTATTTGTACTTTATACTGTATGTATACATATACTGGTCATGCTGGGTTGGGGAGATAAATACATCAGCTAATAGCCAGCTGCCTCGGCCCGTTTCTGGTTGTTTTTTAATTTTGTCATCTTATTTGATGGTTTAGTAGCCAGCTTTGAGGGGTCGTCGTTTTTACACCTTCCAGCCATTTATTTCCAAAGTTAGGGAGCGATCACCTGATCAGCTGTCATGCTACTCGTGCTGCAGACAGCAGCTGGAGTTTCTCTGCGACTCGTCAATGAGTCTAAAAGTAATAAAATAAATCTGAACACATTCAGTGAACGAGGTTTGATCAGCTGTCGTCTGTTTAAGTTCAGCCTGCCTGTCACAGACGGAGAGAGAGAGCAGTGGTGCCCTGGCCAGTGGCGGGTGGTTGTGTAATATATCAGAAGCAACAGTTAAACATCAACTTGTGGAAAGAAAAATCTGAATTATTAGTCAGATTAACTAGTGTTTGTGTCACTCTGACCTTTAAACGCCGAGTTCCTTCCCTGCACCCAAGACAATGAGTGGAAACCTTTAAGTCCACTACTGTTTGTTTTCACATGTTAAAGATCTGTTTCATTCTGTTTACCCTCCTTAAGATCCAGATTTGTAACGACTGGATTCTCGTCACCCAGCCTTGAATTTTCTACTGAAAGTAGAGAATTGGAGTCTCTAATCTCTGCTGCTCCTGTCACGGCTTCAAGTACCGTAACTGCTGTCGGAAAAAATTTCCAACAACCGCATGCAGCTCTGCAACTGTTCTCTGCCATGTTGCTTCTCAGCGAGGTGATGTCACCGCTTGAGCAGGCAGGGTTGGGAGGGGGATTTGGGGAGGTGATGGAGGAGTGTGTGTGTGTGTGTGTGTGTGTGTGTGTATGGTCGAGGGGGGGAGTGTTTCTGCCAGGTTGCATCATTAAGCTGCTCAGACAGGCACTTTCAGCCCTCTCATGCCTGTTTTCGTCCCTCTTCGCCACTTCCCGCTTGTTGTCGAGCCGGCGAGGGATCTGCTGCTCAAACAGTGAGGTCTTCAGGGGTGGAGTGAGTGGGTGGGTCGGGGGGTGTTGGCGGGAACGAAAAGGCAAATCGACAACCCTCCTGCTCTCTCGCTCTGAAACTTTTTCTTCATCACGCGACACAAATATTTGCCCAGGATGATGCGTTTCTGCTGCTCGCTGCTCTCCGGCCTCCTGCTGCTCGCTGTAACAGTTTAAGTTTCAGCTTTGACCTTTGACCCCCCGCTAACCTCTAGCTGTGATGAGGGTTTACCAGTGGCTAATCAGCACCAGCTCCTGCGCTGTTATTCCAAACTAGTTTTAAATGAAGGTCCAAAACTTTCCCGGCTTGTTATCAAACGCACCGCTGTGTCTGAACTCCGAGAACAATACTCATAGTTAATGATCACAAGTCGGCGGGGAGGGGTGGTGTCGGCTGCTGAACTCTGCCCAAGTCAGGCTTTGGGGCTTTTGTGTGCACAGACAGCGGTCGGCAGAGTCGGACAATGAGGCACTTAATCCGTTTAAATAGTACAGCTTTATTAGATTCACTGCAGAGGTTTGAGATGTGGAGCTCCCGCAGTGATTGATGCGGTTTGCCAGGAGTGACGCCGAATTCCAATTTTGTTTTTCGGCCTTGGCAACGGCACCGATGCCGTTCCACCCTCATCACTTTTTATTTATGCGTCTATCAGAGCTTCGTGTCCTCGGCGGACTTCCTTTGAACTGTTCTAGCTGTTGCTTTATTAAACAAGAAATCGTTTGGCCGGTGCTGCTTTTACCTCGTTTGTATGTCTGTGCATTTGTGTCGACACCTGCTTTAGTAACACGGTGCTGTGTTTGCTAATGTGTCTGTGTGTTGCAAAGATATTCAGCAGTGTGATCACAACAGCGCAAGACATAATCGTCAAAATAAAAGTAGATGGGTGTGTTCTGATCGATGTGCACCAAAAGCTAATACTACTTTTCCATATTCCAGTGTTTCTGCAGTTACAGGAAAATCTGAGTAAAGTTTGAACACAGTTTCTAGTCTACGATCAGTGTAATTCCCTGTCATGGAAAATTAAACCATACTATTACTCTGATTGGCTGCCCAGGTATTTTAGTGGGTCATTTTAGCTGCTTGTTTTGCTCTGATTGGTGGAGTGGATCATCTCTCAGACCTCTGGTTAGAGCCGTCGTCCCACTCAGAGTGGATCTCCAGAGCAGATCAGAGTCCACATATGTCAGCTGCAGTCCACGATGATGGAGCTGAAGTTCATCAAATCACAGGTGGGCGAGGTCTCCTCACAAGCCCATCCCAGAAGGGTCATTTATTTTGTTTTTGCAGTTAAATCTGAAACTACCTCCTCTTTGCGAAGCATGACCGGACACAAATAGAGGCTGCACATGTGTTTGAGCGCGTTCCTCTCTGCAGACAGACACAGCATCTTTGTCAGCTAGTTTCTATCCGCAATGTATGCTCGCCTTTCATGCCAGTCTGTCCTGTGAACTGTCTTCAGTGCGTCTCTACAAACACTGCTGGCCTGTGACTCACCCGCTGCCAGCCGCCATGCTTTACAGGGAGCCTAAGGTAAAAAAAAAGGCCTTTGATGGAGTTGCAGTGTGAAAACAGGCTCGGCCTGGCCAGCAGAGAGCGTTCCTTGTGATCTTGTGGCTTTCTGCTTTTTGGTTACTATAACAAACAGCTGGTGAGGCCTGTTTGAATTTTCTCGAACAAGATACCATCACACTTGGTGCTTTCCTTATGTAAACAGTCTGTACAGCACAGTGAGACCGCAGCATACCTTCAGTTAAAGGTGTGATAAGAGATAAATCAGCAGGTCTGAGCTAAAGCTCAGTCAATAATTTAAATCCTACAATAATCAGAACTTTTATTAAGGTGTTAAAGTTTTATGAAATCTGAGTCAAATGTAGGATAATTTTAGAGGACGCGACGTTCCGATGGTTCTTTGTGAAACAGATATTTCCAAGTGTCCTCGGGATACATCTGGGAGGCAAAAAGGTTTTTCTTTTTTTTAAAAACCCACAAAAACTGACACAAATTTCACAAGGAGAAAATTAGGAGCTTGGATTTGATGACAGTTAGATTCTATTGACGCCTGCAAACAATGGAAATAAGTATTCAGAACTTTCTTAGCTGGAGCTCCAGATTTGGAAAACAACACAGACATTTATTTGCAGTCGGATCTTTGGGTCTGAAACTCCTAAAAGCTGTTTTTCGGTCACAGATGATTGTGACGTAGACGTGAGGTGCAATCAACTGTCAGTAAGTTATGTAGGAAAAGATTCTTGGTGGAGGTGGAGGTGTGGTTTTTAGGCAAGATGTAGTACTTCTTCTAAATGTTGGACCTTCCCCAGAGGACATAAAATGTGATCTGGTCACTGATGTTGATCAGGGTTAATTTTAGATCTAAATAAAAGGCCATAGTTAGTGCAGAAATGTCCTTAATAGACCTTTCAGAAGTTTTCTAAATGTTAAGATAAGGGAGGTAGAATTTAATGGTCTAAAAAAACAAAACAAAGTCTTTTAAACATGATTAGTTAAATGTCTCCTGCTTTAATGTTGACACGCACTCAGATGTGGATCTGTTTCCAACACGTTAGCATAAACATGTGACTGTTGTTGGACACTAACAACGATGCATTCGCTGTCGGCTATTGCTGAAGCGCAGAGGTCCAGCTGTAGGAGCTCTTTTGATGATGACCCCACAAACTCCCACAGCAGATACAAATATTATCGTTATTTTAAGCTAATGCCTTGTAAAATCCCCTTATTGCCTCTTTAGTGCACTGACAAGCCCATATGGCAGAGGTCTGTGGAGTTACCTGCTGCTGCGGTGCAAAGGCCAAGCTAAACTAAAGATATAGTTGAAAATAGGTTTTTAGCAGTCAGCTCTGAAGGTCACAGGAGGCGGCGCAGAAAGAGAGCACAAGTGATGAATTCCATCTGCTTCACAACCTGGAAAGAAAAAAACAAAAAACTCTTCCTCTTATCCCAGGAATGAGCCTAAAATTGCCCTCATCCTCGAAGACGTTCCCCAAACTGGTTTGAACCACTTCTGAGATTAGAGTGCTGTTTGGCTTCCAGAGGAGTTGACGGATAAGAGGAGCATTGTGCAGCGAACGTTAACAATGCCACAGCTCGCTGGAGCCGAGGCCCGAGGTTTGGCTGCTCGCTTGTCTCTCGGTATGTTGGAGTGATAAACTTTTGAGCAGCACAGATGCAAGCCTGCCAGGAAAAGCTCCCTGGCAGATCAGCTGCAGTAACACGTGGACAACATTTCACTGAGCACCTTCCAAAACGACACCACGCTCCCACAGTGTGCATGAAAAGACCATTGTAGCAGGTCATGCAGCGGTGTGGTTCGGCTCAAAGTGTGCAGAAAGGACAGAAAGAATCTTGAACAGCACCAGATGTTTCCAGAGAAGCTCGGATTGTCTCGAATTCCAGGAGACTTGAAACAGCTGGAGTAACCTGCACAGAGGCAACTGTCATGGAAAGTTTGATAGTGGCTGCCGCACACACACACCACCGTGAAATTGAATATACAAAGAGAGGCTCGGTTCTCCCTCCTCGAAAGCTTAGAATTCTTTGAAGTCGCTCTCCAAACACTGTGGCAGGACACTGCAGGAGACCACACTCGCAGCTAAACACAGATAACATCCTGCAACACCAGAATGTAAATGAACTGCGTAAACTTATTACTCTTCCCTCAGTTAAACCGGAGATGCGCGGCAGGAACGCAGAGTCCGAACGCCACGGCTGAATTAGAGGAATCTCTAAACCGTGGCCTCGAAAACAAACGTTCAGCGAGGAGCTGCTGGCGGTACATCTGCCCAAAAAAGTCCAGACTTGGCTCGCGCTCACCAGAAAGAGACTTTGTCAGGCTCTTCTCAAAATAACAGATTAGGAACAAGTGGAGAACTCCGACCTCTGCCTCCCCCCTTTTGTATACAAACCGTGTCGCTCCGTCTGTAAACGATGGGATCCAACCCCGGACCTGACTGTTGGGAGTCTGGAGCGCAGCCAAGTGTGGCTCGGCAGGGCGTTGGAGGTTTACAGTACTCCAGATGGTGTCTTTTTACATATGTAAATAAAACTGCCTCTGTGCATGACAAACAGAAAGCATCCCTCTCTCACCCCGTGTGATGAAATCTCACCAAGGCAGCCAGGTGCCGATCGTGAATGAGTCCTTAACTGTGTGCAGTTGCACTGCTCAGAGCACCAACCCTGAGGCACCCATGAAGTCTTATACAGAACACAACTGCTAATGCTTGGTTATCATGTGTGTATTCATGTTGATGGTGGAGCTTATTTCACTTTATTCTTAGTCTATAGTTTTGTTTGTCACATGTAAAGCTGCCTGATGCAGGTGGAAATAATCACAATGTATTATTGGCAGCTTCACGGGTCTTATTATTTAACTGTAATAGCACGAATTTCTGTGCATATTGCTTTTTGCCAGCCAGTTATCACCTGTTTATTTATCACAGCAGCTGCACTAGTCGCCATCTTGCTCTATTTGTCGGCATCCTCGGCCTTCTTCTTTGTCCTCATGGAAGGATACATCCCTAATTGTCACCTAGGGCTTGTATTTAACTCTTATTGTGTTTATCAGAAGATGTAAAATCTAACATTTATCTTTCACATTGATGCTTTTTTCTGTTTTACTGTTAGTGTGAGAACGGGTCTAAAGAGCACGAAAAACTGGAGGTGGTGGAGACCAAACCAGAGGTTGAAGGAATGAAAAGGTTTAGACTTGCATTCAACAGGTTGATGCAAAGTTTGTCTTTTTTTCCCTCTTTATAAAAAATTAGTCAATAAAATTTAAATATGTAATCTCTTTTGTCATGTCACGTTTCCTCTATGTCATTATCAAAGCAGGAGATGCTAATCTGTTAGCATCCGAGGTCGGCAGATGGCTCGTCATAGAAAATTGCTGATCAGTTTACAACATGTGAATGTTTTGCTCCTGTAATCCTTCGCGGTCATAAATAATCCTTTCAAAGCTCCATTTTCATGAGTAGACATATGTCACTGGTTCGTTTTCCCCTCCTCTCTTCTCTTCCTTGTGAAATTTGAATTTTTAGGTTGTAATTTTGAAATCTCACCATGCAGAAAAGCACTGACACCTCTTACCGTTGATGGTTTTTGAACAGCGAATGAAACTCATTTGCATTTTTATGCTCTTGGCTGAACTCCATGACCAGGCGGGTAAATTTATCTTGGTGTAATCAACACCGGCCTGAACAAAGGGAAACAGTCTCTGGATAATTATGGAGTCATGAAAATGACTTTGCAGGAACTGCTCATGTGGAAAAGCTGCTGGTTTTCAGTTCGGCTTAAAGAACAGTAACACTGTTGTGTAAGGAAAAATCGAGGAGGGCGGAAAACGGCTCGAGCCAAAAGGTCAGAAGGTCAACTGCGTGTTCGACATGTTCGTGTCCCCGCAGTTTCTCCTGTTAGGACTGAACCTCGAACCAGGAGGTTAAGCGCTCCACTGCCTTAGATTAAAACTCAAACTTGAAAAGTAGCTTTAACTTTTACTTAGCTATGCAAAAACAGGTGTGAGCTACTGTAAAAGTGCTGTAAAGATCAACAACAGCTTTATTTAAGCAAATGGGTTTGAGATGATGAACCTTTTTTGGAAATGTTTTAATGAGGTCATAAATCGAGTGCTTCAAATTTCTCTTCTTCTTTTAGAAACCAGATGAGTCGCCCTCTACTGGCCACGTAAATGAACTGGTTGTGCGTATCTTTTATTTACAGTCTATGGCTGCAGATATGAATTTGGCAGATCGTTGTAACTGTTTGGAAACATTTATTCCATTTAAGTTTTTGAGTTTATTTTCAGCTTTGATTTATATGACTTTCTAGTTGGACTCCACCCAGTGACAATCACAGGAACAGGAAGTCTTTGCATGGATGTCACTGGCTGACACTGGGCTTGACTGGTATGAGGGCTACATTTGATTAAAGGTGCAAATCAACTTCTTTGTGCTTTCAGTGCTTTCGACTCTGGAATCAATTCAGCGATTGTATCTTGCTGTCCAGCACCAAATTCAAACCCATTGCTTTGAATTTATCAAGCTGGGATCAACTTTTTCAGTTACCTTGTTAAACAATTTATCCATAATTATAAATTAATTTAATCCATAGTTAATCCATAAATAAGTTAGTTAATATAAAATATCCTGTAAATCATTTATATAAGGTTTGAAAAGACTCTAAATCCAGGATTGAATGAATAAATGGCATAAATGGACTTCCATACATTTGCGACACACTTTTTTTTTTTATCATTATATAAGTTGCTGCACAAATGAAACTTTGCTTATTCATTACATAGTGGGAAACTGAGCAGAAGTGAATAGAAACCTCTGTTTTAATGAATGATGGCCATTCAGTGCAGCTTTTGACCCTTAAAGAACGGGAGGGAGACCTTTTCGACCCGTCGTCTGTTTATGTGCACAGGGCCTCTCTGAGCGTACAGAAAAGTTTGTGGTGGTGGTAGGGCTGCTCAATTAATCGAATTTTAATCATGATTACGATCTGGGCTTTCAACGATCATTAAAAATGACTGAGCCGATTATTAGCCCCTCCCTCATGCTTTACTCTCGCGCTGCTCCGTGTGGTAAGTCAAGCGCACTGCTCTGCATTTCGAACACGCGTCACAACAATTAAGAGGACCCGAGGGAAGCTCGGAAAGCTAAGCAGAAGTTATTTGGAGAGGAGAGTGACTGCCGTTGGTTGAAAAGAAAGGTAAAGAAAAAAAACTTCAGTGGTGTGGAAACATTATGGGTTCGCGGAGTCAGATGTGGATCAAGTAGACACAGTGTGTAAACTTTGCTATGGTGTCGTAGCTGCACCACAGAGCAACACTGCAAAGTTCACATTTTTCATTTATTTCTTATATTGCAAACATTTGCACTGTTATCAGTATTTGCACACTATTTTATATTATTTTTTTAAAGTCATTATTCAATACATTGTTATTCTTAACCCTTTAAAGCCGGTCAGAGCAGCATGCTCGTTTTGTATAACTATTTTTAAATCCCTGTAGAACCTGAACCGCTAAGCTAGCACAATAATTTTTTTCCATATGAAACCAGAGGAGTTACATCTTATGCCATCAGCTTGTCCTAGGTCACGGTTTCCTTCCACATATAGCTTTGCAAAAATTGCATAAAAAGCGCTTGCAGGAACAAAAACATAATATTCCAGAAACACGCTTTGCCAATCCGATCAGCTGTTCTTAACACTTCCCACATTGAAAAAGACGTCAACGCGAACTATCGCAAGTGACGTCATTTTCGCGGAAAATGTAGTTTTTTTACTTGTAGGCCTTAGAACTCGAATTGCACTGCTGGAAATAGTTTATTTTGATGCACATGCACATTCTTTGCAAATTTGCATCATAGGATTGTTTTTTTGTTTTTCCTGCAGTATATAAAAATTGCTGTATCTCCAAAAATAAAACTATGAAGACACTCAAAATAAATTTCCTGTTGTTGTAAACTATTTTTTGCAACTTTTTTGTATTTAAAGTTTTGAGGGATAAACCTCTTAAATTTCTCCAAGTAGAAATATATGTAACAAAACAAAAACGATTTTCAATTTTTTTTTGTAGTTTATTGCACTTTTTTGCAATTAATGTAGTTACTATGGACTTAATACATACACATTTTAAAAATATGGGCTATAACAGTTGTATTGATGTATAGCAACGTGAAATGCTCCCACAAATGGCACTACAGCATGTAAAAAAAAAATAATATAAGCTCTGACGGACGAAATAAATATCGTCAAATAATCATGATCTCAATTTCAGTGAAAATAATCGTGATTATCATTTTTGCCATAATCGAGCAGCCCTAGGTGGTGGTGGCGGTGTGGTCAGGAGCGGGGTGGAGGTGTCAGCGACCCTCCTAGCGAGCGTGGAAGTAATTATCGAATCCAGCTAACTGGGTCATGATGGAGACTGATGATTCGTAGACGTCCTCCCTCCTCCGCGAACGCTCAGGCAAAAGCTTCACGCTCAACATCTGAGCCGATTTTCTCTCTTTCCGCTGGAAGGAAGGACGGGGATTTCATCATTCGCTCCTTTCAGGCTAAAAACAAAAAGGCTCTCCATACCCCTCCGCCTCCTTAGCAAACTGGAGCTCACCCGCTCTCCCAGTTTGCTCATCAGTTGCATCAAATGACCTCCCCCTCACTCCAGCAACATTGTGTAATCCTTAACAGCCTGACTTTCCTGTGCTTCAAATGAGGCATTGTACTGTCTTGGGAAGAGTGAGGAGTGTCCTGTGTTGCACAGACGCCTTTGGTTTGTTTTCCAAAATAACCAGGCACTCGGGGAGCTTCGCGTCACTAAGAGAGACTGTGAAAGTGCTTATTAAGCCCTGCTGCGCTCACGCTTTCCTGGATTGGAGACTTCATCCGCAGAACTCTGTAGGAAGGTTTGGATAAATGCGTCCACCGAATGGCAAAAATGACCTCAGATTGTCATGTGGCAGTGAATTCGACCGGTTTAAGCCAATAACAGACATGCTTTGAAAATCACCCAATACTGGCTCAGAGTATGATACGGGCTGTGAACTTTAAAGTATTAGGTCACCCTAGAAAGCTGTGTGCAGATCCAGCTGATCACGCTGTGCTTGCAGTGTTCTGCTTCATCTGTCATCACAGATATTTAGCTTTGACCTTTGACCTCATTATTGCTGGTTGCTTTCATTGCTAGAAGTTACTTTCCTGCAGCAGCTAAAGGCTAAAAGGAGTACTCCTGCAAGCAGTGCTTAGCACAAACATGGAAGAACTTCTGTTTTTGCACATTTTTACAGCTGTGAGCAAAACTTTGCTGAGATTCTGCTGCTCTTGAACAAAAACTTTGAAGGTATAACTACTTAAAAAAGTCCTGGACCTGTCTCAGTACTTAATGGATAAAGATGGACGAGTAATTTCTGACCTGGAACCTTTTATCTGATGGGTGAAATCCGTCTACTGTAGGCTCGGGCCTGCTGACTCGGGGAGAGGTTATGCGTCACCAGAAGATGATTACTTTTCCCTTTGATTTCGAGAAAAGACCGGCATTATTCCCATGACCACTGGAGTTTGCTTGTTAGGAAAACATAAGCACGTCAGTAACTGTGGCTCTGTGGATTCTCTGCTGGTACTTCAACTCTCTGGGCCTTATGTTGCACGGTGTGCAGGATTGCCTGTTGTTTGTTGCCAAAGCAGCTAAAGAGCGCTGATTTTCAGCCTTGATGTCACCATTATTATAACATATGTTGCAGACATGCTTCTGGTTTCCAAAACAAGACTCTTTGTGCGACTTTTTCCATTAAAGTAAATTTAAACACACATTAGTGCGGGAAAGTTCTTGCCTTGCATTTAGTGGGTTCTGTAGCTGCAAGTATGATTTATGGAGAGCAAGCTGGAGGTGGCAGAGCTGAAGATGCTAATAGTTTCACTGGGAGTGACCAGGACATGTGTAGAGGAAGGATGGAGGATGGAGCTGCAAGGCTGGAGGAAAAGAGGAAGATTACATGTGGAGGGTTTGGTGTGATAGAGGAAGATGCTGAGGGTAGGGTGAGATGGAGGCAGGCGACTCTTAACGGGAGCAGCTGAAAGACGATGATTGTAGTAAAAATGTGTCAAAAGGCACAAACAGTCATAAAGTCCAGTTTCCTAATTGGCACCAACGTGTGACTCAAAGCTGCCATGAGTCAGTAAGTCATAGTTTTATGCTTATAATAAAAATTTAAATGGACGAGTTATTAATGAACTCACTTTCCACCACAGCCGGATGTGTGGAAAGCAGAACTAACAATCTAAAGGAAATCGACTCTACTATAGTTGACTCCAAGTGGCCGTTGGATGTACTGCAGTTTTTGGTTTGACTGGTTAGCCTCAAGGTTGCTGCTCGGTGTGAATAATTAACCTGGCAGAGTGTGAATGATGCTGAAATATTTGGGTCTGGTCCAGATACAGATTTCTTTTGGGAGGGGAAATCAAATCTTGAGATGTTTAGTTACATTAAACCGTAAACAAACTGTTTGCTCTGCTGCATGAGCTGCAGGCAGCAGCATATAATCAATAAAGTTGGAGTCACTGTATAATGACAGCATTTCTAAATTACTCCAAGTGTTCATATCAGTGCAAACTGTAACAAATATGTGGTCTATTCAAGTCAGGCTTTATTGTAATTGGTACAGTATCATATTAGTAAATGCTTATTACATGTTTATATTTCAGATTGAAACAGTTTCTTGTTTGACGTTTGAATTAAATGTTGAACCAAATGTCATCTTTCGTCTATGTTAGGGGTGTCAAACATATGGGCTGGGGGCCAGAATCGGCCCTGTAAAGACTCCAGTCTGGCCCATTTGTACTACACCAAAGTCAGCGATAGAAAAACAATTAAAAGACAGAAATTTCTTGAGATGTGTTTGTTTTTTTTGGGGTCTTAGTGTCTTTGCTGAAAAGGTCAAACGTTTGATGTGTAAGTTACTGGATGATCTGCGGCGTTGTAGCTCCGCTCCAGTAGCGAGCGTCTGCTTTTGGCCGGTGTTGTGTTATCTAAGAGGTTGGCTGAGTGCGAGCGGTGCATGATGGGAGCTTTGTGTGTTTTTCATTTTATCTATCCACAGCGGTCGTGTTTCAGTCTAGTGTCTCATAGTGTCTCATCCAGATAATCGCTCCCACTCTCCGCTTCAGGGTTATTAACATTGTGTTCAGCCGGGCTCCAGATTTTTCTTTTTTCTGCTTGTTTTTATCTCCCAGACAAAACAGTTTGTAGGTAGAAGGGTGTGTGTGTGTGTGTGTGTGTGTGTGTGTGTATTAACTATGATAGAGGTACATAGAGGGGCATGTTATCGATAAGAGTCAAATGTCTTATCAGCTGATCAGAACTGGCACAGACATGTTTGGCGCCCGATGTGGAATATGAAATCTCCCGTGTGAAAATATGCGGGGGGAAAAAAATTGTTTTGTTTTTTTGTCTCCTTAAAAAATTCATCTTCAGACATATTTTTAGTCTGACTGAGAAGCCAAAACCCAAAGATACTAAAGAAAACTGAAGGTAAACTGATGAATTCTGCTGTTATTTCTTAAGAAAAGCACTAAAAAACAGTCAATCAACAATTAATGCTCTGATTTCTGCTGTCTGATTAAATATGTGACCAAAAAGAAATGGTTAAACCGCATCAGGTATGGCTGTAGCGCTTACATCTTCACTATTGTGAGGGTTAACCACTATGTAAATGTAACTGGTTTATTGGCTTCTACCAGTCAAATTGACTTGAAGGCAGCGGGCACATTTGGACCAATCCAATCCAATCGGCTGCTTTTATGGCTTTTACAGTTCAGCTGGGACCACAACGTTTTCCACAGACTTAAGATGTGGCCCTGACCCAGTTCTGGTCTGGGCTTTACATGTGTTATGAGGGGTCACCCAAATGTCACCACGCACCTGACGTTTGCCCCGTGTAAGGTCGAGTCGAGGCCGAATACAGGCCCAACGTTCCTGCTTATCTGGGCTGTCACAAGGAGATGAAGTTTGGACACAAGTATTGTCATAACGGACACAAAGTATGAAACGACAGTAATCAATGCTATCCAGTGTTAGTGAGTGCAAGATCTGATCGGATGTGATCAGGGCTGAAAAAACTAGAAGCAGTGAAGCGTGGCCAGGAAAAGGTTTTCAAGTGGCTTTGGCACACGATGCTCCCGTCAAGCTGTTAAAATTGTAGAAGCTGCGTAGCTGCAAAAGTAAAGGCATCAATGAGGCTTAAATTGCAGTGACTGTACAGCCAGCCTCAGTCTGTTGGCTGATGATTTTATCACTTGCACGGCGTAGCTCTAATTCTCCGGTCAGATTAAATCAAGTGACATTTAACGTTTTAGCAGTAAACATGAGAAAAATACAAACTGCAGTTTAGCAGCTTGTTAACGTTTTTCTCCTGCAGATACAAACATGTAATTGTTTCTGTGCACAAACGACATCAACATCATCACAGGTAATCTCATCGTGGATGCAAGTTATACTAAACTCAGTTTGTGTGCGTCTCAGATTTCCTTCAGGGAACCTGTAATAAACTGAACAGAGTGAAGATGGACTGAATGATGGGAGAAGACATACCAGGGTAGTAAAGATGTAGACGGACAGAAAGAACCGCAAACAGGTGAACACGTGGATGAAACTGGAGCTCCTTGGGGTCAAAGGTGGATTCGCAGCTTTGTGAGAGTGGGTTTGTGAGGTCATCTTGGGCTACTACCCAGAGAAAACACATAAGCACGTTGAAGACATGAAGGGCACGCTTACTGTTTATATGTTTGTCCTTTTAAATGTTCATTTATGGTGTTTTCTGTATTATCCAGAGTGTTAGAGTAAAATTTTATTTACAGAGTCGTCAGATTTCAATTATTTTGCTTTGTTATTATTTATTTTTTTAAATATATGTGAGCATTCATGTGGAAAGAGAATAATCCATATCCAGGTTGTTTTTAAAATCACTAGTGCATTTAAATAAATGCATTTTTACCCATTTATATTTGGTGAAAATAGACCTAACAACATCAGTGATATGTAAATGTGGTGGTACTGCAGGCCATACAGGAGGGTGCGTGCAGATACACACAGGAGGCTTTGTGTAAATCCAGGATGTCCTGAGCTTCCAGGCACAGATGAGAGGATTAAACTGTTTGAGTCCGGTCGCACGCCGGAGAGGAGGAAGTGCACGCCGAACATAATGCTGGACGAAAACCACGCACCTGCTGGTTTGAAGATGAAGACGTGAACCGCACGGCGCTCTCGGCAAACACAGAATGTAATCAGTTTCATTTCGCCGTCTTCCACAGTCACATTTTATTGATCTACTCCGTTGATTTCATTCATTTGCTTTAAGTGATGATGAACCTCATTGTCATAGCTACAGAGGGACTTAGAGCATGAAAACAACAACAACAACAACAACAGACAGGCGTCCTTGCAGCACTGCAGCAGACTCTGTTCTCACTGTCGAGTGTTGCCTGCTCGAATCAAGAGCTTCGAGCACCTTTGGCTGCTTCTCACGAACGGCACAAAGATCATTTGATTTGATTTTGTTAGCAGCACCTTCTCATTGACTGAGAGAGTAAAACGCCTCAATCTCCACGTATCTGGAAGTTCTTCATTTCCCAATTAGACGGATAAAACGCTCAGCTCTCAGGTTAAATGCCTCCAAACCTAATTCTCTGAAGTTGTAATTGGATGTATTGGTCATTAAAGGCTTGACATGATTCTTACCAATAAGAGAGCTTCTCTTTAATTGGATGTCTTTAATTAAGCGCTGCAGTTTGGGATCTAAGAAAGAAGAAGCCGATTGTTGACCTTTGCAAAGATCCGCAGCAGGTCCGCCCATCTCGCTCTCTGGTGGCCTTTAAGAAAGATGTGCCTGCTCATTACATCTCAGTTAAACTCATTTCGCTCTCAGTGTGGCTTTTTGCTCTTTTTCTTTTATCTATTTAAAAAGAAAAGAAAAAAGAATAGAAGCTGTTTGACAAAGATTTGTCTTCCTTTGTTTTTTTTCTGCATGGTTAATAGATTTTGCAATTCGAGCTCTAATTAAGTTTAATTTCCAATCACTTGCTGATCTCGCAATTAAACGAAAGATTTAATGTTCCTGACGCGGCAGGTTGTGGCGCTCTGCTTTGCTTTTAGATTTTCACAAGCGAGAATCTGCAAAAGTGCTCAGTCTCTTTAAGTCGTGAAATCTCACCTCTTCGGTTTTCTGCTCTGCCTCCTTTTCCAGCGTGGAAAATACTCCCGAGCAGATGGTCACTGAGGGTTTGGACGGAAGTCAGGGCCATCATCGAATCTGCTGTATGTCCCATGCTGCCCCTTTGGTACTGAATGTGACTTCCTGCTGCCCTTGCACCATATGTTACAGATACGACACGTAAAAATCATTTATTGGTCTCCAATGTCTCACAGTCTCAGTTGTGTTGGTGGAAAAAATATCATGTTATGCCAGACTGAGTGGGGAAAAAAAAGAGGTGATTTAGATTTTTATTCTCCTGATCTCTCATCCTGTGATTGATTTTTCGGTCAAACTTTGGATTTGTTTGTGGTTCGTATATTTTAAGTAATCCAGGGCAAGGTTTCAGTGCCAGTGCTGGAAGGGGAAGCTGAATTATGGCCACGCGGTGTCATGGGTTTCATGGACTGCTTTAGTCTTTTTACTATGACATCTCTAGCATCACAGAGGGATGAAACCATTTCAAATAGTTGGTAATAACTGTTCAAAGAATCATTTTTAATATCTGCAGTGCAGGCTTTTAAGAAAGTCTCTGATAAATATACAACTGGCTTTGTTTGATTTACGACACCGCTCCTCTGCACTACTACAGTAAAAATGTAGTGTGCACGATGAGTTGAAGTAAACTGTCTTTGCAAATGCCCACTATGACTGTTGGGTCTTTTATAGCTGCTACTCTAAGGTTAGGTTTAATAATGCTACAGTGACACGAGGGGAAAACGGTGGTTTGAGACCGCGACGTGATCAAAATGATGGGGACTAACTCTGCAACCACTCAGTCAGCTGCTGTCAGTGTGCGGTTGAGTGGGGTTGAGTTGGCTGTTCATCCAGTGTGTTTGAGAAAGGGTGACGAGAAATTGGTGAAAACTGCAAATCTGTTTTTGTTACATGGCCAGAAAGTCACAGACAGAACGTCACAAGACCTGAAGCAGAAGTTCAGAAGTGATGTAGTTGCTGCAGGATGATGATTTAACTGCAAAATCATGTAACCTTTGCCTCATATAGGAATATAACCAGAATACAGTCGAGTCCTGCAGTGGTGCGAAGTGACTGTGATAGTTTGGAGACGGGTTTGGCGACCGGTGCGATCGAAAGCGGTCACTGCAGCTACTTAAAGGTGGTTTCTAACCGCAAAAAAATGTAACGCGATCGCCGAGCAACCGCTGATTTTTCTTTTCCTAGTCATGCATCCTGTTTTTACTGTGAGTGAGGCAACAAAAACTTGTTGTTGATGCAGATTTAAAGCCAACGAATATAGAAAGTCATCTCAGATACTTTGGTTACTTTGGTGCTTCCTGTGTAGCTCTGTGTTCTGCTTTTGTTTATAACATCCATTGTTCACGGCAGGTAAAGGCTGCATGTGAGGAAAACCTTTGATTTTATGTGTTTGTAATGTTCGTGGGTTCTTCGGTGGAACTGTGGAAGCTGCAACAACACACGTCTATATTAACCTTCTTTGCAGACTTACTGTCTTTGATGTTAGAAAAAGAGGACCGGATGTTGCCGTCGCACGCTGCGGTTGCCTCAGTATGACAATGGTGGAACCATCAATACTAACGAAAAAAAATAAAACGACTTATTTGCCGACTCGTCTCGCTCCTCAGGTCAAACACACTTTGAAAATCAGAATCTCTGAATGTGTCAGAAGTGACTTCGTCTAACAGTCACCCTGCTTCGTGTGACGTTTTTCTGACAGCCACATTAGACATGAGCTGTACTGTGTGTCTGTGCGTGCGTGTGTCTTATTGTTCTGCCTACTCTAGTTTTGCCCTTCGGGGATGGAGGTTGGCTTGCGAATTAGGTCACCACCAGTCTTCCTGTATGTTGTCGTCGGTGTTGCCAGGCCTCAGAAAAACATGGCATCTGATGCTGTAACCAGCACGTTGGGCCAGTTTGGGCATCGGTCTGTTGCCAGCTCCTTCAGCTCGTCTGTGATGCTAACAGCTCTTGGTAGTGTAGTAGAGCCGCCCTCGCATTAAGTGACCCTGCAGACGGTCTGTGTTTGATTTTAATTATTATGTCAGGTGTCCATTTTTATCTTTGGCTTTTTAAGGAAATTCAACAGAATAAAATGAGAAGATGAAGCAGATGTCTTCACTGGTTTCCTGTAGTGGAAGTAGCTTAGAAAAACTCTGGCTAAGATTCTCTCTGTGGTTTTTTTTTTTTTTTTTTTTTTTTTTTTCACCCCTCCCATTATCTCTGGTCCACATGCAGGCACCTCCCATAATCCCTTTCTCATAGCTCCAGGCTCAAAGAGCCATGGAGCCGTATGTTCTGCCCTTCTGTCTCAATCCTAATTTTGGGGTTACCAGGAGAGTGAACGGCAAAGAGAGATGCAGCAAGTGGAGTCTGTGTATATCCACACGGGTGGTGGGAGGTTTGCTTGCAGCCTGCTACACACCCCCACCCACCAAGCACCATCACCCCTTTAAACTCAGTTGCCAACATGATCATGAGACCAGATGCTGAGTTTGCACCGACCTACATTTTAGCCCCAAAAACCAAGACGTGGGGGAGGGGCAACATCTAGTCTTTGTAAAGGAATCTGTTGGGTACAGAGTTGGAGAAGCTCAGGACAGATACACGGCTGTTTAAGTATTTGATCATTGGGCAACAGCCTAAGACCTCCCTCTGTCTGGTCAGGTCCTCCACCTCATCCATCTCATCCAGGTGGAAGCCCGGGAGTTCCCAGATAATCTCTCCAGCATGTCTTAAGTGGATCGAACATGTCTGAGGTGCTTTAGCCAGGAGGAGTTCAGGATGTTTGAATCATCTGAACAGGCTTCATTTGATGTGGAGGAGTAGCAGCTCTACTCCATCCCCCTGCAATCATCTGAGCTCCTCACCTTATCTAAAAGAGATTGCAGACATCCTAATATTCTCCTTATATTTATAATTGAAACATAAAATTGTTTTCTGGAAATTAGATAGTGAAAGAAACAAACCATGAGAGAGAGAGAAAGGAGATCCTTCCTCCAGTCCTGTCACCGTGGTGTCGTCTCTGTGACGTGACTCCTCGGGTCGCCCCTGCTCAGACAGCGAGGTGATGGAGGCTGACAGAGGGTCACCGAGGTCGCATTTCTGACCAGAGGAAACCCCGCTGAGGTGTGCCTTTGCCCCACATTCTCCATAACTCCCAAGGGCCTTTCAGCTCTCCCACTTCCACTCTAATTCAAGAGGCACATGCATGTTTTAATACATATAACAACAGATTTAAAAGAAAAAAAATGACACAATCAGAGAAAGAAGTAATAAAAATAGGGGATTGCGTAATGGAGTGATTACACGGGAGCGAGCGTGGTGAGTGATTGGCTCTCGGCAGATCTTGGCAGCAGGTTACCGACGGCTTGGTCTGGAAACCCGGATAGTGGTGCTTATTGGATGAAACCCAGAGACGGCGTCTGACTGAGATCAGCCGATCTTTAAGAGCGGTGGATTAAACCGTCGTTGCGTAACCGGCAGCTCCCTCTGATTCGATGATACAGGTCGGCGGTTGGTGGGCGGATAATTGTTGCTTTTGTGAAGGTAATTGATGAAGTGATTTTCACCTGGCTTCTGATCCAACAGCTCACGACAGGATGCTCATAAAACTGCAAACAGTCCCTGCAGTGGTATCCAGTGACTGCAAACCATTTGACTGGGTCACTCTCATCTTGGTCGTTGCAGTAATGCTAAGAGAGATCCTGTAAAATGTTTGCAGCTTGCAAAAAGTTGACGAAGCTCCAGTTGGAGAAAGCTGAGTTGCAGTGAGGAGTTTAGCTCAAACATATTTCTTCCACCCTCTGCAAACGCTTCCTCACTTTCTTTGTACGCGATAAACAAAAGCAGCTCTGTAGCTCTACACAGAGTTTCTTTTATCACAGCGCAGCCACAACATTTCACGAGATTCACACAGACACAGCGCAGAGGATTGATTAACTCTATACCCTACACACACCGGCTGCTTTTAACCAATGAAAGCTCGGCCTTTGCGTTTCCTCAGATCGGCTATGGCTACGCTTATTTTTCCCCTGCGACAAAAAGTGTGCGTCTGTTTGAAAATGAAAGTGTGTGTTTGGAGGGGAAGAGTCCAAGCATATGACTGCATTCCTGCACGAAGGGAAGGAGGGAAAGGATGGAAGAGAAAGGGCCAGTGAAAGGACACTGGAGAGGAACTGAAGGATAGAAGATTTATTTTAAAAAAAAGTTGGTGTGAGAAGAGGAGGAATGTGAAAAAGAAGGATAGAAAGGAAAGGAAAGATGATGGAAAATGGGACTGGGCTGGAAAAAAGGGAGCGCCGAGAGTTTATGGGAAATATTTGGAAGTGCAAGGGCAGGTCAAATGGACTCCAGCTCCCATGATGCACTGCAACCTTACAGAGAGAGCTAAACTTTTGATAGAGCTACACTTTTGACCTGAGCTTTAATAAAGCTTTTATTTCAGAAAGTCTACTTCCTCTAAATTTAATGTAAGGCCTGTAATGTAATTCTGTAATTCTGTCTTAGCGGCGTTATTACGAGATATTTCACTCTGGCTATTAAAATATCCTGAAATGAAAAACACTAATCTCAGGAGCTGTAATAAGCCCCATATTCTACTTTTGATTTCCTCGCATATTCTTTGAGGTTCCCTCGAGGTTCGCCCATAAAGGAGACACGTTCATCACCGAGTGAGGGGCCTGCCGACACGGCGCGGTCTTAATCTGTTGTTCATCTTCCTGCTGTCTTCTGTGGATGGATGCGTCTGTGCAGATCGCATAAAGTCTTGCACTTGAACCAAAAATGCAAATAAAGTACAAAGAGCCTCCTGAACTGGTACGCCTGCCCATCTTTGTCTCACTGTTGGACCTGCATCAATCTGTTATTAGCATTTTATTTTGAAAGCTACATTGCTTCTGTGCCATCTTGCATTTATTCACCTCCAGGCTGTTCTCGCTCTCCTTGGTTTCTTCTAGCGACCGCTCCCTTGAGTCTCTGGTTTGTTATCCTGGAGAGATCAGAACAAGGACTACTGTTTCCTGCTGAAACCACTGACGGTGGACGGTGGGCTGGTTAGCACCAAGAAACTTTCAAAATAAAAAAAACTTGGGTATAGCCTCTTTATGGTGGGGTGATTAAGCAAACCAGTTAGTCTCCACCCTGTAGCCAGGAAGTCCAATCAAATTCAGATCATTTTCAGATCAGGAACAACAGAATAATCGCATCGTCAGCAGCAACAGGTCCTTAATTTATGAAAGGTGTGTGTTTCTAACCTTCTCTCACAGGAAGGGCAAACACTTGTTGAGTGATTAAGGGTTAAGAAATGTTCTTGCCCTCAGAGCGAGTATAAGATATGTCACATATTTCCGTGTGAGGCCATTTTTAAAAGAAAGGGAAAAAGACATGCTTATTCCTACCTCTGTCTGGTTTGCATGATTCCCAGTTCAAGATAATCCTGGTTTATCTTATTCTGGGCCTCGTAGTCTGAAACGAGTCATTTCAGCTTCACCTTCCTCTGATTGGCTGCCTGTTATTGACAAAATAGTTTGAGCAGCAGGAGGAAGGGGAGACGACAAAAAAAACTCTGAAACTGAGCATTCAGAATATTTTCTGAGCGCTGCATAACGTTCTCATTTCACTGAGCTGAGGCTGAGAGACAGGACTACTGTTGTCCTGTTAGAAAGAATACGATTTCCAAAACTCTACAAACTTCTTAGAGGGCGATAAAAATTTCATCCCAACTACTTTAA
Organism: Rhamphochromis longiceps; assembly: GCF_057381845.1. Taxonomy (NCBI): domain Eukaryota; kingdom Metazoa; phylum Chordata; class Actinopteri; order Cichliformes; family Cichlidae; genus Rhamphochromis; species Rhamphochromis longiceps. Next base: position 5,555,610 of record NC_140574.1, read on the forward strand.
ATTCCTGTAATCTGTTGCTGGTCGTTGGAGGCTTTCAAACAGACGCTGCTGCTGCTGGCGAGGAGATCACATGACTGCGCCATCAGCACGGCGGAGCCTGGGGTTCAGGCAGCCGCGTGTCACGGTCTCCCTGCTGACGTTAGCAGGACAAATAGAAATAAATAAGAAACATGTTCATGTTGGAATGCGAGACACATGACTGGGAGAAGATGCCCTGCAGTAACGCTTTATCTGCTGAGAAGATCGCTGTGAGAGTTTGAACTTATTTAATGTTTTTTATAAGCTGCCAGCTTTATCAGAATAAGTTAGGAGTTTCTTTGGATGTCTGCAAGCTTCAGCTACAATTATTGATTGAACATCGCCATCTTTTTAATATGGTGTTGACCCCTGACCTTGACAGGGGAGAAGGCGGGAGTCCCACTGTGGCCGTTCAGAAGCTCCTGGGAGTTTTCAGGGATGAGGTCGGCAAGTGTTTTTCCTTGCAGCCTGCAGAATCAGCATGACAGTCATAAGATGTAACAATCGAGATAAAACTATATCAAATTATTGCTTCACAGTGAAACACACTTGTTGTGCCATAAGTCAGATGATTGGATTTTAAAGCCTAAAGAGAAACATCACAGAAGAATATTCAACGCTAAAGGGCCTTTACAGTTTCCAGATGTTAACCCCGTCTGGACAACACGATGATTAAAAGAAACCTGCTGCTGTTATGAAAATTTTCGCCCCGATTGTGCCGCGCCATCACATCTTCACCTCAGTTATTCTCATTCCCAACAGAGCCGGCTTCTTGGCATCGTCGCAGAGTAGATTGAAAAATAATCTAATTGTGCTGACAGCGAATTGAGTCAAATGCACACGTTCTGCAGAATCAACTGCAAGCTGACTGAGCGTGTCTGTGTGTGTCTCAAAGAAAACCAGCCCGTCCTGCAAACACAGGTTTCTGGGTTTGGCCCGTGTTCAGAAATCCATTAGGAGGAAAAATTAGAATACTAGAGCTGGAAGTTGACTGAGTTTTACTCTCCAGAAGCCAGAACCAGCGAGCCGTGAAGCTTTTAGCCAGCACACTGAGTACAAACAACCATGAGGTGTCTCACCTGATTGATGAGAATAAGCTGAGAACAGCAAACCTGAGTGAGCAACCAGGATGTGTATGTTTGTGCCGGCTCAGCGACTAATTCTCTGCACAATGCAGTCACATAATTCATTAAAGTGAACGGTGTTATTATTTAAAATTGACTTTTCTTATTCTAAATGTTCTATTCTGAAGTTTTTCTGTGGGTATTGTGTGCCAAAGGAGCAGCCTATCGCACACAGGCCAATCCCAGATGGACTCCTGGACTGCACGTACCCAACCAGAACCTGCAGCAGTTTGGATTATTTATAAGTTTCATCAGTTTCTGCAGTCCAAGAAGGTGGAGTTCATCCACTGGATGAGGTGCAGCTGATAAACATGATATACATCATAAAGCATAGAGACTAGCAGCATCCCAGATATACAGTTAGCATGCTAGCGTGTGAACACAGACAGAGGAATGTGGGCCCCTGCTGTGCACAGAGGCTTTTGTTTTGATAGCAGAAGAAACGGAGATAAATGAATTAACACATTCTGTGTTTTGCCTGGGGGTGTCGTCCAGGTCACTTCCTCCTGCGGACCGAGGAGGAAAAGTGTTGGCGGTGAAGTGGCGGAAACACCCAGTGTTACACGCCAGCAGCGGGTTTTGACATCTGCAGAGGCTGAACACCCGGGCGTAGGAGACACGAACCGTGGACATTATCGGATTGTTTTGTTAGTTTAAGGCTCAGAAATCTATGAGCCTATGTAAACGTGGGTCGCTACGGTGATAATCATTGTTTTTATAAGCTAATAGCAAAGGATTTCGCTCAGTCTAGAAGTTCTAATAAAGATAGTGTCATAGTTTGCAGTTTATAGAGTGAAACACGGGAGCAATGACAGCACAAGCTTGCAGCTACATGAAGAGGTCCAACCAGTCCTTCAAAAAATAAATAAAAAACCCCCCACTGACTGAGGTCTTATATGTGTGAGAACAAATCCAAAGAAAATACAGAAATCCCTATAGTAAAGACCGTATATGACTAATGTGGAACATCCTGTTCACTGAATACAAACACTGATGACAAACGAGTGTTTAAAAGGTGAAACTGTGGTGCCTCGCTGCTTTAGTGTTGTTTTTCTGGCATGAAACCTGTGCGTACTGCAGATTGTGTCGTGTTGAACTTGATTCAGGAAGAAATGAGTGAATATTTTTGCTCCGTGATCATCTCAATGATAAGCTCGTTGTCCTTGTTTTCTGTTCCCTCACAACAAATCACATTTTGCTGGAATTCAAAGGCTGAAAGCCGCCGTGCACTCGGCATTCGGCTGTTTTCATTTTTCTGTCTGCTGCGTATTTGTGTCCGTTAGCCTGCATGTAACATCGAGACAAAGTGTGTGTGTGTGTGTGTGTGTGTGTGTGTGTGTGTGTGTGTGTGTGTGTGTGTGGCTGTCCAACTGCAAATGGATGGTTTTGTATATTTTTATATTTTGTGTGTGTGTGTGTGTGTGTGTGTGTGTGTGTGTGTGTGTGTGTGTGTGTGTGTGTGTTGCTAGTGAAGGAATGCTCTCTCTTTCTCTGATGACCAGTGACAGATGCCCAGCTTCAGGCGGGGCTAACGTGTGTGTGTGTGTGTGTGTGTGTGTGTGTGTGGCACCAGCCTCCAACACACGTTGCAAAAAGGCTCCTTTGTGTGTGTGTGTTGACTGCATGGCTACAAGGAATTGTGGGATGCGTGGGAGAACAGGGGATGAAGTCTTTCTCTTTTTGTTCTTTAAGTCGCCTCATCAAGAACATAAACACGCAGAACCACAGATCCAGTTTATTTAAAGCATTTGTCACCAGTATCATCACATAAAGTTGTGCAGGTTTTTGCTATAAGCTCTTCTCAGTATTTTATTTTTCCAAGAAACAATGTGTGTCATTAAGATTTCAATCACACAGGCTAGACACCGGTTGGCGAATGCCTGGCAACCTCTGGTTGCTAGGGAAAAAATGAGAGTTCCCCAACCAGTTGGCAAGTAGTTGCTGCAGGTTGCCAGGTGTTGGCCAGCTGGTCTCCAGGCCTGTGTGACTGCGGCTCTTAGACTTGTCACAAATATTAGCCAGTGTAGAATTATATACGCCCATAGCGCTTTAACAAATGATTTTCTCAGTGTTCATCCCTGACCATGTGACAAAGATGGTCTTTCCATCCGCTGGGTCTCCTTTCTCTTCCGTTTTCACTTTGCCGAGGCTATTTTCAGCCCTCGTCTTTTATTTCGGAATTATCACGCATCATCCCACTGTGGCTCTTTGAGAGTCCGATTTCAGGCGCCGAGATGGACGACCTTTCCACAGTAGGGAAAGAGTGTTGAATGACCGAGCTCAGCAGCCTTCCACACTTACTGATGTGGTGTAATTGTCTTCTTCTGAGCGGTGTAATTCTATCATCATCTATTCAGGCTGAATGCCAGGGTGGTGATGAATAAATCGTGCTGTAGTGAGACTGCGGGATGAAACGGATACTTCAATTCACCTTCTGTGGTGGATGAAATTCACTGATGGAGAAATTATACCAGCAGTGTAGATTTTCAGCCTGTATTTTGGTGTTAGTTTATTTTCAATAATAATATTACGGTTTATATTAGAGCTGTTTCTTACAATTTGTAACATTGTAGTATATTGTATTATTTAATATGGTGTTATTGTCTTGGAGCAACTGTAACCACATAATTTCCTTATGTGATCAGACTGACAACACAAGGAAAACCACAGGATTAAGCTGCAAAAGATTTAAACCTAACTCTGGCACAAGTTATGCTGAATCACCCTAACATGCATTACATTGTGCAATTATGCATTGATCTGTTTCTGCTGTTTACCCTGCTAACAGTCGTTGAGACTGGACAGGTGTGTCTCACAGGTGAAAAACATCAATTTCAGTGCAACAGCAGCATCTGAATTCCTGTCACGGAGCAAGAGATTAAAAAGATTTTCATCTTAACGGCTAATTTGATTCTGACTGTGAATGCTAATCACGACACATGCCCGTTTGCATGTGGAAAGTTGTTCACTGGCAGACTTTTTCCGTCTTCCTTGAAATTGAACCGAGTTCCCACGTAGAGCCACAAAGTAGCTGCAAAAACAACAAAAAAGGAAAAAGAGAAGAAACGAAAAGGCTGCCTTTGGTCTTTCCTTGTGTTTTGGAGGATAAATTAGCTAAATGTCGAAGTATGGGATGAGATCACAAGGCCAGCAACAGTTGGTGGCGAATACAGCTCTCTTTGTACTTAGAGAGCCTGTGTGTGCGTGTGTGTGCACGCGGGGGGGGGGGGGGTGTATCTATGACTACCTCATCAACATACCAAACCACAGATAGACACACACACACATACACAGTGGCTATTGTCTATCACATGGCACACAGGACACCACACACACAGTCTTTGAACTTCATCCACTGAGAAACATGCAAACAGGCGTCTACTGTTCAGACCGGGAATGACAATTTTACGGCTAATTCTGCTAAAGAGACACCTGAGTACACACACTTTTGTCTTTCTGTCTTTTTGAGGGGTTTTGTTGACAATGCATCGCCCTTACTCTAACCCAACTCTGCCCTTAAGCCTCAAATGGCATTGTAGAAGTCTGTAAAGTAAAAGCGTTCTGCAAACATTCATGTTACAAAACCTCGGTAACCACCTGGTTAAGTGCCAAAAACTGCAATTCTTCTAATGGCCACAAGCTGCTGGCTCCAAAACTGAAAGTCCCCATAACCTCCCATGTTAAAATATCAACTATAAAGAATTAAAAATCATGTTTAAATCCTACTATAAATAACAGTTTGGATCTTCTGTGTGATAAGCCTGTAGCATTTATGCTATAGGCTCAATTAAGCTTGCTAACTAAGCTAGCTATTGTTAGCTGATAGCTTAGCAGTCCACCCTTTCCTTCAAAAAAAACATGCTTGAAGCCAAAACACTAACTCTGAGGCTTCAAAATGCCAAGTCCGGACTCTAATAGGGAACGTTACTGTTACAGATGCCATCTTTTATATACAGTCTGTTTCTAAATCTTAAATTGGGCCCTCACAAAGACAGTACACACTCGCAGATACACACACGTTGCTGTGGATAGCATTCCAGTCATATGAACAGCGACGCTGGCAGTCAGACCCTCAGCTGTGCCTGAAGGTCACCATGAACACACACAGAAACACACACATGCCTCCTGTAGAAAACAGGAAAACACAGACTCACATTTTACTCCCACAGTTTCATTAATGTAACTGGGACACTGTTTGTGTTCCTCTGAATATGGATTCATATTTAATGCGTTTGTTCGGGGGTGCCTGGGTGAAACCATGTGAAACAGGCTATTAGGTTATTGTACTGTGTGTGTGATCTTGAACAATGCAGCACTAGGACAGATTCATACACGCTGTTCCCACATGTTCAATTCAATAAAACCTGGTAGTGCTTTCTGTCGTCCTCCCTGCAGCATGTCTTGCTGCAGCCTTGTGCTTTAATCGTTATATTTCTATAAGTGTGTGTGTGTGTGTGTGTGTGTGTGTGTGTGTGTGTGTGTGTGTGTGTGTGTGTGTGTGCAGAAACTCCAGGGGGCCCTTTTAACCACAGATACTAAACCAGGTACATGTTTATAAAGGAACAATAACCGGAGCTCCTCGATATCAGTTTCCCTGTGAGCCTGAATGTGTCTCAGTGTCAGAGCAGTAGTGGATTGTGTTAGTGACCCAGAGCCATGTGAAACAACATCCTGCTACATAATCCACCTTTTGTGATCACTATTTCCTTCATGAAACTATCTGAAAGTCTTTAAACCAAAGAAATGCTCAACTTTTCTAACAATCGTATTTGTTTTTACTAGAATGTTTTTAAAATATCGATTTTAACAGTTTTCTTTTTGATCTTTTTTCTGCAGCAATATATAAACACACTATTTAAGGGGCGTGTTAGAGACCCACAAAAGTCACAAAGGTTCAAACATGCAAAAATGCAAATGCTTTAATTCCAAACGTCAAATATTATAATTATTAGACTTTACTATCCTCACACTTTAAGCACTCGCTCACACAGGTCAGGTGACTGGAAACAATGTGTAATCCTCGACTGGTTGCTAGCGGTTGCGAGTGTGAAATTGGTTGCAAAGAAGTCTATTGCTTGGTTGGTAGCAGGCTCCTGTGGCTGATGGTAGTTTGCACTTACAAATACTTGTTAAGCTACTGGAGACTGTTTGCCTTTAAAGTAAAAGAGCGGCTTTTAAAATATGTTAATTACAGCGATAAGACATACCTTTTACTTTGAAGGTGAACGTTCTCTGTTTCCAGTTTGTGTTTGTGTACTTCAAGTTTCATGACTGCTAGGACGGTAAACACTTGTGGACAAGTCAGCATCGTCCACACAAACCACAGGTGAACACAGCAATCTGCCAGCAACCAAAGCAGTCACAAGGAGGTTTTCGATGCAGAATCCTCTTGTGAGCGATTGCAGTCTGCTCGGGGAACCCAGCCGGAGGAGGTTTGAATCATCTGGATGTTCACTTTCAACGGCCGCAGAGAAACAGCACAAGTCAGTCAATCCAGCTACAACATACTTCAGATCTAAATTGTCAGCTGGTGTAATAACTCTCAAAACATGAAGCGGTGACTCCTGTACTTGAGCTTAAAGCTTAATTAGTTCTGAGTTATTTAATCTCCGGCAACTCATTTCTCAGGCTACAAAGTAGCAGTGGGAGAGTCTCAGAATAGTGGTGGAAAGTTCTTTTTCATTTAATGGATGTTTAAACAACAGCTACGTGGCCAAATTCCTGACTGGTCGAAAGGATAATGAGGGTGAAGGGCGGAAATGAACTTTACTTGCTTTAAAATAAAGATGAATAATGAGCAGGAGAAAACATTTGGTAATCGGCAGACCTGCCTCGTGTTCTGACATTAGTGTTAAAAAAAATAAAAACATTACCTCTTTTTTTTTTTTTTTTTTTTTTTTATATACTTTTCTGTATTTTAATTGGCTAAAACATGACGCAATTTCCAGGGACTTTTTGCTCAAAAAAACGTTAATATCTAAAACGTGTGGATTTGGTTAAAGTGTAAAAATCCCCTTTGACTTGAGTGTAACTGAATAATCTGTGTTTGTGTGCGTTTAATTCAGAGACGCTTAGAGCTTTGAATTATGTGAATTTGTAGACATATTAACACACATTATTAAGTTTAATCGGCATCCTATCATGGAGATGGAGAAGTAAGCGTGTGTGTTTGTGTGTGTGTGCAGCTGTTGTTTATTTAGCCGCCATGGTAGCGGCCGCTTTGCTGCTTCTCATGACCTCGGATGCCTTATTTAGGAGCCCCGTTGCACCCCGGTGTGTTAAATATGGTGTTTGCAGCACATCGTCTGTTTGTCTTTTGACTAAATTTGGGCGGTTCAGGGTTTGAGTTCTCGTGTGTGTGTTTGTGATGTGTTGATTTGTTTCCTTCTCTCTAAATATGTTTCTCCCTGGTTTCTGTAGCCTCTGTCTGTGCATACGTATAATGTGTATTGACCCCGTCCTCACCTCCTCCTGTTTCAAAGTTCAGCTCTTTGTTCTTTTTTAGGAGGGTAAATGTAGACTTTGACTCCTGAGACCTGACCCTCCTTCTGACCCCTGTGACCTCTGACACAGTAAATACACTCAGTACTGCAGGAGGCCTTTTATTCGCTCCTCCACACTGACACTCTGACACTTTATTCTCTGTTTTTTACACTGCTACTTATCAAAATGTCATTTTTTTTAAAAACCACGCTTGAGCTTCTGTCAATCTTACGCTTTGAGTGAGTCACAGTAGAAAGTGGAAACACTGACGCCAATCTCCTGTGTGTCAGGAGTGTATATAAAACAGCCCTTTGAAATAATAACATTAAAAACAGCTGAATAAATGCAATTATACTTGATTACTCTGAAAGTAATCCTGCTCAGCTTACATGTGATCAACTTTTTCAGTCGATCAGGATCTGAAGGTTCTGGATTCTTCAGGAATGTGACGTGTATATAAAAAAAAAAAAAAATGGTGTCAAATGTGCACAAATATTATATCATAAGAATAATTGTGATGTCCTTGAGAAAATATCCTGCTCCGGATATCCTTGTAGTTGGAGTTTTTGGATGATGCGGAGCCTTGACGGAGGTATTCCACTGTTTATTTTTGCTAATCCTGTTTATATGAGTGAGAGTTAAATTTAGCCCACAGAAACCCGCCTGTGTATAATACATCACAGATCAACAGCACGACGAACGAAAGGATGAAAAAGCTGAATCATCACATCACCGAAACACTTGAAACTAAAGCTAAACATTGATACAGTCATAAGGAGAGGATTGTTTTCTTACACGGCATTAGTTCAGCCTGTTGTCGTGCTAAATCTTGAGTCATTTAACGCGTTATCACAGTGTGTTTTTGCTGGTCATGTGTTATTTCAGGTCATGCATTTCTGACACCATAACCCGGCCCCGGGGTGCCATAATGGACTAGCCTGATGCGTGCACAGTGCAGTTCCATTACATCAGAGTTTTAGCCTGGCGTGCACAAAGAGCTGCCAGCTCGCTGTAGACGTGCTGAACTATCATGCACAGCTAAAGCGCAGGTGAATGAGACTTTTTTAATTTGGGTTGCTTCCCCTGGATGTGACACTTCCAGGTGAGTCTGCCTGTCTTCTGAGTTCAGTCTATAATTGCAGTCCTGTAGAACAACTTCAAACAAAGTCAGAGGCAGAAAACAAGCTTTCCCTCGTGTAACAACATCCCTGCTGGGTTTAGATAATTCATGTTGTTAGACTTTAAACTGCTGTTGATGTCAGACTTGATGGGGGACATGTGTCCTTGGCAGTGTTGCTTTACCTTAAACACTCACTCAGATAAAGTATTCAGGAGGAGACGACACGGATCCCGACGCTGGATTGGACGTGAAGTGTTGTGAGGTTGAAGTTCATTTATATTTTAGGCTTCCATCTGATGCTGCCATCCAAAATAACTTTGAGCGAGCTGGTTAGAGGCTCGGTGGCTGTTGATGGACGCGGATGGTTGCTGTGGGAATTGAACGTGAGACACTCTTGTTGCAGATCGAGGCTCAGCTGCAAGCCTTGGTTTCATTTTGTCCATCAGAAGCGAGGATGCAATTCAGTTCAATTACAAATCTTCAATCTAAAAGAGCAAAACTTCCACATTTATCAGGAAAATGCATTTGTGGGTTGCAAAACTTGCCAAATCTTCTCTGCCAATCCCAAGCAGCTTATTCAGATCCTGACTTTTGCTTGGTGTTGTTTATTAGACTGGATGATTGGAGTCTGAAGAAACAACTTTACAGTTTATCCAAATAAACAGGGATCTCGGTATCATGTGGAAGAACCATACACATCCACAACAACATCACAACCTGGCACCTCCTCATGCTGGTCGCCAGCTTGGTCGCATGCTGCTGTGGGACTGCATCCCATTCTCCACTGCATTAAAATGGAGAGTAGTTGGAGGAGGGCCCCCAACACCTATAGTGAGTCCTTTACTGCTCTATGAAAATGTAGCTGTTACAAATCTTATGTGTGAGTGTGCTAGGCTGGTGCTGTGCATTAAAAGCAAGGGAAACAAGTGAAGACTGTTCTGCTCAGCAGGAGACCAGGGGGGCAACAGCAGAGCCAACGGACCCCCCCCCCCCAACTCCCACAATATCCCTGAGAGGGTGAGGGGCCATGGGTGCCCTTGAGGTTTTATTTGACCTTCAGCTGAACGCACTTCTTTTTATTCTTCAATCTTAATGATGGCGAAAATGAGATGGTTAAAACTGTTGGTTTGTATTTTAATTCACCAGATACGTCAATCAGAAAATTTCATTCGAAACAATCTGAGTAAAACCTCGTCTAATAAAAATGTATGCGTTACTAATACTAAGTAACACATATGAGAACTATTATATACAAAATGAGCATCATATTCTATTAAAGAATAATTGCAACTGTCACTTTGTAACTGAGAAACTGCAGGAAAGGGTTTTTGAGGGTTTCTTTCAGCGAGTCCCCCTACTGGCCATTAGGGAAAATGCAGGTGTATGTTTTTTATATTCAGTCTGTGGTTTGATGCTGAGAAACGTAAAGGAATAAGTTGCTTTAGTCACTGTGTGTTTTGACTTTGATATTTTAATATTAAAAAGCAGAGGGACTGTGGTCGCCGTGTCTTGGCTGATTGAATAAAATCAGTTTAAAAAACTAGTTTGTGGTTGACCCTGAGTAAATAAATGCAAACAAACCCGGATTGTTCTTTTCACACAGCGTCTCTTCTCACCGAGTTAAACTGGAGCTGTTGAGGTCTTTAACCTCCATAATATGGTTTGTTAGTTCTTGATCCAATTTGACAATTAGGGGCGATTTTCTAATCACCTCTCCTCTCGTAGGCTGGCCGGTCTCCAGACTTTGTCCTCAGTATTTACCAGAACAGCTCTGGTTTTCGGGCCATTTGTCTTAAGCTTTTGTCTGTTTCTGAAACCAGTCCAGACTTTTCTCTGAACAGCTCCTCAGATTCGCATAACGCAACCTTTGGCTGGAAGTGATTTGCATACATCCCACATTAGCGAGCAGGGGCGGAGGCTTTGAATCATCTGGATGCAAATGTAAAGTAATAGTAAGGGATGAATGCAGTTCCCGTGGCGTGTGATGCCAACAATAAGCTGCTTTGAAACGTCTGAAAAATGTGTTACTGAGGCTTTTTATCTCAGCCTGTCTTGTTTTATTTAGGCTGTTGCTTTTCTGTTTCCCAGAATGCCTTTAAATGAGAATGCCTTTAGTATTTGGGGGAGAGATGTTACTTGGCATGAGAGTTTTCACAAGAGATGAGATAATGCACGACTCCCTCTTTCTTCACAAGCCAACCTTTCTTGCATCTGCAGTCATCTTTCTGCCTCTCTGGCATGTGGAAATTCAGATTTTTCTCCTCTTCTTTGATAGTTTTCTCTCTGATGTAGATGATTATAGAGCACCATGAGAAAAATGATGGCTTTTTGGATTTTCGACATAGAAAATTGTACATTCTATAAGCGAGCATAAATCATCTTTTGAGCTGCTGGGAGTTTGTTTGGAAGTTGGCGTACCACAAAAAAATGTGACGTCAGGTCAGACTGCTTGATTTCTCTCACTGTCTCGGATTCAAGCTTTTTTTTTTTTCTTCTAATCTTCGAGTTGTTTCTCACCCTGAAAGGACATTTCACCCCATCATAGTGCGGTTTATTCACTCCTTTCCTAGCTACCTTCATGCTAATTACAGCAAGACAGTGAACGGATTCCCTCAGCTGAACTGTAACGTTTGCTAACTGCAAAACTTCTTTTGATTGGCGGATGTAGTTTGGCAGAAGGAAAATAGTTTCTAATTGAAATTGCTCTCAACAAACATTCAGTAGTTATTTATTTATTTGGGCAATCAAGTCATAACTTCTGGAAGAAGACCATGAATCAAGTGGCTTTTAGTTTTAAAATACTAAAGAGAGGGTAGCTGCCATCTGCAGCGCTGCACAAGTCATCACAAAAACATCTCAAGGAAGGAGTAGCACTACCGGAAAAATGTGTCGTATAGACACATGTGCAGTGTGCTTGTCTTGTCTAGTATAATTTCAAGTTTTCAGACACGCAAATTAATGTTGTGACGTTCAGCAGAAATACTGAAACTGAGACCAGAACTGGATTTATGTGGTAAAACACACACACACGCTTTTCAAGAGGATTAGCTTGTATCCCTCTCATGGGGTCAAGTGGGGTCAAGGGGGGTGTTGAGGGCTTTGCTCTCCGATGATAGGTCGCCAGCATTGTTGACCCGGGAAATCTGGGTAATTAGATGAATCTCAGCACTGGTTAGACGTTGGTGGGGTCAATGGCGTGTCGGGCCGACTGAATATTTTTGCTGTTTGGAATAATTGTTAGCTGTCAGCTTTATTGTGTCTTTTACCTTCTATAAGTTTGATGCACCTCACAGTAAAGATTAGTGTGAATGTGTGCGGTGCAGCTGGTTTACAGAGAAGTAAAACAAACTGCTGTATGCTTAAAAATGCATTCAGAGCAGAGGTTGGTACCTTAGCGTCTCAGCGCTGCAGAAACATAAAAGCTTTATAACCCGCCTTTACCGTTTCCCACGGCAACCCTGCGTCCAGCCCTCATTACATCCCCGGCTGCTGGACATTATTGCCGGTTTTATCTTCGTGCTCTACATAAATGTTCTCGCTGAGTCCATTTGTCTTTTCGTTTTAAGCAAATTGGCCATCGCAGCAGCTGGACTTCACAGGGCTCATTAGCAGAATTGATGTTTCTCTGCTTCTTGCTCGCTCTGGCACTTTATGACTGCATTTAAACTTGTGTTGTTTTTGTCAAAAAAAAAAAAAACAGGCTCATGTCCTGTCAGCTCATTGGTCAGGCTTATATTTTTGCTTAGTTACTTTATTAGACTGTATGTATTTGTACTTTCTGGCCGAGTAATACCTCGGGTTTACTCGTTTTTTAAGGTAATCAGGTGATAATGAAGCAATGATTTTCATTTTCAGTGTAAAATAGTTTATTTTTCCTACTTTAGATCAACTTTAAGATGACTTTGATGACTGTATCTTGTCTCTTCTAGATGTTCTTGTTTGAGACAACTTGTGTTTTAGGAAAGTTGCTCTAGGCCTGTGACTGAGGCCTGGTGACTTTAGATGGGTTTAACCTAATATACTGAGAGTCTGTGATTATGTCGTATTTAAGGAGCACGTTCTTTCCATTTGGGTTCAATTTTGATCCTTTTTTTTGTCACACGTCTCACCGATGGCCTCGGCTCGATCAGGACACAATTTAAAACACAAAGCCACAAATAAGTGGTTCATGTGACCATTTATTGTATTATTATCTATATTTTATTATTGTTTTAGAAGTGCAGTGATGAAATGTCCATCTCCAGTCAGTATCGCAGTTCCTGCAATCAGCAGCTAATGTCAGTTAATAAATTGGCTGACTGATGTCAGCAGCCAGCGTTCATCTGTTGTGTCATATCAGTTCTGAGCTGCGTAAACATTCAAAGGCGGCATCATGATGACATGAAAGACCTTCATAAAGAATTTCATGAACTCCTAATCTGTGTTTGACTCTGAGACTAAACGTATGTATGAGGGAATGCACGGCAACAAATTCATTATGCTGAAGTTATTCATATTGAGTTGGATGAAAAATCAGACCTTCTTGTTACTTGCTTGAATCATATCGGTGATATTTCAGTGATAACGGCTGATGTTGGTCCCAAACCAGCATCCGTTTGGATCAGAGTTTAGTTTTTGAAGGTCTGTGTCCACAAGCGCCGACATTCATACTCATCCACGTCTCTTCCACGCGTCTTTCGTCTGTTAAATACGACGTTTCAACAGCAGAAAAAGCAGTCGTGGTGTCACCCGCACTTCAAGGTGACTTGAAGCATTTCTATAGTGATCTGACACTGACGCGTCGCTCGCTCTTTAACTGTATCTGTAGCTCCAGGGTGAAAAAATCTCGAGTGGCATTTGACAGACTGTGTCATTAAGGCCTTTTCTATGCAAATCCCTGGGCTCTGAGTCAGCTCCGTCAGCAGAGTTCATTCCTCAGGTGAAGCCAGACGTCCAGTTTCATCCTGCAGGCCAGTTTCAGATGGCGGGTTTGCTTTGAGCTTAAGGAATCTGGACAGCTAAAGCAAGAGGCGGGTCACAGGTTAAATCCACTGTACACTACACCCGCTTTCATTTTCAGTCTGTCTGAGTGAGAGCGCTGGCTAATTGCCCAATGCAACACACGTAAATTAGTTCTCCAAAATATGACCGGAGGGTAGGATTTTCCTTTGGAGCTGCATTAAATAATTCTGTTTTAAACCTTTATTTATTTATTTGTTTGTCATAGTGAGACCGGAGGAAGATTTGAATGTACAGGAGTTAATTGCCTTGCTTCAGGGCACACTGACGGGATTTCACTGGCTTCAGTTTAAATGATTGTGTCGTGGACTTTATGTTGAAAGGGAAGCAGTTTGGCTGGATGGAGGTTATTAGAACACGGATATACAGTTAAATACATTTCAAATATCCGTCCATCTTTAGATTTTGATGACTGCACCGCTGCTGAAACCAAGCAGATTATTTGCTGTAGTAAGAACACATCTGAGGCAGACTGTCTCCAGATGGGAGAAAGGGCAACTTCAGACAACATCCTGACATTATTTTCCCGACATTATCCAAAGTTCACGTGTGAAAACAGCTTGTCAGAGGCAAAACCCGCACAACCGTTCAGCAGATTTCACACTGCCGCACACAATTTCAATAATTGCCTTTTTTTTTTCTGCACTCGTCTTCACAGTTACCTAATTATCTTCATTATTAATAAATGAGCTGGTGATTAACCCTCTCTCGCAGCCCGGTCCTTCCCTCGTTCACGGCTTTTTGCAGACTCCGTGCTCTCCACCAGCTCAGTGGAAATGTCAGAGTGTGTTTGTGTTTGTGTCACAGAGAGTGAGACTGTGGATGCCACGTTAAAGGCATTGCAGTATTATAATCACATTTGACATTTTAGCAAGAAGTGGGCTGTTGCTGTTATCGAGCCTTAATGATAGTTTGTTGTGGCAGAGTGACCCGGTTAACTCCACGGGGAGGAGGGATGGAGAGAAACTGTGGATTGGAAACGAGTGGATGCTTCAAAACTTTATGGAGAAAGAAAAATAAAGAAAAATAAGGATGCATGCATCTGTCCATCGTCCTTTGTCATTCTTTGTCTCCATCTTCCTCTTTTATCCCCATGTGCTTCTGTAACGCACTCCTCTGCATTCCCATTCTCACCTCTTCTCCTTTCCTATCTTTCCATCCATCCTTCAGATATTTTTACTGTTTCTTACCTCTTGCTTCTTTCTATCCCTACGTTTCTTTTCTTTAGGATTTCTTTTTCCATTGTCTTGTTTATTGGCCTTTCCTTAGCCGTACTCATATCTTTCTGTAACCTTCTTCTCTTCTTCATCTCCTCCCATCCTTACCCATTTCTAATCTACCCTTTATTCTTTCATATCTTTCCTTTTGATCCCATACCCTTTGCTTTTTGTTCTTTTTTTTGTAACTTACTATCTTACATCCTCCCTCACTTGTCTCCTCTTGTCCCCATAAAGTTGTCTCAGCTCTGTCACTTTTCCAGAACCAGTTCTTCCAAACACAAGTTCTCACTGTCTGACTTTGCAGTATGTGAACAGAGGTGAATTGGATCACATAGCTGGTTTTGTGTGTGTGTGTGTGTGTGTGTGTGTGTGTGTGTGTGTGTGTGTGTGTGTGTGTGTGTGTGTGTGTGGTGACATTGCAGTTGTTGGTCGGGGACACAAGTCAGTCAAGGGAAAAGTATCTCGACAGTGAGACGCACACATTTTCAGCTGCTCAGTTTTACATAATCATTCACCGACGCACACACGCGCGCACACACCTCGACTCGCGCGCCTCAGGCAGATTCTTCATATGTGACAAAAGTGTTGTGTAGAGAAACTCACAGAAGCTCACGGGGGGGTCATGATGCAACATGTTTTTATCCTGGGCTGTAATATAATAGCGTTTTGTACATGCCACCTGCACTGCATCTTTGAAGCAGAAGGTGTCCTTTAAAACTGGTGACACTGCAATACTGGCCGGGTAGAATAACTGCAGGCATAAATCACAGGTTATAGTCAGGAAAATGAGGTTTGTGTCATTTGGGACGTTTGTGTTTTGCTTCCTGTAAACTTGCTGATTGTGTTTGTTTCTCCTCTGGTTTTACTTTTGCTTTCCCTGGTTAGGTTTAGACATTAAAAACTGCATTGTTAGGCGTGTGATTCACACCCTTTCATTCTCAGAAATGATGAGTTGGGAGTGACAGACACATCTCACTCACGCCATAACGCGGCACGTCAAGATTCGCCGCCAAAAGACACATTTTTTGTGTGACTGAGCCACACCAGCAGCGTTTATTAACGCATGGGTTGCTTAATGGTGTCTTTCCAGTTATACCAAAGGTGGAGGTGATGGGGTTCTGCTTGGTGGTTCCTTCTGTGTTTCAGGTCACACACACACATGCACATATACATATGCACGCACACCCCCCCGCAGGATAAATGCTGTGATATTAATAGAAGTGTGAGGGTGACACAGTAATCCTGCATGGTGGCGGCGTTCCTCCTCTCTGATATCAGCACATACACACTCAGCACTTTGGACAGAGAGCGAGCGCACGGTGTGTGTGAGTGGTTTACTCAGTGAGGGAAAATACCTGAAGAAATATAAGTTAGTCACATTTTCTCACCCAGTTCTGTAATATAATGTTGTTGATGCGCGAATAAACTTGAACTGTGGCCGCCTACTTAAGAAACCCCAGAAATGTGAAAACGTCTTGGTTTGAAATTTTCAGAGCGACTTCTGTTTTATTTGACAGACTGATTTCCTGGTTTTTGAACTCGAGGGTAAAAGCAGAGAGAAGACTGTCAACGACGTGTGTTGATGGACTATAGACTTGACATATTTCAACTCTGACTCCAAAATTGCAACTTCTCAGCAACAGTTATGGCCTGAAATTGTATGTTCACCTTGAAAAAGTCACCAACTACAGACAGAAATCAGTCGAAATGCTGCTTTTAAGCCCTTTTTGAGTTCTTGTATCTGTTTTGTTCAAATAACAAGATGAAGTGGCAGAGGTACATCCAAGTTTCACTTAACCCTTTAAGACCGCCCATAGAACCAAGTCCGCCAGAGCTTATATTATATTTTTACATGCTGTGGAGCCATTTTTGGGAGCATTTCAAGTTGATATACATCAATACAACCATTATAGCCCAAATTTTAATAATATGTATGCATTAAGTGCATAGTAATTACATAAATTGCAAAAAAGTGCAATAAACTACAAAAAAATTGAAAATCGTTTTTGCTTTTTTAACATATATTTCTAGTTAGAGAAATTTAACTAGAAATACAAAAAAAAAACTGTAAATACAAAAAAGTTGCACAAAATAGTTTCCCACCACAGGAAATTTATTTTGTCTTCATTGTTTTATTTTTGAGATACACCAATTTCTTATATACTGCAGGAAAAACGAAAATAAATATTATAATGCAAATTTGCAAAGACAAGCAGCATATGCATCAAAATAAACTATTTCCAGCAGTGCAATATGAGTCCTAAGCATCCCAGAAACGACACAGAAAGTCATAAAGTCAAACATAACTTTTAAAAAGACCAGTATAAGCTCATAAGGCCCTGATAGTAAAAAAACTACATTTCCGCAAAATTACGTCACTTCCGGTTTTGGGCAGGACACGGCGGACATGCGATAGTTCGCGCTGATGGACGTAGGAAGCGTTACAAACAGCTGATCGGATTGGCAAAGCGTGTTTCTGGAATATTATGTTTTTGTTGCTGCAAGTGCTTTTTATGCAGTTTTTGCAAAGCTATATGTGAAAGGAAACTGTGACCGAGGACAAGCTGATGGCATAAGATGTAAGTACAACTCCTCCGGTTTCATATGCAAAAAAACTTATTGCGCTAGCTTATGTGGTTGCAGAGCTACCGGGATTTAAAAATAGTTAAGCGAAAGGGAGGTGCCCGCTCCGACCGGCTTTTAAGGGTTAAGTATCAACTCATCCAATCAGATTTGTACCTTTGTGCCATACAATATGTGGCTGTAAATTGGAGAGATTTGCTTGTCCAAGAGAGCAAGATTTTTACAAGGCAGTGCTGTTCATGAATTAAAAACCCTCAAAACAAAACGAAACACATGGATAGTGATAAAGTGAAACTTGGATGTGAATTCCAAATTTAATTTTTTTACACTTACCCAGAAAATTACAGAGTAAAAACTTCAGAGATGACGTTGTTTATTTGTTGAATGCTTTTAGCTCATATATTTTAGTTTAATAAGTGCATGTCAGGAACTTTAGGGCTTCAGTGTCGTTCGTATCTAACTGATGTCTCCGCCTGCTTCACTTTGCTCTGACAGTCTTGCTGACCGCTCGACCGCTTTACTGGCTTGCTGATGCCACACATGTCCACTAATCAGCGGGGCAAGCCAAGTGAGTCAGTGCAGCTCTTCAGCTGCTACGACAAGCTGTGACTTCCAAAAGAGCAAACGCACACTCGAGGATCAAACGCACACACTCAGTGGATTCGTGGGACAGGACTCCTGACTGTTCTTGGGACCGACCCAGTGTGTAGCTGCAGGGTTCTGGCTATACTCTGGACGCTGGCAGAGCATAAAACATGTGACTCAGCGAGTTATCAGAGCTGGCTCTCTGTTCTCCCAGCAGCCTTGGGGCGCAGCACATCTCACAGCCAAGACCTCAGTAATATACAATGGGTTTCAGGGCAGAAACAACACATTGACTAATTTAAAAGAAAGAACCAGAAATTAGTTTAACATACTGAATGTGGAAGAACTCAAATTTGTTTGTTTACCATTTAAAAGAGTAAAAGAAGCTTATTCAAACAGGAGAAAGCTCATGATTGAAACCAGGCTTTGCTTATTTATATGTTTCTGGAATCACCACATTGAACCTGATTTGGTGGTAAGCAGTCCACTAAAGAGCTGTTATCAGTATTAGTGTTAATAGTATTATTGCTAGTAGGTGCTTCAGTCTGCCTTGTAGGAGGCTTGGTAGGCTCCATTGACATCAGTGATAAATGGACTGCAACACAGATAAGGAAGACATGTAGTGCACATAAAATCTCCTGTGGGAAATTCTGTAGTAAGATTGCAAATATAAGTTAGATGCATCCTAATATAACAAAAGTCCAAAACATGACTGAGGATTCATGTCTTAACACCCAGATGTATTATAATTCTTCATGTCTGATGTTAACATACCACAGTGTTACATACAAACATCAAACTCCATGACACCAGTGCTGACCTTGAATGTGAAATAAGCCCTGTGCTCAGGAGTTTGATCAGCTTTGTCTTTTCCTCTTAGTGACTGTGAGTCGGTTTCAGGTTCCTCTTCTTGGCATCAGTTCAGTTGACCAGTTTAAGTAGGATTAACTTCAAAATGGGATCGATTGTTTTAGATGACACTCTGTTCATGCCTTCTGCTGACATGCTTCTCTTTCTGCACCTGACCATATGTGCATTGCAGAGAGGACCAGTTGTCTGTTGTGGTGTTATGACTGTATTTGTGTTTTCGTGGATGTATGTGCGTTTGGCACATACGCTGAGTTTCTATAGAGCCTGAGGGATGAGAGGCCCACAAACTGGGCTTTTTGCTTTAATTAGTTCAATAAAAGCACCAATCCTCCTGACATCTGACCCACGTTAACTCATGGACTGGACATACACACACCCACAACCACCTACACACACAATGGACAACTGTACCCTCAAACACACAATAATAACATGGACTGAACCACCACTCACAACCACTAGCACTTTATATAGCCTCTGTAGGAATTATATCTCACTTATCTTAACTGCACTACTGTATAGCTCTGTGTAAATAATCATTCTGTACATTTGATAATTTTTAATCCTACAACTGTTTACAACTTGCATAGTTCCCATTTCTGTATAGCTGTATATCTCAGATTTCTGTAAAGTTATTTATTTCATATTCTGTATAGTTTTTCATATTTATATCCTGTCCATATCCTGTACATAGCTTGTACTCACTACAGCCTGTACATACTTATAGTTATAGAATATTCACAACATACTTCATACCGTGTACATTATAACATAATAGACCCATTTGTGTAATATACTTACATATCTATATTATTGCTAATATATATTGTAATATATCTATATCACTAAAGCACTTCTGGATGGATGCAAACTGCATTTCGTTGCCCTGTACCTGTGCATGTGCAATGACAATAAAGTTGAATTCTATTCTATTCTATTCTTATTCTCTGCTCTTGTCCTAATGACCGGGTTCACTTAATTACTGTCACTGCACGGCAATCAACAACATTAAAACCACTTGCCTTATTATTGTGATGGTCCCCCTCGTGGCACTCTGGCCTGTCAGGGCGTGAACGCAGGATGTTTGCAGCAGATCCTTTGGGTCGTGTGGGGTTGCCCTCTGTGGATAGGCTTGCTGAGTTGGTAGAAAGTGGGAGCTAGGCTCTATTATCAATAGCCATCATTTCATCCAAAGAAAATTGATATTTCAGGGTAGTTTGTGATCCAATTTTATTGTCCTGTATATATTCTGACCCTTCTTTTCAAGCTTTAAGAAGAAGAAGGTACTTTTGGCAGCTCCCTTGTTGATCTGGTGCTGATTTTACAACACATGCACGGTTTACATCCGCGTTAAAGCATCAAAATCAGCATCTAAGGTTTCACAGCAGAGCGCTGTATTGTAATGAGGCTCTACATGTTACTCACTTTGTCTGTCTGTGGTTTTTTCCTTATGGCAGCTCTGTGTACGCTGCCTAAATAAACTCAAATTTCATTATATAAAAGGACAAAAAGCACCAAAGTATATGTTAAAGTATATATTTTATCCATGAAGTTCCCATAAAGTAATTGCTCAAGAAAGCTACCCAAACTATTATTCAACTGCAAGCTTTGGAAATCTAATATCTGAATCCATTGGTTACAGGGTCAGTCGACTCAAATTACCTGTGCTCCACTATAATGAGTATGAATGGAATTTCTTTTGTGGCCTTCAAGGCTAAATTAAAAACCAATCAGCTTCTTTTTCCAGAGGTCAGATTACCGATTCCCCTCAGTAATCCACACAGTATTTATCCAGCAGAATATAGTTTTAATGGAAAGTGTTCACAGTGAGTTGATGATTCATATGTCAGGGCTGTCATAATCGTATGCTTGCATTGAAATTCCCCAAATCATAAATCGATTTAGAAAAGGATCTGCAAACGTTTCTGTTGCCTGATTTTAAAAAAACCCAAATTACCAGAATCTAAACGTCTCAGGATGTTTGTAGTTAAAAGCTACATTTGTTGCTGACTCCAGAGAATTGTTGGACCTTAATGATAAACGTGTAACGCTTAGAGGAATATTTCATAGCAGTCCTTGTGCACTTTGTTGATTTTTCTCAACCCCCAGGAAACATGCATATCAGTGTATCATAATTAACTGAGCACTAATTCCCTCTCTAGTGGCCTCAGAGGGCCCTACTTGGGTTATACTGTTAACTAGAGCTCTGATAATTTATTTCAAATTCTCATTTTTAAATTAATGCTGCCTCAGTCACTGCTGTGATTGATGTGTTACTGCTTGAAGGGATGGTTAATGGCCATAAACCTCCACAGGGACAAATCACCGTGTCAACAGTGTCACCGACACGAGTCTATGTACGTTTATTTGATTTAGATGTATTTCTAAATAATCACATAATCCTCGCATTGTGGAACGGCTCTCAATTTCTTTCCTGCTCAGTGAAACCCGAGTGGATTCGGAGGCAGCGCTGCAGGGCTATCTTTGGACTGAAGTAGATTGTGCACTTTAGTATTTAAGGAATGTTTCTTTTTTCTGTCGCAGAATAGCCATTTTTGGACTGTGCTCAGCTGGTGTATAGCCTCTCTTGAGAGTCTCTCGTGCTTGTTGTGTAACAGCACAGAGCTGTTTTAACTGCTGCTGCTACCACCCTGCATGCATGTAGCTTTGTTTCAAATGTCCAGCATAAAAAGTCTGCCCATAAAATTGTCTTTAATATTGAAAGTCTGCTCTGCAACAAAGTATTGAAACTGGTAAGCTTAATCATATTTGGTGGCATGGCTCTGAACTGGGACTTCCCAGTCCATCCATCTGTGGCTAATCCAATGACAGCATTATGAGAAGTTAGACACAACACAAGGAGGAGCTTGGTTGGAGATGGGTTGCAAAGCAGGTTGCAGAGAAAGCAGTAACTAATTAGCTTTGGTTTAAAACTCAAACATTGTATTTATGTCTCTGTTGCTTAATCCCACTCGGGCTAATTTTAATGGTTACAATAAAGATTACAACAGTGAAAGGGTTATTTAAAATAGTAGCCATTTTACTAACTAAAAATGAGGAATTGCACTTTTTTTTTAAACTTTGAAGTTAGAAATTTCATTCAAGACAGATGGCAAATAACCAATAAAGCACTGGCCTAAAAATAAACTGGATAAAGTAATCTAAAAGTCACCTGGAGGCTAAAATATGTAATTTTTAAAACGTTTTGAGACAAATTATTTATTGCAATTTAATGGCTGGACAAAGCTGTTGTAATAAAAGGATTTCCATCAGGCCAACATGAAGGAAAAGCCCCGACCGGGCATTAATCTGGATTAGCTTGGTTTAAGTGTGGCGGAGCCTCGTTCACATAAAAACCTCAGAGGCCTCAGAGTCTGCTCAGGTAATTACTTCTGAAAGTGAAGAGGTTAGATTGTGTTACTTAGCATCACAGCTGAATAAGATCGGAGGCTCGCTGGCTTGAAAATAAGGAGTCTTTCGTGCTTTGCGGATATTTCAAGGACTTTTGGAACTGGGTGATTTCTTCAGCACCTGTCCACTGAAAAGTTTTTTTTATTTCAGCTGTACTCTGAGCCGTGTGATTCATTCATACCTGGGGAACCTTGAGTGCTTTTTGGAAGGATTTTCCCAGAATCTGTTGGAAATATTAATGAAGTACTGAAGATGAGTGCAGTTAAATGTGAACTCACTGACTTACTTTCTCTGGGGTGTAGCATAGAATAAGACTGGTGTTTTTGTCATATGCTAATATACTTGTACTGCACATGTATAAGTCACTCATCCATTATTTATTTGATTCCTACATTTAAAGATTTCATGGAAGTCTAACAAGATGATTAATTTTTATTAAGAAACTATTTAAATGAATGCAATTCCTTCTTTCATCTTTATCTTTTTTTTTCCAAACATTTATTTGTTTTTTTCAAAACCATTTGAACGGAAGCATAACCTTTGTCACTTTGGTAAATGGTAAATGGCCTGTATTTATATAGCGCTTTACTAGTCCCTAAGGACCCCAAAGCGCTTTACATATCCAGTCATCCACCCATTCACACACACATTCACACACTGGTGATGGCAAGCTACATTGTAGCCACAGCCACCCTGGGGCGCACTGACAGAGGCGAGGCTGCCGGACACTGGCGCCACCGGGCCCTCTGACCACCACCAGTAGGCAACGGGTGAAGTGTCTTACCCAAGGACACAACGACCAAGACTGTCCAAGCCGGGGCTCGAACCGGCAACCTTCCGATTACAAGGCGAACGCCCAACTCTTGAGCCACGATCGCCCGCACGATCACCAAATACAACTTTGGCTGTTGTATTTGGTGTTTTGGAATATTTGTTGTCCTGGCGAGAACGTTAGGTTGACGTGTGGATATGTGGAAAAACTGCACAGTTTGAAATGTGTTGGCTGCAGCAACGTTTTCTATGACAGCAAACTCACGGTATCTGATTTTGGTTTGTGTGAGTAGCTGGATAGTGTTGTCACATAAGTCTACCTGCAAGCAGCAGGTGAACCACTGGAATCTGCTGGCAACCAAAGCAAGGACATAACCGTGAGGGTCCTAGCAATGAATGGTCATTTCTCTTTTGCTGTACAGTAAAGTTGTTAAATTTGACAAATTGGTGGATTTGGGCTATAAAAATATATTTTCCAGGCTTATATTTAGTCTCATGAGCTTGTCTGCTCGTGGACAGCCTGCTCAATCAGCTTTTGTTCACATCTTTTCTTTGCAGACCACATTAGAGCTTCCAGTTTCTTTAGGAACCAGTTTGCCTAATCTCAAACTCCTAACTTGGTGGACTGGTTGCAAAGTCCAGTTCTTGCTTCATCAACTTACAGTTTTCAAGCAGTTCTTGCATCTAGAGACTTCACAAATCCCACAATAATATGCTACATTGATTTTTTTCTTTTTCTTTACCTGATCCTCTGGCGATGAGCTACTTTCCCCTCAGCGGAGGGTAGACTGACCTGTCCTTTTACATGGGAACTGTACCCCGACCCCCTCCTTCATTTACTGAGAACAGGAAGGATGTGATAAACTCTCATTGGGAAACAAAATCGCTCACTGTGCTCTGCTTTGTCCTGCAGCCCATTCATGACCACAGTGTTTTAATAGAGAAAAGCACCGCGTAAAAGGACGGCATCATCAGTGAACAGAGTTATTATCTTACTCACAATGGCCAGGGAGGGGTCAGGTTTCTGTATAGTTAATGGAGGTCTAGTGAAGGACCTTGTTTTCTGGCTAGAAGTGTTCTTGCTCACGCTGATGTTGTTTATTTGGGTATAGGCGAATTAGTTATAGGAAAAATCTGAATCCTAATATTGTCGGATGACTTTATATTACTATGGCTGATTCTTTTTGCCATAGACAAAGAGCACATTTAGGTCTCTATCACATTGCATTTTCACCACCTTTGTACTGCGTGAAGACGGCTCTTTGTCAAGATCCGTCTGATTTATTTTGCACGTGTTAAAATAACTCCTCACCTGCTCCCACGGACTCAAATCCTCCTGCTACATCTGGTTTTACATACAACATTACAACAGATGCTTCAGTGACCCAGTTTGCTCGTGAGGAAATTCAAAGTTCACAGATCTGTGGAGCCGGGATTATTGAAGCTATAAACAGAGGTGGGTGCTCTCAGTACAATAGGGAAGCAGGTGCTTGGCTTCTGTTTGCATTTCTACACCTTGAAGAGTCACCTATTGTTTGTTGACTCAGTGATGTCAGTCGTTCAGCAGCTTCAAATGCAAGAGATGAACTTTTCCCTGAAAATGGAAGACAAATATCTACGTCAGCTGGGTGGATTTGTTGACCTTCTACACTTTTGCATACAGAGTTTAGGTTCTATGTACATAATTGAAGTCCTTTTGCCGCCGCTGGCAGTGGTCCTGTTGTTTTGATTTTATTTTTCTCTCTCCTACCTCTGCCTCACTGACATTTTGATAGAGATTTATGATTTTATCACTACTCCAGACAGGTTAAGTGCTCAGTATCACTTTTTTTCCCTTTCATCTTGCAAAGAAGCTCTGCTTTTGTTATTGTCATCACAAAACTTGCCAGCTGCACATTGCTCCTATTAGCAGTCTGCAGCACAGGCTGAGTCTTCTCGCTGAAGCTCTCTGCTGTTCAGCTTTTTTCCTCTGGGTCGTCTGCCTTTCTTTCTCTGTCTGTGATTGATGCCTGACAGGGAAGTCGAGCGGAGGCCATACAGACTTGACTGCTCTGCTAGCTGCTATTGATTCTTTTTCACTTAAGCCATAATGAAGTATTGGTCAGCCTCGGTGGGTGTCAGCAGTGCTTAGGGAGGCAGCAGGTGAGCGTAGCCCCGAGACACTAGACTTAATTACAACTGGTCCTTGTGTGTTCAGCTTCCCTTTGAGATGCATTGATGGAATTAGTATAGCGGTGGAGGAGGACAGAGGAAGGAGGACGAAGTAGAAGTCTGCTGCAAGTAATCATGAAATAAGTTTTAATTCCCTCTCAGGAGGAACGCCAGATGTAAGAGAAGCATAAAAATAGGGCAAAGAGTCGGACGGGAAGAAAGCAAGACTGCAAAGGTCAATAATTTTTATATTCAAAGAAGAGGAAATGAGTATGTTTAATATAAAAGAGAAGAACCCATGAAGCCTTTCAGCCTCCTGTGCACCAGAAGGAGGCGGCACCAGTTTTTGAATCAAAAGCAGATACCTGTCTGGCACCAAACAGTGGCGGAGAGATAAATTTAGTGGCAGGTTTCTGAAAAAAATCCATTAAATTCTTCAAAAATGGAAATATGAGCATCTATAGTTCCATATGGAATAGTCAGACTCTGTCTGCACATGAAGAACGGGTCGTAAATCCAAAATTAGGGTTGAATTTTCAATTTCCAGCTAAATCCACTTCAGCTGTGGTGGAGAGATAAAGACGTAGGCAGAGTTTTGTTGGTGGTGACAACTGAAATTTCAGGTGGTTATAAAATTAGGGTTGTATTATGTCGTGCTCAGTTATTGTTGTAATAGTTTATAACATAAAAATAACTTGCTTTCTGGAAGCAAGAAAAAATAGTCTGTTAAACAACAAAAAATATAAATCTGTTTTGAAATTGCCATAGAAAATAAAGAAAACGCTCAAATGTCTAAAGTGTGTGATTCACTGTCATTCAGTCACCATGAATGACGTGCTTGAGTATGTGCTCTGCCAGTTATACAAAGAATTGTCATAGAAGTAAAAACTGTGCCACTGATGCTTATTCTGCACTGGTTAAATGGTAAATGGCCTGTATTTGTATAGCACTTTACTTAGTCCCCATGGACCACAAAGCGCTTTCAGTCATTCACACACACAGTCACACACTGTTGATGGCAAGCTACATTGTAGCCACAGTCACCCTGGGGCGCACTGACAGAGGCGAGGCTGCCGGACACTGGCGCCACCGGGCCCTCTGACCACCACCAGTAGGCAACGGGTGAAGTGTCTTGCCCAAGGACGCAACGACCGAGACTGTCCAAGCCGGGGCTTGAACCGGCAACCTTCCGATTACAAGACGAACTGCCAACTCTTGAGCCACGATGGTTACGTTTCATGACAGAAACTGTGTCATCTTATTTGGCAAAGTAATCAGTTACACCTGCCTCAAGTAGTGGGATTACAAGATCACTACACCATGGTGATGTGGTCTCCAGACACTGATTACCTTACTGTTGCTGTATACACATTCAGTTCTGAAAATGTTTTCCTTTAAATCGAGCTAACTTAAAATTAAAGCAACTGGGTTTAATCAGGTTATTTTTGTGTGGAAACTAACAGGCACATCATGCTGATACTTGGGGTTAGTGCTGAGGACAGGCAAACTGCATGGCTAAAAATGACATTTGGGGGGATTCATTGCATTGACTGGCTCTGCTACTCACACAGTTACAGTTCTCTGAAGGCTAATCTGCACACAGGTAGCATACATGTTGGGATACATACCAGAAATATCCCCAAGGCACTCATTTTACATGCACATTGGAAACATATGCTTGTAGCAAAACCTCTGCATTATTTATTGCATGCTCCCAACAACATATGCCTCCTAACTGTCGCCTCATACAATGGAAATGATTTGTTACGCCCTCTTTGGGAGACCGTGGTGGTTTATGTGTAGATGTGTGTCGGCGGGATATCTTGAACCACATGTGAAAAACGATCATTAATATTCATGTTTCTTCTATTAATCATAGGGGTCTCCAAAGAGGCTGTCACATAGCGCAACACTGGCTGGTTTATCCACAAGCAAAACATGGTTCGTTTCTACTTTTATGTTTTGCACTTGGTTTAGTTTTTTTCCTCACTCTTGGATTTGTTTGGTTTAGGCACTTAAAACTACCTGGTAGACTGAGAAAAACGCTGTGGTCTGGTTTTAAAATGTGCCCCACTGCCAAAGGGCACCGTGGACGTAGCTGACGCATGCCAGCGGCGACTTTATTTGACGCCCCAGGAATGAGAGCGGCCCGGGGTATCATAGGTGCATGGCCAATGCCTGCATGCTTGCATGATTCAAACCACAGATTCCTTTTGGAATGACGGAGTTTAAATCCCACTCTGATGTTCTTCAGGTCATTGTGGTCCGAGTGATTCAAAAACTCTCACACCTGTCGCTGTAGCTTTTGATCTTTTAGTTTTACTTGACTCTTAAACCAAGAACACCGAGTGGAAACCAGTGTGCTCCTTCAGTGTTGTGCGTGATGTCATTTCTCTTTGTCCTTATCCAAAGACATTTTGATGGAACATGGCTGCTGGACGGATAAGATTTGAGGCTCTTTATAGCGACAAAGCCAGCAGGACTCTATTCCACCTTCCTCAATCCTGAGGAAATGTTGACTTTGTGTTTGAGGCTGCCTGAGGGAGATTTAGCTCTGAGCACACTGCCCATAAATGGCCACGATACACACCGAGAGAGAGGATATAAATGGGGATGGGGTGGCGGGTTGGATAAGAGGGGGGAAAAGAGCTGGAGAGAGGAATATAAGGAGTGCAACGGGAGGGAGAAGGATTATGAAAAAGTGAGAAAGGTAAGAATGAAAGGGAGGGAACTCAGATGTAGATTTAAAAGAGACATAAATAGGAGAGGAGGGAATGCCAAAGGAAATGAAAGGGAAGAACAGAGCAAGCGAAAGGAAAAAGTGGTCCGCCGGCCAACCTAAACACAGGAAACGCCAAAGAAACTTCTTTTGAGAGCAGCCGAGATTCACTGGTGAGCTTTATCCTTGAGTGACCTGAAGGGGGGTTCTCTTTTCTGCAGCAGTTTACATTAAAGGTCTTCATGGGTCTACTGGCTTCTGAGAAAACCAGACAAGATCCAAGTTGGACTTGAGCCGCTCCGTCTCAGTCTCTTCCTCATTGATATAATGGCTATAAATGGATCCGGGCACGATCATCTCCAAACACGTGAAAGTCAAACGCATTCTTATTCCCAGACCATCAAATGCTGCCGTTTCATCAGAGGCTGACTGTGACGCAAACAAACGCATAAGGTGTCTTTTTGCCTCTTATAACTTGTTTCAGCAGCACCATAGTTCAGCGGTTAGGTCCTGGGTTTGGATCCACCATCTGGGCGGAGTTTCCACAGTTTAAAGACATGCAGTTAGTGGGGTTAGGTTAGTTAGTGATTCTAAGATGTGAATGTCAGTGTTAGTGGTGTTTTGTGTTTCTGTGTTGGCCCTGTTACAGACTGGCGACCTGTACAGGGTTACCCCGCCTCTTTCCCTATGGCAGACTCCATTGGATAATTGGAAAGGCGACAGATGCATGGACGTGATTGCTTCTTTCTTCTTTGCTCATCCTCTTCCACACCTGTGAAGACCTCTTGTTTACTTCCGTAGTGTCTTTCTGTCATCATTTATCAAATGCAGAGTTTTCCAGCTGCCTCTTATCTCACTTTTTGTTTTTCATTGTGTTAATGAAGATTAAAGTCCGCCACCAACACAAAGGCTGTTTGCAGTGCTTATGATGCAGTTTTAAGGACTTCAGGTTTATCTTGCTTTAGCCTTTTATTTTGAAAAATCATCAGAATTCATAGTCAAACTGTAAACAGTTACTCTTGCAGAGAACAGGAAGTGTTGGCCTTGATTTCAGTGGTCTGCTGGCTGTTATGCTTTCAGCTCATAGGAGTTTTATTAGTTATTCTCTATGTAGAGATAATAAGGTGTACATTCAATTTATGCTGTAAGTCTGCTGTTAATTTTGCTATTTTGTAATTTCCTTAATAAATAAGAAAATAAATAAGTGAAAAATAACAAATGTTAAAGGAGAAACAGTGAGCTCAGGTCAGATAAAGTGGTAATGGATCTTTAACAAATGGTGTCCTAGAAAGCACAGAGACTGTACATGTCTCTCTGCATGCATAATATATGGGCATTTTACAGTACTGTATACAGTAGAGTGAGTGAGTGTGTGTGTGTGTGCCAATAAAGATTGCATAGACTGCATTTTTGTGTATTTTTGTGCAGCGAGATGCACATTTCTGCTTGGAGACATTACTTGCACCAAGTGTATGTTTGCACATGCCAACCTGGGTGTGTGTTTGCATGTGTGTGTGTCTGGCCAGAAGGGCCCTGTCACCCTGAGCGGCGTGTGAGGTGAAGTGACAGATTTGGATCAGCAGGGAGACCGGCCGTTCAACTGTGCCACGGTTAAATAATACAGCAGCTCTAATTTATTCACCTGACTTATGGAGACAGCGAGCGTGTTTCCAGGGAGCGTTTTTCGTGTGACACAGTCTGTGTCTGAGGACTTCAAGTCAGACACCCAGCAGAGACGGCAGCCCTTCAGACAGTCTGGAGGTCAGTCAGAGAGACGACGCGCTGACTGGAACACCTTTAGCAGCACGCTGGATCCTGCCTTACTCCGAAGGTAAATCCAATAAATCATAACATTAATATCGTAACATATATCATTTTAAGGATCAGAAGGAGTTAAAAGTTGCTTCTTTGTGCTAACTATGGCTTTTATAAGCTATATCAGTGTTTGATAGAGAGAACATTAACTTGAAAGTAAAATAAGAAATTTGAAGATCCGAAATTTGAAGATTAGATTGAGAGAAATTACAGCAAACATGGATTATTTTCTAGGGCTGGAGTCGTGCAGTTGACACGGTTGATTGTTTGTATTCAGTATTAATAAGGATGAAAGCTTCATCAGTAGCCTTCTGGGATTGATTCATTACTTTTGCCCCCCCCCCCCCCAAAAAAAAATTGCAACTGTGGACCTTTCCAAATCTAATGGTGACCGATTCCTTAATTAATGTTTACATTTACTGAATGTAAACCTCGAGTTCCAAAGTTATTGACAACATGTGAAAGAAAGCACCAGTGGAGATGGATCTAGTAAGAAAACATGGCCAAAAAGCCGAGTTTTATTGTGTCTTAACCATCAGTAACGCGTACGAGCGTAATAGAATAATCGGACTTGTTTGTGTTTGCGTGTTCAGCCAGTTTTTTTCATGTTTACAGTTTAGTGCTTTGAGTGCGAACGTGTCAGGAGTGGCCATAATCTCACCAGCTGCAGCGTTTCAGTAGTAGCAGCAGCTCCACCTAGACCAAACTAGTTGTAACGCCCCCAACCTCAGAACCACCTTATTACATCCAGGTTACAATTTAATGAGGCAGAACATCCGTGGGTGGGGATTTTGTGCTCACAGCTTGAGCTGTGTTACTTAGATCACCTTGTTGTGGATTTCCCCTCTTGTTGACGTCATACAGAGCGAGAGCAGAAAAACGTATCTGAAACTGAGCTTTTGCCTCACGGGGATCACTTCTACACACACTGACGTATGTGAAATTGTATTTTATGTGAGAGAAAAGAGGAAATGTGGAGGAAATCCCCTTGCATGTGAAGCATGTGAAGATAAAAGTAAAATTTGGGATTAAAGAAGCAACATGTGACTTCATCTGTATGTGTTACAGTTCAACATGCAAGTGGAGGATCTGGTTACAGTTACGATGCCTGTTATTTAAACCATTAGAGGCCAGAGAGGAGAAAAAAACAACTTCCAGACTCACTCACACTTGGTCCTTTCATGACACATTCAGGAACTGACAGCCACTGATAAGAGCACTTAAAGGTCGTGTGGGTGTGGGTGAGGGTGTGGGTGTGGGTGTGAGTGTGTGGTCCAGGCTGACTTATTTCAGCTGACACCTGATTTCACAAGTGTCAACTTCCTCAGTTGCAGTCCAGGCTTTTGAGGTCATGTTTGGTGTCACATTGGTTTACATGCACAAATAAGGTGACGTAACACCTGCTCATCCACTTCCTTAATAACCAACTACAAAACATTTAGTTGATATGATACAACAGCATGCTTAATTACATATAAGCCATCTGACAAGCTGAACGTTGTCTCAGTGATTTAAAACGGGGTGTTTTGATTGGTTTTTATTCTGGTTTGTGTTAAAGAGAAAAACAAGAGTATGTGCGTCCCAGCGTTTGGTCCATTGTGTGTGGTGTGGATGGGCGTGGAGACTATCTGGCTCATATTGAGGTCAGATGGAGAAGTAGAAAAAAGGGAATAATACTCAGGAGATCAAATAAAGGATGAAAGAGACGGCAGCAGCGAGGTAGAGACAGAAGACAGAGGAGGAAGCACACAGTAGGTCAGGCTGTCAGGGAGAGGGAGAGGGAGGGAGCGAGGTAGACGGAGAAAGTGGTGAGAGGTCCCCGATGAGGAGATGAACCTGTTTCCCCAGCAGGAGGAGGGGAAGGAGTCTGTCGACGGGATTTGTTCCAGCGAGTGTTAGTGGTGTTTTAGGCAGCATGAAAGATTCATGGAGATGAAAAGGCTCGCCGGTCGTCTGGTTGGACAGTCTGATGGGGACGTTGGTGGGGGAGGAAAAGACTGGGAGGAGCTGGACTGGTGCACATCCTGCAGACTGACAGATATACAGCACGCTCAGAAAGGTACGAGTTTTAAAAGAGGCCAGAAAAAAACTTGTTACAAGTTGGTCTTTGGTGTATGCTGCAGCATCGTGATGCTTCAGTGATTTAGTTTTCCCGTGAAGGATGTTTAACCTTAAAGTAACCTGCTGATGTCTAGCGATTGCAGTGCACAGTTGTTTTGAATGTAGCCTGGTGTGTGTTTTATCACTAGTGGCACCGAAGAGCTGTGGTTTTTCTTTGGTAGTGCTCGGCTAGCGTGCACACGGACTCCCGCTGCACACAGAAGCAACTGGTTGAGGCAGTCTGTGGTCCCGTTCGCACATTTAAGCCATGATGTGACTCTCATGAAACTTTGCAAATAAACCTTTTTCTGTCCACTTCTCTTATGTGTAATTACAACTGGGTGCAAAGGGAAACAGGATGTAGAAGAGATGATGAAGTATGATGTCTCTGCTTGTTTCCTGAAGATTCTAGTTGACCTATTGGCTCTGACTAATCTGACATTTCTGTCTGTTTCGTTAAGATTTTGTTTTCTTTGACTAGTTGAGCAGACAGTTTCTCGGTTTCTTCAAAGCTTATTGAATATGGTGCAATACAGTAATATTTCCAAAAACTAGAAGGCCATTTTAATCGAGCACTGCAAAAGATTCCTGTTCTGAATTAGAACTGCTTTAGGGTTTGGGGTCCTTTCCCCAGGAATCAAAAGCACTGTACCATCTGAAGCCTGCTGGCCACCTCTGGTTGCTAGGGAAAAATATGTACTGTATTCCCCGATTGGCTGACAAAGTCTTGCTGGAGGTTGCTGGAGTGTGTCTGGGTGAAACTGGTTGCAGAGGGGGTGGTGCACCAGAAACCTGCTTGTGATTGCTGGTTGGTTGCATTGAGGATGGTGACAAGTCTGCAAACACTCACTAACTAATCATCAAAATTCAACACGTTTCTTTAGGCAGAACTTTCCCTTTGAAGGTTTGTGTCACCTTTTTTATGAATTTCATTACTGCTGACAAGTGCAAATTATGGGCAACTACAGCAATCTGCTGGTGATCACATCAAGGTTGTCATTGAGACACCATATAGCTCGTTGCAACCATTTTCCTCTAGAGACTGCCGGCATCCTCCATCAACCAGTTGCCAGCTGATTAGGGAATGTTTATTTTTCCCGGGGGTTGACACGGGGTTGCTGACCAGCCTCTGGGCTCATGTTTCCAGGTACTCTGGCTTCCTCCCACGGTCCGAACACCGGGGTTAGGCTAACTGGTCATTCTAAATTAGGTGTGAGTGTGAATGGCTGTCTTTCTCTGTGTTAGCCCTGTGACAGATTGGCAGCCTGTCCAGAGTGTACCTCACCTCTTCTGTAGTGTAAAATCAAGTTTACATGCTTGATCTCTTTCCTCTGTCAGGGTGGGTTTTACTCCTTTTGGATTTGGTTGATACGCCTTATCCTTGCATCAACACTGAAACAATCACAGGAAAGGTTTTTGACTGAGAGTCCGTTTTCTCATTCCTAAAATAAGGAAAACAGGCACAGCTGTTCCTGGAAGTGGACGACAGAAGACTGTTTCTGCCCGTGTTTTTCAGCAGCAGCCATTAGCAGCATAGCAGAAGTTCCTCCGTCAGTCTGTCATCAGGTTCCTTTCAAAGGACCACCTGCCGAGGGAAACCACGCTGAGGGACTGCAGCCAGCTCCCATATCTGTGGGTTTACCCATCAATCTTTCAGTGAAACAGTCCATGTTGTTGTTTGTTATGACGAGCACATGACGACGAATGCAGGGAGACCCGATAGTTACTGACAGGGTCTAAAAACTCCAGGTTATTGGGGCCTGTTCTAGCAGCACTGTTAACACCTCTGGTTTTGTGTATATATAGCGCTGAAACGTCACCAATGTTTGGCTATAGCTTCAACCACTCTGCGTTATCTCTGTTGGCTTCTGTGCTGCAATGCTAATCTTGTCTGGTGTGACGGAGTGCCAGCAGCTTTAAGAGGAGGTGCAGCTCCCTGTTGAAGGAGGCATCTTCCTCTCGCAATAGCACCTTCACCTCTGGCCATCTCCTCCTCCTCCCACACAGCCTGCTGGGTGTCTTATCTGGCCCAGAATAAGCAGCTGTTGCCCTTTAGCTTTAAAACAGATAAGCTAGGCTAACAGTTTGATTTGAAGCATCAGCATCACAGTAAGGTCACGAGACATTCCTGGGCTCTAGATAAGCCTCTGGCCAGATTTAAGATCAAAACTTAATTAAAGATTATTTTAAAAAGCCCTTTTTTATATAGTCTTTTACAAGGAAAGAAAGAAAGGGCATGCTAGGCTACATGCTAACATGCAGTTATACTGTGTCATACATGCTAGCTCTGAATATCTGTTCTTGCCTTGAAGATTAATTGAATTTTTTTTTGTTCCATGTGTAATTTGATTAATTGTTAGTTTATTCCATTATATTTACATGTTAAAACTTTGTGTAATAACTTAAATTATTCCACTAGAATCTCTGTTTTACTCCACATTCATGATCTTATCAGCAAATTCAATTATTTTTATATAAAAAAACCTTCTTTGTCTTCCCATCAGTTTAAATGGACAAAGCTGTGAATAATAGTTATCCAAACCAAAATCTGGCGAAGGTCAAAACTATTAATTTTTTAACTTTATTTTTCCTAAAATTTCCAAACATCTGGATTAATATTCAAAAACAAACAGATTTATCTGTCTTGTTTATTTTCTATGTTTTTAACTTCAAGTCAAGTTGTGTCCATTCTTTGAATTATTGTGGTTTACTAATGATGCAGATAGATAAATAGCAGCTTCTTCATAAAGGCCCGGCCTAGTTGCACTCCTAGGCTTGCGTGGCTGTGCTGAATGGGAGTCTTTCCCTCAGCCTAAGAAGGTTTATGGATGATGATTTTGGACAAAATAGTGCAAAAATGTTTATTTTCAGGTTTAGTGTCAGAAACTATTCACTGTTTCATGGCCATAGTTTTGTGAGATTTTGCAGACAGTGAAGTTAAAGTAAGATTATAAATATCGGAAAGTTGAAGGAAGCAGCTGACTGCCACGTTCTGAGCCTGGTTCTCGCAGAGGTTGATGGTTCTCTCTCTGATGATTTTAAGGTCTTTGGCTTACAATATAAAGCACCCTGAGGCAACTCTTGCTGTGAACTGGGGCTACATAAACTAAATTGAATCAAATCGAACATGGTTAAGGCCGAAACTGAAGCATATCAGATACCAAACTGGCATGCTAACAAAGCTATCATTCCTGCGGTGGGGTTCAACCTTCAGGTGGTTTTCTCAGCGCGGCTGCCAGCAGCTGACCTTCTTCCGTAAATTGATTTTCTGTTCCACTTCATTCCTTTGCGAAGGCGAATGGCTTCGGATAGACAGATTCGGCCAATCCTGCGTCCCTGACCCGCCTGCCGTCACAGTCATCATAATGCATCAGGTCTGTCTTTTGCTTTTGCTGCGTCATGCTGCTGCAGCTGAAGGAGGGAAAAGGTCAAGGATGCAATTTTACAGTTAATCAACTTCAGTTCGCAGCACTGACGTTTACACTAGCAGGAAAGTTGAGCCACCAGTTCTGGGTGAAAAAACGCTGAAGCAGTGGAGTTTGATGTTTATGTGTTATTCAAGCCAGTATTGTAAAATGAGTGATGATTGGCATTTTAAAGCAGAAATACTTCAATATTTTCTGATGGTTATTCGACTATTCTGCGTTCTGTCAGCCTGGACTCTGCTAGTTAGCAGCATGATCTCCTTCAGCCACTGTCTGGGATAAAGGCCTGCATGTTACCAGACAGGGCTGCTGTGATTTAACATTCATGCAAGGTCCAGGTTTTTGCTCTTTTTACTGACGAGACTTAATTTCCTTTGTTGTTTATCCAGACAATCATGACAGGAAAAACTGGAAAACATCCATAAATGTTCTCAGAATTTTGACATGACACTTAGTGACTCACTGGAGTTCATTTCATTTGTCTAACGGGTTTTCTTCAAGTATATTTCATGTGCTTCACAGTGTTCGAGTTGTTCCTCTAACTTTGCACTCAGAGCTTCTTCCTATTACAGAATTATGAGACATTTTACAAGACTCGTCCTGACTTTTGATAGAGCGGCGCTGCCAAGGTGGCGTCCTCAACGAACGAGCTCCTAATCGTGTAACGTTTAAACCAGAGAGTGTAATTAGAGATGATGAGGACGAGCGAAAGGTAGCTCGGTTGTTAAGCTGGAAGGGCAGATGAGGACTCTGGATGGAGCCTGAGAGCGCGTGTTCTTTTTATTCCTGCAGAGTTTTCAATCACTGGAGAATCTCAGTCCGACTTCTCATTAAATCCTTTCGAAAAAGTTTAGTTTTCAGTGTTTCTGAATCAAAGGGACCCACTGGTCAGTGGGTCCCTTTGATTCAGAAACACTGAAAACTAAACTTATATAAAAATATATAAGTAAATAGATAAATGTATGTGCTATAGATGAGGTTCACTGAAAAAGTAAAAAATGTAGTTCAATTCCAGATGTTTGTTATACTCACCATTTTTTTTATCTTCTATTAAATTTACTTGTGCATTCAGGCTACAGGCATAATTTTGGATTGCACATGTAGAGCAGCAGCATTAAAGCGAGTAAACCTGCTTCTTCTTCCTCTTTTATGCTCATAACTCTTAAACTCTGAGGTATCATCTTCGAACAGCCACATCTGTTCCCGTGTTTTAGGGCCAAAGGGATTTGTTGGAGTGTAATGGATAGATGTAACACAATACAGGGATTATAGTGGCACAGTGTTTTCTTTACCTTAGATTGCTTCTCTCCCTTTGAGCCCTGAAACAAACACCAGCTGGAGCTGGTGATGGAGCTGAACACTGATTCACCTTTGCCGGGTCCCTTTAGGACCTCTCGATTTCTGGCTTTGCGAGGCAGAGGCTGCTACCGCCTTTATTATGAACCCAAACTGTTTTTTTATGACGCATAATACTCATTGCTGCACAATAAATGGTTAATATATCTTGGGGGGGAAAAGTGCATACCAGATTGATATCAAATCTGGTCTGATTTAATCCAAGATATTATTTCCTTGTTGTGACATTTCCCTCACGTAGAAGCTTGGAAATCACTCTATAAATCAGTATAACAGGAAACTTCCTGTGCAGAGTTATTTCTTCAATAAAACCCAAACAAATTTCTTAATAAAACTCATGCAGTGCTGCAAAATACAATTTTCACCTGAGGGAGCGTGCACACTTTAATATCTTTTCTAGCAAATGTG
Source organism: Rhamphochromis longiceps (assembly GCF_057381845.1). Classification (NCBI taxonomy): domain Eukaryota; kingdom Metazoa; phylum Chordata; class Actinopteri; order Cichliformes; family Cichlidae; genus Rhamphochromis; species Rhamphochromis longiceps. Next base: position 5,592,767 of record NC_140574.1, read on the forward strand.
AAATTTTCAATGAGGCTGGGTCACGGGCGGTCACCCGAGGTATTTACTAACTTATCTGCTCTGTGGTAGCATGTGTACCACGATGAGTTGCCTGGTAATATGTCTTATTTAAATCAAGTAGAAGAGAAGCACAATAGACAATATTAAGAGTGCAGTCTGTGGTAAAACGTGTGCACATGTAGGCTGGGGTAGCATGCATGACCCGTTTACATGTTCAGGTGCTCTACCCAGTGTCTTTGTGCATCTGCATCATTAGTACGTCTTAAATTGGTCATTTAAGCAGACGTTGTAGTTCCGTTTCCTAAAACTTAAGCCTTTATTAAATGATTGGAATCATCAACCCATCGCAGCTTTTGATGGGTTCACACAAAAAACTGTACACAGGCTTCAACGTTGCGACGCTCCACAGGAGGCAAAAGCGAAACAAGCTGGAGGATCTCAAAGTGCACGTGAGCTGCGGTGTCTTGGTTGTAAATCTTTATGCCCCCGTCACCTTTCCTGCCTTCCAGTGTGGACTTTTCCCCTACGGGATCGTTATCTGTCTGAATCAATTGTTACAGCAGTTGGTGCGCTCAGACACACGTGTGACAATAAGGCTTCTGAGAAAATGTGACACTCTTGACTTTATAACAATTGTCAATTTTTATATATATAAATTTTTTTGTTTTAATATATATAATATACATTCCCCCCCCCCCCCCCCCCCCCCCCCCCCCATGTTGTATCAAAACCTTAATCACATATTTATCATTTCTAACCACATCATTTTGCACCATGAAGCAGGGATTTGAATATAAAGGCTTCTGTCAGTTACATTTCATTTTGTTGTTGAATCCAGATGACCCGTTGGTGAGGAGTGCAGACATCGTGTTGGCTCACAGGAGATATTCTTTGCAAACAGGCTGCTGATGCTCACGAGCTACAGCAGATTATCCACTTACTAGACTGGTGCATTTTCAAAGTGCCCTTGAATATGGTACAGAAAGCCAAATTGCCACCAATGCATCCATCGCTGGAGTATTTGTGCGTGATAGACGAGGCTCTTAAAAGCGCATGAAATCAAGTGATGCAGGAATGTTTCTCATACTGTCAGTACTAGTACTAGGAAAGCACTACTTTATCATTTATGCACATAGTGAAATCGCACACCTCAGCTCATGCAGCCAGTGCTTACCTGAGGTTTCACTGTAGGTGAAGTTTAAGCTGGAGCTGTGCACTCAGGTCGTCACAGGGTAAATAATTCATGCTGAAGCAAAAACGTTTCTTTTTTAATGACACTTTGTAATAAGCCGCTGTGTGTGTTTGCTTTTGTATCCAGCTGTAACACGCCTCTTTGACCGCACGCTGTTTTAATGGGGACTTTATGGACTCGCGGCTTCCTGTCAACTCTGTCGGAAAACTTTGCAGTTGCCTCAAACTTCTTTGAGCTGGCAGCGCCGCATAAAAGGCTCAACGACATCATTCAGTGTGAAGAACGATATGAGAAGCAGTGTTTGCTTTATTTTAAAATTTGTTTTGCTGCATTTTTTCACTCCAACAGTCGATCCACGTTTGTGCTCAGTAGCTTAATTGTCATTTAATGAAGTCGAGAATGAGTTGAGTCTGCAGCAGTTGAGTTGAGGTGAATAAATGAGCTTCCTGGAGGTTAATAAGCTGGGTTTTTCTTTAAGTTGGGCTATAGAGGTCTGCACACGTTACTGTTGTTATTGGTGCCCATTTATAAGGGATTACTGGAAGAGCAATGAGCAGCACACAGCATTCAACATTCAGCTTTTTTGTTTTTACCATTATAAGGAGGTTATCTATCATGAAGCACTGTGTGTAGGCTGGTCGTACTTGTCTTTTTGAACGCATTTGTTCACAAAATGTAAGTTTAAGTAGTTAAACACATGATTTTAGAGACAGAGAATATCAAGAGTGCAGTACTGGTGTATAAATGCGATGGGATGATAGAAAGGAGTAGATGAACGGTGCTGGGTGGGTCATTGCAGATTCCACAGCAGCCTAACTCAAGCTGTCCTTAGTTAGCAGCATAACAAAGAGACATCAAATTAATTGTAGTGGCTTTCTGATGATCCCAGGCTGGGAGCTGGTTCCACAGGAGGCCGATTTCTACTTTACAAACTCTGGGAAACACAAGCAAAGTCATACTGCAAGTATAAAATTACAAACCGCTAACAAAGCGATGTCTTAAGTTTTACTTGAAGGCCAGAGACATTCCTGAGTTAACAGAGGGGCAGAAATCTGATAAGGGAGAAAGAAAAGGGACCATTGTGATAAATCCACCCGTAATAACAACCTGCCAACTCACAAGCAGGTTCCATTTCTCTGAAAGTGTGTTTGAGAAAATGTTCAGGCCGTTCTAAAATAGCTGGTAGTTGATTTTAATTTGATGCTCAGAGGCCTGTTGTTACAGTCTGAACCGCAGGATGTTAAAATAAAGATTTTATGCTTCTGTGTAAAATGAGAGGCCGCTCTGTTGCTACAGTCTGTCTCCCTGTGGGATTATGGGAAGTGTAGGCCTATTGTTAAAGCTGTTCAACTAGTATTTATCTTGTGACAGCGAGGAGGACTGAGGTCAGTGTGTGTGTGTTTCTCAGTTTTCCTTCCTCCAGGCTCACGCTGTATGTGAGTGCCTCTTTCTTCATGTTAACATATCATCACTGTGTGTGTGTGTCAGTGGTTTCTGTCTCATCAGGATGTCTGTGTCCTGACTGGTTCGCCTTCTCAGTTCCCCTCTGCCTCTTTCCCCCCACATCCTGTTTTACACACATGGACACACAAACACACACCTGGCTCCTCGTTCATCTGAAGCTGAAAGCACCGACACTGCTGAGGCTTTTAAAAACATCACTCGCATACAGTAATCACTGATTACACCAGAATACAGCTTGTTGTTATTTTTAGTGATGACAGTTTGAGAATCCCTGACAGAAGGCTACAGCAGACTAAAGGAAGAGTGGAGTAACTGGAAAAAATGTACTCGCTGATATGATGAGCTGAAGAAACAAGAGAAACGAGGGGCTGCATAAAAAGGAGACAGACAAATGAAAGTTTTTAAGACAGAGATAAAAGGTCTTATAGACAGAACGAACTTTAACCCCGATCTTTATTGTACGCTGAGCTGTACCTGTGTGAAGGAGCATTTCCATCCTGAAACCTTTGTGCGCTTAAACTTAGTCAAAACTAAGTAAATGGGTATCTATGTATTTACTAAGATAATGAGTAGAGATATTGGACTGCCCTTAAATGGTTGAGACTTTTGTGCACCTCTGTTTTCCCGTTCCAGCTGTTTAGAGACAGCACAGCTACCATGTGTCTGGTTAAACACACAATTTCAATTCAATTTTATTTATATAGCACCAAATCACAACAACAGTCGCCTCAAGGCGCTTTATATTGTACAGTAGATCGTACAATAATACAGAGAAGAGCCCAACAACCCAGCCCAATTTTTACTCTTTGAGTGTGCGTGTGTGTGGGTGGGGTGGGGTGGGGGGAGAGATATGTGTGTATTCACATCATTTATGTTAATGAGAGTGTGGGGAGTGAGTTGGAGGGTGGGGTGGGCTGCTTTTAACTATGTAAAGCACTTTGTGCTACATTTTTTGTATGAAAAGTGCTTTATAAATAAAGATTGATTGATTGATATGACTCCCTATGAGCAAGCACTTTGGCGACAGTGGGAAGGAAAAACTCCCTTTTAACAGGAAGAAACCTCTGGCAGAACCAGGCTCAGGAAGGGGCGGGGCCATCTGCTGCGACCGGTTGGGGTGAGAGAAGGAAGACAGGATAAAAGACATGCTGTGGAAGAGAGACAGAGGTTAATAACAGGTATGATTCAATGCAGAGAGGTCTATTAACACATAGTGAGTGAGAAAGGTGACTGGAAAGGAAAAACTCAGTGCATCATGGGAATCCCCGGCAGCCTACGTCTATTGCAGCACAACTAAGGGAGGATTCAGGGTCACCTGGTCCAGCCCTAACTATATGCTTTAGCAAAAAGGAAAGTTTGAAGCCTAATCTTGAAAGTAGAGATAGTGTCTGTCTCCTGAATCCAAACTGGAAGCTGGTTCCACAGAAGAGGGGCCTGAAAACTGAAGGCTCTGCCTCCCATTCTACTTTTAAATACTCTAGGAACAACAAGTAGGCCTGCAGAGCGAGAGCGAAGTGATCAAATGGGGTAATATGATAAAAAATATATGCAGATTGATGCTGTTGCTTTTCACTTTAGGTCTCAGTCACACAGGTCTAGAGTCGCGTCAGCAACCACTTGGCAAAATCCAGCAATCGCTCATCAACTGGTTGCTGAACGTTGGTTAGCTGTCACTGGTAGAAATCAGGTACAAACAGGGTGCTAACTGCTTGTGATTGCTTTTGTGTAGCAGATCGCTGCAGTTGCATGCAGTTTGCATGGAAGTTGCTGAAATGTCTGCAAACACACACCTCTAAGTGTTAGTGAAATATTGAGAAAGTCTGCCTTCAGAGTAAAAGCTACCACTGAGCAGGGAGCTGACGACTATTTGCAGACAAACTGATGACTGTAGCAGCGACATCTGTGGCGGCAAGGCGGGCGCTGACCGGTCTTTATGGCTGTGTGACTGAGGCTGATTACCAGGTCGCTAACCTGAGGAAGTGTTGGCTGTATTCCTCTGCTTTTTGTCTTAGGTCAGCTAAACTGTAAGAGCAAAGATCTAAGCACTGAAGGCTTTGTTTCCAGGGAGTAATGCAGAACTTCTCTCCTTTTACACATGAACAAATGCCAAGTGATTATCAGAACAGTTTCTCATTTTTATCTCAGCCATCTAATCAACCAGAATATTGTTTCAGGGTAATCACGGAGCTGCTGTACACAGACTGATGAGTTTAATAGTTTTATAGTATCCAATTATCAGTGTAGAAATGGATTTATCCATGTATAATATAGTTTGTATTTGTTCCACTTTTATAATAGTTTAAACCTGTCTGAGAGAAATGTAGCTCGCTGCTACGTGGTAAAGCTGACAGTGGTTTAAATATTTGTTAGTGGTTAAATTAATAATGTCAGCACAGTCGAGGTTGTTTGAGGAAAAAAAAACTATTCATTTCTAGGACTCAGTATTTGTGCTGCACAGTGTTACACAGGAGTAAAAGCTGAGCACACTGTGCTTCCTTCAGCTCTTCACCGAGCTGGAACAGCAGCATTCAGCCTGACATGTCAGTTGGTTTTCCAGGTAAATCTGGGCTCCAGGGGACGTGCCCCATCACAGCCGCACCAGCCCGCGTGCTAATAGGATAAACACCAGTGTCCTCTTGCAAAAGAGTCCCAGTGTTTACCCATCTCACCCAACCGTTTGGACGTTATTCAGGTAACAGTATTTGCCCAACATTCACAATCACAGAGATTGTCCTGAGGGTTTTGGATGAACAATCATCACCATTAAGACCCCAGATAATGAGCTTTTCTTATCCTTGGTCTGGCTTTGAACAGACTTTGATGAGGACAAACGGTGAAACAGCTGCACGGCCTTCGCTTTAGGTTTTCACTGAGGCAGTAAGAGGACAGGCTGAACACAACTCGTGCTGTCTCTTCATGCAAATACTTTTGGTTTGACGAGTCGAGTCCAACAACATCCGCCCAAAATTTAAAAACAATAATAATAATTATTATTGCAAAAGGTCCAAGGATCTGTTCCTGGACTTTTAAATTCATATTTGGACTAAATCCATACTCCTCAAGAACTCAGAACATAAAAAAATAATGCTTTATAATGGTGACATTATCTTCAGTTCGATCAGGTTTGGCATTTCCATACAGGGCTGTGGTTTTTCATCATATTTCCTGATAAATCAGGAGACTCCGTTTATCTTTAAAACATCCCTTTGCAATCAGTAAATCTCACTCTGCGTGTCAGGCTGTGTTTGTGGGGGTTTTAGGATGTAGTGGATGCAGTGGAGTGGATTTTCAAAAAGTTTCCAGAATAAAAAGAAGGAACTAAAAATGGTAAATTACTGTTAAATCTCAAATCCCATCCTGGCCTCTGCTGTCTGCTTTTAATGTTGGTCATTGAAAGTAATCCTTTTATGTTAGGGACGAATGAGAAATGTTTATGAAATTGGCATACAGTAATTTAAAAATACTGGTTTGTGGTGTTTAAACTGTCCCTTTCATGTTTTTTCTTATTTCCTGTCCAGTTATATGCTGCTACAGCAGCTCCTGGCTTGTCTTTTTTTAAACAATCATATGTTTTTGTACGATATCATAGCGATATCTCCAATACGGCCACACCAGGAACGCTGAGTGAGCACAGGAGGCGAAATGAGCTCGAGACAGAATGAAGTGAGGGGCTGTATAAGAAAAATAAAGAATGTTTTGCTTCATGCATCATCGGCACTCAATAAGATGTTAAATTTATCTTTTTGTGCCAAGACAAACTGTCGTGATTGAAGGTTTGCTCCCCCTTTTTTTAAAATCCTGCGATTTCCAAGACTTCCAGTGTCACAAAGTTGTGAGTCAGTCCGTCCTTCAGTGCAGGTGTGAACACCTCCTGATTAGCAAAAAGCAAGCACACTGCAGTGTAGCATCAGCGCTTGAGCAGGAAACTGTGTCAGTGCACACTCTCAGAGCCACAAACACCACCTGTTGATCTCGCTGTGACGATGGCGACGGCTGCCTCTTGTTGTGCAGCTGGGTGTATTTGCAGCAGAGCGCCCGCTCCTCTTAGATGCGGCTCATCAGTATGCGTCGGGGTTTGGTTGACGAGTCTGGAACATGTCGCTGCGGTGAACACGTCACAAATCATGACTGCGGCGCTGTCTTCTTCTCCTTCTCGCCTCAGCTCGATCGATCGGTCCGATTTTTGCCCGTGCATGAAACGGACCGGCTGCTGTGAGCCAGGTTGTGTTACGGTGTGCGTTTCCCTCTTCCTGTCTGTTTCGTTATCTTTAGCTGCATCATTCGCTCGCCTCCCCTCAATTCAAGTGAATTCAATTCATTAGAATTCATTGCCATGAATGTTACATGACCTGAAAACAGGGCTGGGTATATATGACTGTAGATGTACGACACACATGTTGGAGAGCCTTTCTTCTTCTTCTTCTTCTTTTCTTTTTACTCCTTTTTGCGTCTCCTCGTCTCTCTGTGAAGCTGTGGCTCGTGGGAGCGGCCCCGAGCGACCCTGTGGGATAAATCCATTTTAGAAACCCGAAATCCTGACAGGTAGTTTTTTTTTTTTCTGCATGAGAAAGTGAGAGAGAGGGTGAAAACGACGGAGGAGTGCGTGCATGTGCAAACACACATTCAGCAGGGAGCAGAGAGGGAAGCAGGCAGGAGCCTCCCAGGCATTTTACTCATGTAGAGAATGTAATGAAATCTGAGCCACTCTTCCTCCCCTCTCCTCCTCCTCCTCTTTTTCCTCACTCCCCTCATCCTCCTCCTGCTCTACAAATATGGCAGTGAGAGGACAGCAGAAAAAGGCACAAGCTTTGGTTGGTGAAGCTTGTGGTAATTGTTAACTCACTGGCTTATTGTGTCGTGTTCACAGGAGAGGCTTTATTGGTTTAGTGGGTGTGATTGATTATTCTGATTCGCTCAAAGGAAGACCTGATGATTGGTTACTGTCACATATAGTATGACATCATGTGGCAGCACATTCAACCGTGACAATATACTCGTATTGACTGTCAGTGGATCTCAGAGTGATGAGTAACATTTAGAGGCACTTTGCGTTGTTGTGATATTCAGACTTGAACTTTTTTCGGGAGCATGTGTTGCAAATTTTAGCAAATTAGGAAGCATAATTTTACTGTTCTCGTTACTCTTCAGCTTCATTCAGCAGCGATTTGTGACGCCTTAAAAGTTAGCATCCCGTCTGTGTTTTCAGAAGTTGCATTAAAGTTGTTTTCACTCTAAACGTCTTATAAATTGTTTAATTTGAGTGAGTATTACAGGCCCAAAGAGCATTGTTTGGTGGTTTAATAGAATTGTTTGCTTTTGGATGGACCCGACCCCTGTGGGAACTAATTACCCATAATAAACTATATTAAAAAAAGGAGTTTAAACCAGCTCTACCTCGACCTGCTACAGATGGGAAATGCCTGCATCTTGCTGCAGCAGCGTTAATGTGTCGTGGTTGGGGACAATTTTAGCAGGATTCTTTCTTTCACTTAAGCTTCTTCAGTTCTAAGAACAAGTGGTGGAGAGTCTCAGGTATTTAAACCTTAGTGGGAGTTTCCCCTCGAGAGGATTGTTGACCCGCTATTGATCATGTGCCTCATCACATGATCCAAGTGGTGAAACAGTGTGTGGGTCATTATCAGCAGAGGTTTCAGGTGAAACCAGACCTGCAGGATTAACGTGTTCTTTCATATTGTTTACACCAAATTCTGTGTCGTGGTCTTAGTCATGCTTTCTGTAACCCTTTTGGACCTTTCTCTGTAAACCAGGGGTCGGGAACTCCAGGCCTCGAGGACCGGTGTCCTGCAGGTTTTAGATGTGTCCTTGATCCAACACAGCTGATTTAAATGGCTAAATTACCTCCTCAACATGTCTTGAACTTCTCCAGAGGCCTGGTAATGAACTTATCCTTTGATTCAGGTGTGTTGACCCAGGGTGATATCTAAAACCTCCAGGACTCCGGCCCTCGAGGCCTGGAGTTCCCCCATCCCTGCTGTAAACCAGAGAGATGTTTGTGCGGTAGATCAGCAGTACTGCACAATCTCACACCAACAATAGGTTGTCTTGACCACGCCTCCATACCTAAATGCTTTAGGTTGCTACCATGTGATTGGCTAATTAGATATTTACGTTAACAAGTAGTGGAAGAAGTGTTACAATGTGTCAATGAGTGTAAAGATCAGATAAAAATAAGACCATAGCAGCATTTAAAAAGGGACCTGACCTTCAAAGGTCAGATTTAAGAAAAGGGGAACTACTTCCATCCTAATCAAACTGAAATGTCCCAGTGAAACCACACCAGTAACATTGTTGATCATCACTGCGTACGTGAGAACCAAACTGTGTGTAAATCCCCAGCTCACAGATGGAGCTCCTTTGCGTTTCTAACCCCTGGAATAGAAGATGCTAACTACGTTTCAGACAGGGATTACATTTTGCTCTGTGTAACCGTTGCAACAAACCTTCCTCCGATGAGTCGGCCTGATACACTCGTCCACTCTGGACTTACAAGGATTAACAGTGTATGTCCCAAACCTCTCACTTTCCTTTAATTTCTGCCTCAGGCTCTTGGGCCCTTCCTCCTGTCTGGGCTGTGCCCCGAGCTTTACACAGTCCAACCGTCATATCAACACTTATTTCCTGTCTGTGAGGAAACCGATGTTATGATTTCTGCTGAAATTGAAAAAGGATTTGTCTTGGCTTCAGTTACTTATTAGAAAGAAAAAAAGTACCTAAGGCTTGGACAGGGTCAGCTGACATGTAGGAAGTAACGGTAATGAAATCAGGGAATTAAAAACTGGTTTGAGGTCCTCGGTGATGAGTCTCTTATGGGAAGTGATGATTGGTGTCTCTGAAAGGTTGCTGGTCTGATAACTGATGCTGGCATGTGTTGATGTAGAGTACAATAATAGATTATTGGAGGAATGCAGATAAATTAAGCAATATTAAGACTGTCCCTTTAATCGAACGACCTCTAGTTAGAATCTGCACGTGTTTACTTTGCTCTGCCAAAGCAGGAAAACGCCTCCTTACAAAAAAAATGGTTTGTCTATTCTGACGTCTCTCTTTATTAGCGTCTTGTTAGGTTTCTTCAACCATAATCACATAAACAGATACCTGTAGCTGGATGTGTGCGGAGGCTGCATTCCACCTGTCACTTTTTGAAGAGCAGCTGGAGGAGACGTTATGGGAACAACGGAGGGACGAGGAGGGATTTCTTCCCAGTGCGCTCCCCCTCTGTCAGCTCTCCTAAAACAGCATCCTTCCCCACATCAAATCATTTTGCTGGATTTTTATTATTTTCACCTTTTTTTTCCCCGTCTTTCTTTTTTTTTTTTTTTTTTTTTTGTCTTTTAACCGAGGTGAATGAGAAGGTGGCGGACACCATGTGAGGAGGTGGGTGGTGGTTTATGGATCTTAATGGGCTCATCTAAATGTAAATGAGTACCGAGGAGTACACAGGATGTCTCTTTCTAACGGTCTGCTGCTGGGAAAGCAGAATGTTTAGAAAGAGGTAAATTGTGTTGAGTTGCAGAGTTCGTCTGAGCTCATTTTAAAGGCAAGACTGAGGACGGGCACCCAGAGGTGCTGTGTGTGTCATTTTACCATCACTTACTTATGATAACATCAGTTTGGAGACATTAGAGTAAAGACACAGGATTTGTCCTAAGAGATTTTGAGCCCGTGTGTCAGATCAAGAGACTCTGAGGTTTCAGCCTGCACTGCATAAAACAGAGCGGGCACTTACTGGACGGGTTGGCAGGAGGCACACTGGCAACAGCACTAACAGCTGACCACCTGTTTTGAATAAATACTGGCTGTTAACAGCTCCATTGATCTTCTGTTACAGGCTGAGTTTATAGAAGAGGTGTAACCTTAACATTTCCATGTGGATTTGTGTTAAGAAGGTTTCAAACAGCCATATTTGAAATAAGCCTGTTGACTGTTTTACCCAATTAAAGAGCAGAAAAGAAGGGCCACAGATTCCTAAATCTGCCCTTAGATGGAGGTACGGTTCTGGCTGTGAGGCTCGAAGGTGTTTAGTTTAAGTTCACAGATGACTAAGAACAAAGACGAAAACAGTTTATTATGGTCTGTTAGTTCTGGAGAAGAGACTATTTGGGATATACCAACTGTGAAATTCTGATTCAGGGATGTTTAACTTAACCAGCTGACCCACAACGATGTTTTTCTTGTGCTTTTCTTTGTTTTGTTTTTCCCGGGAATCAGAATATTTTATCATTAAAAAAAAAAAACTATTGAACTATATGTTTGGTTTTGCTGCTGGAGTCCATCAGACTGTTTGTGTCGGGGTGGGTTTGCTGACACATGTAGAAGTACACCATCGTGTTTCCAGCTCGAAAAGATTGTTAAAATGAGTCCATGTTGGAATCACAACAGTAGAATAAAACTTCTGAAGGATCTTTATGAACTGAGTTTCTTTTCATGTAATTTCTGTGAACTTGTATCTGTATTAGTCTGATGTAGTTCATGCACAGCTGTTCCCACAGTATATATTTCCAAGACAGGAGAAATATTACTTATATTTCATCGAGGATTGTAATGCTAATATATTGCTGTATTATATTGCTCTTATTGCACTAAAGACACTATCTGGTATAAAATAGTCATAATTTGTGTATATTTGACCAATGAATGACCAGCTGCTGTGTTAGCAGGTCAAACAGGGAATTGGGTTGTTGATATCTGCCCACCACTGCAGATACAACCACCCATGGCCTTCCTGCCTGAGTGTGTGTGTGTGTGTGTCATGGAGATTAGCTACATTAGCCATGTTAGATACACACATGTGGCTGGCACAGATGCTGTGGAAACTCAATCTGTACAGTTGGAACGATTGGGGTCACCAGAGGTGGTTGAGCGCCAGCTGTGTGTGTGTGTGTGTGTGTGTGTGTGTGTGTGTGTGTGTGTGTGTGTGTGTGTGTGTGTGTGTGTGTGTGTGTCCCTGCTGGCATAGCTAAGGTTTCTGGGATCCCAGTTGCCAGAGCCCAGTCTGAGGCATTCACGGCTGCAGGGTGACGTCCAGCTGCAGTTGCTGCTGCTGTTGTTATTTAATCCAAATGAGAGGGAAACAAAGTGCAGCAACACCGTAAACTATTCAAACTATGTTGGACTGTTTGATGTTTTTGTCTTAATTTGTTGCAGATGATGTTTCCCGCTTTTACGGCCTGAAATACACATGGAGCGAACACGCTGAGGCACGGTGCACTAATTATTACCATCACATGATGTTTATTTCTTCACTAACAGCCCGATAGTCTCGAGTCTGGTGTTTACATTTGAAGTGCTAAATGTTACCTGAATTTATCTCAGTTTAGCAGCTAATGTTTAGGCGTGGTTTTTAATTCGGCACGGTCTAGCACAGGGGATGTCAAACATAAGGCCAGGGGACCATAATCGGCCTGGCGAAGACTTTAATCCAGCCCCACAGGACTGCTTTTTAAAATGTGAAGAAAGACAAAGATTTTGGACTTATAAGTGTGTTTTAATGTATTTTACAGCTTTATCTTTACTGATAAAGACCTCCCACATGACCATTAATGCTACACCAAAGTAATTAGTTAATAGAAAAGTTAAATGGTGGAGAATTTTCTGTAAATGAACAAAAACTTTCAGTTTTTTCAGCTCATGGTGTAAATTGAGTTTGAGATTCTGGTCCAGACTGTAACTTTAATCATCCTGACTTCATCATTAAATCCTAAATAGTCCAGAGTTTTATTCCTGAATAAAAGTGCAGATTTCTTCAGTGTGACTTTGGCATTGCTCTCTTCATGGATGAGTTTAAGGGAAAAAATGCTCCCTTTTTTCTATCTGATATTTTAAATAAATCATTATTTAACTTAAATTGTTCTGTTGTTGCCTCTTAACATGCAAAATGACTTTCATTCTCAGTGAGGATGGCGTCTTTTTCTGAGTACTCGTGCTAATATCCGGTTTCTGCACTCAAACCAAAAATATCCTCTTTTTTTCTTCACGTCTTTGAAAAAGAAGAAGAGTGAAAGGTTTTGAGGTGTTTTTGATGTGCTAAGTGTTCTGTCGAGTAAACCCTGTGATCCTTCCTCTGCACGATCTTATTATTTTCTCCTTCCTCGTCTTCACCATCAGCTCACCCTGCAGGCCATTTTTCAAATACCATTGCGACTGAATCTGAGCTTTTGCCGTGTTTCACACCCAGTTCCTGTGGTCGCATCAGACTCCTCTGGCAGTCACACCCTTGGATTTCCCGCTTGTGCAGCCGCACAGCTTCAAATCTGCTCTGAACTGTAGGAATCTGGGATAAACTGAAGGTTGACTCGTTGAAGGGAAAATGTGCTGCTTTCAGTGTCATTTCTGCTTATAGAAGATCACTTTTTTTTTTCTTCAGTCTTCCGTCCACATGAATTCCACTTCAGCTGTAAAATGACGGCGCACTCTGCTGCCAGACTCACTCATTATCTCGTTGCACAGAGAGAAGAAAACTTTTTCCTCCTTTTTGAAGGAGTTTCGGGAAAGTCGATGAGACGTCTCGTCCACCCATCCAACGCAAACCGACTCCAAACTCATCTGCCCGCTTTGCTCTGTGGCAGCTGGCATTTCTTCCTCTCTGGTTGTCTAATATTTATGGTTGCAGCCATGTTTGATTTGGGCTTACGCCTGGTGTGTGAATGGCGCTTCATCAACGTTAGATGAGTTTCTGTGCTCCAGCGTTCTCCAACACATTGAGAAGTGTTGGAGTCTATTAGCAGCGGTCGTGTGAAAGCAATCCGAACAACCAAAGTGGGATGGAGGGATATGAGAAGGCAGAGGGAAAAAAGATTCATAAACAAAAAGAGGCCTCTGTGCTGCTGCAGAGGAGGAACGGCGTCTTCTCGAGTGAGAAACTGAGTGGTAGTTTTAAAGGGCCGCACTCCTCTCAGATTAAAACCACATTGTTTTAGCAGCACACGCTGGTATTTCCTCTCAGTCGGGCCGCTCAGAGCTTCTGGGTGGAGCACGGGAGGGGGGAACGCGAGTGCCTAAGCAGCACTGCAGCTGACTATCAACAGCAGCACATGGAAATGCCTCGGCTGCTCCCACCGTGCCAGGCTAGAAACAACTGTAATATTCTAGAGAGACAGACATCGCCAGTCGTTAGGTCCTGGAGGGCTGAAGGGTGCTCTGGTTGAGGTTCCCCGGCTCCATCTGTCAGCTGGAATAAAATTCAAATGCAATTCTGGCTAGCTCGGGTTTGCAGGGATCCCTGTAACACGGGCAAACCACAGCTTGTTGCATTTCTGTGTATCAGAGTTTTCATGTCATTTCGGCTGAAAATGGGAATGATCTTGCACCTCCTATCTCTCAGATCAGTTAAACAGCTTCAGAATAACACTGATTTGATCATTTGCTGGGCCAGATGTGTGCACACCTCTGACTTTTATTTATCTTTAAAATGAGCTGCTTCTGAAATCTGCAGTAATAAAACCATGTGGCTGGTGTGTTGAAGATGCCTCTGCTGCTGCCAGCACAGCTTGGACCAGTCGGTTCATGGATTCCGGACTTTACGGGGTGTCCTGCTGTGCCTGGCACGAGGATGCTGGCAGTGAATGGTTTGGGGATTGTGGATTGCAGGGTGAGGCATAAGCATGGACTGGGCTCGTTCCAGTGCTTCCAGTTTTTGTGGCGTGGGTGCAAGGTTTTCCCAGCAGAGCACTGAAGAAGAGATGAGTGGTATTGACTTCAAGTGTTAGTGGTCTTAATGTTGTAGTTAATTATTAGTTATTAGCCATAGTTACTCACTTAGATGGTCTGGTTAGAAACACCACCAACAAAGTTGGTGGTGTTTCTATCTGATATTTATCACATTAAACAAACTCCTTATAAAACAGAGATGGACACAGTAAATGTCTATGTAGTCAGTTTTACATAATATACATAATATACAGTTTTAATAACTTAAGCAGTTAGACCAAAGTCCTCCTTTGATGCTTTATGCTGACTAGTGACTGCAGCCTAGTGGCTCACGTTATTACCCAGAATGCCATTTGGCAGTAAACACTGTAGCACCGATTCTGCGATTTCTGGCCGGAGATGCGTTAGTTCCCATGAGCGTTCAGGAAGAGCTCGCCGTATCTGGTGTCTGGCTGTGAAAAGCTAAAGTGGTGTTTTCACAGATCCGGTGGATTATACAGTTGTATGTGTCTATATGTGAGCATATGTGTAATCTTCAGGGATTAAGATGACTCCAGTCCAGCCAGAGCAGAGGGATTGTGGGCAGCTGTGATTGTGGACAGCGAGGTTTAAAAACCCCAAACAGCGATTTTAATCCAAAGCTGAGAGGAAAACTGTAACAATCCTCACACAAGCTTATTTTTCTAACCGTTAGCACAACCCCTGCTCTAAAGGGCTTATGATCGGTTTAACCTGGAGATTTATTTACCCATTGAAAGCTAACTGAGCACACATGTTCTTTTCCAGCAACGCCCTGCTCCAGAACTCACACATTTACACAGCCAGTCGTCTGCCGGAGGCCAGCGAGCTTCTCGACTGGAGCCAACTGGGACATGTTTATTATTGAAAGAGTCCATGACGGGATGGTAGCTGCTAAGAGTCTCAATAGTCTCTTTCCACACCCAAACTTTCTAACCACGTGTAGACATTTGAACTATTAACCTCAGGTATTCTGAACTTTTAGTGCCTGATCGGCACCTTTTGCTTTGAAAAGTCCAGCCATGTCTACCCAGAGCTATAATGCACTTCATTCACATACTCATATACTTAATTATATTATATGCTACTATAAACTAAAAGCAGTGTTGCCGAAGCAGTATGCTACACTGATTGGCCACGAGACTGCTGCTGCTTTATAAACAAAAACAATTTACCTGCTTGTCACTGATTATGTGTCCTTGTTGCAGATGTTCAGTTGCTGTATATGTGTATAGTTACAGGTACGTGTTTTTGTACGAGTGTCACCTGTCTGAGTTGTATCATCGGTGACCTGAAGTTGTTCTCTAGCTCTTGTATGATGTTCTTTACATGTAGCGGATGACTGAGTGAGTAAAGTCGCCCTTTGGCTTGTGGTACACGTTTGAAGATCTATTAATGAGGCTTTTGTTACCTTCTTATTTTAAAAGTTGAAGATGTTCGGATAAAAGCGGACACGTCGGCAAGTTTTCAGCTAACAGTAGCACTAGCTAGCCTGCTATCTGTCAGCTGGTTTTAATGCGTTTTCCACATTGCTGTGACACACCCCTTTATCCATTCATGCATACACAGAGGGTTGCTGTAACCTTTTAAATTCATGGATCAATATAACGTTTTACTTTCAAAACTTACGATGGTCCCTGTGCTCAGTGTCCCCCTCCCCTTTGGTTGTTCCACACTTCTGCCAGCATGTCTGGAGTCACTGGAACCACTGCTGTTGTTGTGCTGCTACTTGTGAATCCCTTCTTTTTAACCGTACACGTTTCCATTGTTATTGGTGACCAGCTGCGTTTGTTTAATCATGCTGCAGAACTTCAGAGAGGTAAAAACCTTAATAATAAACTGTCCTCAGACAGTTTACTGACATCCACGTGACATTGATGATGTGCTGCTTAATTATTCTGAAATCACTCGCAGGTATTTGGGATGGTTGCTAATGTTAGATATGGAAAGCGCTACAAACCAAAATGTTTAAAATCTTAATTCCTAATCCTGCCACAGCTACACGCTCAGGAGGCGTGAGGCTGTGTAACCACTGGGACAACAGTCGAGCTTTGGCCGGCTGTATCTGCTGCACTGCACCTCTCTGTGCTGTTGTACATTTCCTGGCTAACACAGCTGCTCAGCCACTCTGCACCCCCCTGAGATCGCAGTCAGCTACACCAAGAGCCAAAGTCTGGGTCACCACTTCCTCCATCTCCTTCCCTCCTCCTCCTTTTCTCCAAATTGCAGCTGGCGGATGTAATTGAATTAAAGAGGAAGCCTCTTCTTTGGGTTTATGTGTGCAGGAGTGCGGTTGATGTGATGTACAGCAGGAACACGGGAACATGTTTTAATTGCATATCAATAATTTTATTAGTCGCTGTTAGGGAGAGGTGACTTTTTTCTTCTTTTGTTTAAGAGTTCACTATCTGTGGTGTTTCAAAAGCTCATACCTTATAGATATACTCTCTTTGGAGCATCCAAGTACAACAGCTGTCCGTCCATCCAATTTAATACGTCTGCCAAAGCAATCAAGAGTGTTTGCTTGAAGAAATGTTTTTTTTTTTTGCTCAGTCGATAGTTTCCACTCTTCCTTGTCCAAATCATTTCCTCCTTTTATTTCATGGCCAAACTCTCGGGCGATCGAGAGTAAAAACACCCCTGCCAACAGTGACGTCACCCCCGCAGACATCACGCCGCTCCAGTCGTCGTGATCAGCCGGGTTCATCATTGAAAATCTTCCCTTTTTGTGTATCGATTGCTCACCACTCATCGTGTTTCTGAAAGTACCGGAAGGTCGCGTAGTTCAGGGTGCTGTACGCTCCGTTTCTTCCTGTCCTGGGGTCAGCGTGGGCAGCAGCTTTGGATCAGATTTCAGCTGCTGATGACGGACACACAGGTTTTTGTTGTCTTTAAAGAAACAATCTGCTGTTAAGTGTCTGAGAAGATGGTGGATTTTTAGAGAATATTGTTGAATGCAGGAATTAATTACTGCACCACTAACTCAATATCGATATACTGAAGGAAAAAAACCCAAAAATCAATGCCTCGAGCTCCAGAAGTCTTGGTTTCTATTGTTTTGTTCAACATTCAAACATCTGAAACCACTTGCAGTGTCATCACTCCATCTTTCTGCTGTTAAACAGTGTGTTCGATATTTTCCTGAAAAGCTTAATAATGATTTTCCAAGCATGGAAATGCTGCAGCTTTTGCGTTGGATGGATTATTTTTAGAACACGATAAATCGACATATCTGCTGATACACATCATGTTGTTGTCCTTTCATAAACTGACCACTATGCAAGCTCGCAGCACGTACCGTAATTACACTTTTAACTGAATAACCTCGTGTTCTACTTGCTGTCAGAAAAGTGACGTTTTTGCAGCAGGGAGTTAAAGGGAAAGATGTTAGACTTTCCAGAAGCATCAGCAGAAAAACAACAACAATCTTCTGTGAACAGCTGGATTTTTTGGCAGGGCGTTAGCCTCATAAAGCAAATTGAACCCAACCTTTTGTGCTGTTTGCAGAAAATTGCACTGAACGAGGCAGCATTATATTCCTAAAAAGAAGTGCCTGTACGAGGGTGTGTGGCCTCCATTAACACATTCTGCAAATTGGGAAGTGTGCGTCTATTTTGAGGCTGTGCGGTCAGTCCTGTGGGTTCCTTCTAAGTAGCTTTTAGTAGGGTTTGATAAGACTTCAACACACACACACACACTCCTCACGTCACTGTTAAAACCAATAGTCTTACAAGGTATTAAACCTCCATTTTCATTTTCCCTGAAGCAGCTTTTGTTTGAAGGCGTGTGAAACGCACCGGCTCCCCTGATAACGCAGCACTTTGTAGGTTATCGACAGGCAGAGGTCTGCGCTGAAGTGATCTCTATCAGATCTTTCCAGCGATGGGCCACAGACTTTTTCACATGCCAGCTCAGATCAGGTTATATCTTTAATCCTTCTTTTACCTGAAGGGCTTTCAAGATGTTTCTTTCTTCACTGCAGATGTGGTTCGTGATGGATTTGGAGATTATTTGTCATCATTTTTAGCTCGGACAAAGAGACAG
The DNA here is from genome assembly GCF_057381845.1 of Rhamphochromis longiceps. Classification (NCBI taxonomy): domain Eukaryota; kingdom Metazoa; phylum Chordata; class Actinopteri; order Cichliformes; family Cichlidae; genus Rhamphochromis; species Rhamphochromis longiceps. The sequence goes on from NC_140574.1 coordinate 5,611,152, forward strand.
AGGGCAGCATGGAGCAACGTTCATGCTGGGAGGGAGGAGAGAGATCGTCTTTTATTTTGACACGCAGGTTGTCGAGCTGTTTTTTTTTTTTTTTTTTTTTACAGGAAACTGAATCCCTACCAGCATTTGGACTGTTGCTAATCTTCTGACCTCAGAAAGCGCGATGAAACAAGCTTATGAAATATAATATTTTAACAGTTTTACAGTGTGTTATAAAGCATTTATAAACAGTTTATACCCAGGTACCACTTGCCTTCCTGTTTAGCGATTCGTCATGGATGTATAGTCAGAAACAAATTAACAGTTATAAATTTGCCTGCAGCTATGCAGTAGTACTGTGCAGTAATTTAAAATGCATTAAGGCATTTTTTGTGTTACTGGTTTGAAATTTAATCTCGAGTTGGTGCACTCGTGTCGATACACTTCGTATGCAGCGCTGCATAAAAATACAGACTAAATCAGAGCAAACGTAAAATCAAAAAATAAAATAAATGCATCAGCAATGTTTCAGAAACTGATGAAATTTTAAACAGGCAAAAACACATGAAGTCTGGACTCCCACTCCATCTTTGGAGGCTTCTTTTCTCGAGCAGGTAGAAATTTGAGGTATTTTTTTCATGTCAGAGTGACGAGCAGCATTTCAGATCCCACACGTCAGTTAATCAGTTATCGAGCGATGCTAATGGATAAATTAAGCTTAGACCGAGCGCCAAAACCAAAGGAGGTACTTTTGACTGGACCTCGGAGCTTCCCCACTGCTATCAGACTCTTGAACAGTTGATTTATTTTAACAGCAATAATAATTTTTGCACATCAGGTCATCTCACATATCAAACCAGCATATTAAGCTCATAGCTCCTTTGCACATAAATATATTTAACACTTCAACTTATTTTTTTGTTTCCACTTATTATTAATGCTTTTTCTTTGCACACGTGACAATAAACACTTTGAATCTTTGGAGCTTCTGCAGTTTTTGCTCCTTTCTTCTCAGGATCTACGGCTCATTGTCAGCCGAGTGTGTGAATCTGAGGAGGCTTCAATTGGACTCCATGATCGGCGTGAACTCCAGGCCTTTTGTCCTCTTAGCACCATCACTGTGATGAATCAAGGGGCCACTATTTAAACCTGTTCTAGTTTTGTTGGTTAAAGTTTTGGTTCTAGTTTTGTTGGTTAAAGATCACACACTTTTAAAGATAAAAGTGTGTGATCTGCGGTTCCTGCAGCAGAGGTGAGAGGGAGGTTTATAACGGAGTGAGTGACTGAGTACGTGCATCATTTATGTGTTTATCAGAAATCCAACTGTCACCATCTCAGCCCTGAAGGTAAATATCGTCTGACGGCCGGCTCGACTTGAAGCACAGGTGCAAGCTTGTGCGTTTATGTGCACGAAGAGACACCGGCAGTGTCAGATATCAAAGGTGATCCTGTTCTATTTTGGGAACCTCTTTTGTAGGCAAATTTTACCGGCTATAGGATCCACACACACACACACACACACACACACACACACACACACACACACACACACACAGATCTTTATGCTCAAATGTCTTTAAAAAACATTTTCTCTTACTGTAAAAACAGCTTCCACGTGACATTTGTCCGTGTGTTTCCCTGTTCTATTTAGGGAATCATGACAGCATGCAAATTTGTTCTGGCTGCAGGACCTGCACGCTCTCACTGTACACACAGCTCTCACAACCTGTTTAAACCTGGCATCCTTTAAAAAAAAACAAAACTCTCACATCACCTTTTACTGCTAACTCGAAGCTGCTGGCAGCAGCTGTAGGGAAGCAAGTCTTTCTTTAAACCTGTCCAGGGTTGACACTGACTTACTTAACCTGGGATGTGACCGAGCTCGCTTATTTGTGTACTGCAATCCGATCACAATGCATGCATGCGGCATAGCCAGTGCATTTAAATGGCGGCTGTAAAAAGCAGAAATGACCTCCAGCTTGTTCAGCTGTTCACTAGGTGTTTAAAATCTTACTTTGATTTGCTGCTTAAAGTGAATGTGACTGACTCCTTCGTTATAGTTGTAGCTGCAGCCCCTTATCATTTCACCTCCTTCCTCCCTTCATGAGAGCTCTCTTCTGACTTGCTTCCACTTGTAAACGAGATTAGAAAAGCAGATACTCATATTAGGGATATCCCATCTCACTGACATCACGCAGAGCCAAGAGCAGAAACAACCTTTAATAAAGTTTCAGAGCAACCTGAAGCCTGAGCCTCATAGGGTCATACTGTGATGTCACAGAGAGACAGAAATGAAGAAAAACCATTATAGGGCCAATCCAATAATCTGTATTATTGTTGAGACATGCTGAACACAAAAATGTGTTTTTGGTTTTTTCTAAATTGATTTGTAACATCCGCTGGGTGCATGTTTCAGATTATGTGTCTTAATCTAGTGTAACGGACATGTGACGATCAGCCTGGGTGATCTACTGAAAAAAGAACAAAAAACGCTGACCTTGTGACCCAAGTCATCCTCAGTGAGTCGGTCCGATCCGGTCACAAGATGCCTGAGCAGGCGGGGGGACTTTCCTCGGACATGTAGGTCAGTTTGCTGGAGTTCGGCGCTGTGAGAAGTCGACCCCTCGGGACAGCAGAGATGACCGTAAACCTTCAGTCTCTCTGTTTTTGGTCTAACTGCAGGAAATGAAGTCACTCCAGAGGATTTGTTTTCCTGGATGATGACTTCATTATTCCGGTTTTATTAAGTTTGCTTTTTCAATGGAAAGCGATTCTACAGCTGTAAAGTCCCGTTTTGTAAAATCTGGATAATCGCACACGATGATGTCCCGTTTTAGAAAATATGTAGACAGTGCCTCGGCTTCGGCCTCTATTTTGAGCGTGGGGATATTCAGATATGTTGGATTTTCCAGTATTATTTTCTTTGCAGCAAGCATACACCAGGGGAACCCCCCAAGCAGAAAGGAATGAGCAGAGAAGCCCTCAAAGACAAACATCTTTGTCTTTGAAGCAGAGGTGGTGGTCGCTCGTATACAAGAGCAGATGAGGCCAAAATTCCTGATTTTAACACTGTAGCTCTGCACTTCAGAGAATCAGCTGTCAAACAGATGCCCTGGATTTGCTTTTTTATTGAGTTTTGATGGTGGCACTCCTTTTTACTTTTGAACCATGCTGGCTGCTTTATGTGGCGGCTAATGCTAAAAAATTCTCATAAGACAGATTTCAGGGGGACATTTAAGACTATTATAAGTGTTGGGGCCACACTTGTGAATCTTTGAATCGGTGGGTTTTATTTAGTCCCATTTCCCTAAGTGTGAAAAATCTGTTGTGCAGTCTGCCTTCTACAAAAACCCTTTGAAAGAAAAAGCTCACTGAATTTGAGTTCAGTGCTATAAAGGATGCCACCTATGCAGGAATCAATGCCCACCCCCAAATCTGAAATAAATAAAATCACATTTTTTGATAGTTCAGGCTTTTCACTTTGACACAGTCGAATACGTCCAGTTTTCAAACCATACTGAACTGTGCTCTCATGTAAGAAAGGATGTGAATCATTGTTTCAGATTTTCCTGTGAAATTCAGCTCGTTCCAGTTAAAATAAAGATATTTGAGCCAATCATTACAGTAAAAATTGAATCTTCGTTGCCCCTCCTGTGTGCTGGCAGTCGTTGTAACCCCAGGAGAAGTTACGGATCCCGAGTGGTCGAAGGCTCGAGATGTGAGGAAAAACCCGGCAGCAGGAGTGTGTGTGTGTGTGTGTGTGTGTGTGTGTGTGTGTCCTCTCTTACCTCACTGTGAAGTCAGCTGACAAACAGACCAATTTGTTTATGGGGCAGCATGTTTAGGCAGGCAGTGTTGGACTGTACCAACAGGGTAGGGGTGTGTGTCCATACTGTGAAATCAGGTGAAAAGCAGTTTTCTTCCTTCCAGGACTAAAAATGGAGGGTACACGGTGAAGTCATTGTCAGTTCACAGCTGCAGAGTGTGTGTGTGTGTGTGTGTGTGTGTGTGTCTGTGTGTGTATGTTGACAAGAAAAGGCAGCGTCAGTAGCTGAATGTCAGCAGACACCTTCAGCCCTTTGTCTGTGCAGACAAGGTCGACCTGCTTCCTCCTTAAAACTAATAAGCTGCTTGTCTTTGAGTGTGCATGTTAATTGAATGGGTGTGTGTGTGCTGCCAGTGGGGAATAAGCAGCCAGTGTTTCCACACACTGGTCCACAGACGAGGACGGCGGCTCGTCTGAGCGGAGCATGAAGCTCAGTTTGCTGCTGTCAGTTTTTTATTCTTGCTGGCCGAAATGCTCGGTGAGTAGAAGAAAGCTGTGTGTGTGTGTGTCTGCGTGTGTGTGGAAGCTGATTTTCTTGATCTAATTATCTTAATTGGAATAAATGTCTGACTTCAGGGTGTTTGTTTTTCTCATTGGTGAATGGCAGGAGTTTGAGTTTTGTGTTTTTAACCACGTAAAACTTTAAAATGAACTTTGCTGTGATCTGAAAGTTTTCGTTTTTCAAAGACAGCAGTGACGATGTAAAGCGCCGTGCGTCTGCTCTGCAGCTTTCCTCACCGTGTGTGACTGCTGACCAGCTTGCTTCGGTGCACCTATAACGTCATACGGACTGTTGGCCCTGATTCTGTCGCTGGTACGATAGGCTTTGCACCTGCTTCATGACAAACAAAGAATGTAAATACTGGGCGCTGATGTAACCAAATAGAGGAGATGAGCAGGTTTTTACTCTGAAGAAGCGCTGTGAGCGTATCCAGTGATCGTTACGTGATTATTGCAGTCAAAAGAATTCAGATTATTGTTGATTTTAACTCTTTATCACGCTACGTTCTTTTTTTCCTCTAGAAAATAATTAAATTTGAGTACAAGATGGTGAACTGAGCATAGATGTAGTTCACACAGGCCTCTGAGACGATCTTGTAAGATTTAGGACCGACTATGCTGACTGATCTCAGTGCAGCTACACATCAGCTGATGGCTAACCTGATCCCCTTCTGCAAGGCCAGAGGGAACGCTGTTTAAGATATCTTAAGCCTGCATTATACTCCATTGCAGACATGGACAGCTGGAGGCCCGACGGCTGAGTAATCATTCCTGTTAGTTATTTCACATCAGCTTGAAGTCCATCGCCTGGGAATCCTGTGTAGTTGGTGCATTGTAATGTTAATTGTCCACAATAATATACAAAGTTTACGACCCAGGTGCATCCTAGTGGAAATTATAAGCCCTGCTTTAGTCTGCAGGAAGTTTGTGTACATCTGCAAGCCCCTTCACAACCCACCTCCAACATAACCTCTGTTTTCATGCTGGATCCGACTTAAAAACAAATTTCTTTATGCTGGAAGCTGCTTTGTTTTGTGCTGCGTCTCCCTTCCTTTATTTGTAGTTGAGTCTTTTTGAAGAGCTGAACAGCAGGAAGAACTCTGGGTATACAATAATATAAAACAAATAATATGAACAAATCAATATTTAGTTATTATCTGGCTGATCAATCTTCAAACTCATTTTCTGTTCTGTTGATTTCAGTCTCTTTCAGCTGATGGTGCAGCTTATTGCACGCTGATAAAGAGCAGTGATAAACTGGTTTGTTGACAGTTGGGATTAAATACGAGATAACCAACCGTAAACCAGGGACAGCAAAGATCTGTTTAGTTTTCTTCTGAAAATGTTGAGAAATCTTCTGCAGAACGTCTCTGAGACACATTCAGGATGTTTTTAAGGTAAATAAAAACCTCCTGTTCTCACAGACTTTGTTACTAACAGTGTTTTTATGGGGGCGACTTCTGTGAGCACTTTGCCGATGGCCTGCTGTTGTTGCTGCTCCTCTCTCCTTAATGACATCAAGGCTTTGCACTCTGTGTTTTACTGCACATGAAGCTGAAACACTATTTGGTCTCAGGGCCTTTGACCATTTTAATCCAGAACAGAGAGATGTGTCAACAAGTCAGACACAGGTGTGATCGCCATTTATGCAACTGTAAGACTGGAGACAGTATCTGAGGTTCTCAGGCCTAACAACCTTTGTCCTCTGATTTTGGGTTTGCAGCACCTTCTGATATTAATTGTTTAGCTGCAAAGGTGCTATTGGAATAAAGCTTACTCCACATTAGTAAGCTGTTTATATGATAGTGGCAGTCACAGAGCAGAAACGGAGCCATTAAAAGCACCTAGAGTTGCATCAGTACTGAGTTAGTACAGGATAGAATCGGAGGTCAGGACAGGTGAAAGCACCGTCGCTGAATTCCCGGGACAGCTCGTCATCTCTGTGGCAAAAAGTTTAGAAATTTGTCACACTCACTGTGGACATTCCCCAGATTCTTGGCTCCGAGTTTCAGGTCTATGCCTTGAGTGCAATACAACCACCAAATCAGATTCCTTGGATGCCTCTGACATCTTTATCTGCATCAGCATCTGGCATATTAGATTTTCCACCATAATGAAATCAATAGAAACATTTTCCTTTTTGCAGGTTACAGTTTTTATTTTTGCAATGATACACAAAACTGGCACAAATTCTGGCTGAAACTCACAAAATGTATCAAATGAACCTGAGATTTGTTTAAAGCCTTTGATGTCATTTTTGCCGCCGATTCCAACTGAAGCAGCAAGTTGTCTTATAATAGTCGTCTTATTAGCAACAGCACCGACGGTTTAATTAACTTTGTATTTGTTAGACGCTTCGGCCCGAGTGAACACCATCTGTACTCGATGAAGGCACGTGTTCCAGACACATTCGTTTCCTTTCTCGTTTCATGCGGTCGAACATAAACTGTAACGGGACTTTCCACCCAGTCCTCCTTATTGTGCGTGTAATGGTTTTGCTGGCACTAGAGTAAGTTTAGCTCTGTTTTTCCACAAGCGCGCAGGACGACCATAAATCATTTTAAACTGCGTCCACTGATTGAAATCCAGCATACATGTATTTGTAATTGTCATGTGCCACGAGGAAGCACGGTTACACGCTCCTTTCTCCAGTTTTATGACGGCCAGAGGAGGAATTTTGTTAATGTAGCACCTTCGTCAAGTTGCGCCACGTGTGCTTCGTCTCCGCCTCAGACTGAAGAAGAAGGTGTTGTGTCTGTGCTTACAGGTTTTGCTGTCGAATCTGTTTATTAGGGAAGGAAAACGAACTCTTTTAAACATCACGAGGCACAAACGGGCCAAGAAACTCCCACAGAGCCGCTGTCCAGGGAAAATGTCATAACTGTAAAATGTAGCAAGTCAAAGAATCATAGAGGAGCAGCCTGACACCCGCCAGACTTTCAGGTCGAAGGAGATGGTTTTCTCAGCTCCTTACAGATGAAAACAGCCCAGAGTTTTGTTTTCTCAGCTGACAAAACTCAAGTTTAAAACCATGTAAAGTTTTAATGGTTACCGACACACAGGCTCAAAGTGTGTGTGATTGTACCTGTGTGGAGGTGAGCACTGAATCAGCATGTTGTTACTGTAAACACCTGCTGAATGTGTGTGTGTCTGTGTGTGTGTGTCCTGCCTTCATCCCCGGAGGAGCCCTTGGGCGTTTCCTCCAACTGTTGTTAATGAGTGTTTGTGTGGATTTTCTCTGTGTTTAACTTCCATCATCAGTCATAACCATTGGCAGCGTTTCATAAAAAATAAAAACAACTTTCAAAAGCAGGCACAAATAAAAATGCCCCAATTTAATTATAAAACATTTATTAGTTTTGATTGTTTTTGCTCCACCAGGTCAGTTTTTGGTCCTTTCTTTGAAGGAAGTTAATCGAAGTTGATGTTGTTGCACTTTGCCCTCTATAAGCTGGAGTTTTGCAATGTTAACAGAACAGATTCAGACTAAGCGGCCGTGAGTTCAGTTCACTGAAACCTGCATCTCTGAAAGAGAGCACCAGTGTAAATGATGCTGGTGCTCTTCACCCAACAAGCTTTTTTATTTGTATTCTTGCAGAGATCCAAACATTGATGTTATCTTTATGCATCGATTGTTTTCATTTTGCTTTTACTACAACTGCTGCTGTCAGGCTTGTTGTGACACACACACACAGACGGTTAGCTTTTCCTTGAACATGTGGAAATAATCTGGCTTCAGATAATATTACCTCTTGTGATGTCACTGAAAACGACAAACATGAATTTCATCAGAGGAGCATTCGGAGGATGTTTCCACAGTTGTTGGATGGATCGCACTGATGACTTTGATGACTCTGACTTCCCCTCTGCAGCACCATTGTGATAAAATGTTTCCAAAATATGTAATTTGTGACCGAATGACACTTCCGGCAGCTGAGTGGGCCGACTTCCTGTTGGCTCTTCTAGAATATTGGATTGGCGATTCATTTTGCAGCGTTTGAGATGATCAGAAAGCTTTTTGAATCAGTCAGCATCACGTGGGTGTTGAACTTAACACATTTTTTTCTACTTTACAAAAGTTACCCAAAACTTGTGTCGCCTTTTGCTGGGAGTTGTTCTTCACTATTGATTGGCTAAAGCGAGGTTTTGAATGAGGCGAGTAATTTTTTAGTCTTATGGGTTTTATGAGTTTCCATGAAAGTTCCTGCTTTCTTTTAGATTAGATTAGATTAGATAGAACTTTATTAATCCCTCGGGTGGGTTCCTCTGGGAAATTCGATTTCCAAAAAAGCACAGCACCGACAGAAGTTACAGAGTTACAGAATATTATATATATATAAATAGAATAAATAGGAATAAAAAATAAAAATACAAGTGAATTGCACATTTCAAGTATTGAGTCTATTGCACTGTTGACTATTTACAAAAAGTATTGCACAAGGTATTGTACAGTGAGGTGAAGAGGCACTACAGCTTAGTTGTTCCCCCGTCCTTTGTCCTCCTGTTTCCCCTCCCTCTCCCCTCCAGAGAGGAGTTAAACAGTTTGATGGCGTGTGGGACAAAGGAGTTTTTAAGTCTGTTAGTTCTTGTCTTGGGGAGAAGCAACCTGTCACTGAACAGACTCTTCTGATTGTTTATGGCCGTGTGCAGAGGATGCCCAGCATTGTCCATAATGTCCATCAGTTTCTTTAATGTCCTTTTCTCTGCCACTGTCACCAGAGTGTCCAGCTTCATGCCGACCACAGAGCTAGCCTTCCTGATCAGTTTCTCCAGCCTGGATGAGTCCTTCTTTGCTGTGCTGCTCCCCCAGCACACCACAGCATAGAAAAGTACTCCAGCAACCACCGACTGGTAAAACATCCTCAGGAGCTTCCTGCAGATGTTAAAAGACCTCAGCCTCCTGAGGAAGTACAGTCGGCTTTGGGCTTTTTTATACAGGTGCTCTGTGTTGCATGACCAGTCCAGTTTATTGTCCACCCACAGCCCGAGGTACTTGTACTTGTTGACCACCTCCACCTCCTCCCCCTCTATCTGAACCGGCAGTGGACCTGCTCTAGACCTCCCGAAGTCCACAACCAGTTCCTTAGTCTTTGAGGTGTTGAGTTGCAGGTGGTTTGTGTGACTCCATGCGACAAAGTTCCTCACCAGACTTCTGTACTCCTCTTCCTGATCATCCCAGATACACCCCATGATGGCTGTGTCGTCTGCAAACTTCTGAATATGGCATAATTCAGAGTTGTAGCAGAAGTCAGAGGTGTACAGGGTGGAGAGAAGAGGGGACAGCACAGTTCCCTGTGGTGCTCCTGTGCTGCTGACCACTGTGTCAGACGTGATGTCCTTCAGCCTGACGTACTGTGGTCTGTCGGTGAGGTAGTCGGAGATCCAAGCCACCAGGCAGGGGTCCACCTCCATCCTGTTCAGTTTTTCCTGAAGCATACAGGGCCGGATGGTATTAAAGGCACTGGAAAAGTCAAGAAACAGGATCCTGACCGTGCCTTTTCCCCCATCCAGGTGTGAGTGGGCTCTGTGTAGGAGGTACAGGATGGCATCCTCCACTCCGACACCCGCCTTGTATGCAAACTGTAGTGGGTCCTGGGCATGTTGTACCTGTGGTCGGAGGAGGTTGAGGAAGAGCCGCTCTAGAGTCTTCATAAGATGTGACGTCAGTGCCACCGGTCGGAAGTCATTCAGCTCATTGGGCCGGTTCTTTTTGGGGACCGGGACGATGCAGGATGTCTTCCATAGGGCGGGCACTCTCCCCAGTCGCAGACTGAGGTTGAAGACTCGTTGTAGCGGCTCCCCAAGTTCAGCAGCACACGCCTTTAGCATCCTAGGACACACCTTGTCTGGGCATGCTGCCTTTCTGGGGTGAAGCTTCCTCAGTTGTCTCCTGACCTGATCCACTGTGACACTGGGAGATGTTTGGGAGGAGGGGAGGGGGGGGAGATGTCTTGCTGCTGAGAGAGGGATTGGAGGAGGGGGGTGTCATGGTGTCAGGAAGGGGGGGAAGCGAGGGAGGTAGGAGAGTGGGGATTGGACTCTGTAGTGAAGGTGAGGGTGGGGGGGTTGTGGGCTGGTCAAACCTGTTGAAGAAGTTGTTAAGTTCGTTTGCCTTCTCCACAGTCCCCCCCACTGTGCTTTTCTTGGTGTTGTGGCCTGTGATGGTTTTCACACCATTCCAGACCTCCCTCATATTGTTCCTCTCCAACTTCTGCTCCACCTTCCTCCTGTAGGTGTCCTTTGCTTCCCTCAGGCAGCGTTTCTGCCGTTTTTGTTCTATGCATTTGTGCTTGTACTCTGAAACTCTTCTTTCTGTTTGAGAGAGAGAACAAAAAGCTTTTTTTATTAGTCCCCAATGGTCACATGACAGAATTGTTTCTCTATCCTTCCTTTTTTTTCCCCTCGTTCACTTCATCCTGTTCTACTCTACACTAAATATTCCATCTATTCCATATTTTAGTTTTTTATCTCCTTCCTCTCACGCGTCTGTTATCTGTAGCGTTGCAGTGTGGAAACAATAAAATCAACTGTTTCCTTTTTAGGTGCTGGATAGATACACACACACACACACACACACACACACACACACACACACACACACACACGCGCTCAGTCTTCCTCTCTTCCCGTTTCTATTTTGTCAGTGTCATTATTTCCCTGCTCTCTCGCTCTCGTGTGTTTTTTCCTGGTCTCTGTTTCTCTTCCATGTTTCCGTCTCTTCTATATCAGCCTCTTCTTTTGTCATGGCTCGGTGTCTCTCTCTCGCTCTCTCTGTCTCACACTGTATATGGTCATGCAGGCTCAGCTGGCTGTTTCTGCACAAACTGACTTGCAGCACTCATCCTTTCACCGCAGGAAGGTGATTCAGCAGATCAAAGTTGTTCTCTGAGGCTGCGATTGAACGCGGAGCACGTTTGACTTTTGCTTTTCGTGAGCAAAAGTGTTTTTGACGTAAACGGGATAGTTTTGTTAAATTCTGCTGTAGCAGCATCAGCTTTTATAGATTTTTCTTGTCCGCCAGATGCTGAACTTAACTGCAGTAATTTGCAGCTAAATCTGTAGGTCCCTGTAAGACGAAACTAGGTGCAGCAGTGGTGGATGATGGTGTCGGGCAGCCTTTCAAGGTGTGGGTTGAGGTCAGAGCTCTGTGGGAGTTATTTAATGTCTTTATGGAGCTGACTTTCTTCTGCAGGACGATTGTTGTGTGGAAACAGGAAAGGGCCAAACACAAACTGTTGAAACTAAGCTGCAAGAACACATTGTCTGAAATATAACTGCACGCTGTAGCTTTAAGATTTCCTTCAACTGGAACTGAAAGACCACCTCAGAGTGAAACTGTCCAGAGTGCTGTGTTTAAAGAAGTCACGGCAAACTCCGCGGTGAGCGTGAGGTCCGTGTCAGACTCTATCACACAGATTTTTACACGTAGTGGAACATGCTAGCCCATCAGTTGCTATGGTGACTTCCGTGGCACCCACACTGTCCTGCAAGTGCGCGAAGGAGTGATTTATACATCGACCACTCAAAGTGCTTGACATCAAGGTCGGGGTTAAGAGCGTGCCAGTCTGATGTCTAGCGGGGAGTCGGGGAGGGCGCTTCCAGCAGTATGTAAATATCTGAGTGTCAATAATTCATAGGCAGCTTATAGTGAGGTTTTACGGCTGTCATCATGCTGCTCCATGCATATTTCAAAACACTGAAGCACTCAGACACAAACACAGGACTGTAGCTGGATTTGTCCCTCGCATGGGGCTGAAACATTGGAAACAAAAGGCCTGCTGTGTGGTCCAACAGTGCTTTCTACCACAGCCTGGTGATAAGGGTGACAACTGTGTAAACGGTACACATTTATGATTAAAGGACTAGATGCAAATTAAGTGATACCAGGTGCTCTTAGCTGTGTCCTTTAATTGGTTTAGTTTTCCTCTGTTACCTTTGCTCTGGCTGGAGGGTAGAGAAGCAAACTTGTGGTAGAAAAGTTTGATTCCCAGACTTTCATTTTCCCTTAGATGATTCTGGGCCATGGGTGCTGTTTGGCAAGAGGTAGCATTAATAATAATGACAGTAATAATGCTAGTATAAATGTGCAGATCCAGACTGACCATGCACAGAAGCTGTTACTGTGTTTATGTGTATTTGGCCTTTGTTTAGTTCATACAGCCAGTTTTTAAAATCATTTTAATTCCATTGATCAGTCGTCATCATGTCTGTGCTAACTGTTCAATGCGCTGCTCGTGCTGAGCCGTCCTCTGCTCTTGGTGCTTTAGGCGTCTTGAATGTGTAAAGAAGCTGCAGGCTGAAGTACTCGCCCTCTAACATGACGCTGTGCTTTCTGATTGGAGGTAGAGCGCCTTGTGGTCATAAACATTTCCAGAGATGTGTTCTGCAAAACTGTGGAGGTTTCTTTTTCAGATATGGTTTTGGTTTCCAGAGCTCTAATTCTGTTGTTCATTTTTCACATCATCATTAAAGAAAAGCAATAAATCAGCAAATTCATAAAATCTGGATTTTTCTTTTTTGATTGTCCAGTTTATTGTTTTGGTTTTTAATGAACTGAAGGATTGATTGCTTCTTTCTCGTCTGTGTTTAGCCTTTTAGATTTTTGACTCACTCGAGCTAAATGTGAAGCTCTTTGTGTCTGTTTGTGTTTGGAGACAGTTTAAGCTCTCGGGGCTTACACCACCTCACTCTGACCTGTGAAAACATCACCCTAAATCCATTTTGTTCTAACTGAAATAGACAGACAGTGAGACGGAGGGAAGAAGTTACAGAATAGCAGAGCCTGAGTCATCCTTCCTTCCCCTGTGCCTATTTAAAGATCCTCATCCCTCCATCCTCATCATCTGCTTCTTTATTCCTCACCCCAGTCTGAGAAAGGAGGAGGACCTCTCATTCGCTTTTGATCTTGCTTTGGAAGTTTCTGTTTCAGTTTGTCATACGAGTATAACTCTCATCAAGTCAAACGCCTAAGATCGAGGGAGAGGCTAGAAATAATCCTCCAGCTTAGATGAACTTAATTGGAAGAGAAAATATGGCAAAATATCAACTTATTAACTGAAACTGTTGTAAACACAGTTTGAGTGTGTGCCCTGACCTTTGACCTGCTCTGTATACTGTACTTGCATGCACAGGTTTCCTGCACGAGCACTAGCTTGCAGAAAAATAACTTTAATCCTCGCAAAATCAGTAACATAGTTTCAGAGTAATATGATACTTGACTCTAAATTCAGTGTGTTTTGGTGCTGAACAGCACCAACTGCTGGTTGAGGATGAGCATAGTTTCTTGTGTTTTATGGTGTTTTATAGACTTCATGACAAAAACTTATCTCATTATTACTACCTGTCCTTTTTAATCCTTGGTGTCTCATCTTTTTCATTTCTGACCTACTTTAAAAAGGCTCAGAGAGGTGAAAAAATTCTGTATTTCCCCGGAAAACTGAGTCACAGCAGCCATTATAACTCTGTGAAAACTTTTTATTTTATTGTTGTAATCAAAAGAATCACATTCAGCTTCTTTCACAGGCACATTTTAGTGTCTCAGCTGTGTTCATAAGCAAAAGTACGTGTTTTATTATGAGGCTTATGACTGTTTTTTATGTGTGTATGGTTTGTATCTATTTTATTTAATATGTTCCTGCTTGTTATTCATCACTGGGCTTGGTTTCAAATCCAACGTTGTCTTCACAGATTTTTTTGATGTGGTTTGTTATACGTTTAGGAAAAAGCGTGAGTATTCCAACCCGTCACTTCCTTCTTGACTAAAACGGCGCTGGCAGCAATGGCGGCCCCTTCCTGGGCATGATCCTAAAAGCCTGGCAAGTCTTTCTTATTTTCCGCGTGTAAACCTGCAGTAACGTGGAAAGTTGCATGAATGCACTGTTTATACAAAACCTGATTGCATTAGACAGCATTTATCTTGCGGTAGTTTAATATACAGCCACAGTGTGTTTGACTCTGTGCCTGACAGAGTGACTGACAGGCTGATGGACCGCCTGTCCGACTGGGTGGATGATTTTTAACACAGAGCTGACTGACATGTTCATTTCACTCGGTCTCCGCTTTGCTGATAAAACTCCAATTAAATCAAGAACATGCTAACTGAGTGTTTGTGTGTCACCTCCTCAACAAGTCAATATCTAAAAGACAAGGTCAGACCTCCTCTGTTTACCCACACGTCTTCACCTCCCTCAGTGTATTTTCCAGTTCCTCTCTCTCAGCAGGGTAGTTGGATCCCCTGCCAGAGATGATAATTATTGCCATGTGCCTTCATGCTACTGAAATCTCTCTCACACACACATACATTGTGCTGACATCATCGCAGATCACGTCTGTGCCCACAGCCGGTTTCTTGATCCCAGCCAGTTACTCACATGTTTGTGCGTTTAAGAAGGATTTGTCAAGTCAGCCACGCAAACCGCTTTTTCTGTGTTCGACAAATCCTCTGCAGGTTTAGCGTCACTCAGGTCTGCTTCGTGCGTCGCTCGCTGCTTGGGAAGCACACTCACCCGATTTTTTTTTTTAAAATTATTAATTTTTACTCAGACATCCTCCAGGCAGAGAAATCCTGAAATTGCTCCGCAGCTGATCATTCGGCAGCTACAGTCGTCACAGAAATTCAGAATATGTAAATAGCAGAGCATTTAGTCTGCACGAAGAATGTTTGGTATTTTTAGAGTCCTGCATTTAAAGCAGGGACTGTGACTTTTCTACCCTGATTGGTTTAAAAGAGTGGATGTTCATACTAAACACAGTCAAAAAGAGTGAGAATCTCAGCTTCACACTGCTTTAAACGGCCAGTTTGAGTTTTTTCCCCTCGGTGCACCCGTGGCTCAGAAAGTATGGGGGGGTCATCCAGTCCCACCGTGACATCCACTCACTGATGTGAGAACCACTGGCTCTGCATCATATCACTGCGAGCAGATGTGTTCATTTGATGTGAGCACAGAAGCCCCACCCACTCGCTGTTCAAACCTTCTGCTTGTGAGTGTTAGCCAATCAGGGGTTCACCAGGGCCCAGTATCGGACAAATGCGGATTATTTTGGACTGTGATTCTCATACAGCTGCTGTAGTGGAGCCCAAATGTAACAAAATATGGAGATGGGTGTAATTATTTTTGTTATCGTGCCTTAGAAAACATGTGTTCTGTGACCTGCTTTCTAAAACCACGAAGCACATTGAACATGAGCATTTAATTAACAAAAAGCCACACACTGTAAGAAGTGTGTAACATCACCGAGACAAACTTGCTTGTCAAACACTGCTGCGATGCTCCTTTTTTATATCCCACAGAATGTACAAACGGTACGCGCACAAGTTTGTTGTGGAAGTTCATCCTGAATCTATTCTCCAGCCCTTCCGGTCCTCTCCGTCCTCTTTGCTCCGAACATGTTGAATCCAAATGTCCCTGCAACTGCACACACAGACCTAACTGGAAAATTCCTCTGAAGTCTGCAAGCACCAAAAACTGTCTGGACCTACAATTCATCAAGTCACGTGGACTCTGCAGACTCGTAGAGAGCCTGCTTGTCATGCATAAAGCAAATATTTTAATTAGACGTTTGCATCCCGTAAAAACATTTTATCATATTTTAAGTTGATTCACCTCAGGCAAACACATGCATTTTTCATCCACTTGCTATTTTGCTTGTATAACATGGCTTCTTGCAGACTAGTGGAAAGAAAATCTCCAAAATACACATTTAGGTTTTATTTCACTGAATTTTGTTGCTTGTTTCTACACGTTTGATAGATACTGCTTCATTTTCAATATTGAACATAATATTTCAGAAAACTAACAAGACAACAAAATCGTTTTTCTTGTAAAAGTTATCAACTAGTAAGCTTGATTCAGAACCGGATTTACAAAGTCTTTTATCCCAAACAGCGCGATGGAAACCGACTCTTTCTGGCTGTTGACATAGTTTTTTGTTTATAGGGTAAAACCGTTTGATTCTAATATGTCAGCTAAATGAAATCTTCAGGTTTTTGTAAATTAGCACATATTCAGTGCATATTTAAAACTGATGCTTAAGAAAATGGAAACAAATATCAAAAACAATATAAAGAACATCAGCTGGCCTCAGCTCCCATAGACGCACATCCAAGTGTCTCCACCAAATACATTTATACAATAATGACTTGTTGGCTCATTGACTCTCCCTCAGTCACTACCATTCAGCATTTCACAAACTACAAAACCTCCGCAGACTCTCCAGCTTTCATACTGTAACTTTATTTGAAATAGAGTAGAATTAGAAATAGAATAAAGACTATATTGTATTTACTGTTTATCAGTGTATATATAATATATTTACCTCTATATAAATATTAATATAAATGCATATTGTAATCTGGGGCCCGTGTTGGTTCTTAAAACTCTAATTCCCATAATCCTTCACTGTGTGGCTTTCTGCCTTTCTCTGAAATTGTTACTTTGTTTTTTCCAGCTACATTTACTTGGAGTATAATTAGGGGTGGGGTCACACTCATTTGGTCTGTTGTGTGTTTATACTCAGCAGTCGCATATTTACTTTGCAGTGATTCACCCCCAAATTTTCTGGCTCTCTCTTCTTAACTTTCTTTTGAAATGCAGCAGCCCCTCCCCTCCTGGTGATCTGACAGTCCCCGGAGGTTAAAACCCAATGCTGGGAATCGTTTATAAAAGTGCTATTGGATTCAGATGTGCTTTGTGCTGCGTGGAAATCTGCTGATGGTACCGTAGCGAGGTTTGATTTATCGCTCGGGGAGATCGGTCAGCAAGCTTTGAGGTGGTTTGTCGCACTGTGAAAGGTGAATCAGCTGCACCTGCAGTGCTTTGAGTTCCTCATTTATGCACATTCACATTCATTCAAACAGAATCATCTGGTCGTAAGCAAGCGATAAGCATACCGTGATCTCTCTAAATGCTGTAGTACCTTAAATTGTTTTGCTTTTTCAGGGGAAATGTATTCAGTTCATTGCAGTCTTATTGTTAATTTGTCATTGTTTTTTTAAATTATGCTTGTAGGAGCTGGAACAGTGAACATTTATCTAAAAAAACATAAAAACCTGCATGCCCAGTGCAGCTTTAATGATCTCTGAATCTTGAAGTAAAGTTTAGAAAACATTGATCATCCATGTTTTACTTAACACTGACTTTGGCTCTCTCGCTGGGTATTGCTGTATGAGAATAAGGAAAGTAAAATTTGCTCTGTCTTTCTCTCTATGGCAGGTGACATCACACAGAAGGGCTATGAGAAGAAGCGATCCAAGCTGATTGGAGCCTACTTACCTCAAGCACCAGGTAAAGCAGGCTGTTCTTTAAAGCTTCATCCTGCCCTTTTAACTGAACTGCTCACTCACACACACTGTGCTGTTTTAAACTATAGTAGCTTTGCATGATTCACAGTTCAAAATAATCCTTATTTATTAGTCCAGCTGTTCTGATTGGCTGCTCCTCATAAACAGAATATTTGAATAGCTAGTGGGCGGGGCTTCTGTGCTCACAGCCAGAGCTTTGTCTGAGATGATGATAGCTGGTATCGTTCAGAGGCAAGGCGAGAAAAACTTGTCTGAAACTGAGTGTTTAGATTAATCTTGAGCCTAATCTTCAAGGATTACTTGTACGTACACTGACCTCATTATTTGATACCCCGACCATGTTGTTCTCTCTCCCAGTCTCACACAAACACAGCAGCGTAAAAGAGAGGGCGATAACAGACACAATTTAATGATGTATAAACATTTGGGGAGTGAAAAGAGACCAGTGGAGAAGAAATACAAGCAACAGCAGCATAACTGAAGGATGGTCCAAGGTCAGCAGCCCTCACTGTAAGCTTTATTAAAAAGGAAAGTTTGGAGTGTAATCCTAAAACTAGAGAGCGTGTCTGTCTCCCGAATCCAAACTAGGAGCTGGTTTTGCAGGAGGGGGGAGCCCGATAGCTGAAGGCTCAGCCTCTCATTAATAACAGCTCCCAGTAATAGCTTTTGTAGAGCCAGTGTGTCTGCTGGTCTCCAGTGACACTTCAGTCTCTTAAAATGTTGTGCATGTCTGAGAGTGTCCGGGTCTTCCCATTTGATCAGCGTGGATGAGGGCCGACCTTCCAATAAAGCAGTGACAGCTTTTCCACGATGGATCCATCGTTGTGGGTTCTTTTGATTCTGTCCTTTCAGACTGCACTCAGGGGAGTGAAGCGCACACATCTGAGCTACTCTGTGTGCACGTTTAGACATCTTTGTGACCAACAGTCACTGATGGGGACAAAACGCCCGTTCCCACGAGTTTGAGGCTCAGTTTTGGTGTCAGGGTTACAGTTAGGTTATGGTTTAGGCTGAGGGGTAGGATTATTGATGGTTAGGGTAAGATGTCCTCACTAAGATATGAAAACGAGTGTGTGTGTGTGCATCATGAAACCTTCTTTTGTCTTTGGCTGAATACGGCACTTTTTTCTCTCCTTGTCGATGTTTAACAGGACACACAGTAAATCCCATTTTGGGCAGCTTTGTCATCACAGAGATTTTCACAAGTAAGGCAGAGCTGATCGTGCCTTTGTTTTGTTGAAGGTCCTCGTAAGAAGATACACATTTAACTTTATTTCAGTGTTTCGTCTAACAGACTGATAGTAGGGGTTTGTTTTCTTTTGAAAGAAGTCAGAATGACTGTGAAGGATGGGACTGAAGTGAAAACCAGCAGACACACTGGCTCTGCCAAAGCTATAACTAGTAGATGTGTGTGTGTGTGTGTGTGTGTGTGTGTGTGTGTGTGTGTGTGTGTGTGTGTGTGTGTGTGTGAGAGAACAAGCATATGTACTCATAGGCAAGGAGAATGGCAGGAAGTGCATTATGGGATGGAATGAGGAGTGTGGGATGGAGAGAATGTGTGGTATTCACATCCAGACCCAGCGGGGGGTCGTCCCCAGTTCTCTGGGAGGGGGGCAGATGACACACACTCCTCCTTGTGTTGCTTGGCCGCTAACACATTCACGTTTAAATCACTTCTAAGAACATTTCACCAACTAACACTGATTTCCTGGAGCCTTACCTGAACTGTAACTACAGTCTCTACCCACCTAACCTTAACCCTAACCTTAACTCTAACCGTAACCTATTGACAAACCAGGTCGGCAGTGAAAGGCATCTGAGTCCATGCAGGATGAGTAATACAAGAACAACCCAGCATGAATCCAGCACTCCTCATTCCTTTCAGTCCTGTAATGTACTCTTCTTGTGCGCGCGCACACACACACACACACACACACACACACACACACACACACACACACACACACACACACACACACACACACAATAACCCCTTTTTCCCATTTTTCAGACCCTCTCTTGAACACACTTAACAACACAATACTCCTTTTCTCCTTCTGTAACAAGCACACACACACCAGCACAGTTTCCTTCCCCGTGGTGTATTTCAGCTTTAATCCGCACTGCTTTGTATGGAGTCAGGGTGATATAGTTTGATTCTCCTTTTCCCTCCAGTACTGAGAATTTACCACTTTGATGTCATTACATTCAGCCAAAATAGAAAAAATAGAAAATGAAAAACTTTCCTTCTCTTGCATTTACTTTAAGTGAACTCTAGTGTACAGCTGTAGACTCAGAGCACTGATTTGGGGTCAGTAAGATAACTTCTAGGGTTTTTTAAAAAGAAATTTGAAACATAAACTGTCTTCAAGGATTAATTTCACCAGCCAATAAAAAACTATTTTTAAACCCATGATGATTTGAATCAATCATTATTAGAATTTCCAATTTGATTACTTGAAAGTACTTGTAAATGTGGATTTTGGTAAAATTCTAGGATACTTAAACTAAACTGTCGGCTGGCTTGTTACTGTGCACAGAATACTTTTAGACCAAGGTGTTCATGGTCCATTTCCAAATCTCAACTATATAAAAGTTACTCAGCTCATCTCTAACAGAGGGCCTAAAACCTCTGTGGAAAAGATAATAATAATAATGTGATAATGGTTATTTATAAAGCCAGTTTTGACTATAACCACGGACCTTGGTAGGAACAGTACTGTAAACTGATAAATGTAGCTTAAAGCTCAATTAGATTAGAGTTAAACACCAGTCTCCAGCTGCATCTTACTCTAACTTGGAAAGACGAGGCCACGACCTCTGCAGCGACCAGGCCTAAGTAAACCGAGTGTGGACCCATTTTCCAGCTGCTTCAAATTGGTGTTTTAAACATTTTCCCCGTATAATAGCTAGTTTGTCCCAGTCGCAAGCCTTTTCCAAGTCTACAAAGCACCGTCGAAATGGTTGGGCAAACTTTCATGAGACTTCTGTGGTTCTTTGAACAAATGAATAACTTGTTTGGCCCTTTCATGGCCCAGATTATAAAATGTCCTTATGTTTGTTTGAGCTAGCAACAGAAGTTTCTGACAGCCCTGTCGACTTTTGCCAGAGTTGTAAGAATTCCCCCGAGTTCTCCAAAACATTTTCCTTCACATGATGACTACGGTTAGAGTTTCTAAAAATAGCTGCGGTTACATGCCAACAAGTCTTCTCCTGTTTCATGACTTGGCAAACTGACCTGCTTTTACAAGCCTGTATATTCACGTTTATCACATCATCACACTCTTTGTGATTATCTACAGGTATATACTGATTGCCTATCAGCCACTATGCTCTGTGACTATTTAGGCATATGACTATTGGTGCTTACACACCACAGTAAACTGATTATCTGTGTCATACCAAGGTTTTTGTCACTGGCATATTGTTTCTGAAAGCAGGATATGTTTATATTTGTGACGGGTAACCGGAATAACTATGAATTACAGTGAAAGCGATGTAAAAATGTACGCATTGTGTAATTCTGGTTAACACCTCAGACCTGAAAAATCAGACTTTACAGGAACTACAAATTGCTTTTTGAACGAAACGAAAGCCTCCAAGTCCTGTCTGCAGTGTTTGGCTTCATATTGTGAGGCGCACCTCCAGCCTCACTATGATATACCTCCCTTGAGGAAACACAGGCTTGTGGAAGCAAGTGCAAGTCTTCAGGAAAACATCTGCTCTCGCCATCAAGAGGTGATGAAGTTGTTCTGTCGCACTGATCAGCACTGCATCTGTTATCTCTGTTCCAAAGACGATCATAAAGGTCATATCAAAGTCTCAGCCGCAGCAGAAAGGGCTGAACGGCAGAGGGATCTGCTGGACGCCACTACCTGGAGGTGGAGAGGAGCGGGAAAGGCGTTTTAGTAGCAGTCTCATACAAGAGTATCGGCAGAACGGGGAGCTTCGCTGAATGCGTGTTTGGGAACAATGACAAGTCTTGGGCTTTAGACTGTTTCAAAAATAGCTACGAATTCAAGTATAACAACATTAGAACCCCGATCCCAGGTACCTGGTCCTCCAGGGTGGGAGTGTACCTGGATCACAGTGCAGGTGTTTTGTCCTTCTACAGTGTCACCGATACCGTAAAACTCCTCCACAAAGTCATGACGAAGTTCACTCAGCCGCTCCGTATCGGACTTTGGCTTTCAGAAGGAGCCGCCGCTGAGCTGTGCAAGCTCAAGTAGGCGGGTCAGGCGCGATCAGGTTTGATGTTTAGCACTTTGGTGTGGGAGCTAGAAAACACCTATCAACTGCAGAGCTCTGATTTCAGAAAACCTGTAACTACTGACAGAGTTGTAACCACTTCTACTTTGTAAACATTGTACGATGCCTCATGAATGTCCTCCTATGTTTACATTTATCTATTCGCATTTGCTGTAATACTTTTAAATACATTTTCTGAGAGGAAATAAAGTAATTTTGTACAAATTTATACATTTGGTGTAATATGAATATTTTCTTTATGTAGTTATTCTGCTGACTTCAATGAATGTATGCACATTCAATATTGTGCATATAGCAAAGGCACAGTTGTGATCTGTCTGTGGTCTAGGGGTGGGGGAAAAAATCGATACTGTGTAGTATCGTGATATTTTGTTTGCTAATAATGTATCGATACAGGCACAGCAGAAATCGATATTTTGCTACAAAAAACGTTTTTGTGGACTGGAACATGCTCTGACTTCAGAGCATGTTGATCCTTTTTCTGAGCAAGAATCCTGACATTCCTTCACTGTCCAAACTTTTTTTTGGCAGCAATAAACATGACAGTTTACTTATTTTTATTTAAGACGTGTTTTATTTTAATTAAGTTTAAAACTTTTTATTTAATGTAAAATTATATTTAGTTTTAATTTACTTTCAAATTCTTCAGTTGCTGAATGGGCTGCATGGTTTTCACAAATTTCATAGTTCAGAATAGCTATAATTGTACCAGATGGTTGCATTCAGTTAAGTTGGACTAGACTGTAATACAAACCATTCAGTTTGTCAACAATAAAACTGAGTGAAATGAGAGAAAGACTGAGTGCGAGGCTTTGATATTAGATAAAATGAATATTGATAAAGTTTACCTTTATGTACAGAATCTGAATATCGCAAAATATTTTAAAAATCGCAATAATATCGTATCGTGCGTTAAGTATTGTGATAATATCGTATCGTGGGATGTATGGTGATTCCCACCTCTACTGTGGTCTATAAAAGTTACTTTCTCACAGCACATTACGGTTGTCAGTCCTTCTGTGTCGTGCTTCAAGCATGCAAAACATTTGTTGCATTAGATGCCTGTAAGGAGAGGGCATTTTCTGTAAGAGCACATTATGTAATTTCCTGAAAGTGAAAAAACCACATATAGTACACTTGGTTTCTTTTTTAATTATATTGCTTCCTGAGCTTCTTCTTTTTTTTTTTAATTACGATTGCTATAATCAGCATTAACCATGTTGGTGTTGGCACAGGATGATGTGCAGTGTTGATGTTCCTTTATTTGGCTTTTCCCCCCTCATATCTTTCTCAACCAGCCAAAGGACAAAGAAGCTTAACTGTGTTAGTGTTTATTTCCAGCTTTCTCCCACAATCCAAAGACAGGCATTTTTTAAAGCACGATGCTGATTATGAAGGAATTTTAGCTGAATTTAGTATATTTACCAAATTGGTTCAACAGATTCATGTACGGTTTTTATAGTGTGAAAAGCAAAAAGAAAAAATGAAGTGTTTTTGTTAGAATTAGTGGTTGATGTGAGTTGGAGGGAAAATCTGTGATTATTTTATGTGTTTTGTGAAAGTTTATTGTGTAAAACTTGCTGCTTGTAGATTTCAGGTCATACAGGGATTAATAAATACTGTGTAGACTTGCTAATAGATCTCAGAACGTACATCAAAACATGCTGACACGATGCAGTCTGTTTCTACTTGATGTGAAGCTTCTTATTTTTTTCTGTTTTTCCAGCCAGAGTGCCGCTGATCAAAGCAAATCTCTTATTTGTGTAAATAAAAATAAAATAAATGGTCTCACTGGTTCAACATCGATGAGCTTTACTATGGGCACCTAAAGAGACACGCATCATGTAACACCACACCCTGCACATAAACAACTGTTTATAAAAGAAAGGATAACAACATACAGTGTATAAATATACATGTGGACTGGTTCTTGTATAGTGCTTTTCTACTCAAACTGAGCACTTCATACTACTTTCCACATTTATATAAACACTTTGTTTTGTGCTTTGCGTGTGTAAGTTCTTTCTATCTAACATTCAAACTCCGATCGAGGCATCAGAAAGCAAACTTGGGGTTATAAGTATCTTTGCAGACAGACTTGAGCAGATGGGGATCGAAGCACCAACCTTCAGATCAGCAGGTGACCTGCTCTGAATCCTGAGCTTCAGTTCGTTTTTGGTTTGCATTTTTGAGCTTTTCCGTTATTGTATATGTAACAGGTTTGGCGTTATAAAACAGCCTGTTGAACAGTTGTATAGCCTGTTTTTAGCAGCCAAATAGACAGCTGTGCAGTCTGTGTGCAGAACGAGTATAAGGAAAGGAAGCAGGACAAAGAGCTAGTTGACTGAATCGGGAGAAAGGGAAATCCATCCTTCTCGGTTCCCCAGAGGAAACAAGAAGGCGAGGTGTTTTCCAGATCTGTCGTTTATCCCTGTGCTTCCTGGTAGTCGTTAATGATTGGCTAATCAACTTTTAGCTTTTCGCCTGAGCAACAGCGGCACTCTGAGCCACGCTGAGAGCTCTAATGAAGACAGACGAGGGTAGAAGTATGAAGCTGAGATAGATGGTCATAGATCACCGGCTGTGGATCGGTTGTAGCTGTCAGTAACAGGGTGGTTATTATCATCAGACTTATTGATTGCTGTGTAGGGAGGTTGTTTTCTCTGAGTGAGTGTGTTTGTGCATGCTTAAAGATATGTGTGTGTGCACAAGTGTGAACCAAGACTGATCTGTTGTGTATGTTTTAGATTTAGAAGTTTTAAAATGCTTCTAGTTTTTTCTGATTTCTGATACAGATTTTCTTTAGGAGACTAATAACTGTGTTGTGATAAAATAACTAAAGCCAGTCTTGCTTAAAGTAAGTGTGATGATTTACATCTGAGGACTCTTACTTTTTGAATCACAAATTGTTGTGTCGACTGAGACGACATATTTTGCTTACTGTGCAAAAGTCTTGAGCCACCTGCCATTTCTCGAAAAGAAATGGGAGTAGCGATTTATTGAACTGTGCAAACATTCATGGGAATACAGTATATAAGACAAAATCAGTGTTTTATACAAGGTCAAAGTCAATATTTTTTGACCACTTTTATTCTTCAACACAGCCTGAAATCTTGTAGACAAACCTTCTTTTCCTTTCTTGAAGTAGTCTCCATGAATCGGCCGCTTTCTCTGCTCTGGGGAGGCCAGTCTGTGGCTGATGGTGTTTCATGTGTTCTCGGGTTATGACTATTTTTAAAACAATATTCCAACCACTCATGAATATTTGTTTGTGACCAACAGTGGAGAGAATCACCTTGATAGACTTTTTCACAGCTGACATTTGGGCTGGTGGTAGCAGGTGTAATCAAGTTTATTACCAGGCTTCCATTTGTTAATAGCTGCTTCTCATTAATCCTTGTCAGTCAGCGAGCATGCAAAACACCAGGTGCCTTGAGATCTCTCGCCAAAATGTAATGTGACGATTGTTTATGTCATTAGATACAATTTTAATCAGCATCCCTGTGCCTTAGGAATGGATCCGTCCATGGGCCAGGAGAGGAGAACACCCGTCACCCCGTCGTCGTCCTCCCGCTACCACCGCCGACGGTCTTCTGGCTCCAGAGACGAACGTTACCGATCAGGTGAGAGGCAGGTTTTGACCTCTGACCTTGTTGGCATTTAGTTGTGTCCCTGTTATCTTTCAAATATGCCTCATTGTTTCCCCTCACACAGACCAGGTTAATTGAAAAATAGTTATGATGTCATCAATCACAGAGAAATATTTGTTCACGACTGTTAGAGAAGTGAAAGGTAGATTTAAACTGAAGGACTTCCCAGCTTCTTCCAGTAAAGTCGACTGATTATAATTTGGAGTTAAGATAAGATAAGATAACCTTTATTAGTCCCACACGTGGGAAATTTGTTTTGTCACAGCAGGAAGTGGACAGTGCAAAAGTTATGAGGCAAAAATTAGAATACAATAAGAATAAATACAGTACACAGCTGTACAGAATAGAATAAAATAAAATACTATATACAGTAGAATAAAATAAAATAAATATACAATAAGATAAAAATAGAATACAAATACAAATACTATATACAACTGAGTAAAAATACAACGATGACAGAAAGGATTATTGCACTTAGTATTATTGCATATGTATGGATGTGTGTGCTTGATCAGTTAAAGTCTTTATTATGGAGTCTGACAGCAGTGGGGAGGAAAGACCTGCGAAATCTCTCCGTCCCACACCGTGGGTGCCGCAGTCTCCCACTGAAGGAGCTGCTCAGTGCTGTCACAGTCTGCTGCATGGGGTGGGAGATGTTGTCCATCAGGGATGACCGCTTAGCCGCCGTTCTCCTGTCACTCACCACCTCCACTGGGTCCAGAGGGCATCCTAGAACAGAGCTGGCCCTTCGGATCACCCTGTTCAGTCTCTTCCTGTCCCCAGCAGAGATGCTGCCGCCCCAGCAGACCACGCCATAAAAGATAGCAGAAGCCACAACAGAGTCATAGAATTTCTTCAGGAGTGGGCCCTCCACTCCAAACGACCTGAGTCTCCGCAGCAGGTACAACCTGCTCTGCCCTTTCCTGTAGAGGGCGTCTGAGTTATGAGTCCAGTCCAGTCTATTGTTCAGATGAACACCAAGGTACCTGTAGCTGTCCACAGCCTCAATGTCCATACCCTGGATGTTCAGTGGTTGCAGTGGAGAATGCTTGTGCCTGCGGAAGTCTACCACCAGTTCCTTGGTTTTACTGGCGTTGATCTGGAGGTAGTTCAGCTGGCACCAGTCCACAAAGTCTTGGGTCAGTCCTCTGTACTCCTTGTCGTCCCCATCAGTGATGAGGCCGACTATTGCAGAGTCATCAGAGAACTTCTGCAGGAAGCACTGGGTGGAATTGTGGGAGAAGTCTGCAGTGTAGATGGTGAAGAGGAACGGAGCCAGAACCGTTCCCTGTGGGGCCCCCGTACTGCAGACGACCCTGTCCGACACACAGCCCTGAGTCCTCACATACTGTGGTCGGTCGGTGAGGTAGTCCAGGATCCAGGTAGTGAGGTGATGGTCCACTCCAGAGTTCTCCAGCTTGTCCTTTAGAACCGAGGGAAGAATGGTGTTGAAGGCACTGGAGAAATCAAAGAACATGATTCTCACAGTGCTTCCAGCGGTCTCCAGGTGAGCGAGGGAACGATGTAGGAGGTGAATGACGGCATCATCCGCTCCAATGCCAGGCTGGTAGGCAAACTGAAGTGGGTCCAGTGATGAGCTTATTAGGCGCCGAAGCTGAGCCAGGACCAACCGCTCCAGGGTCTTCATCAGGTGGGATGTCAGAGCCACCGGCCTGTAGCTGTTGAGGTCCTTGGGGCGTGAAGTCTTTGGCACTGGTACAACACAGGAGGTTTTCCAGAGCTGTGGGACTCTTCCCAACCTCAGGCTCAGGTTGAAGAGGTGCTCCATCAGTTCTTGACTGAATAAATTTAAATATCATTGATGAAATCAGGTTTAATAATTGCTATAACTTAATACTTCATATTACTTCTTTTATGCAAATACATGTACTTGTATTTCAGATCAGGCAAAACTGATTAGTGTTTGGTGGTTTTTGGATAGATTTTGGCCTCTGAAGGTCTTGAAGTATTTTGCTACCAGCTCTGATGACTTTCTCAGACATCAGGAAAACCACATCTTCGTTGATATCTTGAGTCTTCTTGCTACATGCAGAACGAGCTACAACAAATCCAGTGTTTGCTTTACATCTATGCAATGAGCTCCTGACAAATCTTCCACAGCTCTTGTAAGATGCGGTTCAGTTTCGTTCCATCTGGTGTTGACTAAAGATTAATACAGGATTAACTCAGGATTTCAATCTTTTCAGTGGCGTCTTATTCAAAAGTAATTTGTAGGAATTTGTTCTACTGACATCAAGCGATGGTAATACAGATAGACAGGAAACCAATAAGAAAAGAAACAATGTGGTGTTGTAAAGCTTGAATTCCTTGACAGGTGGTGGAACTGGGCTTACTTTATTATTATGTCCCTACAAGCTGTTGGAGAATTGAAGCTATTAAAGTTTGATCTGATGCATAATAAATCCTGACAAAACCCGTTTAACCCAGTGAACTGAAAAAGAAGAGCCATGTGAGCACCTTTAAATGCCACATGCTCGCTTTCACACACTGCACAGTCACACTCAGTCAACCGGGAGACAATAAATGTGCACTTGAGATTTAAATTACCTCTGTTCCCCTTATATAAGCACATCCACAAGCCAAACAACCGGACGTCTATGAGCCCCGTTCGTTCTGACTAATGTCTTAATATGTCACTATCGGGCCAAACGCCCGTTTGCTCTGTGTCGGCGTTTGTGGCGTTTGCCTTTTTTTGGCAGTGGGCACCATTCAAACAAACCCAGCTGTGGCTCTGTATGCAGCACTCTATCTCACTCTTAAAAACACCAATTTACGAAACATCTTCGCCGACACGCCCTGCACCTAATCCAGTCAGAAACCACAGGGCCTCATGGGAGCTGCTGTCAGGCTGGGAATGTTTGTGCACGTAAACTGAATGAGAATAAATGGGAACATGGTGCTCGTTGTAAAGAGAACCGTGCAGCACAAACACAGAGAAACACAGAGGATAGTCCTGCTCTTGTTTGCTGCTCTGTCTCTGTGTGCTGCTGCTGCAGGGTGGACTCCATCTAATTTGTATGTTTGCACTGGACATCAGAGCTCTTAGTGCATGCATGATAACATATGATGCATAATTAAACCTTTTTTAAATGTGATATTATGTAACTAAATATTATAGAATGCTTTTTTTTAAGGAACTTAAATGCTAAGAAGGGGTAAATTTAGCCTGTTGCTACAGTTATACATAATAATACATATATAATATATGTATTAATTCATCCTCTCCCAGTTACATCAGTCGGCTGCTCTCCAGCCCTGATGTTTGACGGTACGTTGGTCTAGGAGTAGTTTGGGGAAAAAAATATATAGTGTATAGCTTTTAAATTCACAATTCTCACTTTGTATTATACAGAAGCATTAAATGCTGGGGGAAACCAGTAACCTCTTATTTTGGATAACCAAATCTTAAGCACCCTTTGAGTATCTGCAGAGTAATTTTCATTTGTGCCGACAAAAAGGAATTCAACAGCTAACACTGAGTTAGCTCACTGAAGTGTAGTTTTAAAAAACATCTCTGATTATGTGATTATTCATTATATCACTGTGAATGAGAAGGATCTAACAGAGACTTTTTATATGTCCTGCATATGTTTCCAGATGTGCACACGGAGGCGGTGCAGGCAGCCCTGGCAAAGCACAAAGAAAGAAAGATGGCGGTGCCGATGCCTTCGAAGAGGCGGTCGCTTGTGGTCCAGAGCTCCATGGACGCCTACACACCACCAGGTAAAGGACACACTAAACTTTCACATTTGAAGCCAATGAACGAAAATGATCATTTTAATAATTAGTTTTCATTGCCTGATTCTGACTGTGTGCATATTGTGAATGAATTCTGACAATACCAGGAGTTCAGCTGGTTTTTCAATAATACCAACTAATGAAAAGAACCAAACGAAGCTCAAACAGCAGGAGCTGTGTCCTTGTGAGGCTCAAACTCTCAGGAGAAAACAGAAAGAAATCTTTGTTTACTATTGATATAAAAAAAAAGTTTATTTTTACTCTACCAATACTGAGGCAGAAACGGTACACTTTGTTTGGTTGTAAGTACTAATGGAAAAGTTAATATACTAGATAAAGGATGGAAGATGGAGCTGCCAGGCAGGAGGAAAAGAGGAAGGCTTCAGAGGAGGTACATGGATGTAGAGAAGGACATGCAGAGGAGGGTGTTAGGGATATGGCAGATGAGTCGATGTGGTTACTCCTGAAGGGAGCAGCTGAAAGAAGAAGAAACTTCATCTAAAAGATCAGGAAGTTTTGATGTGTTGTGTTTAAACACGGGGCAAGGTTAGTTTCTGACATGTTGGTGGCACCGCAGGAAATATAGTTGGTAAGATTTATCCTCCATCACTACAGAATATCAGCAAAAAATTGATCAAAATCAAAGTCAGCAATGTTTTTCACAAAGAGACAGAATGTAAATATCTATAGATGCTATCTCATATATTCAGTGGCTTCATGTTTATTCTGGCTCTGTCTCTCTGCAGAAGAGGCTGTTTTGTGCCGTTTCTATCTTCTGTAAGTTACGCTGGTTTTCTCAGAAGGTGTCTCCTTTAGGCCTGAAATGAAAAGCCCGTGAAATGTCACGTTATAGCCCGCCATCTGTCACATCTGCCAACTTTGGGATTCAAGCTGTCAGTCGAGTTACTCTGTCATTGACTGACTCTGGCAGCAGCTGGCAAACCGCCATGCTCATTTGCAAATGTGATTTCCGTTTATGTTGATGCACGATGATTTTTAAATTTCAATCATTTACCAAAAATAAAGAAAAGATCAGTTTGCATTAATATTAAACAGAAGAAATCCCCCAAGAGCAGAGGAGTAGCTGCAGTATCGATCTCCGTGTGGTAGTGACATTGGTAATGAATGAATAGGACGAGCCGTCATTGACTGACGTGTCAGCATCTTCTATAAAACCTGGAGACGGATGGGTACTCTGTAAGCTAACAGCAGTGCAGGAAACGTGAACCACTTTATTTTGCTCATTAGAAAGTAGATTTCTCTAAGTTCTGCGATCTGCAATCTTCTGACATCTAGTGGTGCGATTTTATAAACTGTACCCTTTTAAAGAAAACAAAAACTTAAAAATCTGCAAGAAAAATGATGTCATTGCTGTTTACCTTGTCTGTGGGTTTTCTGTATCTTAAACAACAGATGAATATTTGGTTTTAAAAAAAAAGTCATAAAATTAATTGGGACATCTGGCATTATTCTATATTTGCTCAGTGCTTTCTGGCTCTCTCTAGCTCAGGCACTCCTATGATTATCTTTGGCAATCCCACTGCTTCCTGCTGAATACACAAATCTTTCAACAAATTGTTTTGTTTTTTTTCCCTGGCAAAAAAGAAAAAAGAGAAAAATGCTCGGTGATTTCCCCAAACAGCTGAGGACTATTTGTAGTGATGGATTAACACACATTTACTGCTTGAGTGATTATTTGGGGCAGCAGGACGATATATGTAGGACCGAGTCGAAGTAAATTATGACTTCTGAAAAGAACACATCAGTCAGTGCAACAGTGTAACTCACTGTGTTTTTAGCAGTTCCTGGACAAACAATGGACCTCTGTGCTTTAGGGGATGATGGCTTTGGATGCAAAATACCTGTTTGTATTGAATCTTATGGAAAGAGTCCAGTATTGACTTAATGCTAGTTAGCTAGCATTGATGCATGCCAGACTGATGATGATAACTGCTGACCACAGTTTCACTGAAACAGAATCTTAACCCAGCTCAAGTTTTATAATTCAAAATTCAAAATGGCAATGAAACCTTTGTTGAGCAGACTTTTTGCAAGACTCACATGCCACATGCTTCAAATGTGCATACGCTTTTTCTGCAAGAATGTTCATAATACTACACACAAACACACGTCTACGTGATTTCCGGGTATTTTTACTGTTGTGCACAAATGAAGATAAACAAGCTGCACACATGACACACAAACTGCACATAATTCATCGTGCAGATTTAGAAAGACCTTGTGGGAGCATTAAAGGCAGTCGCACACATACAGGCACTTGTGCGCACGCAGCCACACACACATTTCTGTCAGCCAGTGAGGTTCATGCGAGGACAGCCGAGTCGTGTGTTGCTGAGCAGCGTGTCGTATCGTGCGGAGATGACAAGTGAGAGAGGCCTCTGATGTGCTCTCATCGGGTTTTGACTGATTTTCACAGCTGCATTTTCTTAATTTTTCCAACGCATCGTGAAATATATTTCTGTGGAACCGCTTTGTGTCACTTTCTCGTTTCTCTTTCTGCATTTTTCTGAGTATTTGCTTCTTAAGTCAGCTGGCAGCGTTGCGCTTTCAATATATTTTGTCACTGGAAGTCTCCCCATCTCGCTATGAGCAGGATAACGAGATCCACATTCATTAATCAAGTGTGTTAGCACAAAGCATCATGGGAAGACTACATCCAGTCACATGGTGTTTTCTAGTGCTGTCAGCTGTATCAATGACAAATATGCTGACTTTCAAAGTCTCGATTGCACACGTTAAATTGTAAAAGCAAAAAAAAAAAAAACACCATAAAAGCTCTAGTACACTGATTTTCTTTTTTTTTTTCTGCTTTCAAATTCAATTCTTCTTCTTTTTAAGAAATACACAGTTTGGTCATCAAACTCTACATATTTATATTATTTGACTCAAGCTTTGCAGCTCCTCCTGCAGTGCACTGTTTGACACAAGCTGATTAAGCCCTCTTCACCTTTAAATCAGTTTTATCCTGTCTTCACTAACAAAAGGTTTGCATGGTGGGTGTTGGAGGCTTCTGTGTTCACAGTGCCTGAGACCAAATTGAGGATCTCCCCTCTGTATATCATACAAAGGATTTGTGTAGACATGCTTTCATGTTAAGCTTCTTATTGATCTTTTAAGATTTGATTTACTAACACAGGAGCAGTGACGGAACTCTGATGTCTTACACTGAAACATTTATTGTACTAAGATCAGTGTCAGGGAAAATTACTATATAATCTGCACGAGTTCGAATGGTAATGTAAATCTTATCCAGATAAGATTTAACTTTAGTTTAAGGAAACAGCTGAAATCTTGTGTTTACTTTTCACCTAAGATTACACGAAGGTTGCTCCTCACGAGCTTTAGAGAGTCTGATTCATTATAGTTTTGCTAACGTCGCCACGCTACCAAATTCTTACACATGCATCATAGCATGTAACGTGAAAGATGTCACTCTTAGTGACTAACTTTATAAAATACTTAGCAAATGTGCAGGTCCCCCGTAGCTGATATTTAGCATCTTTCATTCATCTCATTGTTTTGGTTCACCACCCGCTTCTCACCCAACAGCAGACGGGAAGCTCTTCACCGGTCGCCCAGAGCTAAAAGCAGAATGAATACTGGAAACAAACATTAGTCCTCGTTGTTGTTTGTTGCTCTAAATTTACCAGGTGTTTTGGTTTCACTTTGACCAACTTCAGCAGCTGATTCCATGTGGTTATTAAAACAAGAAAAACAAACCAAAGCATCAACTTCATAAATGTGAAGATGAACGCAGCTAAATGACAAAGTAAAGGCTTTGACTTAAACTTCAGGTTCCCAGATGGTTTCACCTGTTGCACAGGTACAGAGTCCCAGCTGCATATGTGTGTGTACTAAAGTCAGTCACACTGGAGCGCAGCAAACCAGTTTAACCCTTTATCGGGTAAGGAACCATTTATAGTTAAAAAGATCAAACGTCTCATAGTAACACTCTTGGGCTGAAATATTTGAATTTTCAATTTTTTTGGTTTTTTTTATTGTTGGACTTTCCTCGTCAGTCGCACAGTTACCTTCTCTCTGCATCTGCCCTGCGAGAAAACACACACGTGCACACTAATCGAGTACCTTTGAGTGTGTGTGTGTGTGTGTGTGTGTGTGTGTGAGAGAACTAGGTCAGCTTCTGTTGTTATTCATATCACCACTACTAGCCTCATAACGCCGTGGGCATTATGGAAATGCCATGCAAAACTTGCAGAAGCACACACCCGTGTACGCACACACGTTTTAGCTTTCACACGCACAAACAAGTTTGTGTTCCTCCCCTGCAGCGACTTTACCCAGAGGGGGGGAGTAGGGCTTACACATCGACACCTCTGTTTGCACCGGTGTTTGGAAAGATCCTTTTTTTCCCCACGGTTTGGATAAAACTTCAACCCTAATGTCCATCCTCATCTTCTCTCTTCCTCAGACACCTCCTCAGGCTCAGAGGGCGAAGGTCAGGGGGACGGTGATGAAGAAGAGGGAGGAGAAGGTGAAGAAGAAGACGGAGGAGGCGGCGGAGGAACCTCGTCCAGCCAGGAAGGAAGCATTAGCATGGAGCACTGGATCAGCAGGGCAATCCACGGCACCTCCTCCACCACCACCACCACCTCGTCAACAGCCTCCTCGTCCTCGTCCTCCACACGCAGCGGCGGGAGCGGGGCAGCGGCCGGCAGGCTGGCTGACGTGCTGGCCCAGCATGTTCACATTTCCTCCTCCCACCACCACCGCCACCACCATCACCACCACCACCACAGTAAAGGTAGGTGACTTGGCGCAGTGCTGACATAATAGTCTAACTTTTGGTCTCGGCGTGGCACACGGCGTCCTACAGGGAAAATAAAACGATCATTAGCAGTTAGCGCTGTGTCATTAATGTGAAGGCCAACGACTGCAGTGAGTCTGTAAAGCTGTTTAAGTCAGTTTCAACTGAAAGGGAACATTTTTAAACATGAATTCAAGCCTCAGGCTGAAAAAACAGGCTTTCTGTCACGTCTGTCAAAGAGGTTTACATTCAGCTGTCCACTGTGTGGCCCTTTGCAGCTTTATCTAATGACGCCTTACAGTTATTCACGACACCTTTAGTAAACTACAAACTCCTTTAGCAAAGGTGGAAGACCCTCGTCAAGGCAGCTTCAGCTAATCCAGACAGTGTATACAAAAATACAAAGCTTCTGTTAGCAGGTCTCGACACTCCTAACGAAATCGGACTCTTCTGGACAAACCAAAACAACCCAACCGCTCTAAGATTTAGATTTTTCCCGAAGTTTCCAATTTTGTTATGTTCGCCAAGTCGTGGTGTGTGCTTACTGTTACAACGTTTCTAGTTATTCGTCTTTCATATGGGACCAAATAGACAATCAGGACAGGGTTAATATTCACACACATTTAATCCAGATCATTGCTTAATTAAACATTGTTTTAAACATTATATGAAACTTAATCAGGTACAAATGACATCTTTCAACCCAAGAAGTTAATAAAAGTTTATTTTATTATGCAAAGCACAGTATGGACTCTGAGACGGCTGCATATAAAAACTAAAGCTCCCATCAGAGCCTTGTTTCTTATATATTTTCCCCCTTTTTCACCTCATCAAGAACAGAATAATAAAATAATAAGCAGAATAATAAACATAAAGGATTCAATACTTTGTGGGAGACCTCAAATCTCCCTCAGACCCCTTGAAGGTCCTTGAATCCCAGACTAAAAAAAAAACAGCAGCTGAACTTAAAACAGAAACTGTCCTGTAGTTTTTTCTGACTAAAACTGAGTCAGCAGTTAATAAAAGATGTTCTCTACCGAGAGAATCTGGACGTAGCGTTTCATCTTTGAGCTTCACAGTAAGATGTTGATGGCAATGTTCAGCTCAAGGTCCTTTTTTCTTGTGTTCTTTGAGTTTGTAAGTGGAGTTTGTAACTTACTGTGTGTGTTTGTGGCAGTTCTGCTGTCATTCTCCTGACAGCCAGTTTTCTCTTTTTGTTTTGTTTCTGCTGCGCTTTCCCCCCCTACTGCTCCTTTTTCAGTTTTCATACTTTCATTGAAAAATATTTTTGAGTCTCGTGACCTTGACGCCTGCACAAACTCAGCACATTCTGTAATGATTTAACAAAATCTGTCTCATCAGTAACAGTTTTTGTAGTGTCTCCGTTTATTTCCTTTTGACACATTTAAAGACACCGTTATACTGATGATCCTCATGCTTCATGTGCCAACGGCCAGATAACAGCTGGAATCAAACCATGAGACCAGGATGTGTCATGCTTTTGTTCTTATTTCTACTTATCTGATTTTTTTCTGCCATACCAACACGATAAACTGAAGGAAGTAACGTAGTTACTGGTATTCATACTGTTTGAATTGTAATTACCAGTATCTCTCGATCCAGACCATACCAGCTACCACGACATTAGGAAAACTGCTGACTTGACAGATATCCTCCACAAGGAGGGAAAGCCACAGGAGGTTGGTGAAAAGGCCGGCCGCTCACAGCCGCATCGAAGCATATCGACGGAAAGTTGACTGGGAGGGAAAACTGTGGTAGGAAAAGGTGCAGAAGCAACCGGGATGACCGCAGCATTGAGAGGATTGTGATGACAAGTCGATTCAAGAGCTTTGGAGAGTTTCAGCTGAGTGAGCGGAGGCTGGTGTCAGTATCTCAGAGCCACTACACACAAATGTCTTCAGGAAAGGAACTACAACAGTTTCAGTCCTGATATCAAACCACTGCTGACGCAGAGACACCGTCACAGTATCTTATCTGGACTGAGGAGAAAAAAGACTGAACTGTTTCTCAGTGGTTCAAAGTCCTCTTTTCAGATTAAAGTCAGTTTTGTATTTTATTTTGAAATTACGATGTTAAAGTCTGAAGAGTGAAGTTTCCACAGTCTGTGAAGAGTTGGTGCTGTTGGTGCTCCACGGCGTTTTATCAAGTCTGAAGTCAACCAGAAGATTTTAGAGCTCTTTCTGCTTCCAGCTGATGATGAACTTTTTGCATATGGATGGTTTGCTGACCGTGTTATTGCTGGGCTAACTCGCCTGGCCTGAATCCCAGGGAGGATCTATCAAAGCAACCTGGACGTCAGTAACACCTCAGCAGACGCACCCTGACCTGATCAACTCCACACACCACTACACCGATACAGTAATTCTGTTAATGGAGCCTCAACCGAGTACTGAGTGTATAAATGAAATGAAACTGGACACGTCTCTATTGTCAAACCTTCCTTTGAATGATCTTAAGAAATATTCTAATAATTAGAGGCACTGGATTTCTTATTTTAATGACCTATGAGCCAAAATCATCTGAATGAAAACAAAAAAGATGCTTCAGTATATTACATGTAAAGGAAAAAGAAAATGAAGTTTATCATTTTAAATTAAATGATGAAAAAATAACCACCACAGCTTATTTAAAGTATTTCTGAGAACGTTTAGTAATACGTCTCAAAAGGATCAAGGCCCTGCAGAGGCTTGCTAGCCTGTACAAACTATCCTGAGAATGGTAATGTGTTTTAAACCTCAGCAGGAGAAGCAAATATGACCATTCATCAATCAGAAATTCATTGTGACCTGTCAGGATGCTGGGACGATGTTATTTAGTGGGCATTTCTGTTCTTTCCTCTTCCTGTTTGGAGAATTTTCACACAAAGTTTTTAAGCATACCTGCCAAAGGACTGAATGCGATTTTCCCAGCACACCGTTTCCCTGCAAAACTGGGAGGGCAGGACATTCTGCCAGCGCTACAGCAGGGTGGAAGTTGGTTTCCAGCAGCTTCAATTCATGTCGAAAACATGGCGCAAACATGAAAGTGAAAAACTGGCTCGCTGCTGCCACAGAAACCCATTTGTGCATTTCCCTGACAGCCGAGGACTGAATGCTCTGGCGGAGACAGGTTTGTTTTCACGCTGGCACGGCTGGTATCCAGCTCTGAAGATAATGCACCGGCAGACACAGAGTCCCCCCCCGCCAGCTCCACCCAGCCTACATCCAGCTCCTTCGCTGCTCTGATGGGACGACGCCCTTAAAAAAAAAAAGTTTAATAAATCCTCTACTACTGTTCGATGATTTTCATCATAACCGAGCAGGCCTGTTTAGCTCTTCTCCTTCCCGTGTTTTTATTTTCTGCCGTGTCTGTTTCTAATTAGCCGGGCACTCCCCCAGTATATATCTGCTCCCATGCTTTTCTTTCTTGCTTTGCCAGGTCTTCTTTGAACCTCAGTCGCACTTTCAGCCATTTCCCCGTGAGTTTGTTTCTGCATTCCTTTTCTCCCTTCATTCCTTCACTTTGGCCCTAGTTGAATTTGTTTGCGTGTGGGCTGTATTTTGTATTTTTGTTGGTACGGTGGTTAGTACTGTTGCCACATAGCAAGAAGGTCCTGAGTTTGATTCCAGCAGCTGGCCAGGTCCTTTCTGTGTGGAGTTTGCATGTTTTCCTTGTGTCTGTGTGGGCTCTGGACTGGTGCAGTTGGTGGGGTTATGTTGGGCGTACCCGCCTCTCGTCCTGTAGTAGCTGGAATAGACTACAGCCCCCTCTCTCCCCTCTTTGGGTATCAGAGTTTGTCTCAGGGGTCCGGGCATGTATTTTCCTGCCCTTGCTGCAGTTGTGTGCCTTGCTTTTGCAATTACGTGTGTGACCTCTTGCCTCACAATAAAATGTATGCATTTGTGCATTTGTAGCCATCAAAGCAATAATGGCCTGTGTGAGGAATAAAGATGGGTACGTGACCCAGTTGAGAGTCATTGTGTTTCGGTCTTTGTCACCATCCCTGAGGGCTTTATACCCACAGCAAAGACTTTTGTCTGCAAGAACTGATAATTTACTACCTGTCAGGTATCTCTGCTGCTTCATTTCTTGCTTCACTCACACTCTTTCTGTGGACTGAATACAGAAAACGTGGAACTCACAGCTAAGGGATGATGAATGACTACAGGTTTTCTTGTATTTATAAACCCCGGTTACATAAATATTCATGGCTGGAATGAAGCCTTGGCATCGTTGCGCATAATGCAATTAGCAAAGGGCACAAACTGCATCCAAATGTTGCCCACATTTTAGCCAGATTTCCGCCCACAACCATGCTTTGTTATAAACAGCTGGTGGTGCTAATTCTTCTGAGATCATTTAAAAGATTAAAATAAGAGTCAAACCTCAAAATGTGCATAAAACCAATAGATGGAAACGCACTTACAGGTCAGCGATGTCTCGTTTCAGGTGATGAGAACATTCCTCCGTTTGTTTTTTACTTCTAATCGATGACTTTGACTTCCTCCCAGTCTGTACTGTGGCTGGTATACAGAGGCCTGTTGCTGACAGGCAGTTGAGTCCTGGGCAGCGTCTTTGGTTGCATAGCTAACCCTGAGAGTTGCGGATTTCCATTACATCACATCATGTTGTTGTAATTTTTCCAGCTGGTTGGTGTAAAGTTTCATTGAGCCTGTTCTTTTGTGAAGTTACAGAGTTCATGTTTATCACAGAGGAAATCCTGAGCGGTGTGCACACGTGTGGGTTGAAGCTCTGCTTCTCGTTTCCTCGCTCAAGGCCAACACAGCCTAGATCTGTGTGTGTGTGTGTGTGTGTGTGTGTGTGTGTGTGTGTGTGTGTGTGTGTGTGTGTGTGTGTGTGTGTGTGTGTGTGTGTGTGTGTGTGTGTGTGTGTGTGTGTGTGTGTGTGTGTGTGTGTGTGTGTGTGTGTGTGTGTGTATAAAATCTTAGGAGAGTTTATGAACAGAATCATTCCCCCCCTTGTTTTTTATTCAGCTCTTATCAGAACTGCTCGGTTTGCCTGTGACGATAACTTTTTGTTCTCTCATATCTCCCCAATTGGTCATCGCTCCTTTCATCTCTCCACATTTTCCTCCAGCCTGCAGATCTTTTTCACAGGATCATCGCAGACGATCTGGTTGTTATTGTTGACTCTGGGCTGAGTTCAGCTCCTGTACAGAACCTGTGTGTCTGTGCTTGTGTATGTGGTTGCTGTTCCTGTGTGTAATGTTGAATACAGCAGCATTTTGCTGTCCAAACAGCAGGAGAAGAGGGTAGCCTATATGCTTATATAGTAGGGGTGGGGGAAAAAATCGATACTATGTAGTATCGTGATATTTTGTTTGCTAATAATGTATCGATACAGGGACAGCAGAAATCGATATTTTGTTACAAAAAAGGTTTTTGTGCTCAGAGCATGTTGATCCTTTTTCTGAGCAAGAATCCTGACATTCCTTCACTGTCCAAATGTGTTTAACTTGTTTTTTGGCAGCAATAAACATGACAGTTTACTTCTTTTAATTTAAGAAATGTTTTATTTTAATTAAGTTTAAAACTTTTATTTAATGTAAAATTATATTTAGTTTTAATTTACTTTCAAATTCTTCAGTTGCTGAAGGGGCTGCATAGTTTTCATAAATTGCATAGTTCAGAATAGCTATAATTGTACCAGATGGTTGCATTCAGTTAAGTTGGACTAGACTGTAATACAAACCGTTCAGTTTGTCAACAATAAAACTGACTGAAATGAGAGAAAGACTGAGTGCGAGGCTTTGATATTAGATAAAATGAATATTGATAAAGTTTACTTTTATGTACAGAATCTGAATATCGCAAAATATTTTAAAAAATTGCAATAATATCGTATCGTGCGGTAAGTATTGTGATAATATCGTACCGTGGGATGTATGGTGATTCCCACCTCTATTATATAGTTATATATAATACAGTACAGATATACCTGCAATTACTGTTTATTAAAATTAGAGTAGGTACAATAAATTAAGAGTAAAATCGGAAGCAACCATCTGACAATATTGTGTAATGAAGTTTATATTCTATAGAGTATAGTGCTGTAATATTTTTATAGTAAGAAATTGTTTTTGTAGATTATAGGTGCACATTCTTTACTTTATTGTAATTTAACAGGAATCTTGTTCGTGTATTTATGAAAAAAGTGATACTTTAAAGTAGGTAATACTGGTACAGTGTTAGGCAATGATAAGAAAATGAAATATCGCGATAGAATATGGGTAAAGCGCACATGGCCTTTGTTTTCATACGCACATGGTGGACAAAGCATGGCGGCGACGGAGAATGAGAAGGGCGAAAGCGGATCGTTGAATGAAACAGATGAACCAGAATTGGTTTGTAAAAATGTTGCAACTTCAGTGGAACCGGTTTGGTCCGGATTGTCATAATTCACAGTGACACAAAGCACCAAAATAGCTGAAATGAAAACTACAGCCTGATGGAGCATTTCTCACAGAACATCCAGCTGTGTGCAGCTGAGTGCTTTAATGCCTTGCACACTGTTGAGAACCAACAGCAGATATAATTTCTTTAAATTTAAAAGCCATGTACGCACACAGCTTACGTCGGGAGTTTCTTTCCTCACCAGAGTTTTCCTATTTTGGCTTCTTTTTGTAAAGTCCCGTGGAAAACACTCTCCTGCTCCCACAACACTCTTCCCTCACCGTGGGGAATCTTCACATTATCCAGTTACAGTTTAATCTGTGAACTCAGATTTTGCGTTGATGTGCTGTGTTGTGTCAAAAACAAAGACCAGAGGTTTGCGATTGATGCCACTTTTAAAGACTCCCCTCCCTTCTTGTTCCTCACATGCAGGCCTTTTAAGCCACCTCTCCTTGAGAAGGAGGAGGGCAGTGCCAGCTGGTATGATAGAGAATGGAAACTCTGGTCCACGACGCTCCGGTAAGTTTCAATCGGAGCATGGCTGGTGGAGAGCCCAGAATGAGGGTCAGTCTCCCGCCATCCCTTGGCACGAACAGGGATGTCGTATTTCCCCCCTCATAATTTTCAGCTAACCTTCTCTCCACAGTGCCCTCCATCATATGCCTGCTGTTCGAGCTGTGCCCCTCCTCAGTTGTTTCCCCGCTAATTAAATTTGTGCCTAGCCATGTTGTATAAGTGCAGAGGAGAAACCATCAATGCTAACCTTGATAGGAGTAGCATTGAGTTGTTGTGGTAGATGCATGAAAGCAGTTTGTTTGTGTGGATTTGAAAAAAGAGGCTGTGCTTACAGCTTTTGAAAGTGTGAATTGTTGATGAGGAAAATCAACAATGCTTTTAAAGAAGCTGGATAGCAGCTTGTGTGACTCTTTCCTCTTTTCAAGGTTCTTCTGTTTGTCGTTTTTTATTGATTTGCCTAATTATGCAGCATGATTTTAGTTGTTTTCTCAGCCAGAGGCAATCTGCTTTCAAAGCAGCTTTTCATCTAGGCCAGAAAGCAGATGGTAGAGGAATGCAGGCTGCCCGTCCGCTTCCTTGTTTTAGTTTTTGTTTGTAATTTTTTTTCGTGTTGTATTTTTTGCAATCTGCTACCTCAAATCATAGATACTATATCAAAGAAACCAGCACGACATGTAACAGCCAAGAGTTGTGAACTGAAGACGCTTCCTGCTTTGCACCACTCAGTGCCTGGCATGTAAAACGGCAGCAGCACAGGATGATGCGCTCATTTACTGAAGTGACTCCTTGCACCATTCCTGTTGGACTGCCAGAGAAAATACACTTATCCATGGTGGAGCAAACAAGGAGCAGTCACTTGAAGAAAGACTTTAAGAACAGACCTCTAATTAACCATTTGTCATTGTCAAAAACTAAAAATAGACTTTGAATCCACTAACACTGCTCTGGAATAGTTCCCATATTTAATGTGATTAAGGCGTCTAGATGAGGCCGACTGGGATTTAACAGGAGCTTAGCCCCCCTGTCAGTGCTGTATATCTGCAAGGGGAAGGTCGGTGGTCTCTAAGGGAAGAGGAAAACAGTTTGGGAACAACATGATGAATGAGATGAGGAAGTGATTCACATCTTGATCCTACATTTAGTTTTATTCGGTTACTCATTTATGTAGTGCCAATTTAATAAAAAAAAATCTGTTGCTTTGCATTCAATATGGGGGAGAAAACCCTAAAGATCCTGTAGAGGAACTTAGCAACAGCGGGGAGGAAGAACGTCCCTATAACCAGACTGGAGGAGGGGACGCCATTTAGAGGCAGCCAGGAGTCAGAGAAAAGAAAAGACCAAAACAAAGAGAGAACAAACAGGACAAAACACAAACTGTGGGAGAGAGCAGACAAAGTTAATGAGCTACAATAGTGACATGAATCATTATTAAACACCTGCGAGTGATTTTTGACTGACGAATAGCGTTCCTTCCTCTGCAGCTCCAGAAACCTGGAGAATCAGTGCAAAGGTCCATCGAAGCTGTCGTGATGGCACACGTTGGTTTTATTTCTTAATTAGGCTTTTCATTAGTTTTCTATTTTTCTTTTATCTAA
The DNA here is from genome assembly GCF_057381845.1 of Rhamphochromis longiceps. Classification (NCBI taxonomy): domain Eukaryota; kingdom Metazoa; phylum Chordata; class Actinopteri; order Cichliformes; family Cichlidae; genus Rhamphochromis; species Rhamphochromis longiceps. The sequence goes on from NC_140574.1 coordinate 5,653,749, forward strand.
GGAGTGCTCCCTGACTGTGGCCTGGCCCGAGTTTCTGCCTCTTTATTAGCACAAACAATAAAAGCAAATTCAGCAGTGATGAAAACACAAATCGAAGCTACTCCACAGATTATAAATTATGGAACAACTGCTGTAATGTAATATGAGATCGTCTGGTTAACCTATTACTTGAGAGTAATCCAGCAGCAGCATGGCTGAGGGCTGCTCTACTGACTGAGTAAAAAAGTGCATTACAGTAGCTGTTAGAGATAAACGAGCACCTCCAGCTTCTCTTAAACGGTGCATCTAAAAGTATTAATACTTCTTAGGTGGAAAAAAAGATCTAGAGATGTGTTTAACATGGATGCTACTCATGTTGAACTCATGATTCACTTGGTTTAAATGAAAAGATATAGCTGGATATCATCGGCAATTAAATCGCTTTAATAGTAAAATTCCCATCGAAGAAAATATAAAATTAAAAGCATCATGGGGCAATTCAGCAGCTTTCTTCTGGTGCTTGGGAGGAAAAAAGTATCAGTGTGGACATGCACATGTATTTGTGTTTGTAAATTTTGGGAGGAGAGTATTTAAACGAATCATACAAATGTGTTTACTGAGGTTTGCAGCAGCCTGTTGACTGTTACATATGTGCAGAAGAGCTGCAGCTTCACATGGAAGAGCAGGCATTTACACACACGATGCAATAACAGAAACTTCTTTAATATGCCAATGAGTCAGGATCGGATGGTAAATAAAATTTTGTGTTCTTCTGCATACGTAGATCAGCTGTTATACACTGATATAAGGTAAATATACTGGAATACTTTAAAACAGCGGTCCCCAACCTTTTTTTGCGCCATGGACCGGTTTATTTCTGACAATATTTTCATGGATCGGCCTCTAAGGTGTTGCGGCTAAATACAGCAAAACAAAACCAGTACCAGTACCAAAAAAAAGATTTATTCATAACACACAGGAAAAGACCCAGGGAAACCAAGTTAATGCTAAAAATGCTAAAAAAAATAACGATAAAAACCCTGAAAACCATAAATTTCACACCCGAGCCTAAACTCTCGCGGCCCGGTACCAAACAACCAGTCCGTGGCCCGGGGGTTCGGGACTGCTGCTTCAGAAAAAGACAGATTCAAGGTGTGAGATTTATTTTGCATAAAACCTACACTTATACTTTTGTTAGTATGTTTCTCACTCATTCAATGGGTTTGCTCGTTTTTCACCAGCAGCATTGTAAGACAGTGGGGAAATATCAGACATAGTCCCCAAATCATCTAACAAAATAAAATATAAACCAGTTTTAAGATGTGCCTGAAACACCAGCGGTCACTGGTGTTACAAAGAATCAAAGCATCCCATTACCCCCTGCTAACACAATGTTGTTTCAAAAACAAACAAAGGCTGGTATTTTCTTGTCATTCACTGCGTTAAGCCCCAAATCAGCCTGTTTCTGCAGTGAAGTTTGAGTTCTATTGATCCAGCATAAACAGCTTGGTTTTATCTTTTTGTAAGAAATACATTAGAAATACTATGATGGAACTTTTTGTAAAAATCATGCATTTATTTACTCAAAGATGGATTTAATGCCCGATTCACAAGAATGCATGAATAATTAAACGTTTTTGTCCAGTGTAAATAGGCAGCGGACACAAATTATAGCGAGGGTACTTCCTTTTCAAGAGAAAGAAAGAAAATCCCAAACTTTTCCTTGTGAAGCACATTTATCCACAGTAATGCTTCAATAAGATTCACAGAAATTGATGGAGACATTTTCAATTGTGGGGCTTGCAAACTACCAGCCACAGATCCTTGAGCCCGCACATTAAAGTGTCCTGTCCCTGAAACAGCCTCAGCCTCTCTGATGGATATTCCAGCAGTGAATGAGGCATTCATCATCATCATCGTCCTCATCCTCATCCTTAGCCAGTGATGATATTCAGCTCTGTCTCAGGTCTTCATAAAGACGACCTGATGAGGTCACCGGAGGTGCAAATATGTGTGCGTGCATGCACACACACATATTCTCACAGATGCTGCACAACAAGTGCCTACAGAGAATATATGTGTAGCTCAAACCGTCAGCCCAGATGTTGCAGAGACAGTGTGCTACAGTAATTAGCATGCTTGTGCTGGGAGCTGCATTGTTGATATGCAGTCCATGTCTGGATAAAGAATTCAGTTTCTCTCCAGCTGGCTTGGGCTCAGTGCTTTGCTAGAAATCATCCCTGCTTTCTCTCACTGTGCACTTATATTTCTCAGTCTTTCCAAGCCGTTCACTTCATATTGAGCTCAGCGGCTCTCGGCTTTATTTGTTCGAACACATGAAAGAGTCATGACATTAAATGGATAGAACCAAATAAAAAACAAAATGAGTAAGCTCTTGGTGTTTTACATTTAGCACAAGTCGTTAGAGCTTAAAATGATTAACATTGTGTTGTGAATTAAATATTTAATTTGGTCATTGGTAATTCACCTCATTATTCTGGATAAAGGAGACATAAGCACAAATAAACAACTGGGAAAAGATGCATCAGAACTGCCTTTATTTTTGCAGTATCGACATGTAGACGTCAAAATGATAATGGCTAAATCAACCTATTCACATTTCACCAGTTTAAAGAAATATAAACAAAAACAGGCTATAGATGGGGCACTAAATGAATGACTGAATCCATGAAGTGCTTCTCTTCAATTCTTGTGGGTTTATTTATGTAGAACCAGCTGACAATGGTCACTTCAAAGTGTTTTACACCATAACAGAAGATGCTGCAACGCTCTGACATGAGCAAACACTTGGCGACAGTGGGAAGGAAGAACACAAGTCAATGCCATTAGATAATAAAAACACAAGGAGTGAATCCACATACAGAAAGTTCATTTACAGAGAACAGCAAATATAAGGTTATATATAGTTGGTGGTGGATGGAGCCAATAGACCTTTAATCAAAGCCAAATGAATAATGCAAGTCAATGCTGACAGCTCTCATTAGAATAAAACACAATGATGTGAAACCAGAAACCCAACCTCGTCTCATCATCCGAAACAGATGCTAAGTGACGTAATGAGCATCCTTCGAAACATCTCAGTGAGTTTAATCGTGGGCACGGGATGGAGTGAATTACATTAACATGAGCAGCACTTGTGAACAGGACCCCTCAGTCATGACTCGCTCTGCTGCCTTTTCACAGCAGGAACCTTCACGCCGTGAAGTAGTTTGATCTCCTTTGTCTTCTGGTCCTTGACTGAAGCAGCGGTGCATCATGCGGGAAGCTGTGAATGGGAGCAGCGAGGCAAGCGTTCACATATAAATCATCCAAAGTGGTGACCTCTCTTTGAAGGTGTTTTAGAAGTTAAGCAAAGAGGTGCTCCTTCAGTCCTGCTATTCTGGAGTTGAGGTACAATTTGAAATGACGACTTTTAGTTCCCTTGAGCTGTGTTTCAAACTTAAAGGGTTTAAGTGTGTTTTGTTCAACACTAAAATATAACCGAGATGGACTCAATGGTTGGATAGTGTCCCAGTATTCTCAGAAAGTGGTTAATGTCTAAGACGCACCCTACAGATGTTTCAATGCACTTTGCATCCTGATTACCTCTGTGATTGTTTTTCTACATCTGCACTTGACCTCTGACCTTACAGGAGGCCCGATAAGGAGAAGCTGGAGGGATTTCCAAATGCACGAAGCACTAAATGCCAAAAATGACCCACAGTGAACATTAGGGAACCTTGCAACTCTGAAACCCAAGACTACAAGATCAATCTCAGCGTGCTATAAATGTTAATGCAGTGGTAACCCAATGCAAATGACGCACATAACGCAGCAAAAACAGCAATGCGTAGAACCACAAACCTACTTTTGGCTTTGTGGGGATGGCTTTCTATTGGATTAACTTGAAGTGGGCACTCTGACTCAGTGCAAAGATACAGTAAAGGATACGTAAGGATATACCTACACACATCCCAATTTAGATTCACCGCGCATCCTCCTGCTATCATCATTTCATGCTTCGACCACTCAAAGTAAAGAAGCCCTCGGGCAGAACAGTAAACAGCGTTTGATGTTGCTGAACTGCATCCCAGCCTCATAAAAGAGGTAAATTCGAAGAATTTAAGGAATGCTATGTGCTTTGAAACATTAGGCACAGCAGACAGGTTGAAGCAGTATCTAAATGCAGCACAAAATAGGGTGAAAAACAACCAGAAATGAATGGTATGATGTGGGTGTTGATGGAAATGGAGTCTTTTTTGTTTCTTTTTTTTGCTCGAGAGAGAGGCAGATGTTGCAGTAGAGGGAGGTGGTGGTGAAATGAGCGGTTTGTGGAGCGATCAGTGAGGAATGATTGGGAGATTCTGGAGGGATTTGGTGGTTCTGGTGGATTTTTGCTCTATTTTTTTGAAGTGTGTCACATCTTTAAGCCCCCGACATGATTCGTCTTTAAAGATTCTTTGGTAGTCAGTGAATTTCTTCCTAATTTTCTTTCTCTTGTGGCTTCCAATAGTGTTTTTATCCACATATCTTTAAGAATTTTACTAGAAATCATTTTATTGCCTTTATAGCAGGTTAATAAAGTCTACATCTTGAACTTTTCCTATAAGCACACAAACAAACGTTACTATTGCTTTGCTATACTTTCAATGTCCTTCCTAAACTACCTGCTGCATGAGACAATAGGTTATGGAACCGTCTTTAGTAAAACAGACTAAAATATCTAAAGCATTAACTTTGTTAATTATCTGAATTTCATTGACTGTCTGTGTCACTTCCTGTCTGAAAGCCTGTTGAAGCCACAGCTGTTTTCAGGCACTGATGTTTCGCCTCTGCTGGCTCAAGAACTGGTGATTCAACCGACATTTAAACTGACGACTCCGCTGCTTTCAGTCTTTACAACTTAACTGACACCTTATGTCCTTTCTGCATGCACAACACTTATTAATATTCAGCCGATGTTTCAGTTGTCTCCAGTCGTTATCGGTTAATCAACGTTTTATTTCATCAGTTACTTTTTGTTTAACCGTTCGATCGACACCTCAGCTGCTTTAATGCTAACAGTTTCACTGATGTTCATCTTCATCTATGACTTCTTGTGTCAATTTCATTTAAGTAGAAACTTCTTTAGTCTGACATTCAGCAGATATGTTTATAATTTACTGGGTTGTGCTGGGTTTCTGATCCACATTTAGAGTGTAGTAACAGCAGGATGTGTGAGGGTACTAACCCGCCTCCCTATTTTCTCACATCCCAGAGAACCACTCTGCCCCTCCAGATGTCACCGGCTACACCAACAATACCGCCAACACCACCGCGACCGACGCCATCCAGGTGGAGAGAGCCCCAGGCGCTGGCACCGCAGCCCAAAGACAGACGCCCAAGTACGGCAACGCGGAGCTGATGGAAACTGGAGACGGTGAGTCAAGACTGGCAAATATGAACAGTTGCTCGTGTTTTTCAAGGTGAAATTCTCTGATTGTGTCGCATTTTCTTTGGGGGAATGCATCATATTTTCTGTCTTAGTGGATGTGAAGAACATCCTGATCATGATGAGAGAAGAAGAGCTGAAGGCTAGAATGTTTTGTTACTTTGGATTCATGTGAGGCTTTTATTGTGTTTTTTGTTGCTTTTGTGTTTCAATGTTTTCGTTTTAATTTTTCTTGCAAAAGTAAAACCAAAAAAGTTCATTGGTAATAATTTTCTGCAGGTGTTTCTCTTCTTCTTATCACAGGCAGGTGTATAATCTTGTAGTCTAAACAACACAAACTGTATCAGCAAAATCCAACAAAGAGTTTATCTTCATTCATGGTTATATAAACCAGCTCTTTGTAGTCCAGACGTGGCGGGGGATCGGATTTGGTTCGTAATGCCTTTTAGCACTGCAAAAGATGAATCCACAGATTTCTGCAGAGACCTCAAAGATGACAGAGGTTGGCAGTTTGCTGGTTCGTAGTTCAATAATTCCTTCTCTGGAGGGACGCGAGGCTCCAGCAGACTGAGTTATTCATCAGACAATACACTGGATGCTGCCGCGGGCCGAGATGCTGAATGCATGAAGTGGTTTGATAGATCAGATGCCAGAGTTTGCACACGGGGCCCTGTCGGGATGTTTGGTTGGAAGAGATGCAACAAAGTAGACAGGATTTCATCTGAAATAACACTTTTTATTGTGTTGCTTCCAGTCGGGCTGCGCAGACTTTTATTTCCAAAGATGAGCTTTAGTTGAAAGATGTTTCATCATTAATACTTAGTGTTTGGATTTTTGAGGATTTAACATTTGATTTTAGAGGGTTTCCTGTGGTAGTTTTTTAAAAAAGTATTATATTAAATTTTTAAGGCTTTTTTATCCTTGAAGGGTATTTTCCTTTTTGTAACTTGTGTACATTTATCCAGACGTCCATTGTTTTAACCACGTATGCAGTTCAGGTTTGCAGAGGGAGCCCAGCCCAGCTGTCATTGGGCAAAAAACAGGATACACTTGGACAGGTTGGTGAAGTACAGTATAAAACATGAGATTTGCAGTATGCAGTGGATCGAGTGGATCTTGCGATCAGGTATCTAGAAACCCCAAATTTGAAAACAAAATATAATTTATCAGATGAATAAGAGTAGAGTCCTTTTTCTGGGTAAAGCAAATACTGCACCTCCTCTTGTCACGCTTCATTTTCGTCTGCAGCGCCTCGTCGGTCACTGTTGCGACATGCATCCGTCGTTCACCATTTCATTCCCGCCCTGTTTCACCCGCTTTATGTTGAAATGTGGAGCACGTGTGCAGCATGTGTGGGTGGATTAAAATTTGCACCGCCAAACATTAACGTGCACTTTATGCATGTTCTTAATACATTTTAAGGGGCAGAAGAAAATGTTTGGATAAAAGAAATGTACTTCCTGGTGAGCTGCTGAGGTCAGTCGCAGTTTGAGTTTTACATGAATGTACATTAACATCCACCCACGCACGCACAGCTGGTGTGAGTGTTGCAAGCTAACCTCTAACATCGGCAGTTCATACAGTGCAGTGGTCTTTTGCAAGGATAAGTACAATGAATTAAATGTTGCATCTTTTGACTGGATAAATGTGAAACAGCCAGGGATGGAAAAAAAGACGCTTCCTTTGTGTTCAGTTGCTTGAGAAAAGCCTGACGAGAGAAAAGGCAAAAAAAACCAGCATAAGCACCCGAGGACTGCAGGGGGGTGAAAACAAAAGTATTCGAGTTTCACTGAGTAGCGCTCCTTTACCTTCACACACAGACGAAATAATAATCTTAACAACATCACGTCTGTCTTTGGTTCACCCTGCAGCCCAAACCAAGTCTGCCAGTACATCTGTTTACATCCACATTTAGACTTTCATTTTCCTTCTTTGTCTTAAGGCTACAAACTCTGTGGGTTTGAAAATGGCCTTAATGAAAGAGCAATTTGAGCCCACACCTCATCTCATACGCTATTTTTGCATTTTGAGTGTCATTTTGTACGGCAGCTGTCATGATTGCTCACTCGAGGGCTCTTCAGTGTAGTGTTAAAACTTGGGGATTTTTTTCTATCACGGATGAAACGGTGGGCTGCTCAGTGGAATCCGAAAGCAGCGACTACTTCACGTGTGCACCTGTGAAAGCACAATTAGAAAGTCTAAGCTACGACTTGGATTAAAACGTGTGGTCTTTTTGTGTGTTTGTTCACGCTCCACAGGTGTTCCAGTCAGCAGCAGAGTTTCAGCCAAAATACAGCAACTCGTCAACACTCTGAAGAGACCCAAACGGCCGCCATTAAGAGAGTTTTTCGTCGATGACTTTGAAGAGCTTTTGGAGGGTAACAGCTTCTCTTTTCACTCTTAAAAATACTTGAAAATACGTGTTTTTGTATATTTTGATTCATGTTCTTGCAAAAATGTGTGAAGCCAATTAAGGAAAGACTTGGTTGCCCCCTGGTGCCTAGACCACCCCCTCATCCACATTAGAAGATGGGATATGAACATCGAGAGTGGTCAGCTAGCTGTTGTTCTCAAAGAGGATGCTGCACCAAAAACCTCCCTGTGAATGCTTTGATTGCTACCAGATTGCAGTGATTTGCTGTATTTTGCATGGAAGGTGCTGACTTGTCTGCAAACACTCCCTAAGCAGTAGTGAAACCTATGCAACACAAGCTGGAAATGGAGAACCTTCAAAGTAAAAGCTGTCCCCTACCATTGCAACAACTTTCCAAAGGGGAAACGTTAACTTCGTATCATAGTTTCTTCCAGCAGCCAAGAGATTACACATTTTTCCTTGGTGACCAGTGGTTGCCAGGGTGTCACCAACCAGTCTCTAGGTAGCGTGGTTAGGGGCTAAATTAGGTTACTTAGCTTAGCTTTTTATATTGGTGGCTTTTTGGGTGATTCCCTGACGTCTAACAGTTGAGTGAGTGAAACTGTAGTTATTATTTGTATATTACTTGGAGCTAATTAGCATGTTAATTAGCATGTGCCTGTGTGATGCACTCATACAGTTTATGCTAACCTAGCTTGTTAGCATTAGCTGATAACTTGGTACTCCAGCCTATCCTGATATTTTGGCTCCCCCCCAACACAGCTGGAGCCAAAATGCAAATCTCCAGGCTTAAAACAAATACGTAACATTACAATGATTCTGCCAGTCTTTCTTTCAGTGTTGACCTAAAGTTGAGTGGTGGTAAAAACATATATTTTGCTAAAACTTTTGAAAAATAATCTATGCAGACAAATGACTGAACCTCATTCCCTAAAGTCTCCTCTGACAAAGCAGAGTCTAACTGATGAATATTTCCTTCTGTTTTCAGCATCAAACGCTGCAGAGCCAGAAGTTAATTCATAATTTAAGCATGAATAGCAAATGTTGGAAAGACTCGGTTTGGTTCAGTATGTCGTTGAAATTCATTAGCAGGGCGTTTTGCTTGATTAAAAGCTCTTTCCTGTGAACTTTCTGTCTTACAGCAGTGGTGACACGCAGTAAATGTTTCATTATTCCTAACACGCACATTTCTACATGGCTGTATAATACAGTGAACTCATAAGAATAAACAATTCTGTATTATGATATTCTATTGATTTATACGGGTTAATTTAATATCAGCTTTGTCATATTGTTCATAAAAGGTCGGTGGTTGACATTATGTCTTTTCAATCTATTAAAAAAGCATAAAAGCAAAGTTAAAGATATTTGATGTCCTGTAATCTGCAATAAAAGTTGCAGATCGTAAAGAACCAAGAAACATAAATGTATTAATTTCACTGTGACCTGAACAGCTGGACTGATTATTTTAGGAAACTTGACTTAAATGGGAGAAAATAGTTCATTTGTGGTGGTTTGATGGTCGGGTGAATATTTTGGACGTGGTTGACGTGACCACCGTTTGCCTTTAAAACGTTTTACAGTAGTGGGCAGGAACGTTCCTCTTAGGAAAGTTCCTAGATTCAGGCGGACTCATCCGTCTCTTCCTGTAAATCCAGACTGACCTCACGATGTTGACCATCTGTAGCAGGTCTTCCATTTTTTCCTCATGTGGCACTGGGTGTATGTCTGGCCTTGTTACCATGCTGCAGAATGCATTTGTGACCATATTTTCTCCACCTTATTTCCTAAAATAACTGGTCACTGTAATTTAAACAAACATTTAAAAGATATTTTAGTGAGTATTTTTGGTGCTTGTTAAATCAATCTTATACATATTATAAGTAAAAATGACTAAAAATTATTTTCTTCTTCTGTTTTCTCGTGCTCACTTGCAGTCCAACAGCCAGACCCTAACCAGCCCAAGGCTGAAGGGGCACAGATGGTACCCATGCGGGGTGAGCAGCTGGGCGTGGTGACCAACTGGCCCCCTTCTCTGGAGGCAGCCCTTCAGAGGTGGGGCACCATCTCTCCGAAGGCCCCGTGTCTCACTACCATGGATACTAACGGCAAGCCGCTCTACGTCCTCACATATGGTAAGTCTTGGAAATCCTGCATCGCGGCATGTCATCCCAAAGGTCAAATCTTCGGATCTGAGCTGAAGGAAAAAGGGTTGAAATATTTTTGTGTGAAGACAAAAATCCAAAATGAACATCGGACGCCTCACATGACCACAAATAAATCGTCCTAGCGACCAGTCTTCAAAATACTGTCATAACACACGATGAAAGAGAACAAAAAATGTTTGTAATATGTGCATAAAAGAGGGTTTTTCTTTTTCTTTGAACTGCATCTTGTTTTCGGCACATATGGTGGCTTTTCCAAGCTGATTAAGTGTAGCACCAAACAATGTTTAACACCCGCTGTGTGAGCATAATTCCCCTAATGGCAGCCAGACAGGGTGCTAAGCACATTAGCAAGTGTGAAGAAAGATGCCTGAAAAGAAAACTGCTCTGCTATAGAGGGTGGAAAAGTTTTTTTATCCTGAAGGTTCAAACTTTGAGAAAATGTTTTAAGATGAATTGTTTCCTGTGCGACTTTCAGCACAGCTTCTTGAAAAAATATGAAAACCTTCCTTCTGTGCCCTCTAGTATTAGTTTCTGTACACAGACTCGGCTGACTTTGGTGCTCTGTTTCAAACATTAATGGTTATGGACACCGATCTTTGCTTTTGCAGAAGCAAGCACTGCTAGACCACAGTGCATCCTGCAGAAATACAAATCCTATTTAGCCTCGAATTGGTCAGCATAACGTAAACATTAACTAAAGCAAGTCTTTAGCAGCCATAAATGAGAACATGTTGCAAAGTAAACAGTAACATAACCCGATACCAAACATGTAACAGCCTTCTGGCCCCCAGCGCTGCCATCGTCCCAGCTCCCTAAACACATTCGCTGCAGCTGAATCCCATCACGTCGTCCCCCGGCTCAATGCCACAGTTTAAATCTACACCCAAATTGGAACAAGTTCTCTTGTTCTTCGCTTGAAGGCGACCGAGTTATTCATCTCCCAAACAGCAGCAGAGAAAACGACTTCAGGTCCGGAGGGTATGAAGAAATTTAGCTGCCGTGAACAGAGCTGCTTCTCTCAGGGTCCTCATGAATTTAGAGTCAAACCTCCCAGCTGTACAGAGGGGAGAATGAAATTACACTGAGAGGACTCCAGACACATCACACCACGCATACCCAGCATCACACAGGCATGCACCCAAATGAATTGGAAGAAGCTCTCAGATCTTTTACTTAAAGCTGCAGCGTGCCCCCCCAGTGACAACGAAGAGGTTTCATAACAAGTAAAAACCTCCGTCTAAGTCTAAAATAGTCAGTATATTACAATAATGAGTAGACTAAAGCATGCTAGTATAATTTTGTCCATAATCTTTACTGAGCCTTCAGGCTTTACTAAATTTCAGTTGGGTGTTTGTGTTAGAGGTGGATATATCCAAACACCGATAGCATTGATACCAACGCTGGTATTGGATCCATACTAGCGCGATAAGATTGATACATTGTTTCTGTTCAGTATGCAGTCCACTGAATTGTGTTAAATAAATTCTTTTTATGGAAACGGGAAAAAAAAAATTCAGCCATCAACTATGAAAAATATCTGAACTGTCATGTCTTTTGTTTATATCCTGTGGCACAAATTTAAAAAAACAGAATTTGAACCGAAGGGCTTTAGAGAAAAAAAATAAGTCTCCAAAATAGACAAAACGCTAAAAAGTTGTTGTGGAAAATAATCATAATCATAGTAATCTCAGTAAATCACAATGATTAAGTGGTCATTAAAAGCAGGTGCTTCAAAATAATGATTCATCTCATAAAGCAACACACACTGCTCTGCCCTACATAAGCTTGTTTTGCCCCCTCAGCTGTAAAAGGTTGATGGGGTGTTGTTGTCACCCTGCCGGGCAGGTAGACAGGCGGGCAACACGGACACCCTAGTACAGCGGTCCTCAACCTTTTTTGCGCCACGGACCGGTTTATGCCCGACAATATTTTCATGGACCGGCCTTTAAGGTGTCACGGATAAATACAACAAAATAAAACTAGTACCGGTACCGAAAAAAAGAAGGTTTATTCATAACACACGTGAAAAGACCAAGGAAAACCGAGTAAGCGATAAAAACGATAACAAAATAATGCTGAAAACCGATAAAAAGCCTGAAAACTATACATTTCACACCTGAGCCTCAACTCCAAACCAAACGACTCACGGACCGGTACCGGTCCGAGGCCCGGGGGTTGGGGACCGCTGCCCTAGTACACGGGTGTCAAACTCCAGTCCTTGAGAGCCGGTGTCCTGAAACTTTTACATGTGTCCCTGCTGCAACACACCTGAATACAATTAGTAGGTCATTAGTAAGATTCTGTAGACTGACTGCCTGCCAATGTGGCAATTCAGCCATTTGATTTGTGTTACAGCAGCTCATGAGTTAACATGATGCAATAAAAGTACTTTCAGAACTACATTTTTCCAAACACATTTACTTGAGTAGGGTTAGGGGTTACCACTTCAGCATGCAGTCAAGTTCTATAGAGTTTTGCCAAAGACCTACTAATTTTATTCAGGTGTGTTGCAGCAGGGACACATTTAAACGTTTCAGGACACCGGCCCTCGAGGACTGGAGTTTGACACCCCTGCACTAGTATGTGAAATTGAGAGCAAAGCGGCGACCTCAATCTCAAATTCAAGGTCAGAGGTCAAGTTTTCTGAAAATCTTGTGAATGCAACAAATCTGTTAGGAGGCTGAGGGGTACACCTGGCCGTGCCATTATTTTTATATCTATCTTCACTTGGAATCGGATCAATATAATATGCACAACACTAGTGTATGTATTTGTCCACCCAGCCCATCACCTGACACCTATTTCTTTTTTAAATGGCAACACTCCTTAAATGGGTCCTATCAGAACAAGTGGCCAGTCCAGTGTTTCTCAGTAAGAGGCCTCGTTGTGTTCTGATTCAAAATGATGAAGGTATCTAAAGATTCTCAGGAGAAGTTGAAGTACGCCTAAGTGTCATTTCTTATCTCTGCTGATGTTGATGGCGCTCGAGCACCTTTGTCGCACGCATGAGTTCACGCAGGATTAACATGAATAGGCGGCAACTTTACTGCAGGTGCTTCAAATTGGCACTGGATGTGTTTGTGTGTTTATTTGCGTGTGTGACTGAACTAACTGATTCGTGGGGAGCGAGCTCGCTGCCGATGATGAGGCGATATGAGCGCTCACCAGACTGTGAAATGTCTTCAGCCAGCGCTCGGAGACCGCCACCAGAGACAAAAACACGGTGAGATTATGTGTGCGTGTGTGCAGTGCAGTGCTGAATCTAAAGTTCAGCCATTCTCTTTCCATGTCTGCCGCATCTTTCATTCCTGTCGTGTCTTCCCTTTGATGTCGGCCAACAAAGACAAACTTGTTTTGTATCTTCCTTTCGAGTCGTCCTCCGCCTCTGGAGAACAGAGAGAATTCATGATACAGAATTCTCCGGCTGTCCTTAAACTCAACCCTCACCGCTCTGCACTGCAGATAACCCCACGTAAGAGGCAGGAGACAGACATATTTCTATTTCAATAGACGAGAAGTTTCTCGGCACGCTTTGATCCTGTGGTGTTATTCTCCAACAAATCACATTATCGATAAATCTGCACGGATTTGTGTTCAGCGTGCAGAGGAAGCGTAAACTTTTTATTTCTCTGTGTTTGGGATGCTCTCGCTTTGATGTCTTCCTTTGATTACCCTTCTGTCCATCTGCTTTTGTTTGGAGTGTTCTCTGCAAGAAATACAAATCCTGTTTAAGCACCAGAGTTCTGTCTGCAGATGTTAGCTCATCATCTTTTCTTATGTCTCCACTTAATCCTTTACTTAGAGGCAGCGCTACTGGTAACAATCTCATGGAGCAAATATGGAACTTTGAACTCTTTAGCTGAATAATAATGTTTTCTCCATAGACTGTATATAAAAAAGGGACGTAACCATCATGACATCATACATTCGCTTCTGGACCGATTTGAAGTCCCAAAGTTAGCAGTTTGGCCTCCTTCAAGTTTGTTTTTTCAAAGTATAGAAGGGATCATATTATGATAAGATAAGATAACTCTTTATTGTCATTGCACAGTCATACATAGTACAGTAGTACAATGAAATTGGAAAAACTGTCCTACGTCGGCACTACATATAACACAACATGACACGATATGACACATCACAACGCAACAAACAACACAACACAGTATATTAACTTAGTATAAAAAAGAAGAAGAAGTGTATGTGTATTGCACACTGTTATTATTGCACATTAATTATTATTGCACCTTGTTATAAATATAAATATTATTGTTATTGTTTTAAACATTGTTACCTCCCCCCTAAAAAAGTCCAGGGAGGTATCCAGTCAGGTCAGCTATTTACATTGATTAGGGCTATTGCCCTGTCGTAAAAGCTGTCCTTGAGTCTATTTGTTCGTGACCTCAGCAGGTCCCGATGAGGGTATTATGAGCTAACAATAGCAATCTTCATATTTTAATAACATTTAAATTGGTGAGTTATAATTCACCACACAGCCTGCAGCCATGTATATTAATGCTGTAAGGATGGGCATTTTAACAGGAAGTCTGTGGGGATTTATGCTCTTGTACAAAAAGCCTCAAGTGGTCATTAGAGGAACTACATCTTTTTATTTTTTATCTTTTTGCACGCCCACGTTGGCTTCATTTTTAAGCCCTGGAGTTTGCTGCATTATCTTTGTCTTTCTAGAATAAAAAAACAAAACCAAACAAAAGTACTTTAAAGTTTTCTTAATTAAAAAAAAAAATCAACCAATGAGAACTCACAGGAATAGACTTTTTTTTTCTTGTACTATAGCATTGATTAGAAGGACATATTTAAATCTTTAGGATTTATTTCAAGATAAATGATAAATTTCATAACTTCCATGCTGAGTTTCAGCTTTCTTATTTTTGGACTCCAGTCCAAAAATGCACAGCTTCTCTCTACTAGAGCAGAGAGAAGCTGTGCATTCTTCACAGTCCAGAATCATTATATTCATCATTATGTTTTATCTCATACTGGGAATTGGTTCAGATCCTTAGTTTATCCCAAAATCAATAAGAGGCAGGCAGAGGAAATAAAAGTCCACAGGTCCACCAGTAGATAAGTTCGTTTATAATTTTCTCCAACAAGCTTTCCTGACATCACCTGTAAACAACGGGACGTAGGGTGCTTCGCTTTTAAGAAATTATGTTTGTAGCTGATGTTTGTCTGCAGTTAACTTTGCTTTTTGTGGTCCAAACTGTCTGTTTTCCTCCTGGGATCCTAAAGCTTTTCTTCATTTCATTAGTTCAGACAAACACCAGGAAAAAAAACTCATTTAGCATAAAAAAAACAAGAAAGAATTCATGCTGGATCGCCCATGCATAATATCTGCATCTGCCAGTCTGAATTAGGGGGGGAAAAAGAAATAGGAAGGAAATTGATTCCATTGTTGTGAGTTACTGCATTAATGAACAGAGCGGGGTCCGTCTGCCAGGGAAAATGAAACCGATCAGAAAGATCAGATAATATTTAATAACTTTATATTTACAGGGAGATTGAAAGTTCCTTTGACAGACACCTTCTGTAAGAAGAAAGTATTTTTAAACTGCTTTGTAAGCGCTTGGTTTGTGCTACCTAAAGTTTAAAGTAACAGCTGCACTTATCTAGACACTGAATCTCTTTATCTGTTTAGTGTCATCCTAATGCAGCCTATATGACTTCCTTTAATGTCCCGAGGCTTTGACCATAACTGCAAAGTATCAGCCTGCATGGATCCAATTACACCAAAGTCACGAGGAGCATTTGATTTATTGGATGTTATGAAATCTATACGATTACCTTCATAGCAGTCCGCCCACAAGGTGTACCGTCAAACTTCAAAGTATTTTAAAAATCACGTGTCATATCAGTGCTGTAATTTGTTACATATGGGGGCTCATGTTGTCATCCTCTGTTCCCACAGAGATGTTTCTTTCATGCTTTTATTGGGTACAGAAAGGCTTCCTGACAGTCCACCTCTTGATCTCTAGAGGACGTATTTCATCAACAACATCTTGAACTTGTTATCGGTCACTTCAAACCGTTTCTCAAAGACGTGCTTCACCTTTTATCTGTCTGCACGAGCTATTGTGTGACGTCATCGTTTAAATGTTTTTGCAGGTAAACTGTGGTCCAGAAGTGTGAAGGTGGCGTACAATCTGCTGCACAAACTGGGAACCAAACAAGAACCGCTCGTGAGACCTGGAGACCGGGTGAGTGAGGCAAAAGCATTCATGATGGGCTGAGATGGAGAGAGCCGCAGAGAGAACAAAGGGGAAGATTTTCCAAGGGGGGGAAATGAGTGCGAGGCCACAATTGGGGGAAAAAGAGAAAAGGATCTGCAAGTGATCTGGTAACACAGAAACAAGCAGTTATTTCCAATAATGCGTTGGAGGGTCAACAGATGTGACTTTATGAGACACCCAGTCAACCGTCAGACCTCAGTTCTTGACGTGGGAGTTGTTTTAGTTTATTTTAGCTCGCTTTGTTTGGTTTCTGTGTTATTTTTTTAAATTGTTATGAGTTTAGAGTAGGTTATGTAATCCAGTATGTTTGAGACACTCCCATGTAGTGTCAGTAAGCGTGTGCACAAGGGCCTCATGCAGGAACTGCACTGTTTGCAGCTCCCACATTGGCTTCAGTTTTCAGCTCCGGAGGGTGTTTTTGTTTTAGTTTATATTTCTTGTTTATTTGTTTTTTTAAAAACTGAAAGGATTGATCGGAGAGCCTGTCACTGTCCGTGGTACAGAAACATAAAAACTGTGCATCATGAGGCTCGCCGAAGTGTTAAAGTTGATAATATGCTGCTTTACTTCACGCAGAAAGAACATCGGGCTAGTAAATGAAGGTTGTTGTAGCGACAGCAGACACATTTTTTCTAGTTCAGGTTGTCTGTGAGTGAAAACAGCTTGTGGTTAGAAAACAACTCTGTGTTCTTCTTCTAACAAAATATTTTGCAAAGCGTGTTAAGACTGCATTTGTCATTCGGTTAAGTATTGTTGCACTTGGCTACTAATTGACTGCTGTAAACTTTAGAAATTGTTGCTGTATGATTCATTTCAATGCACTCTTTTTAAAATATTGCAACTTTAAGTGAAATTCATATGCAGTAAAGTTAGCACCAAAAGAAGTGTGACCATACGTTTCTATGTCTAACGTTTCACTGCAGGTTTTCTCTTTTTTAATCCTTTCAGACAGATAACGGTGCTGAAGGACGCTGTGTTCCTGGATAGTAATTATAATTGATTTTCATTGCTATCACCGGGCAGTCAGACTGGTTTACCGTTTCATTACATTTTTCCTTTTCAACCTTCTGTTTTGTTCAGACCTCTCAGTAACAAGTGACACATTTTTCCTGCGTATGACACTTTTCATCAACAAGGAAGCTGTCAGAGCGGTTTCCTGAAGCAATTCCTTTTTTCCACCATCAAAGAAATGTGTCAATTTAGTTTTTTTCCACCCAGAACCTTTGGTGCGTGTCCTCCCTTCTCGCCTCTCGCCTCTCTCCTCTCCTCTCCTCTCTCCTCTCCTCTCTCCTCTCTCCTCGCCTCTCTCCTCTCTCCTTTCCTCTCGCCTCTCTCGTCTCTCCTCTCGCCTCTCCTCTCTCCTTTCCTCTCTCCTCTCTCTCCTCTCCTCTCTCCTCGCCTCTCTCCTCTCTCCTTTCCTCTCGCCTCTCTCGTCTCTCCTCTCTCCTGTCTCCTCTCGCCTCTCACCTCTCTCCTCCTCTCCTTTCCTCTCTCCTCTCCTCTCTCCTCTCTCATTCTACAGCTTCACTTTAATACTCTGTAACAAGAAAAATGCTACATCATAATATTTGTAAGAAGTTATTCCAGTGAGCTATTATGAAGCGTCCTGTATAAAGAGCTGGACTCACAAACATCAGCCTCTTCCCGCTTTGTTTCTTTTGGTATTTGTAAATCAAAAAGCAGCGAGAGAGTTTGCTGACGTCACCTCTCAGGATTTATGCAAAATCCGCCACATGGAGGTTACTTAATACTTTAAACATGGACTCTTGCATTGTGCTTCCTTTCTTCTGTTCCATGCTAATCATCACATTATGCTCAGAGCCCCCTATTACCCAACACTCCACATGCCTCCACACATGAAATCATGCTTAAGTGGAAAAAGGTTCAGTAATGCTCCCACATGTTTCTGCTGCCACGTGACACCCATACTTCTTGCCCCTCGTTCTTCTTTATTTTAAGCTTAATTTCCAGCTCAGTGGGAGACTGAGTCAAGACTGGCTCCATGCCAGCGTGTGACGTTTTCAGCCAGAAGGCTGTGTGTTTAATTACATTGCAAATTCTTTCCCCTGTAATTTGTTTAGAAGACATTTTTGCTGGAGCTTTTAGAGAAATTACACTGCATATTTTCAGTATCTCACCTGAGCAGAGTGCTTTGCAGAACGATTAAACAAATAGGTTTCAACAGGAGAATGTTTAGAAAGCCGATGAGATTTAATTACACGCGAGCAACAATAAAGGAGTTGTTACTTTATGAAATTACGTTAGAGGTTTTGTGTTTCTGTGCAGAGAAACAAGTTCAGTAAGGTTTCAGGGAATGATGCTGCTGAAGAATCAGATAAAACTGTGGATGTGGTTTCTCTTTAACAAGTCCTCTTGTGCCAAGTTTTGTTTTTGAATTACATTTTTAATATGACATCATTATTGCAGGGGACTGCTGATCCAAACGGACTCCAACTCTGGCAAAGAGCATCAAATGGCAGTAATTTTCATACAAAATGAGTTTTTTAAAAAGCTGTGGTGTCATGTGACACGGGGGGAGTCATTACAGAGGTGAAAAAACTAAAATGAGAAAGGAGTAAAAAACATTTCCCAGAGGCTCTGAGCACCACACAATCATCAAGTTCGTTAAATTCAATTTCTTTTATTTTTTTATTATTACATTCACTTAGATCTTTACTTTTAAATTACTTTTTAATGAGAGCTTTCTATATTTTAATCCTTACCAGCACCGAGACCTGAATAATGTCATCTCGTTCTGTCATTTGGTCTTATGATGAATGACAATAAAGAACTTTCAACTGAGAAGTGTTAATCCCATAATGCACGGTGCACTCAGGAGTACCTGTCCAGTACGGATGGATGGATTGTCTGAGATTTGCACCGAATTTCTCTTTTTTTCCTATGTTTGTCACATGCATACCCTCCAAATCAAAACATGCATATGATATTTCTTCTGGTGTTTAAGTTTGAGGTTCAAAGCCATCTCCACTGTGATTGTGCTGTAGAAACAGGTAAAGGTATTTACTTATTGAAGTCCAGGCTCTGGCTGCTGGGCTGGGGGCCAGCGTACACTCGTCTTTAACACCGCTCTGGGTTCTTCACTAGCTTTGTGTTAGCATGCTGTCTGTGCAGATACTTATATTTGCAGTACAATGCAGTTATTTCATGCATTTTGAACTTCACCATCACACTTTTGTCCTTCTGTGCAATAATAACAAAAGTATCATATTTCATTCCCGATTGTATACAAGTGCACAGGAAGTGTTTTTTTCTTCTAAGCTTTCATTGTGCAGATAATTGAAGGACCCATGCTTGTATTAACATCATTGTAGCTGTGATGTCCATTACCACTACAGAACACAACGCTGCAACATGTAACTAGTTAATGGCCTAGTGTGTTGCATTAGAGCCGTTCTTTTTGTGTCATCGCTGTTATGCAAGTCTTGTTGAGATCGGGTTGGAATAATTTCGCATTTACTTGGTACCAAAGAAAGCTGGTGCAACAGCACATCTTTACAGTTCTGACATTGTTCTCCCACCGAGATCATTTTTCTATTTTCAGACAGATATTCCTCTTTATTCATTCAGTACCTTCTAGTCTTCTAGCCCAGCTTTCTGACTTTTCATGAAGCAATGAATAGCTCTGCATGTTTTGCATCAAGAATTTCCATGAATGTATGGCAGTTCAGTTCAATTCAGTTTTATTTATATAGCACCGAATCACAATAACGAGACTCTTTAAATTGTAAGGTTAACAACAAAAGAGAGAAACGCATTTGACGGAAGTGGGTAAGAAAAACTCTGAGCCAGGCTCGGGGAGGGGCGGCATCTGCTGTGGGAGAGGGAGACGGGACGAAAGTCACACTGAGATATGCGATGTAAAGAAAACAAGTGGGCAGCTCACGTACGTGCAGTGTTTCCTGACATGCACTCTGCAGCCTTTACAAGCAGAAAACGTGAATCTCTCGGCTGTCGTTTACAAATGAAACCTGACCCGCTTCAATGAGGCGTGCACATGTCAACAATAGCCCTGTTAAAGCATCATTACACCACTCTCATTCATTCAGGTGCACTTAGCTTATACCGCCAACTCTCTGCCACACACACACACACATTAACACACTCACATCCACTCTTGTGGTGTACTGTACTGTATATGGAAGCTATTAAGAACTTAAGCAGGGGTCCACCATTATCATCACAGCATGCAACTGGAGCTGAACTGGACCAAAATGCTAGAGCGCGAGATAACAGCCTAGCTGTGACGTAGAAAGCGGGTTGATGGGTTCATGCTCTGTGGACACGATAGTGGAGAGAAGTTTGTATCTTTGCACTAGTACTGTAAATACTGTACGTCACCAAACTTATGAAACACAGTCAGAAAGTTGCGAGGAAGTGAAAGACACAAGGTGATGGCATTAAAGGAGAAATTGTCCAAATTTACGTTAGCGCAATTTCTTTAGGTGCAGCTTGTTTACTGAAAGAAATTAAAATTTTAGCATTGAGTTTTAGTGTATTCTGTGTGTTTTTAACAAGAGCTGTTTAAAACGGCAACCAGTAGTTCAGAGGTTTAAGTTGAATCTCAATGTGCTAACAGAAGGTTTGAAGACAGACGACTGGAATGAGAGGAAGGACTGTGAGCAGGAGAATGTGAAGTAAAAGATATTTGAAAGTAGAAGAGGTATTAAACAGAACAAAGAAAGCAGAAGGAGAGGAATAGAGGAAGTGAAAGAGGGAGGGATGTTGACCAGATGCCCCCTAAATGATTCAGCTTTGTTGTTCTCTGGTTCTCTGGCGGCAGCTCCTATCAGCCATCAGCATCCAGCATCACAGACACAAAACATGCTCCTTTCCTGACTTCGTTGCTGCCTTGTCTGCTCTGTCTCGTGCTCTCTCTTAAGTAAAACAAAAACCTCTGAAATCCTTTCAGATGTGATATTTCAGGCTATGATTGGTTTAAATGTAACTCCTGGTTTGGTTTGAATAACCAAATATTTTTTGTTTATTGCTTTAACCATCAAGGCAACATCATAACTTTCCGTCCATCCTGAAATTTCCAAAGATTTCTTCCCGTTTTAATCTGTAACACATGTATTATGTCTCATTCTGCCTGTAGGTGGCGCTAGTTTTCCCTAACAATGACCCCGCCTCCTTCATGACAGCCTTCTATGGCTGCCTGCTGGCTGAGGTGGTTCCTGTGCCAATAGAAGTACCGCTGACCAGGAAGGTAAGAGGAAAACCGTCTAATTAAAATTTAAGGAATAGTGAAAAATATGTGGGCGTTAAATATTACTATATGGTGAAAAGTATTTTGTAATATTAAAAAAAAGGCAAAACACCAGCCAGCAAACTGCAGTTTAATACAAGTAGAAGAAACCTTAATACTAATTTACATAAAACTGGATATAAACTGTTTATTAAAAAGAAATGGAAGCAGTATCCTTAATAAAACAGTAACTTTTATTATTTTTTGCACCCATGCTTGTTTTATTTAATAGTGCAGTCCTCAATTTTTCTTAGTATGGACGGTTCTGAAGACTGTAAAGCTGTTTAAGGGTCAGGTCATTGATGTAGTAGTTTTTTTGGCTGTTGCAGTATTTTCTGTTCAGACGGTGATTGTTGAAAAGGTGCGATGTGATTTCCAATGTTTGTGTGGCCAATAGCAGTGTTAACGGGCCACCGTGACTACAGGCTTCCTCGATGATTAATGGCGTCACGTTCGGGGATCTAGTTCAGAATTCAGGGAGCGTTCGTGGACCTTTGAGTGCCACGTCTCCTCAACAGCATCTAACAAAAAGGAGGCTGTAAACTAATCATGGGGTTGAAGGTTGGATAACCACCCCCTCCACATGTTTTGCTCAAGTTCAAGTCGATCCTGACAGGAGGTTTTGGATTTCTTCATTGCTTCATAGCTGGTGTAAGAGTCCAGGTTACTGCATGCATTGATTTCAAACAGCAAACGTGATTGACTTGTTCTAATAAAATCTTCTTAGCTTTAGCAGTTCATCAAGTAGGAAATGTGACGCACACCATTTGTTTTTTGCTGTACTTTCACTGCATCGGTGGTGCTGGTGCACTGTCTTCAGGCACAGGATGTTTGCATATAAAGGCCACAACAAAGCTCAATGTCTTGGCTGCTGCTCAACAAGAAAAGGATCCATGCCCGAGCTGAACTGTAGGTAACTGGATTACCAGTCTGCAGTGCTCAGTTATCAAATCAAATCAAATCAAATCACTTTTTATTGTCACATCACATGTGCAGGCACACTGGCACAGCACATGCGAGTGAAATTCTTGTGTGAATCAGGTTATCAGGTACCTTGCAGTTTGTTTCGAATCTCTTAGATTACCAAATACCCAAGAAAACAAGAATAATTCACACAGGTTCAGACATGCTCTGCTTTATATCATGAGGAGGGGATTGGTCATTAAAGGTTGACAATGAGGAGTTTCTATTGTTGGAAGAACAATTTGATAACATTTCTATTTAAATGTCGTCTTATTTTCTGAAGTGAAACTGCATGAGCAGGTTGAACAGAGGACGTGCAGCAGAGTCGTGCAGAGCTAATTCACGCCAGTCAGTGGAGCTAATGCAACACTGGGGGGGATAGCACTGAAAACATGAGTCATTGGAAGGCACTTTGTGATTCAACACAGAGGCCGCTGAGCTTTGAGCTGAGGTGTAATGAGAGCCAAATGTCTCTGAAGAAGCGACTGCGCTGCTGCTGCCGTACATTTGTTTGAGTCATCGTTTGGACTGAGCGTAGCTCCGCATTGTAATATCCTCTGGGAGGAACCAGGAGGGCTGGTGTGAGTCTCGTAGTCAGTGTGGATTTCTGATGATCAGCCTAGTGATCACTTCACTACACCTTCCTGTCAGGCTGATTGTTTACAGAGAAGCAGGTAAATTATGATGTGCATCGAATCTGCAGTGAGCAACGAGGAAACAGCAGCAGGAACCGACAGAAACGCCATGTTTCCATCGTGTTTTCCCACACGGTTTTCCATCTTCTCACGTTGACTATTGCTGTTTTATTTCATTAGCAATGTTTCTATTGCACCCAGCGAGAGCTGTTTATCTCACTGTGGCAACACCTACACTTACTAATTAGCATTTTAAAGTTTGCTATTCAGTGCTTAACCAGGAAGAGAGGACTCCCGAGATCTGAGATCTCCTTTGTGCTTTGTCCAACTTAGGCAGCAGCTTAATCGGCATTGGTTGCATCATGAAAGATGCACCTTATATACTTACTTTGAGGCTAAATCTCAGATAAAGGTATGAATATTGTGTCTAACAGAGAAGGCAAAGAGCAGACGTAACATTTGCAGACTGATGTAACTGCCTCAGAGTCGTTAAAAGCAGCTTGATTTCAAGCAGAGGAAGCAGTGAGCTTTAGGGGAAGGTAAAAGAAATCATTCTTGGGAGTTTCAGGAATAATTTCTTATATGTAGAAATTAGTTTGTAATATCACAGTTGAACCAGCGAACCTGACAATTTCACATAATCAGCACTGTAGATTTCCCCTTTCATGACTCTTATAGAACAGAGAAGCTGATGATGACCACAAAGCACTTACACATTGATTCCAATCCTGCTGATGACTCACAGATCAATGGTCTTTGTCTCTCTGCAGGACGCCGGCAGTCAGCAGATTGGGTTTCTGTTGGGGAGCTGTGGAGTGACTGTAGCTCTGACCAGTGACGCCTGCCATAAAGGGTTACCCAAGAGTCCCACTGGAGAGATCCCACAGTTTAAAGGTCAGAGGCACATGAAATTTATTCGTAAAAACATCCATACATGCATCTTTAATCCTCATACAAACACAAGTGTTGAATAAATCTAGACTGCAGTGGGGATTGTAGTTTAGAAATAAAATCAGCGTCCGTCTTTAGAAATATGCAGAAAAACTGCAACTTTTAACCGAAACCATTAAAAATCTTTAACCTGCTTTTTAGGACAAGTTCTGCTCAAATTTGAGTTTTTCAAATGCGTCATTATTTTAAAGAATCCATTTAGAAAGCAACTGTATTCAAATAATTTTAAAAAGACATCGGGACAACCTAAAGTTGTTAGGCAGTGGTGTCAAACAGAAGGCCCGGGGACCAGAGTTGGCCCTCCAACGAATTCAATCCGACTTCTCTGTATTTTTACAGCTTTTCTTACTAATAAAATCCTCCCTCATGGCCATGGACTAAAGTAATTAAATAATAGATAAACAATTGATTGTTAATTAATGTGTAATTTCATACATTTATCTCTTAAAGCTTAAACCCAAAGAGTCGTCCTGACAGATTTTTTTCTTTACTACATCACTATTTCTTTATCATCGAGAAAACAACTGAGACATAGTATTAAGACGACACTTTGCTTTATATATATGAAGATAGCTGAAGGATTCGATGTGTAAGTAAATGTCTTTACAGATTGACCCACTTAAGGCCAAAGTGGGCAACTGGTTTGACATCCCTGATTTAAGGCAAACATGAGGCCTGCAGGTCAGCTGTGTCAGGGTTTCACTTTTTCTGTTAACTGTTTGATCTGATTTCTGCTGTGTGTGACATGTAAATGAATTAAATCCAGATGTGTTTGGGTCTGGATGTGATTGTCATTTTTCATTGTGGCCCTCGGTGAAATTGAGTTTGACACCCCTGCAGGGAGGTGGGACAATCCATTCAAACAAAGCACATCGTGAAGGTAAAAGTGCATCCTCTGCCAAAGCTGCCAAAAAGCTCCTTTTTGCAGTTTTAAAGAAAGTGGTCCATGTTTTGTTGCTTTGCTCCAAATCTCCACTAGATTTATGAAATGATCCTCAGTGATTTTTAGTATAATCTCACTGGCAAACAGACGAGCCGAGCAAACTCTCTGTGAGCAATCACAAAATTCCCTCTCAGCTCTTTCCATTTCTTGAGCCGCAAATCCACAAAAAATAACCATAACCTTTATTTAAATCACAAATTCGAATCTTAATCCACCACCAGACTCTTGCAATTATCAGGACTGAACATGATGTCCTGACAATGCGGCGTTTAAAACTTTCAAACTGGCTGAACGAGACTGCAGACAAACACGTGGTTCAGAGTTCAGAGCGTGGTCCCGCTGTTCAGTTGGATAAATGGACAGACTGATGACTGCAGACGGCTGGGTTTGAGTAATGGATGACAAGGAGACAGAGAGAGAGAGTCAGAGAAGTGGTAATGCAAGTCGATAGCAGAATAACTGACACGACTGAGGGAAGAGAAAAATGGATGCAAGTCGTGTGATAGATGGAGGAAAAAGAGACGTTAGCGGTGAACGAAAAGAGAGAATCGCCTGCTGATTAATAACCACTGTTTGCTTTGCAGTAATGGATGTATAAATAGCAACATCATGCTAGCAGATTTATTGCTCCTTATTCAGCCTGGATTTAGTGTGTGTGTGTCATTAAAGTGGAGTGCTCCCCTTATTGATCAGCAGGCTATAAGCTCATCTCGTTCTGATTGTTTCTTCTGTCTCGCTCCCCTGCAGAATCAGCAGCAGTAAATTCAGGCATTAACAGTACTCGGCAATCTGCATTCACTCGTTTTCATCCGAGCAACAGCTCAGCACGGAGAAAAACATCCTCATAATAATAATAATTTGTCTTTGTGAGGGCGCCAGTCGCTCTTACAGCACAGTTTTCACACGTTATTGTTTTGCTTATATTCACAAACGGGTGCGATTGCGACTCAGCGTTAAAGGTTGGTAATTTGATCTGCGTCTCATCCAGGATGCCAGAATGAATCACACACTGACTCTGAGTTTATGTCTCTTTGAATTAAAGCATCTGCAAAGACAATTAAGAGATGAGGTGCAGCAGAGTAATGAGACGTGAACTGAGAAACTTTTTGTTTGTTTGTTTTATGACTTCAGTCTCAAACAAACTCTGTGATAGTTGTCAGTTGTTCCAAGTTATTATTCAGCATTCTCAGTTTTCCATGACTCAATGAATAAGGCTCAGTTTGCAGCCCACACTGTAACTCACTACATACATGTGTGGGTGGACGTCACATATTGGTTTGTGCGGTGTTGACGTTAGCCACGTTAGCTTATGCTACAGTAACACAGTAGTGACTGGAGACCACAGAGTGGACTGCGACCAATCAGTCAGCTGCCGTCTTCAAATCGACTTTGGTGCATCGAGATGGTGATAAATTAGCAATAAGATGGAATCATTCTGCTGTTAGTTCTCATTAAGTTCACATTAACTGCTTGTACCTCATACATTTATACATTTTTCCATTAAATTCTCAAAGTGACGACGATTTAACTGCACAATGCACTCAGTAACTTACTGTTATTATATAGAGATATAACCAGAACACTAATCTGTCTGTTTGGTAGTTGGGGTTTGGTCCACCAGGGCCTCCGCTCCTGGACACATTGCCCGACCCCTACGGCACCTGCTGCAGGACATGGGCTTACAGGAGGATGGGCCCATGTCCCTTTTTCGGGCTGTACCTGGCCAGGCTCCATGGACTAAGGCTCAGCCACCAGATGGTCGCCCTCGGGCACCCTCCCCAGGCCTGGCTCCAGGGCGGGGCCCCAGTAACACTATCCCGGGCAGGGTGAACTGTTCCCTCGATGGTCTTGTCATAGGGGTCTCTTGAATCGCTCTTTTCCTGGTCCCTCACCCAGGACCAGTTTGCCACAGGTGACCCTACCAGGGGACAAAAGCCCCCCGACAACATAGCCCCTGGGATCCCTGGGACACAGATACCCCTCCACCATGATAAGGTAGTGATTCATGGAAGAGTTGATGTGGTTCGGGCATCTGACAAGGATGCCTCCTGGGCGCCTCCTGGGTGAGGTGTTCCAGGCATGTCCCACTGGGGGAGGCCTTGGAGCAGACCCAGGACACGCTGAAGGGATTATATCTCTCGGCTGGCCTGGGAATGCCTTGGCGGTGTTCCCCTGGGCAAGCTGGAGGAGGTGGCCAGGGAGAGTGAGGTCTGGGCTTCTCTGCTTAGGCTGCTGCCCCTGTGACCCGCCCCCAGAAGAAGATCGATGGATAATTTGTCTGCATTTTTATACTTGTTGTCTTCGTGTAAATAAAACCTTGTTGCACTGTCAGCAGCTGTTGCAGCAAAGCAGTGAAGTCCAAAGTTTCAGTTCTGTCGAAGAGAAAAATCTAAAAGCATTCATGTTGCTTTCTGTTCCTTTTCATAGTCAAATAATAGAATAAAGTTAATGTTTTTCTAAAAAAAAAAAAAGGCTAAGTGGAGTAAAATAATCCTTTAACCAGCAACACGTGAACGTTAAAGGGATGTTTGTTTTGTCTCCATGGGCGTTCAGGCTGGCCGAAGGTGATGTGGTTCGTCACGGAGTCCAAACACCTCTCCAAACCACCCCGAGACTGGTTCCCACACATCAAGGAAGCCAATCAGGACACTGCCTACATCGAGGTAACTCAAACGATGACAGAAACACAGATGCATGTTCTCGTCAGGGCATCAAAACATTTCCACCCGTGTTGTTTCAGTCGTGAAATCAATGCTGCTACATGTCCTCCAGCTTAGAATCTCACCACAGCTCGGTGGACGCTTCGCCGCTCAATCCTGTCGTCCTGTCTGATTGATTTGAATCTAACGTCTCTAGTAATTGCACGGGCAGCCAGGTGAAATGTCTCCCTGATTGCTCTGCAGCTTGAAAAAGGCTTAAAGGAAAATGATTAAAGAAAATGGACGATTGAAAAATGACCTTTTATTTTTAACAGAAGCCACGAATCAGTCGAGATGGGCGAAAGTATTGCGGTGCACTTTATAGTGGCTTAAAAAGAAATGTTAGTTTTTCAGTGACATTAAAAAAGAAAAATGTTACGACTCAAAATGATTCATAGCGACCAATAATGTGCATTTGTCCGACTGATGTCAGACTTTTCAGACAAAGAAAGAAAGAAAGAAAGTGTACTTTATTGGTCCCCGTGGGGAAAATCCCTCTCTGCATTTAACCCATTCACTCAGTGAAGCAGTGGGCAGCCACTGGGCGCCCGGGGAGCAGTGTGTAGGGACGGTACCTTGCTCAGGGGTACCTCAGGGTAGTTGTTCAGGGGAATCGAACCCCCGACCTTCCGATCATGGGGCCACCACTCTACCTACTGAGCTATCCCTGCCCTTATTAGATCTTATTTTGTGCAGACTCTCACTGATTACTGTCACTGCACAGCACTCAGACATCATTTAGGTTTTTGGGAAGTTAGTGTAAAAAAAAAAAAAAGCCTTAAATTTAACAATCAATATTTTTAAAAATTGCTTATTGGCTGAGCTGCAGACACTAATTTGACTCCACTAAAAAACTGAAACGTGGACGTGGATGTTCTGGGTCTCGTAGATACTTTAAGTAAACACAGTCTGTAAATAAAAGATGGGGAAAAAAGTCTGTGGGGGAAGCGGTCGTTCGAGGAACTGCAGTTTTTGGTGCTTCCACTCTGGCTCTCGTTCGTGCTTGGAAGAAGCACACGTGGAATTTTTGTGTATCGACGATCGTCACGCACGCGGGAACAAACCGCCTCGTCACTCTGCTTCTGTTTCTGTCTGTCCAGTATAAGACGTGTAAGGACGGCAGCGTCCTCGGAGTGACGGTGATGAGGATAGCGATGCTCACGCACTGCCAGGCCATCACACAGTCCTGCTCATACACAGAAGGTAGTACACACATTTACTCTTGTTGATTAAACCTCTGAACAGCGCTGCTGTCCTGCTACGGTCGGCTGTTTCTCTCCGACGCTCAGATGTTGAAGTTTGACTTGCTCTGTTTCTGTTTCTCAGCTGAGACCATTGTGAATGTACTAGACTTCAAGAAGGATGTAGGACTGTGGCACGCCATCCAGACAGTAAGAAAACTTTTGTATGAAACTACAATTCCAAGACGATAGTTTTGTTAAACAAACTCTTTGCCTCAAATATGAATTTACTTAAAAAAAATGTAATTACAGTTAAAAAGCTAGTTTGTGCCCCAGAACTTAACATATATAACATACATGACGTGAGACATGCTCTGTAAAATCTACTTAAATTACTAAAAGTTCCCAGTTCACAGTGTTTATTGCAGTTGTTATATGAATTAATTTTAAATGTATATATTTACTGCCCAGTTACACTTTCCTCCGCCTCCTGGTGCTGAAGTTCTGCATCTTACCCCGTTTCGATCCACCACACGTGCACATATTCAGTCCAGCTGTGATTATAAATACCAGTTCTCCACCCAGTCTGGCTTTAATGTGCACCTCGAAGTCTTAGCCAGACTAAAATGAAGCCAAATCTGACACCATCCGGGTACCAGAGGCAGAACAAACCTGAGCGCGCTGACTTTTGGCCTCAGTTCGCTCAGTTCAGCGGCTCTCTGCCGTCAGATTAATGCAGTGCGGTAAAGGAAGCAGCATTTCTTTCCGAGCTGCGGTGGAGTGTAACGTGCCTTTGAGAAGAAAATACTCAGGTCAAGTACTCACGTACAGTATGTGAGTAAATCTGAGCTGAAAATAATCAGCTTTCTGTCCGTTTCACTTCTTTAACTCTGCACATCTTCATCTCTGTTAATGTGTCTCTGTGTGCGTCTGTCAGAGTGTGATGAACATGATGCACGTCATCAGTATTCCCTACGCCCTCATGAAGGTCAACCCGCTGTCCTGGATCCAAAAAGTCTGCCAGTACAAAGGTGACATAACATATCTGATGAGTCTCCTTCTGTTTGAAATGACAAATTCAGTCATTTAACCGGCGATGTTTTATTTCCAGCTAAGGTGGCCTGTGTGAAGTCGCGGGATATGCACTGGGCTCTGGTGGCCCACCGGGATCAGCGGGATGTCAATCTGAGCTCCCTGCGGATGCTTGTGGTGGCTGATGGTTCAAATCCCTGTAAGCTAACAGTCTTTTTAATATATGTTTAAAGTGTCTCCTTTACCTGCTAAATATCCAACTCACATTTATTTGTACACTGATAATGTTTAGTGATGTAAGATTGGTTTTTTTTTAGGAGTTGGGAGCTTCACTGTTAGTGTCCAAGGTCAAAGTTGACCTTCAGAAGAAATATCTAGAAGCCACATCAAACAAAAGGGCATGAAAAACATCATAAAACATCAAAGTTAGTGTAGGCCTTACCCTGTGTTCTCTGAGCGCTCTTATTCCAGATATGTTTTAGTGGGTTCAGATCAAATGACTGATGAGCTGAAGAGGCATTTCCCCTAAAACATTGCTGCTGGATTGTTCGTGTACTCACACCTGCAGGGCCCTGTTTAAGTGTTCAGTGTATCCAAGTTACCTGAAAAACATTTCTTTATTTAGATCCTTTTCAAAAAAGTTAACAAGAGATGCGTAAAAGGTTACATTTGGAGCTGTGACTGGTTTATTTTATTGGTTAGTTTCTAAAAGCTTAGAAATGAAGAAGTAATCATTAAAACCAGCAATGAGCCGCCTCTGCTTTCGCAAAAAGCCTTTAAGTGTTTGATTGTCTCTCAGGGTCGATCTCGTCTTGTGACGCCTTCCTCAACGTCTTCCAGACGAAAGGTTTGAAGCCGGAGGTCATCTGCCCGTGTGCCAGCTCCCCCGAGGCGCTGACTGTGGCTATACGCAGGTACACACACTCACACACACTCTTTTCAGCTGTATTCACCACAAGACACACAGATATAATTAGTACAAATTTATTTGCTTTCTAGCATTTAAAGACAAACTTTTAGCGAGATATTTCTACTTTATAATGGCTTTAACCTCCTTCCACTGTCCTTTTTTACTATTTTATGACCTTAAATTTACAGTTTCATAGGTTTTAAAACACTAAACTTACACTTCCACCTCTTTAATCATCCAGTCTGTAGTTTAACATCTGAACGCCACATTTACAGTCAGAGCAGCTGCCAGTCACATGTTGGCTCTTCATTTTTTTATTGATTAAAACACTTTGAGGCTGAGTGTTTGCATCTCTGCTTCTGTGTGCTAATAAAGAGCTTTTCCTCGCTGGGTGTGGGGGATTATGAGCTCTGTGTTTAGAGGAAAACCTTTAAACTTCACTCACACATGTTTATATGGTATTTGTGAGGACCTTCACTGACACACAGCAGTTCTTAGCCTCTAATCCTCACTTCAGCCTAAACTTAATTACCCTTAAAATGTCCTGATAATGACTGGGGACAGAGTAAGTGCTCTCCTCCCTAAACTGTCCACACTTTCTAAAAACACCCGAACTTTCCAAAAACACTGAAGTTGCTTCCTCTTTTCTAAAAAGACGTGTCGCTGTCCTCACGTCGCTGAAGTATTTTGACTTTGTTAAAGTACTGCAACGTTTAAATTGCACTTCCTAAAACTTCTTCTTCTTCCATTAATGTGCTTGAATTATGAAAATGTCTTCAGCCTCCAAAGAGGTCCAGTCTTTCAAAAATGGCCCCAAATGTAACCGTTTTTGAAAATGTCAGTTTTCCAAAATAACTTTTACTGCCTCCATAATTTAAACAGTCTCCTGACTCTAGAAATGTTTCCATCAATGCTGTTGTGTCATAAATATATCATTTATTTTCATGATATTTTGATTTTCAGGTTATTTCCCTGGACTGTCTTTACTTCCCCAAGACGTGTCTGGACTCTAAAACTAATTTGTAGCTACTTACTTCTTACACACACTTATTTCTGATAAATGTTGTGTTCTCCCTCCTGCAGGCCGCTGGAGGAGGGCACCACCCCTCCTGGTCGCGGCATCCTGTCCATGCAGGGTCTGAGTCACGGCGTGATCCGGGTCGACTCGGAGGAGAAGCTGTCGGTGCTCACGCTGCAGGACGTCGGCTCCGTCATGCCCGGAGGTGAGACAGATGTCCAAAAAGCAGAGTTTGAACCGAGCACTGCTGAAGTTGTGATACTTTTTTTAATGTGTATATATATAATTTACGTTTGTCCGCTAAAGCCAAAGAGTAGTCTGCTTTCAGCATGATGCCGTCATGACTCTGAGCGATTGTTTACTTTATTTTTACATCTATCGAACCTGCGCAAGACTTTTGCTTGTTTTGTTTATTTACTGCATGATTTCAGGATTTGTTTTTAAGGAGTTATATATGTTTTTGGTATTGATGCACTTAATTAAGACCTTAAAGGTAGAGTTAAGGTCATTAAGGTCAAAAAAGAGACTCACTGTTGTCCTTATTTCTGACTTACTTCATTCTGCAGGTAAGAATCACGAAATTAGTCAACAAGAGAAAACGGTTTCCTTTCCCTGATGGGAGACGGAGTATTTCCTCCGTGCATGGGAGATGGAGGAGGAAATACCTGCCTTACAAATACCTGATTTGAAGTCTGGGAATAGTTAAAACTTTTATTTTAACTTTGCTGTAAGACGACACTGTAACCAGTAAGAAAGGATTACCCAGAGCGTCTGTCTTTCTGCCTGTAGGTCTGATGTGTGTAGTGAAGCTCGAAGGTGTTCCCCAGCTCTGTAAAACAGACGAGATCGGAGAGATGTGCGTTTGTACTGTTGCCACGGGGACCTCCTATTACGGCCTGGCCGGTATGACCAAGAACACGTTCGAGGTGAGAGCGTGAATGCTTCGGTTGTTTATTTATCTTGTGTGCGTTTTGTTTACATGTCGTGTCTTTAAAACCTCTGCAGGTCTTTCCCGTGTCCAACAACGGCACTCCCATCAGCGAGTTCCCCTTCACCAGGACCGGCCTGCTGGGATTCATCGGACCTGCAGGTCTGATCTTTGTTGCTGGGAAGATGGACGGTCTGATGGTGGTCGGTGGGCGTCGGCACAATGCTGACGACATTGTTGCTACGGCGCTGGCTGTGGAGCCCATGAAGTTCGTTTACAGAGGACGGTAAGCGTTAATATTGCTTTAATTTCTAAGCAGGTTGTTTCTCGTTATTGTGGAGCTTGTGTTTAATTTAGAAAAGGGAGATGTGGTTCAAACACATTAACGCAGCAGCGCCACTATAAATCCGCCCCTTCACAAATATTATAAGCTGCTGATTGGACTTTATGGTCATTTTGGTGGCTGGCTGTGTGGAGCGCAGTTAAACTGCATGCAATGAAATGTGCTAATTCTGTGTGTTCTGCAGGATAGCAGTGTTTTCCATCACGGTGCTCCATGATGAGAGGATCGTGGTCGTGGCTGAGCAGCGGCCGGACTCGACTGAGGAGGACAGCTTTCAGTGGATGAGTCGAGTTTTGCAGGTATGCTCATATTTCAGACAGGATTGTCATTTCCTGCTGCAGTAGTTTGATTTTGGCTGCCTGGCTCTGTACTCGTACCTCTCTCCATTATGATTATGATTCTCGATCAGGTATCAGTGGCAAAGGGCTCATCTGCAGGGATATTTATTCAGTTCAGTTCAGTTTTACACTGGTTGCTATTGAGAGAGCTACTGTAACATGAAGTAAACTAGCAGGACTTAATCCCTGTGATGCCAGTTTTCCATTGTACAACAAAGAACTGTTGAGAGAGTTGACACGACTAAAAATGAGTCATCTCTGACAGATTTAGAAGCAAATTTGGAAAAGAAGAGCGTATAATCCTAGCTATGGTGGTTGCTATAGAGCAGGGGTGGGGAACTTCAGGCCTCGAGTGCCGGTGTCCTGCAGGTCTTACATCTCACCCTGGGTCAACACACCTGAATCAAAGGATTAGTTCATTACCAGGACTCTGGAGAACTTCAAGACATGTTGAGGAGGTAATTTAGTCATTTAAATCAGCTGTGTTGGATCAAGGACACATCTAAAGCCTGCAGGCCCGCGAGGCCTGGAGTTCCCCCACCCCTGCTATAGAACAAACCTTTTATTTAGACTGCCTAACTGCATCTGTACCCCATGTGGCTAACCGGCATGTTATGTTCTTTTACATGTTTGTGTAAAAGAAAGAAAGAAAAAAATTGTATATACTGATTTTAAATAATATCAACAATTATCAATAAAAAAACAATATGGTCGGTAGAGCATTGATTAGATAATTCACCTATTTAAATATACTTGAAAAGCTTGGGACACCATTCATCTGTAGTGAGTGTACTCAGACAGCAAAGTGACTCCGGACTAGACCCACTCCCACTAAAAGTGTATATATCCACGTACTGTCGTACACTGTTAACCTCAGCTGACAATGATGTGTGAGAAGTGTCCATGTGTGTTTACTCTGGAGCAGGCTGTAAAACTTTGTGGAAGGACTCTGGTAAAATTAGACGACTTAGTGAAGCTCATTTCTGTCTGATGACAACATTTTTTCTGTTAAATAACCTCAAAGAGTTACTGAGTACTTTTTAACCTGTAATTCTGAGAATTCTGTTGTCAAAAAGTATCTGTGAGCTGTTTTTACCATTAGCCATGAATGACTGATGGGATATTGTCGTCAACCCACTGGGTTCGGTAGTGTGGACACCCAAGTTTGTGAATGCGATAACTTGAAAACGAGCCAACGTAGGATTTTGGAGTTCAAAATCTAAAAATCTAACACAACTTGTCTTTTTGTCTTTTCATCAGAAGCTGGAAAACTGCAGAATAGAACCAGCCTGGTCCTTTAACACAGCAGACACATTTTAACAGCCCACTTGCTGAAGTGACAAAACAGCTCTCACAGCCTCCTTCACTCCCAGAGTCATATAAACACACACACAGCTTGTGATACTATATTATGCATTCATACTGTATAGATAAAACCTGAGCTCACAGTCTCTGAGCCAGCGTGGCGACTGTGGCAAAGCTATAAAAGCCGTCTGGAGTTTTAACTGCTGCAGTAAAACCATTTCTCTTTATTCCTTCACCGCTGCAGATTCCGCCCGCGTGTTTTTCCATTTGGTTTGTCGGGTTGCAGAAGCAATCAGCGATTTCAAAAGAAGCTGAGATGAAACGATGGAGCAAAAAACGATCAAACACTAATATTATAGTAATCAAAGCAACAGCATAATAATATGATTTATTATCTTAGTTATTACCTTCGATACATTGTTTCATCTATAAATCTAAGCATACCTCTCCCAACACGATGTCTTCCAGGCGATAGACGGTATCCACCAGGTGGGGGTGTACTGCCTGGCTCTGGTCCCCTCCAACACTCTGCCCAAGACTCCACTGGGTGGCATCCACCTGTCCGAGACCAAGCAGCTCTTCCTGGAGGGGGCGCTGCACCCCTGCAACGTGCTCATGTGTCCGCACACCTGCGTAACGAACCTGCCCAAACCCCGGCAGAAGCAGCCAGGTACAGTACGAGGACGAGCGAATACGTGGGAGCACAGTTAAGGGATCCTCGTTATAGAGGCTCTTATAGCTTATAGAACAACTTGATGTCACATATAAACACACTAGATGTCCTTAAGTGGAGTTTTTACACACGCAGGATTACTTTTGTGGGAAAGGAGTGCTTTAAAGAAACCAGTAAGCTTTCTAAGCTGTTTCACTCACTAAATCTGCGTGACTCAAATCAGTGTGAAACATCACTACCCCTCCTGCCTCCTCATCTGAGCTTGAAATGATGGGCAGCATGTCACTGTATGTGAATGTGACTTCTGATAAAATAGCCGAACGCTGGCTTCAGTGATTGGATGTGTTCACCGTTTCCAGCTCAGGCAAGCAGAGGTGTCAACCGGAGTTTAGATGGAACGACCCAAACAAAGAAAAGAGAATCGAAGACAAAAATGTTCCAAGAAAGCACAAATTTAAAAAATCAGCTTCTCAATTTGGCCGCCCCACTTCCAGGGTCCTGATGTTGTGCGTGCTGACTCACAGTCGGTCTGTCACGGCCCTGTGCGGCGCTCGATTACATCGCAGCCATTGTTGACAGCTGTGCGTTTCCTGCCGTGACAATTCAATCCGTATTTTTGCATTTATACCAGTAATGTTTTTTAACTATCATTGACTGTAGTCAGATAAAAATGTAGAATCCGTTTATTGTATTTGCTGAATGGGCGGCTTGATTCTGCGTGCAACAATTTCTTGTTCATACCGAGCTCTCGTCCCCGTCTCCCTGCTCCTCCTCCAGAGATCGGTCCTGCGTCTGTGATGGTCGGGAATCTGGTGTCGGGAAAGAGGATCGCCCAGGCCAGCGGCAGGGATCTGGGTCAGATCGAAGACAATGACCAGGCAAGGAAGGTGTGTGTGAGAGGGGGGTCTGCTGGTTTTCTGCATCATCGCCATCATCATAAACATTACACACACAAAGTACACATAATTAGGCATCTGGCTTCATTTCATGGCTTACTCCATTACGACTTATTCTCATTAATAACTCACTCAACAGAAAGTGTTAATGGTACCTTAATGGAGTCCTTGTCTGCCGTGTAAAGCACTGTAAACAACTCTCGCCTAATTTAATTGGTCTAATTAACTTAGTTGTGCTAGTTTTTGAAGCTTACTGAGTTATGTTGAGTTATCCTTACCTTCGTCCAACAGACTGAGGAGTGTGTTTGTGCGTACTTGTTTCCTTTTAATAATTCATGGCTTGTTTTTTGAAGTACAGAACACTTTGCATTGGCAAAGCCTCGCAGTGCCCCGTGGGACTATTAATGTTTAACTCTGCTTGTGCTGTGATTGTTATTTCAGTCATTCCAGTCATTTTGTTGAGGCTGTGTGATGTGGTTTCCAGTGTTTGCGTAGCTGACAAAAATGTTAAGGTTTAGCTGTTGTTGGCCACCATGACTGAGGCTCCTGCAGCGCTGAATAAGTGTGAGTGTTCGTGTTCCGGGTCGGTGCCCAGATGTTAATAAAAGCAGCGTTCCTTTAACGCTGCGCAGATGTACGGCTGAGGCTCGTCCGGCTGAGCTGGCTCTGCTTGACTTGAATAAGGGAAGAGAGCCTGTATTACTTATATCAGAAGTGAACTTTGGAGCCGGCTAGCAGAGCGGCCGAGAGCTCTGTTCCCCATAATGGCGAGACGGGGCGGTGAGCAGAAGACAAAGACCTAAGGGAGCGAGTGGGAGTGTCAGTGTGGAGTCAGTCGCACAGGTAGGGAGGGGCCAATATGGATGCATTGAAAAGTGGGAAACATTATTTTAAAATATTTTAAATTACTGAATAGAGGACAAGATTTAGGACTCATCAGGCAAGTTGGGGAAAGAAAAAACCTTGCTAAGGAGCAAAATTAGTTTTTCTCTTCCAACTTTAGCATCAGCACCACACTTATAGGGAAACCCCCACTTGTGGTTAAATACCTGGGACTCTACACGAACAACTGAAGAAGCCTCTTGGAGGAGAGGAGAACTGTCCTCATGAACAAAAGGACTCAGGTTATATAAACTGCATTTAACTGTTTTCCTTTGGCATAAGACATTAAGTTCATGTTAGTCATTCTCACTGAATAATTAGTTAGTATAACTCGGCACGCTTAAGTTGTCTTAGATTTTTATTTTATTGTATTTTTAAGAAAAGCCAAATTTTTATATTCCTGGTGGATCCACAGAAGAATGATGAGTTTTGGGGCTTAAAAAAAGCAAACATGGGATTTTTTTATCATCTTTTTTTTTTGCCTGGTATGTTTAAGCATCTGTACAGAAAAACTCAGTATTATGCAAGAACAGAAAGCGGGCAGCATGCACAAAAGTAAATAAGGAAACCAAAAGAAAACACAGATGAGACAAAATGAGGTGATTTAAATACACAGTAGAGAGACGGAGAGATTAGGAGTGATGAATAGCAGGAGGTGGTGTGCCTTACTGACAGAAGCGATTTTCCTCTCGTCTCTCGTGCTGAAAATGTCATCAGTCAGCAGTGTTGGGAAGGTTACTTTTAAAATGTATTCCGTTACAGAATACATGCCCCAAAATGTATTCTGTAACGTATTCCGTTACGTTACTCAATGAGAGTAACGTATTCTGAATACTTTGGATTACTTAATATATTATCGTGCTTTTTACAACAACGTGAATGTACTATTGCTGTGTGATTTATTACTATTACTGAAGGTCCGCGACTCCGAACTGTAGTAAAGGGACCTCTGACTAATACGGCGGGGTCCCTGTCAGCTCGTAGCTGAAAAATAGCTTTACTTTGTTGTGTGGGTCAATTTTTCTTGCGAGAGACAGAGAGAGGCGTTGAAAGACTGCTCCAACGGAACTTATTGTTTTCGGAGGAAAACACGAACAGTCGAGTCTTAATAGCTTACTTACAACTGGGCTCGTCAGGCACTCTTCTTGGCTGCAGTGGTTATTAT
The DNA here is from genome assembly GCF_057381845.1 of Rhamphochromis longiceps. Taxonomy (NCBI): domain Eukaryota; kingdom Metazoa; phylum Chordata; class Actinopteri; order Cichliformes; family Cichlidae; genus Rhamphochromis; species Rhamphochromis longiceps. The sequence continues at coordinate 5,692,080 of NC_140574.1, forward strand.
TACATTTACATGCTTCCAGCTCCCGTTTTTCCTCGATGACAACTCGTACCTTTCCACTCGCCTTTTTCTCCCTCCTCGCGCTCACAGACACATAACGTGTATGGCAGTGCATTCTCCCTGCAACACGGACTATACTGCCCATGATGCTACATTCTTTAGAGCTATGCTTGTAGCATTCTGCCTGTTAGCTTAGCACAACAACAACAACAACAAAAAGGCGCTCTCTCACCCAGGAAACACACAGTCGCAGAGAGAGAGAGAGAGCGTCGCCCTGTAACCATGGCAACCGTAACGCTGCCGCCTGGAACGAAAGAACGTAGCTGTCAAACAAAACCCAAACAGTCCTGACCCGCGACAAAATGAAACAGGAAAGTACCGCAGTGTAATCCATTTATTTCAACAAAGTAACTGTATTCTGAATACCACCTTTTTAAACGGTAACTGTAACGGAATACAGTTACTCATATTTTGTATTCTAAATACGTAACGGCGGTACATGTATTCCGTTACTCCCCAACACTGTCAGTCAGGCAGCCGGCAGCAGAGAACGCACACTCTGTAGACTCTGATGAAAAGAGACAGGCCCTAAATAATAACAACCACCACCTCCACCGCAGCGCGCTGGGAGGCTGCTGCAGCCTCAGCCTCGCTCTCAACATGCCGCATGTGTGTTTGGATGCCGACAAACAGATGAGATGTCTCCTGTAGTGTGTGTAGATACAGCTGTATTCAAAGGTTACGACACCTATCGACGACTGTCGAGGTGAGGAGAAGTGAAGCCGACATTAAAACACAAGCTTTTCTTTTTGTTTCTTCACTGCACGGTCGTTGCACAGCGTTTGCACAAGTTAAACCGAGAAGACCACAGATAAGTTAACAGGCGTCCATACGCAGGAGGAGCACCAGCATAGAGGCGTTTTCCACAGATATAGAAACACTAGTGCCTTGAGTTCTTGGTTGGTTAAGGCTGCTTATTGAGAAGCTATGCACTAACAATTGATTCACATCAAATTCTAACTTTTTTTGTAATTTTTCTTCTCACAATTTAAATATATTTAATCTCAAATCAGCAGTTTCCCGTATGTTCCTAAAACATCCAGATTTCTGTTCTGCCACTTAGGAAACTCTGCTAAAATAAGACCGTTCACAAAGTAATGACAAATGAAACTGGGATGATCCCAGCAGTGATGATCCGCTCAGACTGGGACACAAACTGCGGCTCGGCTCGACTGCAGAATAATCCAGGAACGGGTTACATATTTGCTTTAAATGCGTTGATTGATGTTTTGAAGGCAGGTTTAATTTGAAGAGTGTGTTTGTGTTTTAGTTTTTACTGTGAAAATCCTGAAGCGTGCTGAGGGTGACGCCATCTTTACTCTAGAGAAGGATCAGGACGTAGGGTTTGTGTTTACTGCTGCTGCTTGGCCTCATCATCATTGTGTTTATTGGGACATTTGTTGTCTGATCCGCTCATTCATTCATCGCTCCACTTTACCCCACTTCCTCCCTCCATGTCCATCCCACTGAAAACCAGGCCCTCTGTGCGGATGAGTGAAACAACCCCAACTTCCTGTATTTATTAAAATGTTTTCTGTGTAACTTCATAGAGAGTAAAATATGATTCACTACGAGTGTCTTCTCACATTCCTCTTCTAATAACGTTGATTTGCCCGGCGATGGTTGACTGAGCACTAAATGCTCACACTGGGATGAGCTCAGCCTCTGTAGACAGGACTGCTTGTCTCATGACTTCATGGAAAATTATTATTTCATTACGGCTGTTTCCATAAAGCAGCATGAAAAAAACAAACAAACACAAAGAAGAAACTGTAACTTATGGAAGAGGATTAGAGCCACTGGGGAAAAAAGGAGGGGGGTGTCCTTCTTTGCAAGGATTCTATCAGCAAGTTTCAAGTGTTTCTATTTTTCTAATAACTCAGGCTTCTTTTTGCAGACCCTAACAATCAAAGTGAATAAAATCTGTGGCAAATGCTGATTTCAGCATTCACACATACAATGGTCACCATAATTCAGTAATATCCAAAAAGGAGCTTTTATTTCCAGGTTCTAATGCCAAAAGATTTTTTAAAAACATAATAGCTCTTAAGTGGAATTGAAAACTACGACAGGCTTGTTTTGAATGCTGTGCATACACTGTGCACATGTTAGCCACATAATTAAAAACACCTGCCTAACATTGTGCTGTGAAACACCTTTTACCCTTCAGGGAACGGATGTGGGACCGCTGGCTGTGTCCTGTGTTGTGTGACTGGGACACTGGCAGCAGGTCCTTTGGCTCCTGTGGATCAAACTCTCTGGCACATCCCCCAGATGCCTGTGATGTTTTGGGATTTTAGGGTTCGGTGGTCAGGGTAACACCTTGTCTTACTGCCTGGTCTATAGCAATGCCCGTGCTGGTGGTAAATGTGCAAAGATACAGCCTCATAAAATCACACATAACAGAACCCAAAGTTGTTGGGTTGTTTTAAAGTTGTTTGGCTGTTTGAGGCTTTGATCCTGCCTGAAGGTCTTTGCATCTTTACCTCAAAATGATCCCTTGGCATTAAATTCAACATAGCCTAAGAGGAAAAATGTAATATCTCACTTCAGACCACCATACAAACAGTTTTCTAGCTTCGTAGTCGGCGCAGTGCAACAGATGCCACTAGAAGGGTTTAGCAGTTTTCTTCATCCAAGTGATGTAATACCGGCCAGGTGGCTGCTGTGTCGTGTTTCATTGAAGCGATTGTCCTCTCTGATAATGACATCAGATACAACTGAGCAACTCGGTGTTTTAGCCCGAGAATTCGGCACCCTCGCTCACATGCTGATAAAATGCTACAATACGAGACCAGATTTGTATCTGCAGACAGAAGCTCTTTGTGTCGCTGTTTAGCATGACAGCCCCCTCTCTCACAGATAACACGAGCTTTATCTGCAGGCAGGTTCCAGTTCTTCCAGGCTTCGGGTTTAACTGCAGGCCAAAGCATCTTTTACAAACAGCAACAAACAACTTTACCCTCCTCCTGAAGGTTAAGCACAAAGCCCGCTTGTGTAAAGCAAACGTTTGGATCCCCCTCATTAATACATGTGCAGCCACGGAGCTGCAAGGTGTTTAGGACATTTCACCACGCAGCAGATGGCAACGTATGAGGGAGCTGGAACGGAAGCAAACTCTAATTTGCTGTTATGAAAGTTTCATGAAAGCTCAGAGCTGAGCCCACAAGCAGCTGAGTGATGTTTTCATCAGAGCAGAGAGACCTCCTTTAAATCTTTGCACCCCCTCGAGGTCTGCCATGCGTGAAGCTGGTGGCGAGCAGATGACGCCATCTTTCGTCAGCCAGACTCTGAGGGTTATAATATCGAAACTGGAAACTTGGAGCTGAGCGATGGTTTCAGCAGCAGAACGCTGTGGGTCGTACCGCAGTGTTTGAAGAGTCGTTTAAATTAACAGTTTTGATAAGTGAGGCATTAATCTGCTCACAGCTTACATTAAAAACCACAAGAAAGCAGCATTAATCACACACATGGATTTTACTTTCACACACGAGATACATTTTACTGTTATTCGAAAGGATTCATCATATTTATGTCTGCGGATTTGCTTTAACAACCTCTGCTCGAGCAGACACGCTGAGATAAACCCACCGAGGTTTATCTCTGAGGTTCATCAGAGGACAGACGCCTTCAGGAGTCGGTGGAGACCAAACCTGAACTCAAAGTGAGCGTCTGTTAGTTGATAGTGCTGTTGCTATTTTTTCATATATCTATAGATTCTATAGATATTCTAATAGATGGGCAGCGCGGCGGCACTGGGTTTGATGCACATCTGGCCTTTCCGTGTGGTTTGCATGTTCTCCCCGTGTCCCCCCGGGTAATCCGGCTTCCTCCCACAGTCAAAAGACATGCAGTTAGTGGGGTTAGGTTAACTGGTGATTTTAAAACGGCCATAGGTGTGAATGTGGTTGTGAATGGTCTCTGTGTTAGCCCTGTGACAAGCTGAAAACACCCCACCTCTCACAGGTGGAAGAGGCTCCAGCCTCCACCTCCCTGAATTGGCCAAGCAGAAGAGAATTGATGGGCGAATAACTGTTATCAGGATTGTTTTATTAATTTATTTATTTTTGGACTATAATAATCAGGAAATAATGGCTGGACACAAAAATCACGAGTTAAAATATTGTTTTGTCTGTGGACACCAGAACTGTTAAGATGGTGATTCAAATTTGTAACATTTCCATTTGTCAACTTCAAGATTCAGGATTCGTTGTCACATTCATAGTTATACAAGTACAACACGCAGGGAAATGTGTCCTGATACGCTCCTCGACTGTGCAAAAAGAGACAGAACATTATATACAGTGAGTGAATGATATACATTATATAAATAAAATCTGGAAATGTACACTTCGAAATCTGAGAATGTTCATTGTGTGAGGTGTTGACGTGTCTTGTGCCAGGATCAGGCCTGACATGTGAATGTGGTAACAATGAGTCTGTTAGGGCTGATATGACCAAAATCTCATATCCCGATATAAGACATCTATCGTCCTGATAACGATATAAATCACAAAAATGTAACATTTTCTGTAAACTCTGTGAATCTCGGGCAGCTCGACTTGAGGGAAGTGTTTCCAGCTGCGCGTCATGTAGCTGGAGTCGAGTGTTTTAACCGATGCATGAAACTATACATCTTTAGACATAAGTTGTAACGGCCGCTGTTTTCTTTGTGAGTATTTATTACACGGTGTGCTGCGGGGAAAAGCCTGTTCTAACGTTTGAGTCTAAGGTTTATTTTTTAGCACCTGGCGGCTCTTTTTTACTTCTCATCCGTAAATAATCTGCTCTTTCACGTGATTCAGTTTATTTTGAAAAGTCTCAACAGGATCTTGAGCTTTATTGTGAAAGGTTTATGTGGAACATAAACAAGCGGACACGCGAAGGTGTTACCGTCGTTGTTGCTAACGACAACGCATAAAAACAGGCGCTTGTCCGTCTGTAGTGTGGTTATATTAAATATAAGAGAAAGAGAGAACTTTAAGAAATGAATATAGCCACTACAGTGACCATCAAAACGATGAAAAAATATTGCCGTAAACAGTTTATTTTGCGACAGCACGAAACAAACGATAGCGTAAAATGAAACGATGGACGTTTTTATATCGTCATCCGATATATATCGTTATATCGAACAGCCCTAGTCTCAGTCACATATGGATGATGGGGGGGCTGAGACAGAACTCATTGTTACCACATTCTGAAGTTTTGCTACAAATTATTACATTTTTAAAAACGTTGTTGCTATCATAAAGGTTGCTGGCATTATTAAAGATGTCCTAATTACTGATATACAGCGTTATAATGAAGTGCTTTTCTTTGAGGTGGCGCACAGCTTTGAAGTTATAATTAAAGATTATTCAGACTTTGTAATGATTATCCTCATTTGCTAAGCAGAAAGGTGGGAGAGATCCTGTGGGTACGAGAAGGTAAACACACAGCCCGTACAGCAGGTTAGTAGCTGTTACCTCCTCTGGATTGTCCGCTCGGGTTAGTTTCAATCAATAATCATCTGCTCCAATCAGCACCTGATTAGGCTTTAAAAAAACATCTTCCTTCAACTGTCTGTCTCTCTCTGAGTCAGCAGGTTCATCACTAGAGTCTCCAGAGAGCAAAATATGTGTTACTTTTAATTCACTGGTCCTAATAAATATCAAATGTGGCTGATCTATTTTGTATTCAGGGTGTGAACAGAGTGGGGCTCATCTGGGATTTGGATTTCAGGGTCTCTGAAATCTGACCAGAATGCTTCTCCTTTATTTCAGTGCGTGCCGTATTCTTTCCTCACAGCTGAAAAAGTGTCCACGAGCAAACCTCCGTGGGCTCTGTCGATGAGGAAAAAACCTCGTCTCCTCTTCTGCAGCTGCAGGAGCAACAGTTTACATACCATTAAAGCTTCTGTAGCAGTGTAATTCAGTGTTGTGTAGCTGGTCCCAGTCGGTGAAATTTGCAGTACAAATCAAGCGCACCCGGCCTCTTCCCAGATGTGACGGACACGGTGCGGTGCAGAGGTTCATTTGTTTTACGGTCGAAGGATTAAGAGTCTGAAAGCCAAATTCTCATCTGTCACCAAAGCGTCTGGCAGCATGAACACACACACAGACACACACATATAAAGTGATGTTCTCTGGCAGAGCAAAGCTCAACAGGCATGACTTTCACTCCAGCAGCAAATCTTGAAAAATTCATGAGCCCAGAAACAAACTCGCCCTGTCTCGAGGCGTTCTCTCCTCCCAGCTGTAATTTCCATCACGCTCGCTTTTTGTCTCTGTTTTTGTGAAGAATGAAGATCTTGTTGCCTTTCCACTAACATCGCCCTCCTTCCTCCGTATTTCTCTGACAAATTAAGTGCATCACCTTAATTTCCCCGCACGCTGTCGAGTCACTGAGCTGCCAAGATCTCATTTTATCAGGATACTTCATCAGCATTCGGTCTGCGTCTCAGCAGAGCTCCAACGCTGTAAAACATATTGGGAGCAGAGTTTTTGCCATTATTGGTTGCCGTCACAGGGCTCGTTTCTAAGAAAATGTGCTCGCGTGATAAACTGTGGTGATATTTTAGCTGTAAAAATGCTGCCATTTAAAGAATTTACTGGTGGTGATAACTGAGAAAAGTTCTTCCAATCTCCCGTTTTATTCACGGGCATCTTCATGCACATTTTAAGATGTTCAAGTCAGCTGATCACCTGTTCACGAGCTGAGATTTAGACAGTTTTGCAGCTGACTTTGGCTGTTTGTATGCCACTTGTACGTTCACTCAATTTGATTCAAAAACCTTTTTGAACTCTGTTGCATTTTTAAAGCATCGGTCCTTCCAGCTGCAGGTCTGGGGTCACTGGGGTGCATTCAGAGTTTCTAGTAAATTAAATATTGTCTTAAAAAAAGACATGCAGTGAGTTTCCATTAATAAAAAAACATGCATTTGCCAGACCTCTAACATATGTAACAACTTGATAGACTGACACTATAATATATGTGTATGACAGATGTTTAATACAAGTGATGCAAGCAGTCGTCTGTCTAAACCTGGACCGCACATGTCATGTTGGGTTGCACATGGCATCTGTTGTTATTGCTGTTAACCGGAGCTGCTCTCCATTCCTGAATAAATGCAACTCACAGTTATGCAGTGGTCGTTAGTTTGGCTGCCTCTGATGAAGTATGTACCAAACATGTTCAGTAGGGGGCGTATTGGGACTGAGGACAGGCCATGTGGAGGTTTTCCTTCCTGCTGTGATTGGTGCTTGCTAGTAGAGGATTGTGTGATTGGAGGGGTTTTCCCTCTAATGTTGTAGGTCTGCACCTTCACACTGTTGTTGGGATTTGCATTTACTTGAAATGAACTGAAACAGCTGCGAGACCCGGGTGCTTCCATCCCTGCCATCCCGGTGTCTCTGTCCAGTCGTTTCCACCAAGGACCATCAGAGGTGGTTCTCTGCTGCAGCAGCAGCTCCGATACTTCTGCTAGCATCCCGCACGTCTCCAGCCCGACCCCGGTCACCTTCAGCACAGATGATCTGAGCGTACACTGTTTTTGTTATGTTTTTGGGTTTCAAAGAGACTAGAATGATTCCTTCAATCCATTTCTCAGATTGAAAATTCAGAAAGAATGTCGAGTGCTGCTCTGCTGGATATTTCATGGTTATTATTTATGGTTACAATTTATAATCTCATTGTTTTTACTGATTGTGTCTTTTAGTTCCTCTTCCTGTCTGAGGTGTTACAATGGAGAGCCCAGACCACTCCAGACCACGTCCTGTACACACTCCTCAACTCCAGGGTGAGTCCTCACAGTACACACACACACACTCACACTGTATGAGATGATATTGATTTTATAGAATCTTACCAAAAATAGTATGATAAGGTCAGCAGGGGTGTTCAGAAATGGCTTATCTTTCTCAGTCTTGGCAGACAGAGCTTCATAGTTTGTTTAAATAATAATATTTTAAAGCTTTAAAATATTAAATCTACATTATTCTGTTTTTTTGCCTCAAAGGTTTGCTTTAAAGCGTGATATAAATCATATGTTATGATATAGAACTCCTAAATAATCTAGAAAATGACTTAAGGAGCTGAAGTATAGGTGACGTGTATGTATTACATGGGAAGGAGCTTTAACAGGAATCAGTTGGGCTGTTTGAAGCAGTGCGTGTGCTTTTAAAGGGAGGCAGAAATGAAAAGAAGATGCAGGTCTTTCTTTCTGCTCTGTGTTGGCTGAAGAAAAAGAATCCGGGCTGGGAGGTGTTCACCACTGTTAGTTTGCATAATGGCAATAGGATCCGCCGGGTTGTTTACAGCTGTTCACCGCTGAGATGCTGCAACGGAAAATGTGACATGACACTTACTGATGCACGCTGCTGATTGCATGTGTCAATCTTCTGTGTGTGTCACCTCCCCCAGGGTACGATAGCCAGCTCTCTGACTTGTGTTCAGCTGCACAAGAGAGCAGAGAAGATCGCCGCCATGCTGGCTGAACGGGGCCACCTGCAGGATGGAGACCACGTTGCACTGGTCTACCCTCCAGGTAAACACTGACAGCAGGTCAGCTTGCTGTACTTGTGTCTCTGCGGTGACACTGCAGGATGTCATAGATTTACTGAAATCCCTCAAATTTTCAAAATAAAAGCTGATCTGAACCAGGAAAAAAAAAGCTTGGAAAAGTGTCCTGATTAATATTAATGTACTACATGGACAGATGTACCTGGATTCGGAGCCACACACAGACTCAGCTATTGTTACATAACGGGAGCAATATGAGCCCCGACCCTCTATGACGAATATATTGGGTAAATGAACAAATCGATGCAGACAGACTTAGGAAACTGTTTTAGAGAACTGAAGGTTACACATTAATCATTTTAGTTTTTGAATCTTTGACCTACAGTTGTCTTTTATTGCTGTGATTGCTGATTGGTCCAAAACAGCAGATTGGACCTTTTTTTTATTATTAAAAACAATTAAAAATTAGAAAGAAAAGACAAAAATGCCAAAAATAATAATTTAGACCAGTGCTTATGTTAATGTTTATTAATATTTACTTTATAACGGAAATTGTCATTTGGAATCTGTTTTTAATTATTTTAAATGAGCATCTATTAATTTAAAAATCAAACCATCTTTCATTTGAATGCATTTTTTCTTCCCTTCTGTTTAACTGAAGTTCAAAAAACACAGAGTGCAGATGAATAAATGAAAATGATTTTAAATGCAACTACAGGACACACATAATACCACACAGGCTGTAACCAGCATTCATTCTGTAAAATTATCTGATGCTAAAAGTTGTGCATTGGAAAAAAAATAAGTAGAAGTTTTTAAACAGAGTCTGACAAATGTTCAGAAAGTATTAAAATAAACAGACTTATGTATAAAATTGCCCCTTGTGCCTATGCATTATATCTTACAATTATTATTACTCATTCACGAATGTAGCAGTGCTCGTTTTTTATTAATTGAAAAAAATGTGAAAATGATGCATGTTTGATTTCCCACAAGCCGAAGTTACACTTCCACAGTGCTTCTTTGGGACGATGGAAAATAATAATTATTTGGGCATCGAGCGAAAAACCGTCATTGTAATTATGACAACATATAAAGTGTTTGAGTGGATAACCTTATTATACTTTCAGTGACTGCCCTATATAAGCAAAAGAAATGAAAGGATGGATGAAGTTTCTAGAGAACGACTTGTACTAAAATGGGTTAAATGCGACTTTTTTAACGATCCTTTAAATTGTTGACGTTTAACAAGGACAAACTTGGGATGTTTTAAAATGAGGAATGAAGGACGCGGCAAACATGTTCAGTGAGTTCGGTTAGATCGAAGAGAGCGCCGCGGGGAAAAACAAGGAGGACGCAGGAAGTGTAATTACCCTCTGAGACACAGCGCGCCGTGTCCATCACAGTAGGACAGACGCAGCCGTGCAGGAAAAACAACCCGACACGATCAGATTTTCTTAAAGCTGCATTCAATTAACGGCCCCGAGGGTCCATCGCTCAGTATACGGCACCTTAATACCTGTAACTAATTTAAGTTTTCCAAATTCACCCCCTCTTATTTCTTCTCTCATCTCTACATCCTCTCCCAGGAATCGACCTCATCGTGGCGTTTTATGGCTGCCTTTACGCCGGCTGTGTGCCAATCACGGTGCGGCCGCCTCACCCGCAAAACATCGCCACCACGCTGCCCACCGTCAAGATGATCGTGGAGGTAAACCAACACTGTGACGGCTCTAATCACTACTCTGTGGTTAAAGTATTTGAGAAAAACGTGAATGATCATGTAGGTGCAAGTCACCGCCCCCTCTACACCTCACTTCCTGTTTTCTTAATTTAAAAATTAATGAGAATATTTTGACAGCTTCAGCAGTTTATTCTTAGCAGATGCAGGTATTTCTAAGAAAACCTGACATGTGGATGTAGGCGAGGGTTTAAAAAGATAAAAGAAACACACAGACAGTTGTTCATTTAAGTAAAGGCCAAATTACCTACAAATCTACTTTTCTGTGTCTGTAAATATAAAAGATATTGATTTCTTAGATGACGTAGTCACAATAACTTAAAACTGAAAACTTTTAATATTTACTATATTCATTCCTGAGATTCTCACTCCAGAACTTTACGACCTTAAAAACATAAAATTCTGGGAAAGCTGTTGTTTTACTTTGAAAAGCCCAGGAGTGCATTTCAGGCGGGAACTTAAAAGTCGTAACGTAGACTTAATGCCAACGAAATAGTTGTGACGTGGACATAATCCGTTTAATTTGAGTGTTATAAAAATGATTTCCAAAAGCTACATAGACGTTGATATCCTGGCACCTTTGGCAGTTTATATTCCAGGTTTCATCCAGATTGAATGACATGTTTCGGAGGAGTTAGAGGACAGACATGCATACGTACACTGTGATCATTATAATAAGATTATTATTATTATTAAACCAGCCCAAGAAAAAGTGAACAGATGAATCGTGTGAATAACGGGAGGTGAAGCTGAGCTGAGGAGCGATTATTTCTCCGCACTGTTGGAGTCGTTCAGTTACTGCTGATCTGTTTTTTATGAATGATCTGTGCGCGCTGAATCGTGCAGGTGAGCCGGTCGGTGTGCGTGATGACCACGCAGGTCATCACTAAACTGCTGAGGTCCAAAGAAGCCTCGGCGGCCGTGGATGTCCGGACCTGGCCTCCTGTCATGGACACAGGTAGGCGATGTGTTTTTTGAGGGCACCCTGCAAGTGATTAAACACAGTTTGGTTAATGAACAGGTGATCAATGTGAATAAAAAAACAAAAAAACAGTGACTGAGTAATAAAACTAACACTAAGCTGTGTATTTTATAATTCATCATCTCTGACGTGAGAAAATTGATTGTTTCCTTTAGACGATTTGCCAAAGAAGAAACCTCCACTGCTGTATAAACCGTCCAACCCCGACACCCTGGCCTACCTGGACTTCAGTGTCTCCACCACCGGCATGCTCGCTGGAGTCAAAGTAAGCACACACTCACACACACTACACCAACACACAGCTAATGATGACATTTAATGTTGTTTATCCACATTAGCAGCATAGCTCCAGTTATTCCCAGCAGAAAAAACACATGGTTTGGAGGAGAGCCAGAGACTTTTATTTTGAAACTCTTCTTCTATCAAGAAGAGATTTTTACTCTGTTATTATTCGTGTGGTGCTGAAGAAAAGCTTAAAACAGGAGGAAGTGCTGACGTGTTTTTGTGCAGCGGAGCCTGGAAGTCTGTTCGAGGGGAGCAGATAGATGGTGGTGACATTTTAAAGATTAAAGTGATTATTGATTCACTGCAGTAAAACAAACCTCCATCCTGTGCTCAGCTCGTTGCTGCTGTTCATCTGGTGTGTGCGTCTGAGTGAAAGTGAAGTCATTTTCCTGTTTGGCCTCTAATCTGCCTGCGGATGCTCACAGAGAGAGAACGTAAACTTAAAAATCTGTTTCCATAAAATCGAAAGAAACTAAAGCAGTAAAAGAAGTTATCTTGTAAACTTTTCGTCTCCTAAAGTTTTGCTGATCGAAAAGAATATCAGAAAATGTCACAAACTAACAAAATCATTTAATTAGACGGCTTTTCCTGATAAGATAGTCCAGATAACGTCCACAGTCCCAGCTGAGAAATATAAACCTCTCCAGCTTGTCCTGGGTCTACCCCGAGGACTCCTGCTAGCGGGACATGCCTGAAACAGTTCATGCAGGAGCGATCCTAATCAGAGGTCTGAACCCTCCTCAAGCAGCTTCTCTCGATGCGGGGGAGAAACAGCTGTGCGCTCAGTCCCTCCCAAGTGACTGAGCTCCTCACCCGTCTCTAAGAGAGAGTCCAGAGGAAGCTCACTCCTGCTGCTTGTGTCTGGGATCTAAGTCCTCCGATCACTAGGAACATATCTATCTATTGACACGTTTGTGATGAAATGACACATAATGTCAAATTTTGCTCTCTTGCTGTTGTAAAGAAATAAAGACATGAGATCCTGATTATCTCCAAAAGGTAATGAGTCCTCCTGACCTCCATGGTGGAGGTAAGCTCGATTCTCCTTGAATCATCAACACGGCTGAAGTGACGATTGACACTGCTGCAGCTATATTTTTGGACAAGTACTTACGCAACTTCATTAGTTTGCCCAAGGACACTAGAGGAGCCAGGCATCAAACCACCAACCTTCCTACCTGAAACCAAACCTCCACTTCTTACTTTCACACAGCTTCACATGGTGCGATCGTGTCTTTGTTTCTTTTCTGCTCGTTGTTTTGTGCTCAGTTTGCCACAAATGCTAATTTTCATACTGTTCACACCAGCTGTGAGTGTATGCAACACACACACACACACACACACACACACACACACACACACACACACACACACACACCTCATTAATGAATTCTTTGAGAAAAACACACTAATCAGAATGACAAAAAGAGCAGGACAGGAGGAAACAATGTCAGCGTATTTTCTCGTGTGCTGCTAAATTTCCCGTCCATTATGTTTAACCACTGTGCTTAATGAGCAAATCAGTCAAAGCCGGGATATTAACGATGCAACTGGTGCCGAAACACAATGGGCGCAAACAAGACCGCCAGTTCACGTGGCCACTGCCGCCTCCAGACTGTTGTTATGCTAATTAATTCACTTTTAGTTCATTAATCATTTTTATCTCAACCAGTGAAAGAGGTTTGTCTCAATCCTTTGGATTTTCTTTGCTCCAAGTTGAAAACCCCACAGCCGATTCTCAGTTTTGCTTGAAAAACCTCCCAGCAGCACAGAGACGATCTCCACAGGTCTCCACTGACTGAAACAAATAAACAGCACAGAGTTTTCAAGCCTACTTTCATAATTTTTTTTAGTAAAAAGTGCACTGACAAAGAAGAAGATTTTCATGTGAGATTTTCTCCTGCAGATGTCTCACACAGCCACCAGTGCCTTCTGCCGCTCCATCAAGCTGCAGTGTGAGCTTTACCCGTCCAGAGAGGTCGCCATCTGCTTGGACCCGTACTGCGGCCTGGGCTTTGTCCTCTGGTGCCTTTGCAGGTCGGCAATCGTAGTTCCTAGTTCTTATTTAGAGCTAAAATGGAAGTTTTTAGCATTTCTTACTTTCTGAATGTTCCTGTTTGAGGCTTTTATATGACCAGGTTGTTTCTGTTTTCTCTGCTCTTTAAGTTTCAGTATAATTAATAATCACTAGTTTGTGTTTTCCTTTGTATTCATGACTGACATGTTTGTAGCTCTTTAATCATGTAACCGTGCAGCCTCGCCGTACTCGGCGCTCTCCTCTCTGCAGTGTGTACTCAGGTCACCAGTCCATCCTGATCCCTCCGTCCGAGCTGGAAGTGAACCCGGCTCTCTGGCTGTCAGCCGTCAGTCAGTACAAAGTTCGCGACACCTTCTGCTCCTACAGCGTCATGGAGCTCTGCACCAAAGGCCTCGGCCTGCAGACGGACTCGCTGAAGGTAAAGCGGTGCGGGCAGCTCCGTCTCACGGAAACCTTGGTTGAATTTAACGACCGACAAACCTTCTGACTGTGAAATCCTTTCTGTCCCGTCAGGCTCGAGGGCTGGACTTGTCTCGAGTGAGGACCTGCGTGGTTGTAGCAGAGGAGCGTCCCAGGATAGCCCTGACGCAGTCCTTCTCCAAACTCTTCAAGGACCTGGGACTTCACCCCCGAGCCGTCAGCACCTCCTTCGGCTGCAGGGTCAACCTGGCAATCTGCCTGCAGGTCTGTCCGACTTCCTGCTTCTGCTTTGCCTTCGAGCATTTCTTGGTGTCACGTTTAAGAACCTAGCTGGGGTTTTTTTTTGTAGGACAGGCATGTTATTAGCGGTTGTGCTCAATATTCGGTATTGAAGAAAGAATTCCAGGAAGCACCCTTAACCCTCACTGTGGCATCTGCAGCTTGGGTACATGTGAAACAAGTTTCTCATTAACAAAAACTAAGATCTGATTCAAACGAGGACTCAAACATGTAAAAACTCCATTGTTAGAAGTTTGTAACTGAGAAAGGAAGATTTACATCATCTTCATCACATGAGTGCGGTATGTGCAGATCAGGCAGCCTGAGATTTTGCAGAGTTTAGGGTATCAGAGAATTTATCCTTTCATATTTAATGATACAAGGGTATTCTTGCGTTTAAGGCATTAACCACAGTTCTCTGATCCCTGCATCAGAAATTATTATGCATTAAGTAGAAAAGTGTGAAACTGGGTGGAAACCCCCCCAAATATCTGTTCCAACGACATTAACTCTATCCTACTCGGATGAACATGAGGGAAATTCAACTTAACAGCAGATAAATCACATTAAACCGAGGCTGTGGTTATATCTGCTCGTCTACTTTAATCCACGAGGTACAAGGAGGATTTTGTCCGTTATTCGGCTGAGCAGATGGTCGTCACTGTCAGTCCATCACAAGCGCAGACGACGGTCTGATGCGTTACACCTTGACAGGATGGAGTAGGAGAAATGTTGAACTGTTTGAGTCCAGCTGAAGTAAACCAGCAGACGTGCGTCACGTTTCAGGCACCGTGGTACAAAGCACGGTTGATATCTTAAAGAAGCTTTTCCTAAAGACGCCAAAGAACGTATGTGGAGCTTTCCTGTTTTTCACCTGTCGAGGATCTATGCCACAGCCGCACGTACTTGGAAATTTGAAAAAGAACAAAACTTATGGAATATGAACGTTTGATCCTGTGCTTCAGTCTGTTGTCTGGTATAAAATACTGTAAAGTGATTACAGTAATACGGATTGATCACCTCCAGTGAGATCTTCTGGGAAAGCCAGTCAGAGGAAGCTGTTTGGCTTGATTTGGTTTATTCATCCGACTGCTGTGTTTCATGTTTTTCCTTATATGACAGTACCTGTGGGACTGCTTGTATGGTGAGGTCTGAATAATAAGCTCTGAGCTATCTTTGGTGAACGGCACGTTTACACCACTGTCCTTGGTACTGGGTGCGTCCCAGATCTGAGTATCAGAATGAAACCAAAGAAGAGTCGAGATGACTGAAGATGCAGCATTTTAAAATATCTGTCTCTTAGTGTTTGCCCCTGAGCGAAGCTTAAAGAGTCTTAGACCTACAGATGTGGTCAGAAGTTTACATCTACTCCAACTTTTTTGGCCAAAAGCTTGTTGATGGGTACCACACGGTCTGGTTGAGTTGCGACTTGCTAAGGACTATTTTAACCACTTTCTGGTAGTTCACTCCCCTCAGTTCTGACTACCTTCCCTCTCTTCGTTATCATGTGTGGTGTGAATCGATGGTCTCGTTCACTCTTAGCATACAGCTCGATGTGTACATGTCATCTGTATGGCTGACAACTGCTCCACTCTGTAGTCAGTCTTGTTAATGATCTCATTGAGGGGGTTTATGTCTATGCAGAACCGCTATAGCTCAGGACCAACGTAGGTGTGGACCACGTCAGGGCCTGTCCCTTTCTTTGATATGTGCCACTGTGATGGTTACTAGAGCCTCTTCAGGGTGGTTGCTGTGGTTAGATCCACTGAGCTTGTCCTGTGCTCTTCCAGTATTGCTCTGTCTCATTATTTCCCTGCTACTGTGTGGAACAGCTGGTTTCTCCTGCCTTCTAACGCTTTCTCTTCAAGCAGAGGCCAAGTTCAGCCTCCAGCAGCGTAGATCAGCTGGTTAGCAGGTATTGTCCGTAGTGCTGCATTGGTAACCTATCCTACTGTAACTCAACGATCACTTGGGGCTTGGTACCCAATCTCGGGGTGGGGGTGATGATATCATCGTAGCATGTTTGTTGTACCCCTTCTGTTGGGTATCAAAGATTCAATTTAACGCCGTCTGCTGGGGTTACTTGTGTAGTAGCGTTCCAACACACGTCTATTGCCCAGTGATACCTTCTTGTTCCAGTAGCCACTTCCTCAGGGTGCCCTGGCTCCTCAACACCTGATCTGAGCCGGTATGACTTACTGCTTCAGGTAGGCTTGGTTAGACATGGGGGGGTCTAGCCCAGGACCCTTACTGGATACGGACGGCCCAGGCGGGAATTCGTAAACTTCAACTTGTGCACCTTATTCTTCTTTTTCCAAAACAGGTCATTCATGTTCATCACAAGTGGATGTAAACAAGCAGATGAGATGAAAAATTATATTTTTACAAAGTGTGATGTCGAGCAGCTCTCACAGCAGTTCTTCTGTGCTCGGTGTTTCTGTTGTTTCTTCGAGGCCTGCTGGGTAAACACCGAGAACAAGTCGAAGATGTTTGATTTCCCCACAAGAAAAGATCACAGATATCCAGCCTTTAACGAGTTTTTAACAGTCAGCAAATCTAGCCGATCTCTGCTGAAGTGCAGTTTTGTTCACAGCTTCGTTTATCACTTGAAGGATTTCTGCAACTCCTGCTCAGCTGAAGCCTGTAAGAGTGTTCGGACCGCAATGCAAGAACGTCTGAATGTGCCGTTTTTGCAGATGCGCGGCGTTCGTCCGGAACAGTCGGAGGGTTGGACACTAAAAAACAAAAAGTCATTCTCTTCACCTGCAGAGCGGTTTTTCATTTCCTGTATGTCTCAGGTTCAGGACCATCCTCCATTTCAAGCTGATCATTGCTTTTACATTTCAGATCTGATTTGCAGCTTTCAGCCACGTCAGGAATTAAATGAATTGTTAGAAAAGTTATTATATTATAACGATTTTACAGACTTAATGGGGAGATATGAAACTCTAATATAATTTAGCCTTTTAATCGTCAGCGAGTTTAATTTGCAGACTCGCACGCTAACACAGTCGTAACACTGAAATCATCACACACTAACTTACTGTAAGCTTTAACTTTGTTTGGCAGCTTTAAATGAGCAGATTAACATTTGGCTGAAGACTCTTTTCTGTTCTTACTGCTTGTTTTGGTTTTCTGAGTTTTACCCTTTTGACATTTTTTTCTTACTTCCTTGTTTTGTGCGTAACCCCACCCACATTTCTCATACTTGGTTTTGTCTCCACCTTCCCTCCTTCTTTACTTCCTCTTCTACCCCTTCACTTTCCTCCTCCTCCGCCCCCTCTTTGCTGCTGTAGCCTCACAGGCTGGGAAAACTTGCCGACCAGGTAGGGAACCACCATCAACCTTCCCCGCCCAACAGCAATAACCGCCACCATCACCACCCCACTGCCTGCCAGCACACCTCTCATCAGATGGCTTTAGATCTAAGTTTAAGAGACGCTTGGCTGGGTCTCACGGCACTTAGTCAATATCAGGGACACTGGAGCAGCTTTACTCTGTGGATTTCGCCCACTCAGTATTTTGGCTGAACTTTGACATGAGATGAATAATTATACTTTCCAGGAGAAAACCCCCCAAATCTGTAGATGTGTTACTCACAGCTGACACGTCTCCAGTCAGATGAATTATAAATACAGATGATTGACATCTGTTCTGTTCCCAGCAACAAAAAGAACAAACAGCAGAACATTTGCAATAAAATCCATCTTAGAATAGCTCAAATAAAGCAGCATAGCCACTCTGCTATAACCCACAAATTTGTGAACTAGACCTTTAGTTGGGCTGGAGAGGAGCCCCAGACAACAGTGACTCATCGATCACAAGCTAGCCGCGCCCTGCTTTAACTAGGCCATAATTTATAAAATGCTACACCAAAGAAAGGTAGTGATTAAGACCAAAGACTCATTAGGAGACTGTCTTCCAGTGTAATCAGCGGGTGACGCCCCTCGTCTCTATCTGGAGTCACCCGCTCCCGCTTTCACGTCTCTTCTTCCGTCTATGATTCTGCTCTGATTTGCATGTATGGCTCGATTTTTTTTCATCATAGAAACATGCAAGCAAATCTTCCTTTATATGGAAAAAGCATAGAGGCTGTAGCCATAAAACTACTGCATATAAATAACATAAGACTGAGTAAAGAGACAGATGTAAGGCAAGTGGCATTATAAAACAATTAAGGAAAGGAACCACCAAACAATAGGCTAGTAAAAAATTATCAGATCTATAAGATTATTAAGACTGTAAAGTAGATGGTCATGAGAATTTGCATAATTAAGATTAAGGAACTGACCTCCCAGCCCATTGTTCCTTCAGTGGGCTGGTTTCAGTCATTATGCAAATGTACTGTTTATAAGATTGAAACCTGCAGTCAGCTGAGACTGAAGAAGTCACCTGTACGAGTGACGAAACGTTTCTCCCACAAAACGCTACGTCCAGCTGATCAGAATCCGCTTTTGGAGATTGACTTTCCTGGATGATTGAGAATGCATCAAGACGTTTCCACTGCTATCAACAAGCTCGTTAGCCGCAGCAGCTCAGTGCTGCAGCTAACTCCCAGAAATCACGAATATGTGACAGTGCAAGGATACATGTGCATGTGCCTCTCTGTGGTGTGAGTCCAGCACCAAAGGATGTTTGCTCTGCCTGTTCCAATCAAATTTCCCTTTGCCAATAAATCACTGAATACTCTTGAAGCGGTCACTGCCTGAAGTCTCTTCAGAGAGGGCGTTTACATTTTTGCACTGTGGGTGTGTGGGCGTAAGACTCCCAGGATGCCGCTGTGTGTCCGGTGGTGGGTTTTTAATCCTGGATTAATGGAGGGATGGATGGAGGAGAAGAGAGGTCGGAGAGGGGGATCCTTAATCTCGTCCTTTTTCGCTGTCTTAATTTTTCTTCAGTGATTTCACTCATTCAGAGTACAGTAGTCGGCACAAAGAGATCTGACTGAATGCATGTATTGTGCAACCTCTGTGTACTTTAGAAACAGTGAATTTGTCCTGGGTGGGTCGTCACGCGGGTATAATTGCAGCTACTAATCACTTTTCCCTTCTTTACTTTATCGTTTGCATGTCAATCAGGTAGAATCTGACTTTGCAGAAAGTTTGTTGATGTGCATTTATTTTTGAAATTGTTTGACTTTCCTTCTACAATCACTGCTGTTGCTCCCACATTGATCGTTTCACACGGTTGTAAATGCTGTAGATCAGGGGTGGGGAAGTCCAGGCCTTGAGTGCTGGTGTGCTGCAGGTTTTAGATCTCACCCTGGGTCAACACACCTCAATCAAATGATTAGTTTGTTCCCAGGCTTCTGGAGAACTTGTTGAGGAGGTAATTTAGCCAATTAAATCAGCTGTGTTGGATTAAGGAAACAACTAAAACCTGCAGGACACCGGCTCTTGTTGCCTGGAGTTCCCCACCCCTGCTGTAGAGGGTCGGGTTCCCACCTTCCCACCCAAAACATTTACGTCCCTCCTTCAGTGGAGGTAAAGCTTTTCTTTATGACCACACAGCATCCACTGCAGTCTGCTAGGAGTCGATAAGCTGTAGCAATTTTTGCATAAAAAGGACGTTTTGTGAGTCTGTGGTGTTCACACTTTCTCTCGCTGGTGTTTCTCAGGGCACCTCAGGACCTGACCCCACAACTGTTTATGTTGATATGAGGGCGCTGCGACATGACAGGTAAGTGTCCTTGCTGCTTTGTTAGAAGCTTAACAGATACTTTTGCAGAAAGATGTTCGGTGTCTGAAACCTCTTAACGACTGCTTTGGTCACCAGTAATTTGCATGAAAGATGCCAACTGCTCTCCAAGCAGTAGTGAAACTGAGAAGCGTGACGCAGACTGGAAATGGAGACACATTCAGAGTGTGTTTCAGCATTAATTAAAAAAATACATTGTCAGATGGTTCAACAAACACAAAATATTTCCTTCCAGGTATTTTATGGCTCACGTTTCTTCAGGCCGATGGATTTTCGTGCTCGGCTGGAGTCGGCAACACCAGCCTTGTGTATTTTTTAGATGTTGTTTTCATGCACTGAATCGGTTTTCCGTCGACTCTCACGCGGACACAGTCTATTCTGTGCTGTAAAGTCTTCAGCCGGTGTCCTGCGGGATTTCAGCGGCGCCGCAGCGCTCTGCCGGACGGCTTCGCTCGTGAAGTTTGTGAATGAGAGAACACGACTCGGCGAGCGCTCTCAGAATAAATAAAGTGCTCAGCAAAGATTGTTATTGTAATGCGAGGCTTATTCTCTGCAGCTCAGAAGCATCGCTGCAGGCTGACGGTAAAAAAGTCTGAATATAATGAGAAGCTGGAAGTTTCTCTGAGACAATATGACATGCATACTGTCACCCTCACAGCCTCTCCACAGTGTGAGAGGGGTGAACTTTAAAACCCATCAAACCCAGTCTGAGTCACATTTCCTGCTGGGTAACTCCGCCATTTGTTTTGCCAGACTGCTGCTTGTCAGTGAGACAGCTCTGACTCTTAATGAACCAGCCAGGGCTCAACATCAGTGTCAGATTTCAGAGGAGAAACGCCGTCAGTTTTCCAGCTGGTGGAGATGGACAAACACATCCGAGATAACAAGCGAGACTCGGACTTATTCAAACATCTCTGACGAGAAGGGCCTGCGGGATTAAAGGAACAACGGCGAAACGACCAGCAAGAAACCGGCACAAACTGAAAAATGCATTAATTTGAACTCGTCAGGAGCTTGTTACTCAT
Organism: Rhamphochromis longiceps; assembly: GCF_057381845.1. Taxonomy (NCBI): domain Eukaryota; kingdom Metazoa; phylum Chordata; class Actinopteri; order Cichliformes; family Cichlidae; genus Rhamphochromis; species Rhamphochromis longiceps. The sequence continues at coordinate 5,713,106 of NC_140574.1, forward strand.
CCCTGAAGCTCCCCAGACGCAGTTTCCTGCTCCCTGATGCAGCCCGTCATTACGGTGCTCAGCCTGTGTCTGCTGATTTCCACACAGAAAAGTCGCAGCACACGAAGCAGCAGGGCCGTGCAATCCCGCTGTGTATAAATATAACTGTCAGTGTGCATGATTACATGTAATCACTGCTGATTTAAGCTGGCCCGAGTCTACCACAGGCTCTCCGTGTTTGCAGTCTGACAAACCACTCGTCCTGGTTTATTTTTAGTTTTACTGTTTCAGCTTTTTCCCACAATTCTGTTTTTGTTTTTTTACATCACATCAACATTAGCCGTTAGCGGTCAACAGTCAGAGTTAAGATCCTGTCCAGAATCCTGATTATGGGATGTTGATTAGAGATAATACGCAACCGACTAACAGAAACGTCCCCGTTTGTCTGCTCTGCAGGGTCAGACTCGTAGAGCGGGGATCGCCACACAGCCTGCCACTGATGGAGTCTGGGAAGGTCAGTTTTATCTAAATTTAACGTTTATTAACTTTTTCAAAGAAGCTGTTTTTGGTCTTTGCTCGATCTGCGTCTCTCTCTTTGAGCAGATCCTGCCGGGGGTCAGAATCATCATCGCCAACCCAGAGACCAAGGGACCAATGGGAGAGTCACATCTGGGAGAGGTTTGTCTGAGCTTTAATGGTCTTCTCTATAAACAGATATTTGTACGTGAAAATAAAAAGGCTTCTGGTTTTCGGACTTTGGTCCAAGCTCCTTTGACCAATCGTGTTTGAGCATCAAAGTCCTCGAAGTTTTTCCATTCTGGGGGTTATTTTGAATTATCTGTTTAATTGAACAGAGACTCAACTTTCATATCTGCATCCATAAAAAGATATAAGTGCATGAAGCAGGACCCAGATAGCCTTTATGCACCTGCTGAGGTCAGCAGAGTAAGTGATCATTAACCTGAAATATTTACTTTTTTTTTTTTAAACTCATTGAATTTGATCAATTAAACCTAATATTTACCAATTTCAGTAGAAAAGGTGCGCCTGATAAGGTTTCCTTTGGTAGATGGTGGAAAACAGGAATATTTCTGTCATTTAACAGTTTATCTATTACTTCATTTCTTTGGTTTAGCATGAATGGCCATGGGGGGGGGGGGGGGGGGGGGTCTTTATCAGTAAAAAGCTGTACATGTGAAAAAAAACCCCAAAATGTACCCCCTCCTGTGCATTTTCCATTGGGCCAGATTGGAGTCCTTGCAGGGCTGATTCTGGCCCCCGGGCCTTATCTTTGTTTTCTCCTGGAAGCTCTGCAAGTGGAAATGACAAGAATCTGGGACATGAAGTGAAAACATGGATGTTTGTCCACATCTGTTTGACGTTTATAGAGGAAATAATCCCTTGACGATTATTTTCTGCTGTATTATTTGTGCGTTTGCAGATCTGGGTGCACAGTGGCCACAACGCCAGCGGTTACTTCACCGTCTACGGGGACGAGGCGCTGCAGTCCGACCATTTCAACTCCAGGCTCAGCTTTGGAGACACGCAGACCGTCTGGGCTCGGACCGGATACCTGGGCTTCCTGCGCAGGACGGAGCTCACCGACGCCAGCGGAGGTCAGGGCGGGCCGTTCGTCGAACACGGTCGACGTGGTTAATGGGGCTGCGGCTGACCTTTAATGATCTCGCACAACAACAAGGAATAAACGATTAAACGGCTTCAGCGCTGATTTTAAGTGCTGCCGGCTCCTCCTGATTGGCTCTTTCTCTCTGCTGAGATCAAGTCTGATATTTAAAACACTCAAATGTTTATTTCCAGCTCATAACAGTCAGATATTCAGACATCTGCAGAAAACGCTGAGTTTACTTCGTGACTTTAATCTGTGCAGGAAGACCGTTCACGTTAAAAGCTTTGATAACTCGTACATTAATCTAAAAGCGCAGCATGGTGGCTTGAAAGGAAATCTGTTCGTGTCCACAGAGCGCCACGATGCCCTGTACGTGGTCGGTGCTTTGGAGGAAGCCATGGAACTCAGAGGGATGCGTTACCACCCCATCGACATCGAGACCTCCGTCATCAGGACGCACAAGAGCATCACAGAGTGGTGAGCATCAGCCAATTATGACATTACAGTGTCTTTATGAAAAAATAAAAAAGTGTGTTCAGCTCTCGCCACGCCTTTACATACGATATGTTACTCGATGTGGTTTCTTGACATTTTTTCACCAACTTTAACCTTGGACGCTAACAATCAAGGTCAAATGCTTTGCCATCCTAGGTACTCATGTCCCCCGAGGCCTAGCACATTGTCTTGAAGTTTGAAGAATAAAGTTATTCCAGGTTTTCACATTTGTTTTGCCTCGATCGAGCTTTTATTAGAATCTGCTGTCACACCAAATTTGAACGTGATATCTTAAAAACTGTGGATGAGAGCTGCCAACACGTCGATTACACACTCCGCCCCTTCTGGGGTGACAAGAATTCAAGTTTTCGTCATGTGTGTCCGCAGCGCGGTGTTCACGTGGACCAACCTGCTGGTGGTGGTGGTGGAGCTGGACGGTTCGGAGCAGGAGGCCCTGGACTTGGTCCCCCTCGTCACCAACGTGGTGCTGGAGGAGCACTACCTGATCGTGGGCGTGGTGGTGGTGGTGGACATCGGCGTCATCCCCATCAACTCCAGAGGGGAGAAGCAGAGGATGCACCTGCGGGACGGCTTCCTGGCCGACCAGCTGGACCCAATCTATGTGGCCTACAACATGTAGCGCCCCCTGGTGGCTGAAGAATTATTGAGGAAGATGCAAAGACAATTCTGCTCCAGAGACCGAAGGAAGGAAAAGCGGAGCCGAGGCAGAGTTTCCGGCACGAGGGGGAGGAGGTGGTCGACCTTTTTGCCCTGAATTTTGGTGCTTACTCCCAGGCTGCGTAACCGCTGCAAACTAGCTCCCAGAATCCAGCGCTGGCATCTAGATTGCATTCAGGTCATGCTCAGTCTGAGAGGAAGTGCGGTCCCCGGGTCGTGCCGACTGTTTACCGAAAAGTGGAAAACTCGCAGCAGTAGAGGACAATCGTTAGGAAAGATCCCGGCTTTTAAAGTGCGTGTGGCTCACTCTCTATTTTCATGTTATTTGCTTTCCTTAGGCTATTTTTTTGAAAAGGATATTTACACACAAAGAGAAAAAAACCCTAAACGATATCGACCATTACAAAGTGCGACATATGTTTTGATACGAGGGTGAGGGGAGCGCGTCGCAGCCGCCCCCCGGTTTTACGATGAGGTACGTTTCTTTCGTATTTTTCTTGTTTTGTTTGGAATCGTTATTTTCTGAAGCCCCATCTCAGCTAAAGTCGGCGTGCTAATTTTCATATACTAACAGCTGCAGCCTTCAACTCAGTTTATTTTTCCGTACAAACTAACGGCTTCGACCGAAGCTAAACACAAATTCATATCATGTAAGTATGTACAAACAGAAACTGATTTAATTTATTTTGTTTCTCTGTTAGAAGTATATGACGAGACGTTCGAGAATGTTTTGCTCTTGAATATTTGCTAATATTACGAAAAAGAAAAAAGCATTGTATTATCTTGAGTGAAACAAACTCACATCAAGCCTATTATTGAAAATAGAAATATATGATTATAGATTATATTGAAGATGAGCGTAAGGACTAATCCCAGACAAAAGCAGAAGGATGAGGGGCCGTGCGTCTGCACGTTGGTCTGAAATGTGTCGGTCAAATGGAAATTATAAAAGCGATGCTCCGAGTTTTATTCCAGCTTTCGTGTGAAGAGTTCTGATCCTGTCCCGGGAATAAACAGAAACGTTGTTTTTATGCTCTTAAATATTAAAACAAATCCCTAAAAGTTCCCAAAAGTTATTTTTTATAGTCGGCTCTTTTTCTAATAACAGAGGATGAAAGTAAAACTTTGCCAGAAATGTAAAGAATCAGAAGTTTAGGTGCTATTGAATGTTGCTCTGTTTGAATTTGCCTTTATTTTAGATTTCCATCTATTATTGGGGCAACTTTTCCAGCTCAGTCACGGGGATAATTATTTGCCTACAAGGGGATGGAGAGCATTGAGTGTCAGGGCTGTTACAGTGAAGTTCATCGCAGTAACCAGGATATTTGTAGCTAATGTGAGCATTTTAGATTAATAGTAAATAATGGAAAATTCATCTACAACTTTGTTTTGTTGACTTTTTAATCATTTTAAAAGCCTAAATGTCTCGTACGGTCTCTCAGTCAAAGTAAAGTTGTAAATTTTAGATCCTGACAAATTTATCACGTTTGCCAATTTATCAGTAGGAGCGTTTTAGATATACTGATCCATGAAAATTAAAGAAGAGCTGGGAGAAATGCCCTCCATACATATGGATGAGTCAGCTGATCCGGGCTGGAGAATAGTGAAATCTGTTTGTTAAATCCTCAAATATCAGTATCGCTCTCAAGAATTACAAAGACATGATTTCCTTCAGACAGACCATGAGAGTGGGAAAGTGGTTTGATAGCAGGGATTAAGAGGCGGGGATTGAAAAGTAAATTATGATATGATAGTGGCACATTACGTTGCTGTTAACAGTAACAATAAAGTGTGTGGCATCACGTCCCCCTCGTTTATAAGCATCAGCAGGAGAATGAAGACTGATTCAAAGTATTTCACTAAAAATATCGATATTTGGCACTAGTATCAGCATGTTGCTGTGTTTACATTTTAGCCCCCTTCAGTTTGGAACTACAGATCTCGTGACTAATGCAGTCCAATAATTTATAACAAACGTCTTTTGAAAATGCATCATCTGAGTCAGGAGATTCGTTGCCATCTAGTGGCGACTAGAGGAAATTACAACAGGCTTGTTTTTGGTGTGGTTGGCGCCTTTGGGTCAGAACTCTTCACGTTTCTCTGGGAACAAACAGGTTTACTGATCTTTAAAATGTTAAGAAGTAGGAACATCTGTCGCTTTTCAAACTCTCACAGCTGGACCGAAACGTTCCTTCAGACAGACCGTCAGCAGCGCTCGTTGGACTCGTTTTATCACCCCCGGCTCGGAAAAGGCGAATCACCCCAAAGTGGCAGTTGTAAATATCAAAGTGGGAAGTCCTTCATATTTTTACACGGACTGATCAATCAGGGCTCATACAGTGATGTCACAACAGGAAGAAAGGTGTTTTTGCCAGAGACCCTTTAACTCGTTAGAGCTGCGGGGAGGTCGGAGCAGGAGGGCCTTCTTCATCGTCTTTGGCGGAGAATGTTCTAGTTTCAATGCCAGGATTTTTTTAAAGTAAAAAAAGCACTTTCTTCAGTTTGTTTTTCTTTCTTTTATCGGCAAAATGTATGTCCCTTTTTTTAAGGTTTAAAAATGTCTTATTTGAGTTGACATAAAATCTTTCAGTTAAATAAACATTTCAACAATTTTGACAAGAATTCGATGTTTGTCTTATTTACTGTTCTGCAACATTGTTGCTGTATGCATCACACACGGTGATTCCTGAGTTTTAAAATGTTGCTGATTGAAAACTTTCATGAATATTCCACATTCTTAATTACATCTGAGAAGCTATACAACATGAAACTATAGTGTTGTGCAAAAGTCGCGCAGGTCGCTCTGTATTTTGGAGACAAACATGTTTAATTCTTTAAAGTGGCCTTGAGCTACAGTTCTCCCGGCAACACAACTTTGCAAAGAGCCTTTGTCTTTTGGGCAGTTTTACTAGCAGCTTGTTGCTAAAACACTGTTCCCTCCTCAATCCATGAAAAACGCCAACCATCCGGTTGTTCAGTCTGACGTCACTAGCCGTGTCTGGGTCTAAACTCCGCTGCAGGTCCATATATCAAACGATCACTATGGCATTACTGAGAGTTGAAAAACTGTCTAAAGTCTTTCATCTTTAATAAAATGATCAGCGTTCTGCTCTACCAGGTGTAACAATTGAGTTTAACATCCAGGCATCCATGAAAACGGAATTTATGACATTTAACGGAGTTAGAAGTTAGCAGGGAGTTAGCTCGCTAGCTTCTATCTAAATACAATATAGCATGTCCTGACTGCGGGGTTTTGGAAACAAATTAAAACGTACAGCTCTGTTATCACTTCCAACATAAATGAAGACAGAAAGCTAAACAGCAGTGACGTTTGTAGGGTTACTGAAGTTTGGCTAGCTGGTATATAATGATGTGCTACGTGACCGCTAGCGACACAGCTATGTTAGCATAATATAAACAAGCTAACTTTTTTTCCACTTGATAAAAGTTAACGTGAGTGTTCTCGGTGGTCAGGAACAAATGTAATCACATGGCAGGATGCTGTAAAAGGACCAAACTTCAGCCAGGAGAACAACTGAGATAATCCATCCACAATACGGGGTTAGTCATTCATATACTGCTGCATGGGCTGGGCTGTAGTTACCAGAGGTGGGACCAAGTCATTGTTTTTTCAAGTCTCAAGTCTTTATCCTCAAGTCTCAAGTCAAGTCTCAAGTAATGTCAGGCAAGTCAGAGTCGAGTCTCAAGTCACTGGTGTAAAAGTCCGAGTCAAGTCACAAGTCTGAAACTTTGAATTTCAAGTCCTTTCGAGTCTTTAAAAAAAACAAACGAAAAAATAATGTTGCAGTTATGCTAAATGTAAATATTAGACCATGTAATTTTAAAATCTGTGTTTTTCTCAACACATACAAAATAGTGAACTTAGAAAATATACACAAATTGTGAAATTGCACCTCTTTAAAATGCAGCTCAATTAAACTTAGCTCCAAGAATAATTTTCACCGACAGTTCTGAGATACGCTGCATGTTATTCTTGGATGCGGTTGTAGGACCAGCTTTAAAATCGCATGACAAAAATATCATACACATTAAAAAAAAACTGTATCACCAACGTAGCCTGGAAAACATTTGCTAGTTAGATGAAGTCAGCTATCTCATCCTAGCATATTTATATGCATATTTATAATTATACGGTTCTTGGAGTGAGTGCATACACTCATGAAGTTTAGTAACTTCCGGTCACTGCAACAAGCCCAGGTACAGTTTACCGACGGATGGGTACAGGACCTTGAAATGCACCGTGTAGAACGAAAGACCATCGTACGTATCATAAGTTTACCAGTCTCACAAATCGTCTTTATAAATACACATTCGTTAACCGTTTATTAATAGGACCTTTGAGCTCAACGGTAATTAATTAGTAGTAGAAATAATTTCTGGTAGCATCACAGAAATGTAGCAGTGACAATAATATTGTATGCTGTAATCGTACTGGGCAATTAGTGATACAAAAAACCTGTTTTATCCTGTGAATAAAAGTATATGTTTTTGTCAATGTACCATAATAACAGAAGCGAAACACAATATTGTGTCAGGACAATTTACTATTTATGCACAATAAATAAAGGAGCATAGCGCGACAATTTCTGTTCAGCGCCAGACTTGCTTGTAACCTATATCACCAATTATGTTAAGAAAAATGACGCATTAACTACAACAGCAGACTGACCTTCGTGTAAATGCTTGGAGCAGACTAACCTGTGAGCTGGAGTGTTCTAGGACGTTATATTTGATCTTTGAATGGCTGCAATCCAGTCGCCTCTTTGTTACTTCGGAAACATGGCTCGAACAATTTCTCTTCCACGACGTAATCCGATAACAACCGATCTCTTTACCCGTCGGCTTTCCGTGGCTGTCATGCGACCGGCTATTGCAGTTAATAATACAACAGCTTCTTGACATTTTTGTGTTTCTTTTTATCGCTGTATAACTGATTTTAATTGAAAGCCTGCGTGCGCTAGTACCGCTTGCCACGAGTTCCCAGAATCCTTTGCGGTTCTACCCGTGAATGACGTCACATTTTCAATCTCCATATAATATGCGTGTTAAATTTTATATTTGGGGTAAAATATCAAGTCTTTTCAAGTAAACCGGTTCAAGTCCAATTCAAGTCCCAAGTCATTGGTGTAAAAGTCCAAGTCAAGTCACAAGTCTTAGAACATTTTTTCAAGTCAAGTCTAAAGTCATAAAATTAATGACTCGAGTCTGACTCGAGTCCAAGTCATGTGACTCGAGTCCACACCTCTGGTAGTTACATCCTAAGGTTTTAAAAACTGAGCTTAAATAAATGATTAGTGGTAATAAAAGCCGAGGGAGGTCAACAGTGATCACTGACTGTTTTAGGAGCTTTTTGAGATTAAATCGAATAAAATACATAACATTAAACATGTTAACAACACAAAAGCCATATTAAACGCAGACTACTTTAGGCCCGGAAGCAGGATTCGTCACGTCATCACTTAACAATCGGATAGCGGTTGGGGTGGCTGTGGCTCAGGTGGTGGAGCAGATCCAGTGTTGCTAACTCCTCAGTAAGGAAAATCGCTATTGGCTGTCTTAAAAGTCGCTAGAAGTCACTAAATGACGTCATCGCCTAATTTGCATAATTGGTCATGCTAATGTAATTGTAACCTATGTTGTTGGAGAGAGAAATAACATCGTGGAAGAGAGAGTGAGTAAAAAACGTCTTAAACGAATTTAAAATTTATTTAGAACTACAAATTAAATTTCTTTTAGCAATTATTATTTTTTTAATGTCACAATTCCAACCCTGTTCCTTTATCCGGGCCTGGACTGGCAAAAGTGACCCGAGATTGGCACTCTGGTGGAGTTACTTTGTGTGTTTATAAGTAGTTTTAAACCTTGTGATCCACAAAACAGCATAACAGTAAAAGAAGAACTGACTGCGTTACAGTCAGTGCGGAGCAGCGGCTTTGCTCATAAGCGATTCATTTGCAGTCTGGAAGCATGGGTGAACATCTCCTGCCCTGATAGCAGCTGGGGGAGGACTATCCTCCGCCCGTGAGCGCTTTGGCACGGGTGAGGTGCCCACGGCAGCACCGCTGCTTGTTGAGAGTGAAAGCGATACGCGCTTTCACGTCAAAAAGTCGTCATAAGTCTCTAGTAACACCAGAAAAAGTAGCCAGATTTGTTGCTAGTCGCTTTTTAGAAAAAAAAGTCGCTAAGGGGCTCTGAAAACTTGCTAAATATAGCGACAAAGTCTCTAAGTTGGCAACACTGAGCAGATCAGCTACTGATTGGAAGGTTGGAGGAGCCAGGAATCGAACCACCACTCTGCATGCCAAATATCCTAGGGCAAGAGACTAACCCCAAATTGCCCTCCGATGCGTTCATCGGAGTGTGAATGTGTGAATGCTTATTAGTTACACTACATCACGATGGAACAATGAATCCAAACGTGAAAGTTTGGTTCGAATCACCGTCAGGACAAAAGGTACAACAGTATCTGTAAAACAGGAGACTCTGTTGTGAATTTTTGCTGCTTCAGCCCGCGGTGTTCGAGATCTCGTCAATAAGAACACAAATTTTATAGTCAGACTTTTGTCCACCAAGCACGACCATCGGGTTATTTTCACGATGACAGTGATCCCAAACACTTTTCCAGTGCAGTAAAATCATGTCTGGATAGCAAAGCAAAAGGTAATGATGAAGAATAAAGGTGGTCATACAAAATACGTGTTCAAACAAAGACTTCCAAGTTCGTCAGAATCGTACAAAACTCTTTTAGCTTATACAGTGCATTTTCATTTCAATAAACCACTGCAACCAAACCAAAAGCAAAATCTAAAATGAGCGGTGGGCCAAGGGGTTTGCAAAGTGCTGCACATTTGCCGTTCTGTGCACTGCTGCTATCTAAACTCTTAATACTGATCACCTAAATATTACTGACGTGGGAATTATATCACTTATATCATTCTTACCTTTAATGTCTTGATGTTGGTTTTTCCTTCAGCCACATTTGGAAATCTGAGTTTAAAGAAACAGTCATTTTTAAATAGGAACCATTTACAGTTAATCAGCATCATACAGAGTAACTTACTGGTAAACAAGTAAACAATATTAAACTAAAGTAAAAATGCATTTCTTAGATACAACCTACATTATGAAATGCATCATATCCTCAAAAGAAACCAAAACAGACTCTGGAGAACTTGTTGATACATTTATTTCCTCCATGTTAGCACATAGAATATATTTATATACATATTGCTAGCTAAAGTGTCAAAGAAAAAGGGAGAAAACAAAAGAGCATAGAAAATGTTAAGCCACGAGTAAAAGTTTACATATGGACAGAACAACAGGAAGTGAGAACAAAGAAACCTTTACACTGATTTTATTCCTGCTAAAAGTACTTAAAGTACAAAGAGGATCCATGTAGTACACAGTATGTACCAAAATATCCCGAAATAAGAACAGCGAAAAGGCAAATATGATTGGACAATTTGATCGATTCACTCTTATTCAAGCTGAAAACAGCATCGAGAGAGGGGGGATATAAATCATTGTCATATTGCGTTACTCTGAAGGAGTGCAATCACGCCTTTTCTTTTGTTTACGTGAGGGGAAGAAACCGAACGAGGAGCTGGAGGTACACCTTTACTCATGCAGTTCAAAAAGCAGAAATGCAAACTGGAATGGCATCAAAGCTTTACACGTGGCCAGAAAAAGAAAGGTTTAACATAAAAAAAAAATCACGTCGAAAGCTTCATGGCTGGATGGACAAATATAAAAACAATAAGAAAAAAAAAAAAAATCAAAGCTGCAGCCTCGCAGGTCACGTGTAACACAAACCCCGCCTCCGGTTTGGAAAAGGTCGGCTTTAAAAAGAGATGCTGAAATGTTGAGACACACTGAAGAAGCTTAAAAGAACAATAACTAAATCTCTCTCTCTCTCACTCACTCTCACACACACACACACACACACACACACACACACACACACACACACACACACACCTGATATGATTGTAAAAAACTACAACTAACAGTCATCCGCAGGGGGAAAAATCATTTACAATGTACAAATAAGATGACGGAGGGGACAGAAGGATGTTTTATTTACACGTAGTGCACTGAAGATGAGAACTGTGAGCTATGAGAACATGACAGGAGTAACGCACACATCACATCATAAAGGATTTAATGAGTTTTCATGTCTGAGGGACGTTTCAGAGGAACAACCGTTACCGTAAATTCTCTAATAGTGGGCAGCCCAAAAATCACGGGTTAGGTTCATTATCAACAAATTCAGTAAACGGTAAAATCAACAATGAATTAATCTCATTAGTGAGGCTGTGTCTCTGTGTTACACACTTTCAATCTGTCAGAGCAACTACTGCACAGGGACAACAAATCTTAGTCGTCTCTGGTGACGTGTGATTAATTCACACAAGTCTTAATTGTGTCTCCTGATTAGTAAACAGGACTAATCTGATGGTTAAAAAACAAAAACAAAACCCGAATGCAGTTTCCCCACAAAAAAGTCAAAAAGATCATCGAATAAAAAAATAAATAATTTTTTTTTTAAATCATTAAAAGTTATGTTTGAGATTGTTGCTGCAGACATTCGAGATCTTGATTTTATTAATGTCTTTAGCTGTGTTTAGAAACATAAAAGCTACACCAGCCTACCCATCAAACTTCCTGTTAATGAAATGCATTTCCTCCAATTTCACAATAAAAGCTGTTCAAGGTAAAAGTAAGAGCTCATAAAAATGTCGCCCTACATGGTAGCATGCAGTGAAGTGTGCAGATCACATAAAGTAAATGTTGATTACCAAATCGGTTTTTGAGGGTTGGTGAATAAATTTACCTTTTTGTTAAAGTGTTTTTGTAATTTTTTAAGTAACAGAAGTAAGAAGTATGTAGTTTATTTAGTATTTGTGTGAACTGGTCAAACAAAACAGGCACTTTATAGTGAAGAGATTATTTTAAGCTCCGTTTTAGTTTGTGTTGTTGCATTTTGTCACAATTACTACATTAAATAAGGATTCTATGACAGTGTTTTTGCACCGCTCAGATGTTTCATAAAGAAGACAAACATCCAGCACAGTAACAAGTTTTAACCACTTTGTTACATCAGAAATCTTCTTCTTTGAAAAAAAAAAAAAAATGGGCCCGATTAAGTAAAACCCATTTAACAGAGTCTGTGTGTTCACTGCACATTACCGGACTTGTTAAACTCAATTCAGCTCTATATTTTCTACTAGTGTAGCTTTTCGTGACTCACAGCTGGAAACCCCCACAATTATTTTTTGTCTTTAAAAAAACAAAAAAAAACCAAAAAAAAAACCAGACAAACAAATGTTACAGAAATGTTCTATTGTTATTTGAAAAAAATCAAAAGAATAAAGTGTAACAGCCTGATTAGCTGGTGATCATTGGGACAAATATTGCATGTTGCTGTTGGAGAAAGCTGATCTCTTCAAACATTCGACTGCTAAAACACAGCACGTAGTGCATACAAGGATGGAGGCTTCGTTCACAGCCAACAGCACTGAAACTACAGGGCTGCCCACCATGTGAGAATTCACAGCGTCTTATTTTTCATATGTTAAAGGAAAAAGGCAACTTGGGGTAAAGCAAGTTTCTCTCATCTTTCATAACTGAAGAAACAGTCAAACAAAAAACAAACAAACAAAAAAAAAATCCATTAGAAACTGGCAATTTTATTGCCCCATCAAAAGAATTCAAATAAAAGTGATTCTAAGCACCGTAATTAGACATCAACACTCAACACTGAGCACAGGGGGAGGAAAAGAAAAAGTTTGATCATTCATATTTGCATATTTTTTATATTGGTCCATCCATTATCACTTCTTTATGGAGACCAGACGTCTGGTCGTTTTTTCCTGCTTGTTTTCCCTTAATGAATGAAAAAAAACTATGAAACTATCTACATGCATGTGGCCTCACTGGGTGAGAGGATGAGAAGAAGAAACGGGCACCGACCACCAACTACAGCATACGCAGTGAAAGAGTCTCATAGCTAGTCACTTCAGATTAAAGGGGGGAAAAAAGATGATGAGGAATCTCGAGTGTACGTCACTAGAAAAATGACACTGATGACGCTCCGGAAAATATACATCTTTTTTTTTTTCCTTTTTAAATACACTGCAGGAGGGCGAAGAGAGGAGAGGAGTCGCCGCCAGATGTTCTCAGGTAGGTTCATCAAAAGGTGCGACTTTTTTTTGGCAATATTACAAGCATTTGGGTTGTTAAGAAAATGAAATGTGCAAACAAAAAAACTAAAAAGAACCAACAACAAACCACCCAACAACAAAACTGTCAAATCATGTAACCTCTCTAAGATCCAGCTCAGGAAAGATTGCTGTACATCCCCTCGGCTTCAGTACAAACTCAAAACTTCCTGGTTTCATCCAACTCATAAAAAAAAAAAAAAAAAAACACACTCTAGTCCCCCCAAAAAAAGAAACCAAAAATGTGCATACTTACAATAAAAATCTCTCATGGAAGATTTTTTTTTTTTTGGTCGGCATCTTTTAAAGCCGACTTTTTGACCCTGTTCCCAATAAGTGACTTTAGGACAATAAAATTTTCGATAAAAATGGTAAAAGGTGCTATCCACCGCAATCGATTCGTGAAAAGAATAAATTGCATTAAAGTCAGCAAGCCTTTTAATCCACAATTTAATGTTTTTTTGTTGTTTTTTTCCTTTTTAAAACCGTTTTCTGTATGAAAGCGGAGTCAGTCTGATGCTGCGATGGTGCTTACGGTACCTTTTTTTTTTTAAAATGTTCTGTAGGATCGACGGCGTGCGCTTTGCTGCATTTACAGTAAGAAAAAGGTTTCTTTTAAAAAGTCAGGTAATAAAATGTATTCAGTTAATGCTCACCTGTTCCTACACACTTAAATAACACATTCTCCAACACAAAATTAGCACTTCAGTAAAAAAAAGAAAAGAAAAAAAAAAGAAGAGGGAAAAAACAAGGTCATAACTCGTTCGAGTCATGCTGTTGAACAAACTGTTCACTGTTCAGAAAAAATAAAAGCGTAGAAAGTAAAATCAATACAATGGGTACATTAAATAATAGAAACAAAACCGCTCCGCACGCACAAAAAAACCATCGGGTCCACAAAGTTTTCAGGAAGGCAAGTCGAGAAGCAGGAGGGAGAAGAGTGTTTGTGTTTGTTGTAGACACTGACTGACAGGAGGAGGCGAGGACAGAGCCAATGGCGTGCTGTGTAAGGTCGGGTAGGGGCGGGGCTTGTTCATTCATCTCTTCCTGCGGCAGGTTCGTTTGTGGTCGGCGTGCCAGTGCTCCTGCTGACATTTGATGGAGCAGTACGAGGTGTTCCAGCAGCAGTGGTACATGGCCTCCTCCTCGCAGTTATAACACTGCAGGCACAGGAAACAGCCAAAGGTAAACAAAAACAGGTAAACAAGACCTCAGCTGCTTTTTTCTATTAGTGCCTACTCTGTTCTTCCGTTACAATTTAGTACCTCCTAATGTGGTCGTTGTCATAGCAACACGACTCGATATGTGGCTCGAACGCAAAGGTGGACGTCGAGGTGAGAATATACCCGCTGCTCTGTCTGAATTTTCGTCAGATTCTGCGAACATGGCGTCATTTTTTGTAGCCTTTTCCCTCGTAGCTGGTTTTCAAAAATGGCGGTTTAGAGAACCAGACGCTCGCATGTCTGCTTGAGTGACGCTGCTGACCAGCCAATCGGTGGCATGCAGGCTGACGCCGTCACATTTCAGTACCTGCTCAGACAGCGGCGAACTGAGCGGCTCCGAGTAGGTACTAATGGAAAAGGAGCTATAATAATAATAATAATAATAATAATAATAATAATAATAATAATAAAACATATATAATACACTGGTTCCAGGTTTTTTCTTGTGATGACCTTAAATCTGCGTTTTAAATCACTGACACTGGGATTTCTTTGGGTTGTGAAAATCATCTTGGACAAAAAAAAAATTTGGAAGATTGTGTTTGTGCGTTTTTATAACTAATAAAAGAAGAAATCTTCTTTATATTCAGGCACACTTTAAGCTCTCGGTTAACTGAACTCACCCACTGCTTCTTCTTGGTCTGGGAGATGAGCTGTTTGTGTTGAGCCACCAGCTTCTTCACCTCCTCCACCAGCTCCTCTTTGCACTTCTCCTTCACCTGCTTACATTTCCTCTCCATCTCCGCCTGAGCTCCAGCCACCGCCTTACTCACCGCCTGGCGTTTCTCCTCCTCCATCTCTGCACGGAGCTGTAGAGAACACGCACACTTAGGTTTGGAACTGGTCCAAAGTGCTCTCCATCATTAGAAGACAAACCCGAGTCGTTTCATACAAACGCACCTTCTCCAGAGCTTCTCTGACGACCCTCTCAGTCTCCCTCTTGTTGTCGGCCTTCATCATCTCCTTCACGTCGTTGAAGACCTTGGTGTACTTCTCGTGGCACATGTTCTGACAGGCACCATCGCTGTTGGTCTGCGTGCCGCGATGCAGCGTGCGCGGCGACCCCCCGTTGGCCTTCTTGGTCTGCGTGGACACCGACAGCTTTTCTGGCTGCTGCGGTGCCGACGACACCGGGATCTCCTGGCTGGAGCTGACGGCCTCCATCTCCGGCTCCGGATCCTAAGGGAAAGGATGTGATGTCTCTTAGAAGAAGTGACAGCAGGATGCTTCTGTGCCAGCTGTCACACAGATTCCTCCATCTTGGCCTGCAGCTGGTTACAGTAGTTCCTGCTCAGCTATAAGCCACTCTAACCAGAAAACATGAGAGCTGAGAGCTTGCAGCTCCAATCCAGGACAGACAAAATCTGAAGTATCAGTATCAACCTGGATTTCTCTTTGAGAAAAAAAATTAATGCATTTAAAAAAAATTTATTCCTCAAAAATAACTTCAAGCAATTTGAGCACAAACCCTGTCTGTCTGCAAATGTTTGTTCCGACCACCGAGGAGCTTTTGCATTCTTGATTTAGAAATTTCCACCCACTCGTTGCTGCGGATCGCTTCAAGCGATGCTGAAGTGGTTCATGCTGGATTTCAAAGTCTGCTTTTGATCACTGCCCTGAAGAACCCACTCATTTCTTTTACTTCACTTTCCTGCACAACATTTGCACCCACAGCTTGCTGGGATTTAGTGAGATGTCATGTGTCCCCTCTACATAACCCCAAATCAGAATATTTCCACCCTCATGCTCATGCCATGTACTTAGCATATAGCATCAGGTTATAAATCAGTTTGCAGCCAAAGAACACAAAATATATAACAGTTGCTTACACTGACTTCTTCTTTGGGCTCAACCGTGTGACTCCGACGGCTTTTCTTCGCCTTGGGCTCCTGGCTGCCTTTGAGCTGGGGGGAAAAACAGAAAGGGTCAATAATCAGTGAGTACGCTGGCGTCCCAGCAGGCTTTCTTAAATGATGACAGAAAAGATGGAAACAAAGGATATTAAAGAAAGTAGTTTAAAAATAACCTTTAAAGGCTGGTAAAGACCGTTTTAAACAGTTCACAGATTATCATCATGTCTAAATCAGTACTCACAATTAGACTAATTTAAGGAACTCGGGATCTAATAAGGAATTTCTCATAAAACAAAACAAAAATCTACCAAAACGAAGTCAATAAAATTTTTATAGCTGCTTTTTAAGTGTATAATTCATGTATTAACCGATTTAAGCATTACAGTTACTGCTCCATAGAAAATATCTGATTCAAGTTTGTTTCCATGTGTCCTTAATAGTTGTGTCAGTATGATTTATGTTTTATTAGCCTCATAATTTAAGGATTTGCATCCAAAGGAACTCTGAAAATTACAAAACCCTCAGCCAACAATGTAGCAGTTCAGCCACCAGAGGGCACTGTTTGTTTTATTTTAGTCTAATCTACCCGAGTTGGGTTTATTTTAGTGCCAAGTTGTGTTAAAGTTTTATTGTGTTTGTTTCCGTAACTAAACTTTTTTTATTTAATGCAACAGCTTTTGGTTTGGTAAGTTTACGATCAAACTACCTGTCGCTTCGGTGTGTTTAAGCGTTTTAGGACGAGTTTGAGGCGTGTGGTCGCTCTAAATATAAAAGGTGCTATAGAAGAGAAACCCTCACAGGAAGTGTAAACACGACTCAAGGTCAAGTTGTGAATGTTTGCATCTTTGGGTACTGTGTAGAAACTTATTAGCCCTTTGTGACGAGTTAGTTTATATCCTAATCAGGTCTAAGCTTTTTCCTGTTA
Organism: Rhamphochromis longiceps; assembly: GCF_057381845.1. Lineage (NCBI taxonomy): Eukaryota > Metazoa > Chordata > Actinopteri > Cichliformes > Cichlidae > Rhamphochromis > Rhamphochromis longiceps. The sequence goes on from NC_140574.1 coordinate 5,730,127, forward strand.
TGTACTTGTTATTTTTAAAGAAAGCATGTCCTCATATGGGCCAGTGCATTTATTTTACAGCAACACAGTATAAAGTCACTACTGACTCTATACTAGTACGCAGAGCTGTGAGGAACTTAGTTTGTTCTTTTGAACTACTACATTGTTGCAGAAACATTGTAAACTACACTGCACACCCAAACCTCAAACAACTTCATTCACACAAACTGGAACATTACCGGGTCAACTGTCATAGTTTTCACATGATGAAAACTGGAAACAAAAAGGGACAAAGCATTTATTCCCAGAGGTTCGACTATCCGGTCAAAAATGTTAATGCTGCTCTTTTCATCCAGGGAAACTGAGAACCTTCCAGGCCTTCGTGTCAGCTTCAAAACTGGCTTTTGTACTTTTAAAAAAACAAACAAAAAAAAACCCTCATTAAGTTTTAAGGAGGGCTTTGAAACAGAGACAGCATTAAAAAGCTATTTTTGAAAGTAAGACACAACAAAAAGATTGTTTCCGGGTGTACAACTGATACTGGGCCCATCCAGGGTGTACTGGAGAGGTGAATGTCTCAGCATGTCACTGGAAAAGCTCAGTAGACAGCTGGAGAGAGGGAGGTCAGGCCATCTCTTCTTTCTCTGCTGCCGCAACAACCCCGAAGAAAACGAACAGAGGTTTTTGAAAGCGCAGGAAGTATGCAGACGTGGAAGACTAACGGAAATCAAAACCCCATGAAGACATTCTCTTGGCCGTCTTTGGCCTCCAACATCTTATCCTGTAATTCACAAAGTAGAAAAGGGGATTAAAAGCGTGATGGCTCCACTTACATGGCGGACCTGCTCATTGCTGGTGGAGGAGATGCTGGACTCTGCTTCGTCCGTCCGCTCCATCCTGTCCGTCCTCACGCTGCCCTCCTCCTGCTGCTGCTGCCGCTGACTCTGTTGGTGTGGCGGGCTGCCGTCCTCCATCTTCGTTTTCCAGAAGCGTCCTTCCTTCAGGAAGCTCTGGTACACCTCCAGCTCTTCACACGCTTTTTTCCAACCATTGCTGCGCTTCACCTGCAGCTGCTGCACGCTCACCTTGATGTCCTGGATGTTCTCTGAGGGGATCCACGCTCTGCAGGCCAACAAAGAAGAACAACCATTACGATTGACAGGTTTCAAGCTCTATTCAACTTCAGTTTAGTGTTGAGAAATGATTTTAAAAGTAATTTAAAGTAAGAATCTGGTGTAAAACAGTCACGGCATGCGGCGCTGTCTGAAAACAATCAGAGGAGTCATGCTGTGCTTTGTTATAGTTGTGCTAACCTCTGGTGTTGATGTCCAAAGAAGCGTACGTCCACCTGGTTGTCCTCTCTCTGCAGGACTTTGGCTGGCCAGTAGCCAAAACCTTTCATCTTGGCCCAAACCAAGTCATGGCTGGGGCTCTGCCACGCAACACAGAGAAAACTTATCAGGAACAAGATGCAACAGACGTGATCAGCTCATTTACAGAGATCGTTCTGTAAATGCAACAGACATTCAGCGCACAGTAAAGCTGCATTTCTCAGCTGCCGTCAGCACAAATATTTGCACGAATAAAGATCATTTTTCTGCTGCTAAAAAGAATAAAGTGGAAATTTAGCCTGTTGAAGCCACTTTGTTTATACTCACACAGGGATAACAGAACCAGTTGTCGGGCCGGGCGTTCGACAGGTAGAAACAGTTCTTGCATAGCAACAACTCATTCAACTGGAAGACAGAGAGAGTGGGAGGAAAGAGAAAGGAGTGCTCATTGTCCCAAAAAACACATCTCAACTTGTCACTAATTAAAGTTAATGAAAGGAGCTGCGCGATGAACTCCAAACTGGAGTGTAAGAGGAAACGATAAAAAGACGATACCTCGTGACACGTGTCACTGAAGAGCAACCGTGCAATCTCGGCCTGGTCGCTGTGAACTGCAACATACAAAATAAGACAGCAAAACCTCTCAGTTTGGTCACATCAAGGTTAATACAAGAAAAATCCCAAACCTCAACTAAAACATCAGGACATGAAACACTTTGGGTAGTGATAGTAAACCTAATGGTTTCTGGTGTTAACTCCAGGTTTGATACTCAGTCTGGTTTTTGGGATCACTCTGAATTCAAACCCAGCAGGCGCTGCTGTTAAACAATATTTTAATGAACATCCAAGGAGAAATTGTGAGGTTTAATAATGTTCTGCAAGTCATCTTGTTGTTATGGTTCTTTTTTGTTTTTTAGCCTAATGAGTTCAGCTCGTGGAGACGATTCTCTAAAGCTTCACTGAATGTATTTAAAAACAAGCATTTGTTTCCTTGTTTAAAATTTGAGATTCAGGGCTTTCAGATTATCAAATAACAAAATTTTGTTGAGCCGTAAAAGCTCGACACGTGTTACCGGTGTGTTAATTAGCCAAACATAACAAGTAAAACTCTCTAATGTTAAGCTATAAGCAAACCAGGCCACAGTCACATGACTTCAGCACCACCACCAGCAAATCCTGTCCTCTGTGTGAGGACATCAAATGTCCCCAACAACTTACAGTCTCAGTCTGACACTTGCTGACATTCATCCTCTGATAAAAGCTACAAAATTCAGTTTGTTTTTTTAAAACAAGGCGAAATTGTCTAAAGCTAGAATTAACCACAGATCTTAAGGCAGCAAAACAAACAAACAAACAAACAAACACACAGAAAACCATTTCAGAAGCGAGGCAGATTAAAAGGACTTAAATGTCCAGGTGTACCCTGACTTTCATCCCACCACAGCTGGGACAGGCTGCAGCATTCCTACAACTCTGACATGGATAAGTGGAAGAACATGGATGGATGGATATACTGAAAAATTGTCAAATTGTCCAAAAATGATTCCATGCATTCAATTTATTGATAAAAACATTTAAAACAGACTAACACTAAATTTAATATTCGTTTTATTAAAATTGAATTCTTGTAAGATTCACTCTTTTTACAAAACAGTCAACATTTGGGAACTTTTTTGCTTTTTGTTAAGAGGAAACAGGGTTTACTTTAAACTCCTCAATCTAAGGTCGGTGTGTTTCATAACCAGTATGTGGCGACACATTGAACCCACCTCCGTACAGTATGGCAGTGTTGTGAACAATCATCTGAGCGTCTGCTTTGAACTCTTCAAAAGTCTTGTACTTTCCTTCAGACAGATTCTGAAAGAGTCACAAATATTGAAAAGAAATTTATTCAGGAGGAGAACGAGGACAAAGAGTCCACTCACATGCTGAGTGTGTGTTAGGTGAGTGATACAAAAGAGGTTACCCCACACACCCCCCCCCCCCCCCCCCCCTTTGGCAGGAGCTGGATGTGATGCACGCCTTACCACAGCACAGCCCTGCCTGTCTGACCAAATCTTGCAAAATGGTTATTTGCAAACCATTCCCAGTACTTAAGACTCAAGTCAAATTTATTTGCATAGGGCCATTCCTCATCTTGCTAACTTTTTCTTGTGTTATGTGTTTGCATCACTGAACTGTACATAATACAATGTAACAAGTGTTCCTTTTAACATTTAAGGTTTCATGTTTGCTCCACTTGATCAGAGTCAATTTCTGTGGGGAGGAATTTGATCTTCCCCAATCAAACGCTGGTACCTATGTGAGTCCAAAGTCTTTCTAGCGCTGATGAGATGCCATGCTAAAGTAGCAGAGTTTTGAAAGCGGAGCAGAACAATATATTAGACAATACTGAGAATAGATTCCAGTGCACATACTTGGTTCCACCTCACAGCCTGAGAATAGCTTGACAAGGGTGTTAGTCCCATCACAAGCTGATTAGCTAATCAATAGTCATCTCAGAGAGCTCACTGGAGCGTTCGCTTTTCAGCGGAGAAATTACACAGTTTCATACCACGATGCCAGAACCCACTCAGGAGTGGATGAACTCAAAGTTCTGGACCCTGGAAAGTTTTTAGACTAAAACAAAGTTAAAAAAGGGGCTTCAATGTAATTCACAGAGATTACCTCCAGGTCTGTTGAAAAAAAATAAATAAATAAATGAATGTGGAAAAGAAAAATCAGCTTCTAAACTAACTGATGTCCAAATCCAGCTCACAGAAACAAGCCTGACAACCCAGATGTTAGGAGAACCCAGTACATGATTCTGAAAACAGCCTTGAAATCACAACCTCTGCACAGTGAAGGTCAAAATGGCTGTGAAAATAACACAAATATACTTAATCAGACAAATGTAAGCGGAGCTGTGATGATGCCGAGCTCCACTGTACCTCTTGGATGTTGGAGACGTCCAGTGCAGTGTGGATCAGTCGTCTGTACATGGGATGTTTAGTGTCTTTGCCTTTTTTGTTCAGGTCCACTGCCTGCAACGTAGACGAGGTGTAACGATAAAACGCAGTCTGACGTAGAAAAGCAGGGATGTGTTAGAGGAAGGTGACGGAGTAATGAAGGAGGGGGAGCTTGGGAGGTCTACATCGATAGAGGCAGCATGCGGGGTTAATGATGAGATTTAATATGCCTTTAAGAGGGAGACGGGGGGAAGATAAAGGAGAGAGGAGATGGAGGGACTGAGTGTGGGCATGGAGACGTAATGGGAGAAAAGATGAGGGGAAGGGTTGTATAATGAGGCCTTTTTTTACTATTACACTGATTCAGCTCCATATTTTTATTCTCGGACTTGAAAACAATCAATATTTATCATTAGTTTTTCTGCAGCTCCTCAGTTGAAGTTCGCGTCCGTCCACCTTTTAAGCCAGCACTCTACTAATCGGCTGCTTCTCACGAGTAGACCGTTTAAACATTAGGTGGGCGGGGCTTCTGATGTCACAGCCAGAGCCGCGCGTGCCTGAGATGAAACGAAGCATTCAGAGCAGCCTGAAGCATGACTTTTTGGCTCACAGGAATTTCTCGCACATATGCTGGTCTTATTATTGAAAAACCTCATCGTGAGCACCCACAGCTGTATATGTGTAACTACGGTAACGAAACAGGAGGAAAAAGGATTTGTAACATGCAAATCTTGTAAGCTGGATTTCCATAGTTAGGTTTGATGACAACAACAACAAAAACAACCAGGAGTAAAAGTACAAGCTGTTCTCACCCTCTCCTTCATACGCTGGACAATGAAGCGCAGGTATTTACACATCTCCTGTTTGTTTAAGTTCTTCTTTTTACTTCCCTGATGATGTGCAGAAAGAAAGAAAAAAACCAGACAGACATCACATCACTGCAGGAAGTGTTCTGACAGTGTAATAGAAATACATTTCAATATTAAGTCATTATGGCCCCTGGCAGCTGTTAGAAAGGCAATATCCTGAAATATTAAAAGATAAAATCCTGTTGGAGAGAAACAGAAAGCAGTGTGGGACAGAAACGACTCTATGTGTGAAAAAAAAAAAAAGACTAAGACTGTAGGATCATCTGTTTGTAAAGACCAGCCTTATTCTTAATCATCAAACAGCCCAGAATCTGTTCACTTTCTCACGAACGTGCTTGCACTCTTCGAGCACCCACCCTGCAGACGACGCACTGCCAGGGAGATCCTCCGTCTCTGGGCTTGCACTCGTCCGACAGACACTTGAGATGATAGACTCGGAAGCAGTTGTCACATGTTAGGACGTCACCCGGTAGGTGACACTCGAAGCAGTACCAGTCGTGGCTCTCCGTCTCCCAGTCCTGCAGCGAAGACACAGCAAAGCACAAGTTTGGGTGACCCCCCCCCTCCAACCCGCCAACCACAGCAGGGGAGGAAATGATTTTATTTTTTTTCCTATCCTCCATCCTTGATTAAAGCTAGCTCACTAGGATGTCAAGCAACAGAGCAGAGAGACCAGTTAATTCCTGAAAGTGTCAGGATTTGCCCCACTGAGAAGCATCAACCTGTTTACTCAGCACTGACAAGGACCATCAAAAGCCTCAATTTTATTGGTTTAGCGCGCCATCGTAATCAAGATTTCTATATGGATCCTACTCGTCCTTTTTCCTGATTTGATGTCTGCGATGTGACTCACTTTCGATTTTAGATTTAATTTTTTGTAATTTATTGCTAGAGGACACAGGGGAGTCAGGTCAGATATAAACCCTAAGAACAAAAACTGACTGGTAACCTACAGGTAACATAGTCTACTGCTTTTTTGCTGCTCATGTTCAGATATGTCTAGAAAATATATGCAAATAGATTCTAGCACATGTGACTGAATAGCTGGTGGTATGATTGTAATATTAGGAACACTCGCTTCCCGAGTGCATTGCAGCAGAAACTTTTAAATACATCATTTCATTGAAATTCTACAGGAATCCTCTATAAATGCACACTGACCAAACTTCCTCACATAGCCTGGGAAAAAAAACCTTTTCATCCTGAATCTGATTATGGAGACACACTCTGTGCATCAGCAGTGAAGTCATTTAGCCCAAAAAAGCTAATTTGGACAAATAACACTGTCCTTGTGATAGCTGAGTAAAAGGTCAATGATTCAAAGTGTGAATCAGTAAGATCATCTGGGTGGAAATATCTTTCCTCTCAGAAAATATGTTAAGCTGGTTTTCAGAAAGAGCCCTTCAAGCCTTTTTCCCTCTTTTGTGGATATACAAGAATGAAAAGAAAAAAAGTGGTTGTGCCGAGTTCCTACAAGGTGTGAATGTGGTGAACGGCCTGAGTGATGAACACTACTACAGGAGGGAATCATTCGATTGTTCCTAGATAAACGCAAACAGGGAAGCGGCAGGGCAAAAATGCAGTTTATCTATAAATCAATGCAGCTGTTGAACAACTACAAAGAGGCTTCACAAATGCTAATATTAAAGTAGTGAAGGTTTATTTGGCGTTCTTAAATTATAAATTTATTATTTTTGTCGACCTTTCCTTTTCAAAACTTTTGTTTTAATTGCTTTTTTGTGGTTTGCTCAATTTTAATGAATGCCTGCTACTTCTCTCGGCAATTACTGGCTAGCCTTGGGGCCGGGCATCAATCCTCATTAGTAGGACCACAAACGTGTTTAAATTTCTGTAATGCTCTGTAATCTGGTTTTCTTATGCTAATGTGCAACATTTAACATTTCCCTGCGATGGACTTTAAGTAGAACTGCACAATACAGCTATTGCCATATAATTCAGCCATATTATTGTATCAGCCAATACCCAGCTGATCCTCCTCTATTCCCTGCTAAAAGTAACACAGTCAAGTCCGGCAATTTGTGACCTGTGACACAGTTTTTACGAAGATGGTGCAACAGATTAGAAATGAAATGATCAAGACTGCAGATTCTCAGCTTTAGCTCAAAAGTCTGAAAATAGAAAATACTGTGCTAACCACTGAGGGTGATTTTATTTTTCATATGATAACTTAAAGTTATTCTTGTCGAGTAAGAAGCCCCTGCTACGTCACCAGAAAGGAGTTTCCTCCTGCTTTTATTGAACTATAATTAAAAGTTGTGTTCATAGAGAACAGCCTGTGAATGGATGATGTGCAGGAGCATTCCACGGCGTATCCGTAGCATTCAGCAGGTCAACTGAGTTGCGCCGAGACGGGAAGTAAAAGCACTAGAAATTCACATACTTATCAGCCTGTCAAGAGTCCAACTCCTCCCACTCACAGCCTTGCCGACACAGTGGGTCCAGCAGGAGTCGTGACTGAGTGCAGCTCAAAAAAAAGGAAATGCAAAAAAAAAAAAAAAAAACCCCCCAAAAACAGCACTTCTATTTCTCTTGATTTCTTCTCCATGTGCTGCTATAGTTTAGGGTTTGAGGGGGGTGAAGCACACTGGCTAATAGCTGCAGCAATGACAAAGTAGTAAAGAGTTTCTGATGAGGTCTGTTTGCCTTCTGCTTGCTCAATACTGAAGAAAATCTTTTTAAGAATGCATTTTCCTAAACAATCCTGACAAGTCTTTAAACAAAAGACGGTAACAAAAATCGAAAGTGCAGGAGTGTAACCCGCTGCTTCATATAGGGGATGAAACTAGCCATAAAAACACCTGCAGGACTCATTTGTCCTGCAGGTTTTTCGCATTTCTATTTTTTTAAGCATCTCTTTCGGACCTTCAAATGCATCTCACTGCATCAAAGTATATCCTAATCCCTAAAACTCATCTGTAGGAGCCAGGGAAGCAAAAGGACATCAGGAGTTACAACTGAGGATGAACAGCTCAATCCTTTGCAGAACTCTTTTTACTGGTGAAGTTTAAAACAAATATATTAGTGTTGGAAGAAGACTTTATGAATAAGCTGTTCTAGTTATGATCAACTGTTTATTTAAGCAATTAAATACTGTTCTCCATCTGTAACTGTAAATAAGAATGTTTATCAACTAGCAAAAAAAAACAAACAAACAAAGGAGCCCTAATGTTGTTATGCCACACATCATTATTAATCGATGTTTAAAATAAGGCTCCAAATCGAGATGTTGTATTGCCTCGAACTCGAATGAAATAAGGAACTGAGGACGTATAAACTCAAAGGAGACGAGGAAAGAAAATCAGAAAGTGATCCTCAGGTTTTACTTGCATCCGTTTTTTTTTAAAAAGATTGGAATAATTTAATAGCTGATTGCACAAATTAATTACAAATTACAAAATGTAATTGCTGTTTTTATAATTTTATTCATTAAAAAATAATAAATCTATGAACAAATTGATGGCGTGTTTAACAGAGCTGAAAATAAATTAAATCATTAATTGAAAAATTCTTTAAAGAACAAAAATTTAAGATAATTTTTTTTGGGGGGTCGGGGGGGGGGGGGGGGGGGGGGGGGGGGGGCAGGCATAATTTTCAATGAACCCCTTGAATTAAAGCTGAGAGTCCGTCTATCCCATCTCGCTTGCGTCGCTTTAAACCCACAGTGGTAATGCGCAGATTCAAACCTGCACATCTACATTGCCATTTCAGGCACATACAGGATCTCACCACTGTAGCAGTGATCGTGGTCAGACCACATATTTTCGTCCAAAGTTTATCTGGGAACAAAATGAGCTCACACGAAGTACAACCTCAAAGATTCCCAGCTGAACAGAACTGAAGGAGGGTTCAAAATTTAAGTCCGCGTAGATGTAAACACACTCTAAAAATCCATGCACCGATTCGTCAAAGGACTTCTAAAGCGTAATAGTCTCTTCACCCACACAAACACTTGAAAAACAGAGAGATGGTGCTCGTGTTCTGCTGAGTGTCAAGAGCCACTTCACTATTGTTGGACTGTCTGATGAAAGACAAGTGGCTGACTTCAAAAAGCCAGAGCTCTGTGAGCCAAGGACACGACGTCTGTGGTTTCAGCAAAGTGACTTTTAACACAAGTGCGGACAGATTTGGGCCCAAGCACAACAGATATTATTACAATAACAACGTTTGAATACAGACTCGGCAACACCAACACTAAGATAGAGATACGACTATAAAACTGTGCTTAGCTAAAGTTCAACTCCCCCCAAAAAAAGCCTTTTATGAGTTCCAATCACAGACTTCTCTTAACCGTGAAGTGCTTCTTTGCTTTTTGGAGGGAGAAATGTGCCCCGACTATACGCTGCCAAGGCGAGGGCTTTGAGAGCGATAGAGGAAGAACCGAGGCAGTGAGAGTTGGCTGCCTTTAGCTTTACTCTGGTTAACAGCTCTGTACTGTCAGTGTCAAGCTGGGACACTCCACAGAGCCGGGCAAGGTCGAGCAACAGGGCTAGCATGCCTTATTGTGACCCACAAAAAACAACTCCAGGATTCATCTCCATTGTAAGGCTTCACTCCCAGCCTACAAACACAGATCCATCACTACAGCACCATCAGTGGGCATTTTTGTTTGCCTTTGAGCAGTACCACCATTACTGCAATGTCAAGTAGCTATGGTTTGTACTGCTGCCTGATGATAGTGACAACTGAATAAGTAGTCGTGACTACTTAGTTGGGTAGAAAACCCTGACAAGGGTTTGCACTGCTGATGGTTTTTTGGTTGCCCCAGTTAAAGCAACTAACAGAATAATGAGCTGACTGAGATAATTTATCTCCATTTCAGTGGCTCAGAGGATCAAAGGCTGCTAATGCTGGTTAGCTAAGCAGTGGCTTTTGTTACATAGGTTACCATGTTAAGCTAGCCCGCATCAAACTCAGTCAAGCTCAATAAGAATATCTGAATGAAAAATGTCTGTGTCGCTATGACGAACAAAGTCCTTTCTGTTAGCATTTCTGATCCTGTCTCTCTCCACAGGCCCAAGTTAAATGTTTATTCTCAGAGAGAAGCACTAAGTTTGAGTTTTTCCAGCTATCAGAGCAGTTTGGAGCCTATGTTCATAGCGTGCAGACGTTTTAAACCTTGCTAGGGAGGCAACATTGCAACAATGGCTACTTACTAATTAAAATCTCACAAATCAACATATTTAATAGCAATGACACATCAAATATTAAATCTTATCCTTCTATAAAGTTATTCTATTGTTCAAGTTGTTTGCTAAAATATTTGATGGTAAAAATTTTTTATCTTGACACATTAAATAGCCTCTCTTTTGGTGTCAAGTGTTTCATTTCCTGTGTGTATTAATTGTATGTGAGATGGCCCACCCTTAAGCACCACGGCAAACCCTGCACTCAGTGATGTTAGTTACAGTGTTTATGCACAGTAAAGAAACTGATCAAAGAGCATATCCACTCAGAGGCCTGTCAAGCGTTCAATAAAGTTTCAAAAACAAATGAAATTCGCTCGGGAGGATCTAAAGAATGAAAACAGTGTTTGAGCAGCGAAACTCGCTGAACGATGTCAAAATAATGGGTTAGTAGCTGCAATGAAATAATGTGCATGTAGACTCTTTTACTGTGTGTAACTACTGTCAAAGTGCATCAATACATCACATCATGTTCATTACCATGCATCAAATGAGTAGATTTAAGTCAGTTTAATAACCAAACTTTCAATAATCAACAAGCATTTAGGGGACGTTTAATGAAATTGATCCTGTAAGATCAGGTGAACCTGGATTTAATCCAGCCTGGCTTGAGGGAATGCTTTTAAAACTGAACTTTAATTTTTTTAAAGAACCTATTTGTGCTATTTTTGAAAGTTATGTTGTTGTGCAAATGCCATGGTTATCTGTTAGAGGACCAAATAAATCTTGAGGTCAACCAGAGGACACAGCTCACGCCAGCTGGACTGAATCCAAGCACCTGCGGTGGGAGAACTGGCCTCCATCTAGGCCCTGCTTCAGAGTGCTGCTCACATTCAAACTCTGGTCTGTCCGCTGAGTGATTACTAACCTGAAAGAACCAGTCGGCCGTGTTATTAGCAGCAGGCACGGAGGAAACTAAAGAGCACAACCACACAAACCATAATCACCCAGCTCCCCTCCCACCCCCACCTCCACTGTTTCATCAATTGAAAATGAAGGAAAAAAGAAAAAAAAGAAAATAAGCATGCCAGACAGAAGTTAAGACCACAGCAGAGCACACTGTTCTTAGAAGAACTACAACTACCAAGACCAAAATACTACAAACTCACAAATGCTTGCTACCAACCTGCGGCCATGCTAGCATTGCTTGTCATCTCACATGAGAATGTGATTGAGTTTAAGCAAACACCAATTGCTTTTCAAGCCATAACTTGATATTTGAGTATGTTTGGCTGGGTTTTTTTTTTTTTTTTAAAACATCAGGAGACTTTGTGTTATCAAAATCAAGCAACAACACACCTGTAGATAAGTAGCAAGCACATATTTCATAAAGATCACTGATCACTTCCGCAAGAAATTTGGCCACGCAGACACAGCGCTGCAACGGACTTTCATGAAGCTTTTCACAGCATAACTGAATGACAGCATGTAATGTCTGGCAGTGCGATTACTGCTAACTCTAGGCCAGCAAGCAGAATGATTTTCAAATGGAAACCGGATGCATAAATTCATTTACGGTGCAGCAAGTGGACTCAGTCAAAAGCACTGCACAAAGACTCGATCTCTTACTTTCAATCTCATTTTAAACGGCTTCTAACTTTTGCACCAACCAGACCATACTGTACGCTGTTTAGCTTTTCTGCAGCCTGCTTAAAAAGATTCACTCAAATCCCCGACTGCACTGCATGTGGCAGAACTGATTTCTCACAGAATGATGTTAGTTGAGAGGAGGGGAAAATGAGGGGAGCAAATGAGAACAAACCCTGGATTTGAAAATAACGATGCAGCCCTTACCTTGCTTCCCTCGGCTTTTGGATCCTGTGATTGCAAGTGATTCAGAGAGTAGTGTTTAAAAGTCCTGCTAAAATAACCTGGGCTCCACTGGAGCCTCAGTGTCATGTCCCTTAGAGACCCATGCCTTTCTCCACTCACAAAAGTATTCTGTGATGACCCACAACATATAAAGAGCCAGATCTATCAAGCTTTCTATGTTTCCATGACTCTTCTCTGGTCTGCAATCATAACAAATAAACCTGTTCTATTAAATCTGAAGTCAGTGTGAACTGTTACATGAGCACATGGAAGTTACAGTTGTTTTAGAAAGAGTAGAAAACTTAGTTTCCTATCAAATCAAATCACAGATTTGTGTTTTTCCTGCATTATGTTTCACTGTAGCTCACTCATGACTGATGATGCTAATGTTGTTTAACAGGTAAAGTGTGACATTGATACAGCCAGTTTTTGTACCCTAAAGAAACAAAAACAGTAGGATTAAAAACAGCCACAAAATACTTTACCCCCCACTTGCATTTGCAAAGTAATGCACACCACAGCCTTTTGAAATACAGATGGAAAAATACACAAAGGTTCTCCCCAGACAGTGATAAATTGAAATAGTGCACTCTGCACAAATACTGTGACAGACTGACTGTAAGAATCACTACACTGCGAATACTGCCTCACTACTAACTGGGGAAATAAAACAAGTATTGCAAATTTCAAAAGAAGTCTATCAATAAAACTGCAGAGCAGATGGCTTCCTTCTCAAGGCAAACGACAGCAGAAGCTGATGGAGTATTTTCTGCACATGCACGCTGAGCGGTAATTATTGAAGCCTTGTATTAATCTGAAATACCACTCCTTCCTACCCAGCTACCTCTGCTGTTTGGCACTTACTGCTTAAGAACGTGCCTGTATATCATCTGTGAACATAGTAAAAGACGTACTGTGTGCATGCTGTAAATTCATTACTAAAAACCAGCAAATATTTTCATTATAGACAATGGCTTTAATAGGTTTTATAGGATTATTGAGATTTTCCCCTAGCTAAAACACAGGACTAAAAATGATCGGTAAGGAAACGATACAATCTGCCAACTCTTACAGGCTGCTAAAAAGTGTCAGCTATCAGTCAGATCAACACTCAGCTGTGCAGACCCAACTACTACTTTCTATTTGTGGCCATTAACACAAACTCAGACATTAAATTCACAACTGCTTGTGAACTTGATAAATTGTAGTGGGCTCACCATCTCATCCCCAGGCAGCCAGTATCCCTCTTGCTCGATGCCGGCCTTGGAGCCCTTGCAGCCAACGGTCAGGGTCTCCACCACCAGGCCGTCCTTCACAGCCAGGCTCAACTGTCTGGCGGTTTCCTTCGGATGCATGCCAAACACACGGCTCAGGTACCTGCAAAGTCGGAAGTGGAGATGTAATTGAGGAAAATCAGAGGCAGCTGTGCTAATGACAGCCATTTTTTAATACTGGCTAAAGATGAACATTTAAAACGCGAGGCAGGCGGAAAACACAGCAGAAACATACTTGGATTAATACTGCTGGATGGGACAAAGACCAACACCTTTCTCATCCCTTAAACCAGCTCTAATTCGTGTACACATCCGTTGGAGAGGCTGCATTTTCCCCACCATGTTTAAATTAGCCGTCTCACTGTTTTGTAATTTTCCAACAAAACCCCAGAGCTACATAAATTAATTTACAATCTTCGGAAAACAGATTAGGGATACGTGTGGTATTTAAAATTGCAAGCAGAGGAGGACTTTTTCCATCAGCTTCCCCTCTCACGAGCGTACATTTACAAAGCCGATTCCTGCAGCTGCTCGCTGATTGGTAGGACAATTCTCCGAGCAAGGTCATGTATCGTCTACTGGGGCAGTCAGCCAACAGACAGACCACAGGATTTCCTCCAGAAAGAGTTGTTCGGCTGGCATAGGCCCAGGGGTGGGGATAGATAGTGAATACAAGTCAGAGAGTATTACCAAAGGATCTGAAATCAATGTACAAGGGTCCTCTGACCAGGATAGCGGAAGCTCTACTGACTACATGACATTTCTATTTCTATCTTTCTCTCTCTACACCATCGTCCTCCGAACCGCAGCACTTAAAAATAATCAACTTTTTTCCTGTTAAGTTCACCGAGTTTTAATCTCAAATTGCATCAAATGTATGATGTTGCAGGATGACAATTTTTTTTCCAGCTTAATATCTGTCCTACTCTAAGCAATGCACAAGTGCAACTAGTCCAATTTTTACTATAGTACAATATGGAAAGTAAAAGCTTTATTCAGCTCCTTTAATCCTTTTTGACTTCAGTCATTTTGTCAATTAAAATGTCAGATAACAGTTTTTAAACAGTTTTTTTGACTCATTTGTCACACAAATGAGGCAACATTGAAACAAATCAGCCAGCAAACATTCACAATTAAAAAGATGGAACCATCTAATGCTTGGTGCTTTGGCATAAAGCACAAAACGGTTGCCAGATTAACAACATAGTTGCAGATTAAGAGATCTCCTCCACAAATCATTCCAGCTCTTGTGACTAGTCACACCTGGATTTAATTACCAGCCCATTCCAGTGTACGTACGCACCTTGTTTGGTTAAGTTGGCAAACAAACTGACATGGATTTTATATAAAGGTTTTACAGCAATTAAAGACACCAAAAGCAAAGAATTCAAAGGAGTGCATCTTTTAATGTTTTTTCCCTTTATTTTAACAGATAGTTATTTTGTTAGATCAACAGAATAAAAACAAAATTTTTATAAATTTAACTAACCCATATTTTGGGTATTTAAAGTTAGCAGTTAGGTTGGTTAACATGTAACTAACTGATTCTAAGCTGCCTGATAGGCTGGTTAAAGATTAGCCTCTGCCTCACCAACTTTGTTCTCCTTCTACATCACCCATCACCTTTATAGCCACAAAGCCGACACGGTGAAATTAAGCTGCAGTGGGGCTGTAAAGAGAGGGGAGGTTGTACAGGAAAGCTGGTGCTATCCGTTGCATGCCAGTGCTTGCCGTTACCATGACAACACCCACTCGCCGCCAGTATTCATTTGGCAAGCCGCCAGGTCCCAAGGTGTTCGCCAACTTGCTGAAAAGAGATGTGCCAAGTGTTTCATTGAGTCTGTGCTCCATCCGCCAACTGAAAGGAATGACTGATCAGCAAGGTCTGCTTTGGGTGATTTGTCATCAATTTGCATAGTCTGAACAATGTGGAATTCTCGCAGCAGATAAAAACCAAGATGGTTAAAACGTCGTGACCCCAACCTGCTGCAGATTTAAGGTTTCTACAGCAGGAGCGAAGCAATTAGAGGGAGAGCTGACCACATGGCGAGAACAGCAATGAGCGAGCAGCAGCTGGAGACTGTCAGAACTTAACAGCTGCCAATCAAGGTATTGATCCATGTCTGGTTTGCCCTCCAGTATAAACAGGGCACAACACAACACCCAAAGCTTTGCCTTCGCAGCTTGAGGAAAAAAACCCAACTGTGAAATAGAAACAGCAATGCCAGACTAGGGGTGTGCAATATCAACCGGGACTCGTACTTTAGTCAATTATACGAAACCAACTTGTCACAACAAAGGACCGTACTAGACAGTTATCAGAAATAATAGCCACTTAAACTAATTGTTCATGTTTTACTGATGTTCAACAGATGTTTACTATTGGTTTTAAGATTTTTAGTGCAGAGACCCATCTGTCCTGGCAGACAGCAGCTGCATCCTTCCCCGTCTGGAAAAATAAGATGCATGACAGCCTCGTGAACCAGAACGATTTTACACGGCTTTGATCTACAAAATGACCCCGCTCGATTTACGCTTCGTCAGAGTCGACGCCATACAACTAGGGCTGCCACAAACGATTATTTTGATAGTCGACTAGTCACCGATTATTTTTGCGATTAGTCGACTAATCAGATCATCATCCATTGGACGTACAGCTTATTGCACCAGCAGCATCTGGTCTTATATAACTATCATTAGCTTACAGCTTTAAGTGTTTAAGGTCTGTGCTAACTAAAAATAAAGACAAGATGGTAGTTTATTAATTTTTAATGAAATTTGCAGATTGTTTCGGTGAAGTTTAATAAACTCCTTGCTTTCTAAAATATAACAGGACACCGGAGTATATTCTCCAGCGTCTCACACCTCTGATAATCAGCTGTCTGCTTGACAGTTTTAGCTGTGCAAAAACTATAACTATAATCTCAGCCAAACCGATTTACTCAGGAACAAATAAAATACTAAAGAAAGCCAAACAATAACATTTTTAAGTTATCTAAGTGACTTATATATATATGTTTAACCTGACTAGCGAAAGACGGCGGTGGGTTTGAAAACGATTTGCCGGGAGTCCGGTGTTCTCACGGCTCTAGTTAGCCTTGCCCCCGTCTAGCTAACGAGCTAGTGGGTAACAGACGTCTCCGAAAACGTCGGAGCGCTTTTGAAAATATGTGGTGTCTTGATAAACTGAGCAGATATTTGAGGTTTACACAGCTACATTCTCGCCTGAAAATATGTTAAACGTTTATTTTGTGACCCAGAAAGAATAATAAGAGTAAAGTTAAAACTAACTAGCTGCCGCCATTGTTGACAACTGCGCTGGGCTGCGCTATGAATTCTGGGACACAGCTTCTTCTTCTTCGGGGTTTAACGGCAGCTGGCATCCTTGTACATGCAGTGCTGCCATCTTCTGTTTCAGTCCGTTATTACACTCTTAAATCCTGCTACTTATTCCTGCGTCTTTTGGGATCTTACAAAGCTTCAAACGATGCGTCGACTATTAAATTAGTCGTCGACGATTTTAATAGTCGACATAATCGTGACTAGTCGACTAATCGTGGCAGCCCTACATACAACCTAAACAAAGTGTTGGGGAGTAACGGAATACATGTAGCGCCGATACGTATTTAACCTCCTAAGACCCAAACTCTTCCATGGCATGCATTTTTTTTTTTTTTTGTGTCCCGTTTGGATCTTTAGCCATCAGAATTGTTGTCTTAAGGCCAAGAAAGATGCCAAGCAGATTTATTTTACCAAGTGGATCATCATGGCCTTGCCATATTGGTCCATTTGATTGACCTTTATTATAATTATGAATTTATTTTATTTTCAGTTGCTACAAACGGGACAGACATGACTGGGGGATAGGACAGGGAGAAAGAATGAAAGAAAGAGAGGGAGAGAAAGAAAACCAAAGGGGAGAAGAGACGGTGAGAAGGGGGGGAGAAAGAAAAAAAAAGAAAAAAAAGAAAAAAAAAAGAAAAACAAACAAACAAACAAACAAAAACAAAACACCTGGGTCACCTGTATGGAGAAAAAAAACAGAAGAGAAAGCAAACAACAAAGAGCAACATAATAATTAAAAAAAAAAAAAAACCAGCACCATCACAATAAACTAGCTAGCAGTAGATATCAGTAGATGCTAAATAATAAACGATATTGTGCAGCACGCAAGATAGACAGCGCACAATGTGCTTTGAGGCAGCAGCCAAGAAAGGTGTAGTCCGTGTCTGTGAACACCCGTGTGTACACCTGTGTGCATACCTGTGTGGATCAGCATGGCATGCATTTTTAATTTCTCTTTGATATCTGGGCATATTGGGACCCGATGAATGTAAAAACAAAGAATTACCAGATTTTTTTTTTTTAACCTGATTTTTGTTTCTAAGAAAAATGAGAGCCACATATGAGGATATTTGTTTAAAATTTCGATAGAACAGTAGCAGAATAATGTCCTCGTAAGTGGATATCAGGCCATTGTTGAGCAAAATTTAGTATTTTGGTCTAAATAACCCATAATGTGATGTCCACATATGTGGACGGCAGGTCCTAGGAGGTTAAAATACAAAATATGAGTAACTGTATTCCGTTACAGAGTTATTTTCCTGTTTCATATTGTGGCGGGTCAGGACTGTTTGGGTTTTGTTTGACATGTTCTGTTGTTCCAGGTGGCAGCGTTGCGGTTGCCATGGTTACAGGGTGACGCTCTCTCTCTGCGACTGTGTGTTTCCTGGGTGAGAGAGTGGCTTTTTGTTGTTGTGCTAAGCTAACAGGCAGAATGCTACAGGCATCGCCCTAAAGCATGTAGCCTCATGGGCAGTGTAGTCCGTGCTGCAGGGAGAAGGGACTGCCATACACGTTATGTGTCTGAGCGCGAGGAGGGAGAAAAAGGAGGGTGGAAAAGTACGAGTTGTCATCGAACAAAAACGAGAGCTGGAAGCATGTAAATACAATAATAACCCTTCAGTAATAGTAATAAATCACACGGCAATAGTACATTCGTGTAGTTGTAAAAAGCAAGATAATATATTAAGATATATTATATTTCAGAATACATTACTCTTATTGAGTAACGTAACGGAATACGTTACAAAACACATTTTGGGGTATGTATTCTGTATTGGAATACATTTTAAAAGTAACCTTCCCAACACTGCCTAAACAGTGCATAAACACTTTCTCCACAGGTGTGTGAATATTAACCTTGAAGGCCGACAGTGGCGCCCGTACAGTTTATGATACTAGCCACACTCTGTAAACAACACAGTCTCTGTGCCATTTCATCCATTGGAAAGAGTCAGTGTTGGGATTGCTATTCAAAGAAAGTAATGTATTACACATTACTTGTTACTTAAAACAAAAACAACAAAAAGTAATGCCCTATATTACTTATTTACTCACCTGAGAAAGTAATTCTTTCCATTACTCATTACTCTGTGACACTGTCACATAATTACCCCTTAACACTATAACGCTGACTCAATTCTCTATCTCAACAAGGATAGATATAATCTTTTTTTAAGTGTCTTGTATGAACACAAACCCAACAATGCAGACCAAATCTGAAAACCAACCCAAAGAGACTTTGAAGTGATGGCCACACTTTGAACTACAGAAACATGAAACAAGCCTGACAGCTCTTGCTACCTACTGAAGATCAGGCTCTGGCTGCTGGGCTCGGGTCAGCATGAACTCAACTACATCACCAGCTTGGGTTCTTCGCTACCTTTGTGTTAGCATGCGGTCTGCGCAGATGCCTACAAAAAGTCCAAAATCTGTTTTCTGTCCTTGGCGCAGTTTAAACTTTTTATGAAATGAAAATAAAAACAATGTCTAAATCTGCACTCCAGCTGATTACAGCCAAGTGCACAGGAAGAAGACATGTTTGAATTTTTTTCCTGTTTACTCAGAATGCAGATAATTGAAGAACGTTTGTAATGCAAGTAATGGTGTAATTGTGACTGATGACTGAATTTAGTACAGTAAGTCTCCTGAAGCACATAAGGTGCTTACAGTAATGCAGTACTCTGGATCACATTACACCTAGCACTCCTGGACACAGCAACATTTCAGTGATATTAAAAATGTTTTTGAGATGTGAAAAACATGATCAACTGTTCACATTCATAAACAATGTTTCACCTCTTCAGTTAAACTGCTCAGTTTTACTGTTTGAGTTTTACACTAGTGCAATTTTTTTGGAAATATGGTTGTATAAAGGGATGCTCAGTGACTCGACTAAAGTAGGTTGTAGCAGACGCGCCCCACTCAGATAGGCGCCTGCTACACCCGTCCAACCCTGAAACCAACACCGAAACTAAAGCCGTGCACAACTGAGGATACAGACACAAGCAACACAGATTTTAATCATCGTAAAATACGCACATCAAATCAAGCGCACACCGCATTAAGAACATTTTCACTGCTTTTTGACCTAAGTGAGAGCCCTTTCCAGCAAGAAAACTACTCAGACACAAATGCACTAGACTCTGCTCTCAAAACTGCTTTGTCACAAAACATGGAAGGTGTTTGTCTACCAGCCTCAGTTAATTAGTGTTAATATACAACTTGTTTTTAGTAAATCAGTTAAGACTGGGATCAACACGTTAAAACGGCAAAGCCAGTCAGAAATCATCAGCTTTTATATTTATTGTATTATTTCCACAAATCAAACTTTGGAAACTGCTGCCACACATGCATTACTGAAGTTAGAGGATATATGTAAGATATAGTTAAAGTAAACTTTGATTCATTACTCATTGTTGAAGCAGGGGTCAGTCTCGCTCTGCAGACAGAGCTGCCTGACTCAGAGCGTAATAAGCAGAAACACGACATAGCTTTAGAGTAGAAATCTTTTATGTAACACATGAAAAAAAACAAAAACTATAGTGATTAAAAACTAAACGCTGCACAGTCCTAAAAGACATCGAACTAGACCTGAATCTATTACAATAATAACTGATTAGTCCACCTATCCCTGAATGACGCAGTTGTTCACCAAGCAGGCTCTTGAATGTGACGGTTTAAAAATAATTGTTTTAAGATCATCATCTTGGTCTGTTTACATCTAGAAACTGATTAAACGAAACCACGTAATTACAGCTTGTAGCTGTAGAACAAAGTGATTACAGATATGACGCATTTCATTTTGGGTACATTTAAAATGAATTCAAAAACAAACATGAAGAACAATCCCTCAAGGGCATCCCACAAGGATAAATGGTGCTCATTTGAATACGATAACAAGCCAAAGGCAACATTAACGACAACTGCACAAAAGCATCTGTTATGTTGATGATAATTATTTGGCCACAAACAACAATCAAACAAATCGGAACACTTGTGTTTAGCATTTTGATGCTTTTCTGCTGGATATTATTTTGTAGTGGAAAAAAAAAAAGTTCTTGATAACATGTTCACCGTTTTCTACCACTTGGAATAAAGGACCAAGCAAACAAATTACTGACAATGATGAGACGCAGTTTCAGCCCTACAAAAATAAAAATACAGAAAGAAATTTGAAAGCTTTTTAGATTCTAGACATCTTAATCTAGAGAGATTAAGATTAAAGATTAAGTAGGAAGAGTTTTTCTAAGAGCTTCAAATATCGGTCACCCTGGAACATCAAAGAACCAAACCAAACAAATGATTCAAACAGCTCACCATATCAACATGAAGGTAGTTTGAGCGATGACATGTTAGCACAGTGATGACCTAAGGGGATAAAATGTCTTCGCACTCTGCCTTTAATGACCTAAAACACTGACTGGGGAGCTGACACAGCCATTTATGTTCATAAATAACATTACTACATCCGTGTTATCTGCAGTGGACTTACTTTGAGATCCTGTCCATGTTTGCGATTTGTTTCTGGTTGCGTATGACCTCGATGGCCTCCCAGACATACTGGACGACCTTTGGGTCCGCCTGCCTCTTCTTCACCACACGTGACATGATTTCCTTATTCATGACAACTGTAAGAAACAAAGACAAAAAAATATTGATCAGCAGTTATTTTGCTTTTGTTTAATAAATGAACAGAAACTTACCGGTAAACAAAATACAAAGAGGCACACAGACTGCTCCAACATGGCAAAAATCACAATCATGAGTATAACAGAAATGAACTGCTGATTATTTAACATGATTGTTCAATCATTTCATCAACATCAAGCATTTATTGGTCTAGAAAAATAAATCTTTTTCAAGGGGACTTTATTGAATTTTAATATAACCTCAGTCAGAAACAAATATATTGGGGGGGGGGGGGGGGGGATAAATCCAAGCATTTGTTCCTGACCACCGAGAACACTCACGTTAACTTTTAGCGGTCACGTAGCACATCATTATATACCAGCTAGCCCAACTTCAGTAACCCTACAAACGTCACTGCTGTTTAGTTTTCTGTCTTCATTTATGTTGGAAGTGATAACAGAGCTGTACGTTTTAATTTGTTTCCAAAACCCCGCAGTCAGGACAAGCTATATTGTATTTAGATAGAAGCTAGCGAGCTAACTCCCTGCTAACTTCCTGCTAAACTCCGTTAAATGTCATAAATTCCGTTTTCATGGATGCCTGGATGTTAAACTCAATTGTTACACCTGGTAGAGCAGAACACTGATCATTTTATTAAAGATGAAAGACTTTAGACAGTTTTTCAACTCTCAGTAATGCCATAGTGATCGTTTGATATATGGACCTGCAGCGGAGTTTAGGTCCAGACACGGCTGGTGACGTCAGACTGAACAATCGGATTTACCTCATAAGACAACACTCACATCACTGGATGAGAGCACATACATTTCAGAATATTTTTCTTACCTGGTAGACTGGTCGGGTAAGCTATTAAACAAATTAACTTGCATTCATTACGGTTTGGACAGTTATTGTAAATCTTCTCCAACTATGAGCAAAAGGTGAACGTAATGAATACACACAACTTTGTGTCATTCATGGACAAATTACACACAGGTGTAAATCTATAATACATTTATTTGAAGTTTATTTTTTTTGCCTCTAACAAATGTTTCCTCTGGTGACATTTTTTATTTAGGCCTTGCTGACATTAAAACTAGTAAATCATCACAAAAGCAGCAAAACACAAGTTTACATTTTGCCTGATAGAGACACGATGTTTTCTTTACAAATGGTTGCATAGTTTCAGATCACCTGATAGTCACCAGGGGCGATGACAGATAACTAAAACCAAAGATTGTGCAGAATCCTGCGCGACTCTCCTTCAAGACATTACACAGGTGATGTATGGTACTTGAGTCATCACCTCATACCTCACAAATAGTTTTACCCAAGTATTCGGACCACATACGTCCTTCACATTAAAGACGTCACTAAAAACTGTGAAAGGAAATGCTTCAAGTAACAGTAACAAGTGTCTGATGCATATCCAAACCTCTGATTTTCATCAGCATAAACTGGACCATCAGGACAGACGTGTTACTTAGAAGAAAACATTGTTCCTCCTTCCATCTCATCTCAATGTTTAAGAGGAAAAAGCTTGTACCAATGTTTAAAAAAATGAAATGAAAGCTGAAACATGGCAGCTATTTTTTTTACAACATTTTTAAAAATGCTTACACAAGCAGAAATCTACCTAAAAATGTAAATACACCCTACAGTTACTTTAATTAAACCCTGACTTTATTTTACAGTATGAAAAACTATAACAACAAGATGAAATATTATGATCTTAAGCTAATTGCTTATGCTTATGAAGACAAGAGATATATGCCAGTGTGGTTTGTTTTAAAACCACATGCAGTCACTAGTTACTTCAGTTTTTAATGCAATTAATTTCTCCTGAAACTAAATAAACTCAAACTGGTTAGGTTGACTCCTTAAAATGGTGCACAGGCCTGGCCTACCCTAAATATCTTAAAAAATTCAAATCCAATTTTATGCGGTGCTCCTCTTAGCCATCCGTGAAACTTAAGATGTCACTTTCATAAACCGCAGCCAAAAGCTAACCATAATACTACTGAAAGAATTTTAACATGAACGAAGAAGCTCGGCTTTAGTGCACTTGTGGTAGAAGAGGCTGAGACAGATGTCGACAGGCGATGTTAATTCTCACCCCTTTCTCATGAGAGAATGGACCGTGGTTTATGTCGAAAGCACGTAAGAACGAGCCGCATATTTGTTGTTGGGAGCAAAACAAACAAACAAACCACCTAAAAATAAATGCAGATTCGGTTCAAATCAGCACAAACAATGCAAAAACGCTGTCTGTGACAATGCAACACTGCATATATCGGTCATAGTCAGTCAGAGTCATTAGGCGTGAGAGTTGATGTTACTGCTCTGAGTGTGGCTTCTTAAAAATACAGAGTTGATGTTTTAATATTGCAAAACCAGATCACATGAAGCACCTACTATAGACACATCTGGAGTCCACAAAATGCTACTGGCAAGTGTTTCTACAACTTTATTTTATATTAAAAACAAAACAAAAATGCAATTTAAAATAAATAACCTTAGCCTGTGATATTTACTGATATCCGTGGCCAGAGCTCATCTGTTGCCAGTCAATTTTGCAAATAGTGTAATAAAGGGATTTAAAAACAGTTTCTTTGTTCTTTTTTTCTCTGGCACAAAATGTGGCTTAAACACACACACACACACAAAATAAAACAAGGCAGTGTTGGAAAATGGTTAAAATAAAAAAATAATCTGGATTTTACACCTTAATTTGTGTAACACTCGATTTTAAAACTGGCAATTTTTTGCACTGTTGACGAGAAAAAACTGTTTATGTTTTATGTGGATTCTGATAGTGAAACACAGAAAGTGCACAAATATTCTGATGTTCACATTCAAATACAGGGAAACGTAACCCGGCATCACACCATAGCTGAAGGCAAAACAAAATGAGGTGACACTGAGTAATGTGAGCTACCCTATTCTGTGTCAAGCGCAGTCGGTGTGAACGGGTGCCACCTGTGCAATGATGCCCTCGTTTCCTCCGTTCAGCCTGTGCCTCTCCTGAGATCACGCCGCGTGATGACAGGACGGGCGGCTCTGCACGCCGGCGTGCTCACACATCAATTAAGCAAGGTGTGCGACCCAGGAGCCCAATTAGCAGACAGACAGCCCAGGCTGAGTGGGCTTCGTGGCTCTCGCGGTAAACAAAGACGACACACCACGCTGCTGTTCCCTCACTAGAAAACTGACAGCCCCACCGGACGTTACGCCAAGAAGACAATCATACCCACTGGTTAAAACGCCGATTAAATCCACTTGACGGGCTCTAGGTTTAAAGAGGGCAACGCTGTCTAAACATTTTAGCACGACTCTCTGCCATTTACCGTTAGCCCGCTAACAGCAAGCGGGTCATAATAAAAGCTAGCGGAGGATCCCCGCTAGCTAAAACTAATGCATTACAACGCAGTGATTACCATAACCGCACATATAATATTTAATTTAAAGAACACACTTGTCATAACTTGTACCGTCAGCAACAAAGACAGCCGCGGCAGGCCACGGGCACTGCAATTGAAGGAGCTTACTTTAGCCACTAGCAGGCTGGCTAATGTCCAACTCAAAGCTTGTCAGGACAAAAAAAAAGTCAGCTTTCCCCCCAGTGAACTCAAACCAGCTCGATTACATTGTAGACTAAATGCGAGATAACCTAAATACCAGAAAAGTACATAACAATAATAGGTGATTGTCGGCCATGCGATAGTTATGAGTAGATTTAATCAGCAAAGCTAGTAAACTGTTACGCAGCTAGCGTTAGCTGATGGGCAGCTAAAACATGCCAGCTTTACAGGAAACACTGGTGAGATTCACAATCACGGCAACAGACTGGGAGTGGGAGCACACACTGTGTTTGGTCGCTACAAACTAGGCTAACTAGTTACCTACTCGTTTATTTTGAAGGGCGCCATGTTCACAGTCCTCCATCATGGGGACAGGAAAAGAAGCCACGGCTAAGCTAACGGCGTTAGCGCATGTAGTTGCTGGCTAGCTAGCCGCAGTGTTGTCACACAGAGCCTGAGCCATTTTCTCCAGGATTCAAAAAAATAAAATAAAATAAAACTCACCTCCGCCTCCGTGTCACAAGCACAAAGCGCTGCAGAAAATCCGTTGAGGATTGGACTCGAGTCAGCTTACATCAGTAATTTTCGAGCTACTGGGGTCTGTTGGTGAAGGTCTGTGTCCAGCTTGGCTGAGAGGTAAACACGGGGCAGACGGAGCCGAGCGGAGCCACAGGGAGAACTCTAGTGGTGGAATCGGAATCACTGCAACCCGCTACACCTGGAGCCAGCAGCCGGGAGATTTCAGGGCATCTCCATGTCAAATCGATGTGCGTTGGGGAAGCTGACCTTCAAGGCTGCCTGTCAGACACGCTCCCTGAATCTTTAAAAATTATTTTTTTAACAAGATATTAAAAAAACAAGAAGTTTGACAGTATAAAATATAATATTTTTTCCACTTCAATAAATAAATAAATACGTGTTTTTAAAAAATTGTCAGATTCAAAAATAAATAGCGTGCTGGGGCTTCTCGAAAAATAAACAAACAAAAACACAATAAAAGACGAAAGCTTGGAATTTGTAAGGTGGTAACAATTTAGAGCAAATTCCAAATTCTTTTTTTTACTTTAATGAATTAATGGCAAACGATTAATTCATTTATCTAATGTCAGGCTTATAAACATTTTTGGTCTGTATAATTACCTGAATAGCATGTTAAAATAAACGTATTATGTTGTTTTTAGTTATTATTATTACTGTGTATTTATTTTTAATTTTCCATTTCAAGATGGATGAAACAGTTGGGGGAGCTAGAGGATAAGGCAAACTTATGTTCAAACCATCAAACAAATTTTAATATAAGATAAAGATAACACAAGTAGATACAAAATTTAGTTTTGAAATTATTATTTCAATAATTGGGGGGGGGGCTATCCACACCTACCTTGCTCTGTGAGGAAAAGTAATTTGACCCCTACCCATGAAATCATAAGAACATGGTTTAACTGTGATTAAGCACATTAAAAAAGATTTAAACAAATGTTTAATATTATATGGATGAATTATTTTACTACTCTGTGAATATGTTATTGGACTTCTTTCTTTCTATATATTGTGATGATCATTGATCTTTAATAATTTGTAAAAAAATTTATGTATTTTAGTGTTGTTTTTGTCCAGTTCACACTGGTTTGACGGTTAATGGAAAATATTTCTGAAGGAA
This sequence comes from Rhamphochromis longiceps, assembly GCF_057381845.1. Taxonomy (NCBI): domain Eukaryota; kingdom Metazoa; phylum Chordata; class Actinopteri; order Cichliformes; family Cichlidae; genus Rhamphochromis; species Rhamphochromis longiceps. The sequence continues at coordinate 5,756,759 of NC_140574.1, forward strand.
ATGTTCATGTTTTTAGGAAGGCTGTAATCATTCAAAAATGATGGCAAATCACGTCCTTCCAGTATATCTACAGCATAATGTCACAGATGAGATCATCACTGCCAAACTGGTCTGTCTGCAGTGTAGACCTGCTGTCCAATGAAAAACATTGAACACTATGGATAAAAACGGTCCCATGTGAAAATGTAATTTGATCACTGGCCATTCAAAATTTCTTGACATCAGTTTGTGCCCTGAAGCTGAAGTGCACTTGAGCGATGCTGCAGGACAATGATCCGAAACACATCGACAAGTCTACAAAATAAAAGCTTTGGAGTGTAATAAATCAAAGTTTGGACTTAAACGAGACTGCGATGCTTTCGCATGACCTTTAACATCCTGTCCATGTTTGAAAACCCTCCAATGTTTCTTAAAAAAAAAAAAGGTTGTGGAATTGCGTAATCAAAGTCTGGATTTAAATCAGATTGGGATGCTCGGGTGTGGTTCTTTTTTTGCATGCAGAATAAAGTGAACCAGAGTCAAATTCCTTTTTTGTGCACAAACTTGACCAAATAAAGATGATTTTGATTCTGACTCAAGAGATTCTGCAATAAGGAGTCAGCCAAAATTGCTCCATGACAATGCAAAAGACTCATCGTTAGTAACAATAAATTCTTGATTGGTGTTGATGTCTGGTACGGGAGGCCCAACCAGTTATTAGGTTTCAGGGATAATTATGTTTTGATGTTGAAAAACAGAAAGCGTCAGAGTGAGTGCAAAGGAATACACAAGTCAGTTTGTAAGTTCACGAGCTCTCAACAACACTGATTATTTCTTTTATTTAAGCTTCATTTGTTTTAGTACAATGTAAAAGCCGACAACAAAAACAACAAATGGCAGAGATGAGATTATTTTGACTTCTTAAACGTAACAAGCAGATTTTCTGTTTGTTGTTAGTTTTTCAAAAGTAATGATAAAAGTTCACCTCCACTTTAAAGACTGCAGGTGCAAATAGTTTGACGGTTAATGGAAAATATTTCTGAAGGAAATGTTCATGTTTTTAGGAAGGCTGTAATCATTCAAAAATGATGGCAAACCACGTCCTTCCAGTATATCTACAGCATAACGTCACAGATGAGATCATCTCTGCCAAACTGGTCTGTCTGCAGTGTAGACCTGCTGTCCAATGAAAAACATTGAACACTATGGATAAAAACGGTCCCATGTGAAAATGTAATTTGATCACTGGCCATTCAAAATTTCTTGACATCAGTTTGTGCCCTGAAGCTGAAGTGCACTTGAGCGATGCAGCAGGACAATGATCCGAAACACATCAGCAAGTCTACCTCTGAACAGTTAAAAACAATTAAAACAACAATAAAATGAAAGTTTTGGTGTGTCCTAGTCAAAGTTTGGACCTGAATCAGATCATTATGTACCCAAACATGCCATTCATTTTTGAAAAGCTTCCCTCATTTCTATGATTACATAACTCTGGAAAGTGTAGTGGGCCAAAATTCTCTCAAGATGACGGGAAAGAGTCATCGCCAGTTATTGTAAATGCTTGATTGCAGTTGTAACTGCCAAGGGTGGATCAACCAGTTAGTACGTTTCATTGGGAGCCAAGTATGTTTAGGTGCTGACATGTGGAGAAAGTGTGAGAGTGAGTACAAAGGTTTGCATCACAGGTGTGTTTGTAAGAGATTGAAAAGTGATTACTTCTGTTACTTGTGCTTTATTTGTTTTAGTACAATAAAAGAAACAAAAAAGACAACTATTATGAGAGATTAGATTATTTTCACTGGGTACATGTAGCATGCAGATGTGCTGTTTGTTGCTTAGGCTTTCAGGAGCAGTGATAACAAAAGGTTCACCTCTCCTTGAAACTTTACAGGTAATGGAAAGTTTTCTAAGGAAATCTGTATAAAATCTGTATAAATTGCAACGATGACCCCCAACCACCATCATCCAAGAACGTGACAGCTTCAGTGTAAATGACCATAGCAGACCCGATGGCATTAAAGGGAGTTTTTCCTTCCCACTGTCACCAAAGTGCTTGCTCATAGGGGTTCATATGATTGTTGGGTTTTTCTCTGTATCTATGAAGCGCCTTGAGGCGACTTTTGTTGTGATTTGGCGCTATATAAATAAAATTGAATTGAATTAACATGCTTTTCAGCATACTTTATTAAGTATGGGGGGTGCTTCAAAAATGGGATGAGGAATGGAGAGCAAGCTCACTGACACCAAAGACCCAGCAGAGCCTTGGTTGGTTTGTGGAGACTGGGGGGGTGGTTGTGCCTGTAGAGTTCCTTAAACACTTTAAGGTGTAGGACTGTCACATCAGCACGCATATCAATTTTAAATGACACGTTCTTGTTATTTATGCTTAAGGAAACATTCCACGGTTCATCCTCACACTTAATGCTACCAAGGAACAAACCGTGTTCGTCCTCTTCGACCTCATGCACAGTTTTGGGTGCCCTGCATATGCGCCTGTAATGTCCTTTTTTCCACATGCATGGCATTTTACTTCATGTGCTGGACAATCTTGCTTTGAATGGGATGGAGCGCCACCACATTTATGACACGTTGACCCTTTTTTGCTGTCTTCTCAGAACCCACGTGTTTTAGCTTGACGACTATCAGTCTGGAGAGGTTTTGGTTCTAACAGGCTTACGACTGATTTTATGCACTCTATCTACGGACTGAGCATCGCTAGCCTCAGCTCTAGAGTCACCTTATAAGGAGGATTGTTGTCGCTTTACATCTTCACTTTGCCTCGCCATGGTGATTGCCTTCTGCAGGGTCAAATCTGGGTTAAGCCGCGTGCGTTCTGACCGTTTGTCCGTGAGACCGACAACGAGCCTGTCACGTATCAATTCATCATGTAGCATCATGTGTTCTGCTAGTGCATACAGTGCAGTCACAGAAGCATCCACCGTCTCATTTTCTCCCTGTCGGCGCATGTTGAATTTGGCATGTTTGTGGATCACATTCTTCTTCACAATGAAAAAAGCCTGGAATCCATCACGTACCCCCACATACGTTGCTCAGCTGTTAAACTCAGACCGCGAAGCACATCGTCCGCCTCATCTCCCATGCTGTAACTTAAAGTGTTGACTTGGTTCTCCTCCGAAGTCACGTTCAAATTACTGGCGAGACAGAATCTCTCAAACTTCCGTATCCATTTGGACCACACCTGCGGCTTTGAAAAGTCGGATGCTGGATGTCACACTCGGCCCTGCCTGCGCTCTCTGTGCAGTTTCATCTGCCATATTCTCCCTCTCGTTTTCAGTGAGCTCCGCAAAATACCGGTTCGTTCAGTCGAGGCTATATGGATCAGTACAGGACTTCTGAGACCATGTAATGTTATTGATTATACGCGGGTCCACTGTGTGATTCATAAACAACTCTTCATTTTTCCGTTCTTACTCTGATCCACATAACATCCCATTATTGTTCAAACCCACGGGTCTCGCACTCTAGCTGCCTAACTACACTGACTGACTCTAACATCTATGCGATTACACCACAAAGCTGAAGTGCACTTGAGCGATGCTACAGGACAATGATCCGAAACACACAAGTCTACAAAATAAAAGCTTTGGAGTGTCCTAATCAAAGTCTGGACTTAAATGAGACTGCGATGCTTTCGCATGACCTTTAACATCCTGTCCATGTTTGAAAAAGGAAAAAAAAGGTTGTGGAATTGCGTAATCAAAGTCTGGATTTAAATCAGATTGAGATGCTTGGGTGTGGTTCTTTTTTTGCATGCAGAATAAAGTGAACCAGAGTCAAATTCCTTTTTTGTGCACAAACTTGACCAAATAAAGATGATTTTGATTCTGACTCAAGAGATTCTGCAATAAGGAGTCAGCCAAAATTGCTCCATGACAATGCAAAAGACTCATCGTTAGTAACAATAAATTCTTGATTGGTGTTGATGTCTGGTACGGGAGGCCCAACCAGTTATTAGGTTTCAGGGATAATTATGTTTTGATGTTGAAAAGTGCAGAAAGTGTCAGAGTGAGTGCAAAGGAATACACAAGTCAGTTTGTAAGTTCACGAGCTCTCAACAACACTGATTATTTCTTTTATTTAAGCTTCATTTGTTTTAGTACAATGTAAAAGCCGACAACAAAAACAGCAAATGGCAGAGATGAGATTATTTTGACTTCTTAAACGTAACAAGCAGATTTTCTGTTTGTTGTTAGTTTTTCAAAAGTAATGATAAAAGTTCACCTCCACTTTAAAGACTCCAGGTGCAAATAGTTTGACGGTTAATGGAAAATATTTCTGAAGGAAATGTTCATGTTTTTAGGAAGGCTGTAATAGTTCAAAAGAATGCTGCACCACATCCTTCCAGTATATCTACAGCATAACGTCACAGAAAAAGATAAACACCTCAAGCTGGTCTGTCTGCAGTGTAGACCTGGCACCCAATCAAAAACCTCTGACTCACACATACAAAAACAAGTAAACACCAGGTACTGAGGTGTTATGTAACTGACTTGATAAAACCACCTGAGGAAATACTGTCCTCAGTTTAAAGAGCAAATTCTAAAAGATTATATTTAAAAGAAAACTTAAAACTGTTCTGGCATGAAATTCAAAATGAGTATATGTTCATATAAATAATTCATTTCTTAAAAAAAAAGAGATATCTATATATATATATATAAATATATATATATATATATATATATATATATATATATATATATATATATATATATATATATATATATATATATAAGGTCTTGTATTGTCTCTGTCCCAGCCGATGAATTGGAAAACAAAAAACAAAAAAACAGTAACTAAATAAAAACAAATGCTACTTGAATACATACAAATATTCAACAGACCTTTAGAACAACTTGTAGATAAACGTTATCTAGTACAGTGCAGAACTGCTACAACACTGATTGTGATCATTTACAGATACAAAATAATAATAATATACAGATGTGAGCCAACTCATGTACAACTTTAAAAACATGTCTGTTTCAGTTTAGTAAACTTAGCAGTGTTTCCAAAGCAGTGAAACCAGAGTCCAGCATAGAGCGGCTGAGTGAATGTGGTCTGGACTCTGTGGAGGAGAGTCATGGTTTCAGAGACGCTGTAGAAGGACAAAATACCTGCTCTGTGATCCAGGTACACTCCTACTCTGGAGGAACGAGGACCTGAGACACGAGTTTGGATGTTGTTGTGCCAAAATGTATAAATGTTGTTGTCACAATCTAATGACCAAGATTTGTCATTACATCCAAATCTACATTCATTCCCACTCCCTGTTCTGCTGATATTCTTGTATGCGACTGCTACATAAGCTCCGTTTCCTCTCCACTCCACCTCCCAGTAACAACGTCCAGTCAGACTCTCTCTACTCAGGACCTGAAACCACCAAGTGAATCTGTCTGGATGATCAGAATAAGACTGTTGTTGTTTCATTAATGTTGCTTTTCTGTTCCCCTCTGATAATAACAGCTGTTTGTTTGCTGTGTTTGGATCCAGTGTGATTTCACATGAATATTTTAAGAATCCAGCTCTGGTCTTTGGCTCTGGTTGTGACAGTAAAACATCCACTTCAGTGACTGTCAGTGAGATGTTTGTCCGTTCCTCTCTCAGAATGTCCTGTAGTTTATCTCTGACCTCTGACACAGCTGCTGTCACATCCTCAAAGTAGCTCAGAGGACGGATATTGATGCTGGATGAGTCTGTAGACTCACTGAGTGCTGACAGTGAGGGGTAGTTGTGTAGAAACTGGATGTGATCCTCTGTGTGTGAGAGCTGCTTCAGCTCAGCATCTTTCCTCTTCAGCTCAGTGATCTCCTGCTCCAGCTTCTCCTGAAGCTCTTTGACTCGACTCGCTTCAGCTTCCTGCTGGGATCTGATCTGCTGCTTCACATCAGAGCTTCTTTTCTGGATGAGATGGATCAGCTCAGTGAAGATCTTCTCACTGTGCTCCACTGTTTGATCAGCAGACTGATTGATGGCCTCCACCTCCTGTTGAAGCAGCTTCACATCTTTCTCTCTGTCCTGGATTCTCTGCTGGATGTTTTGTCGACTCACCTCCAGCTCTCTCTGCCTCTCAGTCCTTTCTGCTGCAGCTGAGACTGTGTCGTGGCCTTTATGTTCATCCACAGAGCAGAGATAACAGATACTCTGCTGATCAGTACGGCAGAACATCTTCATCACCTCATCATGACGAGAGCAGATGTTCTCCTGGAGCTTCTTGGAGGGCTCCACCAGCTTGTGTTTCTTTAATTGAACCACATCATAATGAGTCTGAAGGTGTTTCTCACAGTAAGATGCCAGACAGAATAAACAGGACTTGAATGCTTTCATTTTTCTTCCAGTGCAGACATCACAGGCCACATCTTCAGGTCCAGCATAGCAGTGATCAGCAGGAGCAGCTTGAAGCCTAATCCTCTCCAGCTCTTCCACCAACTCAGCTAACATGGTGTTTTTCATCAAGAAAGGCCTCGGTGTGAAAGTCTGTCTGCACTGAGGGCAGCTGTGAGCTTGCTTTGTATCTTCTGCATCCCAGTGGGCTTTGATACATCTCATGCAGTAGTTGTGTCCACAGGGAATAGTTGTGGGGTCCTTCAGTAGATCCAGACAGATCGAACAGCAGAATTTTATGTGGTCGTTCTGAAATTCTAGCTCCGCCATTTCAGCTCTCAGTTTCATGCACAGCCAACATGTGTCTCTGTCTGCAATAATAGAAAAGTTTGTCTGAGCTTGCAGACAGACAAGCTGGTTACACCCACTCACAAATTTAAAGAAGCGTGAACGTGAAGGAATGAGGAAATATGTACCGCACGTGGAAGAGGGAAGTATTATCAGGGTTGGGTTTTTTAAAATTTTTTTTAGATACAGTTGTTCAAGATGCTCGACATGTTTTCATTTACAACAAACAGAAGTTTAACATAATTACGTGCTTTAATGACGTACATGTTATGATGCATTAATTATGTTATATTTCCACGTTAATAATGTGCTTTAGTAAAGGGCACACCTATCGTAAGTCAGCAATGTTAACAAAATACTTGCTGTGCCGCCAATATTTGGGACACAAAACATTATTTTTTATATCACAAACAAACAGATAAGTAAAGACCAAGAACACAACAGAAATCTACCATCCAAGTTTGCATCTGGCCCTTCTTGTTTGCTGGGGTCATGGACACATTGAGTGTCACTCGAAGCAATTCAATTCAATTCAATTCAATTCAATTCAATTCAATTCAATTCAATTCAATTCAATTCAATTCAATTCAATTCAATTTAATTTATATAGCGCCAAATCACAACAACAGTCACCTCAAGGCGCTTTATATTGCACAGTAGATACAGAGAAAAGCTCAACAATCATATGACCCCTATGAGCAAGCACTTTGGCGACAGTGGGAAGGAAAAACTCCCTTTTAACAGGAAGAAACCTCCGGCAGAACCAGGCTCAGGGAGGGGCGGGGCCATCTGCTGTGACCGGTTGGGGTGAGAGAAGGAAGACAGGATAAAGACATGTTGTGGAAGAGAGACAGAGGTTAATAACAGATATGATTCAATGCAGAGAGGTTTATTAACACATAGTGAGTGAGAAAGGTGACTGGAAAGGAAAAACTCAATGCATCATGGGAATCCCCGGTAGCCTACGTCTATTGCAGTATAACTAAGGGAGGATTCAGGGTCACCTGGTCCATCCCTAACTATATGCTTTAGCAAAAAGGAAAAATTGAAGCCTAATCTTGAAAGTAGAGATAGTGTCTGTCTCCTGAATCCAAACTGGAAGCTGGTTCCACAGAAGAGGGGCCTGAAAACTGAAGGCTCTCCCTCCCATTCTACTTTTAAATACTCTAGGAACAACAAGTAGGCCTGCAGAGCGAGAGCGAAGTGCTCTAATAGGGTGATATGGTACTACAAGGTCATTAAGATAAGATGGGGCCTGATTATTTAAGACCTTGTATGTGAGGAGCAGGATTTTGAATTCAATTCTGGATTTAACAGGAAGCCAATGAAGGGAAGCCAAAACAGGAGAAATATGCTCTCTCTTTCTAGTCCCTGTCAGGACTCTTGCTGCAGCATTTTGGATTAGCTGAAGGCTTTTCAGCGAGTTTTTTGGACATCCTGATAATAATGAATTGCAGTCGTCCAGCCTGGAAGTAATAAATGCATAAACTAGTTTTTCAGCGTCACTCTGAGACAGGATATTTCTAACTTTAGAGATGTTGCACAAATGGAAGAAAGCAGTCTTACATATTTGTTTAATATGTATGCTGCAGTGTCTTTAATCTAACCGCTGTGTATATTGCCACCAGATTATTTTTTTTAAATCATGGAAAGGGTTGCATCTAATTTGTTTCTCACCTCTCCTCCCGGCTACACCTGGCCTCCAGCTGGCAAAGGCCCAGGAACTGCAAAACCAGTCTGAGTCTTTATGACATCTTTTTATGGTAAGGTTGGTGAAAGGGAATGTGCCAAATGTAGTATCTGTTGGTTTTAAACATTTGCAGAATCGGAGTATTGTCTTAATATATTTGTCTTAATGTTCCCGCTGTTAACTTATTATCATTATATTCGAATGACAGATTGACTGGCTATTTGGTGAAGGGCTGCAACTCCTCGAGGATCAGTGTGTGCCAGTTTATGATAGAGAGTGGACCGTAGTGGCTTATTGTCAGGGGCCCCCGTTAAAGGTTTTTTTTCCCCAGTGCCGAGTGGTTTCTCTGTAGTTAGGATTACCTTTAAATTACAGATGTTATTCTTCTTGGTTTCTTTGTTAAAATCTGTTCTGGCATTTATTAGTGACTTTTGTTGTTAAAATTTGTGTACCTCTTGATAAAATGTATGCAGCATATTAGGTTCAAAATTCAACAAGCTTGCTAGACTCATATTTACATGCTTGTCACACTGGGTTTGTGAGGAATCAGAGCATAATTCGTAAACTGTGTGATTTAAAATGAAAAAAGGAGGGAATCCAAATCAACTCAGAAGCAAATTAAGTAACAAAAGCAAACCTTTTACGAGTTCAACACAAAACAGGAAATCCAACTTATGCAAAAACAGACATCTTGACAACAAGAAGCTCTATATACTAGAGTTGGATTAGATAACAGGACAGATGTGGGAATACTGCACTGAAAAACGAACGAGGGGCAGGCAAGCTCAAAGAACGAAAAAAAAAAGCTTGAAAGTAAACACAAAATTTAAGATGTGAGAAAACAATCCAGGTAAATATGCGCCTTGGACTATGAAGCAAGTTAAACAAATATCTAGAGTAGCTTTCTATCATCTGAATTTACTTTACCCTTATTAAAGGTTACACAAAGCTGGTTGTCAACTCAGTTCTCCCAATCTAGCAACTGGCCTGGTCACATGTAAGTGGTGGTGTCGGCAGCATCCGACCAGTCACAACTATGGATGGAAGTATACTGGCTGCAGGAGGGCTGAAGGTTTAATATTAAAAGCACTGTATGAATACTTTAAGCGAGGTCAGTATTAATCTACTCAAAAATGCAGATCGTGTAATTTAATAAACTTGCCAATATCACAACTCTATCATCAGGACAAAGATAAACTGATGGACTATAACTGAGTATTATATTAATGTTTGACAGATGGTTTTAGTTGTTATTCCTTCAGCTGCAGCTCAGATTTGAGAGCAACTAAATAATTAATATTAAAAACAGCATTCAAATGTAGGCTTAATCGTGCATATATATATATATATATATATATATATATATATATATATATATATATATAAAACACCCAGCACGCCCCTGCGGGCGGTTTATCCTTCAAGCTCGGGTCCTCTACCAGAGGCCTGGGAGCTTGAGGGTCCTGCGCAGTATCTTAGCTGTTCCCAGGACTGCGCTCTTCTGGACAGAGATCTCCGATGTTATTCCCGGGATCTGCTGGAGCCACTCGCCTAGCTTGGGAGTCACCGCACCTAGTGCTCCGATTACCACGGGGACCACCGTTACCTTCACCCTCCACATCCTCTCGAGCTCTTCTCTGAGCCCTTGGTATTTCTCCAGCTTCTCGTGTTCCTTCTTCCTGATATTGCTGTCATTCGGAACCGCTACATCGATCACTACGGCCGTCTTCTTCTGTTTGTCTACCACCACTATGTCCGGTTGGTTAGCCACCACCATTTTGTCCGTCTGTATCTGGAAGTCCCACAGGATCTTAGCTCGGTCATTCTCCACCACCCTTGGGGGCATCTCCCATTTTGACCTCGGGACTTCTAGGTTATACTCGGCACAGATGTTCCTGTACACTATGCCGGCCACTTGGTTATGGCGTTCCATGTATGCCTTGCCTGCTAGCATCTTGCACCCTGCTGTTATGTGCTGGATTGTCTCTGGGGCATCTTTACACAGCCTGCACCTGGGGTCTTGCCTGGTGTGATAGACCCCAGCCTCTATGGATCTTGTACTCAGAGCTTGTTCTTGTGCTGCCATGATTAGTGCCTCTGTGCTGTCTTTCAGTCCAGCTTTGTCCAGCCACTGGTAGGATTTCTGGATATCAGCCACCTCCTCTATCTGCCGGTGGTACATACCGTGCAGGGGCCTGTCCTTCCATGATGGTTCCTCGTCTCCCTCCTCTTTCTTGGGTTTCTGCTGCCTGAGGTATTCACTGAGCACTCGGTCAGTTGGGGCCATCTTCCCAATGTATTCTTGGATGTTCCTTGTCTCATCCTGGACTGTGGTGCTGACACTCACCAGTCCCCGGCCCCCTTCCTTCCGCTTAGCGTACAGCCTCAGGGTGCTGGACTTGGGGTGAAACCCTCCATGCATGGTCAGGAGCTTTCTTGTCTTTATGTCAGTGGCTTCTATCTCCTCCTTTGGCCAGCCTATTACCCCAGCAGGGTACCTGATCACGGGCAGGGCGTATGTGTTGATGGCCCGGATCTTGTTCTTACCATTCAGCTGACTCCTCAGGACTTGCCTGACCCTCTGCAGGTACTTGGTGGTTGCAGCCTTTCTAGCGGCCTCTTCATGGTTCCCATTTGCCTGCGGGATCCCCAGGTACTTGTAACTGTCCTCTATGTCTGCAATGTTGCCTTCTGGTAGTTCAATCCCCTCAGTTCTGACTACCTTCCCTCTCTTTGTTACCATCCGACTACACTTCTCCAGTCCGAACGACATTCCAATGTCATTGCTGTATAGCCTGGTAGTGTGGATCAGTGAATCGATGTCTCGTTCACTCTTGGCATACAGCTTGATGTCATCCATGTACAGGAGGTGGCTGACAACTGCTCCGTTCCGTAGTCGGTATCCGTAGCCAGTCTTGTTAATGATCTCACTGAGGGGGTTCAGGCCTATGCAGAACAGCAGTGGGGACAGAGCATCTCCTTGGTAGATCCCGCACTTGATGGTAACTTGTGCTATGGGCTTGGAGTTGGCCTCTAGTGTTGTACGCCACATCCCCATTGAGTTCCTGATGAAGGCTCTTAGGGTCCCATTGATCTTGTACAATTCTAGGCATTCCAGTATCCAGCTGTGGGGCATTGAGTCATAGGCCTTCTTGTAATCAATCCAGGCAGTGCACAGGTTGGTCAGTCTGGTCTTGCAGTCTCGGCTGATTGTTCTGTCTACCAGTAGCTGGTGTTTTGCACCTCTGGTATTCTTGCCAATTCCTTTCTGTGTCCCGCTCATGTATTGACCCATGTGCCTGTTCATCTTAGCCGATATGATGCCTGACAGGAGCTTCCATGTAGTACTGAGGCAGGTTATTGGTCGGTAGTTGGAGGGGACCGCTCCCTTCTTGGGGTCCTTGGGGATCAGGACCGTCCGACCTTCGGTTAGCCATTCCGGGTGTCTCTCGTTAACTAGCAGCTGGTTCATTTGTGCTGCCAGACGCTCGTGGAGTGCAGTCAGCTTCTTCAGCCAGTAGGCGTGAACCATGTCGGGCCCTGGTGCTGTCCAACTCTTCATACTGGAGACCCTTTCTTGGATATCTGCCACTGTGATGGTTACTGGACCCTGTTCAGGGAGGTCGCTGTGGTCTGCCCTCAGATCCACTAGCCACTGAGCATTGCCGTTATGGGTTGCATCCTTCTCCCATATGCTCTTCCAGTATTGCTCCGTCTCCAGCCTTGGTGGTGCTGTTCTCTTATTGTTCCCTTGCCACTGAGAGTACACCTTTGCTGGTTCTGTGGAGAACAGCTGGTTTATTCTCCTGCCTTCTATCTCTCTGGTGTACCTCCTCAAGCGGCTGGCCAAGGCTGTGAGTCTTTGCTTGGCAGTTTCCAAGGCCTCAGGTATGGACAGCTTGCTGTATTTCTTAGGCACCTTATTTGTCGCACCTTTCTGCAACTCTGTTAGTTGGCTAACCTCCCTCCGTGCTACTTTGATCTTGCCCTCTAGCCTCCTTCTCCATGGAGGGTACTGCCCCTTGTGGCTGTTCAACTTGTAGCCAAGCATCTCACTGATCACTGCTGCCGTATTGTAGATCAGCTTGTTAGTGTCGGTAATCGTGGTTGTAGGTATTGCCCGTAGTGCTGCATTAACATCATCTAGCAGACCTTCTGAGGGTACTTCACGTAATCTTGGTAACCGGCTACGGGGGTGTATATATATATATATATATATATATATATATATATATATATATATATATATATATATATATATATATATATATATATATATATATATATATATATATGTGTGTGTGTGTGTGTGTGTGTGTGTGTGTGTGTGTGTGTGTGTGTGTGTTAAAATAACGCAGTAGACTGTTGCAGTTTATTATTATAGGATTAGTTTGGATTAAAGTTTATTCTGTACTGGTCCATTGCTGCCCCCTAGTGACTAATGGAAAACAGAGCAGCCGTTTGTGAAACTGATGTTGCAGAGCACGTGTCTGTTTTCTGTCTTATCTTTTGTTGCGGAGCACACTCAGCCAGAATGTAAATAACAATTTTAAGGGGGAGCTAAAGACTTCTTGTCATCTTTTACCAGGTGGCAATGGTGTCTAAAATTACCTGAACCTCATTTACTCATCGCCACGTTTACTGATGTCCTGGATTTTTCAGAAACATCAGTGGAGTGGGAAGCTAGGCCTAAAGAGACTGACAACCATCTTACCTGGAGGACTGTGATGTGTGGTATCCAACCAGCTAACAAGAACCATCTCACTTTGAGAGTAGAGAGTGTGCTGGGATGATCCCATCTGTCCAGTAAAAAGTGTTTTTCAAGTTCTTTCAAGTTTATTCAAGTTACCAGAATTACAGTTATCAGGGTGCTTCTTAGATGACATTGACAAAACTATTCTTTGAGGTTAAAGCCAACAAGGGGAAAACAACTTCATGAAAACATGCTGAGACTTATAGAGGTGGTAATTAAACTGCAGCAAAGACCTGCTGCCCATTCCAGCAGATTCCCTTCATACGTCTGTCTCAGAATTAGATGTTATATTTGAAAGGAAAGGTTGAAAAATCTCTGTCATCTTTTCCTCTTCACGCCCAGCAGGACAGAATACAGGAGCAACATTTAATTTGGACTAAACGAGTAAACTGAATGTCAGGCGACTTGCATTAAAGTTGCAGCAACTGACTCCTACCCACTGCTGCGTTCTCTCCCAGCTCATGCGAGCCCACACTGACCCGTCAGACTGGTTTGAATTTGATATCCAAGTTGCTGACGGTAAAGCAGAGATGGCAGGGATAAAGATGAGAACAGCTTGTCACAGATAAAACAGATAAAGCCTAAATATTCTTCCATTCTGCTCAGTACTGATCCTGTTACTACAGCTGCAGTTGCTCCACAATTAATGACACCCTGTCTCATTGGGCCTCTAGCGTAAAATCGACCATCTTATTGGTACTGTCATTCAATAAAATACAGTAATAATGAATAATAACTGACCATAACCATTTAAAAAGTTGTCTTGTAGAGGTGCTTTACAGCTGCTCTCACAGGGATTCAGGTTGTTTTCTTTGGAACAAGAATTGCTGGAATCCAACACAATGACATGGCTTTATGTAAGCGGACATAGTGTACATAACTCTGCAAAACTAGGTCGCTCTTCCTGACTGAAAGACAACAACAGAAATGAGCTGAAATGAGCAACTTTCTGTGGAATGTCAGTCGTCGTCTTCTTTCGGCCACTCCCTTCAGGGGTTGCAGATCATTTTCCTCCATCTCTCCCAGTTATCTTCCTCTGTCACACCAACCCGCTGGATGTTTTCCTTCACTGCATCCATTAATCTTATCTTTGGTCTTTTACTCCTTTATTTCCTCCATCTCTAACCTCGTCTATCCTGGTCTTCAGCTTTGCCACCTCTAAGTCTCACTACCACTGTGTAAACCCTCCCTTTCACTCTTGCTATTGTCCTCCTGTTACAAATCACTCCTGTGCACTGTCTGTCTTTACATGGTTGACCTCTAGCCAGTACACATTTCAAATCCTGGACTGAAAGTCAATGCCAAGATGCTTCCTGGCACAAAGTGACAACATTCAGAGCTACTGTTAGATTGTGAGGCACATTTTAAAGGAGGAGAGAAACAATTTAGCAGAAAATTCAAGGAAATGTGATCTACTCTGTAGGAGCAGCTGGCTAAACAACAGATAAGTTTGAGCAACATCATTTTGAAGGCATGTGTGAGATAAGATCAGTAAACTCAGCACTGGAAGTCTGTCGTGGCACAAACTGTTACAACAGAAGTACTGAGGACTGTGCTGCAAAGACAGAGTACTGGAGTCAAAGACATTAGGTTTTGTGTTATTTATCACTCATTTTATTCAGTGACAATATTTCCCAGAGAACTGATTGGTCAGTGTGCGGTGATTTATATGTGTTGATCTCTAATCTGGAACCTAACCAGTGTTACACCACAAAGGAAGTTAACACAGGCTGGCTTAAATTGCCTTAGCTGGCTCAACAGAACATGAAAACCACATATTGCCTTAGCACACGTCTAACATGAATCCACAGGTTTAGATTTTTCATTACCCACTACATTACCCACTAATGTTGTTTACAGTTCCCAAGATATTAAATAAAGTTTTACTCTTTGGGACACACCATACACTGATCTGACAGCTGGGTAACCTTTGAACACAACGTTTTTATATTTAGAGCACTCAACCCACATCCAGCAGACTCATCTGGTGTATAATAAAATGCTCTATAAACCTCTACACTTACTACATTTTCATGTCCTTTTGAACTGAGCTCCTGCTGAGAGTCTGCAGCAGCATAACCTGTGCATCGTGTTTGTGTTTAAGTCCGAATCCGAACACTCTTTTAAATCCCAAATTGTTAATAAAGCTCTGCAAACAGGACCACAGGAACTATAATACAGACCGAGGCATATTTATGCAAACGTGGAATGCATGATAGCAAAAACAACTGTTTCTAAAATATTTTTTAATACAGTTCAACTATATAATTTCAAATATTCTTCCTTAAAGTGAGATAACACATTGTTTCAGGTGTGTTTAACAGACACGGTTGCAGTTAAAAGTGATTTACAGAAGTCAATGAACAGCTTGCAGCATTATCCATGGTTTACGACACACTTATACACACGTATGTGTTTAAAACATGATGCATTGAGTATTTCTTCTTCAGTCACCTTCTTAACTCACTACCTCTCTGCATTGAATAATATCTGATATTAATCTCTGGCTGTCTTCCACAGCATGTCTTTATCCTGTCTTCCTTTTCTCACCCCCAAGTAGTCGCAGCAGATGGCCCCGTCCCTCCCTGAGCCTGGTTCTGCCGGAGGTTTCTTCCTGTTAAAAGGGAGTTTTTCCTTCCCACTGTCACCAAAGTGCTGCTCATAGGGGGTCATATGATTGTTTGGTTTGTGTCTGTATGTATTATTGTATTATTGTCTACCTTACAATATAAAGCGCCTTGAGGTGACTGTCGTTGCGATTTCGCGATGTGTATAAACAAAATTGAATAGAAAATTAAATTGAAAACATGAACAAAGTGAGTTGCTATAGAAATGTGTGATTATTATGATTTTGTTAAAGAAATGTGTACAAGTATGTGTAAAAATAAACAATAAGTGAAATGAAAATGAATGAATTAATAAAAGAGTCAGCTTGAATTATTTCTCTGTAATGAAGCTGTTTTAGTGAAAGAAAAGGTCTATCTGACTGATGAATGTCCTGGGTTGTTCTGCTCTGAATGAACTTTGACCTTTGTGGTGTTTTAGGAGGAAAACCACTTCAGTTTTCTCCTCAAACTAGTTTCACATATTCTGTATCAAATCTGAGTGAGATCCTGGAATGAAGGGTTTGTTCATACCTCAAAACTTTTCATTTAAAAAAGCATCCATTTGTCCACACATTAAAATAAATTATGTCATCATTCATTAGTTACATAGAAGAAACAACTTGTTTGTTAATTTACAAAACAAGAAAATATTTTGTCTCCCAAATGATAGATGCAAATGTAATTATATATTTAGGATATGATAAACAGAGTATATGTGTTAAAGGCAGGTCTGGTGATTACTTTAAGACCTGTGAAGTGGAAGAGAGACAACAACATAGATATACATAAAAACAAATGTTAAACAATCATTTAGAGCACAGAGAAGTTTTCAATTTCATTTTATGAAGTCCAAATTGTCAAATGTTTCACTGACTTTCCATCTCTGTGTTGTAATAAAAGACAAAGTGTAGATTTAAACACACCTCATTATGGATGACTTCAGTCTATCTGATTTCGCAAAAGTTTCCTGCATCACCTTCAAGCCAAAGTCCGACATAGACTGGCTGACTGAATGTGGTCTTGACCCTGAGGAGGTGACTCATGTTTTCAGAGATGGTGTAGAAAGACAAAACACCTGCACTGTGATCCAGGTACACTCCTAATCTGGAACACCGAGGACCTGAGACAGGAGTTTGGCTGTTGTTGTACCAAAGTGTATAAGTATCTTTGGAAAAATTCAATGCCCAAGATTTGTCATTTCGTCCAAATCCACATTTTTTCCAGCTCTGCTCTCTGTTGATACTCTTGTATGCGACTGCTACATAAACTCCTCCCCCTCTCCTCTCCACCTCCCAGTAACAACGTCCAGTCAGACTCTCTCTACTCAGGACCTGCCAACATTTAGTGAATCTGTCTGGATGATCAGAATAAAACTGATCTTGTTTCATTAACGTTACTCTTTTGTTCCCCTTTGATAACAACAGATATGTGTGCGCTGTGTTTGGATCCAGTGTGATCTCATGTGAATATTTTAAGAACTCAGCTCTGGTCTTTGGTTCTGGCTCCACTTCAGTGACTGTCAGTGAGATTTTTGTCCAGTCCTCTCTCAGAATGTCCTGTAGTTTATCTCTGACCTTTGAAACAGCTGCTGTCACATCCTCAAAGAACTTCAGAGGACGGATATTGATGCTGGATGAGTCTGTAGACTCACTGAGTGCTGACAGTGAGGAATAGTTGTGTAGAAACTGGTTGTGATCCTCTGTGTGTGAGAGCTGCTTCAGCTCAGCATCTTTCCTCTTCAGCTCAGTGATCTCCTGCTCCAGCTTCTCCTGAAGCTCTTTGACTCGACTCGCTTCAGTTTCCTGCTGGGATCTGATCTGCTGCTTCACATCAGAGCTTCTTTTCTGGATGAGATGGATCAGCTCAGTGAAGATCTTCTCACTGTGCTCCACTGTTTGATCAGCAGACTGATTGATGGCCTCCACCTCCTGTTGAAGCAGCTTCACATCTTTCTCTCTGTCCTGGATTCTCTGCTGGATGTTTTGTCGACTCACCTCCAGCTCTCTCTGCCTCTCAGTCCTTTCTGCTGCAGCTGAGACTGTGTCGTGGCCTTTATGTTCATCCACAGAGCAGAGATAACAGATACTCTGCTGATCAGTACGGCAGAACATCTTCATCACCTCATCATGACGAGAGCAGATGTTCTCCTGGAGCTTCTTGGAGGGCTCCACCAGCTTGTGTTTCTTTAATGGAGCCACATCATAATGAGGCTGAAGGTGTTTCTCACAGTAAGAAACCAAACACACTAGACAGGATTTCACGGCTTTTAGCTTCATGCCAGAGCACAGATCACAGGCCACATCTTCAGGTCCAGCATAGCAGTGATCAGCAGGAGCAGCTTGGAGTCCAGTCTTCTTCAGCTCCTCCACTAAATCTGCTAACATGGTGTTTTTCACCAGGACAGGCCTCGCTGTGAACGTCTGTCTGCACTGAGGGCAGCTGTAGATTTTCTTCTTTTCCTCTTCATCCCAAAAGCCATTAATACAGTTCATGCAGTAGTTGTGTCCACAGGGAATAGTCACCGGATCCTTCAGTAGATCCAAATAGATCGAACAAGAGAAGTTTTCTCGGTCCAGCTGAACTCCTTTCTGCGCCATTTCACCCAACAGTGTCAGCGACTGTCTGAGTTTCTTTTCCTTATAACCAAAACTACGCTGAGCTGTTATGTAAGCAACATAACCTTCTGCAGTAAATGGGTTCTGCCAGCTCTTACGCAAGACCACCTGTTGATCAAACTGCAGAATTGAAGGGAAAAAGCAAATATGTGGACCACAAAGAAATAAAGTGTTAGAGAGTGAGAAGAATAGGAGGGATTATCAGGTTTTTAAAAATTTTAACTTTAAGACTTTGGTCACCTTAATTTTTAGATGGTAAATTAAAAATAAAGTTGTATACAAGCGATTACTAAAACTAGTAAGGTACAATGCAGTCAGGCACAGCTTTGGCAGCGTTTCCAGTTTGTGTACTTTGAATGGCATCAGTCATGTTTGAACCTATAGCAACGCAACAAGAGATCCTTTCTTTCAGTAAACACAGTGTACTAGGCTTTTGTTGTCAAAGGGAGGATGGATGTTATGCAAACTTAAGCTGCATTAAATGAGCTCCTATATAAACAGTAGCTTGATTGATAACATACAAATACAAATATAGTTGTCACCTGACTCTGCAGCTGAACCTGTTGGAGACCGATCCAGAGCTGAGTGAATCTGGCTGTATGATAATCATGTGATTTGATTTCAACAATATGAAGAGGCTGCGGGACATAAATGAAGGTTAAACAAGTTAACTTGTGTTATCCACAATCAAACAAGACCGTCCTGATAAGTTTCAACCTTTGAACAGTTTGTATCTTTGAACTGTGATTGACTGGCCACCAGAAATTCAGAGAAAACGACATACAGAGACCGTGTTGAAAATGTTGATGTCAGGAACAAACCGAAATTACAGGGCCAGTAAATGTAGCTTGTGAAAATAGTTGAAAAATTAAAGGGAAACGTCATCCCACGACTCCAATCACACAGAAAATGTCTAAAGCAAGTCCTGTTTTTCAATTCTACAATGTTAGTGTCACAGTCTGCGAGGCAGGAGGAGCAGACACAGGCAAGGAGACGGGACTGAACTGGAACAAAGACCGAGTTTTTATTTGGCTGGTAACAAGAGATACACATGAAACTGTGAAGACTATGAAAAACAAAGAAGCTATGACAACAATGTCTTTAAACTATGACATTTAACTATGACATGCGCTATGATCTTAAACTATGACTAGACGTGGAAACACAGATGTTCTGACAAAGACAGAATAAAACACAGACTAAATACACACCAGGACTGATCAGGGGAAGTGGAAACACACAAGGAAACAGCTGACACAAATGCACATAATGACACACAGTGGAGTTGTAAAGCTAAGCACACTGACCAAGGGAAACACAGGACCTTTACAAAATAAAATAGAAAACATAGACAAGACAATACCAGCTTAACAGATTTGGCAACTAGACAGGAACCCAAACACAGACAGTGATAAATAATGGCCGAGCTCATCCTCAACTAAAACCGAAATAAGAATCACACAAATTATAATCACAAATCGAACATAAGACAAATACAAACTACACTCAGATAGCCGAGTCAGAGACCCAGCCTGTGACAGTTAGATGGTACAGCTCCAGACCAAATAACTGAGTAACGAACGATACACTCGTACAGGACGCCATGATTTATTAGCAGGATGAAGGCAGGGTTGTGCATCACTTTCAGGCTGTTAACCTGCAGGAAGACAAAACTTCACTGAAACTTCAGCAGCTTCAGCATCATTAGTAAAGACAGATTTAAATATGTGTAATATCACACTGTGTCATAAACTGTAATACTGATGCTGCATTCAGGGACCATGGGACAGATGGATTAGAAAAGTTACCTGTTGAAAAAGATCATAGAACACTTTATTGCTGCTGAAAACAGAAGGAAATGATGTAAAAATCGTGTTTATTATAAAACCCTGACCTAGAGCGGCTGAGTGAATGTGGTCTGGACTCTGTGGAGGAGAGTCATGGTTTCAGAGACGCTGTAGAAGGACAAAATACCTGCTCTGTGATCCAGGTACACTCCTACTCTGGAGGAACGAGGACCTGAGACAGCTCTGGTCTTTGGCCCTGGTTGTGTGAGTAAAGCCTCCACTTCAGTGATTGCTAATGAAATAAACTTTTTTACTTGTGGTGCTTTTTTAAAAGACGCTTATAAAACAGTTGGAACAAATTGATTAAAATAGCAACCCTGTTTTGAGCCCCTTGCTGCTCCTGATGTGGATGATTAGGTTTTGCTGTTTGTTTTGTGAATTGAATAAATAATTTGGGGTTTCATCAAACACAAGAAAACAATAAATAAGAGAATACAGTCACTTCATGTACTACACATACGATGTGTTTATTTTTATTCTTATTTATTACCAGTTCTACTGTCTTAGTCTGTGATGCTTCTTCATGGTTCGAGCTCCAACAGAAGCTGAGTTTCAACCCTGTTTTGAGCCCCTTGCTGCTCTTGCTGTGGAGGTTTTGCTGTTTCTTTTGTGATTTGTGTTTTTTTTGGAGGACTTGGGTATTGCCCTTAAGGTGGACTAGAGTAGCTGCCTTGGCAGAGGTTTGCACTCTCAGAGTGCTTCCTGTTGACACTGGTCTGCTCTGGTGGCATCCTGTCCACTCATATCTTATCTTCCCACTAAAGAGCCATTTCAAATAAATGAATCTTCTTATATGGTACAGTACAGTTCAGCTGTGGGTGTGGCAGCCTGCTATTGAATGTACAAGACTTATCCGTAGGTTACGGCATGACATTGAAAACAATATAAATACATATGTACGAGCTAAAGCTGTTGCTCTCAGTCCCTCTCAGACCGAGCGTTCTCTATTGTGGCCCCGAAGGTTCGGGATGATCTTCCTCTTCACATTAGGCCGTCTACATCAATGGTGGTAAATCTCATTAAAACTCATTTTTATTTGCTGGCCTTTGACTCAGTCGGTAACTGGAACTGTTATTTTATTGTTATTTATGTACAGTATTTGTTATTTTTATTGTACTTTTTATATTTCTGCTGTACAGCACTTTGGTCGGCCATGTGTTGTTTTTAAGGTGCTGTATGAATAAATTATGGTATGTATGGGGTTACTTGAGTTCATATATGTATTTAACAATACAGCTACAATACAGTAAAAAGCATAAACTTTAAATGGCCTTCTGTCAGGGTTCCTGGGTCGCTGACAGAGTGTTTTCTGTTTATGTTTGGTTCCTTTTTCACCTGTTCATATTTCCTGCTTGTCTGTGCCTCCTGTCCACATGCATTATGTTCTAGTTCTCTTCCTGTGTGTCATCAGTTCAATCACGTTCAGCTGTGTATTCCCTTGTTGTGTCATTGTTGATGTTGCCGTTACGGTCGTGCGTGTTTTCAGTTTGGTGTTCGTTCATGTTCTGTTCATCCATTCTCAATAATAAACAGCCTTCAGTTCATCACTCATCCACGAGTCCTGCGTTTGGGTCCTCTTTTCCTTCCCTCCACACCATGAAGCCTGACACCTTCAGTACTGAACCCTGATTTAACCCTTATGACCTCACCGGGCATTTTTATTCATTTACTTGAACTTTTTTGTTGTTTCCTTGTCTGTGTTACAGCTTGTTGGATGAATTATTTCCAGGAAATCTACTTTTAAGTCAAATTTTTGAAATGTAGTGCTTTTTACCCTTACATGTCATCCATACAGTTGATGCATTTTGCATGCTTTTGATTCTTTGTCATAAAATCCTCATACAACAATATGTGTTGTTTTTTTTTTTTTTTTAGCTTTTTTTTCATAAATGACCTAATCAGCTTGACCCCTTTTCCAAAATGATCTAACATTGAATTATTTTCAGGATTTCAATCATTTTAATGCCAGTTTAAATATTTAAATTATTAAGAATTTATTCAAACCAACACAAAAAAACTAAATATTTTTCATGCAATAAATAGTTCACGGATGTCACATGATTACATTATTATTTTTTGTGTCATGCAAAGTACATCCATGGACAAAAATGTGCATGAACAAAATCTGTTCATTTTCTCATATGAATATAATCTCATATAAATCGTATTCCCTGATTATGAAACGGTTTCAGTTCACTCTTAAACTTTATTTTTTTGTGGGAGATCCTAGAATCAAGACAAAGGACTGTGACATTCTTTTAATTATTAAAACCTTCAATTTGTTTGTCAGCTTAGACAACAAAATCATAAGTATTTGGTGTGCTAAACATAAATATAATTCTCTATCCTTTCTTTATATACTGATACAAAAAACTGTGTGAACATTTCTTTAAAGGGGGTCTGCCCACGTCTCTGTTCTTGAAAGTGGAATAGAAACAACAAGATAAAAATACATCAATACAAATATTCATTTACACATTTGGAGCACAGAGATGTTTCCATTTTCATGTAAAAAATAATTTTACAAATTAAAAACATTATGAGGGATGATAGCCTCCATGGCTAAACAGACAAAGGAATAATCTCCAGAGAATAAACTGCAAAACATCAGGAGAACAACTGGAAATTTTGAGGTACCACCCACAATGTTGACTGACAGCTGATCTCTGTGCAGAACAGAAATGGCGCAACAATGATGGAGAAAACATTAAATGCAGATTTATATGAATATGAAATTCTATTATAATTTACAGAATTTAGCGCTTATTACACCAGAGTAAAGCCAGAGTCCAGCATAGAGCGGCTGAGTGAATGTGGTCTGGACTCTGTGGAGGAGAGTCATGGTTTCAGAGACGCTGTAGAAGGACAAAATACCTGCTCTGTGATCCAGGTACACTCCTACTCTGGAGGAACGAGGACCTGAGACAGGAGTTTGGATGTTGTTGTACCAAAATGTAAAACTGTTTTTGTAATAATTGAATGCCCAAGAATTTTCATTACGTCCCAATTTGCACTCATTACCCCACCCTGCTCTACCGATATCCTTGTAAGCGACTGCGACATGAATTCCTCTCCCTCTCCACTCCACCTCCCAGTAACAACGTCCAGTCAGACTCTCTCTACTCAGGACCTGACACCAATAAGTGAATTTGTCTGGATGATGGTAATAACACTGTTGTTCATTCATTACTGTTACTTTTCTGTTCCCCTCTGACAATAACAGACATTTGTGTGCTGTGTTTGGATCCAGTGTGATTTCACATGAATATTTTAAGAACTCAGCTCTGGTCTTTGGTTCTGGCTCCACTTCAGTGACTGTCAGTGAGATGTTTGTCCATTCCTCTCTCAGAATGTCCTGTAGTTTATCTCTGACCTCTGACACAGCTGCTGTCACATCCTCAAAGTAGCTCAGAGGACGGATATTGATGCTGGATGAGTCTGTAGACTCACTGAGTGCTGACAGTGAGGGGTAGTTGTGTAGAAACTGGATGTGATCCTCTGTGTGTGAGAGCTGCTTCAGCTCAGCATCTTTCCTCTTCAGCTCAGTGATCTCCTGCTCCAGCTTCTCCTGAAGCTCTTTGACTCGACTCACTTCAGTTTCCTGCTGGGATCTGATCTGCTGCTTCACATCAGAGCTTCTTTTCTGGATGAGATGGATCAGCTCAGTGAAGATCTTCTCACTGTGCTCCACTGTTTGATCAGCAGACTGATTGATGGCCTCCACCTCTTGTTGAAGCAGCTTCACATCTTTCTCTCTGTCCTGGATTCTCTGCTGGATGTTTTGTCGACTCACCTCCAGCTCTCTCTGCCTCTCAGTCCTTTCTGCTGCAGCTGAGACTGTGTCGTGGCCTTTATGTTCATCCACAGAGCAGAGATAACAGATACTCTGCTGATCAGTACGGCAGAACATCTTCATCACCTCATCATGACGAGAGCAGATGTTCTCCTGGAGCTTCTTGGAGGGCTCCACCAGCTTGTGTTTCATTAATGCAGCCACATCATAATGAGGCTGAAGGTGTTTCTCACAGTAAGATGCCAGACAGAATAAACAGGACTTGAAGGCTTTCATTTGTCTCCCAGTGCAGACATCACAGGCCACATCTTCAGGTCCAACATAGCAGTGACCAGCAGGAGCAGCTTGGAGTCCAGTCTTCTTCAGCTCCTCCACTAAATCTGCTAACATGGTGTTTTTCACCAGTGCAGGTCTCGGTGTGAAGGGGTGTCTGCACTGAGGGCAGCTGTAGTTTTCCTTCTGATCCTCTTCATCCCAGTGGGTTTTAATACAGTTCATGCAGTAGTTGTGTCCACAGGGAATAGTCACCGGATTCTTCAGTAAATCCAAACAGACTGAACAGCAGAACCTTTCTTGCTGTGCCATTTCACCTTGCAGTGTCTAATTGTCAGAAAAAAGGAAAGTAGTTGCTCACCACAGACATGCTGGTTACACCCATCGAGGAACTAGAAAACATGTGAACAAGGAAATTTATGCACCACCGAAGTGGGCGGAGTCAACAGTGGTTTTTCCAGGAACAGGAGTTTCTGAAGAGGCAGGACATGTTTGGCAAGTACAGCCATACAAACCTGTCACAGTAGAGAGGACATAAATGCAAGACAGATCTGTTAAGAAACAAAACGCGAGCCTTCATTGGCTGAAGAAAGACAGAAGAATCCCCTAAAAGGACATTAGAATCACACAAAACAGGAGGGAGAGGAACGTGAAACAAACAGGTTAAAGAACGGACGCTGTGATAACCACAAAAAAGAAAACCACACAATGATGCAGACAGTTTTTTTTTAAAGCTTAGAAAATCAAAATCATAAGTCAAAGAATAGAACATTTGGAGTTTAATCAAACACAAGAAAACAATAAATAAGAGAATACAGTCACTTCATGCACTACACCTACAGCATGTGTTTATTTTTATTCTTATTTATTCATATTTATTACCAGTTCTAATGTCTTAGTCTGTGATGCTCCTTCATGGTTCGAGCTCCAACAGAAGCTGAGTTTCAACCCTGTTTTGAGCCCCTTGCTGCTCTTGCTGTGGAGGTTTTGCTGTTTCTTTTGTGATTCGTTTTTTTTGGGGGGGATTTACTCATTTGTCTCGCCCATCCTGGTAAGTGAGCCAGTACAGATAAAAAAAGAGTTGTGTGTTCCCCTCAAGGTGGACTAGACTTTTTTGTCCTTTTTTATGTTTATGCATTGATGTGTTTGCTTCTTACGGGCTGCAGTGAAACTAATTAGGTGTAAAAATCAAGAACAAAGTTTGTTCTCTTCACTTATTGTGCTTTTAACCTGTTACAGTGCAGTGAAATTGTTCTCAGCCTGCTGTTGAGATTGCGGAACAACTGGGTATTGCTTTGTTTGTCATGAGCTGATTAATTCATGTGAAACAAAGATTGTTTTTTTTTCCCATTAATCTTCATTGAACAGAAGCTTTTTGGTGTAACCTGTCCTGGGTACTAACATATGTTGTTACTGCAAGCCACAAAGTGCCTAAAGCTACAGTTTTAAAAGCCTTCTTTGCCAAGTTGTCTGTCATTTGTATGCACAACACTGATTCTTTCCTTGAGTTGCGTGTTTTTTTTATGCTTGAAGGATTATCAGGTCAATGTTAAGCAGCTTAAAAGTGTGTGTGGGGACTATAAAACACTATCACAAACCCTTCAGAATTATTGCTGAAGGACATTAAATTTTTTTTTAGAAAGTCTGGATCCTGGAAAGCAAAATATAAACAAATGAAGGGTGACTCAAAGCTTTTACACAGCACTGCAAGTCTTGTAAAAGATTTTTATTATTGAATATATAAACCAATTTTTCCACACTGGTAGAAACAACATTATTCTGGCATTGTCATCCTCTACTTAGCACATTGTTCACACGTATATGTTCTTGTAGGAATACACATTGGGGCATTCCACATACTGAAGACTTGATTAGCTGTAAACACGTGCTTTCAAGTTTTAAGAAAATCAAATCAAATAATAATAGATAATAACTTTATGTATCTACAGCTGGTTCCTACACCACAGGAATGAGGTCTAGGAACAAATTACTCTGTATCAAAGGTGGTATTCTAGATCTTTTAGGACAATATCGTGATTTAATGTGTGAAACAGAATTCAATTATTAGTTGGTCAAAAGTCAATGATGTTGCAGTTTTACACTTGCATCATTGAATCTATCCTCACCTCCTCCATCACCATCTGCTATGCTGCCCATGGACAAAGGCTGGCTGCAGTGCGTCATCCACTAAGGAGAAGGTGATTGGCTGCCCGTACAAGATCACCTGAGACAGGCAAGGAAGAGTGCTGCTGACTCTTCCCACTCCGGACATGAACTGTTTGTCTCCTCAGGGTCCATCAGAACTAACAGCTCAGAGCATAACAGCAGTTTCTTTCACCAGGCTGCTGGACTATTAAACACCCCCCCCCCCCCCCCCCCCCCCACAACTTTGCACATCATCTTCTATTTATTCTCCCTCGCTCCCATTTATGGCCTTTTCATGCATTTTAATTTCTGTTATAATATCTGTGCATATGACTCACTCATATCACTGTGACTCCAGGACAAATTGCTTGTTTGTGTGTAAACCAATTCTGATTCTGAGCTATGGTTTCCCGTCCTTAACATAGATGGCCTCCTTCACTCTGCTTTGCAAAGAGCCTGTCCTTTGTGATTTTACAATATGAGTATTGTTGTCCTCAAAGCAGCTGAGGAGGAGGAACGGGCACTGCGTCAAGTTATTTTAGTTAGTTAATGCAGGTAGTTTGAAAGTTCTTAGATCGTTAGTAGAGATGTAGAGAAACCAACACCGCGAGAAGATCTGTGACTTCACTTATGCATTAAGCTTTTCTTTGGTAATAAATATCCTGATTTATCAAACTTACCCAGAAAGACTTGTTGGTAGGAGTTTATTTTGTTGCTTATAATGACTAACTGCCTGTCAGACACTCACACTCATTGTTTCTTTCCGTGTTTATTTATATGCTCAGTCTCAGTCACAATGCACAATAGCTGGAAAAACCAGTATGTAAAAAAAAGTAAAAGTTCTCTACGAGTCATAGGGCTGATCATTTTCTTATTTAAAAAAGTACACGTAGTGTGCGGTATAGTGCCATAGTTACTTAACTTATGAAGCCTAGTTTACTTTTGAATAAACAATTTCTGACAGGTTAGAAATTCAGGGTTCAGGGTTTAGTATATGTGTTCGTTACCATGTTGATGTTGAGCCTAAACACAGACAAGGCCACTAATTATGTGTTATAGATGATTCCTTTAAGATTTATATTTAACTGTAAAACATTATTTATAGTAAATGTTGTTATTCTCTGAAAAACATCAGCAGGTGAAGCAGTCGGTATATTAGGTGACAAAAAACTGGGAAGGGTGAAAGGCAAGACTTCACTGAGCAACAAATGATTGTCACCTGTTTACCATCAAGCCGATCATTAACAGGAAGCAGCAGGTGCAAAGAAAAAAATCATGGGCCGTAATGGAAAGCTCAAACTGTCACTACCTTATTAACTACTTATCTAGTATAATTTCTGCATTTCTGCATTATTATTACTATTTTTTTCACACTTTGTACTGCACTGTGTTTTAATCTCACACCTGGAGTGTGAGACAGTCTCAGGATTAAACCACGACAGGCCAAAGATTAAATCGTTGGGTGTGGCACAACAATGTGTTGAAAAAGAAAGTAACGTTTGCCAACAAATTTATGGTTTAAATATTTAATTCCGACAATTAACTATAGTAAAGTATAGTCATCTATCAATTGAGCTTGAAATGTTTCCCTTCATTTGTTTATAATAATGTTTAATAAAATATACAAATTAAGAATTGTGTAATTTTATACTAAAAATGATAATAATAGCATATAGTGATAATTTGCAGTCAATATATGACACCGTTGTCCATGAATCTGTAGATATAATTACACAGTTATTACACAAGGTTTGATCGTTACTGTGAGCTACAGTGGGGATGAAAGACAATCCTGGCAAAAGCCTCATTTAATACTGTAGCTTGTGTTTAAGTGTTTAATAAATCAGATGAACACACATTCAGATTTTTAATTATTTTTTACATGTGGAAACTGCACGTGAGTCTAACGTTCTGGGTGAAAAAGTGCACAATAGAAGTGAAGAATATAACATGGCATGGTGGAGTGGGTGGGTGTGTTTATCATGTCCTCCTCCCTCAGTCCCAACTGGGCACTGCAGAGCCTGGTTCTGCTGGAGGTTTCTTTGCTTTAAAAGGGAGTTTTTATTTCCACTGTTGCCAAAGTGCTCCAAACTTCATCTTCCTGCACTTGTGTGAGTTCCCAGCTCCTCTGTTAGCAGGATGAAGGCGCCCTCTTGTGTTGACCTCAGTTCACAGACTTTAGTTGTCAACCTGCAGGAAGATGTGTAAAAACTAAATGTCATAAAACACTTTTGAACTAACTTAAAAAAAAATCATAACCCCCAAAACCCAAACTGTCTATGTCACGGTTAGCCAGGCAACCATGTGGAGAGAAGAGGCACTGACAACAGCGCAGCTGTGAGTGAATTTATTTAAAGTGAAAGGCAAAATCCAAACAAAGTCTTAGACAGACAGAACCTGAACTGGGATAAACTAACTAAAAGAACATGAGGAAGGTAGTAAACGTTATGAAAACCTGAACCCCGGGAACGAAGAGCCTGAGACACAGAAGCAGAGCACCGAAAATAATACTGAAAACCAAAACCAAAAATCAATAATAGTACAAAACTCAAAACACTGGGTGGCAGACCCAGGACTGTGACAGTCTTAACAAACAACCCCAAAACAAACAAAAACTGTTTGTTTTGTTTGACTGACAGCTGATCTCTGTGGTGTTGAGAAATGCCACAACCAGCATGGAGAGAAAAAACAATAACGATATATTATAGATTAAAAAGCAGAACAATATGAAAGATTTTGATCTATTTCAGTTTAATAAAACTAGCAGAATCTCCATGAGTGCAAACATCCGGATATGTGATTTCAGAATCCAACAGGGATTCAAGCATGTCACCATTGTATAAAAGTAAAATACAACAATATTAGACAATACCAAAATACTTCATTCTACTTGAGTTTAATGAACTCAGCAGTGTCTCCAAAATTGCAGTAAAGCCAAAGTCCAGCATAGAGCGGCTGAGTGAATGTGGTCTGGACTCTGTGGAGGAGAGTCATGGTTTCAGAGACGCTGTAGAAGGACAAAATACCTGCTCTGTGATCCAGGTACACTCCTACTCTGGAGGAACGAGGACCTGAGACAGGAGTTTGGATGTTGTTGTACCACAATTTATAACGGTTTTGATAACAATTTAATGCCCAAGATTTGTCATTATGTCCAAATTTAGATTCATTCCCACAATCTTCTCTGATAATATTCTTATACGAAACTACTACATAACCTCCTCTCCCTCTCCACTCCACCTCCCAGTAACAACGTCCAGTCAGACTCTCTCTACTCAGGACCTGATATCGTACAGTGAATCTGTCTGGATGATCAGAATAAGACTGTTGTTGTTCCATAAATGTTGCTTTTCTGTTCCCCTCTGATAATAACAGCTGTTTGTTTGCTGTGTTTGGATCCAGTGTGATTTCACATGAATATTTTAAGAATCCAGCTCTGGTCTTTGGCTCTGGTGGATCTGACAGTAAAACATCCACTTCAGTGACTGTCAGTGAGATGTTTGTCCATTCGTCTCTCAGAATGTCCTGTAGTTTATCTCTGACCTCTGACACAGCTGCTGTCACATCCTCAAAGTAGCTCAGAGGACGGATATTGATGCTGGATGAGTCTGTAGACTCACTGAGTGCTGACAGTGAGGGGTAGTTGTGTAGAAACTGGATGTGATCCTCTGTGTGTGAGAGCTGCTTCAGCTCAGCATCTTTCCTCTTCAGCTCAGTGATCTCCTGCTCCAGCTTCTCCTGAAGCTCTTTGACTCGACTCACTTCAGTTTCCTGCTGGGATCTGATCTGCTGCTTCACATCAGAGCTTCTTTTCTGGATGAGATGGATCAGCTCAGTGAAGATCTTCTCACTGTGCTCCACTGTTTGATCAGCAGACTGATTGATGGCCTCCACCTCCTGTTGAAGCAGCTTCACATCTTTCTCTCTGTCCTGGATTCTCTGCTGGATGTTTTGTCGACTCACCTCCAGCTCTCTCTGCCTCTCAGTCCTTTCTGCTGCAGCTGAGACTGTGTCGTGGCCTTTATGTTCATCCACAGAGCAGAGATAACAGATAATCTGCTGATCAGTACGGCAGAACATTTTCTTCACCTCATCATGACGAGAGCAGATGTTGTCCTGGAGCTTCTTGGATGGTTCCATTAGCTTGTGTTTCTTTAATGGAACCACATCATAATGAGGCTGAAGGTGTTCCTTACAGAAAGATGCCAGACAGAATAAACAGGACTTGAAGGCTTTGATTTTTCTTCCAGTGCAGACATCACAGGGCACATCTTCAGGTCCAGCATAGCAGTGATCAGCAGGAGCAGCTTGGAGTCCAGTCTTCTTCAGCTCCTCCACTAATTCTGCTAACATGGTGTTTTTCACCAGGGCAGGCCTCGGTGTGAAAGTCTGTCTGCACTGAGGGCAGCTGTAGATTTTCTTCTTTTCCTCTCCATCCCAGTGGGTTTTAATACAGTTCATGCAGTAGTTGTGTCCACAGGGAATAGTCACCGGATCCTTCAGTAGATCCAAACAGACTGAACAGCAGAATTTTATTTGGTCCATTTGATTCATGTGCTGTGCCGTTTCACCGTCTCTCAGTGACTGTCAGACAGTTTGACTTTCTCTGAACAGAAACAACCTCTGTGCTCTGAAGGGAAACAGATCTCTGCTCTTGTTCACCTCCTACAGGAAATGAGGCTCACCAGCAACTGCATTTACACCATGTTGTTTAGACCCATCCTGATACAGACACATCTGTGAAGGGAGGCACTAAAAATATCTTGGCAGAGTGACAATGAGTTGTTTATAAGAGCCAGGGTATGGCTGCAGTTCTATTGTGCAGTCACAGACACACTCTGTTCTATCCAAAGTTTTGTAGAATTCAAAATGTTATTTGAGTTTTCCGATCTCCTTGCTGTGCAGCTTTGCCCTCACTGACTGACACTTTCTGAATTCCGTAGCAAAAAAAAATTGCTACTCGTGTTCACATCTTAAAGGAAATGAGACTTACTGCACATACACCATAAATTTTAGATACACCCTAATACAGATTGGTCCGTAAATGGTAGGTACCACAAGTCATAAAATCACGAGGCACTGTTTTCAGGGTGTGTTATGTTTGCATTACAGTGTGCTGTAACAACTGCGACCTAGTTAATCTTTGATAGATGGACCTGGAGATTTGACATTTGGAATGTAACAACCAGGGACTTTGTATTTGTTACGTTTTTAAAATCTTTATCAAAATTAATGAAGCTATAATGAATTAAGGTCACACTTTAAATTTTAAATCGTTTCAATGTTAGTTCCTTCCTGCACTTTGTGAATGAGACACGGCTCCTGTTGACCTCTTACACAAAATGAGGCTCTTTAGCAACTATGTAAACACCATGCATTTTCAATACAGGCTTAAACAAACTTGTCTGTAAAGGGAATGTAACACAGAGTCATAAAGAGCTTTATCTGTGACAGGCAGGGTGTGCTATGTTTTCTTCATGTCATGCAATAACAACAGTGACCTAGTTACACTTTGGTTGTTGGACTTGTTGGAGCTGTAACATTCAGCAAGCAACACCAGGGGATTTTTAAAAAATTTTTTTTTTTTTAAACCTAAGCAAAAACATTGCGTTTCAATGAATAAAGACCAAACTTTATATTTAGAAACATCTTCATCCAAGTTCTTTCCCACACTTTGAGAATGAGGCATTGGTACAACTGTACAGTCACACTGTAACAAATCAAACTCATTTTTAGATGAGAAGACTGTATGAGAAGCATTACACCAGATATTTGATATGTATTTTGTTTATTTAACACAAATCTAAACTTTGATGTCGTCATGGTCCTGGGTCATTAGACCCAGTGTTTGTGTTTAATATTGGTATCATCTGCTGCTTCACATCAGAGCTTCTTTTCTGGATGAGATGGATCAGCTCAGTGAAGATCTTCTCACTGTGCTCCACTGTTTGATCAGCAGACTGATTGATGGCCTCCACCTCCTGTTTCTCACAGTAAGAGATCAAAAATGCCAGACAGGACTTGAAGGCTTTGATTTTTCTTCCAGTGCAGACATCACAGGCCACATCTTCAGGTCCAGCATAGCAGTGATCAGCAGGAGCAGCTTGGAGTCCAGTCTTCTTCAGCTCCTCCACTGAATCTGCTAACATGGTGCTTTTCATCAGGACAGGCCTCGCTGTGAAAGTCTGTCTGCACTGAGGGCAGCTGTAGATTTTCTTCTTTTCCTCTTCATCCCAGAAGCTTTTAATACAGTTCATGGAGTAGCTGTGTCCACAGGGAATAGTCACTGGATGCTTCAGTTCTTCAAGATCTCTGCTCTTGTTCACCTCCTACAGGAAATGCTGTTTAGACCCATCCTGATCAAACACATCTGTGAAGGGAGGCTCTAAAGAATGATTCTGACAGAGATACAAATGGCATTTAAGGAAGGCAATGTTTGTGTTTGTCTGATGTGTTTGTGTGATTTGCAGGAGCATGCAGCAATACGTTTGACCCAGTTAAACTTTGATACAGTGGGATGCAAAAGTTTGGGCAACCTTGTTAATAGTCATTATTTTTCTGTATAAATCGTTGGTTGTTACAATAAAAAACATCAGTTAAATATATCATATAGGAGACACACACAGTGATATTTGAGAAGTGAAATGAAGTTTAATGGATTTACAGAAAGTGTGCAATAAATGTTTAAACAAAGTCAGGCAGGTGCATAAATTTGGGCACTGTTGTCATTTTATTGATTCCAAAACCTTTAGAACTAATTATTGGAACTCAAATTGGCTTAGTAAGCTCAGTGACCCCTGACCTACATTTACAGGTGAATCCAATAATGAGAAAGAGTATTTAAGGGGGGAAAACTGTAAGTTTCCCTCTTTTAATTTTCTCTGAAGAGTAGCAACATGGGGGTCTCAAAACAACTCTCCAATGACCTGAAGACAAAGACTGTTCACCATCATGGTTTAGGGGAAGGACACAGAAAGTTGTCTCAGAGATTTAAGCTGTCCGTTTCCACAGTTAGGAACATACTGAGAAAATGAAAGACCACAGGCTCAGTTCAAGTTAAGGCTCGAAGTGGCAGAACAAGAAAAATCTCGGATAGACAGAAGCGACGATTGGTGAGAACATTCCGAGTCAACACACAGACCAGCACCAAAGACCTACAACATCATCTTGCAGCAGATGGAGTCACTGTGCATCGTTCAACCATTTCAGGCACTTTACACAAGGAGATGCTGTATGCAAGAGTGATGCAGAGGAAGCCTTTGCTCCGCCCACAGCACAAACAGAGCCGATTGAGGTTTGCTAAAGCACATTTGGACAAGCCAGCTTCATTCTGGAATAAGGTGCTGTGGGCTGATCAAACTAAAAATGAGCTATTTGGGCATAACAAGGGATGTTATGTATGGAGGAAAAAGAACACAGCAGTCCAAGAAAAACACCTGCTACCTACAGTAAAATATGGTGGTGGCTCCATCATGCTGTGGGGCTGCGTGGCCAGTGCAGGGACTGGGAATCTTGTCAAAGTTGAGGGACACATGGATTCCACTCAGTATCAGCAGATCCTGGAGACCAATATCCAGGAATCAGTGACAAAGCTGGATTTTTCAACAAGACAACGACCCGAACCACTACTCAAAATCCACTAAGGCTTTCATGCAGAGGAACAAGTACAACGTTCTGGAATGGCCATCTCAGTCCCCAGACCTGAAAATTACTGAAAATCTGGGGTGTGAGTTAAAGAGAGCTGTCCATGCTCGGAAGCCATCAAACCTGAATGAACTAGAGATGTTTAGTAAAGAGGAATGGTCCAAAATACCTTTCAACCACAATCCAGACTCTCATTGGAACCTACAGGAAGCGTTTAGAGGCTGTAATTTCTGCAAAAAATGTGGTGTCCAAATTTATGCACCTGCCTGATTTTGTTTAAACATTTATTGCACACTTTCTGTAAATCCAATAAACTTCATTTCACTTTTCAAATATCACTGTGTGTGTCTCCTATATGATATATTTAACTGATGTTTTTTATTGTAACATCCAACGATTTATACAGGAAAAATAATGACTATTAACAAGGTTGCCCAAACTTTTGCATCCTACTGTAATTTTACACAAAACACCAGTTTGTTTAAATTATTTAAAATGTTCAGCAAACTTCTATCTTCTATCTAATGAATAAAAATGCATTGTGTGATCCTCTTGCACTGTGAGACACTGTAAGATGAGCCCTCGGTTGTCATAAATCCAGTCCCACATCCATGACAACGAGATGTCCTCGATGTGGCATCATGCGGGCAAAAAAAACACAAAGCACAAATAACATCACATGATGAGGCCTGTGGGTGTTTTAAACTGCTGGGAAGTGATGAAAGAACAGCACTTATTGCCCTCCTCCTCTACAGAGCGATAGTTTCTCTACTTGAACACAAATGGCCTCCTTCCTTTTGTCAAACAGCCTGTCTGTTTCTCAGGATCTGTACATTGTCCTCAACACCGTATAACAACTTACTTATTCTGGATTGAGAGTCCAGACAGTCAGAAAAATGGAGGGATTTAAAGAGGAGACTTTAAAGTCTTTAAACTTAAAGAGGAGACTTTCTTGATTTTCAGTAGCCGAATGACTGAATTAAATTCACAAAGTATCTTTAAGTTAAAAAAACTGGCTCACTATAAAGTGCCGAACCACAAAAAACAGAACAATAAAGACAAGCGTCTTTAAAGATGACTCAAAAACAGTTGTAGGAGCAGTTTTATGAACCATGTTCTGTTAATATACTGACTGACCAGCAGCAACACTCTGACTCAGTGTTTATTTCCATCTTTACATGAGAAACATCACCTGAACAGTGAGAGTGATAATAGTGATAACTTCAGTTAAACAAATGTACTCATATTGTGTGGTATACTATGATACTAACTTATTGTAAACATATACTGCTTAAGAGCAACACAGCAAATCAAAGAGTCACAACTATAAACATCCAATGATGAAACACACGTGATGCATTTAAAGTTTAATTGTAAAATTCAAGGAGACAAACCAGAAACAAAAGCAAAGAGTTAAAAGAAGACATTTGAAAATGAAAACAAGACGTCACTGAGCAACAACCTGACAGAACGAGAGCCAACAGTTTACTATCAGAACTGAGGCTGATCATTAACAGGGAGCAGCAGGTAACAAGGTCATCAGCAGTGGAGGAAAGTATGGAAGTAATACTCAGCTTCATATTTGAAGATACTCGAGTATCTTAGCTGCAGGTCTGGAACAATTTACATACGAAGTCATATTAAAAACATGAAAAGCTCCAATAACTCCAAGTAGGAACAAAGACATTTAAAGTTATCAAATGATCCACAGAGATTATATAACCGTACAAAACACGAAAAGAAAATCTGGCATCAGAACTGTTTTAAATTTCCTCTCATCCATTTGTTTCTCTTTGCAAACCCACTGAAAATCTAACTCTACATAAAGCAGATCAAACCACTGAGACACAAATTAAATTGCTGCTTCCACTTGGATGCATCAGTTTCAGGACTCTAATAACATCATATATAAAAATATAGCAGATTCAGGCATTATTTTACTGCCGTGAGTAAATCTACTTTGTACTTTACTCTGTTTTACATAATAAGTCTAAACAGCATTTCCTAAACTCTTCAGCTACCAAAAAAAACAAAACAAAGACTAAAAGGTCATAGGTGATGATGATGATGGTGTGGAGGAGGAGGTGAAATAAAAAGTCACTGTTGTCATAGAATACTGTGTCTCTAGATACTTGCAAGTCTTGAATACCACTTCTTATTCTTGAAATGTAACAATGATGATAAAAAGAAAAAAAATAATCTTGCAGGTCGTCTCATTTATGCTCCGAGCTCAATGAACTCTGCAGTGGCTCTGTGATATCCACTGAACCAAAGTCCAGCATAGAGCGGCTGATTGAATGCGGTCTGAACTCTGTGGAGGAGAGTCATGCTTTCAGAGACGCTGTAGAAAGCCAGGACACCTGCACTGTGATCCAGGTACACTCCGAGCCGGGACGTCCACGGGCCCGAGACGGCTGTTTTCACGCTGTTGTGTATGAATTTGTAGCTGCTGCTGCAATTACACTCCAGCGCCCAGGACTTGTCGTTGAATCCAAACGCGCACTCGTTCATGGACCCCTCTCTGCTGATATCTTTGTATGCCAGCGCCACTGTGACTCTCTTCCTGCACCACTCCACCTCCCAGTAACGACGGCCGGTCAGGCTCTGGTTACTCAGGACCTGCCTCCACCTAATGAATCTGTCCGGGTGAGTAGGATAAGACTGCTCCTCTCTCATTAATGTCGCTCTCCTGTTCCCCTCTGATAATGACAGCTGTGTGTTTACGGTGTTGGGATCCAGCGTGATTTGGAATGAATATTTTAAGAAGTCAGCTCTGGTCTTTGGCTCTGTTTGTGGGTTTACATCAACCACGGGTGAAACATCCACCCAGGTGTCCCTCAGGATGTCCTGTACTTTAGCTCTGAGCTTGGACACAGCTGCTGTCACCTCCCCAAAGAAGCTCAGAGGAAGGATTTTGGTTCTGGGTAACTCTGTAGGTGGATGAGTGAATGAAGGAAGGCGATGCAGAAACTGGTTGTGATCCTCTGTGTGTGAGAGCTCCTCCAGTTCAGCGTCTTTCCTTTTCAGGTCAGTGATCTCCTGCTCCAGCTCCTGCTGAAGCTCTTTGATTCGATTCTGTTCGGCTTTCTGCAGGGATCTGATCCGATACATCACATCAAAGCTTCTTTTTTTGATCTGCTGGGTGAGTTGATCAAAAACGCTCCTGCTCTCCTTCAGGGCTTTATCTGCAGAGAGATTGATTTTCTCCACCTCCAGCTTAAGCAGCTTCACGTCCTTTTGTCTGGTCTCGATTCTCTGCTTGATTTTTTGCCTGCTTGACCCCAGCTCGGTCTGACCGTCACCGTTCATTCCCACATTAAGTCCACTGTTCTTCAGCTCCTCCACCAACTCTTCTAACGTGGTGTTTGCTGCCAGGTCAGGCCGCGCTGTGAAGGACTTCCTGCACTTTGGGCAGCTGTAGGTGGCATTCCTGTCCTCCTTATCCCAGTGGGAATTAATGCAGTTGGTACAGTAGCTGTGACCACAGGAAACAGTCACCGGATCCTTTAACAAATCCAAACAGATCAAACAACAGGTCTTTTTATCCAGAAGGACGCCTTTCTCTGCCATTTCTCCCCGTAAGTGTGGACAGAAACACGTGTGTGCGCTCCGATTCAAACCAAACCCTCCTCCTCTGGTTTCTGTTTAGCCGCAGATCTGCGTTTGAATGGAACCTTTCAGCTCACGCAGTCACGCGCTGGTTACACCCATCCTCACACTTGTAGATCGGCGACGGGGAGAGCGTGAAGACGAGCATGCGCAGAGCATGCGCAGTTAGAGCGGGAACGGGTTGTCTTAAAGTGGCAGTTTCATTTGAAGATAAAATGAAAATAGAATTCACATCGTGAAAAGAGATGTTTAATTTATTTTTTACTGTAAAACTGAAATATTAAAAAAAAGGCTGACGGAGGAAGAGGAAAGACAAATGATTTTAAAGTTATAAAATCAGAATCATCTTTATTACCATGTATGTGCCAAAAACCTGTGACAAAGTTGGCCTGTCTGTCAGAACTCTGGCAGTTTTTCAGCCAACAGGCCCTTAGACGGGCAGCCCAATCATCAACGACCCCTCTCACATTCTTCACCCCGCATTTCAGCGGCTCCTCTCTGAGCGAAGCCTCCGCTGCATTTCCTGCAGGACCGAGAGGAGGAGAGCCACCCTGCTTTTTAACTCCAGCCGATAAGACGATTTCCCACACCAGAAACATAAACTACACTACACTCTTTTTGTGCTGCTGACACTTTACTCACGTTTAGTCACTCAGTTATTTATTCAGCTATTCAGTCACTTTAATTTTAAAACTGTGTAATTTTAAAACTGTGTATACTGTATATTCTGTGTATTTATTATCTCACTCTTATTGCCTGTATCTGCCCTGCCCTTATCTTCAACGCCATGCTGCTCTGTTGTATCTTAATTGCCCCTTGGGGATAAATAAAGTCTTTCTGATTCTGCGCACACATCCAAGGAAATGGGTTCTGTTTCTTTGCTTTTCAGTAAACTTATCAGAAAAAACGAACAGACAGCAACAACATGTATAACATATTTATGTGTACAAAGATACTGGAATAAATAATGGAGTAAATAAGGGATGGATAACTGGTTATTATGAATACAGAACTTGAGAATATAACTTGATGACATACATATATATCTGCTTAAGTGTTTGACCAGTAAGCATCCTGCCGGGGGTCTGGTAGTGGGGGCTGTGATGTCCTACAGGGCGACAGGTCTGTAGTCATTTAACTCAGTGACAGAGGGTTTTTTTTTTTTTTTTAGACCGCGATGATTGTGGAGTGCTTGAAGCAGGAGGGGACTTCACACAGGTCCAGGGATCTGCTGAAGATCTGTGTGATGATGGGAGCCAGCTGGTCAGCTCAGACTTTGGGGCAGGAGGGTGACTCACTGTCTGTTACCTGTGTTTTGTCTGCTGAAGAGTTACCTCACATCTTCTTCACAGTGTAGATGGTGAGTCAGTAAGGAGGGGTGGGTGGTGGTGGGAAGTGGTGTGTGATGTGGTTGGAGAGGGTGAGGGGTGTGAAGATGTGATCGTTAAACCTGCAGGAAAACATTCAGGTCTTTGACCAGTTGATTGTTCTCCCTGGTGTGGGGGGATGGTCTCCTGTGGTTGGTGATATCCTGCAGTCCTCTCCACATTGATGCAGGGTCGTTACCTGAAAACTTGGCGCAGAAACTGATGGAAGATGTTACAGCACCGGTGAGATCATCAGGTCTGTAGCTGTGGCCTCAAAAACACTCCAGTCTGTGCTGTCAAAGCACTAATGAATTTACATTGGTTGTTAAAGGGAAAGATTAAATATATGAAAAATAGAAAAACTGGAAATTCTGTTTATGTGACACTTTTAAAAGCATAGAGAAAATAAAGAGAGTACAAAATAAGCACATAAAGTGTACGTGTCCTCTTTAGGAACATGAAAGTGATCTTTTTGTCAGAACACACATTAACAAACTGTAGACCCACCAGATGAGACCCTGAAACTCCAATGATGCTGATGGATGTGGCCCTCTGACCTCACACACTAATTTGTTCATGAAGACAGAGGTGTGGTTATTTTTCACCACTGTTGTAGATGAAAGCTTTTTAAATGTTTATCATATTTTCTTGGTTAGAAAAGACCAGAGAATGACATAAAACACGAGTTCAAAATATGCTGCTGGAGGTCAAAGAGTCCTTAAGTCTCATGGGTGATAAATTTTAACAAGTCCTGGTTTTAAATTTGGAGTTTCATTATTATTATTTTGTGTCTGAGTCACTTTTTATGGAGGCTTCTGTCCAAAGTGAAATGTCTGAGGGCTGAAGCTCTTCTTCACTGCTTTTAGTCGGCATTAAACAAAAGTGCATCAGAGTCAACATCTGGTAAGAAATGAGACACAGCAGCTGATCGAATCATTTCATGTTGAGATCTTCAGACAAAATGATCATGAATACAAATAAATGACAGCAGCCTCCAGCTGCTCTGTCGTCACCATTACTGTTTCATGATGTAGTTGTTCTGCTGAAACTGACCTATTTTTCTCTTGTTATGAAGAGTAATACTGTGGTTTTAAATGTGGCCCATATGGTGCATTTACAAAGCTGTTGATTTTTTTTCGTTCAAGAGGAATAAAAGGCTTGGATCTGTAACTTTATTTAGCAAAGTTAGAGAGCCAAGCTAAATGAAAGAGTTTGACTCAGCCAGTCACATTTTTAACAGGTGCTATGAAAATGTTAATGTCAGGAATAAAGTGAAATTACAGGG
Source organism: Rhamphochromis longiceps (assembly GCF_057381845.1). NCBI lineage: Eukaryota > Metazoa > Chordata > Actinopteri > Cichliformes > Cichlidae > Rhamphochromis > Rhamphochromis longiceps. Next base: position 5,797,061 of record NC_140574.1, read on the forward strand.
ACCAGAAAAGGTGTGGAAAAAAAGACGTGTATTATTGCAATCACCCCCAGAGAGGCGCTGTAGATGACAGACAACATATTAAGAGAGTCCACATAGTCATTTTATGAGATTTTTACTGTTCATGTTAAACCATGGTGTTTGCTGATACAGTGTTAGTCAATTATTTAGTTTGGAGTTTAATCTAACTAATGATGCTTTGATCCAGTTTACCAGGATCTATGACAGTGCACTTTATGATAAAGGCTTTATTCAGCCTAAAAACATGGCAGAATGTAAAACATGTGGACAAACTGAGCTGAGGTGCTTTAACCTCCTCTACATCCCTGTTAGCAGGATGAAGCTCTTGTGCATCACTTTCAGATTTCACTTGTTAACCTGCAGGAAGACAAAACGTAACTGAGCCTTCAGCAGCTTCAACATCATCAGTAAAGACAGATTTAAATATGTGTAATATCACACTGTGTCAGTTTGTTCACAGGAGTCACAACCTGTAACACTGATGCTGCATTCAAGGACCATTAAAAACATTTTAAAGGACTTAAGAACATGAAGAAAATGTGACTTGTTTCTCTGTAATGAAGCTGTTTTAGTGAAGAAAGTTGAAAGGTCACAGAGCGACTGCTGAATCTTCTGCTCTAAACATGAACTCTGAACTTTGTGATGCTTCAGGAGGAAAACTGCTTCAGTTATTCTCTCAGATTAGTTTCATATTTTCTGCATCAGATTTGAGTGAGATCCTGGAATGAAGACAGAAGAAAAGACTTTGTTCAAAGTTTGATTTATAGTCAAACCTTCCAGTTTATTCACACAATAAAACATCAACACAATATATGAATTCATTCATTAAAATCACAGTTTTTCCTCATTTGTTTGATGATTTTGACAAAAACAAACACAAACACACACACATGGTCTGCCATACTCAAAGAGAAATGTCGACATTTTTCAAGACAAATATTCCAGAAACATTTAGAGGATAGAGAAGTTTACATTTTGATGTGGAGAAATATTTTAGTAAATCAAAAATGATGATGAGCAGTGATAGCCTCCATAAACAGTCACAGGAAAGATCTCCTTTAAAAACTGAGAAACATCAAGAGAACAACTAGAAGATGTGGAGGTACCACCCATAATGTTTGACTGACAGCTGATCTCTGTGCAGAAATGATGGAGAGAAAATAAAATGAAACTAAAATACAGATTTAAACCCACAATATGAAAGACTTCAGTCTATTTCACTTTAATCAACTCAGCAGTACCTTCACTATAGTAAACCAACAGTCCAGCATAGAGCGGCTGAGTGAATGTGGTCTGGACTCTGTGGAGGAGAGTCATGGTTTCAGAGACGCTGTAGAAGGACAAAATACCTGCTCTGTGATCCAGGTACACTCCTACTCTGGAGGAACGAGGACCTGAGACAGGAGTTTGGATGTTGTTGTACCAAAATGTATAACTGTTGTTGTCACAATCTAATGACCAAGATTTGTCATTACATCCAAATACACACTCATTCACACTCCCTGTTCTGCTGATATTCTTGTATGCGACTGCTACATCAACTCTCCCTCTCCACTCCACCTCCCAGTAACAACGTCCAGTTAGACTCTCTCTACTCAGGACCTGTTTATACGAAGTAAATCTGTCTGGATGATCAGAATAATGTTTTTGTTTCATTAAGGTTGCTTTTCTGTTCCCCTCTGATAATAACAGCTCTTTGTATGCTGTGTTTGGATCCAGTGTGATTTCACATGAATATTTTAAGAATCCAGCTCTGGTCTTTGGCTCTGGTGGATCTGACAGTAAAACATCCACTTCAGTGACTGTCAGTGAGATGTTTGTCCATTCCTCTCTCAGAATGTCCTGTAGTTTATCTCTGACCTCTGACACAGCTGCTGTCACATCCTCAAAGTAGCTCAGAGGACGGATATTGATGCTGGATGAGTCTGTAGAATCACTGAGTGCTGACAGTGAGGGGTAGTTGTGTAGAAACTGGATGTGATCCTCTGTGTGTGAGAGCTGCTTCAGCTCAGCATCTTTCCTCTTCAGCTCAGTGATCTCCTGCTCCAGCTTCTCCTGAAGCTCTTTGACTCGACTCGCTTCAGCTTCCTGCTGGGATCTGATCTGCTGCTTCACATCAGAGCTTCTTTTCTGGATGAGATGAATCAGCTCAGTGAAGATCTTCTCACTGTGCTCCACTGTTTGATCAGCAGACTGATTGATGGCCTCCACCTCCTGTTGAAGCAGCTTCACATCTTTCTCTCTGTCCTGGATTCTCTGCTGGATGTTTTGTCGACTCACCTCCAGCTCTCTCTGCCTCTCAGTCCTTTCTGCTGCAGCTGAGACTGTGTCGTGGCCTTTATGTTCATCCACAGAGCAGAGATAACAGATACTCTGCTGATCAGTACGGCAGAACATCTTCATCACCTCATCATGACGAGAGCAGATGTTCTCCTGGAGCTTCTTGGAGGGCTCCACCAGCTTGTGTTTCTTTAATGGAGCCACATCATAATGACGCTGAAGGTGTTTCTCACAGTAAGATGCCAGACAGAATAAACAGGACTTGAATGCTTTCACTTTTCTTCCAGTGCAGACATCACAGGCCACATCTTCAGGTCCAGCATAGCAGTGATCAGCAGGAGCAGCTTGGAGTCCAGTCTTCTTCAGCTCCTCCACTAAATCTGCTAACATGGTGTTTTTCACCAGGACAGGCCTCGCTGTGAAAGTCCTCCGGCACTGAGGGCAGCTGTAGATTTTCCTGTTTTCCTCTCCATCCCAGTGGGTTTTAATACAGTTCATGCAGTAGCTGTGTCCACAAGGAATAGTCACCGGATCCTTCAGTAGATCCAAACAGACTGAACAGCAGAATTTTGTTTGATCCATTTGATTCATGTGCTGTGCCGTTTCACCGTCTCTCAGTGACTGTCCGACAGTTTGACTTTCTCTGAACAGAAACAACCTCTGTGCTCTGAAGGGAAACAGATCTCTGCTCTTGTTCACCTCCTACAGGAAATGAGGCTCACCAGCAACTGCATTTACACCATGTTGTTTAGACCCATCCTGATACAGACACATCTGTGAAGGGAGGCAACAACAAGTCATAAATGCTTATTTCATCAGTGCCAGGGTTTGTTATGTTTGATTTACAATATGCAGTTAAAACTGTGACCTAGCTAACCTTGTTAACTAGTAACTTAGCCTATACGAAATGCCTTGTGGCGATGATTTAAGTAAGGTAAAACTTTATTGGTATAGTACCTTTTGAGATAATAATAAAGCGCTCCATGATAACGCTGGTTACACCCTTGTGCACAGGTGTCAAAACTCCAGTCCTTGAGGTCCTGAAACTTTTACATGTGTCGCTGCTCCAACACACCTCAATAAAATTAGATTAATTAGCAAGAGCCCTGACTGCATACTGAGGTGACAATTCAGCCATTAGATTCATGTTATAGCAACTCATGAATGAACGTGGCACAATATAAGCATTTTTATTGTTGAAGTACATTTTTTCCCAACACTTTCATTTATTTCAAACTAGAAAATGCATTTTCTGAAGAAACTGCAGTGTGAATGCTGATAACTGAACGTTTTGAGTTGAAATAATTGCTGAATGTTAAGTTAAAAATGTTGAGGTTTAGGGGTTCCCACCTCAGCATGTAGTCAAGACTCTTGCTAATGACCTACTCATTTTATTCAGGTGTGTTGCAGCAGGGACACATGTAAAAGTTTCAGGACTTTGACACCCCTGCCCTTGTGGATTAAACAGGATGAATTTGTTACACTCTTAACTCATCTAAACAAGGCATTTTGTAGAGGGCACAGCAGCCATGGCAGTTTTTCTTGAAACAACTAATCTCACGTGTTGACTTTTTCTCAAAATAAGCATGGGAACAACTGTCTACAATAAATCAAACATGTTTTACTCATTATGTAAGAATTATTATACAAATGACCAGTGCCAAGTGGGCTGCCACAAATGATGATTTTGATCGTCGACTAGTCACCGATTATTTTTGCGATTAGTTGACTGATCAGACCATGCATCCATTGGACGCACAGCTTACTGCACTAGCATGACCCATCCTCCAAATCCGGGGAAAAGGACGACGCATTTGTCGGAGTCTTCGTCGCGTCGCTGTAACGCAATCGGCCTACAAATGCGGCCTCCGAAGGATGCCGCCCCTGAATTTGGACAGAGCTACGATGCCGGAGACTGCTTCTTCTTCTTTTGCCTTTAACGGCAGCTGGCATGCTTGAACATGCATTGCTGCCATCTTCTGTTTCAGTCCGTTATTACACTCTTAAATCCTACTGCTTATTCCTGTCTTTCAGGATCTTACAAAGCTTCAAACGACGCGTCGACTATTAAATTAGTGGTCTACGATTTTGATAAACGACGTAATAATGACTAGTCGACTAATCTTGGCAGCCCTAATGCCAAGTGTACTGTGGTGTAAAAAAGTCATTAACTGCATGCTTGCTTCACCTACTTAGCTTTAGTATAATTTCCTAACTGTACATCCAAAGCTTTGCTCACTGCAGCTGTATTGCGCAGTTATGTTACACCCCTGAAAGCAGAGGGGAAATTACGAGTGATTTTCAAGTGATTCTCTCATGCAGTAGTTTAATGCAATGAAAAATGAACATAAGTAATTCACATTGCGTACTGCTCAATGTCACACAGTGGAAGAAAGAGCTAATTAATAACCCAAAAATAACAATTGAGTGCTTACTATTTGTATCTGAACATGTTTCTGTACAAAATAGATAACAATAGAAACGTTTGTAGCTCCTGCCGTTAGCTTAATGGCCATTGTGCAACTGAGGCTCAAAACCGCGGTCTACCCACTAAAAATCTATAATAAAATGTTTCTGAAGCTCACAAAATAACGAAAGACTACCTATAAAATATCTCAACAACGTACAGAGTATAAAATATCATGTTTTGATCACCATTACCTTAAAACACGGAGGAAAGAATGACGAGGGTGATTTTGAGATGCTTCTCTTCTGCAGTAGTTTTGTAATGAGGAGAGAGCGCGCGAAAGCCCCCTGGTAGAGAAAGAAGCCATTACCAATCGATCCCAGAAAAGACTTACTAGCCGATTACTGATGTACAGATCGCAGTTCTCTTGAATCAAATGACAACCATTAATGCAACATGAAAAATAACCAATTTAAAACAATTTCGCAGTGTATTTACATTGTTTTCAGGCTTAAGAATTTGTATTAACTGAGTGCCTTTTTTTTTACTGTCAACTCTTTTAGTACAAAATCAACTTATGAATAACACCTGTATGGAGTCTTTTGGTACTGCTAAGGGGCTATAAGGGTAGTTTTCCACCCTGTCACAGTTACAGCAGCACTTTGTATCATCCACAGTCCTGAAATTTTTGGTGCATTGTTGTATTGTTTGGTTATATTTTTAAAAAATTTGAAAACGAAAAAACTTTTTGTTATTCGTGAATGTATTTTACTGTATTTATTACCAGTGCAAATAATTCAATTATTCATAATGGACACTCCAGTTTACAAAAAACTTGAAGGAATTTAAAATTTAACAAATTATAGATAAAAAGATCAAAACTAGCCATTTAAATCCTGCCTCAGTTTTTGTAGCAAATCTTAAAAAGAATATTCAACATAAAAATGTAAACACATCTGCAGATATTTTCCTATAGCAGAACATCTTTATCACCTAATCATAACCGGACTTGAAGGCTTTCATTTTTCTCCCAGTGCAGACATCACAGGCCACATCTTCAGGTCCAGCTTGGAGTCCAGTCTTCTTCAGCTCCTCCACTAAATCTGCTTACATGGTGTTTTCCATCAGGACATGTCTCGATGTGAAAGTCTGTCTGCACTGAGGGCAGCTATAGATTTTCTTCTCTTCATCCCAGAAGGGTTTTAATACCGTTCATGCAGTAGCTGTGTCCACAGGGAATAGTCACCGGATCCTTCAGTAGATCCAAACAGATCAAAATAGAATCTTATTTCGTCCATCTGATTTCCTTGCTGCACTATTTCACTTGTTTTTAGTGACTTTTGAACAAATAGCTGAGAGTACATTTTAATGTGCAGCCTCAGAAGGCGAACTCATGTTACATATGAAACAGGACATAAATAGGCATTATATCTGAAACAAATTAAAACAATGCTTTGAACACACTTCAGATCTGAAAAGGGAAAAAAAACTCATGCTGGATATCTGAGCTGATATGAACTGAGTACTATGTTAGGAACCAAAGGATTTCACATTGTATGATGGAAGTGAAAACTGAATTGAACTGAATCTCCACCCAGGTCTCAAAAACATAATGTCTGGTGAGGTTTTTCAGGGGGGGTTATGATTAAAATGCAACACCGCAACCTAGGGGAATTTCACCGCTATGAAATATAAAGATTGTAGTTTCAAACAAGCCAAACAAATGATAACGCAGGCTCGAATACACTACTGATGCAGACTGGTTTCAATATCAAAATACTTTTATTCAATATATTTGTTAAAAACAAACAAACAAATACAAATAAAACAGAAGTTAAAACAAGTGCGGCATGAATCAGTATAAAGGTTGACTGTGAAGTAAAACAACCAAATATTGAGCTGGACTTACCAGTAGATGAGGACCATGGGGAGAAAAAAGGCACACGTACAAACCAACCACCTATATACACAAGGTGGTGTAAAACAAAAGGAATGTGGAAAACAACCCACTGGCATGAAGGCCCCACGGCTACTAGCTTATCCTACTTTTAAACCTGTAATAGGACACTTAGCACCAGGCTCATTGCTCACAGTCATACAAGAAGAACTACTAAAATCTACTCCAAGCATTTTAAAACATCACACATGCTTTTAAAACAAAGAAAATAAAAAATACACAAGTCAAATAGTAATTTACACTCCACAGGTGAATGATGGTTGTTATATCTGATCCTAGCACAAACACACTTTGTGCTAGAACACAATGCAGCATGGGGCCATCTGTGGCGACTGGAGCAAGTCAAACAGACAAATAGCAGATGTAAGCAGACACCAGCAAGACACACGTGAAGAGATCCTTCGAACCCAACGACGTAGGCAAAACAGAAATATAAGAATCAGAATTGTGTTTATTGGCCATGTATATGTGCGGTAGATGGTGACTCACAAGCACAGCAATGTAAATCACACACACACACACACACACACACACACACACACACACACACACACACACACACACACACACACACCAAATTAAGGATTGTACATTAACATATGTTATTGTGGAAACTGCTATCGGGACCATACTGAATTTAACCAGATAAATATTTGATATAGTGAGAGAAAGAGAGTAAATGACAAACAGACATTATAATTCATCATACACTGAGAGTAGCAGACAAATCAATAAAACACCTCTTCCAATTAATCTAATAATTCATTCAGCGTCCATCTGTTTGTTTTTTATGAGCTTTGTTTGATTTGATAAGTATCTGAGGCTGAGACCACAGGACTGTGAAATCGAATAAATATTATGCTGAACAGTCCAAAAGATTCAATAATCTTTTAATCTTTTGGAAATTTTCCCAATTTCTACTAATGAATGTTACCTTGTTTCAGGATACATAATACCTGCCGTTATCTAAAGACACATCTGCTTACCTGTATCATTTGCTTGTTTCTCCTTTTCTGTTTTTTTCTAAACCGAGGACCTGATGGCTTTGATCTTTTCTTGTCCATTTTTGTCCATCAGGAATTTTTCACTCCAGCATCAACACCTAATAGACCTACACCTTGTGGCCCCTAGAGACAAAGCAGCACGTACAAACACCAAAACACGTACAAAACACAACGGAAGTGCTCCAGGATGCTAGGGGCAATGTTGAGCTTTGTACGTGATTTGTCTCTAGGGGCCACCGTATATATTTATATGTAAACATATATAAATAAAACCACAATCTTTTTTACATTAGTAATTCCTTTTGTGCATAATTTCATATTTTTGTTGATAAGAAATTAATTAAAGCAACAAAACAACCCGAAGAGCCGGTTAGGAGCCAAAAGAGCCGGTTCTCTAAAAACAGCTGGAATTTCCATCACTAGCCCTGTGGTGTTCAGGTGTATAACGTGGTGTGGAGGTGTGTATGCAGCAGCACCGAGGTCCTCAGCTAATTTTAATTTCAAATATGTGTCTTGGGCGTAACTTTGTTTATGGCAGCCTGTGTGATTCATGCTGTATTCACCTTGCACGCTAAGGTGCTGGCCAATTAAATCATCAGGAAGGCCGATGAACGCCCGCCAGGCTGCATAAAGTATGATTAAAATCTGCTGCAGAACATAACTGTGAATTCTGACAGCCAATTTCACATGTTAGTGTTTCAGTCACTAAAGACTGGCAGTAAATGGAAATGTCAAATGATTCATTACAAGGAGCTGCCAACTTTAGAGGTTAATCGTGACAAATCTTTTCCTTCACTCAGGTTAGCTAGTAGATTGCGGCTCAAGCAGTGAACACATGTTATCTCTATTCGGACTTTCCCAAGTGTTCTTTATTTTTTGCTCTTGCTGTTTTCTTTTATTAAGCAGCTTTAATCTTGTCCCAGCTGTGGTTCAGGTGGTACAATTGGTACCAGTCACAGGGTCAGTGGATTGGTCCACAGTTTCCTCCAGTCCACATGCCAAAGTATCCTTGGACAAGACACTGAACCCCAAGTCCATCAGCGTGTGTGAATGTTGGCTAAAGCCCTCAGGCACAGATAGAAGTGCTGCATGAATGTGTGTGACTGGGTACATGAGACATGTAGCAGAAAGTGCTGTGAGTAGACAGGACCTATGCAAGTACGACATCATTTACAAACAACCAACACTTTTCATTTTCACTTTTTTTCACTTTCATTGTGTTTTTATTTTGCCAGGGTGCATGCCTTAATTTCTCTCATCCAGTGTTATGTTGAATTATTCATCATTCAGTCTTACGTGGAGTTCAGGTCCAGAGATCATAATTGAGGCCAAACGCCACTTTTAAGATATAGGGTATAAAACTTTATTTTTAAATAAAAAGGGCAGTGATGCTAAACCAGCCTTTAGTTATGCTGCTATCTCCTTAAATCTAGTGTTGCTAGCTATTTCCCAGGCTAACTGCTGCTCAGTTCCCCAAAACAAACAACCACTGAAAAGTTAAAAATGTGCTCTGATGAAATGATCAGTTTGGCTGGACTCTCTGCTGTTGCAATAAAGTAATAATGTCTTAACATCCATCCATCCAGGGTTTCTGGAGATGAGAGGATTTAGAGGTTAGCAGTGAAATAGCTCGATAAAGGAGAATCCATGTTCTAGTATTTCTGAAACAAACAAACAAAAACGTGGAAAACCATCAAAACTTTGTATGAAATGTAAGGAAAGTTGTGTCTGGTCATTTATTTCTTTGTTGTAAAAATGCTTCTTGGCAACAAATCTTATGTCAGTTTACCTAATATGACATATGTAGTAGCAAATAATAAATAAATAATAACCTGTGGTATGCTTACACTTGATCTACATGCAACTATACAAACATGTCAGGATTATTATATTGACTGCTTGATCTACTGCAGTGACAACACTGAGGCCTCAAACCTGTCACGATCCTGGATCATTGACGCAGCGTTTTCAGTTTTCTTGTGTTTTGATGTCATTTTGTATTATGTTTCATGTTTAAGTCGTCTTTGGTTAAGTTGATTCTCTAGTGCCGAGGTTGTCCCTGTTTAGATTTGTATTAGTTAGTATTTCCCCCCTTGTGTCTTTGGGGGTGACTTTCCCCTGCAGGCTCATCTTCTCCAGAATTGTCCTGATCACACACAACAAATAAGAGACGAGAAAAAATTGTACAACCACCAGATGGCGAAAGAGTCCCACTGCAACTTTAAGCCATGAAGGATGTGTCTTGATGTTTGCTTGTGATAAATCGGCTTTATGTGAGTCTTTTTCAGAAAGTAACAGTAACACAAATGTAAAAGGAGCCAGTTTTTATTTCTTCATTTTTAGATGTATTCACTCAGGATCAGTTTGAAACCATTGGTTGAGACAGTATGTAGTTTAAATTTAAATATTCACCTGAAAGCTCTGAATTATTCACCTGAATAAAATAAATATGAACTCTTTAGAATACTGGCTTCTGTTTGTTTGAAAAAAAAGCTTTTGAGCTTCAGATAAGATCAAAGATAAGGCAACCGCTGCATCACAAACACAGACATTAGAATAAATAATTAAAATGTATTATTTATTAATTAAAAATATTTAAAAAACAAAAAGAACAAAAGCTAAACCTGCAAAATTCAAGCACCCAGAAATTTCCCTCTGTACTATGATGTATTATATATATGAAGAAGTGCGGTTATTGTTCATCAGCTTTGAACTGATGTTCATTATATGTCTTTAATCAGTAAAGTCTCGCTTTGCTAGAAATAAATCAATAAATAATAAAATTGTAAACATGCAGCTGTATGTTAGAAGTCAAAGGGTCCTTAAGTCTTCTGTAAATTGACGGGGATCAAATGAAGGACACAAGTATCTGTTCTTACTCTAATAAATGCTGCTTTAATATCCAACAGACTATTTTCCTTCCTCATCAGCAGTAAACAGCTCGACTGCGTCTGTGCATTTGTGTCCTCCATACTTGTTTCCACAGACATCTCAGGCTTGATGCCACGATGCAGTGTAGAAACCTGACAACCCTCTGACTCATGTTCAAATGTTCAAGGACATTTCTCAGGATCATGTATGACCCCTTTTTGACATTTGGACTTTCATTAATAATATTTGTGTTTCTGAGTCATTTTTGTGGAGACTTCTGTCCAACGTAGTGTCCAAATGAAGCCTGAAGCTTTTCTTCACCCTCTTGTCAGATGGTCAGCAACAAAACTCTGTTCCAACCAATGTCTGATAAGAGATGAGACACAGCAGCTGAGCAAATGATCATTTCATGCTGAAGACATCCTCAGACAGAATTAAATACATACATAAACACAGCCTGGTGCCAATAACACAGCTAATGACACTGCTGTATCACTGGCTTTACTGATTAAAGACCATATCTGAAGGAAATCTTTGAACACAACAGAAAGTGACCTTTTAAACCTGCGACACTGATGCTGCATTCAAGGACGATTAAAAACATCTGAAAGGACTTAAGAACATCAAGAAAATGTGACTTGTTTCTCTGTAATGAAGCTGTTTTAGTGAAGAAAGTTGAAAGGTCACAGAGCGACTGCTGAATCTTCTGCTCTAAACATGAACTCTGAACTTTGTGATGCTTCAGGAGGAAAACTGCTTCAGTTATTCTCTCAGATTAGTTTCATATTTTCTGCATCAGATTTGAGTGAGATCCTGGAATGAAGACAGAAGAAAAGACTTTGTTCAAAGTTTGATTTATAGTCAAACCTTCCAGTTTATTCACACAATAAAACATCAACACAATATATGAATTCATTCATTAAAATCACAGTTTTTCCTCATTTCTTTGATGATTTTGACAAAAACAAACACAAACACACACACACATGGTCTGCCATACTCATAAAGAGAAATGTCGACATTTTTCAAGACAAATATTGCAGAAACATTTAGAGGATAGAGAAGTTTACATTTTCATGTGGAGAAATATTTTAGTAAATCAAAATGATGATGAGCAGTGATAGCCTCCATAAACAGTCACAGGAAAGATCTCCTTTAAAAACTGAGAAACATCAAGAGAACAACTAGAAGATGTGGAGGTACCACCCATAATGTTTGACTGACAGCTGATCTCTGTGCAGAAATGATGGAGAGAAACTAAAATGAAACTAAAACACAGGTTTAAACCCACAATATGAAAGACTTCAGTCTATTTGAGCTTAATCAACTCAGCAGTGGCTCCATAATAATAAGGCGACAGTCCAGCATAGAGCGGCTGAGTGAATGTGGTCTGGACTCTGTGGAGGAGAGTCATGGTTTCAGAGACGCTGTAGAAGGACAAAATACCTGCTCTGTGATCCAGGTACACTCCTACTCTGGAGGACTGAGGACCTGAGACAGGAGTTTGGATGTTGTTGTACCAAAATGTAAAACTGTTGTTGTTACAATCTAATGACCAAGATTTGTCATTACATCCAAATTTACATTCATTACCCCCTCCTTTTCTGCTGATATTCTTGTATGCGACTGCTACATCAACTCCTTCCCCTCTCCACTCCACCTCCCAGTAACAACGTCCAGTCAGACTCTCTCTACTCAGGACCTGCCACCATCTAGTGAATCTGTCTGGATGATCAGAATAAGACTGTTGTTCTTCCATTACTGTTGCTTTTCTGTTCCCCTCTGATAATAACAGATGTGTGTTTGCTGTGTTTGGATCCAGTGTGATTTCACATGAATATTTTAAGAATCCAGCTCTGGTCTTTGGCTCTGCTGGTGGATCTGACAGTAAAACATCCACTTCAGTGACTGTCAGTGAGATGTTTGTCCATTGTTCTCTCAGAATGTCCTGTAGTTTATCTCTGACCTCTAACACAGCTGCTGTCACATCCTCAAAGTAGCTCAGAGGACGGATATTGATGCTGGATGAGTCTGTAGACTCACTGAGTGCTGACAGTGAGGGGTAGTTGTGTAGAAACTGGATGTGATCCTCTGTGTGTGAGAGCTGCTTCAGCTCAGCATCTTTCCTCTTCAGCTCAGTGATCTCCTGCTCCAGCTTCTCCTGAAGCTCTTTGACTCGACTCGCTTCAGTTTCCTGCTGGGATCTGATCTGCTGCTTCACATCAGAGCTTCTTTTCTGGATGAGATGGATCAGCTCAGTGAAGATCTTCTCACTGTGCTCCACTGTTTGATCAGCAGACTGATTGATGGCCTCCACCTCCTGTTGAAGCAGCTTCACATCTTTCTCTCTGTCCTGGATTCTCTGCTGGATGTTTTGTCGACTCACCTCCAGCTCTCTCTGCCTCTCAGTCCTTTCTGCTGCAGCTGAGACTGTGTCGTGGCCTTTATGTTCATCCACAGAGCAGAGATAACAGATACTGTGCTGATCAGTACGGCAGAACATCTTCATCACCTCATCATGACGAGAGCAGATGTTCTCCTGGAGCTTCTTGGAGGGCTCCATCAGCTTGTGTTTCTTGAATGAAGCTGCAACAATATTATGAGTCTGAAGGTGTTTCTCACAGTAAGATGCCAGACAGAATAAACAGGACTTGAAGGCTTTCATTTTTCTTCCAGTGCAGACATCACAGGCCACATCTTCAGGTCCAGCATAGCAGTGATCAGCAGGAGCAGCTTGGAGTCCAATCTTCTTCAGCTCCTCCACTAAATCTGCTAACATGGTGTTTTTCATCAGGACAGGCCTCGCTGTGAAAGTCTGTCTGCACTGAGGGCAGCTGTAGATTTTCTTCTCTTCCTCTTCATCCCAGAAGCTTTTAATACAGTTCATGCAGTAGCTGTGTCCACAGGGAATAGTCACCGGATCCTTCAGTAGATCCAAACAGACTGAACAGCAGAATTTTGTTTGGTCCATTTGATTCATGTGCTGTGCCGTTTCACCGTCTCTCAGTGACTGTCAGACAGTTTCACTTCCTCTGAACAGAAACAACCTCTGTGCTCTGAAGGGAAACAGATCTCTGCTCTTGTTCACCTCCTACAGGAAATGAGGCTCACCAGCAACTGCATTTACACCATGTTGTTTAGACCCATCCTGATACAGACACATCTGTGAAGGGAGGCACTAAAGAAATATTCTTACAGAGCGACCAAGAGCCAATCACATGATGCAGGGTGTGGTATGTTTGGTTACAGCATGCAGTAACAAGTCTGACCCAGTTAAACTTTAACAATTCATTTCTTCATGGTGCAAATATATAGTAGACTCAGGAGTTTAACTCAGTTTTCTTGGCCTTTGTTTATCGTTTCATTTAAAATCTTAATGGGTAAAGATCCTCATAATTACATATGAAATTATATGTACAAATTATATGTTCCATTACACTATTAACAGCACAGATTATACAGCAAACATCAGATTCATGGATGGAGCCAGAGGCTAAATGACTGTTCAGCCCTCTTTAGGAAACGATCTTCATATGACGACAAACACGACAACAATCAGCTGTCAAACTGTACAAGAAGTTCACAGTAATGTAAAAGAAGTTATATCACTTTATTTTTAAACGTACGCACTCAGGGTCAGGACTGAAGACACTGATCGAGAAAATACTCTAAATATAAATATTCACCTAAACATTCAAAATTATTCAATTGCATAAAATGAAATATGAACTCTTTACAATACTGGCTTCTGATTGGTTGAAAAAGCAGGTGCTGAACTTCAGAAGAGCTAAAGCTGCAAAACTGTGTAAACCCAGAGTGGATGCTGCCCTCTGACCTTTCAGAAGTACGATCTTTTTATGAAGACACAGAGGCAGAGTTATTATTCATCACTTTAAAGATGATATTCGTTACATGTTCTTCACTCGTTGTCTAGTAAAGTCCAGAGAATGAGACACATGATTTCAAAACACACAGCTGCATGTTAGAGATCACAGAGTTCTTCAGTCTTATGAGAACTCATGGAGACTAAATGTCAGACACATCAACAGTAAATGTCGTTCCTCCCCCCGTCAGTTTGTGTCCTCCACACTTGTTTACACAAACATCTGAGGTTTGAACAGTGTGCAAAACCACATGTTACAAAGCTGCTGAGCTACTGAATACTGGAATATTTCATTCAATATCACCATCTGACCAAAGGACAAACACAGAGAGGATTAGAGCGCCAAACTTTGTTTCAAACTGTTTCAGATTTTAGAGGCAAAAAGCAGAATTTCTACCTGGACAAAGAAATCAAAGCAGGAGCAAAACAAGCTTTTTACATTTATTCAAAGGCATTATGTGAATGTACTCTGAGCCACAGCCTCCTAAAGTAAAGACATTTGATCATCTAAACCAGACAGAGTCATGTTTTCAGCAGTGTCTGTATCCTCCATATAGACCATGCCATGGTCCACCTAGGGTGACCAGGTGTCTGACTTTATGTGGGACTACACAGCGCTCAGTCCTTGTTTGCCTGTGCCACACACACATTGAGCCAATGTCCAGTTTTTTTATTGACTCTAGTTTCTGTCGATCGCTAGGCCCACAAAAAAACCCTGTACAGGAAGTAGATTTCATCTCTCTGATAAAAGGAGTTCTAATCCCTGATCCTATGAGTCTGACCCAGTAGATAATATTGATATGATCATATTTATGCCTTTGTTGTTTCACAAAGGGTTAAAAACATTCACAGGTTGGACTGTGGTTCTCCTTTTAGCGTCTCTGCTGGAATTTTAACTGTGAACCTCTTAGATCCAAACTTCTGAACTGCTCATCTCACAGAGGACAAAAGGGAAGAACCCCGAATCTCTTCTTCACCTCACTTTTATACCTGCTCACCCTTTCTCCCCCCTTCCCTCACTGGACGCCACATCTTCATACTTGGGCCAATCAGGTTGTTGACATTTGATCATCTGATGTCCACCCACACCTCATCTCTCTCTCTCTCTCTGACTCACAAGATTTAACACAAAGTTTAAACTTTAAAATCACTTCATTACATTTTCTTTGTTATTCTTAACACAGAAAATTCACATTCAAAAACTTAACACAGAATAAAACAGAGTAGCCAGTAGTGGGACATGGTTCCAGCAACTCTGATGGTGACGGCCCGTTTGAAGCTGAAGCTCCGGCACATGTGTCAAAAAATCAACACACTGCTTCAGAAACGCTGTGCTGAGGCTTGGTTTGACTGAACAGAGTCACGTGATCAATGACGTCTGAAGCTTCATTCAGCACGTCACTGCTTCAGTACCTGATTCAATGATTTATTGAAATCATTGGTGGGATTTTTGCCGTGTTTTGGTGATTTTGTGAGAGCGAATCAGTGTGTGACATAATTATAGACATGGAGCCAGGAAGAGAGGACGCTCTGCCTGTTCCTCAATAAAAACCAGTTCATCAGCATTTCTGCTCCCAGGTCTAAAATGTACATAAGAAATATAATATACACATAATTATAATGATATAACTTATAGTATATTATATATAAACGTACCAGTCTGCTGGTTAATTACATAATCAGGTGGAGGCAGTGACCTCACAACCTCCTATAAGCTTTAAGTTAAGGTTACTTTATTTATACCCACAGGTAAATTTGCTTTACAGAACAATGATAGCATTTGGCCTCCCTTCACAAACACACACACCTAATGAAACCTGACAAAACACATATTTAGTAATTAAACAAAGTGAATCAAATCAAAAACAATTCTTATTGAGTTCAGTGACAGCAGCAGGGACAAAGCTGTTTTTATAATGCTTTGTCCTGCATCTTGGAACTAGAAACCTCCGTCCTGAAGAAAGAAGCTAAATCCACCCCGTAGAGGATGGGAACCATTTTTAAGGATTGATTAAGCCATCTGTGGTACCTGTTTAGAGTACAGGGAGTCCAAACAGGCCTGTGACTCATCTATCAGACGACTGGACCATCTCACTAACTAATTCAGTCAATTTTTCTCTGTGACAGAGGTCTGACTGAACCATGGCACCAAACAAAAAGATAAAACAGACTCAATAAAAGAACAAGAAAACAAAGTTCAAATCTTTCGCTCAATGTGGAAATGAGCAAGTTTCCTGAGGCAGTAAAGGCACTGGTGACCCTTTTTACAGACCGATTTGCAATAAAAGTTCAGTTTTTCATTGATTATGGTCCCAAGATATTTATATGATTGCACTTGCTCTATTTTCTGACCTTTAATTAAAGTGACTCTGTGCCCATTTAGTTGTTTCCTAAAATCAATAACCATATCTTTTGTTTTAGATATGTTCAATTGGAGATAAGACTCCTCCCACCACTGAACAAACTAATCAATGATTGGACTATGGTGAGTTTCACCCTCTTTCAGTAAGCTGACAATAACAAAGTCATCTGTAAATTTAATGATGGCCCTGTTTTCATATCTGCTCTGACACGTGTTTGTAAAGAGAATGAATAATAAGGGCGATAAGAGACCCTGGAGGAGAAGCTGTGGAGGAGAACACTGGGTCAGACAGAACCCCATTTATTCTCACTCTTTGTGACCTGTCAGTTAAAAGATCTAAAATCCAGCAAACCAGGTTTTTCCTGATTTCAAACTCTTCTAAAAGTCTTTTCATTAAAATATGGGGCTGTATTGTATTAAAAGCTGAAGAAAAATCAATGAAAAGAAGTCTTGCAAAAGTCCCT
The DNA here is from genome assembly GCF_057381845.1 of Rhamphochromis longiceps. Classification (NCBI taxonomy): domain Eukaryota; kingdom Metazoa; phylum Chordata; class Actinopteri; order Cichliformes; family Cichlidae; genus Rhamphochromis; species Rhamphochromis longiceps. The sequence continues at coordinate 5,814,307 of NC_140574.1, forward strand.
TTACTCTCTACATGTTTAAGAATCAGATTTAGTCAAAAGCGCGTCCTGCACTCCTCTGTTGGGCCTGTACGCAAATTGCATTGGATCCAGCTGATATTCAATCTCTTCCATAATCACATTTCTGATGATTTTTTCAAAGACTTTCATGACAACTCAGGTGAGGCAACAGGCCTGAAGTCATTCAGGACGTTTGGACGACTAGATTTAGGGACATGAACGACGACAGCTTCCTTCCAAAGCGAGGGCACATTTTGTATTTGAAAGGATTTATTGAAAATAAGCTGAAATTTAGGACTGAGCTCTTTAGCACAAGATTTAATTAGGCGGCACTAATGTTATCAGGGCCCTGGCTCTTGTTCACATTAACTGTATGAAAGGCCTTTTGGACATCGCTGAGTTCAGTGATGAAGTGTTGAGTATCTTTCAGTTTCTGTTTCAGTTCAGAAGAACTAAAACGAGCATCAAGCATATTCAAATCTCTGTCTGGCTTAAAACCGTCTACAATGATCTGACTGCTGCTCTGGGGATTTTGAAACCCTGATATGGTTTTCATACAAGTCCAGGCAGACCCAAAATCTTTTGCTGCAAATTTTCTTTCAAGAAGGTTTTTGTAGATCTGTTTTGCTTTCAAGAGCTCGATTTTCAAGTCTTTGGTGACTGCCTGAAAGTCAGTAACAGCCCCCTCTTTAAAAGCCTGTCTCTTTTTCCTTAAACAGGATTTGATGCATTTGGTGACCCATGGCTTATTGTTAGGGTACACTTTAGCACGCTTAAGGGGTATAATCATGTCTTTACAAAAACTGCATATGAGCTAACATCCACCAAAGCATCAAGACTGAATAAAAACTTCCCAATCTGTAAATTTAAAACATTCCTGCAAGGTAAGCACAGATTCTTCTGACCACATGATTGATTGATGATAACATAATTTTTTCACCCCCCGAAAATTCACGTTCAAAGCAACATATCAGCCCGATATCACACAGAACTGTCACATGACATCAAACACAAGCTGTCAGCTCTGCAGAGTGGGCAATCATAATGAAGCAGTTCATTATAAGCTGCAGACTCAAGCTGCTCTTCATATATTTGTCCACCAGATGTCACCAAAGAGGACTGTGATGAAAGCTTCGAGTAATGAACCGTTTTTCATTACAAGCTTGGCCAACTGACTACAATCTACAATAAACTAATATGGCTTTTCAATCCTCTCTTCAATCACTTGGTACCACCAGGAACCTTTAAATGGGCACTCAAGCTGCCTGGAGACTGTTTTGTCGTGCACATCAGAGAAACCACAGGTAAGACAATCTTATCCAAAAGGTCAGTGTAACAGTATTGTTTTCCACCAGCTTAACCAAACTTCCCACACTAACTGGAATTTCTTTTCCCAGGCAAACATTAAACAGCAGCAGCTGGAAAACTGGAAAACCTAAAGCCAAATAATCAATAAAACATAACAAACTTTTGTATGAGTGAGTATTGATAAACTGAGCATAATTAAACCTCAGTGAAACCACATATAAGTTCTGGTAACTTGCACATATTTATGTTTAATATTTTGTTTTATATTTTGATCAGTTTCAGGTGTTTGTGCGACTGTGTTAACCATCAGTAAAAACCACATATAAATCACACTTCTGTGTTTAACAATTACAACACTTGATGCTGTTTTTCTGATTCAGGATTGTGTGTGTGATGAGTTGGCCACACAGTTCTTATCTTTCTGCTTCAGACACACACAAAACTGCCGAGGTTGAAGCTGGCTTCAGTCTCTTTCTACCCCAGGTCTCACCACATTTCCAAAATGTAAACTCTGAGTCTCATAAGAAATGTGGTTCAAAAAGATGTGCTGATCTATGAATGCATCCTTACTGAAAGCTAAAGATGTCCAGCAGACAAAAACAGCAGCTGAATGAACAGTTATCATGAGCGAGTGTACAAACACTATCACAGGAAATAACAGAAATAAACTGGAGTTTCCATTTATACCTGTAGTATTTTTTCAGCTCCATGTCATCTTCCAATATGTCAAAATATGATTTCATTGTATCTTAAACAAATACAAACTTCTTTCTTCCCCCCAGAGAGCCAACAGTTTACTATCAGAACTGAGGCTGATCATTAACAGGGAGCAGCAGGTAACAAGGTCATCAGCAGTGGAGGAAAGTATGGAAGTAATACTCAGCTTCATATTTGAAGATACTCGAGTATCTTAGCTGCAGGTCTGGAACAATGGTTTTATTTCCTTTCCCATTAAACATCTCACACAACCCCTCATCTGTGACCCTTAGCAAACCCACTGGATATCTACCTGCACATAAAGGAGATCAGATCAGTTCCATCTAGACCAGCTGTAACAGGAAAATGCTGCTTACACTTTGATGCATCACTTTCAGTTTGTCATATAAGACAATATATGAGATTGAGGCATTATTTTCCTGCAGTGAGTAAATCTACTTTGTACTTTACTCTTTTCTTTTAGGTAAAGGCTCTAAACAGCACTTGTACACTGTGGAAATCCCATAAGAACGTCTCCTGAACTCTGAAAAATAACAAAACAAAGACTAAAAGGAGGTCATGGGTGCTGATGATGATGAGGAGGAGGAGTGACTTATGTCCTAGAATACAACAGAACAGTGTCTCTACAAACTTATGAAAACATGACAGTCTTGCATTAGTTTGTATTGTTATGATTTCAAAAAACGAGGGAAAAATCTCCTTGAAATGCACAATTCCTTTTTGTTATTTCTTAGTGTGTGACGTATTTTATTGGCTTTATGATTGGTGCAAACAGTTTCCTGATTCATAATGGAAATAGATTTTAGACACAGGAGGAACACGCAGTGATCAGCAGGAGCAGCTTGGAGTCCAGTCTTCTTCACACTGAGGAGGGACATATATGCAGGAACAGTTGTCATAACTGTTACAACCACCAGATGGCGAAAGAGTCCCACTGCAACTTTAAGCCATGAAGGATGTGTCTTGATGTTTGCTTGTGATAAATCTGCTTTATGTGAGTCTTTTTCAGAGAGTAACAGTAATATGTCTGATTATATGTCTTTAATCAGTAAAGTCTCGCTTTGCTAGAAATAAATCAATAATAAAATTGTAAACATGCAGCTGTATGTTAGAAGTCAAAGGGTCCTTAAGTCTTCTGTAAATTGACGGGGATCAAATGAAGGACACAAGTATCTGTTCTTACTCTAATAAATGCTGCTTTAATATCCAACAGACTATTTTCCTTCCTCATCAGCAGTAAACAGCTCGACTGCGTCTGTGCATTTGTGTCCTCCATACTTGTTTCCACAGACATCTCAGGCTTGATGCCACGATGCAGTGTAGAAACCTGACAACCCTCTGACTCATGTTCAAATGTTCAAGGACATTTCTCAGGATCATGTATGACCCCTTTTTGACATTTGGACTTTCATTAATAATATTTGTGTTTCTGAGTCATTTTTGTGGAGACTTCTGTCCAACGTAGTGTCCAAATGAAGCCTGAAGCTTTTCTTCACCCTCTTGTCAGATGGTCAGCAACAAAACTCTGTTCCAACCAATGTCTGATAAGAGATGAGACACAGCAGCTGAGCAAATGATCATTTCATGCTGAAGACATCCTCAGACAGAATTAAACACATACATAAACACAGCCTGGTGCCAATAACACAGCTAATGACACTGCTGTATCACTGGCTTTACTGATTAAAGACCATATCTGAAGGAAATCTTTGAACACAACAGAAAGTGACCTTTTAAACCTGCGACACTGGTGCTGCATTCAAGGACCATTAAAAACATTTGAAAGGACTTAAGAACATGAAGAAAATGTGACTTGTTTCTCTGTAATGAAGCTGTTTTAGTGAAGAAAGTTGAAAGGTCACAGAACGACTGCTGAATCTTCTGCTCTAAACATGAACTCTGAACTTTGTGATGCTTCAGGAGGAAAACTGCTTCAGTTATTCTCTCAGATTAGTTTCATATCTTCTGCGTCAGATTTGAGTGAGATCCTGGAATGAAGACAGAAGAAAAGACTTTGTTCAAAGTTTGATTTATAGTCAAACCTTCCAGTTTATTCACACAATAAAACATCAACACAATATATGAATTCATTCATTAAAATCACAGTTTTTCCTCATTTGTTTGATGATTTTGACCAAAACAAACACAAACACACACACATGGTCTGCCATACTCATAAAGAGAAATGTCGACATTTTTCAATACAAATATTCCAGAAACATTTAGAGGATAGAGAAGTTTACATTTTCATGTGGAGAAATATTTTAGTAAATCAAAATGATGATGAGCAGTGATAGCCTCCATAAACAGTCACAGGAAAGATCTCCTTTAAAAACTCAGAAACATCAAGAGAACAACTAGAAGATGTGGAGGTACCACCCATAATGTTTAACTGACAGCTGATCTCTGTGCAGAAATGATGGAGAGAAAATAAAATGAAACTAAAATACAGATTTAAACCCAAAATATGAAAGACTTCAGTCTATTTGAGCTTAATCAACTCAGCTGTGTCTCCATGATTATAGTAAAGCCAAAGTCCAGCATAGAGCGGCTGAGTGAATGTGGTCTGGACTCTGTGGAGGAGAGTCATGGTTTCAGAGACGCTGTAGAAGGATAAAATACCTGCTCTGTGATCCAGGTACACTCCTACTCTGGAGGAACGAGGACCTGAGACAGGAGTTTGGATGTTGTTGTACCAAAATGTATAAATGTTGTTGTAACACTCTAATGACCAAGATTTGTCATTACGTGCAAATCTACAATCACTCCCTGTTCTGCTGATATTCTTGTATGCGACTGCTACATCAACTCCTCCCCCTCTCCACTCCACCTCCCAGTAACAACGTCCAGTCAGACTCTCTCTACTCAGGACCGACCACGATCCAGTGAATCTGTCTGGATGATCAGAATAAGACTGTTGTTGATACACTACTGTTACTTTTCTGTTCCCCTTTGATAATAACAGCTGTTTGTACGCTGTGTTTGGATCCAGTGTGATTTCACATGAATATTTTAAGAATCCAGCTCTGGTCTTTGGCTCTGGTGGGTCTGACAGTAAAACATCCACTTCAGTGACTGTCAGTGAGATGTTTGTCCATTCCTCTCTCAGAATGTCCTGTAGTTTATCTCTGACCTCTGACACAGCTGCTGTCACATCCTCAAAATACCTCAGAGGACGGATATTGATGCAGGATAAGTCTGTAGACTCGATGAGTGCTGACAGTGAGGGGTAGTTGTGTAGAAACTGGATGTGATCCTCTGTGTGTGAGAGCTGCTTCAGCTCAGCATCTTTCCTCTTCAGCTCAGTGATCTCCTGCTCCAGCTTCTCCTGAAGCTCTTTGACTCGACTCACTTCAGTTTCCTGCTGGGATCTGATCTGCTGCTTCACATCAGAGCTTCTTTTCTGGATGAGATGGATCAGCTCAGTGAAGATCTTCTCACTGTGCTCCACTGTTTGATCAGCAGACTGATTGATGGCCTCCACCTCCTGTTGAAGCAGCTTCACATCTTTCTCTCTGTCCTGGATTCTCTGCTGGATGTTTTGTCGACTCACCTCCAGCTCTCTCTGCCTCTCAGTCCTTTCTGCTGCAGCTGAGACTGTGTCGTGGCCTTTATGTTCATCCACAGGGCAGAGATAACAGATACTCTGCTGATCAGTACGACAGAACATCTTCATCACCTCATCATGACGAGAGCAGATGTTCTCCTGGAGCTTCTTGGAGGGCTCCACCAGCTTGTGTTTCTTTAATTGAACCACATCATAATGTGGCTGAAGGTGTTTCTCACAGTAAGAGACCAAACACACCAGACAGGATTTCACAGCCTTTAGCTTCATGCCAGAGCACAGATCACAGGCCACATCTTCAGGTCCAGCATAACAGTGATCAGCAGGAGCAGCTTGGAGTCCAGTCTTCTTCAGCTCCTCCACTAAATCTGCTAACATGGTGTTTTTCTCCAGGACAGGCCTCGCTGTGAAAGTCCTCCGGCACTGAGGGCAGCTGTAGATTTTCTTCTTTTCCTCTTCATCCCAGAAGCTTTTAATACAGTTCATGCAGTAGCTGTGTCCACAGGGAATAGTCACCGGATCCTTCAGTAGATCCAAACAGACTGAACAGCAGATTTTTGTTTGATCCATTTGATTCATGTGCTGTGCCGTTTCACCGTCTCTCAGTGACTGTCCGATAGTTTCACTTCCTCTGAACAGAAACAACCTCTGTGCTCTGAAGGGAAACAGATCTCTGCTCTTGTTCACCTCCTACAGGAAATGAGGCTCACCAGCAACTGCATTTACACCATGTTGTTTAGACCCATCCTGATACAGACACATCTGTGAAGGGAGGCGCTAAAGAAATATTCTTACAGAGTGACCAAGAGCCAATCAGTTGATACAGGGTGTGGTATGTTTGGTTACAGCATGCAGTAACAAGTCTGACCCAGTTAAAGTTTAACAATTCATTTATTCATAGTGCAAATATATAGTAGACTCAGGAGTTTAACTCAGTTTTCTTGGCCTTTGTTTATCGTTCATTTAACACTAGGAGTCCCAGGCTTCTACCTTTCTACCTTTAAAACCCGCCACCAGCCAAATGGCTGGTAGGCTTTTAGCTAAGCTTTAGCTTCAGCCAAGTGGAAGCTAAATTGGCTAGTCATTCATATGTAAATTGGGTTGTTAGCTGGGAATTCTGGAGGGAGGGGAGTGGGGGTGTGTGGATGAGGGGGTGGGGGAGCTGCTAAAAGCTGTGAACTTCCTTTTGTGTTTCATCTTGATGCATTCTCAATCATCCAGGGAAATAAATCTCCAAAAGTCACCAACTTGGAGTGTTTCAGTTTGCCATCTTAGGGAGAAATCAACACACATGGTTGTAGGTCCTTTGTTGCTGAGATTTATTGATAAAAACAGTACAAAAAACCAACCATTTGTACACATATTTACAAATAAGAAGTTCAAGTTCCAAAGAACTGAATTTAATATTGGTTTCATGTCTTTACCGGATGAGCTAAACAAATTCTTCGCTCGCTTTGAGGCACAGACCTTCACCCCCGCACAGAGGACCCCCCCAACGATCGGGTGGTGAGACTATCCCCAGACAGTGTGTGGACGTCCCTTTAAGAGAGAGCTTCACTGCTAAGCTCTCATCTGTGTGGGTGTCACGGTTCGCTTGAGGACTCACACGCAGGACTCAGAGGCACAGTCAGTATTTATTACAGTTCCACCAGGTGTATATACAAACAGTGCAGGGGATAGTGCTATATACAAAGCGGTGACAGGGAAAAGGCTCCGGGGAAATGCAGGTAGGGAAAAGACACTTGCTCCTCTCCAAACACTCACACAAAAAGGGAATCCGCTCGGGGAATGCAGAGTCGGGTCCAGGGGATCTATGTACAGAAGGAAACACACGTTAGAGGTTTTGCACAGGGAAGCAAAAGAGAACTTGCTCAGAGCCGGGCTGCACTGACGCGAGTCACACACAACGATCCAGCGATGAGTAGAAGCCACTCCCTGGCTTAAATGCTGGCTGCACTGATGAGGCCCAGGTGTTTCCTCTTCAGAGGGGCGTGGGCCGAGGGCGTGAACCCACCATGAGCTCCGCCCTGGCGAGAGAGCGAACACTACTAGTCAGCGGCCTGCTGATCCCCTGGCCGTGACAGTGGGGTTCAAATCCCTTATTCAGATTAAGATTTTATGTGACATTACATTGGCAAAAATTAAATTTACTTGAATAATGTGAGTATTGGAGTAAGTACTTGAGTAATTTTTGAATAACTTTAATTTTGTAATGTGCATATTTTATGAATAATGATGTTTCAATACTTTAATCTACTGAATAAGTAAGAATTAGACTTAATAATCTTTTTACTTTAAAAAGGGAAATTGTGTACAATCTTTTATTCTCCAGAATGCACATAATAAAAATGTTTTGGGGAATGTATATGCTTTTTAAAAACCAATTGCTTCTTACCTGATGCATGCTATAACTTTCAGCAAAACTGAACTAAAATTTGTTAACAAGCTTACCAAATAAGAAATGTTTTGTGAATTTTCTTTGCAGAGCGACTGGAAAGCCGGCTGTTATCAAAGCCCACATGCCCTAAAAAGGAGGGCGCGCTGGCCAGTAATGAGTTCATCACTCAGTTTAAGATAAGAGTTGATCAGAATAGAGGCGATGATGAAAGTCTGGAGCATCAGTTGGAGGCTGCCAACCTGTCTGATGAATCGTTCGAGGCCCAGACAGAAGTCAACGGACAAATATGATCACAGACATTTTAAAAACGCGAGTTGAGAGTTAAGGGGGAAAAATATTGTAATAATTGCACACTAAGCTATAAAGTGATGGCAGCGAGCACAGTGTTGCAGGATTTAATTAAAAACACATCTGACTAAGACCAACTGAAATTTAGAGTTGTGTATAATAAAGTTTATTCATGATTAATAAAACAAATCTGTAATATTTTTCTTTCTCTTTTGTCCATTTGAATCTCGCTACAGCTTAAATAAAAGAAAAGAATGTGTTTTGAATAAATTAAACTCTATTCTCTCTTTTTCTTTCTTTCTTTTTTTCTTGGTGGGTTTTCATTTGCAATCAAACGCAACATTATACAATTATATAGTATAGTAAGAAATATCCTTTAACTTAATTTAGTATTTGTTTTTTAATTTTTGTTTTTATTGTTTCCCCTTCAGTTTTGTGCTTATAACATGTTCTAATCTGACATATTATGCAGTAAATTATTTTTGCAATAACTTAACAGGCCATTGTGGGAGCCAACATTCACTTATCAAAGACATATTTGTATATTCTGTGGGCTGCTTTATGGTTGTGTCATTTAGAAACATAAGCCACAACAGACTTCCACCGGAGAGTACTTAAAAATGTATTTTTATGTAAAGATATTTTAATTAACTACTATATTAAGAGAGAACCTATTGTTACATGGATTAATTGTACAAACTGTAGAGAAATAAGTTTAAGCGTGCAACTTTTTATTCATTTTTAACTGTATTAATGTTTTTATGTTGATACAGCCGCCTCATATCTGTTTCCTCAGTGTTTTTTAAACCATGTACTCCATCTATGAGTAAGAACATGAATAAATTCCTTTCCAAATTTGTAGTTCTTTTTTCCAACTGTTTTGAGTATATATGTAACATTTCTTTACACACAAATGCAGGTATTCTTTTGCACCAAGACGTTAAAGAAATGCTAAGAAAAAATGAAAATACTACGTTGCAACCTGTGTGTGTATATATATCTGTATCTATATAGATATATATGTGTATTCGTACCCTTTTTTCATCATCTAGTTTCCTGTGCCAGATCTTCTACTGATCCACTGAGGCAGACATGTAAAAAACATGAACTAAAGCATATTTCTGTATATAAACAGGACTTTAAATCTTTATCAACAGCTACTTTAGAGGAAATTCTTCAATAAACTGCAACCAAAGGCTCAACTCAGAGGACAAAATCCAACCTGTTATAAATAGTGTGACAGCAAACTTTCTCTTGTGTAAAGTTACAAATAGGAGTAATTATCCACAGGAGCTTTTATACATAATGAAGTTATAATTCGTCCTGTAGAAATTGTACATTTAAGCTATATAGTTCCCGCTGTGATAACTCTGCTATGAATGCCTCTTATTAACTTTTATGCTTTTACAACCCACTATGAGCAAACACTCAGCAACAGTGGGAAGGAAGAACTCCCTTCTTGAAGGAAAAAACCTCTGGTAGAACCAGGAAATCTGTCTAAACTAGTTGGGGGTTAGAGCAACAGATGCAAGTCTTCAGATCATTTGCAGTGTGACTGTCTTTGTGCACACTTTAACCTGATTCAGTTTTCTTATTTGTCAAAATGCACCATGGGTAAAACAAAACAAAACAAAATAGTAATGAAGGAGAATCCTCAGCAAAGATGAATTAAACAAGTTTTATTCTGATCCAATTTTACTTTAAGTAAAACACATCTTTATTTGATGACTTTAATGTCATCAAATAAAGACAGTTTTGATGGAGCTCCTGACCCAGCCCAAGCTCTCTATGAAGACGAGGAAAAACTCCCCAGGGGGCCAGATCGATGGGAAGAAACCTCGGGAAAGCCCATTCAAAGAGAGATCCCCTTTCCTGGGATGGCTGGGGGGGGTTACAGGAACTCCAAAAAAGCCAAATTTTTATTTATTTATTTTTTAAGATTGACCCATTCTATCTACTCCTGTCCAACAGAAAAAAGAAAGGAAGTTACTACAACGTATCACACTTATATGATGAGGTGTGAATTGTGTGTTTGTGTGTGTTATCTTAGCCAGGGGTGAAGCTGGAGCTCCTCCAGTGTTGGGCGCTTCTCCGGGACTAAAGCTAAACATGCGTCCAAGAAATCCCGGCATTCTTGAAAGAAAGAAAAGATCAAAAAGATGAAGATGATAGTTCTAGTGATCCAAGGCATCAGTGAATCTGGAAGTGTGAAGTTTTCTTACCTGTGGACAGACGCTTTTTGATGCTCAGTTGCTTTGTGAGGAACCTCGCGGTACTAAAGTATTGTGCATGAAGCGCTTCATACAACACCACTCCCATTTGCCACACCGTGGTGGGTCCACACCTGTAGCAGTTCCTAATGTACCACTCGGGAGGGATGTGAAGAGGAGTGCCTAACAAACAGACACAATTGCAATTTCTTCTAAAACAAAAGACACAAATTGTTACATCTGTGAAAAGCAGGAGCAGAATATGTTACCATAGAAGACGCGATACAGAGATCGCTGCTTAACAAAGCAGCTCAGTCCAAAGTCAATGATGCGAACTCGAGGCACATCTGAGCCGGTCTCAATCAGAATGTTTTGTCCCTTGATGTCCCGATGAAAGATGTGTTTATCCTCAAGTTCCTTTACAGCATCAACTAGTTGCTTCAGAATGACCTGGAAAAGATGAAAAACACAATAATGAGTTAATGCTTTTCTGCCTTGATTGAATGCTGTACAGTCTAAGGCTCTCCCAGTCAACCTACCTTGGCCTTGTCCTCTGTTAAAGTTCTTCCATGTTCTGCTTTGTATTTTTGCAGGTCCACAGCGGGGACAGGTCTCTCCAGCACCAGGATCAGCTCTTTGCCAAGGTCGAACCACTCCAGCAAGGACACAGGTGCAGATATTCCCACTGACCCTTCTGCTTCACCTGCAAGTTTAACCATAATGGCCACTTCCACTGAGAGCTTCTTCCCGCTTTCATCCTGAAATGTTACAACAAAGTGGATGATGAGGAACGTCGCATTCAATCCAGTAATGTAAAACTGATTCAAGTGTTGGACGCTTACCGCCACTTTGCAGTAGACTTTATTTTTGGGAATGTGTTTGATGGCAACCTAGAAGACACAGAGCACTGGTGAGCATTTCCTCAGTATGACATAATGAAAGGTGGAAACACAGCAGACGTCTCAGTTTACGATATTATCCATTATCTGCGTTACTGCCTGTCTTACTACCATCATCTGAACACTTACTGGAAAACGATCTTCTATCCGGTAGCCAGCAAACACTGCTCCGCAGCCTCCTTCTCCGAGCTGGTGCTCCTCCACATATCTGGCTTGGAATTCACCTGAACAGACAAAACAACAAATCTTGTTTTATTACAGCTGTGACACAAATTACTCTCCTCTGTAGCATAAATGTTCCTTTTGCCCTTCCCCTGAATATAAAACCCAAGCTGCTTGCTACTTACGTTTTTGGTCTGCCACTGATTTTTTGTCCTGGTCCACATTCCTTTTTTTTTTCTTGGGTGACTCTCTGTTGTCTCCCGTGGCCTTTCTTTTGCCATTTTTTGCACACACCTGTTTGTTGTTCAAGTCTGGAGATGTGGAAAACACCAAAAGCACATCAGCTCACTGGATGATAGACACAAACACTAAACACTAATATCTTAAACCTAGCAACCACACTTAATCTACCCCCTTATTCAACTAATTAGCCTACCTTTACCAGAGTCCAACAAGGAGGATGCTTGCTCCTTGTCACCGCTCATGTGGTCGAGAAGTTTAGCCTTCTTTGCTTTCTTTGTTGTGCCCTCTTCATCTTGCACAACCTTGCGCTTCACTCCTTTCACCACATCTGAGCTGGTGGAAGGACCAGCCTGCTCAGCGACCCTCCTCCTTTTTATTGGGGTCTTCTTTTCAGGACTGGCCTTTCTTTTAGCAGTCCTGCTCTTACAATCTATAAACAACAACAACACAGTGGTGAAAAAGAGTCCCCGACATCAGGACTGGAAGCAGTTTGGCAAAGAATTTGAAATTGCTTTTGCTTAAATTATCACAAGTTTATTCTTGGGATAAAAAAACTGACCAGTGCGAATTGATACTAGGTTTACTAAGTCTTAGATCTTGATGACACTTGTTGCTCTGTTTTTACTGTTGAGTCCAAGAATAAACCTGTCACATTATTTTACCAAAAGACAAAGTGCCCCAGTAACCTTTCTTTGATTAGACATCTTGTATTAAAGCTATTTTCAATCAAACATATGATTCAATTGCTCTAAAAACGATTCACACAGTGTCAACGTTTCTAGGATTTGGATTTTACCAGGATTTGATTTTATTATTTTACTTACCTTGATCTCCTGGATCTTTCTTATCTGCCTCAGTCGTAACTTTTCTTGTTTCCTTTTTCATTTTAATTTTTTGAGAACTTTTAAAATAGAAAATGTCACCTTAATGAGTGAATAGTCCTTCAAATGTCTGGATGCTTGACTTTTCTAACTAAGCTGTATAAGTCAGTTCTGTAAGTGAGCTTTAAAAGTAAACTCCGGAGACTATGGCAACACAACATAAGAAGCTTGCCTTTTAGTGACATCACTGACTGCCAGTAAAAGTGTTCCAAGTAGTTTAAAGAAAAACACTCTGGCAGACAAAGCCATAATATTTCATATAATTCAGTAATTTCACATTAAACTTTCTTTCATTATCCTTTCATTATTTGTTTAAAGACTTGATGTGTGGATGCTACTATGAAGACTTCTAGTTGAGCAAACACTAATAAACACTGACTAGTTTATCTGAGATAAAATATAACTGACTGCAGCCTTTATTCCATGTGTTTTGTCTGTGAATGCCCCCATGTACACATGTAACCTCCACCCACTGCAACACCAATAATGTCCCGGGGCAAAGCGGGGTTTGGTGAACCAGGAGCTGTGCGCAGCCCGTGTCCACCAAAGCCTGGTGTATACCCCCTTGACACCTTATTAGAATGCTGTACCTCCATGACTGCCTGGCATGCTCTGCTCCTTCTGCCCTGGCAACCAGATGATCCTCAGCAAGGGTGGCTTGCTGGTCAATGGCAGGGAACCCCTCGGGTGGGCCACTTTGTCCAGCAAACCAATGACTGTAGAAAACATGGATGATCTAACAGTTCTCCAAAAGTACATAAAGTACTTACCTAAAAAGCAGTTAATGTCATGTTGCATTTATTTATTGTTATTATATTGTTTTACAGCAGCTAATTAAAAACCATCATCTTAACTACATGTTTTGTTTTTTTGTTCTTTGTTGTTGTTGTTGTTGTTTTGCAGTTGTCCTGTAGGTGATGGTGTAGCACAGAGACTGAACTAGTGGCTAGCTAACATAAGAAGGATGTACTTGAAATGTACTGTACTTGAAACTTGCATCTCATCTTTGAAGCGTTCACTTTGAAGAGAATGTCTTTACCAAGGACTCACAGGTTAAGTAACTTTACAATTGTCATATTACAATATATAATTTTAGAGCATGATTACAGCTCTGCCATCTTGATTGAAAATTAAATACATCTGGAATACGAACAGCTGATCGGATCGGCAAAGCGTGTTTCTGGAATATTATGTTTTTGTTACTGCAAGCGCTTTTTATGCAATTTTTGCAAAGCTGTATGTGGAAGGAAACCGTGACCTAGGACAAGCTGATGGCATAAGATGTAAGTACAACTCCTCTGGTTTCATATGCAAAAAAATTATTGCGCTAGCTTACGCGGTTCCCGGTTCAACAGGGATTTAAAAATAGTTACGCAAAACAGAGCGTGCCCGCTCCGACCGGCTTTAAAGAGTTAAACATGTAACAATCGAATTGCATTTATTAAAATACAATTTTAAACAATAACCCTTTTCTTTTAGTGTGTTTCAATTTGTTCCTACCGCTCCATTGGAACAGTGTACTATCCAGTAACAGCATCCAGCTGGCAGAAGCATACACCTGCAGCAAGGAGAATCTACCAGGCAGGATAGCGCAGCGGAGTCATCAGATGAGGATGATCATGAAGTGGTTCATCCAGCAGGAACAGGATACCAAAAGGGGAGGGAAAAAACACAGAAAGCATAGTCATGACTAACTCAGTGTCACTAACAGCTCATCTAGCAGTCTTAACATCATAAAGGTACAGGCTGGTCCATATAAAAAATATTAACAGAAAAAATAAATGCTGTTAACCAAATTTTCTTAGGCAAAAGCACATAATCTTGATATTTGACCTTGTATCAGCCGCCATATTGGAAAGGTAGCCAGGTTTCCTTAGCTGCTAGCTTGCTAACAGTCTGCTATCCAGCCCGGTAATAACTTCATTCACATATTTTAGAACATTTAGCTTTCTTCCTTAACAAAAACATCGCAGTTGTGGATTTGAATCTCGCTGCAGCATAATAAGACCCAGAACATTCAATTTGAACATGTGCTGCAAGCTAACTCCCCAGAGGAGTTCATGCAATGGCCAATGCCTGTCGGATTCGGCTCATGACTTCTCTGTCTAACAACACATTAAAACATCAGTTTCAAGTACAAATGTTTCATAAACTTATCTACAGCGGCTCATATTAAATGTACCCAAGTTTCCAGCTGGCAGTGGGCACAAGAACAACACTCCTCATCAGATCAAGGGAGGAAAAGAAAATTCTAGAGCTGGGCTGGGTGGCTGCTATGTAGGGTTGCCAACTCCCTGAAAAATAAACAAGAGACACCTCGTGGCCAGGGCCGGGCAACCCAGTTCACCCTTCCCAGTGTGGTGAATTTTGTAGCTCTTTTTTTGTGTGTGAAATTATTTTTTAACCATTTGACTTGAATTTGATTTAAGCAGATGCATATTCTTTGTGATATGACCATATGGGAAACAAATGATCATTTAGCCATTTATTTTTAGCTCAAAATGACAACATTAACACAGTAAAACAGGTCTCTTTCTTAAACAGAAGCCTGTCATGCTTAACTTTTGAGAATATAAGTAAATCTTTCTTTAAAAGAACTCTGTCCTGCTTAACTTAAAATTATATAAATTAATAGAAAACAATAGAACGAAAAATATTCTTGTAACAGTGCACATATAGTGCATTTAGTACAATTGGCTTCAGTTGAGGTATTATTTCAGCTTTTCTAATGCTAATCAGCTGCTCCTGTTTGTAAACCCACTTGTTCCCATGATTACGCATCATAACTCATCATCATTATTAATCTATGTATTACTTTTATGTATTAGTCATCTATTTGTTGTAATCATCTATCCTTGCAGTTGTTTATTACACAAAATAAATTATATTATCACACTTCTGGCCACATAGCACTGATATTCACTGCACATGCCCATATTAACCTTAACCAGAGGGTTTGAAAAAACACAAACCAGTGTTTACATACCATATCTGCTTCTGCCGTGGCCTGGTGGACAAAAAATTGGTTAAGGGTTCTCGGAGCTTTCACGCCCCTAATGTTCTTCATGTGCCCACCACTAGAAGCATGCCTATGGAAAAAGTGCGCCGGCACACAGTGCAGTGCGCTTTAAAGGTGTTATCGTGCATTTTCCCAGCCAGGTGTTTTCCTTTTCCCATTCCTCCCTGTACTTTTGCAGCCTTTTTTTTTCTTTGTCTGAACAAACAAACATTGCTGCTCTAACGCTGGGCTTACACTGTGCGATTTTTGGCCCATTTTGAGCCGATTTTTGAGTCGTGCGACCGATTTGGCGATCGGCCCGATTTGGGCCTTCATCGTGCATCGTGTAGTATACGTGGGGTAACGAGAAGCGATTAACACCTCACGACCAGCTCCCGATATCAATCGCTCGGCTAACACTGCTCACGCGCAAACACGTAAACGTCGGTGAAAAAGACGGAGCAGCACGGCTGTGCAGCGTGTGAACTGGACACAAGCGATGGAGGCACAACTTGTAGAACTTTGGAAAGCTCATCCGAGCCTTTTCGATGTGGCATCACAAAATTATCACGACCACAACAACCGTGAATATAGTTGGATTTACACTGCTGCTCAATCACAGCTGCCTGATCATGTTTTTCATTAGCAATTTAGCAAAGTTGATGTTGGTGGTGTGTCTGTGTGAGTGAAAGACAGAGAGAGAGAGCGACAGATTTTCTGTTATAACCTTCATTTTATGGACGCACAGTGTGAGCGCTCAGGTCGCATCAGAGCATCGGGCGGTATAGTGTGAGACCCTGCATCGTGACCTGCAAACTTCTAACCCCTGCGAGTCAATCGTGCAGTTTGAGCAGGAGCTGAATAACGTGACTGAAAAAATCGCACAGTGTCTGCCCAGCTTTAGGTGTACTGTCGTCCGAGACTTGCACCGCAGTGTCGGCGTTGGTTTCCCTGTTGGCCATGCTTGTTGTTGTGGTCATCTGTTGTCTTCCGGTATTTTCTCCGTAAGCGACCTTTCCTCGACCAATGAGATGAGCGGTAATCTGAATTGTCATACTCGAATTGTCATAAGTGTGCTGTCAGCTCATTGGTCACAAAGCAGGAGAGGGGCTGGGAATTATGTTTTCAAACAAAGCGTTAATTCCATTAACATTTATAGACTACTTTTGATTCTCACTGTATTACGGGACAAAGTGCGTCCCTTATTAGCTCAATACGGGACGTGTACTTTTGTTTCTAAATACGGGACGATTCCGTTTTTTAAGGGACGGTTGGCAACCCTATCTGCATCACAGGTGACTCCACTCATCCGTCCAACACCTTCTTCAGTTTGCTGCCATCAGGAAGGAGACTGAACTGCCGAGGTTGAAGCTGGCTTCAGTCTCTTTCTACCCCAGGTCTCACCACATTTCCAAAATGTAAACTCTGAGTCTCATAAGAAATGTGGTTCAAAAAGATGTGCTGATCTATGAATGCATCCTTACTGAAAGCTAAAGATGTCCAGCAGACAAAAACAGCAGCTGAATGAACAGTTATCATGAGCGAGTGTACAAACACTATCACAGGAAATAACAGAAATAAACTGTAGTTTCCATTTATACCTGTAGTATTTTTTCAGCTCCATGTCATCTTCCAATATGTCAAAATATGATTTCATTGTATCTTAAACAAATACAAACTTTTCTTCCCCCCAGAGAGCCAACAGTTTACTATCAGAACTGAGGCTGATCATTAACAGGGAGCAGCAGGTAACAAGGTCATCAGCAGTGGAGGAAAGTATGGAAGTAATACTCAGCTTCATATTTGAAGATACTCGAGTATCTTAGCTGCAGGTCTGGAACAATGGTTTTATTTCCTTTCCCATTAAACATCTCACACAGCCCCTCATCTGTGACCCTTAGCAAACCCACTGGATATCTACCTGCACATAAAGGAGATCAGATCAGTTCCAGCTACACCAGCTGTAACAGGAAAATGCTGCTTACACTTTGATGCATCACTTTCAGTTTGTCATATAAGACAATATATGAGATTGAGGCATTATTTTCCTGCAGTGAGTAAATCTACTTTGTACTTTACTCTTTTCAAACCTTCCAGTTTATTCACACAATAAAACATCAACACAATATATGAATTCATTCATTAAAATCACAGTTTTTCCTCATTTGTTTGATGATTTTGACAAAAACAAACAAACACACACACATGGTCTGCCATACTCATAAAGAGAAATGTCGACATTTTTCAATACAAATATTCCAGAAACATTTAGAGGATAGAGAAGTTTACATTTTCATGTGGAGAAATATTTTAGTAAATCAAAATGATGATGAGCAGTGATAGCCTCCATAAACAGTCACAGGAAAGATCTCCTTTAAAAACTCAGAAACATCAAGAGAACAACTAGAAGATGTGGAGGTACCACCCATAATGTTTGACTGACAGCTGATCTCTGTGCAGAAATGATGGAGAGAAAATAAAATGAAACTAAAACACAGATTTAAACCCACAATATGAAAGACTTCAGTCTATTTCACTTTAGTCAACTCAGCTGTGGCTCCACAATAATCATCATAATGGTAGTAAACCATCAGTCCAGCATAGTGAAGCCAAAGTCCAGCATAGAGCGGCTGAGTGAATGTGGTCTGGACTCTGTGGAGGAGAGTCATGGTTTCAGAGACGCTGTAGAAGGACAAAATACCTGCTCTGTGATCCAGGTACACTCCTACTCTGGAGGAACGAGGACCTGAGACAGGAGTTTTGATGTTGTTGTACCAAAATGTAAAACTGTTGTTGTAACACTCTAATGACCAAGATTTGTCATTATGTCCAAACAAACATTCATTACCACATCCTTCTCTGCTGATATTCTTGTATGCGACTGCTACATAAATTTCTCTCCCTCTCCACTCCACCTCCCAGTAACAACGTCCAGTCAGACTCTCTCTACTCAGGACCTGCCGCCATCCAGTGAATCTGTCTGGATGATCAGAATAAGACTGTTGTTGATTCACTGCTTGCGCTTTTCTGTTCCCCTCTGATAATAACAGCTGTTTGTGTGCTGTGTTTGGATCCAGTGTGATTTCACATGAATATTTTAAGAATTCAGCTCTGGTCTTTGGCTGTGGTTGTGGCAGTAAAACATCCACTTCAGTGACTGTCAGTGAGATGTTTGTCCATTCCTCTCTCAGAATGTCCTGTAGTTTATCTCTGACCTCTGACACAGCTGCTGTCACATCCTCAAAGTAGCTCAGAGGACGGATATTGATGCTGGATGAGTCTGTAGACTCACTGAGTGCTGACAGTGAGGGGTAGTTGTGTAGAAACTGGATGTGATCCTCTGTGTGTGAGAGCTGCTTCAGCTCAGCATCTTTCCTCTTCAGCTCAGTGATCTCCTGCTCCAGCTTCTCCTGAAGCTCTTTGACTCGACTCACTTCAGTTTCCTGCTGGGATCTGATCTGCTGCTTCACATCAGAGCTTCTTTTCTGGATGAGATGGATCAGCTCAGTGAAGATCTTCTCACTGTGCTCCACTGTTTGATCAGCAGACTGATTGATGGCCTCCACCTCCTGTTGAAGCAGCTTCACATCTTTCTCTCTGTCCTGGATTCCCTGCTGGATGTTTTGTCGACTCACTTCCAGCTCTCTCTGCCTCTCAGTCCTTTCTGCTGCAGCTGAGACTGTGTCGTGGCCTTTATGTTCATCCACAGAGCAGAGATAACAGATACTCTGCTGATCAGTACGGCAGAACATCTTCATCACCTCATCATGACGAGAGCAGATGTTCTCCTGGAGCTTCTTGGAGGGCTCCACCAGCTTGTGTTTGTCAAATGCAGGACATTCATAATGAAGCTTAACATGTTTCTCACAGTAAGAGACCAAACACATCAGACAGGACTTGAAGGCTTTCATTTTTCTTCCAGTGCAGACATCACAGGCCACATCTTCAGGTCCAGCATAGCAGTGATCAGCAGGAGCAGCTTGGAGTCCAGTCTTCTTCAGCTCCTCCACTAAATCTGCTAACATGGTGTTTTTCTCCAGGACAGGCCTCGCTGTGAAAGTCCTCCGGCACTGAGGGCAGCTGTAGATTTTCTTCTTTTCCTCTTCATCCCAGAAGCTTTTAATACAGTTCATGCAGTAGCTGTGTCCACAGGGAATAGTCACCGGATCCTTCAGTAGATCCAAACAGACTGAACAGCAGAATTTTGTTTGATCCATTTGCTTCATGTGCTGTGCCGTTTCACCGTCTCTCAGTGACTGTCAGACAGTTTCACTTCCTCTGAACAGAAACAACCTCTGTGCTCTGAAGGGAAACAGATCTCTGCTCTTGTTCACCTCCTACAGGAAATGAGGCTCACCAGCAACTGCATTTACACCATGTTGTTTAGACCCATCCTGATACAGACACATCTGTGAAGGGAGGCAACAACAAGTCATAAATGCTTATTTCATGAGTGCCAGGGTTTGTTATGTTTGATTTACAATATGCAGTTAAAACTGTGACCTAGCTAATCTTGTTAACTAGTAACTTAGCCTATATCACTGTTCATCTACAATCACGATGAACACCGGTTTACCACAAGGCTGTGTGATGAGCCCTTTCCTCTACTCCCTCTTCACCCACGACTGCAGACCTGCTGATGGTTCCAACACCATCATTAAGTTTGCAGATGACACCACGGTGATTGGCCTCATCAGTGACAACGATGAGGCCGCCTACAGGGAGGAGGTGGATCGTCTGGCTGAGTGGTGCGACAGAAACAACCTGCTGCTTAACACTGAGAAGACCAAGGAGCTCATCGTGGACTACAGGAGGAATGCTGACCCACATCCACCCATCCACATTAAGGGGATGGCTGTGGAGCGTGTGAGCAGCTTCAAGTTCCTGGGAGTCCACATCTCTGAGGATCTCACCTGGACGACCAACTGCTCCAAGCTGGTCAAGAAGGCTCACCAGCGCCTCTTCTTCTTGAGGACTGAGGAAGAACCACCTGTCCTCAGACATCCTGGTGAACTTCTATCGCTGCACCATTGAGAGCATCCTGACCAACTGTATAACAGTCTGGTACGGGAACTGCTCTGCCTCGGACCGGAAGGCGTTGCAGAGGGTCGTGAAAACTGCCCAGCGCATCGCCCGAGCACCACTTCCTGTGTCGGTGGTGTCTGAAAAGGGCTGGGAAAAATCATCAAAGACCCCAGTCACCCATCACATGGACTCTTCACCCTCCTGCCCTCTGGGAGGCGCCACAGGAGCCTCCGGACTAAGACCACCAGGTACCGGAACAGCTTCTTCCCCACAGCTGTCAGACTCCTGAACTCTGCCTCCTGACATCTGACCCACGTTAAACTCATGGACTGAACATACACACACCCACAATGGACAACTGTACCCTCAAACACACAATAATAACATGGACTGAACCACCACTCACAACCACTAGCACTTTATATAGCCTCTGTAGAAACTATCTACACCCTCACTTATCTTAACTGCACTACTGTATAGCTCTGTGTAAATAATCATTCTACATTCGATAATCTTTAATCCTACAATTGTTTACCACTTGCATAGTTCCCATTTCTGTATAGCTGTATATCTCAGATTCCTGTAAAGTTATTTATTTCATATTCTGTATAGTTTTTCATATTTATATCCTGTTCATAGCTTGTACTCACTACAGCCTGTACATACTTATAGTTATAGAATATTCACAACATACTTCATACCGTGTACATTATAACATACCATAATAGACCCATTTCTGTAATATACTCACATATCTATATTATTGCTAATATATATTGTAATATATCTATATCACTAAAGCACTTCTGGATGGATGCAAACTGCATTTCGTTGCCCTGTACCTGTGCATGTGCAATGACAATAAAGTTGAATTCTATTCTATTCTATTCTATATGAAATGCCTTGTGGCGATGATTTAAGTAAGGTAAAACTTTATTGTAGAGCTGGGCGATAGAACGATAACGATATGTATCGCGATATAACTTTTTCTCGATAGAAAAATTAAACTATCGCGATAGACCTCGCCGCTCTTGTCCTCTTAAAAAAAAAAAAAAAAAAAAAAGAAGAAAAAAAAAAAAGAACAGCCAATCCAAATTAAGTAGTGCAGAGCCGAACCAATCACAGCCGCAGCGTCACGTGACTTGTTACGTACAGCACAAGTGCCAAGCCGCACATGTGTATTTGTTTGGGAAGCAGCCAGCCACCGTACCGCCCGGGTAATGGAGGAAATGAGTGTGCCGACTAGAAAAATCAACCGAGCGTGACCAAAGGTTACCGAAGAGAAAACAGATGATGGTTCCAATGCCGGAGAGATTGTCAAACGGAAGAGCCATAGAAGTTCCGTAGTGTGAAGGTATTTCGGCTATTTCAAGTCTGACAAAAAACAGTAGCGTGCACTGTAAATTGTGCCGAAAGCAAGTCTGGAAATACAATAAACTGGTGCATGCGCTACGTCCACACGTACCCGGGTATTTTTGAAAACGCATATTTTTCTATGCGTTTGCACCTTTCGTCCACACGTAAACGGCGTTTTTGGTCACTGAAAACGAAGATTTTTGAAAACTCCGTTTTTGCATTTAGGTGTGGACTAGAAAAACGGAGAAAACGCAGCGTCAAAGGATTTTTTGACGTCACACTGCGCGCCACGTTATTGTGTCGGTGAAATGAATTTCTACAATACTGTTACTGTTAATTCTAATTTCTGCAGTGTTTAAATGCTTACATATATACACACAGTTACTGTCCCTCCACACATACGACTCTGTTCTGCTTCTATGCCCCAGCTTTGTTTACTTTTTCCCACCGAGGCTTCTAGACTTCTGATTGGCCAACATTTCTGCACGGTTAGGAATCTAGCTCCACCTGCTGCTTTGGCATGTTCATAGCAGCGTTTTCCTTCATTTCTCCCTTTATGTGTGGACGGGATTATTTTTTAAAACGAAAACGGAAAATCTCAGTTTTCAAAAATACCCGTGTACGTGTGGACGTAGCCTCAGTCTCTGACTGGAAGCGCTAATTCGTCATTCGGCTTTTGTCAGACTAAAGTAACTGTTAAAACTGTTTGAAAAGCTAAGCTATACAACAAGGAGAGATTGAGAATTTCCTTTTAGTTCTCAGTTTATTTGATATTGACAAAAGTTAGTCAGTTTTGTCTGTTCTTCTGTAAAACAAACTAAGATTTATTTTTAGAATTAATATTTTGTTTCTAAGTGGAATTGACAATTTAGTAGTCTGTTTCGTTTGTTCTATTTTGAAACTTAAACGCTTTAGCGGCTGCCTTTTGTGTAGTTTGCAATATTTGCCTTTATTTATCTGAAAAAGTCTCATGTTCCTTAAGTACATCTACCCTGTTGAACTTATTATGGGAAATAAATATTTAAATAAAAACAAGCTGCTGATTATTTCACATTTTACTTGTGAGCAACGGCACATTTAAATCTTACAAATATAGTTATTTGGCTTATATCGTGATAGATATCGTTATCGCCTGAAATGAAAAAAACATATCGTGATATGAAAAAATCTTATATCGCCCAGCTCTACTTTATTGGTATAGTACCTTTTGAGATAATAAAGCGCTCCATGATAACGCTGGTTACACCCTTGTGTACAGGTGTTAAAACTCCAGTCCTTGAGGTCCTGAAACTTTTACATGTGTCGCTGCTCCAACACACCTCAATAAAATTAGATCAATTAGCAAGAGCCCTGACTGCATACTGAGGTGGCAATTCAGCCATTAGATTCATGTTATAGCAGCTCATGAATGAACGTGGCACAATATAAGCATTTTTATTGTTGAAGTACATTTTTTCCCAACACTTTCATTTATTTCAAACTAGAAAATGCATTTTCTGAAGAAACTGCAGTGTGAATGCTGATAACTGAACGTTTTGAGTTGAAATAATTGCTGAATGTTAAGTTAAAAATGTTGAGGTTTAGGGGTTCCCACCTCAGCATGTAGTCAAGACTCTTGCTAATGACCTACTCATTTTATTCAGGTGTGTTGCAGCAGGGACACATGTAAAAGTTTCAGGACTTTGACACCCCTGCCCTTGTGGATTAAACAGGATGAATTTGTTACACTCTTAACTCATCTAAACAAGGCATTTTGTAGAGGGTACAGCAGCCATGGCAGTTTTTCTTGAAACAACTAATCTCACGTGTTGACTTTTTCTCAAAATAAGCATGGGAACAACTGTCTACAATAAATCAAACATGTTTTACTCATTATGTAAGAATTATTATACAAATGACCAGTGCAAAGTAGGGCTGCCACAAATGATGATTTTGATCGTCGACTAGTCACCGATAATTTTTGCGATTAGTTGACTGATCAGACCATGCATCCATTGGACGCACAGCTTACTGCACCAGCATGACCCATCCTCCAAATCCGGGGAAAAGGACGACGCATTTGTCGGAGTCTTCGAAATGGACAGCCTTCGTCGCGTCGCTGTAACGCATTTGGCCTACAAATGCGGCCTCCGAAGGATGCCGGTGTTCCAGATCTACTGGCGTTTAGATCAACTGGCGTTGGTCGAACAGATGTGTGGCAGTCTTGCGTTTCAGTAGCTCCTACCGACAAACCAGCAAAAAAAAGCCAAATGTGTCATCTGTGACACTTGTGAGGTTGTCTCAAACACACTCCGTCAGTCTTGATGCTGTTGAACAACAAAATGTTTAAAAATGTGGCGAGTTTACCTGGTGATATCCTCGTGCGCCACGCGATCGCGAAAACAGCAAACAAGTAACACCACGCCGTTGTTGTTCACGGGACAGCAAGAGTAAACAATCGGGAGACTCTTGTCGTCGTTATCGTTCCCCTCGCACGGTTTATTTCTCCGAATTCAGCGTTTTTGCTTCACAACTACAGCGTGCAGTTTACTTTGTGCACTAACATGGAGTCGAGTCAACCAGCGCCACCTCTGGCCAAGTGCCACAGCCTACAGCCAGATCAACCTGTGACACACATCTGCACCACGTTTGAATTCGTGTCATGCACATTTGTACCTTTCAATTGTGTCTGTTTGTGCGTCATGCAAATAAACCTTTGGAAAGAATGAAATGATATCATATATTCCTTATTGGCCTACATTTGTACAAAATTCCAAATTATATACACAAAGTCATAGAAATCACCACTCCAATTGGTCATCATGATTTTAATATTCTCTTTTTCCATAACAATGAAATACACCTTGGACAAATATGACACATCAATATTTCATTAGTGTTGTCACATCACATCCTGTAAGCATCGTCTGTCTGTGTCTTTTCCCTGAAAATGAATATTTCCAGCCAATATAGGCAATTCATCAACATGGCTGGAGTTATATACAGTCTGTATAAGTGTGGTTAATCTAATGAAGATTTGTAAGGAGACGGCAGTTACTGTGAATTCACAGCAGTTACACAGTGATTAGTAATAAACAGCCAGTGAGAGTGAGTGGATATGACTGTTCCCACCACTAACACATGACCATAGGCCACTACTAGATTAACTTGTGACACATCTGCACCTGCTGCTATGATCACATTGAGTAGAGGCTGAGTGGCTGCACTTACCCCTGGTACATCCAAATCTACCCACAAACATGTTGAAAGATGCAATGCCAGCAATGTGGATTGTCAACACTGAAAACAATCAGTAAGCAAAGACAACAGGGATCATTTGTTTCTGTTTATTTAGCACCCACAACATTTGTAGTCGCCTTCTGCACAGGGGAAGTCCACACACACCGTGTGGTACCACTTTCCACAGAAGGTGCAATCTGCAAGATTGAATGAGATTGTCAGAGTCATTGTCTGACTGTTTATTACTAATCACTGTGTAACTGCTGTACATTCACAGTAACTGCCATCTCCTTATAAATGTTTATTAGATTGACCACACTTATGCAGACTGTATATCACAACCAACTCTAACATGTTTGTTTGCAGAGGGAAGACACAGACAGACTACGCTAACGACATGTGATGTTACAACACTGGTGAAATATTAGTGTGTTCACGACATTTTTCGTATGGGCAAAAGTATTGATATCAGGATGGTGATTCTTATGTGTATGTCATTTGGCATTTTGTACAAATGTAGGCTGATAATAAATACATGATATCATTTCATTCATTTCAAAGGTTTATTTGCATGACCACAAACAGACACAATTGAAAGGTACAAATGTGCATGACACGAATTCAAACGTGGTGCAGATGTGTGTCACAGGTTGATCTGGCTGTAGGCTGTGGCACTTGGCCAGAGGTGGCGCTGGTTGACTCGAGTCCATGTTAGTGCACAAAGTAAACTGCACGCTGTAGTTGTGAAGCAAAAACGCTGAATTCGGAGAAATAAACCGTGCGAGGGGAACGATAACGACGACAAGAGTCTCCCGATCGTTTACTCTTGCTGTCCTGTGAACAACAACGGCGTGGTGTTACTTGTTTGCTGTTTTCGCGATCGCGTCACGCATGAGGATATCACCAGGTAAACTCGCCACATTTTTAAACATTTTGTTGTTCAACAGCATCAAGACTGACGGAGTGTGTTTGAGATAACCTCACAAGTGTCACAGGTGACACATCTGGCGTTTTTTTGCTGGTTTGTCGGTAGCAGCTCCTGAAACGCAAGACTGCCACACATCTGTTCGACCAACGCCAGTTGATCTAAACGCCAGTAGATCTGGAACACCGCCCCTGAATTTGGACAGAGCTACGATGCCGGAGACTGCTTCTTCTTCTTTTGCCTTTAACGGCAGCTGGCATGCTTGAACATGCATTGCTGCCATCTTCTGTTTCAGTCCGTTATTACACTCTTAAATCCTACTGCTTATTCCTGTCTTTCATGATCTTACAAAGCTTCAAACGACGCGTCGACTATTAAATTAGTGGTTTACGATTTTGATAAACGACGTAATAATGACTAGTCGACTAATCTTGGCAGCCCTAATGCCAAGTGTACTGTGGTGTAAAAAAGTCATTAACTGCATGCTTGCTTCACCTACTTAGCTTTAGTATTTTAATTTCCTAACTGTACATCCAAAGCTTTGCTCACTGCAGCTGTATTGCGCAGTTATGTTACACCCCTGAAAGCAGAGGGGAAATTAAGAGTGATTTTCAAGTGATTCTCTCATGCAGTAGTTTAATGCAATGAAAAATGAACATAAGTAATTCACATTGCGTACTGCTCAATGTCACACAGTGGAAGAAAGAGCTAATTAATAACCCAAAAATAACAATTGAGTGCTTACTATTTGTATCTGAACATGTTTCCGTACAAAATAGATAACAATAGAAACGTTTGTAGCTCCTGCCGTTAGCTTAATGGCCATTGTGCAACTGAGGCTCAAAACCGCGGTCTACCCACTAAACATCTATAATAAAATGTTTCTGAAGCTCACAAAATAACGAAAGACTACCTATAAAATATCTCAACAACGTACAGAGTATAAAATATCATGTTTTGATCACCATTACCTTAAAACACAGAGGAAAGAATGACGAGGGTGATTTTGAGATGCTTCTCTTCTGCAGTAGTTTTGTAATGAGGAGAGAGCGCGCGAAAGCCCCCTGGTAGAGAAAGAAGCCATTACCAATCGATCCCAGAAAAGACTTACTAGCCGATTACTGATGTACAGATCGCAGTTCTCTTGAATCAAATGACAACCATTAATGCAACATGAAAAATAACCAATTTAAAACAATTTCGCAGTGTATTTACATTGTTTTCAGGCTTAAGAATTTGTATTAACTGAGTGCCTTTTTTTTTTTTTACTGTCAACTCTTTTAGTACAAAATCAACTTATGAATAACACCTGTATGGAGTCTTTTGGTACTGCTAAGGGGCTATAAGGGTAGTTTTCCACCCTGTCACAGTTACAGCAGCACTTTGTATCATCCACAGTCCTGAAAATTTTGGTGCATTGTTGTATTGTTTGGTTATATTTTTAAAAAAATTGAAAACGAAAAAACTTTTTGTTATTCGTGAATGTATTTTACTGTATTTATTACCAGTGCAAATAATTCAATTATTCATAATGGGCACTCCAGTTTACAAAAAACTTGAAGGAATTTAAAATTTAACAAATTATAGATAAAAAGATCAAAACTAGCCATTTAAATCCTGCCTCAGTTTTTGTAGCAAATCTTAAAAAGAATATTCAACATAAAAATGTAAACACATCTGCAGATATTTTCCTATAGCAGAACATCTTTATCACCTAATCATAACCGGACTTGAAGGCTTTCATTTTTCTCCCAGTGCAGACATCACAGGCCACATCTTCAGGTCCAGCTTGGAGTCCAGTCTTCTTCAGCTCCTCCACTAAATCTGCTTACATGGTGCTTTCCATCAGGACATGTCTCGATGTGAAAGTCTGTCTGCACTGAGGGCAGCTATAGATTTTCTTCTCTTCATCCCAGAAGGGTTTTAATACAGTTAATGCAGTAGCTGTGTCCACAGGGAATAGTCACCGGATCCTTCAGTAGATCCAAACAGATCAAAATAGAATCTTATTTCGTCCATCTGATTTCCTTGCTGCACTATTTCACTTGTTTTTAGTGACTTTTGAACAAATAGCTGAGAGTACATTTTAATGTGCAGCCTCAGAAGGCGAACTCATGTTACATATGAAACAGGACATAAATAGGCATTATATCTGAAACAAATTAAAACAATGCTTTGAACACACTTCAGATCTGAAAAGGGAAAAAAAACTCATGCTGGATATCTGAGCTGATATGAACTGAGTACTATGTTAGGAACCAAAGGATTTCACATTGTATGATGGAAGTGAAAACTGAATTGAACTGAATCTCCACCCAGGTCTCAAAAACATAATGTCTGGTGAGGTTTTTCAGGGGGGGTTATGATTAAAATGCAACACCGCAACCTAGGGGAATTTCACCGCTATGAAATATAAAGATTGTAGTTTCAAACAAGCCAAACAAATGATAACGCAGGCTCGAATACACTACTGATGCAGACTGGTTTCAATATCAAAATACTTTTATTCAATATATTTGTTAAAAACAAACAAACAAATACAAATAAAACAGAAGTTAAAACAAGTGCAGCATGAATCAGTATAAAGGTTGACTGTGAAGTAAAACAACCAAATATTGAGCTGGACTTACCAGTAGCTGAGGACCATGGGGAGAAAAAAAGGCACACGTACAAACCAACCACCTATATACACAAGGTGGTGTAAAACAAAAGGAATGTGGAAAACAACCCACTGGCATGAAGGCCCCACGGCTACTAGCTTATCCTACTTTTAAACCTGTAATAGGACACTTACCACCAGGCTCATTGCTCACAGTCATACAAGAAGAACTACTAAAATCTACTCCAAGCATTTTAAAACATCACACATGCTTTTAAAACAAAGAAAAATAAAAAATACACAAGTCAAATAGTAATTTACACTCCACAGGTGAATGATGGTTGTTATAACTGATCCTAGCACAAACACACTTTGTGCTAGAACACAATGCAGCATGGGGCCATCTGTGGCGACTGGAGCAAGTCAAACAGACAAATAGCAGATGTAAGCAGACACCAGCAAGACACACGTGAAGAGATCCTTCGAACCCAACGACGTAGGCAAAACAGAAATATAAGAATCAGAATTGTGTTTATTGGCCATGTATATGCACACACACACACACACACACACACACACACACACACACACACACACACACACACACACACACACACACACACACACACACACACACACCAAATTAAGGATTGTACATTAACATATGTTATTGTGGAAACTGCTATCGGGACCATACTGAATTTAACCAGATAAATATTTGATATAGTGAGAGAAAGAGAGTAAATGACAAACAGACATTATAATTCATCATACACTGAGAGTAGCAGACTAATCAATAAAACACCTCTTCCAATTAATCTAATAATTCATTCAGCGTCCATCTGTTTGTTTTTTATGAGCTTTGTTTGATTTGATAAGTATCTGAGCCTGAGACCACAGGACTGCTTACCTGTATCGTTTGCTTGTTTCTCCTTTTCTGTTTTTTTTCTAAACCGAGGACCTGATGGCTTTGATCTTTTCTTGTCCATTTTTGTCCATCAGGAATTTTTCACTCCAGCATCAACACCTAATAGACCTACACCTTGTGGCCCCTAGAGACAAAGCAGCACGTACAAACACCAAAACACGTACAAAACGCAACGGAAGTGCTCCAGGATGCTAGGGGCAATGCTGAGCTTTGTACGTGATTTGTCTCTAGGGGCCACCGTATATATTTATATGTAAACATATATAAATAAAACCACAATCTTTTTTACATTAGTAATTCCTTTTGTGCATAATTTCATATTTTTGTTGATAAGAAATTAATTAAAGCAACAAAACAACCTGAAGAGCCAGTTAGGAGCCAAAAGAGCCGGTTCTCTAAAGACAGCTGGAATTTCCATCACTAGCCCCGTGGTGTTCAGGTGTATAACGTGGTGTGGAGGTGTGTATGCAGCAGCACCGAGGTCCTCAGCTGATTTTAATTTCAAATATGTGTCTTGGGCGTAACTTTGTTTATGGCAGCCTGTGTGATTCATGCTGTATTCACCTTGCACGCTAAGGTGCTGGCCAATTAAATCACCAGGAAGGCCGATGAACGCCCGCCAGGCTGCATGAAGTTTGATTAAAATCTGCTGCAGAACATAACTGTGAATTCTGACAGCCAATTTCAAATGTTAGTGTTTCAGTCACTAAAGACTGGCAGTAAATGGAAATGTCAAATGATTCATTACAAGGAGCTGCCAACTTTAGAGGCTGGTTAATCGTGACAAATCTTTTCCTTCACTCAGGTTAGTAGATTGCGGCTCAAACAGTGAACACATGTTATCTCTATTCGGACTTCCCCAAGTGTTCTTTATTTTTTGCTCTTGCTGTTTTCTTTTATTAAGCAGCTTTAATCTTGTCCCAGCTGTGGTTCAGGTGGTACAATTGGTACCAGTCACAGGGTCAGTGGATTGGTCCACAGTTTCCTCCAGTCCACATGCCAAAGTATCCTTGGACAAGACACTGAACCCCAAGTCCATCAGCGTGTGTGAATGTTGGCTAAAGCCCTCAGGCACAGATAGAAGTGCTGCATGAACGTGTGTGACTGGGTACATGAGACATGTAGCAGAAAGTGCTGTGAGTAGACAGGACCTATGCAAGTACGACATCATTTACAAACAACCAACACTTTTCATTTTCACTTTTTTTCCACTTTCATTGTGTTTTTATTTTGCCAGGGTGCATGCCTTAATTTCTCTCATCCAGTGTTATGTTGAATTATTCATCATTCAGTCTTACGTGGAGTTCAGGTCCAGAGATCATAATTGAGGCCAAACGCCACTTTTAAGATATAGGGTATAAAACTTTATTTTTAAATAAAAAGGGCAGTGATGCTAAACCAGCCTTTAGTTATGCTGCTATCTCCTTAAATCTAGTGTTGCTAGCTATTTCCCAGGCTAACTGCTGCTCAGTTCCCCAAAACAAACAACCACTGAAAAGTTAAAAATGTGCTCTGATGAAATGATCAGTTTGGCTGGACTCTCTGCTGTTGCAATAAAGTAATAATGTCTTAACATCCATCCATCCAGGGTTTCTGGAGGTGAGAGGATTTAGAGGTTAGCAGTGAAATAGCTCAATAAAGGAGAATCCATGTTCTAGTATTTCTGAAACAAACAAACAAAAACATGGAAAACCATCTAAACTTTGTATGAAATGTAAGGAAAGTTGTGTCTGGTCATTTATTTGTTTGTTGTAAAAATGCTTCTTGGCATCAAATCTTATGTCAGTTTACCTAATATGACATATGTAGTAGCAAATAATAAATAAATAATAACCTGTGGTATGCTTACACTTGATCTACATGCAACTATACAAACATGTCAGGATTATTATATTGACTGCTTGATCTACTGCAGTGACAACACTGAGGCCTCAAACCTGTCACGATCCTGGATCATTGACCCAGCGTTTTGAGTTTTCTTGTGTTTTGATGTCATTTTGTATTATGTTTCATGTTTAAGTCGTCTTTGGTTAAGTTGATTCTCTAGTGCCGAGGTTGTCCCTGTTTAGATTTGTATTAGTTAGTATTTCCCCCCTTGTGTCTTTGCCCTCTGTGTCTCCCTCTGTGTGGCTGTGATTGTCTTTGTTGTGAGTTCTTGCTTCCCTCATGTTTCCTTCTGTTGCTCTTCCTGTCATGTGATCCATGTTTCCCCAGTCATGTTCTCTGGGGCTGTGTCCAAATTCAAGGGTATCATGCTTCGAAGGACCTGACCTACCCGGTCCACATAAGGCGGGTCCTTCGAAGGCTGCTGTGAAATTGGACAGTCTTCTAGCCTTCAGTAAAGTCTGCACTCACTTCTGTGTTTTTCCGGTCGCTAGCGCCAAAGCGTGACAACTTTAAAATGGACCCAGAAATGTTGCAATGACTGAATGATTGCTGGTCATTTGTGCACATTTACTATATTATATAAAATATGTAAACCAAATCTCTGTGAAACTTATAGAAGAACATTTTCTATTTGTTTATTTTCTATTATTCATTTGATCCTGTAACTTATTTGTGTGCATAGATGGCCCTGGAGTGTCCTCAGGGAGAGAGGGAATTAGGACAGGAAGCAAATCAATACAACACAACAACTCTTAGTAACTGCATTTATTAACTTGTGTTCTTAAGGATTATCTTCTTGATATCACACATACATACTTTGTATTTTTAAGATATCCCATTTCCTTCTGGCCTGCAGGGGGTGACTTTCCCCTGCAGGCTCATCTTCTCCAGAATTGTCCTGATCACACACAACAAATAAGAGACAAGAGAAAATTGTACAACCACCAGATGGTGAAAGAGTCCCACTGCACCTTTAAGCCATGAAGGATGTGTCTTGATGTTTGCTTGTGATAAATCTGCTTTATGTGAGTCTTTTTCAGAGAGTAACAGTAATATGTCTGATTATATGTCTTTAATCAGTAAAGTCTCGCTTTGCTAGAAATAAATAAATCAATAATAAAATTGTAAACATGCAGCTGTATGTTAGAAGTCAAAGGGTCCTTAAGTCTTCTGTAAATTGACGGGGATCAAATGAAGGACACAAGTATCTGTTCTTACTCTAATAAATGCTGCTTTAATATCCAACAGACTATTTTCCTTCCTCATCAGCAGTAAACAGCTCGACTGCGTCTGTGCATTTGTGTCCTCCATACTTGTTTCCACAGACATCTCAGGCTTGATGCCACGATGCAGTGCAGAAACCTGACAACCCTCTGACTCATGTTCAAATGTTCAAGGACATTTCTCAGGATCATGTATGACCCCTTTTTGACATTTGGACTTTCATTAATAATATTTGTGTTTCTGAGTCATTTTTGTGGAGACTTCTGTCCAACGTAGTGTCCAAATGAAGCCTGAAGCTTTTCTTCACCCTCTTGTCAGATGGTCAGCAACAAAACTCTGTTCCAACCAATGTCTGATAAGAGATGAGACACAGCAGCTGAGCAAATGATCATTTCATGCTGAAGACATCCTCAGACAGAATTAAATACATACATAAACACAGCCTGGTGCCAATAACACAGCTAATGACACTGCTGTATCACTGGCTTTACTGATTAAAGACCATATCTGAAGGAAATCTTTGAACACAACAGAAAGTGACCTTTTAAACCTGCCACACTGATGCTGCATTCAAGGACCATTAAAACATTTTAAAGGACTTAAGAACATGAAGAAAATGTGACTTGTTTCTCTGTAATGAAGCTGTTTTAGTGAAGAAAGTTGAAAGGTCACAGAGCGACTGCTGAATCTTCTGCTCTAAACATGAACTCTGAACTTTGTGATGCTTCAGGAGGAAAACTGCTTCAGTTATTCTCTCAGATTAGTTTCATATTTTCTGCATCAGATTTGAGTGAGATCCTGGAATGAAGACAGAAGAAAAGACGTTGTTCAAAGTTTGATTTATAGTCAAACCTTCCAGTTTATTCACACAATAAAACATCAACACAATATATGAATTCATTCATTAAAATCACAGTTTTTCCTCATTTGTTTGATGATTTTGACAAAAACAAACACAAACACACACACATGGTCTGCCATACTCATAAAGAGAAATGTCGACATTTTTCAAGACAAATATTCCAGAAACATTTAGAGGATAGAGAAGTTTACATTTTCATGTGCAGAAATATTTTAGTAAATCAAAATGATGATGAGCAGTGATAGCCTCCATAAACAGTCAAAGGAAAGATCTCCTTTAAAAACTCAGAAACATCAAGAGAACAACTAGAAGATGTGGAGGTACCACCCATAATGTTTGACTGACAGCTGATCTCTGTGCAGAAATGATGGAGAGAAACTAAAATGAAACTAAAACACAGGTTTAAACCCACAATATGAAAGACTTCAGTCTATTTGAGCTTAATCAACTCAGCAGTGGCTCCATAATAATAAGGCAACAGTCCAGCATAGAGCGGCTGAGTGAATGTGGTCTGGACTCTGTGGAGGAGAGTCATGGTTTCAGAGACGCTGTAGAAGGACAAAATACCTGCTCTGTGATCCAGGTACACTCCTACTCTGGAGGAACGAGGACCTGAGACACGAGTTTGGATGTTGTTGTACCAAAATGTAAAACTGTTGTTGTTACAATCTAATGACCAAGATTTGTCATTATATCCAAATTTACATTCATTACTATTCCCTGCTCTGCTGATATTCTTGTATGCGACTGCTACATAAGCTCCTCTCCCTCTCCACTCCACCTCCCAGTAGCAACGTCCAGTCAGACTCTCTCTACTCAGGACCTGACAACATCCAGTGAATCTGTCTGGATGATCAGAATAAGACTGTTGTTGATTCATAAATGTTGCTTTTCTGTTCTCCTCTGATAATAACAGCCATGTGTTTGCTGTGTTTGGATCCAGTGTGATTTCACGCGAATATTTTAAGAATCCAGCTCTGGTCTTTGGCTCTGCTGGTGGATCTGACAGTAAAACATCCACTTCAGTGACTGTCAGTGAGATGTTTGTCCATTGCTCTCTCAGAATGTCCTGTAGTTTATCTCTGACCTCTGACACAGCTGCTGTCACATCCTCAAAGTAGCTCAGAGGACGGATATTGATGCTGGATGAGTCTGTAGACTCACTGAGTGCTGACAGTGAGGGGTAGTTGTGTAGAAACTGGATGTGATCCTCTGTGTGTGAGAGCTGCTTCAGCTCAGCATCTTTCCTCTTCAGCTCAGTGATCTCCTGCTCCAGCTTCTCCTGAAGCTCTTTGACTCGACTCACTTCAGTTTCCTGCTGGGATCTGATCTGCTGCTTCACATCAGAGCTTCTTTTCTGGATGAGATGGATCAGCTCAGTGAAGATCTTCTCACTGTGCTCCACTGTTTGATCAGCAGACTGATTGATGGCCTCCACATCATGTTGAAGCAGCTTCACATCTTTCTCTCTGTCCTGGATTCTCTGCTGGATGTTTTGTCGACTCACCTCCAGCTCTCCCTGCCTCTCAGTCCTTTCTGCTGCAGCTGAGACTGTGTCGTGGCCTTTATGTTCATCCACAGGGCAGAGATAACAGATACTCTGCTGATCAGTACGGCAGAACATCTTCATCACCTCATCATGACGAGAGCAGATGTTCTCTTGGAGCTTCTTGGAGGGCTCCACCAGCTTGTGTTTCTTTAATGGAGCTACTTCATAATGTGGCTGAAGGTGTTTCTCACAGTAAGATGCCAGACAGAATAAACAGGACCTGAAGGCTTTCATTTTTCTTCCAGTGCAGACATCACAGGCCACATCTTCAGGTCCAGCATAGCAGTGATCAGCAGGAGCAGCTTGGAGTCCAGTCTTCTTCAGCTCCTCCACTAAATCTGCTAACATGGTGTTTTTCATCAGGACAGGCCTCGCTGTGAAAGTCCTCCGGCACTGAGGGCAGCTGTAGATTTTCTTCTTTTCCTCTTCATCCCAGAAGCTTTTAATACAGTTCATGCAGTAGCTGTGTCCACAGGGAATAGTCACCGGATCCTTTAGTAGATCCAAACAGACTGAACAGCAGATTTTTGTTTGATCCATTTGATTCATGTGCTGTGCCGTTTCAGCGTCTCTCAGTGACTGTCAGACAGTTTGACTTTCTCTGAACAGAAACAACCTCTGTGCTCTGAAGGGAAACAGATCTCTGCTCTTGTTCACCTCCTACAGGAAATGAGGCTCACCAGCAACTGCATTTACACCATGTTGTTTAGACCCATCCTGATACAGACACATCTGTGAAGGGAGGCAACAACAAGTCATAAATGCTTATTTCATCAGTGCCAGGGTTTGTTATGTTTGATTTACAATATGCAGTTAAAACTGTGACCTAGCTAACCTTGTTAACTAGTAACTTAGCCTATATGAAATGGCTTGTGGCGATGATTTAAGTAAGGTAAAACTTTATTGGTATAGTACCTTTTGAGATAATAACAAAGCGCTCCATGATAACGCTGGTTACACCCTTGTGCACAGGTGTCAAAACTCCAGTCCTTGAGGTCCTGAAACTTTTACATGTGTCGCTGCTCCAACACACCTCAATAAAATTAGATCAAGTAGCAAGAGCCCTGACTGCATACTGAGGTGGCAATTCAGCCATTAGATTCATGTTATAGCAGCTCATGAATGAACGTGGCACAATATAAGCATTTTTA
The DNA here is from genome assembly GCF_057381845.1 of Rhamphochromis longiceps. Taxonomy (NCBI): domain Eukaryota; kingdom Metazoa; phylum Chordata; class Actinopteri; order Cichliformes; family Cichlidae; genus Rhamphochromis; species Rhamphochromis longiceps. The sequence continues at coordinate 5,850,698 of NC_140574.1, forward strand.
TTGTTGAAGTACATTTTTTTTCCAAACACTTTCATTTATTTAAAACTAGAAAATGCATTTTCTGAAGAAACTGCAGTGTGAATGCTGATAACTGAACGTTTTGAGTTGAAATAATTGCTGAATGTTAAGTTAAAAATGTTGAGGTTTAGGGGTTCCCACCTCAGCATGTAGTCAAGACTCTTGCTAATGACCTACTCATTTTATTCAGGTGTGTTGCAGCAGGGACACATGTAAAAGTTTCAGGACTTTGACACCCCTGCCCTTGTGGATTAAACAGGATGAATTTGTTACACTCTTAACTCATCTAAACAAGGCATTTTGTAGAGGGTACAGCAGCCATGGCAGTTTTTCTTGAAACAACTAATCTCACGTGTTGACTTTTTCTCAAAATAAGCATGGGAACAACTGTCTACAATAAATCAAACATATGTTTCACTCATTATGTAAGAATTGTTATAAAAATGACCAGTGCCAAGTAGGGCTTGATCATTTTGATCGTCGACTAGTCACCGATTATTTTTGCGATTAGTTGACTGATCAGACCATGCATCCATTGGACGCACAGCTTACTGCACTAGCATGACCCATCCTCCAAATCCGGGGAAAAGGACGACGCATTTGTCGGAGCCTTCGTCGCGTCGCTGTAACGCAATCGGCCTACAAATGCGGCCTCCGAAGGATGCCGCCCCTGAATTTGGACAGAGCTACGATGCCGGAGACTGCTTCTTCTTCTTTTGCCTTTAACGGCAGGTGGCATCCTTGAACATGCATTGCTGCCATCTTCTGTTTCAGTCCGTTATTACACTCTTAAATCCTACTGCTTATTCCTGTCTTTCAGGATCTTACAAAGCTTCAAACGACGCGTCGACTATTAAATTAGTGGTTTACGATTTTGATAAACGACGTAATAATGACTAGTCGACTAATCTTGGCAGCCCTAATGCCAAGTGTACTGTGGTGTAAAAAAGTCATTAACTGCATGCTTGCTTCACCTACTTAGCTTTAGTATTTTAATTTCTTAACTGGACATCCAAAGCTTTGCTCACTGCAGCTGTATTGCGCAGTTATGTTACACCCCTGAAAGCAGAGGGGAAATTAAGAGTGATTTTCAAGTGATTCTCTCATGCAGTAGTTTAATGCAATGAAAAATGAACATAAGTAATTCACATTGCGTACTGCTCAATGTCACACAGTGGAAGAAAGAGCTAATTAATAACCCAAAAATAACAATTGAGTGCTTACTATTTGTATCTGAACATGTTTCTGTACAAAATAGATAACAATAGAAACGTTTGTAGCTCCTGCCGTTAGCTTAATGGCCATTGTGCAACTGAGGCTCAAAACCGCGGTCTACCCACTAAAAATCTATAATAAAATGTTTCTGAAGCTCACAAAATAACGAAAGACTACCTATAAAATATCTCAACAACGTACAGAGTATAAAATATCATGTTTTGATCACCATTACCTTAAAACACGGAGGAAAGAATGACGAGGGTGATTTTGAGATGCTTCTCTTCTGCATTAGTTTTGTAATGAGGAGAGAGCGCACGAAAGCCCCCTGGTAGAGAAAGAAGCCATTACCAATCGATGCCAGAAAAGACTTACTAGCCGATTACTGATGTACAGATCGCAGTTCTCTTGAATCAAATGACAACCATTAATGCAACATGAAAAATAACCAATTTAAAACAATTTCGCAGTGTATTTACATTGTTTTCAGGCTTATGAATTTGTATTAATATCCAACAGACTATTTTCCTTCCTCATCAGCAGTAAACAGCTCGACTCCGTCTGTGCACTTGTGTCCAAATGATCATTTCATGCTGAAGACATCTTCAGACAGAATTAAACACATACATAAACACAACATGGTGCCAATAACACAGCTAATGACACTGCTGTATCACTGGCTTTACTGATTAAAGACCATATCTAAAGGAAATCTTTGAACACAACAGAAAGTGACCTTTGAAACACTGAGTGTCATCCTCACCTCAGTTCAGTCTTCACCTGTTCTGTGGTCACATGACTGTTTCACTGTACACATCAACTAGTTGTTAAACTGTAATAGACTTCATTTGAAATGATTTGTTGTTAACAAGTGTAAGGAGATGATTGTCGACTTCAGGAAGACTCCACTCAGACACCACTCAGCATTCGTGGTTCCACGATAGAGACTGTTACCAGCATCACGTTCCTGGGCGTTCACATCTCAGACAACCTCACCTGGACCACCAACACCACCCCCATCACCAAAAAAAGGCCCAGCAGCGCTTCCACTTCCTGAGACGCCTGAAGCGGGCCAACCTCACTCCTCCCATCCTCACCACGTTCTACAGAGCACCATTGAGAGTGTTCTGACCAGCTGCATCTCCGTGTGGTTTGGCAACTGCAATGCTGGTGATCTTAGCAAACTACAATGCATTGTTAAAGCAGCTGCCAAGATCATCGGAACATCTCTCCCTCTGCTACAAAACCGCTGCATCAGTAAAGCCTCCAGCATCGTGCTTGACCCCTCTCACCCCTCACATATACTCTTTTCTCTCCTTCCATCCTGCAGACACTACTGCAGCATCGGGGCCTGATCCCCCAGACTGCGGAATAGCTTTTTCCCACAAGCCCTCAGACTCGTGAACTCCCTCTCTCCCCCACACAAACTGCTAACCGACTCTTTTGCACTTTACACACCACTGCCTCTGTAAGACATGCTGCTCTATGGACATTTATTTACTCCAGGTTTACAAGCTGCTACACTGGTCACTTTAAACTCCAAACTGTAAATTCTAATTGAGAAGTTTCTTGATCACCTTAGACTTAAGCTTTTATTTATTTTCTTCTCCTTTCTTTATCTATTTATTGCCTTTTTTGCACTGATCTAACCGGAGCCCCATAGTCTTGTGTCTCTGTATGCTGCACCAGATATAGTAGAGATAGAATAGAATAGAATAGAATTCAACTTTATTGTCATTGCACATGCACAGGTACAGGGCAACGAAATGCAGTTTGCATCCATCCAGAAGTGCTTTAGTGATATAGATATATTACAATATATATTAGCAATAATATAGATATGTGAGTATATTACAGAAATGGGTCTATTATGGTATGTTATAATGTACACGGTATGAAGTATGTTGTGAATTACAATAAAGTTTCTTTTGACTTGACATTGACTAATACTGTAGTGAAGAAAGTTGAAAGGTCACAGAGCGACTGCTGAATCTTCTGCTCTAAACATGAACTCTGAACTTTGTGATGCTTCAGGAGGAAAACTGCTTCAGTTATTCTCTCAGATTAGTTTCATATTTTCTGCATCAGATTTGAGTGAGATCCTGGAATGAAGACAGAAGAAAAGACTTTGTTCAAAGTTTGATTTATAGTCAAACCTTCCAGTTTATTCACACAATAAAACATCAACACAATATATGAATTCATTCATTAAAATCACAGTTTTTCCTCATTTGTTTGATGATTTTGACAAAAACAAACACAAACACACACACACGGTCTGCCATACTCATAAAGAGAAATGTCGACATTTTTCAATACAAATATTCCAGAAACATTTAGAGGATAGAGAAGTTTACATTTTCATGTGGAGAAATATTTTAGTAAATCAAAATGATGATGAGCAGTGATAGCCTCCATAAACAGTCACAGGAAAGATCTCCTTTAAAAACTCAGAAACATCAAGAGAACAACTAGAAGATGTGGAGGTACCACCCATAATGTTTGACTGACAGCTGATCTCTGTGCAGAAATGATGGAGAGAAAATAAAATGAAACTAAAATACAGATTTAAACCCACAATATGAAAGACTTCAGTCTATTTGAGCTTAATCAACTCAGCAGTGGCTCCATAATCATAAAACAACAGTCCAGCATAGAGCGGCTGAGTGAATGTGGTCTGGACTCTGTGGAGGAGAGTCATGGTTTCAGAGACGCTGTAGAAGGACAAAATACCTGCTCTGTGATCCAGGTACACTCCTACTCTGGAGGAACGAGGACCTGAGACACGAGTTTGGATGTTGTTGTACAAAAATGTATAACTGTAGTTGTTACAATCTAATGCCCAAGATTTGTCATTACGTCCAAGTACACATTCATTACCCCCTCCTTTTCTGCTGATATTCTTGTATGCGACTGCTACTCGAACTCCTCCCCCTCTCCACTCCACCTCCCAGTAACAACGTCCAGTCAGACTCTCTCTGCTCAGGACCTGCTGCCAAGTAAATCTGTCTGGATGATCAGAATAAGACTGTTGTTCTTCCATTACTGTTGTTTTTCTGTTCCCCTCTGATAATAACAGCTGTTTGTGTGCTGTGTTTGGATCCAGTGTGATTTCACATGAATATTTTAAGAATCCAGCTCTGGTCTTTGGCTCTGGTTGTGACAGTAAAACATCCACTTCAGTGACTGTCAGTGAGATGTTTGTCCATTGTTCTCTCAGAACGTCCTGTAGTTTATCTCTGACCTCTGACACAGCTGCTGTCACATCCTCAAAGTAGCTCAGAGGACGGATATTGATGCTGGATGAGTCTGTAGACTCACTGAGTGCTGACAGTAAGGGGTAGTTGTGTAGAAACTGGATGTGATCCTCTGTGTGTGAGAGCTGCTTCAGCTCAGCATCTTTCCTCTTCAGCTCAGTGATCTCCTGCTCCAGCTTCTCCTCAAGCTCTTTGACTCGACTCACTTCAGTTTCCTGCTGGGATCTGATCTGCTGCTTCACATCAGAGCTTCTTTTCTGGATGAGATGGATCAGCTCAGTGAAGATCTTCTCACTGTGCTCCACTGTTTGATCAGCAGACTGATTGATGGCCTCCACCTCCTGTTGAAGCAGCTTCACATCTTTCTCTCTGTCCTGGATTCTCTGCTGGATGTTTTGTCGACTCACCTCCAGCTCTCTCTGCCTCTCAGTCCTTTCTGCTGCAGCTGAGACTGTGTCGTGGCCTTTATGTTCATCCACAGAGCAGAGATAACAGATACTCTGCTGATCAGTACGGCAGAACATTTTCTTCACCTCATCATGACGAGAGCAGATGTTCTCCTGGAGCTTCTTGGAGGGCTCCACCAGCTTGTGTTTCTTGAATGAAGCTGCAACAATATTATGAGTCTGAAGGTGTTTCTCACAGTAAGATGCCAGACAGACTAAACAGGACCTGAAGGCTTTCATTTTTCTCCCATTGCAGACATCACAGGCCACATCTTCAGGTCCAGCATAGCAGTGATCAGCAGGAGCAGCTTGGAGTCCAGTCTTCTTCAGCTCCTCCACTAAATCTGCTAACATGGTGTTTTTCTCCAGGGCAGGCCTCGCTGTGAAAGTCCTCCGGCACTGAGGGCAGCTGTAGATTTTCTTCTTTTCCTCTTCATCCCAGAAGCTTTTAATACAGTTCATGCAGTAGCTGTGTCCACAAGGAATAGCCACCGGATCCTTCAGTAGATCCAAACAGACTGAACAGCAGAATTTTGTTTGGTCCATTTGATTCATGTGCTGTGCCGTTTCACGGTCTCTCAGTGACTGTCAGATAGTTTGACTTCCTCTGAACAGAAACAACCTCTGTGCTCTGAAGGGAAACAGATCTCTGCTCTTGTTCACCTTTAGACCCATCCTGATACAGACACATCTGTGAAGGGAGATATATTCTTACAGAGCAACCAAGAGCCAATCACATGATGCAGTGTGTGTTATGTGTGATTACATCATGCAGTAACAAGTCTGACCCAGTTAAAGTTTAATAGTTTATCTTTACTTGGATGTTTGAAATGTGACAGTCAACACTCAGCGAGTTTATTTTATATTTCAAAAAGTTCAGCAAAGTTTAGGATGCTGTGATGAATAAAAATAAATCAAACTTTATATTTTGACATTTTCTAATCTTAGTTCATTCTCACACTTACAGAATGATGCATGGGAACAACTGACTCCACTAAATCAAACCTATGTTCAAATGAGATTATGATCATTAAATAGTAACAAATATTTAAATTTAGCAACAACAAATGCAGATCGGTCCACAGTGTTTACAAAAACAAACAAACAAACAAACAAACATTATTTTGTAGTCTTTCCTGTGTACACAGTCACAGTGGATTTAAAAAACCTGAACTGTTTAGTAATTTTTCACAAAGTATCCATGTCAGTAATTCATTCAAATGTATTTTGGTCTTAAACTGATCCAGTAAATGTAACTTTTTCTCACCTACTTAATCGAGTATTTTAGTTGTTTAACTGTCATTATAACTAAACGGAACATCCAAAGCTTTTCTCACTGCAGTTTTGTTGTGCAGTTATAGCAGCACTTTGAATCATCCACAGTTTTATAGAACTGTCTGTTGAATTGTTGTTTTGTTTGGTGCGATGGTTCATTTATTTAAATATTGATGATAATTTGATATATTTGATTATTTATTACTGGTGCAAACAATTCATTTCTTCATGGTGCAAATATATAGTAGACTCAGGAGTTTAACTCAGTTTTCTTGGCCTTTGTTTATCGTTTCATTTAAAATCTTAATGGGTAAATCAGAATCAGAATACTTCATTAATCCCAAAGAAAATTAGGGTTACAGCAGGCAGCACGCTAATGGCGCATGCACACTTACAAAGAAACCTTCTGACCAACTTTACACAAACATCACATTGGGGAGACATGTCAGAAAGGTAGGCTGATAGGAAAAAAACAACAAAAATACATAACATGAGGTTAGAGGAGGACTCAGACTCAGACTGAGCTCCTAGTGGGAGAACAGTTTGATAACAGAAAAAACACCTCAGCACAAAAAGCACATGACTATCAATACACCATAGAAACACAAGACAAGCAACAGGGGCGGGTACAGGGTAAGAGAGAGCCGGTGTAGACAGCGCATCCGGTCCTGCAGCATGTCTGCGCTGGTCCAGTCGACTGCCATCTGCCCCGGTAGGGCACAAGCATCGAAGGCGTTTGGAAACGGAGGGGGGATCAGTGTGTGCATATCAGTGCAAGTGTGTGTGTGTGTGTGTGTGTCCAGAGTTCAGCTGAGACAGTGTCCTTCGCCCTGCTAGGCTAAGTAAACAGTCTTCCAGCCAACCCAGGTGGCCTTGCATGGAATGGGGGGAAAAGTCTTTTTTTGTTTCACACAGCAGTAATGCATTCCCATACACAACCTTCCTTTCAATTAAAGTAACACTGTTTCCATGCATGAAAAGGAGCAGGAAGAAGAATAAATTCTTATTAATACCTGCCCCCTATCTGTGGTAATACAAGTAGGCAACCAAAATTACACTATGACAATTTTCTGCACATAACAAAACAAAGCAAACAGAACAATATACTCAACAATGAGCAATACCACTAAATATCAAACTAAAAGATCATTTTTCTGCAATTAAATTCTATTCTTTTCAACTTCTTCATATTGGTTTATCATTTTATTCTTATAGCAGATTTTAAATTGAGAAACATTTATACAACACTTAAGATGATCACTGAGAGAATTCCAGTTTCTTATGCCGATGACTGTTGGACACATTTGCCTTTGTGTGGTTCGAGCAAACCGGTGCTTAGGACAGAACCACCACTCACAACCACTAGCACTTTATATAGCCTCTGTAGAAACTATCTACACCCTCACTTATCTTAACTGCACTACTGTATAGCTCTGTGTAAATAATCATTCTGTACATTCAATAATCTTTAATCCTACAACTGTTTACAACTTGCATAGTTCCCATTTCTGTATAGCTGTATATCTCAGATTTCTGTAAAGTTATTTATTTCATATTCTGTATAGTTTTTCATATTTATATCCTGTTCATATCCTGTACATAGCTTGTACTCACTACAGCCTGTACATACTTAGTTATAGAATATTCACAACATACTTCATACCGTGTACATTATAACATACCATAATAGACCCATTTCTGTAATATACTTACATATCTATACTATTGCTAATATATATTGTAATATATCTATATCACTAAAGCACTTCTGGATGGATGCAAACTGCATTTCGTTGCCCTGTACCTGTGCATGTGCAATGACAATAAAGTTGAATTCTATTCTATTCTATTCTAAAATAAAACTTCCTTTTGCCGTCCCCATTTTCTGAACACAATACAAATAAACTTTGTAACTTAAGAGGTAGTGTTTTATTTTTTGCCCTAAACATAATAGTTAAAGTCTGTAATTTCACTATGTCTTCTAGTTTTAACAATTTCGATTTTATAAACAAATTATTAGTGTGTTCTCTATATTTAACAATATGCATAATTCGAATCGCTCTCTTCTGTAATAAATATAATGGTTTCATATTAGTCACGTATGTATTCCCCCATACTTCAACACAATAGCTCAGATAGGGTAGAAACAATGAAAAATATAATATTCTCATTACCACCAGCCGGCCAGGCTTCTACCTTTCTACCCTAGGTTTTAAAGGTAGAAAAGCCAACTGGCTGCTCTCGGGGGCTCTAAGTGGTAATCTAATATATATCTAACATTACCCAGGATATAAATACTTTTAGCCAACTTTTTTTTTAACATGTTCAATATGTGATTTCCATGTTAACTTGTCATCCACTATTACACCCAGAAAACGGAATTCTGTCACTCTTTCAATTAATACTCCCTCTATAGATAATACTATCTCTTCCTCCTTTACACGGTTTCCGAATATCATAAACTTCGTTTGTTCCAAATTCAGTGATAACTCATTTACATCAAACCATTTTTTCATTTTTTTCATTTCAATAACCATAATTTTAGCCAATTCTTTCAAGTTCTCTCCGGAACAATAACAATTTGTATCGTCTGCAAACAAAACAAAATTCAACATTTTTGACACATCACAAATGTCATTTATATATAAATTAAAAAGTTTTGGTCCTAAAACAGAACCTTGAGGGACCCCACATTCTATTTTCATTCTATCAGATGAATTGCCTAAACACTGCACATACTGAAACCTATTATGTAAATAGCTGCTTAACCAGTTCAATACTATTCCTCTCACACCATAAGTTCTTAACTTAGAAATCAAGATGGAGTGTTGCAGAGTGTCAAAAGCTTTTCTTAAATCAATGAATAGTATATTTATTATGATGTGTTGCTGATGAAATGTCTTCAATAGTATTCATTAATGCTATTGCTGTTGATCTGTTCCGTCGAAATCCGTACTGACTTTCGCTTAACAGTTGATGTTTTTCAATGAAACTATCAAATCTTTGTGCAAAGAGTTTTTCAAGCACTTTATAAAACTGTGATAGCAATGATACTGGTCTATAATTATTAAAACTATGTCTGTCTCCCGATTTATAAAGAGGGATAACTTTTGCCACTTTCATTCGGTCAGGAAATACACCCGAATCTCTTGTCTCTTGTGTTCTGGGGGCCTCTGGATGTCTGGAGTTTTGATCTCCTCCATACCTGCTTCATACCATAGAGGACAGGGCTGTGGCTCCCCACACTCCCTAGCAGATCATTACATGGAGAAACCTTTGGAATGCAAGCATGCTGATCTACACAGGTATGCACACAGGTGTACACACGGGTATTCACAGACGCGGACTACAGCTTTCTTGGCTGCTGCCTCAAAGCACATTGTGCGCTGTCTATCTTGCGTGCTGCACAATATCGTTTATTATTTAGTAACTATTGATATCTACTGCTAGCTAGTTTATTGTGATGGTGCTTTTTTTTTTTTTCTTATTATGTTGCTCTTTGTTGTTTGCTTTCTCTTCTGTTTGTTTGTTTTTTCTCCATACAGGTGACCCAGGTGTTTTGTTTTTTTTGTTTGTTTGTTTTTCTTTCTCTCTCTCCCCCCCTCCCCTTCTCACCGTCTCTTCTCCCCTTTGGTTTTCTTTCTCTCCCTCTCTTTCTTTCATTCTTTCCCCCTGTCCTATCCCCCAGTCATGTCTGTCCCGTTTGTAACAACTGAAAATAAAATAAATTCAATAAAGGTCAATCAAATGGACCAATATGGCAAGGCCATGATGATCCACTTGGTAAAATAAATCCGGTTGGCATCTTTCTTGGCCTTAAGACAACAATTCTGAGGGCTATAGATCCAAAGGGGAAAAAAAAAAAAAAAAAAAAAAAAAAAGGAAATACACCCGAATAAAATGAGAGATTAAAAATATAACAGAGAGGTTTGATTATACAATCCAAGGTATTTTTTACGATGACCATGTCTAACCCATCAGTCAGTGGATGTCTTGTTTTTAGATTCTGCTACATTAGCTATGATTTCTTTTTCAGTGGTTTCCCCTAAAAACATAGACTTTACCACTCAATCTCAAAATCATCTCAAATCATCTCAAACTGGTTTCTTGAACATGAAGATGAGTTCACTGTACTCCAATAGAGCATCTTTGGGATGAGGTGGAACGGCAGATTCAAGTCAACAATTAATGAACATGACTTCATGACGCAGTTCTGTCAGCAACAGGGGTCATACCTGCTATAAACAAGGTGTACCTAACAAAGTGACCAGTAATTGCATATATGCTGTTATGATGAATGTTTATAATAAATATTAACTGAGAGAGAAAAGATACACCAAAGCTACTCTAGGGTAATAACAAAACGAGGGAAATTAACTAACTACATCTAACTGTTTTGGATTCAGAACAATTATTTTCAACCTTTTATGAGGATTAAAATTTAATTCTGGATTTATTTTGGCAGCTTGAACTAGTTAAAGAAGATGCTGCCTATCCTGACATTTACATGAAAAGTCAAAACTACTATTTAAGCACAATGACGACAGACTCCAGGCAGACAATCCTGTAAAACATGGAAATATGAAGCATCTCTGATGGCTCAACACAGTAAGAAGAAGGGATGGAAATGATGTATAACTAGTTGAATACTGGAATCGGTGTTTTAAGCTGTGATGTAATAAACTAGTGCTGGGAAAATGAAAAAGAAAGAAGACAAATGTTTCCCTTTTGTGTTTTCCCGATTATGTGTCCAATATTTAAAAAACAACAACAACTATCTATCATGTACAAACTCTTAACAGGAATAAACCTGAAACCAATTGTTCTGCTGGGGAAGTTTCGTAAGCGGTACGAAGTTTAAAAACCACCATTCACCTGAGGGAGGCCCCCAGGAGCTCAGGTCTGACTGGTTTCAGTGACCAGAAACTGGAATGTACGGTGAGCAAACTGTGTTAAAATGCAGTGACTGATAAAAGACGGATGAGCACCATCACCATCACAATTAGTTGATCAATATTCTCAATAATATAACAAAAGGCTTTCTTACAGACTGTATTATAATACAAATACAAACCACACATGGATTATTGCATGGTCCTGAAGCCAGCAGCGCCCTTGGTCATGAGATTGGTTTTAAATGTTTGCTGTATTATTGTTTTTAAATCATTGGAGTATACAGATTTTAAAAGTGTTTTATGATTACAATAGTTCGTAAAGTAGCAGAAGTATTCACACATCACAGTGATGGAGGTTAAAGGTTAATTATCAACCTTCTGTGGAGGAAATAAGGTGCTTGTTGTGCACTACGTTCAACATTTTCCTAATGTACCTTCAAACAGCTAATACCGCTTGAGCATTCCTGTCTGTGCCTAATGTCGAGTCATAGTCATGTAGTTTCTCTTTTCAAGTTCTTCTTGATGAAAATCACACTTTAACCTTTGACTTTCATAAATGATGTGACAGACTTAACACCATGTTAAGTCTATTTGGCAAATTCTGATCAATTATGAAGGATTATCCAGAATATTCTGACCGGCTACCTTTGATAACGCAGAAACAGAAATCTTGAGTTGTGGTATCAGGGTGCTCAGCCCACAGATATTGAACTTCACATACCCCATCTGCCTCCATTTGGGACTGCAATGGCCTTAAAAACCCTACACATATCTTCCCTACTTAAGTGCAGCCTTTTTTCTAATGGAATTACAATATCGGCATCTGGCCTCTGACTTCTCATCAATTGTGTGGGCGTCCTTTAGAGGACATTTCATCGGAATAAAGGCAAATACGGGTTTGCCTTTATCTGCAGAAATATGTGGCCTGTAGCCAGTGGGTGGGGCACCACATGCTCGCTCTCACTGTTAGATTGGATAGAAAAGTCTGCAGCAGGACAAGCGAATATTAATGACGTTTCTGAGTGTTTCGATTCCATCAAGAACAAAAACAAATCTTAGCTAACCAACACTCACTGGGTTTTAGTGGATTACTATATTTCACAGAAATATTACAGAAACAGTTTCTTTGGTACAATAATCCAGCTGTGCAGAAATCAGGGAGTCGGGAAGAAGCAGCTCATTAAATTCTATGCTTGTTTAAGACTGAAGCACATATTATATTATCATAATACCAGAGCTGAACTGGATGACTCATTCCTCATTAAATTACTTCAGATGTTATTTAAAAAAAATATATATATATTTTATGGAAGTAAAGCTGCTTGTGCTGCCACCTAAACCAATCATAACGTGGCCTCAAATGTTAAAGTAACCTTATGAGCAGAAACTGATATAAGAGACTATCAGTTATGGAGACAAAGATAAAGGCAAAAAAAACCTGTATTAAATTAAATAAGCAAACTGATATGAATGAACCTTACATTTAGATAATACAAATCATCAGCAAGAATAATAAAAAACAAGCAAAAACAAATAATAAAACAAATCTCAGCTAACGTGGAAGCTACACTGCAAGGTGGTCTGTTTAATAAATAAAATGTGACAGGTCACATACAGGACCATTAACATCTCTGTAAACAGAACTCAGCTCCCACAAAGCTCCAAATGAAGAAAAACTGCATCTGCATGCAGAGAACTGTTTGTGGAGACATCCAGCATATCGACGCACAGTGAGTGAATGATGAAGAACAAACCATAGCGAGGGGCAGGGCTACTACACTGCATTGTGTCCATCAGGTAAAAAAAGAAAAGAAATCTGTTGGCTAATCTACACCATATCAATAACAGCTTCCTTAAGGTTTTAAAATGCACTGCAGCTGCATTTTAAAACATATCTACAAGCAATGCCAAAGAAACACACAGGTATGAGTACAGAGGTACTATGAAGGTAGCTCACTTCTTACTGGAGTATATCACCATAGTGACTTAAACTGTAGAGCAAACCTGCTTCAGAGCAGGTTGTGTTTGAGATTACGGATCAACAAGTATGAAATCACCACTTAGCTACCAATCAGTTCTCTGGAAAACTGCTTTACAACAAGTACCTGAAAGATCCCTTTGGACTGCTGTGCCATGGATAGTGGGAGGATCTTTCCATTGATGAGCATCAGTAGTCTAATCAGTTTAGATTCTTAAATTCGACTTCATTCTTTGACTTTTCCCATTTGTCTGCAGAACAATTTCACAACATTTTGAATTCCTCTATAAACATTAATCTCGTTTTTTCTTTTGTCTGCAACACTTGTCCCTAGCATGTCCTCGTCCATGAAAGCATTTAATCTTATCTGAGCAATTCCTCTTGGTCTCCTGTATCACTGCTCATCATTCGACATGCTTTTCCCAGTATATCCACGGCCATTTTTGTATTTATGCTTGTATTTTCTCCCAGACTGGTAAACATCAACAGAGCTCAGCAAAAGAACTTTTAGTTCCTATTTGAACTTTATTAATACAAGTGTTTAACCTTTTCATGTTTATAGTTTTATCTTTCTTTGTAAAGTCAGCTGTTCTGCTGCTCTGTATGTGATTGGTCAGATGCCCCCAACGCCACCCCTTTCATGTAAACAGGCTAGTAGCTAAAATGGGAAACCCTGGTTTACCTCATAGATTGATAACTAGCGTCATGTGATCACTTAGTCTGATTGACAATGTTGGGATAAGTTAATCAAGATAACAGAAAGATTTCTTGAGTATGATGAACAATGAATTTAACTCCTAAATGTGACTTCCTAACACAGAATGTGATGACGTCATACGCTTTGCACTTTGATGTGTGGTGATTGGAAGTGTCTGTGTGGTGCAGCCTGGACAGACCAGACCAGCTGCACCACACAGACACTTCAAACCTCACCCGAGGACAAAAAGCACAAGAACAACAAGAAAAAAAGAAAGAAAACAAACCTTAGAAACATGCAGGGTTACAGGAGAAGCCAGCCGTGCAGAGTCTGAATTTAACTCCTATTTATGACTTCCTACCAAAGAATGATGATGGGAGAATTTCGATTTATTTATTACGCGTTAGTTTTATGGGTCTGTTCCACTTAAGGTCAGATTGGTGTCTATGAACCAAAATGAGTTTCACACCAAGACTAAACTCGTGTCATGGTTTGCATTATGCAGTGGTTACAGTGGTGACACTTATTAGACTCTGAAGTCTGTGCACCAGTTTTTCAGGGTCCTATAGGTGCAATTGTTGCGACCACTGTAAATGTGACACCATCACAGAAAAATTGTATAAAATCAGAAGAAGAAAGAGAACTCTAATATGATGGCTGCACACCAGCTGGATCATTATAACAACATCACATCACATGAGTAACTTCAACATGACGAGACTTCAAGGACTCCAACAATGTTCATACAGTGAGGATAAATAATGTTTTTTTTTATTATTTATTATAAAAAGGACACAATATAGATATATAAAATGCAGCCAGAACTCCAATAACTAACATGTCCATTAATTTGACACGTTGATTTATATATAATTTCTTTTTCTCTCTTAGCTTTTCAGCTCCACATTTTTGCCATTTCTTCCACACTCAACTCTTTTCTACAAGCTGAGCACACAGTGAAGGTAGGGGAGGGCTGGTGGCATTAAGAGATTTGATTGGGCAATCTAGGGGCCAGTTAGTTCTTTCCTTTGGTGAAAGTTGGGCTCTTCAATTCAGCATGGTACAACTCCAAAGATTCTGCAACATCAAACCCTCTGTCTGCTAATATTACATCCAGTTACAAGATGAGCTTCCCGACCCCCTGAACTACAGATGCCCTACATGACTGTTAGGACAACTTATGTATTGCAAGTATGCAGTACTAAGAATAACTTGATGTTTCTGACTTTGCATTATGAATTGTTTATCCACTGACAAACATTTCAAGTTCTACTAAATTAAAAGACAATTTGTGGTAACCTGATTAGGATTCAAAAAGAATAATTAACAACACTTCTTGTAATGGTGTTAAAATCAGCCCAGCTTTTATTTTCATATGCAAAAAGTAAAAGCAAATCAGCCAACATACTGGACACATAATTGTCAATTATACTGTCACCATTGTTACTGGTATTGAAAGCTTATTGATAATTTGTCCAAGTAAGGAATGCCCTCTCACAAATGTCATGTGACAACCTCATTGGCTTACGGAACTGTGATGTCACACACATTTAGAATCTTACCACCACTGTGATCCTTCGATCCTTTGATCCTAAAACCTATAAATAGGGGTGAGACGCAAGAACTTTTAGTCCGTTATTCGCAGCATTTATGTTTGCAGCATTCAAACGAACGTTCGCCAGAGAAGCCCTTTTTGGATCCTTTTCAGAGTCACTGTTAACAGATTCCAACATGTCTCCAAGAAAGCAGAAAAAAAGAGAAAACGTAAAGCCCAGCGCTCCTCTTTGCAATCGAGAAGACGATACGCAACTGCAGAAGATGTGCTTGGAAGAAATGCATGAGGAAAATCTCATGAACAATCACAATACGCGACACCCGCCCCAGCCAGAGTACACCAATTACATCTGGGAAAGTTTTTTTAAACAACGAACGGAGATTATCTTACTGAGAGAGCACTGTGAGAGAAGGACCGCTGAAGCAGATAAACTGTTCAGACAGCTTCTCGATAAGGAAGATATTATAAAGGAGAAAGAAATGGAACTCCTAGACATGCGGGGAAGGATCTTTGAGCTCCAAGCAAAGCTTAATAAAGTACAAGAAAAACCAACAGAAGAAATCCTCCAACAGAAGAAAAACGAGAAAGAGAGGGAAAAAAAGATTCAGGAGCTGCAAGTAAAGCTGGATGAAGCTCTGCAAAAAAATCAAGAACTCCTCCAAGAGAAGAAACAACTGGTCATAAAACTCCAAGGCACTGAGATAAATGAAAAAGTGCTGAAAGGAAGGGTTGAGTTTCTTCGAAAGAAAGCGCAACAGACCATGAAAAAGGAAGATATGGATTGCAAGCTTCAGGACAGCGAGAAACACAAGGAAGCCTTGCAAATAAAGCTTGATGAAGCTCTGCAAAAAAATCAAGAACTCCTCCAAGAAAAAGAACAAATGGACATAAAGCAGCGCAAACTGCAAGGCATGGAGGGAAAGTACAAAGCACTGCAGGCGAAGCTTGATAAAACACTGAACAAAAATAAAGAGTTGCTTCAAGAAAAAAAGCAACTAGAAATTAAACAGAAAGAAACGGACTCCAAGCTTGAAGGCGTGGAGGAAAAATACACCGCGCTGAAAATAAAGCTTGATAAAACAGTGCAAAGAAATAAGGATTTCCTACAAGACAAAGAACAATGGGAAATAAAGCAGAAAGAAGATAAACAAATTCTCCAGGACTTTGAGAGGAAAAACCAACAACTGCAAGACTGTTATAACCAACTGAACTCCAAAACAACTGAGCTGGAGGGGGAAAAGAAAAAAGTGCAAAAACAATGCTCAGAGATGCAGAGTAAGCTCAGTGACATGCTGAGAAAAAACACAGAACTGGAGAAACTTTCCAACAATTTGAAGTGCAAAAACACTGAGGTGCAGATGTTAAAGCAGCAAGTAGAGAAAACAAACAAAGACCTGCAGTGTACACTTCAAGAACTCGAGAGAAGTCAGCAGCTACAAGACGCACACAACAAATTACAACACAGTTATACAGAGATGCACGAGGCAAAGCTTATGCAGGAGGCCAAATGTAAAGAACTGAAAGAAAGGCTGGAAGAAAAACAAGCCAAATTAGAAGAAGTGGAGACAACATGCAGGAAACTTGAGAAGGAAAACACACAAACAATTGATGAGTTACGAACCCTCATCCTAGAGAAAAGAGTGCTCGTGGAAAAGATCACGGAAAAGAAGAAAAAACGCTTCCGCTTCTTCTGGAGAAAGAGCACTCCTGCTTTTTCTACTTTTTCTACTTTTCCTTCTGCTGATGTCACCCCGTCTTCCTCCTCCACCGTTGCATCGTAATTTCCACCTTAACTCCTAACACCTGCCCCATCTCCCCCCCTCTCTCTCTTTCACCCTCACCCCCCAACCAGTCCCGACAGTTGACTGCCCCCTCTAGAGCCTGGTTCTGTCATAGGTTTCTTCCTTTAAAGGGAGTTGTTCCTATCCACTGTCGCACCCAGTGCTTGCTCAGAGGGCATAGTTGGGGTTCTCTCTCCTCTCTTTCCTCCTTTCTATCCCTTTCCTTTACCCTCTTCTTTAACCCCCACCCCTCCCCCTTTTCTATTCCCCCGCTTTTCTATTTCCTTAATAATTTAATAATAAACACAATTGGCTACATTTTAAATGTGTCTGATCAACGTCTTCATTCAAGAATGAATTGTCTTTCTCACGGAGTCATGTGTATTTTGTGTTTTCCTCGGGCTGGTGATCCCCGCGGTCGTTCAGCCCCGGAGTCCAGAGTTTTAGTGTTTTAATCACATTTAGTGTTACATTTTAGATCACCACAATAGGATATCCATAATTTAGGATTCAGGCATTTGTTTTAGTTCAATATCGTAATCATTCTATGACTGAGTAGTTTACAGAACATTCAGTCTGCACCAATAACTTCTGTTGGAGATATTTGTTCTTATTTTTTATTATTTTGAAATTAGTTAAAGTTTGTTGTTAGTTTACTTATATTTTGGGGTTTATTTACAAGTTTATTTGTAGGTTAATATTTGTTTCAATGTTTTGTTTGTTTGATGTTACCTTGTTAAATTAGTCAGTAAAAGCTGTAGGGCCATTTTGTTTCTATAAATAAAGAGACTGGTATAGGACCAGCATGCACTGGGGTGAGCCTATGGTTTTTTACTAGAGCAGGAGAAGCAGCAGGACGTAACTAAAAATGGATCTTGTTATTGCTTGCCAAACTGGATAAAATAAACCATAAGAACGCAACTTTAAAGTTTGGACAGTGGACTTCTTTTGCCTGCGTACGAAATATTATCTCAGTGCAGCAGTGGCTTGTGGACTTTTAATTGTGGGATGTTTGGTTTGTCAAACAAAAGGAATTGCCACTACAAAAAGTAAAAAACCTGCCCGTGGACAAAGGAATAATCCTTCATTAATGGATATGTTGGATATATGGATTTCAAGGATCACCGTCGAACTCGAATAAAAGTTACTGGATCGTCTGTAAGTACTCCAGACGGATTTGATGTTGAAGCCTGGATCAACATGTCACTCGTTCATCAAAGCTGGTGAGTGACAATATTGTTTAAGCCGTAAAGGAAAACGGTGAAGCTATTGGAGTTTAAAGACATTATTTCACTACAAAGACTGATGAACTGAGTTTTGATGTACTAAATTTGTGCATAATAGGATCACTAATTGAAACATGCCCTCTGTGGAAATGTTTGTTCGGTGCAATCATGTTTGCGCTTTATGCTATGGATTCTCAGTGTGCTGCGCATCTTTATAATGTTTGAAATAATCCAAGAGGACAATAAAAATGTCGGATATTAAGAGTAAACAAGAGAGTAAACAAGAGGATGACACTCAGATGCAAGCAGAGAGAAGAAGCATCAAATTTACGCCAAAAGGTTTGGATTTGTATATAAAGACATGCCAAGAAAAGCGGAGTTCAATGTGTAAGCAAGCATCTAAGTACATGGGGAAAACTTCTGCTTTAATGACCTCACATGAGAAGGTTAAGGAAGTGTCTTCGGAATTTGGGAAGTTTATTAAATGCTATCAAGATGCAAACGCTTTGCAAGAATCCTTTTTAAGTTTGCCACTGCCAGAAGATGAAGTGAAAAGGCAAAGCGCACATTTTCAGTCTAAGGTGACAGCATTCTGTGTTTTTATGGACAAAGTAAAGGTTTGTTTGCAGGAAGCAGGCGAGCCGTATACTGAACAAAGCAATACTGCTCTTAATGATCAAGCTGTTGAAAGTTTGGATGAAATAAATCCTGAAGACAGTGTCTCTAATATCTCAAGTGTAAAGCCACCTTCGAAAACATTGTCACAGCAAAGTCGAATTTCATCAACATCTTCCGCACGCATTAAAGCTGCGGCTGACAAGGCAGCGCTCATGGAGCGACTCGCTGCATTAAAGAAAAACATTCTATTGAAGCGCAAGAGGAAAAACTGAGAAAAGAAAAGGAGAAATTATCCTTGGAAACAGAGTTGGCAGCAACTAAGGCAATTCTTCGTGTCTTAAAAATAAACTCAGTTTGTAGCTCTGAGCGTTCTGATGGAATGAACTCTTATTTTGAAAGAGGGCACGTACAAGAAGCGCCTTGTGCTGATACATTTGTTCCGGCAGAAAGAGATTACTCTGGTACAAATTCTACATCTGAATCACAAGTAATCGTACCTCAAAACTCAATCAACTGGAAGCAGAACAAATTCCACTGTTCTGCATAGTTGTTTGTTTTGTTCACACAGCAATCATTTACTAGAGAATTGTAAGCAGTTTAAAGCTAAAATTCATCGGGATAAGTTGACTTTTATCAAGGAAAGGGGAATTTGTTTTGGTTGTTTAAAAGTTGGTCACATAAGCAAAGACTGTAGGAGTCATTTGAGACACAGCAGCTGAGCAAATGATCATTTCATGCTGAAGACATCCTCAGACAGATTTAAACACATACATAAACACAGCCTGGTGCCAATAACACAGCTAATGACACTGCTGTATCACTGGCTTTACTGATTAAAGACCATATCTGAAGGAAATCTTTGAACACAACAGAAAGTGACCTTTTAAACCTGCGACACTGATGCTGCATTCAAGGACCATTAAAAACATTTGAAAGGACTTAAGAACATGAAGAAAATGTGACTTGTTTCTCTGTAATGAAGCTGTTTTAGTGAAGAAAGTTGAAAGGTCACAGAGCGACTGCTGAATCTTCTGCTCTAAACATGAACTCTGAACTTTGTGATGCTTCAGGAGGAAAACTGCTTCAGTTATTCTCTCAGATTAGTTTCATATTTTCTGCATCAGATTTGAGTGAGATCCTGCAATGAAGACAGAAGAAAAGACTTTGTTCAAAGTTTGATTTATAGTCAAACCTTCCAGTTTATTCACACAATAAAACATCAACACAATATATGAATTCATTCATTAAAATCACAGTTTTTCCTCATTTGTTTGATGATTTTGACAAAAACAAACACAAACACACACACATGGTCTGCCATACTCATAAAGAGAAATGTCGACATTGTTCAATACAAATATTCCAGAAACATTTAGAGGATAGAGAAGTTTACATTTTGATGTGGAGAAATATTTTAGTAAATCAAAAAGATGATGAGCAGTGATAGCCTCCATAAACAGTCACAGGAAAGATCTCCTTTAAAAACTCAGAAACATCAAGAGAACAACTAGAAGATGTGGAGGTACCACCCATAATGTTTGACTGACAGCTGATCTCTGTGCAGAAATGATGGAGAGAAAATAAAATGAAACTAAAACACAGACTTAAACCCACAATATGAAAGACTTCAGTCTATTTCAGTTTAATCAACTCAGCAGTGGCTCCACAATCATAACCAGAACCAGAACCGAAAAGAGAACCAGAAGCAAAACCAGAACCAGAAGCAAAAACAGGGCCAGAACTAAAAACAGGGCCAGAACCAAAACCAGAGCCAGAAGCAAAAACAGGGCCAGAAGCAAAACCAGAACCAGAAGCAAAAACAGGGCCAGAAGCAAAACCAGAACCAGAACCATGATCATGGTAAAGCCAAAGTCCAGCATAGAGCGGCTGAGTGAATGTGGTCTGGACTCTGTGGAGGAGAGTCATGGTTTCAGAGACGCTGTAGAAGGACAAAATACCTGCTCTGTGATCCAGGTACACTCCTACTCTGGAGGAACGAGGACCTGAGACACGAGTTTGGATGTTGTTGTACCAAAATGTAAAACTGTTGTTGTACTGAAATGTAATCTTATTGTTGTTATAATTTAATGACCAAGATTTGTCATTACGTCCGAATAAGCATTCATACCCACTCCCTGCTCTGCTGATATTCTTGTATGCAACTGCTACATAACCTCCTCTCCCTCTCCACTCCACCTCCCAGTAACAACGTCCAGTCAGACTCTCTCTACTCAGGACCTGCCACGATCCAGTGAATCTGTCTGGATGATCAGAATAAGACTGTTGTTTATTCATTAATGTTACTTTTCTGTTCCCCTCTGATAATAACAGCCATGTGTTTGCTGTGTTTGGATCCAGTGTGATTTCACGCGAATATTTTAAGAATCCAGCTCTGGTCTTTGGCTCTGGTGGATCTGACAGTAAAACATCCACTTCAGTGACTGTCAGTGAGATGTTTGTCCATTCCTCTCTCAGAATGTCCTGTAGTTTATCTCTGACCTCTGACACAGCTGCTGTCACATCCTCAAAGTAGCTCAGAGGACGGATATTGATGCTGGATGAGTCTGTAGACTCACTGAGTGCTGACAGTGAGGGGTAGTTGTGTAGAAACTGGATGTGATCCTCTGTGTGTGAGAGCTGCTTCAGCTCAGCATCTTTCCTCTTCAGCTCAGTGATCTCCTGCTCCAGCTTCTCCTGAAGCTCTTTGACTCGACTCACTTCAGTTTCCTGCTGGGATCTGATCTGCTGCTTCACATCAGAGCTTCTTTTCTGGATGAGATGGATCAGCTCAGTGAAGATCTTCTCACTGTGCTCCACTGTTTGATCAGCAGACTGATTGATGGCCTCCACCTCCTGTTGAAGCAGCTTCACATCTTTCTCTCTGTCCTGGATTCTCTGCTGGATGTTTTGTCGACTCACCTCCAGCTCTCTCTGCCTCTCAGTCCTTTCTGCTGCAGCTGAGACTGTGTCGTGGCCTTTATGTTCATCCACAGGGCAGAGATAACAGATACTCTGCTGATCAGTACGGCAGAACATCTTCATCACCTCATCATGACGAGAGCAGATGTTCTCCTGGAGCTTCTTGGAGGGCTCCACCAGCTTGTGTTTCTTTAACTGAGCTGCTACATAATGAGGCTGAAGGTGTTTCTCACAGTAAGATGTCAAACACACAAAACAGGACTTGAATGCTTTCATTTTTCTTCCAGTGCAGACATCACAGGCCACATCTTCAGGTCCAGCATAGCAGTGATCAGCAGGAGCAGCTTGGAGTCCAGTCTTCTTCAGCTCCTCCACTAAATCTGCTAACATGGTGTTTTTCTCCAGGACAGGCCTCGCTGTGAAAGTCCTCCGGCACTGAGGGCAGCTGTAGATTTTCTTCTTTTCCTCTCCATCCCAGAAGCTTTTAATACAGTTCATGCAGTAGCTGTGTCCACAGGGAATAGTCACCGGATCCTTCAGTAGATCCAAACAGACTGAACAGCAGAATTTTGTTTGATCCATTTGATTCATGTGCTGTGCCGTTTCACCGTCTCTCAGTGACTGTCAGACAGTTTCACTTCCTCTGAACAGAAACAACCTCTGTGCTCTGAAGGGAAACAGATCTCTGCTCTTGTTCACCTCCTACAGGAAATGAGGCTCACCAGCAACTGCATTTACACCATGTTGTTTAGACCCATCCTGATACAGACACATCTGTGAAGGGAGGCACTAAAGAAATATTCTTACAGAGTGACCAAGAGCCAATCACATGATGCAGGGTGTGGTATGTTTGGTTACAACATGCAATAACAAGTCTGACCCAGTTAAAGTTTAATAGTTTAACTTTACGTGGATGTTTGAAATTGAAGTTTTATAGGACTCTCTGTTTAATTGTTGTTTTGTTTGGAGCGATGGTTCTTTTTATTTAAATAATTGATGATAATTTGATATATTTGATTATTTATTACTGGTGCAAACAATTCATTTCTTCATGGTGCAAATATATAGTAGACTCAGGAGTTTAACTCAGTTTTCTTGGCCTTTGTTTATCGTTTCATTTGAAATCTTAATGGGTAAAGATCATCATAATTACATATGAAATTATATGTGCAAATTATATCTTCCATTACACTTTTAACAGCACAGATTATACAGCAAACATCAGATTCGTGGATGGAGCCAGAGGCTAAATGACTGTTCAGTCCTCTTTAGGAAACGATCTTCATATGACGACAAACACGACAACAATCAGCTGTCAAACTGTACAAGAAGTTCACAGTAATGTAAAAGAAGTTATATCACTTTATTTTTAAACGTACGCACTCAGGGTCAGGACTGAAGACACTGATCGAGAAAATACTCTAAATATAAATATTCACCTAAACATTCAAAATTATTCAATTGCATGAAAAGAAATATGAACTCTCTACAATACTGGCTTCTGATTGGTTGAAAAAGCAGGTGCTGAACTTCAGAAGAGCTAAACCTGCAAAACTGTGTAAAACCAGAGTGGATGCTGCCCTCTGACCTTTCAGAAGTACGATCTTTTTATGAAGACACAGAGGCAGAGTTATTATTCATCACTTTAAAGATGATATTCGTTACATGTTCTTCACTCGTTGTCTAGTAAAGTCCAGAGAATGAGACACATGATTTCAAAACATACAGCTGCATGTTCGAGATCACAGAGTTCTTCAGTCTTATGAGAACTCATGGAGACTAAATGTCAGACACATCAACAGTAAATGTCGTTCCTCCCCCCGTGAGTTTGTGTCCTCCACACTTGTTTACACAAACATCTGAGGTTTGAACAGTGTGCAAAACCACATGTTACAAAGCTGCTGAGCTACTGAATACTGGAATATTTCATTCAATATCACCATCTGACCAAAGGACAAACACAGAGAGGATTAGAGCGCCAAACTTTGTTTCAAACTGTTTCAGATTTTAGAGGCAAAAAGCAAATTTCTACCTGGACAAAGAAATCAAAGCAGGAGCAAAACAAGCTTTTTACATTTATTCAAAGGCATTATGTGAATGTACTCTGAGCCACAGCCTCCTAAAGTAAAGACATTTGATCATCTAAACCAGACAGAGTCATGTTTTCAGCAGTGTCTGTATCCTCCATATAGACCATGCCATGGTCCACCTAGGGTGAGCAGGTGTCTGACTTTATGTGGGACTACACAGCGCTCAGTCCTTGTTTCCCTGTGCCACACACACATTGAGCCAATGTCCAGTTTTTTTATTGACTCTAGTTTCTGTCGATCGGTAGGCCCACAAAAAAACCCTGTACAGGAAGTAGATTTCATCTCTCTGATAAAAGGAGTTCTAATCCCTGATCCTATGAGTCTGACCCAGTAGATGATATTGATATGATCATATTTATGCCTTTGTTGTTTCACAAAGGGTTAAAAACATTCACAGGTTGGACTGTGGTTCTCCTTTTAGCGTCTCTGCTGGAATTTTAACTGTGAACCTCTTAGATCCAAACTTCTGAACTGCTCATCTCACAGAGGACAAAAGGGAAGAACCCCGAATCTCTTCTTCACCTCACTTTTATACCTGCTCACCCTTTCTCCCCCCTTCCCTCACTGGACGTCACATCTTCATACTTGGGCCAATCAGGTTGTTGACATTTGATCATCTGATGTGCACCCACACCTCATCTCTCTCTGACTTACAAGATTTAACACAAAGTTTAAACTTTAAAATCACTTCATTACATTTTCTTTCTTATTCTTAACACAGAAAATTCACATTCAAAAACTTAACACAGAATAAAACAGAGTAGCCAGTAGTGGGACATGGTTCCAGCAACTCTGATGGTGACGGCCCGTTTGAAGCTGAAGCTCCGGCACGTGTGTCAAAAAATCAACACACTGCTTCAGAAACGCTGTGCTGAGGCTTGGTTTGACTGAACAGAGTCACGTGATCAATGACGTCTGAAGCTTCATTCAGCACGTCACTGCTTCAGTACCTGATTCAATGATTTATAAGGAATTGAACCATTGGTGGGATTTGTGCCGTGTTTTGGTGATTTTGTGAGAGCGAATCAGTGTGTGACATAATTATAGACATGGAGCCAGGAAGAGAGGACGCTCTGCCTGTTCCTGAATAAAAACCAGTTCATCAGCATTTCTGCTCCCAGGTCTAAAATGTACATAAGAAATATGATGTACACATAATTATAATGATATAACTTATAGTATATTATATATAAACGTACCAGTCTGCTGGTTAATTACATAATCAGGTGGAGGCAGTGACCTCACAGCACAAGCATACTCACAACTATTATAATATTGTGCTTTACATTGTTATATTTAGTGTATTTTTATTACTAACAAACTACAAGAAGTCACAAGCAACAGGAGAACACACCATGGCACATGTTTACACAAGAACGTTTTATTCATCTAAATTATTTATTATTAAAATCGACATAACAGAATTTTTTTCACGTAAAACAAATACATGTTCAAAGCACCATATCAGCCCGATATCAGACACAACTGTCACGTGACATTAAAGAGAAGCTGTCAGTTCATCTCTGCAGAGTGGGCAATCATAATGAAGCAGTTCATTACAAGCTGTAGATTCAAGCTGCGCTTCATAGTTTTGTCCACCAGATGTCACCAAACAGGACTGTGTTGAAAAGCTTCGAGTAATGAACCGTTTTTCAATCCAAGCTTCAGAAAGCTTCATTTGGACATCAGAGGCCGTCTGATGTTAACTGGCAGCCCTTTATAGACTGCTGCTAATTTACCCTGAAGCCAAACCACTATCTGGGGTTACATACTGAACTAAGCTACACGCACATTTCACACACAATCAAGAGAAATCACAGGTAAGACAATCATATCCAAAATTCTTGTCTGCAAGCAAAATACAATAACATAAGAACAACACACACACACAGACACTGGTTAACTTAAACATATTTATTTTTAATTATTTAATTTATTTTCAACATGGCAGTATTGAGAAACTGAGCATAATTAAACCTCAGTGAAACTGCATATAAGTTCTGGTAATTGGCACATATTTATGTTTAATATGTTGTTTTAAATTTTGATCATTTTAGCTGTTTGTGCAACTGTGTTAAACATTTTTTTTCAAGATGGCAGCACAGACACAGGCAACGTCTGCTTCCTCTCCCAACAAAACAGTGTTCACGTCTTTGTTTTGCTCTTTTTCTTTTTCTTTTTCTTGTTTTTTTTTTCTTTTTACAATGCTCATACAGTTGTGAGCTCCTCAAACTTTTCAGTCACGGAAGCGTTACGAATCACTCAGGAACTGTTGACTGCTTCGGTGGCATCTACCATCAGGGACCAAGGCAGTACTTCAGGAGGATTTCACAAAGCTTCAGCGAGCGTTTCACCTCTCATTCAAGAAGCTTCTTCAGTTCTCTGAAGAAATTCTGAACTGAAGAAGCTTCTCAGATGAGAGGTGAAACATCTTCAAGAAACTTAAAGAAGTCCAGATGCTTTTCTTTCCAAGCTCCTTAGACTGTAGTTAAACTTCACACACTGGACTTGTCAGTCACACATCCTTCGCCAGTAGGCATTCCCAGAATGATCTTTCCCCTTCTGACGCTTAGAATGACCAAATATGTGCAAAATGGACAATTCAACATGCCACCATATCAGTCTTTTATTAAATATGACATGAAACAAATGACTGAGCCATTAAATTTGTCACAAAGGTGTTCACCTAATTCCAGGCAAATGGAATAGACTTCTATGGGACCATAAGTCTTTTTGCACTTTGACATTTGTTTTACTTTTCAGATCTGTAACCTATAACTTTTATACTGTATGTGTTTTGATCATAGGAGTCTACAGGGACTTACTTCCTTTTAGCACGTTTAGCAGTTGATGTTGGCTTCTTTTTCAGTACTGGAGCTTCCTGCTCATTGAAGACTTTTCTAAAAGGAAATGCTTAATCCAAAATGGCGTTTTAAGGGCTTGGATTAATGTCAATTTCAGCAAATATTCTTTCTTATGTTAAAAGAACATGGATCTCTGTCAGTGATAACTTCTGACTTTATAACTCAAATTTTAAGAGAGAGCTTCACTGCTAAGCTCTCATCTGTGTGGGTGTCACGGTTCACTTGAGGACTCACACGCAGGACTCAGAGGCACAGTCAGTATTTATTACAGTTCCACCAGGTGTATATACAAACAGTGCAGGGGATAGTGCTATATACAAAGCGGTGACAGGGAAAAGGCTCCGGGGAAATCCAGGTAGGGAAAAGACACTTGCTCCTCTCCAAACACTCACACAAAAAGGGAATCCGCTCGGGGAATGCAGAGTCGGGTCCAGGGGATCTATGTACAGAAGGAAACACACGTTAGAGGTTTTGCACAGGGAAGCAAAAGAGAACTTGCTCAGAGCCGGGCTGCACTGACGCGAGTCACACACAACGATCCAGCGATGAGTAGAAGCCACTCCCTGGCTTAAATGCTGGCTGCACTGATGAGGCCCAGGTGTTTCCTCTTCAGAGGGGCGTGGGCCGAGGGCGTGAACCCACCATGAGTTCCGCCCTGGCGAGAGAGCGAGAGAGAGAACACTACTAGTCAGCGGCCTGCTGATCCCCTGGCCGTGACAGTGGGGTTCAAATCCCTTATTCAGATTAAGATTTTATGTGACATTACATTGGCAAAAATTAAATTTACTTGAGTAATGTGAGTATTGGAGTAAGTACTTGCGTAATTTTTGAATAACTTTAATTTTGTAATGTGCATATTTTATGAATAATGATGTTTCAATACTTTAATCTACTGAATAAGTAAGAATTAGACTTAATAATCTTTTTACTTTAAAAAGGGAAATTGTGTACAATCTTTTATTCTCCAGAATGCACATAATAAAAATGTTTTGGGGAATGTATATGCTTTTTAAAAACCAATTGCTTCTTACCTGATGCATGCTATAACTTTCAGCAAAACTGAACTAAAATGTGTTAACAAGCTTACCAAATAAGAAATGTTTTGTGAATTTTCTTTGCAGAGCGACTGGAAAGCCGGCTGTTATCAAAGCCCACATGCCCTAAAAAGGAGGGCGCGCTGGCCAGTAATGAGTTCATCACTAAGTTTAAGATAAGAGTTGATCAGAATAGAGGCGATGATGAAAGTCTGGAGCATCAGTTGGAGGCTGCCAACCTGTCTGATGAATCGTTCGAGGCCCAGACAGAAGTCAACGGACAAATATGATCACAGACATTTTAAACACGCGAGTTGAGAGTTAAGGGGGAAAAATATTGTAATAATTGCACACTAAGATATAAAGTGATGGCAGCGAGCACAGTGTTGCAGGATTTAATTAAAAACACATCTGACTAAGACCAACTGAAATTTAGAGTTGTGTATAATAAAGTTTATTCATGATTAATAAAACAAATCTGTAATATTTTTCTTTCTCTTTTGTCCATTTGAATCTCGCTACAGCTTAAATAAAAGAAAAGAATGTGTTTTGAATAAATTAAACTCTATTCTCTCTTTTTCTTTCTTTCTTTCTTTTTTTCTTGGTGGGTTTTCATTTGCAATCAAACGCAACATTATACAATTATATAGTATAGTAAGAAATATCCTTTAACTTCATTTAGTATTTGTTTTTTAATTTTTGTTTTTATTGTTTCCCCTTCAGTTTTGTGCTTATAACATGTTCTAATCTGACATATTATGCAGTAAATTATTTTTGCAATAACTTAACAGGCCATTGTGGGAGCCAACATTCACTTATCAAAGACATATTTGTATATTCTGTGGGCTGCTTTATGGTTGTGTCATTTAGAAACATAAGCCACAACAGACTTCCACCGGAGAGTACTTAAAAATGTATTTTATGTAAAGATATTTTAATTAACTACTATATTAAGAGAGAACCTATTGTCACATGGATTAATTGTACAAACTGTAGAGAACTAAGTTTAAGCGTGCAACTTTTTATTCATTTTTAACTGTATTAATGTTTTTATGTTGATACAGCCGCCTCATATCTGTTTCCTCAGTGTTTTTTAAACCATGTACTCCATCTATGAGTGAGAACATGAATAAATTCCTTTCCAAATTTGTAGTTCTTTTTTCCAACTGTTTTGAGTATATGTAACATTTCTTTACACACAAATGTAGGTATTCTTTTGCACCAAGACGTTAAAGAAATGCTAAGAAAAAATGAAAATACTACGTTGCAACCTGTGTCTATCTATCTATCTATCTATATATATATATTCGTACCCTTTTTTCATCATCTAGTTTCCTGTGCCAGATCTTCTACTGATCCACTGAGGCAGACATGTAAAAAAACATGAACTAAAGCATATTTCTGTATATAAACAGGACTTTAAATCTTTATCAACAGCTACTTTAGAGGAAATTCTTCAATAAACTGCAACCAAAGGCTCAACTCAGAGGACAAAATCCAACCTGTTATAAATAGTGTGACAGCAAACTTTCTCTTGTGTAAAGTTACAAATAGGAGTAATTATCCACAGGAGCTTTTATACATAATGAAGTTATAATTCATCCTGTAGAAATTGTACATTTAAGCTATATAGTTCCCGCTGTGATAACTCTGCTATGAATGCCTCTTATTAACTTTTATGCTTTTACAACCCACTATGAGCAAACACTCAGCAACAGTGGGAAGGAAGAACTCCCTTCTTGAAGGAAAAAACCTCTGGTAGAACCAGGAAATCTGTCTAAACTAGTTGGGGGTTAGAGCAACAGATGCAAGTCTTCAGATCATTTGCAGTGTGACTGTCTTTGTGCACACTTTAACCTGATTCAGTTTTCTTATTTGTCAAAATGCACCATGGGTAAAAACAAAACAAAACAAAATAGTAATGAAGGAGAATCCTCAGCAAAGATGAATTAAACAAGTTTTATTTTGATCAAATTTTACTTTAAGTAAAACACATCTTTATTTGATGACTTTAATGTCATCAAATAAAGACAGTTTTGATGGAGCTCCTGACCCAGCCCAAGCTCTCTATGAAGACGAGGAAAAACTCCCCAGGGGGCCAGATCGATGGGAAGAAACCTCGGGAAAGCCCATTCAAAGAGAGATCCCCTTTCCTGGGATGGCTGGGGGGGTTACAGGAACTCCAAAAAAGCTAAATTTTTATTTATTTATTTTTTAAGATTGACCCATTCTATCTATTCCTGTCCAACAGAAAAAAGAAAGGAAGTTACTACAGCGTATCATACTTATATGATGAGGTGTGAATTGTGTGTTTGTGTGTGTTATCTTAGCCAGGGGTGAAGCTGGAGCTCCTCCAGTGTTGGGCGCTTCTCCGGGACTAAAGCTAAACATGCGTCCAAGAAATTCCGGCATTCTTGAAAGAAAGAAAAGATCAAAAAGATGAAGATGATAGTTCTAGTGATCCAAGGCATCAGTGAATCTGGAAGTGTGAAGTTTTCTTACCTGTGGACAGACGCTTTTTGATGCTCAGTTGCTTTGTGAGGAACCTCGCGGTACTAAAGTATCGTGCATGAAGCGCTTCATACAACACCACTCCCATTTGCCACACCGTGGTGGGTCCACACCTGTAGCAGCTCCTAATGTACCACTCGGGAGGGATGTGAAGAGGAGTGCCTAACAAACAGACACAATTGCAATTTCTTCTAAAACAAAAGACACAAATTGTTACATCTGTGAAAAGCAGGAGCAGAATATGTTACCATAGAAGATGCGATACAGAGATCGCTGCTTAACAAAGCAGCTCAGTCCAAAGTCAATGATGCGAACTCGAGGCACATCTGAGCCGGTCTCAATCAGAATGTTTTGTCCCTTGATGTCCCGATGAAAGATGTGTTTATCCTCAAGTTCCTTTACAGCATCAACTAGTTGCTTCAGAATGACCTGGAAAAGATGAAAAACACAATAATGAGTTAATGCTTTTCTGCCTTGATTGAATGCTGTACAGTCTAAGGCTCTCCCAGTCAACCTACCTTGGCCTTGTCCTCTGTTAAAGTTCTTCCATGTTCTGCTTTGTATTTTTGCAGGTCCACAGCGGGGACAGGTCTCTCCAGCACCAGGATCAGCTCTTTGCCAAGGTCGAACCACTCCAGCAAGGACACAGGTGCAGATATTCCCACTGACCCTTCTGCTTCACCTGCAAGTTTAACCATAATGGCCACTTCCACTGAGAGCTTCTTCCCGCTTTCATCCTGAAATATTACAACAAAGTGGATGATGAGGAACGCCGCATTCAATCCAGTAATGTAAAACTGATTCAAGTGTTGGACGCTTACCGCCACTTTGCAGTAGACTTTATTTTTGGGAATGTGTTTGATGGCAACCTAGAAGACACAGAGCACTGGTGAGCATTTCCTCAGTATGACATAATGAAAGGTGGAAACACAGCAGACGTCTCAGTTTACGATATTATCCATTATCTGCGTTACTGCCTGTCTTACTACCATCATCTGAACACTTACTGGAAAACGATCTTCTATCCGGTAGCCAGCAAACACTGCTCCGCAGCCTCCTTCTCCGAGCTGGTGCTCCTCCACATATCTGGCTTGGAATTCACCTGAACAGACAAAACAACAAATCTTGTTTTATTACAGCTGTGACACAAATTACTCTCCTCTGTAGCCTAAATGTTCCCTTTGCCCTTCCCCTGAATATAAAACCCAAGCTGCTTGCTACTTACGTTTTTGGTCTGCCACTGATTTTTTGTCCTGGTCCACATTCCTTTTTTTTTTCTTGGGTGGCTCTCTGTTGTCTCCCGTGGCCTTTCTTTTGCCATTTTTTGCGCACACCTGTTTGTTGTTCAAGTCTGGAGATGTGGAAAACACCAAAAGCACATCAGCTCACTGGATGATAGACACAAACACTAAACACTAATATCTTAAACCTAGCAACCACACTTAATCTACCCCCTTATTCAACTAATTAGCCTACCTTTACCAGAGTCCAACAAGGAGGATGCTTGCTCCTTGTCACCGCTCATATGGTGGAGAAGTTTAGCCTTCTTTGCTTTCTTTGTTGTGCCCTCTTCATCTTGCACAACCTTGCGCTTCACTCCTTTGACCACATCTGAGCTGGTGGAAGGACCAGCCTGCTCAGCGACCCTCCTCCTTTTTATTGGGGTCTTCTTTTCAGGACTGGCCTTTCTTTTAGCAGTCCTGCTCTTACAATCTATAAACGACAACAACACAGTGGTGAAAAAGAGTCCCCGACATCAGGACTGGAAGCAGTTTGATGGCAAAGAATTTGAAATTGCTTTTGCTTAAATTATCACAAGTTTATTCTTGGGATAAAAAAACTGACCAGTGCGAATTGATACTAGGTTTACTAAGTCTTAGATCTTGATGACACTTGTTGCTCTGTTTTCACTGTTGAGTCCAAGAATAAACCTGTCACATTATTTTACCAAAAGACAAAGTGCCCCAGTAACCTTTCTTTGATTAGACATCTTGTATTAAAGTTATTTTCAATCAAACATATGATTCAATTGCTCTAAAAACGATTCACACAGTGTCAACGTTTCTAGGATTTGGATTTTACCAGGATTTGATTTTATTATTTTACTTACTTTGATCTCCTGGATCTTTCTTATCTGCCTCAGTCGTAACTTTTCTTGTTTCCTTTTTCATTTTAATTTTTTGAGAACTTTTAAAATAGAAAATGTCACCTTAATGAGTGAATAGTCCTTCAAATGTCTGGATGCTTGACTTTTCTAACTAAGCTGTATAAGTCAGTTCTGTAAGTGAGCTTTAAAAGTAAACTCCGGAGACTATGGCAACACAACATAAGAAGCTTGCCTTTTAGTGACATCACTGACTGCCAGTAAAAGTGTTCCAAGTAGTTTAAAGAAAAACACTCTGGCAGACAAAGCCATAATATTTCATATAATTCAGTAATTTCACATTAAACTTTCTTTCATTATCCTTTCATTATTTGTTTAAAGACTTGATGTGTGGATGCTACTATGAAGACTTCTAGTTGAGCAAACACTAATAAACACTGACTAGTTTATCTGAGATAAAATATAACTGACTGCAGCCTTTATTCCATGTGTTTTGTCTGTGAATGCCCCCATGTACACATGTAACCTCCACCCACTGCAACACCAATAATGTCCCGGGGCAAAGCGGGGTTTGGTGAACCAGGAGCTGTGCGCAGCCCGTGTCCACCAAAGCCTGGTGTATACCCCCTTGACACCTTATTAGAATGCTGTACCTCCATGACTGCCTGGCATGCTCTGCTCCTTCTGCCCTGGCAATCAGATGATCCTCAGCCAGGGTGGCTTGCTGGTCAATGGCAGGGAACCCCTCGGGTGGGCCACTTTGTCCAGCAAACCAATGACTGTAGAAAACATGGATGATCTAACAGTTCTCCAAAAGTACATAAAGTACTTACCTAAAAAGCAGTTAATGTCATGTTGCATTTATTTATTGTTATTACATTGTTTTACAGCAGCTAATTAAAAACCATCATCTTAACTACATGTTTTGTTTTTTTGTTCTTTGTTGTTGTTGTTGTTGTTTTGCAGTTGTCCTGTAGGTGATGGTGTAGCACAGAGACTGAACTAGTGGCTAGCTAACATAAGAAGGATGTACTTGAAACTTTCATCTCATCTTTGCAGCGTTCACTTTGAAGAGAATGTCTTTACCAAGGACTCACAGGTTAAGTAACTTTACAATTGTCATATTACAATATATAATTTTAGAGCATGATTACAGCTCTGCCATCTTGATTGAAAATTAAATACATCTGGAATACGAACAGCTGATCGGATCGGCAAAGCGTGTTTCTGGAATATTATGTTTTTGTTACTGCAAGCGCTTTTTATGCAATTTTTGCAAAGCTGTATGTGGAAGGAAACCGTGACCTAGGACAAGCTGATGGCATAAGATGTAAGTACAACTCCTCTGGTTTCATATGCAAAAAAATTATTGCGCTAGCTTACGCGGTTCCCGGTTCTACAGGGATTTAAAAATAGTTACGCAAAACAGAGCGTGCCCGCTCCGACCGGCTTTAAAGAGTTAAACATGTAACAATCGAATTGCATCTTTCCATTGCCAGCCATCTCATTTTGTACAAATCCAGTCAACTCTTCCAAGTTTGTGTATTTTTTAAACCCTTACAAGAATTGAAATGTGTCCCAAATATCTGTATCCCATCAGAGGCAAGTTTCTTAAAGGAGAGGTAGTAGCTGCTCCACCATAGGACCAGTAGGACCTCCAGCACACAATGAACACTTAATTAACATTAACACATTTATTAAAACACAATTTTAAACAATAACCCTTTTCTTTTAGTGTGTTTCAATTTGTTCCTACCGCTCCATTGGAACAGTGTACTATCCAGTAACAGCATCCAGCTGGCAGAAGCATACACCTGCAGCAAGGAGAATCTACCAGGCAGGATAGCGCAGCGGAGTCATCAGATGAGGATGATCATGAAGTGGTTCATCCAGCAGGAACAGGATACCAAAAGGGGAGGGAAAAAACACAGAAAGCATAGTCATGACTAACTCAGTGTCACTAACAGCTCATCTAGCAGTCTTAACATCATAAAGGTACAGGCTGGTCCATATAAAAAATATTAACAGAAAAAATAAATGCTGTTAACCAAATTTTCTTAGGCAAAAGCACATAATCTTGATATTTGACCTTGTATCAGCCGCCATATTGGAAAGGTAGCCAGGTTTCCTTAGCTGCTAGCTTGCTAACAGTCTGCTATCCAGCCCGGTAATAACTTCATTCACATATTTTACAACATTTAGCTTTCTTCCTTAACAAAAACATCGCAGTTGTGGATTTGAATCTCGTTGCAGCATAATAAGACCCAGAACATTCAATTTGAACATGTGCTGCAAGCTAACTCCCCAGAGGAGTTCATGCAATGGCCAATGCCTGTCGGATTCGGCTCATGACTTCTCTGTCTAACAACACATTAAAACATCAGTTTCAAGTACTTATCTACAGCGGCTCATATTAAATGTACCCAAGTTTCCAGCTGGCAGTGGGCACAAGAACAACACTCCTCATCAGATCAAGGGAGGAAAAGAAAATTCTAGAGCTGAGCTGGGTGGCTGCTATGTAGGGTTGCCAACTCCCTGAAAAATAAATAAGAGACACCTCGTGGCCAGGGCCGGGCAACCCAGTTCACCCTTCCCAGTGTGGTGAATTTTGTAGCCCTTTTTTTGTGTGTGAAATTATTTTTTAACCATTTGACTTGAATTTGATTTAAGCAGATGCATATTCTTTGTGATATGACCATATGGGAAACAAATGATCATTTAGCCATTTATTTTTAGCTCAAAATGACAACATTAACACAGTAAAACAGGTCTCTTTCTTAAACAGAAGCCTGTCATGCTTAACTTTTGAGAATATAAGTAAATCTTTCTTTAAAAGAACTCTGTCCTGCTTAACTTAAAATTATATAAATTAATAGAAAACAATAGAACGAAAAATATTCTTGTAACAGTGCACATATAGTGCATTTAGTACAATTGGCTTCAGTTGAGGTATTATTTCAGCTTTTCTAATGCTAATCAGCTGCTCCTGTTTGTAAACCCACTTGATCCCATGATTACGCATCATAACTCATCATCATCATTAATCTATGTATTACTTTTATGTATTAGTCATCTATTTGTTGTAATCATCTATCCTTGCAGTTGTTTATTACACAAAATAAATTATATTATCACACTTCTGGCCACATAGCGCTGATATTCACTGCACATGCCCATATTAACCTTAACCAGAGGGTTTGAAAAAAACAAACCAGTGTTTACATACCATATCTGCTTCTGCCGTGGCCTGGTGGACAAAAAATTGGTTAAGGGTTCCCCGAGCTTTCACGCCCCTAATGTTCTTCATGTGCCCACCACTAGAAGCATGCCTATGGAAAAAGTGCGCCGGCACACAGTGCAGTGCGCTTTATAGGTGTTATCGTGCATTTTCCCAGCCAGGTGTTTTCCTTTTCCCATTCCTCCCTGTACTTTTGCAGCCTTTTTTTTCTTTGTCTGAACAAACAAACATTGCTGCTCTAATGCTGGGCTTACACTGTGCGATTTTTGGCCCATTTTGAGCCGATTTTTGAGTCGTGCGACCGATTTGGTGATCGGCCCGATTTGGGCCTTCATCGTGCATCGTGTAGTATACGTGGGGTAACGAGAAGCGATTAACACCTCACGACCAGCTCCCGATATCAATCGCTCGGCTAACACTGCTCACGCGCAAACACGTAAACGTCGGTGAAAAAGATGGAGCAGCACGGCTGTGCAGCGTGTGAACTGGACACAAGCGATGGAGGCACAACTTGTAGAACTTTGGAAAGCTCATCCGAGCCTTTTCGATGTGGCATCACAAAATTATCACGACCACAACAACCGTGAATATAGTTGGATTTACATTGCTGCTCAATCACAGCTGCCTGATCATGTTTTTCATTAGCAATTTAGCAAAGTTGATGTTGGTGGTGTGCGTGTCTGTGTGAGTGAAAGACAGAGAGAGAGAGCGACAGATTTTCTGTTATAACCTTCATTTTATGGACGCACAGTGTGAGCGCTCAGGTCGCATCAGAGCATCGGGCGGTATAGTGTGAGACCCTGCATCGTGACCTACCAACTTCTAACCCCTGCGCGTCAACCGTGCAGTTTGAGCAGGAGCTGAATAACGTGACTGAAAAAATCGCACAGTGTCTGCCCAGCTTTACTGCCCAGGTGTACTGTCGTCCGAGACTTGCACCGCAGTGTCGGCGTTTGTTTCCCTGTTGGCCATGCTTGTTGTTGTGGTCATCTGTTGTCTTCCGGTATTTTCTCCGTAAGCGACCTTTCCTCGACCAATGAGATGAGCGGTAATCTGAATTGTCATACTCGAATTGTCATAAGTGTGCTGTCAGCTCATTGGTCACAAAGCAGGAGAGGGGCTGGGAATTATGTTTTCAAACAAAGCGTTAATTCCATTAACATTTATAGACTACTTTTGATTCTCACTGTATTGCGGGACAAAGTGCGTCCCTTATTAGCTCAATACGGGACGTGTACTTTTGTTTCTAAATACGGGACGATTCCGTTTTTTAAGGGACGGTTGGCAACCCTATCTGCATCACAGGTGACTCCACTCATCCGTCCAACACCTTCTTCAGTTTGCTGCCATCAGGAAGGAGACTGAACAGCCTTCGGGCCAGAACCAGCAGACTGAGCGACAGCTTCATCCACCAGGCTGTCAGGATGCTGAATTCACTCCCTGCTCTCACACACGAACTCCAGACCTGCATTAACCTCTTTCCTCTGAACCCCCCACCCCCCAAACATATGAACTCTGACCCAACACTATTACTTTTTCACTGACCGCCCCACCCCCACTTGCACACAAACTTGTCCACAATCACTATGATTGTGTTGGACACTGCTGTTTAAATAATTGCATAGTATTGTATTGTGTTGTGCATAAAACTTTTATTTTATTTTTATCCTTTTATCTTTATATTGTTTTAGTGTACACTGGGGGCCATGGGAGGATTGCAATTTCAAATTCTTGTGTATGACTGTACGTATATGGTCCTTGACAATAAAGCTGACTTTGACTTTGATATAAATCACACTTCTGTGTTTAACAATTACAACACTTGATGCTGTTTTTCTGATTCAGGATTATGTGTGTAATGAGTTGGCCACACAGTTCTTATCTTTCTGCTTCAGACACACACAAAACTGCCGAGGTTGAAGCTGGCTTCAGTCTCTTTCTACCCCAGGTCTCACCACATTTCCAAAATGTAAACTCTGAGTCTCATAAGAAATGTGGTTCAAAAAGATGTGCTGATCTATGAATGCATCCTTACTGAAAGCTAAAGATGTCCAGCAGACAAAAACAGCAGCTGAATGAACAGTTATCATGAGCGAGTGTACAAACACTATCACAGGAAATAACAGAAATAAACTGTAGTTTCCATTTATACCTGTAGTATTTTTTCAGCTCCATGTCATCTTCCAATATGTCAAAATATGATTTCATTGTATCTTAAACAAATACAAACTTCTTTCTTCCCCCCAGAGAGCCAACAGTTTACTATCAGAACTGAGGCTGATCATTAACAGGGAGCAGCAGGTAACAAGGTCATCAGCAGTGGAGGAAAGTATGGAAGTAATACTCAGCTTCATATTTGAAGATACTCGAGTATCTTAGCTGCAGGTCTGGAACAATGGTTTTATTTCCTTTCCCATTAAACATCTCACACAGCCCCTCATCTGTGACCCTTAGCAAACCCACTGGATATCTACCTGCACATAAAGGAGATCAGATCAGTTCCATCTAGACCAGCTGTAACAGGAAAATGCTGCTTACACTTTGATGCATCACTTTCAGTTTGTCATATAAGACAATATATCAGATTGAGGCATTATTTTCCTGCAGTGAGTAAATCTACTTTGTACTTTACTCTTTTCTTTTAGGTAAAGGCTCTAAACAGTACTTGTACACTGTGGAAATCCCATAAGAACGTCTCCTGAACTCTGAAAAATAACAAAACAAAGACTAAAAGGAGGTCATGGGTGCTGATGATGATGCTGATGATGATGAGGAGTAGCATGCATTTAAAAAGTGACTGATGTCCTAGAATACAACAGAACAGTGTCTCTACAAACTTATGAAAACATGACAGTCTTGCATTAGTTTGTATTCTTATGATTTCAAAAAACGAGGGAAAAATCTCCTTGAAATGCACAATTCCTTTTTGTTATTTCTTAGTGTGTGACGTATTTTATTGGCTTTATGATTGGTGCAAACAGTTTCCTGATTCATAATGGAAATAGATTTTAGACACAGGAGGAACACGCAGTGATCAGCAGGAGCAGCTTGGAGTCCAGTCTTCTTCACACTGAGGAGGGACATATATGCAGGAACAGTTGTCATAACTGTTACAACCACCAGATGGCGAAAGAGTCCCACTGCAACTTTAAGCCATGAAGGATGTGTCTTGATGTTTGCTTGTGATAAATCTGCTTTATGTGAGTCTTTTTCAGAGAGTAACAGTAATATGTCTGATTATATGTCTTTAATCAGTAAAGTCTCGCTTTGCTAGAAATAAATAAATAAATAATAAAATTGTAAACATGCAGCTGTATGTTAGAAGTCAAAGGGTCCTTAAGTCTTCTGTAAATTGACGGGGATCAAATGAAGGACACAAGTATCTGTTCTTACTCTAATAAATGCTGCTTTAATATCCAACAGACTATTTTCCTTCCTCATCAGCAGTAAACAGCTCGACTGCGTCTGTGCATTTGTGTCCTCCATACTTGTTTCCACAGACATCTCAGGCTTGATGCCACGATGCAGTGTAGAAACCTGACAACCCTCTGACTCATGTTCAAATGTTCAAGGACATTTCTCAGGATCATGTATGACCCCTTTTTGACATTTGGACTTTCATTAATAATATTTGTGTTTCTGAGTCATTTTTGTGGAGACTTCTGTCCAACGTAGTGTCCAAATGAAGCCTGAAGCTTTTCTTCACCCTCTTGTCAGATGGTCAGCAACAAAACTCTGTTCCAACCAATGTCTGATAAGAGATGAGACACAGCAGCTGAGCAAATGATCATTTTATGCTGAAGACATCCTCAGACAGAATTAAATACATACATAAACACAGCCTGGTGCCAATAACACAGCTAATGACACTGCTGTATCACTGGCTTTACTGATTAAAGACCATATCTGAAGGAAATCTTTGAACACAACAGAAAGTGACCTTTTAAACCTGCCACACTGATGCTGCATTCAAGGACCATTAAAACATTTTAAAGGACTTAAGAACATGAAGAAAATGTGACTTGTTTCTCTGTAATGAAGCTGTTTTAGTGAAGAAAGTTGAAAGGTCACAGAGCGACTGCTGAATCTTCTGCTCTAAACATGAACTCTGAACTTTGTGATGCTTCAGGAGGAAAACTGCTTCAGTTATTCTCTCAGATTAGTTTCATATTTTCTGCATCAGATTTGAGTGAGATCCTGGAATGAAGACAGAAGAAAAGACTTTGTTCAAAGTTTGATTTATAGTCAAACCTTCCAGTTTATTCACACAATAAAACATCAACACAATATATGAATTCATTCATTAAAATCACAGTTTTTCCTCATTTGTTTGATGATTTTGACAAAAACAAACACAAACACACACACATGGTCTGCCATACTCATAAAGAGAAATGTCGACATTTTTCAAGACAAATATTCCAGAAACATTTAGAGGATAGAGAAGTTTACATTTTCATGTGGAGAAATATTTTAGTAAATCAAAATGATGATGAGCAGTGATAGCCTCCATAAACAGTCACAGGAAAGATCTCCTTTAAAAACTGAGAAACATCAAGAGAACAACTAGAAGATGTGGAGGTACCACCCATAATGTTTGACTGACAGCTGATCTCTGTGCAGAAATGATGGAGAGAAACTAAAATGAAACTAAAACACAGATTTAAACCCACAATATGAAAGACTTCAGTCTATTTGAGCTTAATCAACTCAGCTGTGTCTCCATAATAGTGAACCCAAAGTCCAGCATAGAGTGGCTGAGTGAATGTGGTTTGGACTCTGTGGAGGAGAGTCATGGTTTCAGAGACGCTGTAGAAGGACAAAATACCTGCTCTGTGATCCAGGTACACTCCTACTCTGGAGGAACGAGGACCTGAGACAGGAGTTTGGATGTTGTTGTACCAAAATGTATAACTGTTGTTACAATCTAATGACCAAGATTTGTCATTACATCCAAAATTCGATTCATATCCTGTTCTGCTGATATTCTTGTATGCGACTGCTACATCAACTCTCCCTCTCCACTCCACCTCCCAGTAACAACGTCCAGTTAGACTCTCTCTACTCAGGACCTGAGACCATCCAGTGAATCTGTCTGGATGATCAGAATAAGACTGTTGATGTTTCATTACTGTTGCTTTTCTGTTCCCCTCTGATAATAACAGCTTTTTGTTTGCTGTGTTTGGATCCAGTGTGATTTCTGGTCTTTGGCTCTGGTGGATCCAACAGTTAAACATCCACTTCAGTGACTGTCAGTGAGATGTTTGTCCATTCCTCTCTCAGAATGTCCTGTAGTTTATCTCTGACCTCTGACACAGCTGCTGTCACATCCTCAAAGTAGCTCAGAGGACGGATATTGATGCTGGATGAGTCTGTAGACTCACTGAGTGCTGACAGTGAGGGGTAGTTGTGTAGAAACTGGATGTGATCTTCTTCAGCTCCTCCACTAAATCTGCTAACATGGTGTTTTTCACCAGGACAGGCCTCGCTGTGAAAGTCCTCCGGCACTGAGGGCAGCTGTAGATTTTCCTGTTTTCCTCTCCATCCCAGTGGGTTTTAATACAGTTCATGCAGTAGCTGTGTCCACAGGGAATAGTCACCGGATCCTTCAGTAGATCCAAACAGACTGAACAGCAGAATTTTGTTTGATCCATTTGATTCATGTGCTGTGCCGTTTCAGCGTCTCTCAGTGACTGTCCGACAGTTTGACTTTCTCTGAACAGAAACAACCTCTGTGCTCTGAAGGGAAACAGATCTCTGCTCTTGTTCACCTCCTACAGGAAATGAGGCTCACCAGCAACTGCATTTACACCATGTTGTTTAGACCCATCCTGATACAGACACATCTGTGAAGGGAGGCAACAACAAGTCATAAATGCTTATTTTATCAGTGCCAGGGTTTGTTATGTTTGATTTACAATATGCAGTTAAAACTGTGACCTAGCTAACCTTGTTAACTAGTAACTTAGCCTATACGAAATGCCTTGTGGCGATGATTTAAGTAAGGTAAAACTTTATTGGTATAGTACCTTTTGAGATAATAATAAAGCGCTCCATGATAACGCTGGTTACACCCTTGTGCACAGGTGTCAAAACTCCAGTCCTTGAGGTCCTGAAACTTTTACATGTGTCGCTGCTCCAACACACCTCAATAAAATTAGATTAATTAGCAAGAGCCCTGACTGCATACTGAGGTGACAATTCAGCCATTAGATTCATGTTATAGCAGCTCATGAATGAACGTGGCACAATATAAGCATTTTTATTGTTGAAGTACATTTTTTCCCAACACTTTCATTTATTTCAAACTAGAAAATGCATTTTCTGAAGAAACTGCAGTGTGAATGCTGATAACTGAACGTTTTGAGTTGAAATAATTGCTGAATGTTAAGTTAAAAATGTTGAGGTTTAGGGGTTCCCACCTCAGCATGTAGTCAAGACTCTTGCTAATGACCTACTCATTTTATTCAGGTGTGTTGCAGCAGGGACACATGTAAAAGTTTCAGGACTTTGACACCCCTGCCCTTGTGGATTAAACAGGATGAATTTGTTACACTCTTAACTCATCTAAACAAGGCATTTTGTAGAGGGTACAGCAGCCATGGCAGTTTTTCTTGAAACAACTAATCTCACGTGTTGACTTTTTCTCAAAATAAGCATGGGAACAACTGTCTACAATAAATCAAACATATGTTTCACTCATTATGTAAGAATTGTTATACAAATGACCAGTGCAAAGTAGGGCTGCCACAAATGATTATTTTGATCGTCGACTAGTCACCGATTATTTTTGCGATTAGTTGACTGATCAGACCATGCATCCATTGGACGCACAGCTTACTGCACTAGCATGACCCATCCTCCAAATCCGGGGAAAAGGACGACGCATTTGTCGGAGCCTTCGTCGCGTCGCTGTAACGCAATCGGCCTACAAATGCGGCCTCCGAAGGATGCCGCCCCTGAATTTGGACAGAGCTACGATGCCGGAGACTGCTTCTTCTTCTTTTGCCTTTAACGGCAGCTGGCATGCTTGAACATGCATTGCTGCCATCTTCTGTTTCAGTCCGTTATTACACTCTTAAATCCTACTGCTTATTCCTGTCTTTCAGGATCTTACAAAGCTTCAAACGACGCGTCGACTATTAAATTAGTGGTTTACGATTTTGATAAACGACGTAATAATGACTAGTCGACTAATCTTGGCAGTCCTAATGCCAAGTGTACTGTGGTGTAAAAAAGTCATTAACTGCATGCTTGCTTCACCTACTTAGCTTTAGTATTTTAATTTCTTAACTGGACATCCAAAGCTTTGCTCACTGCAGCTGTATTGCGCAGTTATGTTACACCCCTGAAAGCAGAGGGGAAATTACGAGTGATTTTCAAGTGATTCTCTCATGCAGTAGTTTAATGCAATGAAAAATGAACATAAGTAATTCACATTGCGTACTGCTCAATGTCACACAGTGGAAGAAAGAGCTAATTAATAACCCAAAAATTACAATTGAGTGCTTACTATTTGTATCTGAACATGTTTCTGTACAAAATAGATAACAATAGAAACGTTTGTAGCTCCTGCCGTTAGCTTAATGGCCATTGTGCAACTGAGGCTCAAAACCGCGGTCTACCCACTAAAAATCTATAATAAAATGTTTCTGAAGCTCACAAAATAACGAAAGACTACCTATAAAATATCTCAACAACGTACAGAGTATAAAATATCATGTTTTGATCACCATTACCTTAAAACACGGAGGAAAGAATGACGAGGGTGATTTTGAGATGCTTTTCTTCTGCATTAGTTTTGTAATGAGGAGAGAGCGCGCGAAAGCCCCCTGGTAGAGAAAGAAGCCATTACCAATCGATCCCAGAAAAGACTTACTAGCCGATTACTGATGTACAGATCGCAGTTCTCTTGAATCAAATGACAACCATTAATGCAACATGAAAAATAACCAATTTAAAACAATTTCGCAGTGTATTTACATTGTTTTCAGGCTTATGAATTTGTATTAATATCCAACAGACTATTTTCCTTCCTCATCAGCAGTAAACAGCTCGACTCCGTCTGTGCACTTGTGTCCAAATGATCATTTCATGCTGAAGACATCCTCAGACAGAATTAAACACATACATAAACACAGCATGGTGCCAATAACACAGCTAATGACACTGCTGTATCACTGGCTTTACTGATTAAAGACCATATCTGAAGGAAATCTTTGAACACAACAGAAAGTGACCTTTGAAACACTGTCATCCTCACCTCAGTTCAGTCTTCACCTGTTCTGTGGTCACATGACTGTTTCACTGTACACATCAACTAGTTGTTAAACTGTAATAGACTTCATTTGAAATGATTTGTTGTTAACAAGTGTAAGGAGATGATTGTCGACTTCAGGAAGACTCCACTCACACACCACTCAGCATTCGTGGTTATTTACTCCAGGTTTACAAGCTGCTACACTGGTCACTTTAAACTCCGAACTGTAAATTCTAATTGAGAAGTTTCTTGATCACCTTAGACTTAAGCTTTTATTTATTTTCTTCTCCTTTCTTTATCTATTTATTGCCTTTTTTGCACTGATCTAACCAGAGCCCCATAGTCTTGTGTCTCTGTATGCTGCACCAGATATAGTAGAGATTACAATAAAGTTTCTTTTGACTTGACATTGACTAATACTGTAGTGAAGAAAGTTGAAAGGTCACATAGCGACTGCTGAATCTTCTGCTCTAAACATGAACTCTGAACTTTGTGATGCTTCAGGAGGAAAACTGCTTCAGTTATTCTCTCAGATTAGTTTCATATTTTCTGCATCAGATTTGAGTGAGATCCTGGAATGAAGACAGAAGAAAAGACTTTGTTCAAAGTTTGATTTATAGTCAAACCTTCCAGTTTATTCACACAATAAAACATCAACACAATATATGAATTCATTCATTAAAATCACAGTTTTTCCTCATTTGTTTGATGATTTTGACAAAAACAAACACACACACATGGTCTGCCATACTCATAAAGAGAAATGTCGACATTGTTCAATACAAATATTCCAGAAACATTTAGAGGATAGAGAAGTTTACATTTTGATGTGGAGAAATATTTTAGTAAATCAAAATGATGATGAGCAGTGATAGCCTCCATAAACAGTCACAGGAAAGATCTCCTTTAAAAACTCAGAAACATCAAGAGAACAACTAGAAGATGTGGAGGTACCACCCATAATGTTTGACTGACAGCTGATCTCTGTGCAGAAATGATGGAGAGAAAATAAAATGA
Source organism: Rhamphochromis longiceps (assembly GCF_057381845.1). NCBI lineage: Eukaryota > Metazoa > Chordata > Actinopteri > Cichliformes > Cichlidae > Rhamphochromis > Rhamphochromis longiceps. Next base: position 5,895,696 of record NC_140574.1, read on the forward strand.
AACTAAAACACAGATTTAAACCCACAATATGAAAGACTTCAGTCTATTTGAGCTTAATCAACTCAGCTGTGTCTCCAACATAGTGAAGCCAAAGTCCAGCATAGAGCGGCTGAGTGAATGTGGTCTGGACTCTGTGGAGGAGAGTCATGGTTTCAGAGACGCTGTAGAAGGACAAAATACCTGCTCTGTGATCCAGGTACACTCCTACTCTGGAGGAACGAGGACCTGAGACAGGAGTTTGGATGTTGTTGTGCCAAAATGTAAAACTGTTGTTGTACTGAAATGTAAACTTATTGTTGTTATAATTTAATGACCAAGATTTGTCATTACGTCTGAATAAGCATTCATACCCACTCCCTGCTCTGCTGATATTCTTGTAAGCGACTGCTACATCAACTCCTCCCCCTCTCCACTCCACCTCCCAGTAACAACGTCCAGTCAGACTCTCTCTACTCAGGACCTGCCACATGTCAGTGAATCTGTCTGGATGATCAGAACAAGACTGTTCTTGTTTCATTACTGTTACTTTTCTGTTCCCCTTTGATAATAACAGCTGTTTGTGTGCTGTGTTTGGATCCAGTGTGATTTCACATGAATATTTTAAGAATCCAGCTCTGGTCTTTGGCTCTGGTGGATCTGACAGTAAAACATCCACTTCAGTGACTGTCAGTGAGATGTTTGTCCATTCCTCTCTCAGAATGTCCTGTAGTTTATCTCTGACCTCTGACACAGCTGCTGTCACATCCTCAAAGTAGCTCAGAGGGCGGATATTGATGCTGGATGAGTCTGTAGACTCACTGAGTGCTGACAGTGAGGGGTAGTTGTGTAGAAACTGGATGTGATCCTCTGTGTGTGAGAGCTGCTTCAGCTCAGCATCTTTCCTCTTCAGCTCAGTGATCTCCTGCTCCAGCTTCTCCTGAAGCTCTTTGACTCGACTCACTTCAGTTTCCTGCTGGGATCTGATCTGCTGCTTCACATCAGAGCTTCTTTTCTGGATGAGATGGATCAGCTCAGTGAAGATCTTCTCACTGTGCTCCACTGTTTGATCAGCAGACTGATTGATGGCCTCCACCTCCTGTTGAAGCAGCTTCACATCTTTCTCTCTGTCCTGGATTCTCTGCTGGATGTTTTGTCGACTCACCTCCAGCTCTCTCTGCCTCTCAGTCCTTTCTGCTGCAGCTGAGACTGTGTCGTGGCCTTTATGTTCATCCACAGGGCAGAGATAACAGATACTCTGCTGATCAGTACGGCAGAACATCTTCATCACCTCATCATGACGAGAGCAGATCTTCTCCTGGAGCTTCTTGGAGGGCTCCACCAGCTTGTGTTTCTTAAATGGAGCCACATCATAATGAGGCTGAAGGTGTTTCTCACAGTAAGATGCCAGACAGAATAAACAGGACTTGAAGGCTTTCATTTTTCTTCCAGTGCAGAAATCACAGGCCACATCTTCAGGTCCAGCATAGCAGTGATCAGCAGGAGCAGCTTGGAGTCCAGTCTTCTTCAGCTCCTCCACTAAATCTTCCACTAATAAGTTTTTCTCCAGGGCAGGCCTCGCTGTGAAAGTCCTCCGGCACTGAGGGCAGCTGTAGATTTTCTTCTTTTCCTCTTCATCCCAGAAGCTTTTAATACAGTTCATGCAGTAGCTGTGTCCACAGGGAATAGTCACCGGATCCTTCAGTAGATCCAAACAGACTGAACAGCAGAATTTTGTTTGATCCATTTGATTCATGTGCTGTGCCGTTTCACCGTCTCTCAGTGACTGTCAGACAGTTTCACTTCCTCTGAACAGAAACAACCTCTGTGCTCTGAAGGGAAACAGATCTCTGCTCTTGTTCACCTCCTACAGGAAATGAGGCTCACCAGCAACTGCATTTACACCATGTTGTTTAGACCCATCCTGATACAGACACATCTGTGAAGGGAGGCGCTAAAGAAATATTCTTACTGAGCGACCAAGAGCCAATCACATGATGCAGGGTGTGGTATGTTTGGTTACAACATGCAGTAACAAGTCTGACCCAGTTAAACTTTAACAATTCATTTCTTCATGGTGCAAATATATAGTAGACTCAGGAGTTTAACTCAGTTTTCTTGGCCTTTGTTTATCGTTTCATTTAAAATCTTAATGGGTAAAGATCATCATAATTACATATGAAATTATATGTACAAATTATATGTTCCATTACACTATTAACAGCACAGATTATACAGCAAACATCAGATTCATGGATGGAGCCAGAGGCTAAATGACTGTTCAGTCCTCTTTAGGAAACGATCTTCATATGACGACAAACACGACAACAATCAGCTGTCAAACTGTACAAGAAGTTCACAGTAATGTAAAAGAAGTTATATCACTTTATTTTTAAATGTACGCACTCAGGGTCAGGACTGAAGACACTGATCGAGAAAATACTCTAAATATAAATATTCACCTAAACATTCAAAATTATTCAATTGCATGAAAAGAAATATGAACTCTCTACAATACTGGCTTCTGATTGGTTGAAAAAGCAGGTGCTGAACTTCAGAAGAGCTAAAGCTGCAAAACTGTGTAAACCCAGAGTGGATGCTGCCCTCTGACCTTTCAGAAGTACGATCTTTTTATGAAGACACAGAGGCAGAGTTATTATTCATCACTTTAAAGATGATATTCGTTACATGTTCTTCACTCGTTGTCTAGTAAAGTCCAGAGAATGAGACACATGATTTCAAAACATACAGCTGCATGTTAGAGATCACAGAGTTCTTCAGTCTTATGAGAACTCATGGAGACTAAATGTCAGACACATCAACAGTAAATGTCGTTCCTCCCCCCGTCAGTTTGTGTCCTCCACACTTGTTTACACAAACATCTGAGGTTTGAACAGTGTGCAAAACCACATGTTACAAAGCTGCTGAGCTACTGAATACTGGAATATTTCATTCAATATCACCATCTGACCAAAGGACAAACACAGAGAGGATTAGAGCGCCAAACTTTGTTTCAAACTGTTTCAGATTTTAGAGGCAAAAAGCAGAATTTCTACCTGGACAAAGAAATCAAAGCAGGAGCAAAACAAGCTTTTTACATTTATTCAAAGGCATTATGTGAATGTACTCTGAGCCACAGCCTCCTAAAGTAAAGACATTTGATCATCTAAACCAGACAGAGTCATGTTTTCAGCAGTGTCTGTATCCTCCATATAGACCATGCCATGGTCCACCTAGGGTGACCAGGTGTCTGACTTTATGTGGGACTACACAGCGCTCAGTCCTTGTTTGCCTGTGCCACACACACATTGAGCCAATGTCCAGTTTTTTTATTGACTCTAGTTTCTGTCGATCGGTAGGCCCACAAAAAAACCCTGTACAGGAAGTAGATTTCATCTCTCTGATAAAAGGAGTTCTAATCCCTGATCCTATGAGTCTGACCCAGTAGATAATATTGATATGATCATATTTATGCCTTTGTTGTTTCACAAAGGGTTAAAAACATTCACAGGTTGGACTGTGGTTCTCCTTTTAGCGTCTCTGCTGGAATTTTAACTGTGAACCTCTTAGATCCAAACTTCTGAACTGCTCATCTCACAGAGGACAAAAGGGAAGAACCCCGAATCTCTTCTTCACCTCACTTTTATACCTGCTCACCCTTTCTCCCCCCTTCCCTCAGTGGACGTCACATCTTCACACTTGGGCCAATCAGGTTGTTGACATTTGATCATCTGATGTCCACCCACACCTCATCTCTCTCTCTCTCTCTGACTTACAAGATTTAACACAAAGTTTAAACTTTAAAATCACTTCATTACATTTTCTTTGTTATTCTTAACACAGAAAATTCACATTCAAAAACTTAACACAGAATAAAACAGAGTAGCCAGTAGTGGGACATGGTTCCAGCAACTCTGATGGTGACGGCCCGTTTGAAGCTGAAGCTCCGGCACGTGTGTCAAAAAATCAACACACTGCTTCAGAAACGCTGTGCTGAGGCTTGGTTTGACTGAACAGAGTCACGTGATCAATGACGTCTGAAGCTTCATTCAGCACGTCACTGCTTCAGTACCTGATTCAAAGATTTATAAGGAATTGAATCATTGGTGGGATTTGTGCCGTGTTTTGGTGATTTTGTGAGAGCGAATCAGTGTGTGACATAATTATAGACATGGAGCCAGGAAGAGAGGACGCTCTGCCTGTTCCTGAATAAAAACCAGTTCATCAGCATTTCTGCTCCCAGGTCTAAAATGTACATAAGAAATATGATGTACACATAATTATAATGATATAACTTATAGTATATTATATATAAACGTACCAGTCTGCTGGTTAATTACATAATCAGGTGGAGGCAGTGACCTCACAACCTCCTATAAGCTTTAAGTTAAGGTTACTTTATTTATACCCACAGGTAAATTTGCTTTACAGAACAATGATAGCATTTGGCCTCCCTTCACAAACACACACACCTAATGAAACCTGACAAAACACATATTTAGTAATTAAACAAAATGAATCAAATCAAAAACAATTCTTATTGAGTTCAGTGACAGCAGCAGGGACAAAGCTGTTTTTATAATGCTTTGTCCTGCATCTTGGAACTAGAAACCTCCGTCCTGAAGAAAGAAGCTAAATCCACCCCGTAGAGGATGGGAACCATTTTTAAGGATTGATTAAGCCATCTGTGGTACCTGTTTAGAGTACAGGGAGTCTAAACAGGCCTGTGACTCATCTATCAGACGACTGGACCATCTCACTAACTAATTCAGTCAATTTTTCTCTGTGACAGAGGTCTGACTGAACCATGGCACCAAACAAAAAGATAAAACAGACTCAATAAAAGAACAAGAAAACAAAGTTCAAATCTTTCACTCAATGTGGAAATGAGCAAGTTTCCTGAGGCAGTAAAGGCACTGGTGACCCTTTTTACAGACCGATTTGCAATAAAAGTTCAGTTTTTCATTGATTATGGTCCCAAGATATTTATATGATTGCACTTGCTCTATTTTCTGACCTTTAATTAAAGTGACTCTGTGCCCATTTTGTTGTTTCCTAAAATCAATAACCATATCTTTTGTTTTAGATATGTTCAATTGGAGATAAGACTCCTCCCACCACTGAACAAACTAATCAATGATTGGACTATGGTGAGTTTCACCCTCTTTCAGTAAGCTGACAATAACAAAGTCATCTGTAAATTTAATGATGGCCCTGTTTTCATATCTGCTCTGACACATGTTTGTAAAGAGAATGAATAATAAGGGCGATAAGAGACACCCTGGAGGAGAAGCTGTGGAGGAGAACACTGGGTCAGACAGAACCCCATTTATTCTCACTCTTTGTGACCTGTCAGTTAAAAGATCTAAAATCCAGCAAACCAGGTTTTTCCTGATTTCAAACTCTTCTAAAAGTCTTTTCATTAAAATATGGGGCTGTATTGTATTAAAAGCTGAAGAAAAATCAATGAAAAGAAGTCTTGCAAAAGTCCCTTTACTCTCTACATGTTTAAGAATCAGATTTAGTCGAGTCCAAAGCGCGTCCTGCACTCCTCTGTTGGGCCTGTGCGCAAATTGCATTGGATCCAGCTGATATTCAATCTCTTCCATAATCACATTTCTGATGATGTTTTCAAAGACTTTCATGACAACTCAGGTGAGGCAACAGGCCTGAAGTCATTCAGGACGTTTGGACGACTAGATTTAGGGACATGAACGACGACAGCTTCCTTCCAAAGCGAGGGCACATTTTGTATTTGAAAGAATTTATTGAAAATAACCTGAAATTTAGGACTGAGCTCTTTAGCACAAGATTTAATTAGGCGGCACTAATGTTATCAGGGCCCTGGCTCTTGTTCACATTAACTGTATGAAAGGCCTTTTGGACATCGCTGAGTTCAGTGATGAAGTGTTGAGTATCTTTCAGTTTCTGTTTCAGTTCAGAAGAACTAAAACGAGCATCAAGCATATTCAAATCTCTGTCTGACTTAAAACCGTCTACAATGATCTGACTGCTGCTCTGGGGATTTTGAAACCCTGATATGGTTTTCATACAAGTCCAGGCAGACCCAAAACGTTTTGCAGCAAATTTTCTTTCAAGAAGGTTTTTGTAGATCTGTTTTGCTTTCAAGAGCTCGATTTTCAAGTCTTTGGTGACTGCCTGAAAGTCAGTAACAGCCCCCTCTTTAAAAGCCTGTCTCTTTTTCCTTAAACAGGATTTGATGCATTTGGTGACCCATGGCTTATTGTTAGGGTACACTTTAGCATGCTTAAGGGGTATAATCATGTCTTTACAAAACCTGCATATGAGCTAACATCCACCAAAGCATCAAGACTGAATAAAAACTTCCCAATCTGTCAATTGAAAACATTCCTGCAAGGTAAGCACAGATTCTTCTGACCACATGATTGATTGATGATAACATAATTTTTTCACCCCCCAAAAATTCACGTTCAAAGCAACATATCAGCCCGATATCACACAGAACTGTCACATGACATCAAACACAAGCTGTCAGCTCTGCAGAGTGGGCAATCATAATGAAGCAGTTCATTATAAGCTGCAGACTCAAGCTGCTCTTCATATATTTGTCCACCAGATGTCACCAAAGAGGACTGTGATGAAAGCTTCGAGTAATGAACCGTTTTTCATTACAAGCTTGGCCAACTGACTACAATCTACAATAAACTAATATGGCTTTTCAATCCTCTCTTCAATCACTTGGTACCACCAGGAACCTTTAAATGGGCACTCAAGCTGCCTGGAGACTGTTTTGTCGTGCACATCAGAGAAACCACAGGTAAGACAATCTTATCCAAAAGGTCAGTGTAACAGTATTGTTTTCCACCAGCTTAACCAAACTTCCCACACTAACTGAAATTTCTTTTCCCAGGCAAACATTAAACAGCAGCAGCTGGAAAACTGGAAAACCTAAAGCCAAATAATCAATAAAACATAACAAACTTTTGTATGAGTGAGTATTGATAAACTGAGCAGAATTAAACCTCAGTGAAACCACATATAAGTTCTGGTAACTGGCACATATTTATGTTTAATATGTTGTTTTATATTTTGATCAGTTTCAGGTGTTTGTGCGACTGTGTTAACCATCAGTAAAAACCACATATAAATCACACTTCTGTGTTTAACAATTACAACACTTGATGCTGTTTTTCTGATTCAGGATTATGTGTGTGATGAGTTGGCCACACAGTTCTTATCGTTCTGCTTCAGACACACACAAAACTGCCGAGGTTGAAGCTGGCTTCAGTCTCTTTCTACCCCACGTCTCACCACATTTCCAAAATGTAAACTCTGAGTCTCATAAGAAATGTGGTTCAAAAAGATGTGCTGATCTATGAATGCATCCTTACTGAAAGCTAAAGATGTCCAGCAGACAAAAACAGCAGCTGAATGAACAGTTATCATGAGCGAGTGTACAAACACTATCACAGGAAATAACAGAAATAAACTGTAGTTTCCATTTATACCTGTAGTATTTTTTCAGCTCCATGTCATCTTCCAATATGTCAAAATATGATTTCATTGTATCTTAAACAAATACAAACTTCTTTCTTCCCCCCAGAGAGCCAACAGTTTACTATCAGAACTGAGGCTGATCATTAACAGGGAGCAGCAGGTAACAAGGTCATCAGCAGTGGAGGAAAGTATGGAAGTAATACTCAGCTTCATATTTGAAGATACTCGAGTATCTTAGCTGCAGGTCTGGAACAATGGTTTTATTTCCTTTCCCATTAAACATCTCACACAGCCCCTCATCTGTGACCCTTAGCAAACCCACTGGATATCTACCTGCACATAAAGGAGATCAGATCAGTTCCATCTAGACCAGCTGTAACAGGAAAATGCTGCTTACACTTTGATGCATCACTTTCAGTTTGTCATATAAGACAATATATGAGATTGAGGCATTATTTTCCTGCAGTGAGTAAATCTACTTTGTACTTTACTCTTTTCTTTTAGGTAAAGGCTCTAAACAGTACTTGTACACTGTGGAAATCCCATAAGAACGTCTCCTGAACTCTGAAAAATAACAAAACAAAGACTAAAAGGAGGTCATGGGTGCTGATGATGATGAGGAGGAGGAGTGACTTATGTCCTAGAATACAACAGAACAGTGTCTCTACAAACTTATGAAAACATGACAGTCTTGCATTAGTTTGTATTGTTATGATTTCAAAAAACGAGGGAAAAATCTCCTTGAAATGCACAATTCCTTTTTGTTATTTCTTAGTGTGTGACGTATTTTATTGGCTTTATGATTGGTGCAAACAGTTTCCTGATTCATAATGGAAATAGATTTTAGACACAGGAGGAACACGCAGTGATCAGCAGGAGCAGCTTGGAGTCCAGTCTTCTTCACACTGAGGAGGGACATATATGCAGGAACAGTTGTCATAACTGTTACAACCACCAGATGGCGAAAGAGTCCCACTGCAACTTTAAGCCATGAAGGATGTGTCTTGATGTTTGCTTGTGATAAATCTGCTTTATGTGAGTCTTTTTCAGAGAGTAATAGTAACATGTCTGATTATATGTCTTTAATCAGTAAAGTCTCGCTTTGCTAGAAATAAATCAATAATAAAATTGTAAACATGCAGCTGTATGTTAGAAGTCAAAGGGTCCTTAAGTCTTCTGTAAATTGACGGGGATCAAATGAAGGACACAAGTATCTGTTCTTACTCTAATAAATGCTGCTTTAATATCCAACAGACTATTTTCCTTCCTCATCAGCAGTAAACAGCTCGACTGCGTCTGTGCATTTGTGTCCTCCATACTTGTTTCCACAGACATCTCAGGCTTGATGCCACGATGCAGTGCAGAAACCTGACAACCCTCTGACTCATGTTCAAATGTTCAAGGACATTTCTCAGGATCATGTATGACCCCTTTTTGACATTTGGACTTTCATTAATAATATTTGTGTTTCTGAGTCATTTTTGTGGAGACTTCTGTCCAACGTAGTGTCCAAATGAAGCCTGAAGCTTTTCTTCACCCTCTTGTCAGATGGTCAGCAACAAAACTCTGTTCCAACCAATGTCTGATAAGAGATGAGACACAGCAGCTGAGCAAATGATCATTTCATGCTGAAGACATCCTCAGACAGAATTAAACACATACATAAACACAGCCTGGTGCCAATAACACAGCTAATGACACTGCTGTATCACTGGCTTTACTGATTAAAGACCATATCTGAAGGAAATCTTTGAACACAACAGAAAGTGACCTTTTAAACCTGCCACACTGGTGCTGCATTCAAGGACCATTAAAAACATTTGAAAGGACTTAAGAACATGAAGAAAATGTGACTTGTTTCTCTGTAATGAAGCTGTTTTAGTGAAGAAAGTTGAAAGGTCACAGAACGACTGCTGAATCTTCTGCTCTAAACATGAACTCTGAACTTTGTGATGCTTCAGGAGGAAAACTGCTTCAGTTATTCTCTCAGATTAGTTTCATATTTTCTGCGTCAGATTTGAGTGAGATCCTGGAATGAAGACAGAAGAAAAGACTTTGTTCAAAGTTTGATTTATAGTCAAACCTTCCAGTTTATTCACACAATAAAACATCAACACAATATATGAATTCATTCATTAAAATCACAGTTTTTCCTCATTTGTTTGATGATTTTGACAAAAACAAACACAAACACACACACATGGTCTGCCATACTCATAAAGAGAAATGTCGACATTTTTCAAGACAAATATTCCAGAAACATTTAGAGGATAGAGAAGTTTACATTTTCATGTGGAGAAATATTTTAGTAAATCAAAATGATGATGAGCAGTGATAGCCTCCATAAACAGTCACAGGAAAGATCTCCTTTAAAAACTCAGAAACATCAAGAGAACAACTAGAAGATGTGGAGGTACCACCCATAATGTTTGACTGACAGCTGATCTCTGTGCAGAAATGATGGAGAGAAAATAAAATGAAACTAAAACACAGATTTAAACCCACAATATGAAAGACTTCAGTCTATTTCACTTTAATCAACTCAGCAGTATCTTCAAGTCCACTATAGTAAATCAACAGTCCAGCATAGAGCGGCTGAGTGAATGTGGTCTGGACTCTGTGGAGGAGAGTCATGGTTTCAGAGACGCTGTAGAAGGACAAAATACCTGCTCTGTGATCCAGGTACACTCCTACTCTGGAGGAACGAGGACCTGAGACACGAGTTTGGATGTTGTTGTACCGAAATGTAAAACTGTTGTTGTCACAATCTAATGACCAAGATTTGTCATTATGTCCAAATCTACATTCACTCCCATATCCTTTTCTGCTGATATTCTTGTATGCGACTGCTACATCAATTTCTCTCCCTCTCCACTCCACCTCCCAGTAACAACGTCCAGTCAGACTCTCTCTACTCAGGACCTGCCACAGTCCAGTGAATCTGTCTGGATGATCAGAATAAGACTGTTGTTGATTCATTAATGTTGCTTTTCTGTTCTCCTCTGATAATAACAGCCATGTGTTTGCTGTGTTTGGATCCAGTGTGATTTCACATGAATATTTTAAGAATTCAGCTCTGGTCTTTGGCTCTGGTGGATCTGACAGTAAAACATCCACTTCAGTGACTGTCAGTGAGATGTTTGTCCATTCCTCTCTCAGAATGTCCTGTAGTTTATCTCTGACCTCTGACACAGCTGCTGTCACATCCTCAAAGTAGCTCAGAGGACGGATATTGATGCTGGATGAGTCTGTAGACTCACTGAGTGCTGACAGTGAGGGGTAGTTGTGTAGAAACTGGATGTGATCCTCTGTGTGTGAGAGCTGCTTCAGCTCAGCATCTTTCCTCTTCAGCTCAGTGATCTCCTGCTCCAGCTTCTCCTCAAGCTCTTTGACTCGACTCACTTCAGTTTCCTGCTGGGATCTGATCTGCTGCTTCACATCAGAGCTTCTTTTCTGGATGAGATGGATCAGCTCAGTGAAGATCTTCTCACTGTGCTCCACTGTTTGATCAGCAGACTGATTGATGGCCTCCACCTCCTGTTGAAGCAGCTTCACATCTTTCTCTCTGTCCTGGAAACTCTGCTGGATGTTTTGTCGACTCACCTCCAGCTCTCTCTGCCTCTCAGTCCTTTCTGCTGCAGCTGAGACTGTGTCGTGGCCTTTATGTTCATCCACAGAGCAGAGATAACAGATACTCTGCTGATCAGTACGGCAGAACATCTTCATCACCTCATCATGACGAGAGCAGATGTTCTCCTGGAGCTTCTTGGAGGGCTCCACCAGCTTGTGTTTCTTTAACTGAGCTGCTACATAATGAGGCTGAAGGTGTTTCTCACAGTAAGATGTCAAACACACAAAACAGGACTTGAAGGCTTTCATTTTTCTTCCAGTGCAGACATCACAGGCCACATCTTCAGGTCCAGCATAGCAGTGATCAGCAGGAGCAGCTTGGAGTCCAGTCTTCTTCAGCTCCTCCACTAAATCTGCTAACATGGTGTTTTTCTCCAGGACAGGCCTCGCTGTGAAAGTCCTCTGGCACTGAGGGCAGCTGTAGATTTTCTTCTTTTCCTCTTCATCCCAGAAGCTTTTAATACAGTTCATGCAGTAGTTGTGTCCACAGGGAATAGTCACCGGATCCTTCAGTAGATCCAAACAGACTGAACAGCAGAATTTTGTTTGATCCATTTGATTCATGTGCTGTGCCGTTTCACCGTCTCTCAGTGACTGTCAGACAGTTTCACTTCCTCTGAACAGAAACAACCTCTGTGCTCTGAAGGGAAACAGATCTCTGCTCTTGTTCACCTCCTACAGGAAATGAGGCTCACCAGCAACTGCATTTACACCATGTTGTTTAGACCCATCCTGATACAGACACATCTGTGAAGGGAGGCACTAAAGAAATATTCTTACAGAGCGACCAAGAGCCAATCACATGATGCAGGGTGTGGTATGTTTGGTTACAGCACGCAGTAACAAGTCTGACCCAGGCAAACTGGTTTAACTGGCAGCAAGCTTGATTTCTTGATTATTTATTTTTTAAATGGTAAAATATATGTAAAACTATTTAAAAAACAAATACAGATAGTGTTCTAATTCTACATTCTTTAGTAATGTTTCCTGTGTACCACCATGTATTTCGAAACAATACATTAGTATGTGCTTTATATGCAGACACTCAAATATAACTCAACATTCACACTGAAGATACACAGTAGACATAAGAATCAGTTTTCATGCCCTTTGTTTATTCTTTCATTTAAAATCTTTGTGGTAAAGATCATCATAATTACCCATTAACTTTCATGTACATCTTAAATGTTACACTGTTGGCAGCAAAGATTGCACAGCAAAGCCGATTAAACTAGAAGCTAAACGACTCTTCAGTCCTCTTTTGAAAGCAGTCTTTAAATGGCAAGCATTAACTTTTGTCATAAACTGTATAACCACCAGATGGCGATATTAGCTTGTAAGTAATAAAATGGCATCAAAACAAACCTCTAGTCCGACCTGAGACCCAGCTCCTGATCGAATGATTATTTCATGGTGAGGAGATCCTCAGACAAAATGAACTTAAATACAGATTAATAACAGTTTGCTAAAGATGGAAACTCACTGCAAGGACAGAGAACTGCGTTTTTTTCACTTTAACATTTTTGTTTTCACATTGAACTTGAACATTTTTCTGTTATTTTGCAAATTCTCCTATTTTATATATTTAAATAGAAAACTGAGGAGAAATTCTTTGGTAAGTTAAATATTTTTTGGCAATTAAACTTTTTTTTTGAGGGCAAAGCCAAATATTCATCCAATTTAACCACCTGAGAAACATCCCCATAGCAAACAGGTTTCACAAATTCACATTTCTCAAAAACCTCCCAAAAGTCTTTACACGTCTCTTCTGTTAATCAGTGTCTAAAAGTGAATCGACACTTTTAAGGTGTATTACTACTCTCAAGTGTCAGTGAAATATTTAATCTAATTTTACATGTTTTTGTTTTATGAAAGTATGTTTTGTGACCTTTAGTAACTCCATATTGTGGACAAAACCTCCACCAACAGCAGGGAACAGTTTCAATAATTTAACACTGTCTTGGTCATGATGTGCTGTGCAGCAGACAGAGGCATAAACCCAACATGCAGATACTCAGATGCAGAAGTGAACCTAAAAGGCAGCTTTATTGCTGGACTTGCAGGCAACCATAGTGCAAAGAACTTCACTAGGAAGCTAGACTACAACACAGACAAGACACACAGCAAGCGTGAGCTCATGACAAGGGCTGTATCCCAATAAAGTAGGCAGCCTTAACGGTCCTCAAGGTCCGCGTACTCAAAGACCGCTAAGACCGGAAGTGCGAGGCTTGTAGGCTTGTTAAAGCCTCCGTCGCGCTGCCCAGGTTGCCTAGCAACCATGATACTAACAGCTGGAAACGTTTCATTCAGCTTTGTTTGACAGAAATGAAGGAGAAGATATTTTGTTCATTTGTTTCTACATGAGCTCTGTGTGATTTAATAAGTATCTGAGGCTGAGACCACAGGACTGTAAAACATGATTGTTGGGCTTCATTTCTGTACTGAACGGTCATTTTAAGATTAGCTAGTAAATAACAATTAGCTAATGTTGTTCATGAGACTAAAGTCATCTCACTTTGGTAATGTAAATATAATATGGCCAATATTATAGTTATTATATTAATCATTATTAGTTATTACAGCAGTGAGTTTGAACTCTGTGTCAAATACTGAGCTTCAGTAAAGATTCAAGTTGCAGTTATTTATATTTCCTATCACCTTAAATATTCACTCAAAGACAAGTATCTTTGACAGTGTATATATAGATGTATCATATATTGTTCGTTTAATATGTTGGCATGACTAAATGTGGCTCAGCTATAGGAGACAGAAAACGAACAAAATAAAGCAGCAAGTGATGCACACTGAGACTCAGACATGTAAGCTTGATACTGGGGAATAAACAGACCTGGAGACAAAAGGACAAAACACAGATGATAGAGAGACAGAGAGACGACAACAGGAGAGACTAAAGACAACACAAAGATGAGACAAATACAGACTAGACATGAAAAGGGGACAAACATGAACAGAAAAAGGAACCAACTAGAAACATAAGCAACAAAACTCAGAGGCTCTCAAAACCTGAACCTAACTATTTCATAATTCTGAAGAATGAATAAAATGTCCAACAAACTCAAAAACCTGGGTCAAATTCCCAGGAGCATGACAGTCAGACATTAACCTTTTTCATTGAAAGGTATTCTGTAAAGTTCAGTTTTCAGATTCCATTTGAAGAGTCTCTTAAAAGCACCTGAAGGTAACTTCAGATTATCTTCCTGTTTCTAGGGCAGAATGATGGTCTTGTGTTATCAAACCTCAGGCTGGTGCCTCCAGTGTCCATGCATGCAGAAGCTTCTGGTTCATGTGTCAAACCATCCAAAACAGGAGTTTCCAAAGCTGCCGGGGTGCAGTCTGTTCAATGTTTCATGTCATCCCTGCAGAGCCAGAGCACCAGGCCTCCTATTTTCAGTCAAGGAAGGTGAGACAAAACCAGTAACCATAGTGCTCTGTGTCAAATATTTTCTATTGTTTCTTTTCTATTCTGTCACTGTGTGTTAACCCTGTGCAGGGTGAACCAGAGGCGGAGCCAGACATTTGAAACACCCGGGGCTTAGCCCAAAGGGTAGTATGCATGTGGGATTTTTCTTTTTTTTTTTTTTTTTTTTTGGGGGGGGGGGGGGGGGGGGGGGTGTAGAAATGACTGAAAGATTAATAGGCTCTGTTTTGAGTTTTGTTCAAAAAAGAATGACTTCATATAGGGAAATATATATATCACATGTGCAGGACACCTTAAACTAGTTTTTTAATTAAGCAGCGAGGCAGAACAAGGTCAGGGCTGTATCAAGACACAGGGACTAAACCCCAATTCAACCAGACCCAGAACTGATCCAGAATTAAAACAGGACTACAACAGTTCAAAATCAGGACTACTGAGGACTTAACCAAGACAGAACCACAATCAGAACTAGATGATAGCACTAAAAATCATCATAGACCTGCACTACACTTGTTTTTTAATTCTACCAAAGTCCACTATTTAGATTGAGAAAAGTTTATATAATTATTTAGCCTTGTTGTGCAAACAAGCCTGCAGAACTTAATAAATACAGAATTTGAAAAATAACAAACCTAAAAAGAAACACTAGGTACGAGATACATGAGTACCTATGATACGGTGATACTTTTGGTAAACAACCATTTGACTAACATGTGTGTCTCACCTGCTCTTGTTCCACCTCTGTTCTGTCCTCGTTCTCCTCTCTCTCCCTCTCTGTGCTGACAATCATCAAATATACAGTTGAAACCAGATATTTACTCTTCATATAAAAACACTTTTTTAATTGTAACATCAAATCAGACAAAATGTTTATTTTTTTAGATTGATAAATATAAAAAACATATCTGTTAACTTTAAGAGTAAAGAGAGAAACTATCTGTATTTCTTAATTTTAAATGGCACCAAATTGTATTCAAACTGAGCCACACTTATGGAGCTCCACAGTTCTTTTCCTGGTGTTTTGGTTGATATCTCTTGATTTTCCCATGTCACAGAAACAGGCTCTGTGTTTTGCCTTATATGCATCCACAGCTGTGCCACCAACTTAGTCACATGGACTCTACTAACCTATCAGAAGCTTCTTCAGCTCAGAATGGAATCGTCTGGAGTTTTCTTATTAATTAACAATAAACTTAGTGTATATGTACTCCTAAATTTGATGAAAGTGATAATAAATAGACAGTTCTGTCTCTCTTTATTCTGACATTTAACTAATTCAAAATATATTTCAATATTTATCTAAAACAAAAGTTTACTCTAAATTGATGTTGTACAGTAAAAATGCTTTATGTTTTCTCCCTAAAGTGTATGTAAATATCTGGTTACAAATGTGAATATCCTGCTGTGTACTGAAATCCCTCTTGTTTTGCATAGAAATATACTGAACAACATACAAAGCATAATATATAAAATAACATTTACCTGAGTTTTTTCTTTGAAAGAAGCCTCTAATGTCCATTCTTATATTTCAGTGCATAACTGAAACCGATTTAGTCGGGGAGGGTAAGAACTGAAAATATGAAATAAACACACGTAAGCTAAGACTCTCTAAAGAAACAGCATTTGTTCGGCTTTTCATTTCGCCATTTGTTGATTCACTCGAAGAGCAAGTAACGTAATATTGGTCAAGTGATCAGTTTGATATCAATCTTTCGTGATGCACCGTCATATTTACATTATTTGTACGGTACGAATGATTTTCTTTGGTACCTGGTCAAACTTAAGCTCTCCTTAGTATGGCTGGCTCCGTTTCTCCAACAGCGCACTCACGGGCAGCAGCTGTCCTGCCCCCTCGCTCAGTTGCTTAGTGCCTGAGCTCGAATCATACCAATATCAGGGGGGATTCACGCACAGTCGTAAATTCCCACAGTGTGCACTATGTGCTTCGAATATTGTGTGTACTTTTTGTTTTATACAGTTGTCAGCCAGGCATCTAACTATGAAAAATTACACTCCAAAAGACCCCGGGCTTCTGACAAAACAACCCGGGCTTAAGCCCAGTAAGCCACCCCCACGCTCCGCCCCTGGGGTGAACGCTGCCTTTTGCCCAGTGAAACCCGAGGTTGATGGATGTTACTGAGTATTACTAATCATGTCACAGAATCTATAAGACAGGGATGTCAAACTCATTTTACACTGTGGGCCACTTACAGGTAACTTTGATCATAAGTGGGCCGGACATGTGAAGCTGCACGATTAATGTGTAAAATTACAGACAAGTTCTTTTAGTTGATTCCCCAGACTGTCCTGTAATTATAAAATATAAAGTCTTTCATTAACTTAAAAATAATGTCCTATTTTCAAGAATCCACTATAAAAAAAAAAAAGACAAAGAAATAAATTAAAAATTTAGTGGAAAAAAAAACCCAGGAACTTTAATTGTTTAACTGTCACCTCTTTGGTGTAGTATGAATAGCAACTAAGGGGGATTCTTTATAATGTCAAGAAAACCTAAAATTGTTGTTATTATTATTAGTAGTGATAAATGTTAAAATTGTATGCATTTCACATTTTCCAGTTTCTGTAGGCTGATTCTGCCCCCGAGCTTTATGTTTGAAACCTTTGTTATAAGGGATCTAAATATAATAAATGAGGAATAATCATCGCCTTTATCAGAAAAAATTATATTGCTATACAACATGTGCAGGTACAATTTAATAAATTTTAAAAGATTTTTTGCAAAAAATAAGACATAAGTGATGTGATTATATTGTATTAATAGAAAAAATGCTTTACATAAATAAAAATTAATTACAAATATTAATTAATTAATTACAAATTCCTCCAGCCAACCTAAAAAAATACCTTGCGGATAAATTTAGGCCCCTGCAGGTCAAAAAGGATCTCGCCTTATAGGAAAGTCTTATTTGGTTAATCTGCTCTTTATTTTCTCAATTAATCTCTTCACCGGCTGGTCTAAGGAACTGATCTGTTTCATCCAACCTTCAGTGCAGTACACACTCCAACATGCACAATGAAGTAAAGAACTAAAGAAAATCTGCAGGATTTAGATTTGAGGAAGCAGAAATAGAGAAAAACTATTCAAACAATAAACTCGGTCATAAAAATTGAGGCAGATTAATTTTCTGGCTGTAAATTAACTGATTTATCTCATAATCATTTGAGTTATTCTGATGTTTTTGTTTTTATTGAATGAACTGAGTTTGACAGAGCAGGTGGATTTAAGTAAATACTTTCCATTTTCATGTATAAGCTTTAAACTGGAGATGTGCTGATAGGACTGGAGGGGAAAAGAGCTCGTCTGTAGTCTGTGGATTCTGACTCTGACAAACTCTTTGAGCTCCAGGAAACAAAACAGATGTTTATACCTCTGGAGTCCTCAGCTGGAACTGAAAGACTGAAGATTTCTTTCATAAAACTGAGCAGGCACTGAGTCGTCTCCAGCTACGGTACATTTCTTATCTGCTCTGAGCTGCTTCTCAAAAGCCTGCTGATGGATTAAATTTCCTTTAATTGTAGCTAAAGGCGCTGACTTTTTGTTGGATGCGACAGGCGCGATCTAAAGCGACTGTTGCCGTAAACGCCTTTATTTTCCATAAACCTGCAGACGTTGAGCTGCAGCCGTCTGCAGAGGCACGGTCATGTTAAAGCTACATCTGATAAAATGAAGCGTTCACAGCAGCAGCATGGGGATGTGCAAAAGTCTCCTCAACTTCTGCCTCAAAACTTTTAATACTCAGTGATAAAGTTTTATTGAGAAAGTAACTTCCCAAACTGGGTCACGTTCTTTTCTTTTTTACTTTAAGTACAGCTGCATGAAAAAAGTTATTTATACTTTATTAAGTATATTTTACCGCTTTCTGATTGTAGCACAAAAAAGAGATTAAAGATAAAAAGAGTCATTTATGGGAAATGACAGAGACAGACACCTTTTTATAGGCTCACTGTATTAAAACCCAGCAGCACTGTCACCAAAGCACTTGCTCATAAAGGTCATATGATTGTTGGTGTTTTCTCTGTTTTCTGTATTATTGTAGGTTCTTTACTTTACAATAGAAAAGGCATTGATGCAACTGTAGTTGTGATTTGGTGCAATATCAATAAAACTGAATTGAATTGATAATGATTTGTAAAAAAAAAATCTCTTAAATACTTTTAAACTTACTTAAAGAACATCAATCTCTAAGTAAAAAATAAATTCCAGAAAGAAAAACAACATATTTTCAGTCGTCTGGCTCATCGTGACAGGTTTGATGAGCCCTGTGGTGTTCAGGTGTATAACGTGGTGTGGAGGTGTGTATGCAGCAGCACCGAGGTCCTCAGCTGATTTTAATTTCAAATATGTGTCTTGGGCATAACTTTGTTTATGGCAGCCTGTGTGATTCATGCTGTATTCACCTTGCACGCTAAGGTGTTGGCCAATTAAATCACCAGGAAGGCCGATGAACGCCCGCCAGGCTGCATGAAGTTTGATTAAAATCTGCTGCAGAACATAACTGTGAATTCTGACAGCCAATTTCACATGTTAGTGTTTCAGTCACTAAAGACTGGCAGTAAATGGAAATGTCAAATGATTCATTACAAGGAGCTGCCAACTTTAGAGGTTAATCGTGACAAATCTTTTCCTTCACTCAGGTTAGCTAGTAGATTGCGGCTCAAGCAGTGAACACATGTCATCTCTATTCGGACTTTCCCAAGTGTTCTTTATTTTTTGCTCTTGCTGTTTTCTTTTATTAAGCAGCTTTAATCTTGTCCCAGCTGTGGTTCAGGTGGTACAATTGGTACCAGTCACAGGGTCAGTGGATTGGTCCACAGTTTCCTCCAGTCCACATGCCAAAGTATCCTTGGACAAGACACTGAACCCCAAGTCCATCAGCGTGTGTGAATGTTGGCTAAAGCCCTCAGGCACAGATAGAAGTGCTGCATGAATGTGTGTGACTGGGTACATGAGACATGTAGCAGAAAGTGCTGTGAGTAGACAGGACCTATGCAAGTACGACATCATTTACAAACAACCAACACTTTTCATTTTCACTTTTTTTCACTTTCATTGTGTTTTTATTTTGCCAGGGTGCATGCCTTAATTTCTCTCATCCAGTGTTATGTTGAATTATTCATCATTCAGTCTTACGTGGAGTTCAGGTCCAGAGATCATAATTGAGGCCAAACGCCACTTTTAAGATATAGGGTATAAAACTTTATTTTTAAATAAAAAGGGCAGTGATGCTAAACCAGCCTTTAGTTATGCTGCTATCTCCTTAAATCTAGTGTTGCTAGCTATTTCCCAGGCTAACTGCTGCTCAGTTCCCCAAAACAAACAACCACTGAAAAGTTAAAAATGTGCTCTGATGAAATGATCAGTTTGGCTGGACTCTCTGCTGTTGCAATAAAGTAATAATGTCTTAACATCCATCCATCCAGGGTTTCTGGAGATGAGAGGATTTAGAGGTTAGCAGTGAAATAGCTCGATAAAGGAGAATCCATGTTCTAGTATTTCTGAAACAAACAAACAAAAACATGGAAAACCATCAAAACTTTGTATGAAATGTAAGGAAAGTTGTGTCTGGTCATTTATTTCTTTGTTGTAAAAATGCTTCTTGGCATCAAATCTTATGTCAGTTTACCTAATATGACTTATGTAGTAGCAAATAATAAATAAATAATAACCTGTGGTATGCTTACACTTGATCTACATGCAACTATACAAACATGTCAGGATTATTATATTGACTGCTTGATCTACTGCAGTGACAACACTGAGGCCTCAAAGCCTTAATTCAAAGCATTGATTCAGTGCTGGAGTGATCCAGGTCTTGGGTACTAAAAATCCCCCCAACCTACCACCAGTTTTCTTTCACTTTAAATTATAAGGAATATACAATTATGCTAAGAACATTTGTACTAAAAAATGAAATGTCTAGAGCATCTTATCCAATTTGTACATGAAGCAACAACAAGATGAGATTTCTTTAAACTTGTTCCTGTTTGTTTGTATTCAGGTCCCAGCTGAGTTGAGAGAGCTGACTAAAAGAAAGAACAGATTACTTTCCAATTACCCAGACGGTTACAGCTTCCTCCTATAGGGAGGGCTCCCTCATGCAGTGAAGCAAAACTATGATCTTTGTGTCTCATTTTCTCTGCTGCCATCAACAATTCAGCTTTACAGAAGCAACTAAGTGAGTAAGAGTGAGTGAAAGGCTCCCACTGTTTCAGGGAGAGAGTTCATTAAACACAAACTGTGAAAACCGTTATCAGAGAATATGAACTGACATGAATACATGGCACAAAAAAGAGAAGGTGATATAAATGAATACTTGTCACATGCAAAAGGGTTATGGCAAAAAAAGGGAACATGTCTCTCACTTCCTGTCACGATCCTGGATCATTGACCCAGCGTTTTGAGTTTTCTTGTGTTTTGATGTCATTTTGTATTATGTCTCATGTTTAAGTCGTCTTTGGTTAAGTTGATTCTCTAGTGCCGAGGTTGTCCCTGTTTAGATTTGTATTAGTTAGTATTTCCCCCCTTGTGTCTTTGCCCTCTGTGTCTCCCTCTGTGTGGCTGTGATTGTCTTTGTTGTGAGTTCCTATTTCCCTCATGTTTCCTTCTGTGTTCCCCTTCCTGTCATGTTATCCATGTTTCCCCAGTCATGTTCTCGTTGCATGTGTTAGCCATACTTCCTGTTTTATTTTGGTAGTCCCCTGTGATTTGTTGTTTTGCTCCTCTTACTTTGAAGGTATCTCGTCTCATGTGTTATGTTTAGTTTTGCTTCCCCTGTCTGGTTGTGGTTATTTGCTGTGTTCCTCATGTGTTCTCATTTCCTCGTTATCCTTCTGTGTATTTATCTCAGCGTCTCCCTCTGTCCCGTGTTGCGATCTCCCTCATTCTGTGCTGTATGTTCTGCCTGTCTAAACCTTGTTACTATTTCTAGTTTAGTTTGTTTCCTGTTTTTCCTGCCACCAAGTAATAAATCTAAGTCTTTAGTTCATGTTTGCCTCCCGGAGTCTGGATTTTGGGTCTTCCATTCCTGCCTGCCGTACACAGCACTTGATGCTTCCAGTGCATTTCAAAATAGTATATAAAGTCATCTAAAATAGAAATGACACTCTGGGGTTTGTTATAAGATGTTTGAAGTAATTCTACTGCACTAAGAAAGATTACTCACAAGTGAAACACACTCAAATCAGCTGATGGTCTTTCCATAAGTGGACACCCCAGCAAATTCATCCTGAAAATCCAACTCTGCAATACAAAGAGGAAAAGCCCAAGATTTACATTTCAGACTCTACAGGCCTCAGTTAGCAAGTCAAATGTTAAAGTTCATAACAGTTCAATTAGAAAAATGTTAAAAGGGTCAAATGTTAGGCCGTCTGTCCTAGAGTTACAGCTTGGCCCAAATCTACAGCAGAATGTCTGAAACAGAAAAGAATCAAGGTGGTGTGGTGGCCTTTATCCCCTTCCTAAACCAAGTAGTTGCATAACCCTAACCAGGAAGTAAAAGTGCATGCAAACTTATAAGGAACTCCAAGGAAAACACAACACAGCTTCACAGCCTGTATCACTGTCTCGTGCTTTGTGACCCACTTTTTCAAACTTCTTATGACCCCAGGGCAAAACAGTCTTCATGTTTCTGAACGTGTCGGAGTTTTAAAGAACAGCTTTGAAATTCTCATGAGCTGTTCGCACAAAAGAAAAACCACCATCATAATGTGGCTATCCTTTTGGCGCCAGCTGTGGGCTCATAGCTGGAGCTGAACAAAACTCCCTGATAACAACTGTGTTTAGACTGTTCTTCCCACTCTATGCAAGGTCACCTGGGTTGGCTGGTAGACTGCTTACTTAGCCTGGCAGGGCGAAGGACACTATCTCAGCTGAACTATGGACACGCACACACATATACTTACACTGATAAGCACTCACTCATCCCCCCTCCCCTTCCAACGCCTTCGATGCTTGTATCCTCCTGGGGAACACGGTCGGGTTTGAGCCCCCGCTGGAGAGTCGGCGCACTGGCAGGATGGCTGCTGTGTTGCCTAGGATTACTCCTCATCCCCTACCCACCCCTGTTGCTGGTCACGTGCTCTATAATGTTGTACTGTGGACATTTATGTGCTTTCTGTGCAGAGGAGTTTTTTTGTTTCCTGTTCTCATGCTGTCCTCCTATAGCCCTTTTTTCCCTCTTGTACTTTCCCATTGTAGTGTACATTTCAGTGGTTTTTCTGTAATGCAACCGTTCTCTGACTTGTATCCCCATGTGATGTCTGTGTTGTGTGTGTAAGGTCGGGGGCGGGTTCATTCCACTGCAGGGCCACCTGCCACTGCATGTGGCGAATAAAAATTTGAACTTGAACATGACACACTTTTGTGTTCTATTTTTCAGTGGAAGCACTTTTATGGAAATTAAGATATTTTAAAGCCAAATAGCAGCTACTTTTAGCCATGCTGGCATGGCGGTGTCAGTCAGTTGGTCTGCCACTTTCACCACGACAGTTGTGCAGACTTTTGTGCTGCCCAGAGAATTTAGCGGGTTTTTGTTCTGTCAAAAAACTTGAAGGTGAATGGGTGCAAATATCGACAATTTTATCTTTTAACAATTTTTGATGCATTTCCTGCATTATTGTTGAGTTTGTATTCACAGCTGAAATCCATCCCTGGATGCTGTGGTTGCAAGGTAAGTGTCATATCTCCCAAAAAGCCCACCGAAAACATCTTTGTATAACCTACTGAGCATTCAACACATCTGTCAGCTGCTGATAAACAGTTAGAAACTACATTCAAAAAGTTGAGGCCCCAGAAACACAGGATGGAACAAGTACAGTTTTTAAGAAGAAGAAGCAGCTAAAAACACAGCCCGTAAACCTGCCCCGAGTTCGTACTGTGAACAGTTTTTGTCATTTTAACATAAAACCTCTTATAAAACTACAGCAACTGTTTATTGTTACCAATTAGGTTAATTTGTTGCAGTCTAAGGCAGATGTGTATTTCAAGAGTGTGGAAGGCAACACGATGAGCTAAATAACCTACATTATATTTTAAAAAGGAGACAAATATTAGCTTGGAGGCCTGTCTGATGAGATCTGTAATGTGCAAACTGGGACTTGGAAAATGAGATCATTTACTTTAAACTCATAAAAAGAAATATGCAACTTGTGACTTATTTAGGTCGTTGTCATTCCCAGGGCATAAGTTAATACAGTTAATAATGTTTTGTTAAAGCAATTGGTGTCGATCATTTACCCACAAAATGTTTTTTGGTGGAAATGCTTCATGCACAAGTATTATTATACCATATATTAATATTTATGTCAGTTTTCCAGTGTGAAGTGGTACCGATGAGAAACTGATATTTTTAATTCAGTAGTTTCTATAGATTCAATCTAATAGCTGTTAGCTCTTTGACCTAGCCAGAAGGTAAAGAAAGTAAAAAGCAAGTGAAAATAAAATGAAATAAATCTGCAACTGGACAAAAAAAGCAAAACATAAAATCAAGGTCTCCTGGCGGACCAGTTTATTTCTTTGTGGTCAGTATCATCATGTTTGACATGTCAAGGCACCAAACTAAGACAGAGGTGGCTTATAAAACACTACACTACATCAGCTTATATGGACCTGTGCACGCTCATTAATAAGAAAAAATGTTTCTACATTGTGAACAAATGTGACAACGTTGTCAGCTTTTACCAACTCAGATGTCTTCAGTCTGAACTTACTGTTATTACTAGGGATGGGTATTGATAAGATTTTAACGATTCCGATTCCATTTTCGATTCTGTTTAACGATTCGATTCCTTATCGATTCTCTTATCGATTCTTTTTTTTTTTTTTAAAGGAGAACACTAAAGTCGATTAGCTTAGAACTTTGTTTTATATCTTCTCTTTGAACAAGATAGAAATTTAGGAGTAACATGGCCTTACAAACCCAACAGTGAGATCTTAAGAGATCCAGCCTACGGCTCTTCAATGGGGTGTCACAGGGTCCCCAGGAAAAAAAATGTATATGTAAAATAATAAAATAAATATTCTCCTGTAGCAATAACAAAGTTTAACATAAATTATTCTGTAGCAATTACACAAGAATATCCAGTAATGTCCCTGCCTACAATTAAACACATTCACTTACCTACCAAAGTGAAATCGGGGGCATGTGCTGTGGCAAATGGGTGCAAGCCTTTGACCACAAACTTAGACACTGCTCGGTGACATTCGTCTATCCTGGCCTGAAAGGAGATGCTACCGGTAGACTGCAGCGACAACTCCCAGCATCTGAGCCAGCCAGACTCTGTCTCTCTCATCATGGTTATCTAAATGCAACGCACAGTAATAGCAGGTTTTGTAATGAGGTAAATCGCGCTAACATAATATGCAATGCTAATTGATTAGTTACCTGCAGTATTAACGGGAGAGGACGTGGAAACGCTACCGCTGCTGCTGGGTTGAGCTTCGCTAGTCCGGAGCGGATCAAAAACACGACATTCGTTGAAAGCAATCGCGTGTTTTTTGAGCAAATGCTTTTGCATGTTCGTAGTGTTTCCTCCCTTTGATGAAATCTCTACTTTGCAAGTATTGCACGTTGCCCTGTTGTCATCCTTTCTCATAAAGTGTAACCAAACTTTTGAGCGTTTGTGCCGCTCAGGCGCCGTGTTTCCTACTGGGTAAAAGACGCTACTCAACGTGATGACGTCATTCGGGGCGACTGGAATCGATAAGGGAATCGTTTTTAAAAGTGGCAAACGATTCCAAGGAATTGAAACAGTGGGAACCGGTTCTCAACAAGAACCGGTTTTCGATACCCATCCCTAGTTATTACACTTTAGAAAGTTGCCTTTGAGCAAATGTACCACCCCACAAGTCTCGACCTGGATGGACCGAACTGGAAGCTGTTTCTCCATCTTGCTTTGAAGTTGTGTTTGTTTCAGACACCCCCTGAAAACTGCCCACCTATACTGTTTCTTTCTTCCCCCTTTTCTCCTGTTTAATTCATGTACAGCGGGACACTTTTGTCTTTGGGGATGAGCTGAATGGTGATGTGTTCTTCCTCTGGGTTGTCCCAATTTTGGTTATTTGGAGAGACTGCAGACCATTTTGACTGCATACCACCCTTCTTTTCAGCAAACAATATAAGTTGAGAGTGCTCAAGAATATGGGAGAATATAGAGGATGTAACCTTAAAAAGGCTTCCAGCCAGTTGTGTTGAAATAGTGATTTAACCTTGAGAGACCACATTACTTTAGAGGCAGAGCAGGGACGTTTGTGACTTCATGGCTCTGTTTGCATTCATCATACCAAAACAGTGCTTACCTTAATGTAAGCACTTTTGATTTTTCATTTTTATGTTAAAACAAGCTTCATCATCACACTTCAAACTGATCTTTGTGCCATGTTTGGCTGCCTGAGAAAGGACTTATCCCTTGAAACTGGACTTGCTGGACACTTCATTGTTTACCAGAGATCAGTACCAGAGATATAGTATTTGGGTACATGTTTATTTGTCTTTTTATAAGGAACCCCATTAGCTTCCACAACAGTGGTTGCTAGTCTTTCTGGGGCCCAAACTATCAAATACAATCAAATAAGATATTACACAATAAAGTGGATACTAAATATCCGCATAACTTGACTCTTACATCCACAGTAAGGTTTTACAGTTGTGAAGCATATAAATATTTATATTTATATAATAATAACAAGTTTCCATTACAAATGACATTGCCCTTTTACAGTATTTCTAATAAATTAAATTTAAAAGCTGCCTAAATAGGCTTTTAAGTGATTTTTAAAATTATGAATAGAAGCCAATTCTCTAATTGCATAAGGCAACTTATTCCAGTGAAAAGATGCTCTAAATATAACAGAGTTTTTCAAAAAGTTACTTTTAACTCGAGGAGTTAGTAAATTGCGGTTTGTTGAAAATCGTGTACTGATTATGTATTTCATCTGGATGCTGCGACTGAGCAGAAAAACAATATGGTGTGTTTAACAGTATTGCTTTCTTTAAAAATACAAGTAAGCCATAGTATAATTTAGCTTGTACAGAAAGCCAAGAAAGTTTATCATGGATTTTATTGATATTTGTATAATATGAACACCTTAACACTAATCTGGCCGCCTTGTTCTGGACTAACTGTTCAGATCGGTCTTATTAGCTGCTGACCAAATGATTGAACAGTACTCTAGATGAGATAATACTAGTGCATTAATGACATTTTTCATAACTGAAGAAGTAATATAAAAGCTTTTCCTGGCCATAGCTATGCCCTGTGCAGGAACTCCAGCAACACTTGAGGTAAGATGAACACTTTAATAATTGACCAACGCGTTTCGGCTTGTGGCCTTCATCAGGGTCATAATAGCTATGCCCTGCCCCAATTTTAATAGTCAATGTGCTGAGACCATGAAAGGTGGTGGTTTATGGTATGGTAAGTAATTTAATCTGGGTGACCTGTTCTAATACCGATCCAGCTATGGAAAGATTTAGTTGTGGGCTGTTGACTAAGCGTACTCTACTTCCTATGAACATATATTTGGATTTGGATACATTTAAGCAAATCGTGTTGTAATACACTTGTCATTTCGACACAGTTGCCACATGGTAGAATCATCAGCATACATTACAAGATGAGAATTATCCAGGACATACGGCAAATCATTCGTGAAAACTGAATAGAGAAATGGACCGAGACAGCAAACATAGATCAAAATATAGTTCAGCCATTTTCTTATTCAGCATTGTTAGAAAACAAACAAACTCTGCTGGTTCTGGAAAAATTCTGAAAGTTTCAAACACCTTAAACTTTTCATAAATAGCTGAAGGAATTAGGAAATGTGCTAGACTTAGAGAAAATTAAATACACAACATTAAACAAAGCAAGGCTTAAACAAAGCTTTCCAAAAATCTGGTTACCCATCAGCAGTCTGATTGAAACATTGAAATTAATTTAATGACGTTACAGATTAATGATGTCATACAGTATGAACACTTAAAAGTAATGATGTAATTTAGTCTGTCAGTCCATCACTGTTCTGTTTAACAATCAATGTGTTTTTATATATTTGTATTTTAGACCCATTTTGTTCACTTGAACTTCAAACCAGGTTTTTAATCCAGCTGTATGTCAGGAGTCAAATGCAGAACATTTAATTACAATGAGTGTTTTATTTCTCGCCATTGTTGTTCTGGGCTGTGGAAAGTGACTTTGTTTTGCGTGCATGTCAAAGCTTTTTGTGTTTTTTGTTTGCTGAAATCATTGACATTTTTGCTTTCACCCCAATGCAATGGTGGCGAGTCGAGTTCAGTTTGTGAAACTGCACAGCAAAAATAAATGACATTCAACCATTCAAAAGCAACACCTCTCTCTAAAAAGATCATGCATGTTAATGAATAATCCTCTGAACCCACTGCCACAAGTACGAAGCTCCCCATTCGGTTAAATCTATTAACATTCAATATAAAGAAATGAGACCATCAACGATTGTCAGGTTCACTCGGTGTGTTCACAAAGCCAAAAACAAAACGTGATCAGTTTTTGACACAGTGCGAAAAAAATGATGTGATGCTAATGTAGAAATGATCCTTTTCAGTTTGCAAGTCTGCATTTGAGTTCACTGACTATGTCAGGGTGTGCTGAAAGAAGACCCAAATGATGGACACAAAGAGGTTAAAGAAAACAATCCTTTTATTGGCTGATACAAAAGCCCTTCAAAAAGAAAGAAATGAACAAAAAGAAAGAGAAAAGAGTGGCAGATATTATTATCTGTCTAACCCTGGAAACAGCGAAGAAGACTCAAAGAGGAAGATGTGCATCCTTCCTTTTTTTCCTTTTTTAAAATTAGTTTTTAATTTTGTTTTAGCTTACTATAAATACCTTGGCAACTAGTCTGTCACATAGGTGAGACACCTAATGCATAATAACCAGAGATTAACTTACAGAATCTAACAAAATTAGATTTTCATGTGACTTCAATAAGGAAGATGTGTTCCATCATTTTCATTTCTCATTTCTCTCCGTGCACTACAGACCCTCTGACAAAAACACCCAAACACACACTGTGCCTGCAGCGAGGAGCACTCAGACCTTTACATTGGCAAAACCAGACAACCACTCCATGAATGCATGGCTCAACATAGGAAAACTAAATTAACCCTTGTGTGGTGTTCGTATTTTTGTTACTCAGCCAGTGTTCATGGGTCTGGTGGACCCGCTAGAGTTTTGGCTTTCCAAATTAACACTATCAAACAATTTTATGTTAAATTACTCAACAGATGTTTACTTCATCCCAATTACAAGACATATGAACAGCAAACATGGTTAATTTTTTCCCTTTACCTTTGTTAGATCACATTTATGAATTAATGTGGTTCTCGTTTTTCTTTTATATAAAATGTTATAAATAAATCAGTTATAATCAAGTGGAGTGAGTGGAAAGACACAACACATTTACACGTGAAAAAATAATTAATTGTTTAATTTTTCTTTTGAAAAAAACTGAACACGGGTCTCACAGACCCGAACACCATACAAGGGTTAAACAGAGCAAAACTAACTTTCACATTATCTCACATTTTCACATTATGTTATAACTCCTCCACTGAACCAACAACATCGCGACCAAAGCTGTCAGACTACAGAGTAGCAGTACCTCAATAGTTTGGCTCTGCCCACAGCTGACAACAGACTCTGTGCAGGTAGAAGTCCACACCTGTTAGTGGACCTTTAACATGCTATGACCACTGAACCCTTTCCCCTTCAGCTAGAAACCTGCACTTAAAAGAGAAATGACATTATTTAGAGGATGTAAGGGTTGATAGATGGTTTAAGAGAGGGCATCTGTGTCCACCATCGTTGAAAGGAACTGGTTGGTTACAGCATCAACTATCAGCCATCTACGATGAAGTCTTGAGATACTTTTCCAGGTCTTTCAACCCCCACTCACATCAGTTGACCTCAAAAGCTGGCATAAAGTCTTACAGAGGCTTCACATGTTTGCCCCGGTGATGGTGACCTAACATTTTTCCCATCCTGGCACTTGACGACTAACATGATTGATAGTGGGTCACTCACCCTCAGGACAATCTCAGGGCTCCCCATGAGCTGTTTTACAAGTGAAAAAACATATTGATGAACCTACAGATGCATAGTTCTCTTTTTAAAGCACTCAAGATGACTGCGACCTGGATGACTGAGAACCTACACAGACACGCTCCATCATCTTCTGTCTCCATTAGTTGTGGTGATGTGGGCTATTCTTAGTGTGCTTTTTTTCTTCATCCCGTCCATTTAGCCATGCTTTCAGAGGAATCTCATTCAAACTTTTTTGTCCAATCAGCTATCTGAAGGCATTCTTAGAGCCAATCAGCCCCCTTCTTTGAATGCATCATATCTGTCTGCGCTGTGCCTGTCACTCCTTCTCAGGCGTCTGTCTGTGCAGCCTCGCTGGTCTCCACCTTTGCTCCCTTTGGGTTATTTCCAAAATCTCAATCAGCCATCTGCTTATGCCGCTCCATCACCACCCACATGTAGACTGTGGGGAGTCTCATCACCATCTCCTGCCTTCATCTGTGATTCTGTTCTATGATGCTGCTTCTCACAGGAGTCTAACCACAAAATGTAGCGTTTTGCATCTTCTCATTTTTAATTTACATTTTAACCTTTTCTTATAAATGATAGATTCAAACCAGCATCTAACATTTCCTATATAATCTGCACAGCTCGGGGGTGGTCATATGAAACATTGAAACCGCACAGAAGTTTCAAGAGAGTTTAATTAAAAAACAAAAACTGGTATTTATAAAAATACTTTAATGTGAGGGATATTCATATCTCAGAAATTATTGCTCATTTCAATTATTTAGCATTGTTTGATCACTGATGTTGCTTACCTGCAGACTTTTAAGCCTAACGTGCAGATTAATGCTGTCGCTGTGTTCTCACTGCAGGTTTTCTGACAAAAGGTGGACAAAGAAATGAGAATTTCAAGAGCGAGGAACATTTGTTAGTAATTCATCCTTTGATAATACATATTGCGCTTGTTCTTTCATGTGCGTTGTCTCTCTCTGGGTTGTATTTTTCACATTGTTATGCATTTTATTGTAAGTATCATTTATAGAATAGCAGAAGAATTCAGAGAAAAAAATTTATAATTGTAAGTGGCAACTATAATAAACTCTCGATGTTATTAAATGTTAGATACAGTCTGTCTTGTACTTATTAAATCAGCAATGATAGACTAAAGGCACCTTCAGAAGCTTTATAGGGCACATCTTTCCACAGAGAACAGAATCTCCTCTTTTTCTCAGAGCTCCCTGCCAGGAGGTACTAATTTGCTGTCAGACAGCTCTGAGGGACCATCCATAATCAGAGAAAAAAGATTCTTTCATGTGTGACAGCGACAGTGAGTGGTGATGTTATCCTGAGGACGCCAGCCAGGCCTGTGTGTGTGTGGTGTGTGTGTCTACCAAAGACATATTGACTCTAACGCAGTCTGACATGAGAATCCAGCAGGCTTCACTGCAGTTACAACACAGACTTCCCATCTATCACTGAAATGTTTGATAGCCAATTTGGACTGAGTGTTTGATGCCTTTTCCATAATCTGTCCTCATCTTTATGGGAAGTACACAACCAGAGACAGGCTGCAGCTCATTTTCATCCCGAGGCATTCGTCGATGTTTTTAGTTTTACTGTTACGTACAGCGCCTTTACATATTGACCACCAAGAGATACAGGCCGTGTTTCAGAAGTCTGCAAAGGCTCTTTCACAGGAGGTGGTGGCAGGTTTATTAGTCCGGTCACAGCTTTGTCAGCCAGCTGAGTTTGGTTTGCATCACATTTGGACAGTTTGTGTTTTCACTTAGGTTCATCTTCTTCCACTTCCTTTTTTACTTGTGTCAACAACACCTTTACTAGCTGACTAGATCTTGGCATTAAAATGAGTTGGATAAGGTTAGAGAAAAAAACAAAAACAAAGCAATAGCATTCACTGACGTGTAAAAGCTGGAGATATTCACTCATGCTATAACGTCACATGCTGCCATGCTTCTCAGAATCTTATTCTATCTTACATTTATCTCATTTAGCCTATAGGAACACCTCATGATCCCACAGGAGGCACCGGAAAACTTTGCAGTTCTTTAGATGTTGTTCTGGGTTCTTTTGTGGCCTCCTGGATGAGCTTGTTGATTATTCAAAGTACTTTCGAACTGTTTGTCAAGGAACAGAATTTAGATTTTAAAAAATGCTCACACAAACTGTGGGGAAATTATAACTAATATGGTTAAAAATACGTTTTTATGTGAGAACTTTTGGCTTCATCACGTTATGTACAAAAAGTGAAAGACCTGGAGGAAGTACAATCACATCAGCAGTGTGATGATGCTGTGGTTAGCTCTTGTGCTGCACAGCAAGAAGGTCCTGGGTTCTCCTCCCACTGCATAAATAGGCTGTTTTGCTTATACATACATGTTGCAGTTTCATTTAAAACAATTTTAAAGATGCAAATTTAACAGATTCTGCATGCAAATGGCTTAATTTAGAGCTCAGCAAACCAAATGGACAGTCTCTCTTTTTTTTTCCCTTTTTCCCCTTTCATCGATGTCCAAGATACACCGAATAGAAATGAGACTAAAATTGAAAAATCAGTATTACTCTCTTTCCTCTGCATACAAAATATGTATTTCACTGCTGTTCCAAAAGAAGCTAAATTTAAATCTAAAAAGCCTTTTTGCCGTTTTCACTGCACTTGATGCTTGTTCATTTGAATTTCTGTTCACTTTGCAAAAGGCTCACAGAGATCCTTGAAGAAAAGGATGTAACAGCCCCATTTGTTGACAGGGCCAAGGTCAACAGAAACACAAAGAACAAATCTGACTTTCATTTGAATCGATTGGTTTGAACTTGCTGCAAGGTGATGAGGTAGAGTGTTGACTCAAATGATTGACAGTCGCCTGATAGTTTCAGGTTTGGCCACGGTCTCAGACACTTCTCAGCTGTCATTGGCTGAAACAGAGTGACAGCTCACCCTACGACCCCTCTGGTCTTTACCATAACAACGTGTTCCCGCACGTGACCTTTGAACCCTGGCAATGTCAAGCGTCCACCAGCCAGGGACTGCCCACGCCGGGCTGTCAGACTTATCAACCATTCACTGTTGCATGCTCAAATACATGCCATCTCGTCCCCTCAGAGCTCTCTTAGACTCACATTATTCAAGTGACATGCAGAGATCACATCAGAGAAAAGAGCGCTGGCTGAAACGTCTCCTTTTCTTAAGTGTTATTTCCGGTGTTCCAGTGTGACCGGGAGTGAGAGTGCTCTCAAACCAGCACTGCAAATTTTAAACCCTAACCTCATATTTTTGGCCTGTTGTTCTAATTTTACAAACTAAACATGCCTGCTGGGTTTGAAATATTATCTTACTGCTTGCTGATCAAAACAAATGCAGCCGTGCATTGATAAATAAATCTGAAGGCTGTGTAGAAAAGAAAGAGATTGGCAGAATTTCAAGAAGTCACAGGCATCTAATATCCGCTCCCTGCACCTGCTTATGCAGTGGAAATGATGCATTTTGAGAGATAATGGCATCCATCACATCACGTCCTCTCTCATTACATCCTGTCAGTTCATGTTAACAGATACCAACACAGAGATAAAGCTGTAAGTGTATAAAACACTATTACAACTTACAAAAATAAATGACCTGGTTTTACTGAACAGTAGGTGACAGCAGATGACTCATAACTCATAACAGTTATATGGATGCATGAGTGTTTTTTTATGATTGTTTTCAAGCACATGTTGCTTTCATTTCACAGACACAATAGAGAAATACTGGATTTACAGAGACTCTAAACTGTATGATAGCCATCACAGAATAAATGGAGAAAATGATCCTAATGTAAAACTTTTGTAAAGTTAGAAAACAAGGAAATGATCATTTCTCTACAAATCTCTTATATTTTGCAAAACATCAGTTACTCCAAAGTTACAACTGAGGTTATTATTAATCTTTGTAATAAATATGATGTAGTGCATCTAATAAAAATTATTTATATGCTATTATAAAATTGAAACCAATCTTTTAATACCAGGTTTGAATAAACATGTATATGCAAGCAGGTGGGATGACGGCAGGGGCAAAACTGAAGTGAAGACCAAAAATGCACGCTGTTTTGTTTCATTCTTATTTCTCCGACTGTTTCTAACATTTAGAGATCAAGACTGTGTTTGAACTAGTTTTCAGGAGAAAATGTTGATTTGGGTCAAAATATGAAGGGTTTGGGAGTGAAACTGGTCTCATTATTGCCACAATGAATATGCTACATGATCCTAACTAAAGGACGACCTGTCTTTATCTCTGAAACTGAATTATTGCTGTTGCTGTTGTTTATTAAGTCAGCAGCATCACAGCCATTGATGTGTTTCACAAGAGCTCCATAAAGTCATTGAAATGTGTTGTTAATTTGCAGTGGATTTATTTATATTATTTAACTGGAGTGGCCTATATGGGCCCTTTAAAAAAATGTACTTACATCAAATTCCCAATGAATTTACAGTCAGTAAATACAGACTAAAGATCTCTTCAATGTAGCTGTGACTTGACAAATCCCGGTTGAAGATATATTCTTAAATGTGCAAAGTTCTTTTTGTATATCTCAACTAAAAATACAAATCAAAATGTATATAAAGTGGAGACAAGTCCCAATTTGATCATCCAGAAGACTGTGGTTCATGTTCATTTTTCCATTTTGTTTTGTTTTCTTCTCTTTATGCAGATTCATTTTTATTTTCACCTGATTTTTACCTTTGCTTTCACTGGCTCTTTGGTTAGATTCAAAGAAAGGAAACTACGTGGATAGGTTTAGTAAAACAGTGTGGTTTGGGTTAAAATGGTAAAACCAAGGAGAATAAAAATGCTTTTTATATAGTCAAATAAAACCGTTCAGTATCAGAACGTTTAAGTTTTATAAATGCTGTTTTATATAATGCTATAATTCTAAATGAATCCCTGAGCATGCAGGGAAAAATAGCTGAAATAACATCAGTACATACTGATGCAAACTCATACTTGCAGTGTGGAAACAGTTAAAATGTTTATGAGCAGTCAGCACTCAGCTACAATGCTGCATTTCATGCAGGGGTTTTCTGCACTGTGGGTGAACCTATGGACATGTAAACATGAAATGTCCTAGCTGACCTAAAAGTGTCAGAGCAGCTTACACAAACAAATGAGACGCAGTGACCTTGAACCACGAAGGACAAGAATTTTTCTGCCACTGTTTTTAATCATTTTATTCTTAGTTTTCTCTTATGAATCAAATATTTACCCTAAACCTCCTGAGATGTACGTGAAATTCAAAGACATACAGCTGCTTGTTGGACCTAGCCTGGAGCTCATTGTGAAGTGTTTATTCTATGTAGGCATGTCCAGCACAAATAATTAAAATCAAGGGGTTCAAGTAGTTAAAATGTATGAGGTGTTAGCCGGAATATAATAAGAAATTAGGATCTGAATAGTGATGTATTCTGAAATGCAACAGTAACAGCTGATGTGGCAAATTCAGAATATGTGGCCCACAGCAACAATTCATTTTTTTAAAAGTAAGGAAAGCAAACTTTGAGTGTGTAATGTTTGGTTTCTTTCCAGTTGGAATTATCTGCACAAGTGCTACAAGCAAAAAAAATAAAACCCCCAAACTGCAATTCCTTTCTGTCTGATCTGCAGAGTATGCAGCAAAAATATTGAGGTTTGTGAGGACCCAAGCACAGATTTATGCAGATGCAAACTGGAGTAAACGAAACAACCAATTTAGTAGGCAGTAAAAAATAAAGGATGTAAGGGTTAATAATTCCTAGTAACAGAAACCTACACAGGAGAAAGAAATGTAGGAAACACGACCACTGACATACAGGATACACTAGGAACAACACACAGACACAAGAGTAAGTTGAACAGGACACAAGAGAAAACTAAATAAGACAAGAGACTAACTAGAAACATGAATAACAGAACTTTGGGAAACAGACGCAGGACCAGGACACTTTCATCTTAATATGGTACATTACTATCAGCACCAGCAGACTTCAGGTGGATTAGCTTTTATGGGAAAAATTCAGATTCCTCTCACATGGAACTCACAAGACTCCTATTTGCAATAATGAAGGTTTTTACTATGAAAACTGGAAAGTAGTTATTTTCTAACACAATCAGTAAAAGCTGTAATCAAAGCAAGTTGCTTTAAAAGTCAAGAGCGTGTCTCCCTGTAAGAAGAAATTCTTATTAAAAGTCACAAAAAAATGGTACTTCTAAAATACAAAAACCTCTAAAAAAGATACCTGTATTTCTAGACTCAGTGGGATTTGATGTTTCCCAGAATACTTTTGTTATTTGTGTTTGTTGTAAAATAAAATCAGTAAAATTAGCTTTAAATCATTAAGAATTGCAAACTTTGCCCTTGAGTAATCATGCTTTTAAACTCAGTATCAAAGTAATTCATCAGTAATTATCAGTACATTCAAATGTAATGGAGCTTATGGAAGAACATGACAAAAACAACCTGACACAGAGTTGAGCAGCAAAATCCAAATTAAGTTCTGCATAAAAAATCCAACAAGTAAATATAATTAATGCAAAAAGATAAATAAAAGGCAAAAAGACTCACAAGGAGATCAGACCCATATGGAAAAGAAATAAAATAAAAAAACAACTTAAAAAAACTTATAAAAAGACTTGCATCAGCTTTAGCTTGCTTCATATAGTGATTCATATAAGGCTTATATGATTTACTCATGAAAGTGGCCACTTCCCAGTTAAACAGATGTTTGGTGCAGACAGATGGAGCAGCCAGATGGCTGACTCCTCATGCGCACTGATCTGTTTCTCACTAGTTAACCAACTGCTAATTTGAAAACATGCCGTTTGAAATGTGGCCACGGGATAATTCAAGTGGATCGCTGAGTGAAGGAACTGAATGAGAAAGTGACACCATCTTACTACAGTGATTCCATCCATGAGGAATAACGTTTTCATGCATTATACAATTGTAGGACAACATAGCAGAATAATGATCCAAATAACAGAGCACAAAAAGCAACAGATGTGTTTAAACAGGAATGATCCATATTCACACAAGACGTGAGAAAAGGCCAAGCCTGCACATGTCTGAGTTTTCATTAAGTGGCATAAATTATCTGTCAAGAAAGTTAAATATGGATTTGAAAGGGTTTTAAAGTTATGCACTATGATGGCGTTTTAAGCTTGAATTTGGCTGAAGACCAGGGGTTATCAGAATAAGGGGTAGATTGTATGGTGTGTAAAAGATGGATACAGCCAGTGTGATGCCATCCATCAAGCTGAGCATTTCTTCTGTCATCATCATGTTTTGAAACTACATGTGATGAATGAGGGGCAGTTCTTACTGGGAAACCAAGAACCACTTATTTATGAGATAGGTCCACCCTAAAACATGCCCTCCGAAAGTGTTTAGTCCAGTCACAGTTCAAGGCAGCACAGAATCATTTTCCCATTGATTTGTAATACCAGGTGATAGTGGGGAAGTAGAACTCAATAAGAAATAAAAACAGAATCGAATGCAATCTCACAGACTTGCATTTCATATACAATAGAACACAGAAAACAGAACAAAAGTGAGAAATTGCACTATTTTAAAAAAGACTGGTGCATTTAAAAAGAAAGTAAATGGTACAAAAAAAGAAACAATTTGCAACTAATTAGATTGATTGTTAACTTGTCATTAACATGATTGGATATAAAAAGAGCTTTTTAAAAGAGGCAGTTTCTCAGAGGTAAAGATGGTAAAAGGCTCAACTATTCACAATGTGGGCTAAATATATATATTACACTTAATATATATATTAAAATTACACTGTGACAGTTAAACATCTGTATCAGTTACAGTTTATTAAATGTCAGGAGTCAGTTAAATATCTTCAGGGTTGAATGTTTTTGACATTTACGTTACAGCCTTGATTAACACTGTTCACTTCCTCAGTCTCCTATTTTCATTTTTGCCAGCTAAAGAAAATGTTATAAAGAGTCAGTTTCCCCCTCTGGAAGACCGTAGTTTTCATACACAACAACCAGCGATGTGAAGTGCTCAGTCATCACCCTAACAGGGACCCCCTCATCCAGCCAGCCTGTTCCCTCTCAATTAGCAGCATCTTTGCCTCAAGTGACTCTGTCAGCTCCAATCAAGGCAGCCCGTCTTCTCAGAGATGACTGAACATCCAGCTCGCCTCCTCAAGGCTGGGCTCCAAGGACAAAAGAGCCAGCACGTCAAGAAGACATGAGAATGGATAAAAGTGAAGAAAACACGGGGAAATTACTAAAAGCCTAAATATGTTTCTTTTTATGCATGCATGTTCCATCTCTGATGCTAAGAGTCATTCATTTTTAATAGGACTGGGATTTTTGGAAGTTATAGTTGTAAAACTGTAGTTCATTATCTTTTTAACACTGGTGTTTTGTTAGACATGATGCTCACGGTAAATTAAATCAGTGTTGTGGCATGTTTGCACGTGTAGTTTAAGTAGCATACAGGGGAAATTAGCTTTAAAATATCTGGAACAAAATTTCCAGACTTCTAACACAGTTTCAATCAGATTTGATTAATGCAGTTTTTAAGCAGTTATGTTCCTGTGACAGTTAAGATGAAAATTATGGGTCCTGCTCTGTTTATTTCGCTATTAGCACAGTCTAATCACCAAAGGATGTCCACAATGGCTTCTGAGTGCTGAGACGTGCTTCAAGAAGGACTTTGGTATATACAAATGCAATATTTATGATAACTCTGTTTACCCTCATAGCCAGGTATTAGAGTGGGATTTGGCAGGTTGGGGAATCCTGAAGCTGTTTTTAAAATTTGAGAAAATCATGCCTGGATGCTTTTCATGGCTGCCCTTTCTCATACTGCAGGGAACATCTGGCTTCAGATGCTTTCTCATTACTGGAAATACTCTCCCACTCACTAGGTGCAAATGAACCACATAATCAGCAGCGCTACTCACATATCGACACAATCCAACATCACACTGGCTTTTTACTATGGTTAAGGGGAAATTAATCTTCCTCCAACATTTACAGTCTGACGTATAAAGTATAAAGTTTGGCACGCTTTATAATCAAAACCATTAACAGACTAAAACTCAGACTGATGACTACTAACCTAACAGTAGCCCACTCTGCATTAGGTCAAGTTATATTTATTTTAAAGTACAACACCGTATGTCAAACAAAAAAAATTGTTCCCTATTCTCACAGAGAAA
Source organism: Rhamphochromis longiceps (assembly GCF_057381845.1). Lineage (NCBI taxonomy): Eukaryota > Metazoa > Chordata > Actinopteri > Cichliformes > Cichlidae > Rhamphochromis > Rhamphochromis longiceps. The sequence goes on from NC_140574.1 coordinate 5,934,517, forward strand.
GAAACACACTAATAAAGTGGCTGGCTTATTAAAAATCTAAACTTACACCATTGCTTTTTCAATTTTTGTTCTTTTTTCCATCTTCAGGATTAAAGTTGTCAGACTATGTTAAGGTTCTCCGTCATCCAGGTCATGGTAGTCTAACAAGCTTGGAAAGAAAAGCGTCTGGACTAACTTAAGTTTCTTGAAGACGTTTCACCTCTCATCTGAGAAGCTTCTTCAGTTCTAGGAGCAACTGAGACAGAGATGTTCACATGTTGGACAGAGAGACAGATGGTGTGAAAGACTGTGAATGACCATCTTTGAACAGAGGCGGAGGCTTACGACACCAACTGTCTGACATCTATAATCCAGTTTTGGGATCCCTTCCCAGACGCCTTTACAACCGCTCACATCCTGGGTCATTTGATCTCAGGAAATCACATGATAGGGTGGGGCTAGGTTTTACCAATTGGTTCACCTGAATCCTTGGCTGATTGTGACCTACACCCGTTTTCACACCTTGGTTTGTGTGATTAGGTAGAGGATCAGCAGGTCTATGACCCTCTAGGGGACACTCCCATAGGCTTAAAATCTGGGACTTTCCACCAATAGCTCTTAGAACTGAAGAAGCTTCTCAGATGACAGGTGAAACGTCTTCAAGTTACTTAAATAAGTCCTAACACTTTTCTTTCTAAGCTCCTTAGAAAAGTTTTCAGGCATTTAACTGTGTTAATAAAGTTTTTTGACATTATTTTGGACAAAACTATCAGATTTTTGTGTCTATTCATCAAAGGTCTTGAGCCCACATTAAATCATAGCTCCTTAATGCCTAGTCCAGTTTGCATAAAGCAACAGTGCCATCTTTGTGACTTTGCTTTTATTTAACTCACAGACATGAATGCATGTCTGGTCCTGCATGTTGGATTGTTAATTGAAACCGGCAGCACTTATCGGAAAACCTCATCGGGGCTCAGGCAGCACAGCTGCAGGGCATTTAATAGTTTGTAAATGTAGCTGCAGACGTCATTTTGGCCCAGTCGATGTTTCATACTGCTGTGGTGTTTATTCTTCATTACCACCCAGACAAATTTATATAAGCTATTTAGTCATCCAAACATGATCAATAGATCCAGTTTGGTGAGTGAAATCAGCTGAAAAGACTTTAGCGCACGGCACTTGTATTCACGACTAGTTTCTTCGACTAAAGCGTGTAATCTACACACTAATTAGTTCAAAAAGTCCTTAAAGCAGAACATTCGGACTTTTCTTCAGTTGAATTTTAAACCTTTTAAGCAATGTTAAAAAAAATCGAATCAATGCAACACGGCTCTTTACTCTGACTGTAAGCAACCACATATTGGTAGAAATTTTATTCACGACTGTTCCTCAAACACAATATACAATATATTACAAGTCATGGCAAAGATCATGTCATTTGCATAATATGTCTCTTCCATTTTATTGATCTAATATTTCTATTTCTTTGAAAGAATTCAGTATTTGTGTCTGAAGCATGAGATGAAATCCATGATGCATTACTCTAATTAAAATCTGTTACATGTGAACTTCAGCTAAGGAGTCAGAGTGACCACAGTTCACTGCCCATGCTGTTTTTCTCTTATCTGATGAGAGGAATTCATCCTAATTAGAGGGCAGATAAAGGACATTTGTTAGACAGCATTGTGTAAGATGATTGGACCACCGATACAGTCTGTTTGTTTTGACAATAATATCATTACTCAAACAAACATTCATCTTCATTGCAGCTTTCAGATTTTAGCAACGTATAAAAGAGCAGTTCGAGACTACATACCTTCACCAACACGAGGCAGGAACTGAGTCCGTCAGTCTGGATTAGCTTCTGATATTTCCAAGACATCAAGACAGTATGCCCAATTAGAATTTTAATAACCCTTGCACTAAATATATATATGAAAAAGAGTGTAACCCAGGATTTCATAAGCTTGTTATGATGTGTTTACTTGATAGGTTAGTAAGCGTCCACTGTGAGAAACCAAAGTTGTTTTAAACAACTTTTGCTTTGTTCTGATCAACCTTCAACCGCTGAAACTTTATAAAAGACTAAATAAACCAGAAGCAACAAAAGCAGTGCACAGAATCTGTTTATTTTTTTAATTTTCATTCAAGCTGTGCTTCCATTTCAATGTCCTTGTCACATGTTCGGATGTCTTTTAAAAGAAAACAGTCACTAATTTCCAACCACATCAATCAACAATGAGCTGCAAAAGAGTTTTCAACAGGCTAAAAATAATAATAATTGCAACATTTGAAATGTGCTGAAGGAGAGACTGCTTTAACACATTTTAGGAATCTTCTTTTGGGCTTTGTGAACCACAATGGAGAACTGCCTGCTTATTTGGGTACCAAATAAGAAAACAGGTAAAGGTAAAGACCAATTCATGGTTTCTGCGGACTAAACTCAAACAAGCAGATCTGAACATGTCATGTGCACTAGCAAAGGAGTCTATCGTGAATATGGTGAAGGCTGGATATTTTTAAAGTTCATTATAAAATGTAGTATTCCATAAATGGATACCATAAAGTACACTCTTTGTGTGAGCTGAAGAAGCCAACACATCAAATTTTAACCTTTGATGGTGTAACGGTGCACAACCTGTTTTTTATGTGCAATATTGCTAGAAGAGACAGACACAACCACACACACAAATAGCAACCAAAAACAAGATGTGGAAGTGTCATCAATAAAATATACATGGTGGAAATTTATGTGGTGCAAAAACCAGGTTTTTATGTAAGTTTTTTGGCACATATTCCGTTGTTTCCCTCTGAGGACCCAAAATTTGGGCTGTGCATGAATTTCCTCACAGCTGGCTATGTGGCCTCTTCAACATGGAAACCATGAACTGGCCTTGAGTCAGACTCTAAAATGAATAAATTATAATAAGGCCAGTAGCTACTGTTCTCAGGTGGAATAAAAGCTTCCACGACATTTATACAGCTAGGCTCATTCCTGTTTGAGATGAAGACAGTATCAGCACTGAAGGGGCCACCAACTGCTGGGATACGCTTTAGATTGTGTAGATCAGGAGTCTCCAACTCCAGTCCTCGAGAGCTACTCTCCTTCAGCTTTAAGATGCATCCCTTTTCCAACACAACTGAATCGAATGATTGGCTTGTTACCAGGCCTTTGCTAAACTTGATGGCCTGCTGAAGAGGTAATTCAACCATTTCATTCAGCTGTGTTGGAGCAGGGATGCATCTAAAATCTGCAGGACCAAAGCTCTCGAGGTCTGGGCTGGTGTAGATACTATAATGGGTTCAAAGATTTTAAAAGTAGTTTTCAGAGTCTTTGAATCACTTGAGGGTATTAGTAATGATGATAATTACACAATTTGCAAGCTTTTGAATGGTTTTGGTTCAGATTAGTTTAAGGAAGAAATGGATAAAACCAACCCCAGTGACTTCAAATGATTTTGAACTGCAAACAAGTTTGGCCCAAGTGTCTAGAATTTTCAATGTAATAAATGTTACCACCCAGAAATCATGTTCCTATCATTGAGGGGACAGACAAACAAGCAATATTAAATAAAATGCAAATTTCCAGAGAGTTACATTCACACAGTGCAATGCTTACAATGGTAGCCTTTATCAATCATCTTTTGCATGACATTCATGGTGTCTAAGTACAAATACATGTGTTCAGGCGACATGATTCGTAGCATCACGTCAGTCAACATTAAATATGAATTCACTCGGCAAGTCAACACTGTGTGGTGTATATGGTTTTGTAGACTCTCAATCATTTGTAGTCACATAGATGTTAAATGACACACTGAGTAACATAGTGACATCTTTTAAGGTACTTGGTAACACTTTCATTAAGGCAACAGCTTTGTTTTGAAATTACAACTGAAATTTCTGTACAATTAAACAAGTTGTTTAGTTAAATTAATCGACATTGATTTCAATAGATGATCACTTGTTTAAATCGTTATTTAAACATGACCAGGTACAGCTTGTTAAGTGGGAACATTTACTTATTTAGTTTCTGTTTAAGGACCAAATAATTTTTTGACAAAATCAGCAGCAGCTGAGCTAAAACCTTAGTATGGACACCTGTACCCACCTGCTACTAAAACTGTTAATGAATATCTTAGACTAAATGATTGCTGTGTTTTTGTTTTGGTGTGTGAGGACATTTCATCTCTCTTTCAAGACGCTTGTTGGGTTGAGTTGGGAGTGTGGGATGAATTGCCTGGTGGGGTTCTTAAGACTGCATTCTAGGTTACTGAGACCTAGTGTTTTAAGCCGCCACCTCTGTTTAGTGCTAACTGTTTACAGGAGATACAGACGGCCTATTTTACTCCTGTCACAGACACAGATGAGTCTGTCCTGTTGAGCTGGCTCTTTATGTTGTACCATGCATCTGACTGGTTGTAGGTGGATGACAATGACGAAACAGAGGGATGATATTTCTTCACAAACCAAAAAGTAATCCAGTAATCCAAGGTAACTAAATCCAAGTACTTAAAACTACCATGAAGTGGATTACTAAGAAACTACAAAGACATGTTACCATGAAGAACACAGTTGTCGTTATCTATACTATTCAAACATGCTTTATCTTTTTGCCCCCTCTTTTTTTGTCATTTCCTTTTCTGTTCCTTTCCAAATTTTTAACAAAGCACCATTTGCACCATAGACAGTGAATCCATGCTGCAAGTCTGCTCTTTAGGCATCTCCCTGTCTGTCTAATAAGTTCCCATAAAATAAAAGCATGAATAAAATCCCCAAAATAACTCTTGAAAGAGTAAAGCATCATACATTACTAGTAATGTAATATATAGTATTTTGTATCATCTGCTGATATGCAGAGGATACCATAAAAATGTAATAAATAATAATCGCTTTAAAAACAAAACAGAAATTTCAAGACTCATCTCTGCCTCAGTGTTGTTCACCCTGCAAAACACATTGAAATAAGTTTGGACAAATATCTGATCTCCTTCTAAGTTCTTCAAATTTTATGGACCAGATTATTTGCTGCTGCAAGTATGACTTTACCTCGATGTTTATGTGTATTTTATTAACTATATTTTGTGACACAACGCAAGAACTGAATGCTGATTTAAAATATAGGGACACACACATACACTTAAATTAAAGGTTTGAAGAGGAAACTACTAAAAATAATTCTGTATGCCTTAAATCAAGTGTCACCAGAACTTTTTGTATTGTGCTGACCATTAAATACAACATGTTAAAGAAAAATATAGCACATTGCAAAAAGCAAAAGTTTTCATTTTTTCGCGTTTTGTCTTGACAAAATATACAATTAGAATCTACAAGAAATCACACGTTAACAGCCGTTTACCAAAAGCAATCAAAAAAAGTCAAACACTGAGGATTTCATGCAACTACCACAAAACACTGGTTGCATGAATAAAACCAACATAAAGTAAAACATTTCATAGTTACTTGTATCCACCAGGCACTTCTGCATTAAGTGGTGACAGCCTGGAGGTTCTTCTGCTGAAACACATTAAATGTGTTTTGAAGCGAATTTCTATCATATAAACCTCTTTTTATGTAAGTAATTTTAAAGACAACATTATTTCCCAACACAGGCTCTCACGAACACGTCATCTTGTTAATTAAATGACATCTTTAAAGTGCTCGTCTGTGTTGTGTCTTTAGAACAGGTCACCGAGCACTGTGCCAAAACCATCAGAGCATGGATGAAGAGTTTGGAGCATGCTCAGGACTTCTCAGTGACAGCAGTTTGTTGACTGTGCATTAAAATGAAAGTGTTTTGGAGAACAGTTTGGATTAAAATTGGTACAAAACAACCCTGTGTTTACCAATGGTTTTGTTTTGTTTTTAACCATAAGCCCAGAAACACTGAGCTCATGTGCTGACCTGGGTCAAAATTTCGACTTATTCTTACCAGTAATTTTAAGTATCAAATGGGTGGGTGTGGCCACTGTGGACTAGTAAATGATTCACTGAAGTGACAAGTTGTCACCTTTCCCTGTATATTTGTAAAAAATCAATCATTAAAACTGACCTTTATGTGAAATGGTTCGAAAAAAAAACTAGGAGAAGCTTATTAAAAGAACAGCTAGAGACACTAGAAGTAAAAACCTAATGTTTAAAAAAATATTTACAAATCAATTTTTACAACTTTATTTTTTTTTTAAATTTACATAACCAAGTTTTTCTATTTAAATGATAATAAATGTACTACCTATGGCCTCCAAAAGGGATAACATATGCCCAAATTTGGGTTTGGAGACAGCTGTGGTAAAAAGGCAACAACAATGACTTGGTACTGGAAGCAAATGCTGTGTTAAAGTTGGGTTTGGACACCAGCATTTCTCACAGATTTTTGGAAATATTCCCATTAGGACCCAGTATGCAAACACAACAGCAACTGACAGGAGGGTGGCGAAACACAAGAGGCTTTAATCAGGAATTTGATAACTTAAGGTGCTTTACAGAGTGACAGCCAGCTAGGAGCACCAAACAACAGGAGAACATTTGGAGGCTAAGAGTCTATTTTTCTAAGACAAACACCATGGAGAGGGAACAGATGGACTCAATCAAGACAATAATGAGAATAGGAAATTAAAAAAGATTGGAATTAAAATCGACCACATTAAGATCATTCTTTCAAAGCAGGGATTAAACTGAAACAGGGTGAGGAACAAACTCACACAGACACCTGTGATAAGGCTGGGAGAACACAGGAGGCACATGGAAAAGGATTGAAAACATATAAGAAAGAACTAAGGTGAGTAGTTTTGCGGGATTTAATGACAGGACTGTCACTTTGCTGCGTTATTGCATACAGCATGCACGTTCTGGAAACTAAATCCTGACACGGCTACCATGAATTTTAGGTCAGTATCAAACAAAAAAGTATTGCAAGGTTTCCCATAGCCAATCTATTATATTTTACAACATGGCTCCGAAATGACAGCTGGTAAGACTGCAGCACAGTATTACCAGCGGTGTTAAATCGCACAGCAGGCAACAGTTATATAAAGATTTGTATACTGAAACAATCACCTGTTTTGCTTTCTGTTAAAGACAGCAAAAATGGTTCTGGTTTTTTTTGCATTTTTTGCAAGAGCCAATTTAAAGTCTGCAGCACCTAGATCATGCTGTTTCTATTACACATATATGTTTGTTCAAAAATATAGATTTCAATGCATGCAACATTCAAGTATATACATTTTATATCTCATCTGTGCACAAAGTTCCAGGTAAAACAGTTTAAGGACGTTGCACATGTTTTTCTCTGCTCACGCAGCAGACATCATAGCATAAAGACTGCAAAAAAAAAAAAAAAAAGGCTCTTAGCAGCAAACACAGTAAACCTCACTGGACAGATCTGAAAAGTTTTTGATCCACTAATGAGAAACTTGAAGGCTTGCAGAGATTTGTAAAGCTAAAACCAAAATCTGCACTACAATGATGTGCAGGTCCCACCCTTGTGGTACTTCATTTCAAAGTACTACTTTTTTGTATTTTCCTAATAACTTTGTAAAACTATTGGACCCAGGTCAATCTTAAGACTGCATTTTTTTGTATGTTTGTTTGTGTGTCAAAGACCTCGTGTTCTCACAGCACCGAGGTCTCTGTCTGCAGAATGGACTGGGTTCTGGAGTTGCTGTGAAACTGCACCATGTGCTGTGAACCGTTTCTGGAGGCGAAGGTGTTGTTGTGGCGATTCCTGCTCAGACGACAGTTCAGATACATGCTCCGCCATTTTCTTTTTAGCTCACCTTGAACCTTCAGGAACAGGTAAAATAAAAAAAATTTAATCATTTGGATCAACTAAACACCAATATAGCTAAAAAACTTGATCCAGTTAGTCAATGCATCTCATCTGCCACTTCTGGGGGATACTAAAAAATGGGAGACACAGCCTTGTGTGTGTGTGTGTGTGTGTGTGTGTGTGTGTGTGTGTGTGTGTGTGTGTGTGTGTGTGTGTGTGTGTGTGTGTGTGTGTGTGTAAATAATTTGATCCATTTGGTCCAGCAACATTTGGCATGATTATGTCTGATTATCTGTGTGATCATCTTATATAAGCCAGGATAAATCAGCCTGCTTAGTTGGTGGAAAATTCAGTTTCCCATTCCCCAGTTTCAGTTGGAGCTCGGGGTTGCAGAATGGTGGCAAGAAGAATGCTGTGAGACCAAATTTAGAAAATCTTTCTCAGCATTTGCATCAATGAGCACCTTCCACTTTAGGAAAAGAACAAGGAAAAGATGCTTCCTTGTTATTTTGTATCCAGTTGATCAAATTGCCTGAGTGGCATCTTAAATCTATAAATACTTTCCTCCTTTTTGATATCTGCCATTCATCTTTGTTTTTCTTCATATTCTCCATGAGTATCTATGGAGAACATAAAACTTTGCTACAGTTCAATCACTACCTCATTCCAAATATTAATCACACATATCAGTTACATGCACAGTAATTATTTGGGATCCCGGGCAGCTTCTAACTGATTGAGCGGAACTTCCTCCATCTGTCAAATTCACCACTCACCAGTATTTATGATAATGTAATGGAACACATCATGATACATCCAATGATTTTACATAAAGTCAAAAGGTGTGACAAATTCAGTTGACACAGTGTAGCTAAGTTTATTAATGAATGGAGTCTGACTGGCAGATAGAAGGAGGACACTCAGCAATCAACACTTTGCAGATTTTAATTTTAAACACTTTTTAATAAACGAATATAAGGAAAACACGTTTTAGCTCCAACAAATGTAATTTATTAAATGTTTCTATGAAAGTTTGACAAAATTAAGCAAAACAGGCACACTATCAGTTGAGTATAGAAACATTCATGGATAGATTTTCTATTTTGCCTCACAGAAATCACTTTCATTCAAATGTTTTACTGTTTAATCAATTTGGCTGCTCATTAAAATGACTAAATCCATACTTTGTATTTTATCAGTTCACCTGATAACTTACCTCACTGTTCAGGAAACAGTAGAGAATGGCCACGACCAGACCCTAAAAAAACAAACACTTAATGAAGTAAAGTTTTTTCAGAAAAGTTTCAGAATCGCTGCTTTAAAGGATCAATAAGGTGAAAGACACTTGTTCAGCACCTGAAAAGATCCAAGGGCAAGGTCAAAAAATATTTTATAATCTTCTGCGATGGATTCACTGAGAGTCACGAAGACCACATAGTGGATGCCAAACAAAGGAATCAGCAGGAGTGTGGATTTGGCCAGCCTCCTGAGAGAGAAACAGTCATATACAATTATTTTATGATACAATTTAAGAATAAGACATGATGCAGTGTTTCTTTTAATTGTTAATTACAAGACCGATGCAATAAATCAGTTAAACATGGATGACTAGGGTGCCTAATTCGTCTGACACGGATTCTTTTGTAGGTGGTCCAAACATACTTCACCATACTCTGCTCACCTGGGCCTTGCAGCCTGTAAAAACAAGCCTCTGTATTCACTCTTTCTGCTGTCTCAGTGTTAAACATAAAAATACACCCAATGGTAATGTGAGGCAGTGAAATAGTGGAAAGATCTAAGGAGCTTGGAAAGAAAAGCGTCTGGACTTATTGAAGTTGCTTGAAGACGTTTCATCTCTCACTGAAGTGTCTTCAGTTCAAAGCGCAAATGGAGGAAAGTCACAGATTTATGTGGACATAAACAAAGAAGCCTGTCGGACTTTTTTAAAACTGAGCTCGAACTGTTCTCTTGAATTGAGATAACTCGCTGCATCTGCTGTCCAGGGTTCTGCTGGGAGGCTCACACCATCAACAAATCTGATATCAGAAGTAATCTTTCCAAAAACCCTTTACATCCCACTGCAATCAGACTACTAAATGCACCCATCCATCTGTGCTCTAACACCACGCTTGCTCATGAATATGGATTTATTTCCAGGGTGATACCAAAGTATTCCCAAGCCAATTAAGCCAGTCAGTTGTAGTGTTTCCCAGTTCTGCTCCAGGGTCTCCTCCTGGCTGGACATGCTTGAAAGTCCTCTGCTAATTTGTCTTTATTTATTATTTTATTTATAATATATGTTATTCTATTTCTTTGTGTATTTATTGTATGCACATTCCTCCTTTTTGACTTGTCACATTTTTGTAGGACTTTAATAAATTCTTAAAACTTTGCCATCAACCTTCTTTTGTGTTGACATCTTCAGCACTGCTGCTGCACGTAGATCAAGGATCTGTTCACTACACTTTGTTGGCTGTTTGGCATCAGTTTGGCTCATTTAAGGAACTTTCTTGGATACAATTCCTATTTGTCTCTTTCACACTGTGATTATGAGTTCATAGAAAACCCCATATAAAAATAAATTGACATTGTTGGGCAAAGCCTTTCAACAGTGGAAATCTCAAAAAGTAAGAAAGAAAAGTTGCACTTTTCCGCGTGGCATCGGGATACAAGTGGACAATCAAACTGCTCATGCAGCACACTCCCAAAGAAAACGGTAAAATCCTCTTTTCCTTCATCACTCCCAAGCTGTCAAGTGTCAGCTCAGTCTTCACCTACACCAACAAGAGATCCTGCAGTGAAACAAATTGGGCTTACCCACCACCTCTCGCCACTAAATCGTGGATCCCTGTGGACATGAAGAATACCTGACAGCTCAGCACGAGTAAGATTTCACCAGAGAGGAAAACTGCCTGAAGATTAAACAAAGCAAAGCCTTAAACAGACACTAAACTGCAGAGAAAATGTGGCTCCATAAAGGAACAAAGGTTCCCCCCCGTTTCATAAGAGCAGCATCCTGAAACGCTGTCTTGTCGAATGAGCGTTAGCGTCACTCTTATCTCAGTCAGCAATACTAGAGGATAAAAAATGGTCTTGGTGTCTCAGATGATCATGTTTTATACTTTGAAGAATTTAGCTGACTCTTTTATCCACAGCAGCTTTTACTGACTGAGCAGGTGTCATTTACTTGATGACACAACAGTTGACACAACCTGTCACCTTTTGTTAACTTGGCTTCAAGTGCATGTTGGAAAAAAATGAAAATATAACAAAACGAGGATCCAGGAAGGCAGAGGTGCGGTTTCCTTTGTGCTCATGCTGAGAGCATCAAATCGAATCCTACCTGTACTGTGATTGGTCATTGCCGCCCACGTCAGGACACCTCAGCTTCTGAACCAAGATCCGAATGATGCAGATGAACTGAATGAAGTTTACCTTGGGGGGAGTGAAAAAATAACTTATAATCCATAAGGGGTGATTTTTATTTTGCTGTGTTCGATAATTTGCCACCCACCAAATCCAAGAAATAGGAGGTCATGATACAAACGCAATTTAAAACAGGAAGGCCTTGTTCTAAATAAAAAGCAGCCTACTTTATTCTTTTTTTTAAAAATGAGGGATTTGTGTCTCATCATTGAACAGAGATTTTTTTTGTTTGTTAGGCAAATGTATAAAGTTCTTCCTTAAATACTTTAAAAAACCAGACTGAACTTGTTTTCTGTTACAGTTATTTTCTGTTGTTTCAGATCTTTTTTAAACATTACAAATGGAAATATTTTTGCAAAAACTAGCAAAATATCTCTATCGCTACATAATGCCATCATTCTAATGTTTAGTGTTATGTTTTTCCTGCTAGCTAAAAGGCGATCATCAGAGAACTTCTAATATAATCTAGAGCTCCTGTTCTCTGGACCTCTGGTTTCTTAGGTGAAACAGTCCAGAATGAATGGGATCCTATGGTGCTGTAGTCCAAACACAGACTTTTAGGCAGGCAAACATTTTCCTCTCACACTTCTCATCATGTCTGTGACAGAAGAAGGTGACAAAATATAGTCCTGAGGAAAGAAAATATTTTCACAAGACTCTGTGCAGAAATTAAGAGAGTAAGTATCTGCCAGCTGGTCTGACCACATCTATAAAAACAGAAGTTTTGCTACTTTGTTGGTCTGGTGTATTTGTGTGTTAACAATATGCCGCAATCTTCTCAGGTTAACACCTTGAGACATGAGGTACTAACACATCACACTGCTGTTTTTGGACATTACACAGAACGCTTGGTCATGAGTATGAACTTATTTAAGACTTTCTTTCAGGTTTTAAAAGATCTTAAAATCAAAAGGCTCACAAACTCTAACACTTTAGTGAAATATACCGGGAGAAACAACTGTAATATCATCCGGTAATGCTGTTCGCTGTCTTCTTGATACATTTTATTTTTCTTCACGTGTAGCTGAAATTGGAAAAGGACCGATTTTAAAAGACTACTGTACTTTAAATACAGATCATTTCTGTAGAATGTTATGGAATAATTTGAAAAATATATGGATGTATCAGTGGGAATTTAGAAAATCGTACTAGTGAGATCTGAAACATTGCCATAGGTTTCTAAAGGGTTTTGTATTATAGTCCAAAGCCAGATTAAAAAAATGTGAATAAGGTCAAAGACAGATATTGTTTCACATGACGGATTTATTTGTTTTCCACTTTATGTTTTCAGTATTTGTTTTTTCTAATCAACCAGTTTTTCCTTTTAGGCAACTGAATGCTTTTTTAACCAATACGCAAAATCTGCAGGTAAAAATGAAAGCAATGGCTTACCATAATGGAGAATCCAATTGGTCCGTTGATCACCCAGTTGGGTATGGGTTGGTCATTTGTTTCCCAGCACCTGAAGGTCACACAAAAATATGAATGTAATAGTTGTGTAAATATTATATATAACAGTAATAAAAAATGGGCATTTTAAAAAACAGAGGAAGTGCTAGTGGACCAATAAATGTTGAATCACTGCAAAAAGTACCATAAGATGGAAAGAACCTGGTCTTCACTGCTTAACTTGAGCACTAGTAATTTATCTACAAATTTGGAGGAAGCCAGATGGTAATAGACCCCATCTTACTGACTCCTTTTCTGAAGTGAGAAAGCATAATTCTAACTCTTTGTTTGATCTCTACTAATGAAGCTCATTTCTGCTGCAGGCAATCCTGTGACCTTCACTTAAAGTCCAAACCTTTACGTGGGGCGTAGATCAGCTAATAAACATTCCAGTTTATAGTGACAGTGTCAATATTATAACTGAGCCCCCAATGTGCCGATCAATCTCTTTTGATTTCACCTATGTAAAAAGGTACAAGTTTGAAATCTCAAGGTTCTTTTAGATAGATCACAATCCTGAATGACTACAGACTTGTCTCAAATCCCCACCACCACCACCACAACCGTACCCCAATTAGGCAATGCTGTTAACATGGCACTGCACTTCATCCTCCAGCACATAGACCTCCAGTAACTTATGTCTGGTTATTTCTGTAGACTTTAATTCCTATCAGACTCTCAGATCTTTAGCAACAGATCTCCCCAAGGCTGTGTACACTCTCCCCTGCTTTTCTCCATGCATACCAACCGCTGCACCTCCAGTCACCAGTCTGTCAAACTCCCGAAGTTCACAATAGACACCACCCTCATCAAACTCATCTCAAGGATATGTGTGAGGGTGCACTGACAACCTTATGACCAATTCAGAGACAACAGCCAGGAGCTCTGTGCTGTTAAATCAGTGGGGATGATTGGGGTCTTCAGGAGGATCCCATGCCCAACATAAGCCTGCATGACTGCCTGTTGGATACTGTAGGTCTTGGGAGATGAAGACTTCAAAGTTGAGGCAAAACATCAGCTCCCTCATTACAAGACCACAGCAGAGGATGCACCTCCTGCAGCAGCTGAGGAAACCTAAACTCTGAAGTCAGTGCTGGGATACTCCAACTCCTCCTCCCTTCAATCACATCCTCTGGCAGGAGGCTGCGGTCCATCAGGACCAATACTGCATGGTACAGTTTCTTTCCATCTTTATCACTTTATTATTAATGTTAACACTCCCATAATCAGACCATTAAAATCTTCACAATGGACTCCATTGCATGCCACAAATACTGAGTATTTTTACAAAATGTATATGTTCTTATGGTTCTTATGACCAAAACCATTTTGTTCATTTGGGTCAAACTCTTCACTCTCTTAAGGTCAGCGTGTCTTTGGGGGTAAAATGACACATTTAAATATGACAGATTGTCCTAACAATTAAATATTTAAGCTTTCTGGATATTTGGATGGTATGGTTCAATGAAATAAAAGTCAAGGAAACTAAATGACTCACTGTTGTGACTTAGTCTCAGTCTTCTTCTTGGCTTTGGTAATGAACTTAAAACTTAACAAATTTCATTATCATTCTCCTCACACTCTGGTGTGATGTCCTTACTGTCCTTTGCTATCAGACCCTGCCTCAGTAATTGTTATAGACTTGTTTCAGAAGCTTGTTTTTATAGTTCGCCTACACGGCATGACTCATAGATAATGAGCTGCAGTGCCAGTTGCAATAACGTGCAACAAAAGCCAAACGCCACCAGGTTCCTGTGATGACATCTCAAAGCAAACCCTGTCAGCTAAATTATCCAATAAAGTGCACTTTGACATGTGAGATATTTCTCTTATTAATTGAAAAACTGGGCCCCATTCCTGCATGGTAATGAATAACAGTCTAATCAATAAAATGCAATTTGAGGCCCTAACGAAAAAACAGAGGCAGTGGCTGTTGAATACCAATGCATGCCTCTCTTTAATGTAACTGGAGCTGCCTAACTTCTGTCAACCTTTAAAGGAGAATATAATAAACAGCTCCAGAGAGAGCATGACACATAGACACATGTCAACTTGAAGAAAAACAAATTGCAGACAGACATTTAGTCAGAATGTAAATCTATTTAGTAAAATATAATCCATGTATGTTTAACAGACTTCATATAGTTCATAAATAACAAACCTGGATCGCGTTTCTATGGTGATAACTCACTCTCTGATTGTTACACTTACCCCGTGTCTTCCAGATAAATCCTCGTTATCACCCACGCAGACACAAACACAGTGGGGATTCCTGTCAACAACCATGAAGTATAGAAAATATTATCACATCGTGTTTGCATTTATTATTTTTTTTATTGCTAGTTACGATTTAATCTTTCTGAGTAAAGTAATGTGAGTTCCATCCATGTATTAAGACTCTAAACAGATTGCTTCAGTGTATATTAAGGCTTTTAATTGTTTGTTGATAAATTCCATCTCAAGCTCAAAACTAGATGGTGTTATACTGTCTTTCAGAGGAGGAAAAATGGAAATAAAAGATGAACATTGCTTCTGGAAACTAACAACCAGCAGGGGAGAAATCCTCTGTTTGGGAAAAGATGTCCCATGGGGATTACCATGACAGTTTCTCAATCAGACCTAATCTTTTCTAACATCTGGTTTTAAAATACCAAGAAGGCAACAGCAGAAAGGCTCAGTTCAGTTATTATGCAACTTCACTAAGGTCTCTTTTCCATTAGTACCTAATAGGATCGCCTCGCCACGACTCGACTCGGATTAGCTGGCTTTCCATTACCATCGAGTAGCAACAGCACTGCAGACCACGCCCCGCCGCAGTTAGCTTCAGCATTAATGCACAGCTTTTACTTTGTACTTTTTCCCTAGCAACCAGAGGTTGTTGGTGGTTTGCCAACCAGTCTGTGTCCTTGTTTAACTGAAGCCAAACCACATTGAGCATATATGAAGTTTCTCCTTTTCCTTTACCTTGAGCCATTTGGTGAACTTGTAACTTTTCAGTCAAGCATTATATCAAGTTTGAATCCGTAGGATAACAAATGTAGCACGGTATTGTTGAATTTGAGGGAAAAAACATTTGGCTTATTTGCTTAAATAGCTGCCTAAAGTAATGAGAGCTCTGATATCTAATCAAAATCATAACTAAGCTGCTAAACCTGCAGCTATAACAGAGTGAAAGCTCCCACGTGGCCATTTGACTCAAAATCAAATAAAGAATAAGAAAATGTACCTACCCCAGCCGATGAACATGTAGACAATAAAGTGTCGATTTTCCGAGAAAATGACAACCAGCAGAGTGTGGAGGTACAAACCCTCCACCAGCAGCCAGAAGAAGTTGGCCATAATGAAATACTGGAAAAACACCAGGCTGGCTTTACATCCCACCTAAAGAGAACACAGAAAGAGTACAAAGATGTTAAATAGGCTTTGTGTATACTTAAACTATATAATATCAGCCTTGACTGTACATCGCTGACTGTATGTGGTTAATTGTAACCATGAGCACAGTGTAGGATAATCATGTATTTATACTTAGTATTCTGATATGTGGGTATACATTTCCATTTTTCCACTGGATCTGTCAGAGAGTTCACCCAGAGCAGATTATGACGTCACAAGCACCGAGCAGATGAGTGCATAAAGGTCAGAGTGCCCTGACAATCAGGGTGAGTGGAGGAGGAACGTCATGAGGGAAGAGTCAGGCAGCTACTGAGGCAAGGAGAGTATCAGATGTCAGCTTTCTGCTGTCAGTTTATTAGCTGAAACTAATACAACAGTCATGAATTAAAACCCGCCTTCATGAAGGTATAACTGGATGATACTTTTGTGGTGTTTCTGTTTTAAAGCTAGTGTGTTTATCAGTCTGTGTAAAGCGCATCAGTGAGCATAGATACATACAGAAATAACAGAAACGGGTTGCAAATTTTGTCCTTTATCTTTTGCCCGCCACACTGCTCTGAACAAGCTGCGATCTTCCTAAGTCGGGATTTATAACGTATTGAAATGACGCAAAGGGTAATGGCGCAGATCGGTGAAATATCCACCGTGTTCTAATCCAAGAGTATGACTGTTGTTATCCTGTCAGATGCATTTGGTGCTTTTTGCATTGACAGAAATATTAGCGATAACAGACTTCATCTAGAGGCAGAGAAAGTTTGCATCGCCATAGAAGGTTCGGAGGTGGCAGTTTAAGTGCCAAGTTTGCCAGACAGAAAACTCAGTAAGGCATACTCCTTTGCATAATTTCTGGAGAAAAACACCCCTTGTGCAACATCAGCCCTGCAGAATGAAAGACCTGCAGTAAACATACTTGGAGTAGGTCTAAAATTGGAGTTGGTCATGTCAGCCTGGGAAAAATGACATTAACATCACTCAAGTGGGAAAAGGAACATGGAAAATAGGCAATAACAAAAAAGTTGCAGAGTTACTGATGCCACACTAAAACATTGCAGATAAATATTTGGTTGATTGCATGAAAAATTAGATCAGTGCCACAAATTTATTCAAATGTTGACTGTGCATTGTAATCTGGTTTTAGGTCATAACAGTTCATTGCTATCCAAATAGAATGATCTAGTTTATAGTAATTCTAATAAATCAGGCAAAGCACCTGGTAAAATACAATATCCTTGTCTTTGTAATGTCCAAGTTATTTTCATGTTCCAATTTTTCAAAGTGTACTAACGCAACAAAGTCGGAAGAATCTCATTCCAAAATGGGAAATCCTACTATCCAAGGAGCACATGGATGCAAGGTTAGAGCACAC
Organism: Rhamphochromis longiceps; assembly: GCF_057381845.1. NCBI lineage: Eukaryota > Metazoa > Chordata > Actinopteri > Cichliformes > Cichlidae > Rhamphochromis > Rhamphochromis longiceps. The sequence continues at coordinate 5,951,901 of NC_140574.1, forward strand.
CAGAGCACCAATGCCAGGGATACCGAGTATCTGTGAGACACCTGTAGCTTTGACAACATTGTATTATCAATGCTTTGGCAATGAAACTGGGCAGCAATGCAGGCTTTTCTATACACATCAGTACTGGGTAACTTATAAAAACAACAGTGTAACACTAGGGCACCGTTTCACATACTCTTGCTCACTCACTCAGCACAAAAGTGTCTATTACGCAGTGAAGATGGTGCACAGTTTGCCCCACGGAAGCTTTAAGGATTTTCAGGCTTTTGGATTTGCTCCCATGTTTGTGTGGCTCACTGTATATCCCGGGTGTATTAGGAGGACTGGGTACCAGATTACAACCTAACTCCTCGTGCGTTTAATGAAAGCTGCTCAGTGGTGCATGCAGTAAAGCTTTTTTTTCTTCTTGTCCACACTTCTTCCTTGATGTTCCGCATGCTTCCACAGTTTTAGGACCAGAAAGCACGCAGGCTACTGGCCCTCTCAGCTAAGCAGATAGGGAGCATGCGTGACTGGCTGCTGTCTCACCGAACACATGAATGGGCTAACTGCCAGGAAATTCTGCAGAGCCACCTTCAGAAAATGATTACTTGAATCTGAAGAACAAACTGTCACAGCAGAACGTTTGACAGTTTGAGATGTTAATTTCATATCTGAAGCATGCAGACCTAATTCCCATTTATTATTTCATGCTTTAAACTTTGTCAGGCTTTACGCTGAAACATTTTTCCCGTTGTGACAGTTCTGCTGTTAACACATGAGTGTGTAGCTTTCTGTACTCAGTGCTGCATTGTTGGCCTCCCTCGGGATATGACTCTGCTCGCTGAGGACAGAGGTGGTGACCTCACCAGTGATGGCTGGTTTGAGCAGTGCGAGTTTCGGTTGAAGAGGATGTCGTCTTTCACCAACACCGCCACGGCTCTCAGAATGAAGGAGAAGAAGAGATTGAGGTGGATGTAGTTTCTGGTGCAGTGGAGCTTCCTGCACACATGTTGGTAATGAAAGAAATGTAGCATAGTGCAGTAAATGTTAAATAAAGATGCTACAGTTAGAGCCTGAAGATGCTGAAACCATTAATAACAAACAGCATTATGCTAGCTTGGTACAAACTGCACTGGTTCACACAATTAACTCATTTGCTTTTGTTTGGCCCTTTCATTCATTGTATTATGAAGCCACTCGTCACAGAAAGAATCCACACGCAAACGGCTCCTTCCAAACAGTTGCATGGTTTCATTTGAAAGCAATTCATTGAGATCCAAAAATGTACAAGCCAATCACACATGAGCACATGTGATTATATGTCACACCAAGAGAATGATTCTTTATCTTCTTGATTGGCTTGGACAATGTGACTGTCTTAGAGTCATTTCAACACATGAAAAAATCTATCCCTGTATGTGAATACATTTTATTAAGTATTCTTTGTAACTTTTTTCTATAGAAATTACACATTTATACCAAATATGTACAGTTTTATATATGTGATTTTCCATAAACTGCTAAACTTCATAATACTTTAGAGCCAAAGTCAGTGGCTTTTTGAGGTGAATTTAACCTTCTCTAAACTTGAATCTAATATTAAGTTAAAATAATAGCTAACATGAAAGAAATGTCCTCACAGTTCTGTTTTTGTTTTGTTTTGCAAATATGTGTCCACACATACAAATATGTGAACAAATAGCCATAAAGCTGCGCTTGTTCACTTAAAATCAAATTAAATTATCATATTACACTGACCGGCTTTCCAGGAATACTGGAATTAATTTTCTGATTTAATTATATTTTAGTATTCAGTCTTACCTGAATAGGCAGAGGATAGCGCACCCTGTAGTGAGGGCAATTAAAGACAGACTGTGACCCAGAGTGTACAACGTCTGCACGACCACGTAGAAGACCAGCTGCAGACAAAGGGGGGAAAAGAGCTTTTGTTAAATTATTAATGCATGTATATCATCCTTAACATATCACTAAACTGGGCCTCAAATTGAGGTGAAGATTGTGAAGCATATTACATTGCCAAAAGTATTTGCTCGTCTGCCTTCATGTGCATGAACTCGAGTGACATTCCACTCTTAATCTGCAAGGTTTAATATATCAGCCCACCCTTTGCTGCTATAACAGTTTCAACTCTTCTGGGAAGCTTTTCCACAGGGGTTAGGAGTGTGTTTACTGGATGGCTCGCAGTCTTGGGGTTGAGGTCAAGCCTGTCATGCTCATCCACAGCTTTATGGACCTTGTTTTTTTGCACTGGGGCACAGTCATGTTGGAACAGAAATGAGCCATCTCCAATCTGTTCCCACAAAGTTGGGAGCATGAACTCCCAAAAAACAACCCCACATCATGATCCCCCATCCACCAAACTTTACGCTTGGAACAAGTGCAGTCAGACAAGTTTTGCATCCACCAAACCCAGACTCATCTTTGGACTGTCAAATGGAGAAGCACGATTGTCACTCCATTCTCCACTGCTCTAAAGTGCGTGGCAGCATGCTTCACATTGTTGCATCTGATGCTTAGCATAATGCCAGATGATGTAAGGCTTGGAATCAGGTGCTCAGCCATGAAATCTTATTTATAGAGCTTAAATATAACTATCCGTTGTGTTGCTGAATTATGAAAAATCAAAAATAACTGATGATTTCCAATGCACTTTTATGTAGTTTGAGGTCTTTTATGTAAGTAACACTTACATGTTTTTTATTACAAATACTAAAGCAACAGAAAAATAATCACATAATTCTTGAGGGTGAGATGGGAATGTTTTCCAGTTTTAGATGAAATGACTCTATTCAAAGGGAGATTTGTTTGGGCAGCGTGAGACAGAACCTAACACTCGGTGTCTCACACCAAAAATGTGAGAGTTGGCAATCCTGCATCAACAGCTGTCAAACTGCAGGCAAGTGTAATCACAATAAATCACTTTGATTTAACAGAAATTCTGGACAGAAACATACACAGTATGTGGCTGAATAAACAATGATAAAAGTGCTTTAAACAAATCAGTGTTTTGAAATTTGGCGTAGACACAAGTACTGACTAAGTGTGTGTTTAATTTGAAGATAAGATAAGATGTGCTTTATTCCTGGGAAATTCCAAACTAGCTCAATAAGGAATGATTTACCATATCAGTGTTACCATTCCTGATATTTGCATGCTTCACATGTGTTGTACTTATTTGTGTTTGTTTGTTTATTTGTTTATTTATAAGGAACCCCAATTTGTAGCATTATTTCTGTTCTGTTTTAGAGAAACCTTAGACAAGATAAGAGTTAAGATAATATATCATATTACAGAAACAATAATTCTATTAAATTCAAACTTAATCTAATGCTGACTGCTTTTATTATTATTTCAACTTTATTAAAAACTGTAGATCTGATGATATCAAATTTGCTCTGAGGAAGATTTGTGTCTAAATCAAATGAAAAAGAGGACGTTAGTGACAAGAGGGGGTGTGGTGGAGAGAGCACGGGATTAATAGAGACAGAGTGAGAGAGGCAGGACAACACAATGGGCGATTCAGCTGCACTATTCGTGACCCAAAACGGGTCACGAATAACAAGTGAACAGGATGAAGCTGCGGTCACACAACAGTAGCCAAAATATATGAACACAATGGAGGACAGGTGTTTCAATTCACAGCTAAATTGTTCTCCGTGTCAGGAAAAAAGGCACCAAAATTTAAAACTGAAAACTAATTTAGACTCTGTGATTTTTAGAATCTGCACTTGTCATCAGCTCACATGAACTGGTGCACAGTTTGATCCATACATTTGTAAGAGAAACTGAAGCCCTACCCCATACCCTAAACTTAGCTAAAGACGTGGTGAGGACCATAACCATACACAGGAGGAAGAATCTAATCTCGAATGCTTGAAACACTCAACAACAAAACTAACAAAAGGCAGGAACAAAAGGGTTTGCACAAAACTGGCAGGAGAACCTATGAATCCAACAGACTAACCTAACCTTAAAAACTGAGGAAGAAGGAAACTGACAAAAGTTAAGGGCCGAGTTGGAAAAGCTGACAAGGCTGAAGAACGGATGATTTAACAAAGAAAACAAAGATTTTTATTTTTTTTCTCCCCCCCTTTCTCACTGTCCCTCTCCCCTTCTGTTTTTCCTTTCCTTCCTCTTTCTTTCTCCCTTTCCTATCTCTCACTCATGTCTGTCCCGTCTGTAACATCTGAAAATAAAATATAATAAATAATAAAAACAAAGGTCGATCAAATGGACCAATACGGCAATGCCACGATGATCCATTTGGCAAAGTAAATCCATTGGGTATCCTTGTTGGTCTTCAGACAACAATTCTGATGGCTAAAGAACCAAATGGGACAGGCCAAAAAAAAGAAAAAACAACAACAAAGAAAACGCTTTTTCCTTCATATCAAAAATGGGAAAAGGTTAAAAGATTTCGTTTTTTCCAGTTATTCAGGAAGAATACTGAGTATACTGAAAAGTACATTCATATATATTGAGTAGTTGGTTGGGCTCCTTTATCATTAATTATTCATTACTGTATTAGTGTGGCATCACATGGAGGTGATCAGCTTGTGTCAAAGCTAAGAAGGTATTGAAGTTTACTTTTATTGTAGCATTTAGCTTTTCTGTATGTTTGTCAGGTGTTTCTTATTTTCCTCTTGACAATAATCCATAGATTTTTCATGGGTTCAGTAACATTATAGTCAACAAACTATGTTGCGATAACTTTGGCACTGAATGCAGGTACTACACCCTGCAGGAAAAGGAAATGTCCATCTCCATAAAGCTTGTAAGCAGAGGGAATCATGACGTGCTCTAAAATGTCACGGTAGATGAATGTACTGACTTCAGATAAAACACAACGACCCGGCCACCATCAACACCAGCTGACAACTAGGAATGTTTAAAGTCCGGGGCCCAAATATCTCTTCCACTGCTTTACCACTCTTCCTCCAGAATCAAGGACTGTGACTTGCAGTCCTGTCTGTGAACAGCTCTCTGTGGACAGCCAGTCATTTAGCCAGGACCTTCTTTGGTTTAGCCTCCATATTGTGGGATGCAGTGATCAACATCTGGACAACTGTCGAGTCCGCAGTGTTCCCAATGACTGTGGTTGTGTGTACTGAGCTAAACTGAGAGATACATGACATTTACACTGTTTTAATTTGCTGAAACTCTAAATTAAATATTACAATAATTTTAAATAACAGAGGCAGGCGAACCGGCAGAAACAGAGAGACGAGACAGAAGACAGCGCATGCAGGAAACACTGGGGGAAAGGCTAATAATACTTCTATTGATTATATACAGCAAAAAAACAGGGTCAAAAAACTGAAACTCTGCAACACTACAAATAGTCATGGGAAAAACAGTTAAGTCAAGACTAGAGCAAAGACGCAAAATATTAACAAAACCCCAAATGTCAACATAAAGTACTCAGGACTACGAGATATTAACTGTATGAAACAAATCAGGTTTCCGATATGAATCAAGTAGCTACACCCCCCAACATGTTGTTGTTGTTATTTGTTATTCCATGTTTAGTAGTAAAACGTAGTCAGTATCTATCTCTGTGTCTATCGGCAATTAGGGGCTGGTTATCAAATAACTTCCTGCTTCTAAATACTGATAAGACAGAGTTGATTGACACCGGCCACAAAAATTTCAATACTTGTCTCAAAATTTTATCTTGAAAATTGGTGACTATGTCATAAATTGCAGGGACAAGGTTAAAAACGTAGGCGTGTGGTTCGCCAGGGTACTGTCGTTCGAATGTCATGTAAAAGAGACAACAAAGACCGCCTTTTATCACTTAAGGAACATTGCCAAAATCTGTTTTATCTAGCGACACTGCAGAGGTTCTTCTCCGTGCATGTGTGTCTTCACATATCGATTATTGTAATGCTCTCCTTTCTGGGCTACCAAAGAAAGGTTTTAGAGGTTTACAGATGTTGCAAAATGCAGCTGCTCGCATTTTAACTAAAACTGGAAAATTTAAGCACATTACCCCTGAACTAAAATTCCTTCATTGGCTACCTTGTCAGGTTCAAGCAGATTTTAAGGTCCTGCTGCTCACTTCCAATTCTTTAAATGGTTTGGCGCCTTCATACCTCCCCGACCTTTTGCACCTTTATGTTCCATCCTGTCCTCTAAGAACTTTTAAAAGGCCAGGATTCTGGCCTTTTAAAAGTTCTTAGAGCCAGAAGACTATAAAAGACTATTGAAGAGTGTGGGGTTTTCTTCTCGTGCCCCATTTTTGTAGAACAACTTCCCTGAAGATATTAGACAGACATGCTCTGTGGAGGTTTTTAAAGCTGATTGAAGACCTACTTGTTCACCGTTTTTAAATTTTTATTATGTTTTTAACTTGTTATTGTGTTTTTAACTTGTATTGCTATGTGTTGCTTTTATTTATTTATCTCTTTATTTTCAAATAGCTGTACAGCACTTTGTTTGAAAGTGCTTTATAAATAAACTTATTATTATTATTATTATTATTATTATTATTATTATTCTGAGTCACTGCTTAAGGGGAATTTGACTCAGTTACTTAATGACGACACATTAATAGACATTTCACCCTAAAAACAGGAAAACTGCAGGTGGGTAGCAGCGATGTGAAACAATAGACAATTACAAAAATGGACGAAATCACTGTTGGCAACCCAAAATGGGTGGGAAAATACCAAATGATAGCAAAGATTACTGTTCCCAGATATATGACAGGTTCAATGCTTTAAAAAGTTACCAAGGCAAAGGGAGTTTGGTCCACTAGTGACTGTCAACTACAAAGCAACAGGCAACACAGCCATGGAGGAAGGGATTTCTGATCTATAATGCTGCCAGCCACCAGGGGGTGCTGTACTGGTTTTGCTTCTGGTAAGCTGGCATGTCATCCCTAATATACTAATGCTAATTTTGCTGACATTCAGTTGGAAGCATTTTAACCAGCACTAAGCATCAGAACTTATTTCACTGCATCTTATAGTGGACTTGACTGTTTGTACTTCACAGCAAACTCTGCAAAAATCAACGTCATGGCGGCACCAAGGGAAATAAACAATGAAGCAAAAGATAATTTGAATAATTTGTTGAATAAACTTCATGAGTAAAAAACAAAGAGAAGAAAAGATCTGAAAGTATTTTATTTCTACTCTATTGTACTTTATGTGGTGTGTTTATCAGAGGTGTGGACTCGAGTCACATGACTTGGACTCGAGTCAGACTCGAGTCATTAATTTTATGACTTTAGACTTGACTTGAAAAAATGTTGTAAGACTTGTGACTTGACTTGGACTTTTACACCAATGACTTGGGACTTGAATTGGACTTGAACCGGTTTACTTGAAAAGACTTGATATTTTACCCCAAATATAAAATTTAACATGCATATTATATAGAGATTGAAAATGTGACGTCATTCACGGGTAGAACCGCAAAGGATTCTGGGAACTCGTGGCAAGCGGTACTAGCGCACGCAGGCTTTCAATTAAAATCAGTCACACAGCGATAAAAAGAAACACAAAAATGTCAAGAAGCTGTTGTATTATTAACTGCAATAGCCGGTCGCATGACAGCCACGGGAAGCCGACGGGTAAAGAGATCGGTTGTTATCGGATTACGTCGTTGAAGAGAAATTGTTCGAGCCATGTTTCCGAAGTGACAAAGACGCGACGGGTGGCCTGGATTGCAGCCATTCAAAGATCAAATATAACATCCCAGAACCCTCCAGCTCACAGGTTAGTCTGCTCCAAGCATTTACACAAAGGTCAGTCTGCTGTTGTAGTTAATGCGTCATTTTTCTTAACATAATTGGTGATATAGGTTACAAGCAAGTCTGGCGCTGAACAGAAATGGTCGCGCTATGCTCCTTTGTTTATTGTGCATAAATAGTAAATTGTCCTGACACAATATTGCGTTTCGCTTCTGTTATTATGGTACATTGACAAAAACATATACTTTTATTCACAGGATAAATCAGGTTTTTTGTATCACTAATTGCCCAGTACGATTACAGCATACAATATTATTGTCACTGCTACATTTCTGTGATGCTACCAGAAATTATTTCCACTACTAATTAATTACCGTTGAGCTCAAAGGTCCTATTAATAAACGGTTAACGAATGTGTATTTATGATGACGATTTGTGAGACTGGTAAACTTATGATACGTACGATGGTCTTTACTTTCTACACGGTGCATTTCAAGGTCCTGCACCCATCCGTCGGTAAACTGTACCTGGGCTTGTTGCAGTGACCTGAAGTTACTAAACTTCATGAGTGTATGCACTCACTCCAAGAACCGTATGATTATAAATATGCATATAAATATGCTACGATGAGATAGCTGACTTCATCTAACTAGCAAATGTTTTCCAGGCTACGTTGGTGATACAGTTTTTTTTAATATGTATGATATTTTTGTCATGCGATTTCAAAGCCGGTCCTACAACCGCATCCAAGAATAACATGCAGCTTATCTCAGAACTGTCGGTGAAAATTATTCTTGGAGCTAGGTTTAATTGAGCTGCATTTTAAAGAGGTGCAATTTCACAATTTGTGTGTATTTTCTAAGTTCACTATTTTGTCATGTGTTGAGAAAAACACAGATTTTAAAATTACATGGTCTAATATTTACATTTAGCATAACTGCAACATTATTTTTTCGTTTGTTTTTTTTAAAGACTCGAAAGGACTTGAAATTCAAAGTTTCAGACTTGTGACTTTACTCGGACTTTTACACCAGTGACTTGAGACTCGACTCTGACTTGCCTGACATTACTTGAGACTTGACTTGAGACTTGAGGATAAAGACTTGAGACTTACTTGAGACTTGCAAAACAATGACTTGGTCCCACCTCTGGTGTTTATCACCCACTGCTGTTTGGCAGTTATTTTATTCTCTGCAGTACATGTGGTCTGTATTCTCTGTAACCTCCTGACCTGCTTTCAGCATGGATTGCAAAATGGCTTGTAATGTGTCAGCGTTAATTAACTGGGTCAAATTCCTTTTACTCTGTAATTTAGAAAAAGGAAGCAGTGACAGGCGATTTGACCTTTTTTCCTTCAACCTAGCGAAAGTTTCATAAAAGCAAAGACCCAAGGACAAATTCCTGCAACGAATTATTTGTACAAGAATGAAAAACTGACAAAAGTGATGTCTTAGACATTAGTTTAACCCACAAGAAGTGGGAGGTGTAACACAGTTTAGTGTTTCAGGAAAGAACGTGAAAAACACCAGGAAATTCTAACAGAATTATAAAGTAAATAATGAAACAACAATACCAGAAAATTTACACAAAATGTGTTGTTGTGGACATGTAACTGATTACAAAGAAGCAGGTGGGTTTCATGCAGAAATGTGTCTGGTCTCTCTCCTCCTGCGTGATCACGAAGCATAAAATTATTTTTTACAGTCTAATTTTAATGTTCTGTTCATTTGTGGTCTGATTTTTTGGTGGATAAAATATGGGTCTTTGTGTTTGAGCACAGATGTGATGCAATAAGGCCTTTGTGTTTTGTAGATTTCCCGAACCCCATTATACCCTTAGTGCTGGAGGAGAAAAGCGAGCAACATTTATTCTTGTTTGAAAGATTTTAGTATCTGTTGCATTACAAAAGAAAACAAAACAAATGAAATCCGACCATACATGGTCCGTCACAGGCTCCCACTCCCTGCCTCTCTCTTTTCGTCTCTCTCTCTCTGTTTGCGCTGTTATCTTGTTTCCTCAGAAAAAGACGCTGTAGGTTGAATTTCTTCCACTGGCTTCTTTCGGCAAGAACATCAAAGAGTGTTTGTTTGAAGAGAAGCCAGGATGCCAGACTTCAGTCAGAAAGGGAAGGTCCAGTCCTGTTCGGGAGACGTGTCCCAAACCATTTATCATCACTCCTCCTTACCTCAACCACAACTGTGCCTCTTCACAGGGTTCCCACCCTTCTAGGAATTCTTTTTTTCCAGTGACACAGGGCACAAGAAGTTGGATGGAATGTTTTTTTCTCTGTGTAATAAAATGGACCATACCATGTTACATGAAGTTTCCCTTTTTAGCTCACAGCTGCTTTGCCATGCTGCAGTAACATAACTCAAATCCTTGTTCATAAAAGTAAAAAGTGTTTGTTTTTCTGAACACTGCATCTGCTAATCATAAGGAAACTGTTCAACATTTCTTCTGCATTTCATAATAACACTGACTTCAGTTTAAAATAAGTCATTGAAATGTAGATTTATACAAATAAAAGTATGTGAGTGCCTCTGGTGTCCGATGCCAAGTGCAAAATTAGATGTTTTTATAATCATTAAACTACAGTGACAGTGACTCAGGTTGTATTACCATGAAATAATCTTGATTCTTGTTTCCCGCTGAGTTTCAAACCTGGATTGCTGCCCGGGTGCTGCCAAACTGCAGCAACAGCGAGCCATGCACGATGCACTTCAGCGTGTAATATGGCTTAAATGGCATTTCGCTGCAATATCTCCAGTATATCGTAGACAGATCGGATCCAACCGACACTTGGGAACTATAAACAAAAACCTTTACTCTGTCTGGAAAAGCATACAAAGAAAGATATTTTTCCCCTTTATTTGGTGAAGTCTTGATATTTTAATGAAATTTTAAATAGACTCAGCTGAATGAAAGGTTTTTAAAATGTTATGGTTTGACCTTGAGTCTTTGTGAAAATCACAAGGACAGCCGGGGCACTACTTGTCTAGTGTGGGATGACCTTGTAATATAGAGATTTCTGTGGAAGGATCATCTTCAAAAGTAGATTACCTTACCTGTTGTAACACGTGCTCATGTCAATTTCTATAATTAGTGTATTCTTATTTAAAAAGGAAACTCTTATGTAATTCCTTATTTTCTTATTCCTTATTTTATGTCATCTACTTACTGTTTCAATGGCTGCTGCCCAAAATAAACTTGGACAAGGTTTCAAATATTGATGTCAGTGTATGTGCGAGTAATCCTTATGAGCCCAAACCTCAGACTTCTCTGAACACGAAACAGTTACAGACATTTCTTTTCTACTCTGGGCTCTATGTTAAATAAGACATCTCAGATACACAGCCCTGGCTGTGCACACAGACTTTCTGTTTAGTAAGGAAAAATGTATATGTATGTCACTATATGCAAATTTGTAAAACAGATTAATATCTAAATAGAATTCATTCCTTTGTTTGGACACAGCAAAGCCCAAACATCCAGGTGAAGAGTTCATCAGTTCATCAGCATTAAACTTGTATTTCTAAAACTACAACACTGACTATGTGTGAAAACGCTACAATAAGCCACCAGAAAAGATGCGAATAAAAAACAGGCATCATTTAGCTGCTTTCCATCTTTTTCTTTCTGTTTGCTTTTTCCCCAGTGAGCTGTAGTAAAACCTGTAAACTACTTTAATCAGTATTCCCATGTTCAAAATTCTCCTGCATACTTTACATTAAAGACTAAGGAGCTTGGACAGAAAAGCATCTGGACTTTCCCAGCTCCTTAGACTACAATGGCTTGGATGACTCAGAACCTTCACAGACATATTGCAGTTTACATTAAAGACACTTTTTTGGCAGCTGCCTGAAAAACGCTGGATTCTTTTTCCCTTTTTCAACTTTCAGTGAACAGTGAGAAATAAAACAGAACATTTCTCTTCCTTTATAAAGTAAAACGTCTTTGATTTTAGCTCAGTTTAATTACGCTGCAAAAAAAATGTATGACTTCTGTCCATGAGACATTCCCAACCTACCAAAGTGTTTTTAAGTGAGTGAATGTGTATTGGTTTATTTCCCCCATAGGGTTTTAGTCCTAATCCCTCTCTTGTTTGAATTATAAAAGCTCACTTTCTATTTATGTTTTGTTAAAATAATGTTAAGTTCTCAGGTCTTTGAACCCTTTCAGACACCTGCTCAACCATTTCTTTCTTTGATATGCAAAATGACAAAAAGAAGATGGACAGCTGATGCGACGACAGTGCCGTATTATTCCCGAGTACCTCTCTACTCCCTACTGAAGACAAGAAAGACAGAAAACCACAGCAAGGGAAGAGTGTGAACCGAGAAGCCGTGCAGAGCCAAAACTGAAAAGAGAGATGGATGAACAATTGCACAAGCACAATGGGCGATTCAGGATACACAGAGTCGAGACCCAAACTGAACCACAGAAGAGTGGAAGAAGAGGGGAGCAGCAATTACCACAGCAGAGGCCAAAAAAGGCCACACACAACACACCAAAAACTCCAGTTTGGTGACCTGTCAGGACGACCCAAGCTGAACCTAATTGTAAAGGAAGTCATTTGGCATCTGTCCTGCAAAACTATTGTTTAATCAGCATTTCAGTAACTGTATTTCAATATGTAGTTAAAACCTTAAAATGTTCCTGTTGTGCAATCAATTTGATGTCTGTGTAGGATGAGCAGGGAACCTCACAGACGCCTGTTACCTCTTAGTTTGGTTTGGACTACATCAATTAAATACAGTGAAGCTTATGCTCAATAAGGAGGACGTGTAATCACTCATCTGCCTGCTTTCCCAGGCGTTAGAGTGTTTGTCTGTTCTTTACATCACTACCACTTTCCCACACTGGCAGTCTCAGTACTGACATCATTACTCTCATCTAATCATGTTAGTGCACATCTTCTTTGAACCAATCAGCTCAAAGAAGGCGTGCAAGACTAAGCCTAGTGTAAATCCATGTTCTCTATCATTCTTCCTCCCAGACTCTCATTTCTGCAGCCCACCTCCTCCCCATCTCCACCTCACAGACGCCTCAGTCAGAGCTCCATCCATCCTCAGTCTTCACCAACAGCATAAAAACTCGTCACTGCTGGAATTTTGTTTTGTCGTGTTGGGTCATTGGAACCTAATCCCCTTATCATGAAGTAAATCCTGTTCAATTCTTGCAAGTGACCTTATTGAAATAATATATACAATTCGCTGCCTTCCACTGTAACATAAGGAACTGGAACACATGCCTACTTTTTACTACACTTAGGGGTTTTTCCGAGCACAGTGCAACTTCTCCACTTTCCCAGTTGTTTGCTATGGCATTGCCAGGTTTTTACACTGTGCTAAAAGAACGGAGCATCTTTTTTAGCACTAAGTGTTTGGCTATTTTATTTCAGGTCAGCATCTAGTGAAACACTGCACTCCACATAATCCTCCTCCTCTGTAAATATCCATGTCTGTGATAGGTTTGTAGCTTGAACCCATCCGCTGGAACGTTGAAGGCAATATAATTACACTGCAAAGCAAGACACAAGTAGGCAAGCTTCTTCATGTTTCTCGTGCACGGGAGAGAACCGGACAGGCACCGTTCCTTCGCTTGACCCCAGTTGCTCTCGTCCGTTCTCCCGTACCACTGTTCTTTTATTGAGGTTACATGAATATGCATAAGTTCATTAACATATGACGTCTACATACACACAAAGAGTACCTTGCCTGTGTGTGTGTGTGTGTGTGTGTGTGTGTGTGTGTGTGTGTGTGTGTGTGTGTGTGTGTGTGTGTGTGTGTGTGTGTGTGTGGACTGCTGATCAAAGGGTCAAACATCCTTGGTCAGGAAGAGGGTAGCCTCCCCCTCACCCTAGATGGTTCATCCTAGATAACACGGTGAGGAAGTCCTGCAGTTCATCTAAACAAAGAGCACTTAGACTAGAACAGACGCAACTACGTTAATCCTACCATAAAACAATAAGACACAGTATGACCTCTCATGCTCCCAAAGTGCTGTCTAATACACACAAAGTTTGCAGACTATCAAGGATCAAAACCTCTACCAATCTACAACTAATTACAAAACTCTAAGCATATATAAGTAAATATTTCTAAGCATAAATGACAATCAACAATACAAATCTAACAGTCTGCCCAGCTGAGATCCACAAAGTATCATAATATTGATGTAGAAAGTTCATTTTTTGATGATGAATCATTTGAAAATGTCCAGGGAGCGATGGAAGAAAAACAAGACGCAGTTAGAGTGAGCTGTTAGATGAAGAGCTGCAGGATATTGGCTGCATACCTCCAATTACTCTGTGCCATGCTGTTTGCAGACACATGTCCTGTGCTGTCCTGCTTGACTCCTACTAAAGTTGCAAAGTTTTTCTTGCAATCATAAGAACGGAGCATCTTTTTTAGCACTAAGTGTTTCTCTTGCAATCTTAATTTAACTCAAAGTCTGCCAGAAAAACAATTGCAATGTAATGATAACAAAGTTTCAGATTCTGTGCTCAGACCATGAAAATTGTGCTGTACATGCACATGTACATGTGCATCTCTTGAGACTAGTTTAGGTATGTTTTGGGACTTTTTGACGCCTGTACATTACAGTTATACATTCACAAAAAGTGATTCTCTCATACTGAACGTTTCATCTGTGTGGACAAATTCACCACCACTTTCCTCTGCTTGAAAACAGAGCTAGATATAACTCAGAGGCAACAAGACCAAGTGTCTGATACAGCGATGGAGGCGTGCTGTGCAAAAGTCTTGAGCTCCTCACTTCACATTTTCAAGGAAAAGTGGGAAAAGGTGCCGTGATTTATTGAAACGTGCAAACATACATGGTGGTACAGTATATAAGGCAAACTGCAAACTGAATGTGCACATGTAGTGGAGACCATCTTAAAAAATGATTGTAGATGCCATGCTACAGGTAGATGGGATACCAAACATAGAAGAAAAAGAAGAATTAGCAACATGTTGTATCACCTTGTGGCTATTTTGTACAGATATGAATACAATGTGTGTAGAAATATTTGCAAACCACCGGCCCGTTCCTATTCCAAGATACCCGACTGTCTGAAATGCATAGAATTCAACCAAAGCAATCTTATAGTGGCAGTGTAGTTAAACTGTATGACCTGAAAGCCGTTCAGAAAATTTCCTACCTAGATAAATGGCTGCTATTATACAGATATTCTGGGAAACATAAAATGACGACCCTTTAACACCAAATTGCTTCTAGAGGAAGGCTAATGGTGTTTTTTGTCCATTAAACGACACAAAAAACTAGACAGCAGTGCGCGCAGACACCAAATTGCTCACATTTAAACACATATCACTCTACTGTTGGGCATATTGACCTTTTAAAGAAGCAGTCTTTCACCACTAACTGGTGTTAATTAACAGCCAACCCCGCGGGCTTCGTCAATTAGGGGCCACTAATGGTCCATGTTGGGGTCGCAGCTTCTTTTCCTGTTCCACAGTCAGAATTCATTAACATCCAGGTGACATTTACGACACACAAAAGAACAAAAAGCAGCAGTTAAGATGTTTACTGTACCTTATCCTGGCTCGTGTCTGCCCCACACACACTGGTTATGTTTGGGAAAACATCAGACCATCCAGCTGTTGTACAGTTTCTGCTAATGTTACCTGCAGGAGAAGAAATGCACACACAACTCAGTCTCTCTTTAAGCATATTCAAAAATAAATACAGACCACTTTTTCCTGCTTTGTCCTTTTTTAGCAAACAGAAAAAAAAAATGTAGGTTTCACTGTGTCAGGTTTTGCTAATACTTCCTGGGGTTTTTTGCCTCTGTTCTTTGATTTGAGCCCAATCAGAGAGGTCAGTCTTTGTTTGTTCTCAATGGTCGATGCTAAGAACCCCTGAATTAATGTGGGTGTCATTTTTATTTGTTTAACAATCCTTTGTTTCTGTAAGTTTTCATTAAACTTTGCACATAAAAACATAACCAAATGGCAAAAAGCAGATTCCCTCCTCACACTCCAGTCTCCCCCCATTGTCCAAACATCTGAGTGCTTTATGGCTAACTGCAACACACTCATCTTCAAAGAACACAATTTGCATTTTCTTTATGAACTCTGAATGCAAATCCCTGCAAAGACATAAAGTCATAGAAGACAAGAAATATGTACAAGACTCAAATGAAAATGTATAACTTTTTTTTTTACACCACATCAGGCTTGTTTGGTTACATT
Source organism: Rhamphochromis longiceps (assembly GCF_057381845.1). Taxonomy (NCBI): domain Eukaryota; kingdom Metazoa; phylum Chordata; class Actinopteri; order Cichliformes; family Cichlidae; genus Rhamphochromis; species Rhamphochromis longiceps. The sequence goes on from NC_140574.1 coordinate 5,967,822, forward strand.
CAATTAAATTTAAGCACGTGAAACAGGTTTCAAAATAGTTGTTTGGTAGTGTTCTTGTAATCAGAGTGATTTATTTTACTTCACTAAATGTCATGAAGACAGAATTTTTGTAGACTGGTTGAGGGCTTTGTAAGCTTGTAGGTGAAATGGTTGTATGAAGCTCACATTTTTGAGTCAATTAAAAGCTTAATGCAATTCTCATTTCCCATTTGTGGCCCTAAGTGAAACTCGGTTTCTCATCCCTGACTTAATTCAATTTTAAGGTTTATTCCTGAGGAGGACCTTGATAGTTGGTCATCTATATTGAGTCTGAGCCAAAAATAAGAAAAACTGCTCATCTAAATGCACATTTAAATCACACCAACATCTCTAATGTCATCAGTGACCAATAATCTGACTTTTTCTGGGGATTCGCTGGCAGCGGGGCACCCTTAGAATTTTCTCTTTTTGTTAGGTTTGTTCATCCAAGCACTCCAAGCCATATTCACTCAACTCTTAACTGAGCAAATTTATGATGAATCACTCATTTCAGTTTGATAGAAGTATTTTGTAGCATATCAGTGTTTCAATGAATTTTAGTACTAAAAATGAGTGGCCACTGTGAAGTTGGATGCTAAAAATATCTTTGTAAAGCATGATATATGAGAGCCAGTCAAAATGATTTGTCATGTAGAATGAGAGGATAGTATAGCCTACAGTAGACGTTACACTGACAGATGCTACTGGACAGAAAGCCACATGAAACTCTAGAGGGAGCCATCAGGCATGCACATTCCCAAAATGTTAAAAATGGAAAGTTTGCATTACAAATTGTCACAAAATTTAGGTTATTGCTTATGTTCCCACAGTGTAAAAACACCATCAGTGTGTCTAAAATGAATAGCATGCACAGTGGACAGTGAACCCCTGAGGCAAACTTGCAGGGGGTGCCAGTGCCAAAATCTCTGCAGTGCACGGCAAGTTCATCCTCCTTTTGTAAATTCCCAGTAAAAAGCACGAAGCATCATTTGTGCGCTGACTGGAAGTAACATCAGCATACTTCTGCCTCACTACACACTCAACAAACCCGGTCCACTGTATCACAGAGGGGGGAGACACAGTTGAAGCTAAGACACTGATTCATTAAGCAACAGTGATTTGCATGTACAGCATGATTACTTGCAACATTTGAGCTGCGTGCACTGCTGTGTTCGCTCTAAATATAACAGCAGTTTTGAACACAAGTGGTCACCGATGTGCAGAAGTCAGCCAGAGATGTGGATTAAAGCTTTGGCAAATACAGCATGCAGTTGAGAAAAATGGTGGGGGGGGTTCAGATCTTTTACTGAAGTAAAAGTATTAACATCACACTGTGACAGCACTCAGCTTGTTTAAGTATAATGAGCACAGTGTGGCTGAAAAATAAAAAAAAATAAAGCTTTAAATGCAGGGGAAACGACTGCTTTCAATATTTGTATATGGATTCAACTGCCAATTTTTATTAAAGATTTACTCGACATTTTCCATCTAAACTCACCTTTACAAGATTTTTTTCCTTTAAGATTATAGGAAACGTGAAAAAAATCAGAAGACTCAAACTATTTATGTCTTCATGAAAACCAACTTAAAAATGAACTTCTCTTAAATAATAGTATAACTGAATAGACTCTACTTGTTCTGAGTATTTACTTGTTTGGTTAAATCCATAAAAGCATTCATGGCTCTGTCACATGGTGATTGAATGGTGACCGCGCAAAATCTATTGGCAACCACTTTGAATCAAAAGTCAGTTGCACAAGTTGTCTGGTGGGAGGCAACATGTCTTCAAACAACTGCAGTCCAGCTCAGACCGACTACAATCGCTGGTGAACGGGTTTGCAAATTAATTGAAGTGTAATTCATAAACTAAATTGGCAGCACGATGCAATCAGTCTGAGGCAGTCAAGGCAGCAAAGTTATCAACTGACCGTATTCTGGTTTTAATTCCTGACCCTCGGTCATTTTGCTGCTAATTTACCGTCCTGCAAAATTCTGTTTTGGTTTCAAATTAAGTTCTGAGTGGACTCTAAATAAAATAGATCTTTATTGTTACTGTTACAAGAAGAATGAAAGACAGTTTGGCATCTCTCTGTCAGCAGTATGTAGATTTTTACATTAAAATTCTTTTAGAATAGAGAGAATAAAGAGAAACCATGAAGTAGACTTAAAGGTAAAGAAATGTATGTAATAATATAAGTATATACACAGATTTGTACAAGTTATATACAGGTTATATATGCCATATAAAGGAGCAGTTGCAAAACAAGGAGCAAATCCACACAGGGCGAGGAAATCTACAGTTGTAGCTCATCAATCTTGTTGTTTAGTGACCGTGAGCTGGTGAGGAAAAGACTCGGAAAAGCCATTCTGTGTGGGTTAGCCCTTAGCTTAGCCCTGATTATTAATCTCTGGCTCTCTTCCACAGTGTTTCTTTTATCCCGTCTTCCTTCTCTCACCCCAACCGGTTGTGGCAGATGGCCCCGCCCCTCCCCGAGCCTGGTTCTGTTGGAGGTTTCTTCCTGTTAAAAGTGAGTTTTTCCTTCCCACTCTTGCCAAAGTGCTTGCTCATAGGAGGCCATATGATTGTTGGGGTTTTCTCTATTTTCTAACTGTAACTGAAAATTAAGTAGTTGAACTGTGAATTTCTGTGTATATAGACAGCAAGTGATTTATAACCAATTTACCACAGTTAAATACAACATTATCACAAACAGACTACATTCAATTGTCAGTTTGACCCTATTTAATCACAAACTGATATCAGACTGACAGACACCAAAGTCACTTTGAAGAAGTTCATTGTAGTAATTTTGGTCGTCTCCAACTGTTGTTTTCCATAGTGTGACATTACCATAATTTCTAAACTGATGGTGAGTTGATCTTGATTGAAATACTTAAATAATTAAATTGTCTGATGAACAGTTTTTTTAATGGCTATTTTTGATATCTGAGAAACTACACAATATTCACATTTAGGAGGCCATAAAAAACATAAAATATATTTTCTTTCAGTTTACTGATCAGTCATCTAAACAGTTGTAAAGTAAAGTAAAGTAAAAAAAACAGGCTTCTAAGATTGGAGACATTTAGTGTAAAAGTGGGGTAAAAAAAATGACAAGCTGGAACAAAACTGTGGGAAGAGCTAGGTGACAAATCTCTGTTGGGTCGGGTGTTTTTAAATTTTTCTCTTAAAATGTTAAAATTGTGCAGTGCCGGCTCACCAATTTTATGGACACTGACACACCACTCAGTTGTGTAGTTATGTCTCAAGTACAAGTGACAAGTTGTCATTTTTTTTTGTGCACGTTTAATGTTGCAAAGTCATTTATTTTCTGAGTTATTATTGTTTTTCCCCCTTTTTTTAGTTCTGTTTACTTAGTTAAACTAAACCTCTCGCGATGCTATAATTAGCAGTATGAAGGTGAGCTGCCTAAAATTAATGTAGACTAAAAGTAAATAAAGAGTTTCTCTTTCAAAGTTGAATTCATGGTTTTCTCACTGGTTTCGTTTAAATGACAGAAAAAAAGTATTCGGTAACTCCAGGAAGGATGTCTTTACCATTTCAGTAAAACGTAATAACTGTAGGGTGTCTGTATCTGTCCCAGACAGGGGAAGCGTCAGGGTGAGCTTTGGCTCCGAACAAGCCGCTGGGCGCTTGCATAATGTTTAGTCATCAATGTAAATCAGAGGACACTCAGAGCGGAAACCCAAACTGCCATCTGGTCACTGGCTGGAAAATCTGATGGATTCAGGAGGGAATCCACTGACTGCACACATTCACACAACTGGGAGATGAACAATGTCAAACAGGGACAGAGAGCCTTGAGTATTAATGCTGAACCCATCTGGTGAGTGACTTAAGTGCAGCTCTAGATAATGTGAAAAGTTATCTGCAGATATTTAAGCCTGGTATCATTATATTATATTACAGGAGCAGCCTCATAGAAAGTGAACAAATGGAGGAAGAAATTCTGTACAAAAAGAACAATTTTTAAAAGGTCTGCTTCTCTTCATGCTCCAAATTTCATTGTATGTTTTTTGTGTGAATGTTTTTGTAAAGCAGCTGCAAAACAAAAGTAATGGAGCAGAAGAATGCTCAAGTAATGTATAAACACGTCAGTTTTTACTTTAACTCTGATGTCTGTGTTTTCATGGCAGTCCTTCAGTGTAAGGGGAGATTAGGAACAAATTGTTACCCATACACTCTAATGACAAAATTGACCTCAGTAAGACTGAAGTGTACACTCACAGAAATCATAACAATGGTTTAAGTGAGTTACTGCATTCCAGTGTTATGTTAATATAAGACTATAGTCATGTGATCAGCAGTTTAGGCAAATAGCTACCAAAATATGGACTTTTAAATGTCATTTTTCCTCAACTTATTTATCTGCGGAAACACAAAAACATCAGTTAAAGAGATCCTTTACATTCATTTATGAATTAACCGTACTCACCATCTCTGCCAAACACAGTCCTGAGGACTCGAGGGCAGGGGATGGTCACGGTCTCTCCAAACTCCGCTCGCTCCCAGCATGCTATGCTGTCCCAGTCTCCTTTGCATCCGGGGCCTGTGAACGGTGGGTAGTTAGGTTTAGAAGATTTTCACCTTGAAGTATACATTTAAAATTCCTCTTTAGAAACAAACATAAAAAAAGGCAGCAGCACCTCTCACTTGCTAAAAGTACATTTTTGCATTTGTGAGTGGATGCACGAACTGTGTGAAGTTGTTGCCTCAGTGACACAGTAGCTCCTCTGGCTCATGACCCATCACTATACAAAGATTATTGCAATGTGTCAGATAACGATATAAAGTTATAAGCTTTACTGTCACTGGTTGGCTGTACTGCACAAACTGATGAGAAAGAAAATTGACTGAGAGGTCAAGGAGGCTTGGAAACAGTCTTATCCAGGACAAACTCATCTCTAAAATCTGACCAATACTCAGGGAGGAGTTTAACAACCTTAACCTTAAGCACTTTTCAGGTGTAGACCCATTAAGTCGACTACAGATAGGTAGACAAACTGAGTCGTCACCATTGCATAAACATGTTGGTGTTTCAGCCGGATTTGTTAAGAAACACTGGTAGACATACAGACCACAATACTGGAGGGATACTGGGGTATTTCCAGACCAGCCAAGAGATGCAATGCTTCCAGGATGTCCTGGGTCTTCCCCAGGGAATCCTTCTCCCAAATGGACATGCCATGAGGTGCCCAGTCAGACCTTCAAGCTACATCAGCAACAGCTCTACTCTGAGCGCCTCCAAAATAACCAAGTTCCTCCCTTTTTCTCAAAAAGTGAGTTTATACACCCTGAAGCTCATTTCCACAGCTTGCATCTGCAATCTGTCACAACCAACAAGGTGAGGCTGCAAATGCAGAGTGATTTGTCACTCAGCTCATGCAGCTTTGTCTGCATAATCGGTCAAGTCAGTCTCCCACTCTGGAATATCTCTCCAAGCTCTTAAGCGTGAGCCTTAATGGGTGTGAAAGTGCTGATGGCAAACTGAGCAGTCATATCGGCTTTTTAGCAACAGATGAATGGAGACGGCGTGCTTATTAAACGCACCCCTCCTCCCCAACACCCCTGCTAAACATCCATGCTGCATGAGCATCACACACACACACACCTTTTAATACAATAACATATTAAATCTGTTTTTCTTATTAACTTGTTTGTGTGACTAGAGGGGGTGGATATGAGCTTCTACAGAAATAATCCTCCTCTTCTCCCCGATTGAGTGCACCTCTGTAAACACCTTCATCCACAGTGAAACAAGACAGAAAGAACATGAAAATTTGAAGCTCACAATTTTCAATTTGTTTTTTCTTTTCATATTATTTCCTGTTTCTCATGTTGCATTTCCTTGTTCCATGCTCACTTTCATATTGGTTTTATTTTTTTCTGTATTGCATTTAATCCTTTCCTTTGATTCTTTATTTCTTGCTATGCAGTCATCTTTGAGTCTATTCTACATTTATTTTCTGTCTTTAATTGTCTTATCGTCACATGCGTTTCCTGTTTTACTTCCCCTGTCTTTTCCTTATCTGTTTTATTGTTATGTTATTGCAGCATATCATACAATATTTATTTATCCTTCTTGCCTTCATGTCATATTATGACTTTCTCTTTGTGCAATTGTCTGTTTCCTGTTAAAAGACTCACTTTTTCTTATGTGTTATTAACTTCTATATTATAAAGGTTTAAAACTCCAGAGATGGGAAGGTTTTCAGGTATCTGTACTCTACTTGATTATTTTATACAGTATTTTACTGTCATTACTTTGGTCCTTATCATACGACTGTCGTAAAAGACAGAGATCAAAGAAACATATTCAAATGAAAAATCATATAATTTATGCATCAGTAATTGTACCATACGCAGGGATTCAAGTGGGTCAGAATCATCCGGAACAGCATTGGAGGTGCAGAATAAGTTGTGGGTGTGGCACAATCTAGCTACCTAGAAGAGGAGGTAAAATCAACCACCTTCAATGTGAACAGAAACCAGAGCTCGTTTTCTTCTTTTTTGCTCTATTTTTCTCTCCTGGTGTTCAATGTAACACACATTCAAGCTGAAAACATTCAGTCTAATCAGAAATTAATGTGAAGGAAGTTTCTTGCCCCTTAATATTTTATTAAGCGACTAGGAATTTATTAAAGAATTATTATTATTAACATAGAAGGTAAAGGTTCAGCAGTCCAAAATACTTGGCGGAAGAGCTGCTTTTTGATGAATCAGTATCAGTTTGTTTTTTTTAACGCTGTTCTTTTACTTTAGTGATGAATGTTTGTACACAGCAAATCCATCATGTCCAAATTAACACTGTCGGATTTGATTTCAACACTATTAAAGTGTCTATATGGGTCCACACCAGAGAGTGTTAATTTAACTCTTTTTGGAGAGTTGGTACGTTAACTCTGATTTAGTGTTAAACACCAAATCTGTCTGGAGTTGATAATTTAACACTTGGTGTTAAGAGTTTATATATTAACTCTCAAAGAGTATTTTAGTTTAACTACGTAAGAGTTATCTTCTAATTCATTCTAAAATGCGGGAATTTTACTGTTCTGAACTTCTAGAAATTTCTTTTGGAAATAAACATTTACTAAAAAGATGCAATGGTTTTTGAAAAACATTTATTCTGAACTGTGCACCACAATTTCAAAACATTTTCTGAAAGATGTAACAGTATACATGTTCTCACTTTCATTAGAATTTTGTTTATCAAAAGGTCTGACATGGTAAATGCAAATAACAGCATTCTCATCACTTATTTCTTCAATACAATATGCATGTCCTTCATTCATCCCTTTGTGGAACTTCAACGCACTTCTGCTCTCCCCCATATTCCATCTTCACAAGCATATCCTGTGCGGAGATCGAATAAAAATTAGTTGACACTAATTAATGGCACAAATAATCCAGTAAACAATTGCAGCACAGTAAAAAAAAAAGGAATCCTCTTTGAGCCATTACTTGTGTAAAGTATTTTCCCAAAAGACAAGGACACAGGCAACAGGTAATACTGAACTAAATGTAAAACCTCAACCTTTTTCATTTTTACCTAAACCGTGTGCACAAAACTCTGGAGGGATCTATGCTAACGTAGAATCCAGTCAGGACGTCAGCTACTGCTGTTTGCTCGGTTTTTTTTTTTTTTTTTTATGGGCGATCGTTTTCAGGCTTCAAGTAGCACCATTATACCAACATTTCACATTCTAGACATTGTTTTAGGTGTATTTGACCAAACGTTTGACTGAAAATTCACATGCAAGCTTTTTTCAAGGCTGTGGTATTTGCCCGCAAACAATACCTTTCAGCTAGCTAAAACAGAATATTATGCTATCAGCGAGCAACATGGCTAATGCCTTTCACACAGCTTTGTCTCAACTCCAAAGAGCCACAGAAGTAAAAGCCAATAACAATTGAAACAATCTTTGAAAAAGTGACTTACCAAGCATGGCAAACAACTCAAATATGTAGAGCAAAATGTTCTGAAACGGCTTCACTTCAGCTTCGATTGGAGCCGTGCTGGGGGCGGAGTCTGTGAATTTACTCTGTTGGTGTCATAGCCCCTGTAGGAGTTCAGAGTTAAGAGGTCAAGAGTTAATGTTTCCATTGTAACACCTCCAGATTTGACAGAGAAACACTCATTTTTAACACTCGATTTTAACTACTATCATTTTACACCTCAGAGTTACATTAAAAGAATGTGACTCTGCTTAGAGTAAAATTAACTCTACTTTTGCAAGGAGACTATTAACACCAAAAAATTTAACACTTTTGAATTTGCTGTGTACTGTTGCCACCTCTGCTGAACGCATGCCCTGGTCTCCCGTGTATGGGTCCTTGATTCTGAAATGGTTACATTTCCTTCCTTTGTGAATTTGGCCTAGCTTCCAAATGTAGGAACCAAAGCTTATTCTTGTCAAGACCTCTCTGTAAATAATCTGCAAGACGAAAATGCTAAATTCAGACACCATCCTTCCTTTAGAGCAGTGCTTCCCAAACATTTTCCAGCCACGTACCCCTTGAAACATGTCACCCTCAGCCGCATACCCCCTACTACGAACGATTCTTAATTAGTGTCTATAAATACATTGCAATATCGCATGCATAAAAATAAATACTGCACAGTCGATTATTTCTCACCACCAAATGAATTTATTGATATTTTTTAGTAATGACAGAGTTTTAATAACAAACTTTACTACTTAATACTAGCAGTGTATCAAAAGATTTATTAGAATTCACTTTTTTGTCGAGAGCATAAAGGCCATGAACTTTCATTAAACAGAACTTTATTTAATGTGATGGATGTGCTTGAGCAGAGGCACACAGCTCTTCAATGTTTGGCTCAATTTGGGAAAGGCTGAGTCTTAAATCGTTTTCCACACAAAGTCTTGCTCTGTATTTTGTTTTCATGTTTGTTAAAGCAGAAAATCCCCTTTCGCATAAGTATGTGGTGGCGAAAGGCATCAGAGTCTTGACAGCGCGTTTAGCCAGCGCGGGCTGTTCAGTGCGCAGCCCTATCCAGAAATCCGCCAGGTTCTTTTGAGCGTGTTCAACTTTTAGAGATCCATCTGTGGCGATTTCAATTAGGCTCTCCTGGTCAGACGGTGATAACGAAGTAGGCACGGCGGTGAACGGGTGACGTATCCAATCATTTGAGCCGCCCGTCTCTGGGAAGTATCGGCGTAACTGCACCTCCAGCTCCTCAAGGTGCACATTACATTCGCGCTTTACACTTTTAGATAGTGTGAGATCATTAGAGCACAGAAAATCATGCAGCACAGGAAAGACTTCAGTGTTGTTTGTATCCAAGCAGTTCTTCCAAAGGTTTAACTTCTTTATCATGGCCTCAACTTTATCTTGAACATTGAATATAGTTGCAGAAACGCCTTGTAATCTGAGATTGAGCTCGTTCAGACGAGAAAATATATCACACAGATAAGCCAGGCACGTAAGGTACTCTTCATCATGCAAATGTTCAGACAGCTCAAAGGGATGGTTATTGAAGAAAACTTTAAGTTCATCCCTCAACTCACAGAAACGGGTCAGCACTTTCCCTCTAGATAGCCAGCGAATCTCTGTGTGGAGTAATAATGTCTCATGCTCGCTGCCCATCTCATTGCACAACGCAGCAAATAAGCGGGAGTTCAGCGGCCTGGCTTTCACAAAGTTAACCATTTTTACACTCGTGTCCAAAACATGTTTCAAACGGACAGGTATTCCCTTTGCAGCAAGAGCCTCTCGGTGGATGCTGCAGTGTACCCAGGAGGCATCTGGCGCGACTGCTTGCACACGCGAAACCACACCTCCGTGTCTCCCAGTCATGGCCCGTGCGCATCAGTACAGATGCCAACACATCTGTCCCACACGAGTCCATGTGTGTTCATGAATGTGTCCAGCTTTTGAAAAATATCTGCGGCAGTTGTCCTTTGTTCCAGTGGTTTACAGAACAGCATGTCCTCCTTGATGGTTCCTTCATGAATGTAGCGCACATATACGAGAAGATGCGCCAGGCCAGCCACATCCGTGGACTCATCTAGCTGTATTGCATAAAATTCACTGTGGTGCATGCGCAGAAGTAGCTGCTGTAAAACATTTTCTGACATTGCATTGATGCGCCGTGAGACAGTATTGTTTGATGATGGAATGGACTGTATCGTCTTTTTTGCCTTTTCCCCCAACATTGTCCCTACCATATCTAAAGCAGCAGGGAGAATGAGGTCCTCCACAATAGTGTGGGGTTTGTTGTTTTTAGCCACTCTGTAACTGACCATGTAAGATGCTTGTAGTCTGTTTTTATTCATAAGATCTGGCACCTGAATGCAGGTTTTACTTGTTGAAAGTGATTTTAGCTGTCGCTCAAAATATTCCCTTGGTTTATTTTTCAAATGGGGATGATTTGTCTCTAAATGTCTGCGCAAAAGTGAAGGTTTCATTGAGTTCTGAGACAATACTTTTGCACAAATAACACACTGTGGCCGGGAAAATCCACCAATATTTATACACGTAAACCCCAGCGAAATATAATTGTCATCATATTTGCGCTTCTTTGATGAGGTTGTGTTACAGTCCGAGCTGTCATGCTTTCTCCCACTTTGACGCTCCGCATCAGACACTTCATCACTTTCCACATGGCTGGCTCCAGCTATGCTAGCCACTTGGCTAGTAACCACAGATACATCCCTGCTAGCATCCAAATCTGACAAACACATTGTTGTTGAACAATCACCTGTGCGGTCACTGGAAAATGCATCTTCAGACATGAGCTTATTGGTTGTTGTGGCCGGTGTCTCTGTGGTAGGGCCTTTTTTTCTTGTTAACCACTTGTCCATTTTCGCGCTGCACTGAATGCTTGGAGGCAACTTCAACTGTTAGGTGTCAGTCATTTGGGTCATTTGGGCAAATCACGCCCATGTATTTTGTCAGAGCTATTTTTTTGCTGAACACCAGAGGGTGGTATATAGTCATGTATTTAACAGTCAAATAAAACTTCATTAGCGCAAATTTCGGCTTTTAAAATTTTTGATCCCCACTCCAACCCCAACCCACGCGTACCACCTACAGCCACTTGCGTACCCCCGAGGGTACGCGTACGGTAGTTTGGGAACTACTGCTTTAGAGTACTAAAAAGAGGAACAGCCAGGGGGTGGAGGGGGTGACGGTGAGAAGAAAAGTCGTAAAAGACGGGAAATAACAGACAGAGAGAGCAAAAGAGGGCAAAAAAGGAGAGATGAAAGAGTGAGAGAACAAATGTCTTTGGGTAAAATGGCTCAAACACAGATTTGAACTCATTGGTGCATGAAGAAAACTCCATCTACCCGCTAAGTGATCCATCCTTTCTCTGAGCGCTTTCATAAAAACACATCAGAGGACCAGTTTTTTAAGTGACCAGGCGGCAAAAGCACAGCAGTACACATCTGGAGGGATGTCGTCTTTCTCTGCTTTATGGTCTTTTTTTTTTTTAATTTCCCAGTCAGTACAAAGTAAAGGGTGACTGAGCCTTTTGGATTTCATGCAGTGAGTTTTTAAAAGTGACTTATGTATAAGTGGGTAAATATATTCCATTAACCTCCTTCAGTTACAGACATGTTTTGAAGGAAAACTTTGCTAAAACTCCATTTTTGCTTCAATTTGACATGCAAAAGTTTCCAAATACTCGCAAATGTCAGAGTTGGTTGGCACTTTATTTCAGACAATTTTGACACAAATGATGTGTTCGGTGGTGGCCAAGTCAGTGAGGGATCACAACATGACATTATAGACTTTGTGATTTCAAGCTGCCCCTGATGAAAAATGACCAGTGTGAAAGAATCTGTCATATCTTTGGTTTAGCATTCAAACCCACAAGCTCAAGTTGACTTAGAAGAGGTTTGAAGTTGTCCATCTAAAGACTGAGTGTCAAAAAAATGAAGATGGTTGAAAATATACATCAAACTTGCTGTTGTATCCAAGTTTATTTGATTCATGCTGCACAGTGTGGCTTGCAATAAACTTGCTGAATTCAAAGTGCCTGAGGAGTACTTTGCACAGTTTTCCATATTTTCCATATTTCATATTTGATACATACAGTTTTGTTTTAATTTGTCAACTGGTTCAATAAACTATTTCATTTCATGTGGCAGTTTGTTTAATGAAGGCAGCTGAGGCTGCACAACCTGAAACAAACTGAGTCTGGTGATTGGTCACTGCAGCACACACAGTAAAAGGCTCATTGCCCCAGGGTGGAGGTCTGAGCAATACATGAGACCCTTTCTATTCCTTCTATAAAGCTCCTCCCATTCTGACGTTTGAAACATTTTAAAAATCGACACATGCACATGGACACTTTGCAATAACGTACACTTGCAACAGTCCTGATTATTACTACAGTTTTACTTATAATCGGTTCTTTGTTATCACTTAGATGATTTAAGGATACATGTAAGCAAAAGCAGCATATGAAACTAAAACAAGAAGTATGAAAAAATAGTCATCACTCTGGAAATGGTCTTCTTTTTTAATGCCTCGTTCTTTAGAGAGGTCGTCACAGCGGCTATATCTGCATATCTGATGCCCATCATGATACTGCCATCCCCATTTATGCAGACTTGGGACCAGCAGTGGCTCATGTCCCCCAGCTGACACAGCCACCCATGTTTGCTGACCAGGTTGAGTGGAAGTAACCCAAAAATAGGCTAACTAACGCTGAGGATAGACACTAAATATGATGACAGACAGAGGGCAATCATGTGTATTACAGTATATATTATTGAAATGTTATTTAAGGGATCAGCATAGACCTCAGAATCAAATTAAACTTAAGGTCCATTTAGAAACATTTTTGCTACTTTTAAAGGTCAAATGTGAGATTCTTGGTTTTCACCAGGGCTGAGCGAGTTAAATGTCAACTGTTTTGTGTCAAAACATTAGCGGGGCTACAGCATCAGATAAGATCCTTAGAGATTAGTTATAATAAAACTGCTCTCCCCAGCAGATTTGACCCCGCAGAGGTTTTCAGCCGTGTTAAATCTTTGTTCTCGTTCATGTCATTGAGCTTTAATTAACACAGGAGCGTCCAAACTCACATCACAGATGAGGAAAGTCAGACTCGTCAATGCTGTGCAAACTGTTTTGGGCTTGAACATAACAAAATAATATTTTTATGAGCTTTTCATAGACAAACTGTGCATTATGCATGCAGACTTTTGTGCATTTTAGACATAGATGCGTAGTTTAAACTTTAATGATGGAAAGGGAAAGTTTGCTCAAGATTTTCTGGCTAATAGAAACATCACTGGAGACGTTTCAAATGTGCTTCTGTTGGATCTGGTGACTTTCACTGAGAAGATGGTACACTGTGGTCATAAGGGATGGACATCAACACGCAGGTAGGCTATGGTGTTGGTACTTAGGGGCTCAAAGTATGTCAAGAAAAGCAAAAAAAAGCGATGGAGATTGATTGCGTTACACCACCAAAAGCCTGTCTCTTTAGTACAAGGCGGGAGGCCTCCATACTTTCATGCTGTTTACAGAAAATTCTAATAGTACTATCCGAAAGTCGCAGCACAAATTGAGACTCATGGGATCAGGAAATATTACCTTATATTGTCCAGTTCGGCTGATTCTTTACGAACCGTAGCCTCAGTTTCTCATTTCTTAGCAGACAAGACTGCCCGTGTCAGCGATTACCCAGTGACAATCGGTGCGGTCTTTTGCTGCTGCTTCAAGGATCAATGTGTTGCACATTCAGAGATGCTCTTCTGCAAACTTTGGTTGTAGCAAGTGGTTGTTTGAGTAATTTTGCATTCCTATCAGCTCAAAGCAGTCCTTCTCTTACAGCTGATAAAGTATTTTTGCCACTTACCTGAAAGTTTCTATTTTTTGGAGGATTCTTAGTAAAGCCTAGTGACAGTTGTGCTGGAAAATCGTAACATATCAACAGTTCTTTAATACTCGGACCAGCCCATCTTTCAAGTCACTTACATCACCTTTATAGCCCTTTCTTATGCTTGTTTTGAACTTCATCAGCTTGTCTTGACCATGTCTTCATACCTACATCTGTTGAGTCGCTGCCATGTGATTGTCTGATTAGACATTTGCATTAATGAGCAGAAGAACAGGTGTACCTAACAAAATGGTCAGTAAGTGTATGTGTGACGTCGGCATCATTCCTCGTATACTTGCTTGCACTTTCCCAGTGGAGGGGGTCTTGATGCATTCTCAATCATCCAGGAAAGTAAATCTCCAAAAGTTGATTCTGTTCATCTGGACGTTGCGTTTTGTGACGTCCAGATGAACAGAATCAACTTTTGGTGATTTCCCAGTGGAGGATTGAAAGGAATACCCATCGGATTATTATTCTTATTCTATTAAGACATTTCATGACTCGAGGAAGTAACAATATTGGGCTTTTTTTTTTTTTTTTTTTTTTTTTTAAAATAGCAGCATAAACCTAGCTTAGGTTCTTCACAAAAATGTTCACCTGTTGCTACAGAATCAAACCATTTTTAAATGTAATAAAATGATCCTGCCATTTTAAATGACACATGCAGAGTTGATGTTTATTATTGTTTAAAAAACATCATTATATACAGGATGTAATGAGACTGGATGAGAGTGCCACCCGTGCTCCATGCATTAGAGTTACACTGTTGCAATATGATGTTGTATAAATTGCATTTAAATAAATTGTACACAATATAAAAGAGGTAGCTATACCACATGTATCCCTGCCCACGGCTATTGCACGAATCATGGTATTGGCATGTGAAGTGACATATTGCATAAAATATAATAAAATATTATAGAGAGGAGTGACATGTAACTCAAACATGTGGCAGGGGAGGTGGGAGCAGACTGAACAATACTCTGGGATCTAGAGAAGTAGAATTTTGTTTCCAGTGTCTCGGAGAGAGGCAAGAGGACAGCCAATTATTTTTTAGTCCATATCGATGACCTTCTGTAGACCTTTTTTTAGTCACCACTGAGCATCCAGCATACCACAGCACACCACAATGTGAGGCAGTATGTTAAGACACTCCCTATTGTGGAGCAGTTAAAGGTCACCAGAGCTTTTCTTCAGGATTCTGAGAAAGTGTAAGAGTTGCTGCGCCTGCAGACCAGGAGAGACTGTCTGTTCTGCAGATTTCCAGGAATTCAAATCTGTGGTCCACGCAGTCTCAATTCATCAAGATGGGGAGGGGGACCATCCTGCAGCTGAGTTCTTTTATTTGTTTATTTATTTATTTTAATTTTTGGTCAGCAGACTAAAGGAGGAGTCGGACTAATATTGATATACTTCAAAATTTGAAACACGTGTGCTACAAATGTTCTGACGTTAATGGTACTGTATATTATTATAACATCTGACACAATTTGCATAGAAACTACTCACTCAGAACATTAAAATACATCACCAGATTTACAATGTTGTATTGAGTATGTCCCAGCTGAGGTTCAAACACATAAACTGTCTCCATCTGTTTACATTTTTGACTGCGGTGGCCGGATGACGGATGATTTGACTTTTTCACTATCCCTCACTATGTTTCATGTGGCTCAGGGGCGAAGAGGTTAGAGATTTTTATATCACCAACTCTCAGTCCAGTATTTCTCATTATTTTTATGTAAAAGTGGTGGATTTTTCTTTATGGATCATTAAAAACGCTTACTTTACACTTAGTTTAGTTCAACAAAAATATATATAATCAAAAGCTCTTTAAAGGCTTTTCTCTTCAATTTTCTCCCGACTCCTTTCTGTTTTGTACTTTCTGAGCTGTGAACTTCATCAGAGGACCACATTCGGTGTATTTTCTGTGGTAATTAGCCTCTTTTGCAGATGGGCACGTAGGAAGATAAAGTCTGGGTGAGACCAATCAGCTATTTTGAAAGCATAAGTCAACATTTGGGAAAACTGCTGAGCTGCTTTTATATGCAGCACTGATGAAAAGAGAACAGAACTGTTAGCCTGGCCATGTCCAAAGTGAGGTCATCAAGGCAGAAGTTTTTGTACACAACCACAGAGGACTTCAAAGGAAATCAATGCGTGAAAGAACTGAAGACTTTCAGCTTTAAATCAAGGGGTATTACAAAAGTTTTGCAGTTTAATTCTTAGCTACCAGTCAGTGTTGTGTACATATCCAAAACAGAGGCTTGTTCTCAGTCGGTTCAAACATTTTTCAAACCTGCTCCTCTTGACAGCACTATTATTAAAGACCACCAGAAGCAATATCTTACGATCTTCAGACAAGAGACCCGACCAAACCTTGAGGTAAGATTATTTTGTCACATCAATAAAAGTCAAGCTTGTGTTGTAAATGATAAACAACAGCGTCCTGCAGGATCCTTGGCAGAAAAACTTACACACAAACTCATGTAATCAAATGATAATGAATTAATAGCAAGTCTGGGTTTCAGAAGAGCGCTTGGGTGTTTTTGGAGAAAATGTTTTTGAAGAAAATGCCTCGTTGCTGTCACAAATCACCCCTGACACTCGTCTCCGCCCTGCTCCACTCTCGTCTTCACCTCTCTTGTGAACTGTCTGTTGCTTCAGATGTTTTTCCCCAAGCGTTTAAACCTTCTCTATGTTCTACTCTTTGCACGTTTACCTATCTCAGTCTAATTTCAGGGTGTCAAAGTGTGGCCCACAGGCTAATGGTGGCACTTGTTAATATATTATTATAGTAAAAGATTTAGAGATGGCACGATACCACTTTTTTATGTCCGATACCGATACCGATATCATAAATTTGGATATCTGCCGATACCGATATGAATCCGATATAGTGTTTTTTAATCAACAAAACTGGTTTTTTTAAATATCTTGCTGCATTTTGTATAAGTTCATACTCAAGTTTAAAACAACAACTACACTAAAGCTATTCTGTTATACCTGTATGCAAAAAAAAAATATTTCATAGTTCAGCAATACTGATCAATCTAATAAACTCAAACCTACACCATCCTCCCTATTCTGGTATTTTAAAGAGTACTTAGCGTAAATATTGAGCAACCTAACTAATAGGGTTCCAACTCCCAGCAACAACAAAAATAAATAAATAAAAAATAGGGAACCACCCCTCACGCGCCACCTCATGATGCTTAATCGACGTAATCAACCTTAATTTGATGCAGTGTGAAAAAAAATGCACAGAAATCAATTATTTTTCAAGAAATATTAAATAGATTCAACATCTTTCTTCAACAAAATTGCAGACTGCACAGATGGTACCTTCCCAAAGGAAAAAGTGCTATAGCTTACTAGGGTATATATATTAGACTTAATAGTCACTATATACAGTAATTGACTTATATTCATTTTACATCAAATTAAAACTTTGGGTGTCAGATAATTATTTATTAAAAGCTAGACATTTTAAATGAGAATAAGAAAGAAAAGTATGTCTTTGTGCCCCCTTTTCCCTGTTAATGCCCTATCGGCCCCCCTGGCTAAACTTTGCTAGATCCGCCCCTGCACAGTTACCAGCGTCAGCTACGTAGAAAAAGATCCTGGTGTAGAAAGTAATATTAAATAAATTCTAACAACAGCTTATCAAGCTTAAACGTGCTGCTGTTGTTCAGCCGCTGGTTTCCTCTTTCTGGTGCAAAGTGGGCCAAAAACAAACCAGAGAGACGGACTCGCGACAGAAAAGCCGATCAGCTGATCATTAAGCAGTTTCATGATTGAAGTAGCAGCAAGAAGAGGCAGTCGCTCCATATATCGCTTGTTAAGCTTAACGCAGGAATGCTTTACAAACATTCAGAGATGGACTTACACACTTTCTTTACTTCTCTCGGGGATAACTTTGTCGGAGATGAAATGCCGGGTTGCTAGCGAAGTTCCAAATGCTATCCAGACCACCGACAGGTCCCGCATGCCACAGCCGCTCTATCACGTGATGCATACTGCTCTGACGTGCTAACGTTCTGAGGTGAGTTACGGCGTGTTGCAAGTTTTGTGAGGTGCTTTCGTGATATTTAATGGATCGGATTACATTTTTTATTTTTCTCCGATATCCGATCCAGTAATTTAGGTCAGTATCGGACCGATACCGATACGTAATATCGGATCGGTCCATCTCTAAAAAGATTTACTACTGTGTTTAACTCTAAGGATCAAGAATAAAGAAGTGTTTCTCTTTTGTTGAACCACCACAGCAGCTCCCTGAGCAGCAGACGTCCATGGTTATCATCCTCTGGGCTAAATCTGGTCATTGCATGCATCAGCCTCTGTGGATTCAATTACTGTGTTAAAATTTTCCTCAAAACAGAAATTAAAGATATTTCATATGGGAAACTGCCCTTAAACAAAACTTTATTCAACAGTGAGGTTAATAATCATTACAATCAGGACCTGTGAGGGGTAAGTCTCTGTTTTCTTTTTTGTTTTGTTTGATTCAAGTTTAGATGGATAGTTGGCCATTTCAACACTATAATTGAACCCGCAGGCACTGAGGCTGCAGACACTTAACTAACTTAATTTATTTAAGTTAAATTTTAGGTAGCACAATGTGCCACTGGAAGAAAATCAGCCCTTACAAAAATAAATGATTATTTGTCATTTTTATTGTAGATCACAAAGTAACCCAAAAGTTTGAGCAGCAGTCTATACTTCAGGATAACAGGCTAAATTTGTGATTCGTTTTTTTCCTGAATTTGGCAGAAACAATCACACATCTGTCGTGATTTAATTCAGGAATGATTTCGTGTGAATCCATTCCCAGCTGCAGAGATTGCACAGATTTTCAGTGCACTCGGTGAAAGCTAAGTGACCTTTACGAAAGCTTTTCATGTTGTGTAGAAAACATGGCTGGACAGAAGACAAAATATGGGCTTAAACTGCGTTATGAGATCTAATCATGTTCTCACATGGTGTGATTACATGTACACACTGTATGCAGGGTCCTTCATGCTTTTGCATATCAGCCTTCAGACTGCAGGGTTTACTTTTGCAAATGTTTTCTCTTTATCTGAGCCTATTTCAGTGGAACAAAAAGCAAAACTTCAACTTTATAAAAAGAAAATGAATAATTATAAAAGTTCATTTGAAAGTTTGACTCAAAGCAAACACTAAATTACTGATAACCCGATAGCTAAATGCCTGAGGGATTTCCTTCTAAGGACCGCCAGGAGAACTGCTGTACTAAACGCTGCATTGGAGCTGGAGTTGTTCAACTACAATACAAGAGACACACTATATAAGTAGCTGAATGATATCAATGATATGAATAACTTTTGCAAGTGGAACCCGATTAGCTTACAAATAAGGAAAGGAAGGACAGGAAATTAGCTGGTTAGCAATAATTTTAGTTTCATGATAAGAATGAAGGAATTTATCACAACTAAAGATATTTAATCAATCCTGGGCAAAAAATCAAAAATATAAAATACAAATAAATTCCAAACAGTGACGTTGCCACAGCTCTTTAACATTTATACCAATCATTAAGCTGCGAATACTCGCTGCAGCAAGAAGTGTCACCAACAGGCAAAACCTCAGTATTAGCACTTGTATAGAAGAAGATGTTTCCTATACCAGTCAAAACCTGAATCAAAGAAATAAGAGCTGCCACTACATGAAAGCACAGTTTGCACCAGCAGATGTGACTTCAGTTTCTGTGTCCTCACCATTCAAGAGGGCAAACGCGGCAAAAATAATTGTCCCAGAAAACAATCTTGGAAATCGTGCCAGAGGTCAAATAGACCAAAAGATTCCCCCCATCACTTTTTCCTAATAACTTTTCCTTCACTTTGAAAACCTTCATAAAGAAAGGAAAGGAGAAATTTATAAAGACTTAGGGAGGAAAATGCAGTGCACCAAGACTTTACTTAGACAAGGCTCTTTGATGTGACAGTGAATGTTCTTGATGTGGGTCTGCTATGCTGAAACTTTGTCCCAAGTATAAATTACAAAGAGCACATCAGAAACTTAACTCCATTGGCTATGATGCTGTTTGATATCACTCACATACAAAGGACAGCCTGTAAAAATAACATTTTATTTGTAATGTTAAAGAAAAGTCTATAAAACGAGATGCAATGCTTGTCACATTCTCATCCCGTCTGCTGACATTTCCTCTTCCCACAGGAGACATGATCCAGTATAACTCCTGCCTTTTAATTAATGACAGTCTTAAAGGCTGGGCAGTATAGCAATGTGCAAAACTAATGCAAAGTGAGTTATGATAAACCTTACATTCATGTTGACCATCTTAAAATAGATCATAATCTTTATAAAGCTTATTTATATAAGCTTTTAAGCTTATATAAGCTGATTTTATTACAGCAGCATGACACTCATAGTTCACCTTTGGGTTTATCAGCCTTTCACTGAAGGTTCATAACCTATCAGGATGTCATGGCTTATAAAACAGAAAACACTGTTAATTAACATCTACACAATTTGTGCTGCTTCCCATGAATTATCTCATTTTCTTTCCTTTAGTATTTAGAGACTCGGTCTGCAGAGTGAAAGCTTTCCACAGCCACAGGTGTTAGCAAACCGGTGTGCATGAATGAATACGCAGGATAATTAGATCAGTTGCACCAGATGTTGATCCCTAATGCAGTCAGCATAATGGATGATCGAGGGAGCTAATTTTGGTATTTCCTCAAACACCTGTTGTCGGGGGAAAGGCAACGTTAGCATGAGCCGTGGAGCCACAACGGCCACGTTAATGCTTGAAACAAGCCAGATTTAAAGATTCTGTCCAGCTACACAAAGTTTTTCCAAGTTACTGTTAGAAGATATCTGGTTTCTAACAGTTGTGCTTTGAGTGATTGTGACCTTTATAGCTGCTGTTGGCCTGCTTCTCCCTCAGCTTCTTTATGCACTCGGCCTGGTCTCTCTCCACCTCCAGCAGGAAGTTACAGGTTGGATGTCGGCCGTCAACCTGCAGTGGAAGCAATAAAAAGAATACAAATTGTAGATTAAATATTTAGGCTATGTCAACCTTAAAACAGTCTGAGAGTGTGAAGGAAATCAGGTGTCCATATCAACAAAGATGAAAACTGTTATACACTGTCTTTAACACATTTTCTTACACACGTGGCAACAACTATATTAGCAGCTACCAAGAAACTTTTTGGAATTTATTTGCATTTTCTTTTTACATCCATCTGACAGAATAATGCTTTAATGGCAGACAATCCCCTCATGTCCACTGTGCACGTGCAAGCAAGCTCCTGCATATACACAATCCAGATCTGCTGCTGCTTAAGATAAGACACTTGTAAATAAAACTACAAGGAGCAATGAGGACTCTGACACCTTGGTATACGTCACGCTCAGGCACGCTGTGGTTGAGGAGAAATGCCAGCGGATCGTGTTGCAGTAGAGGCATCTCATGCAGTCACTTTAATGAAATTTAATTGACTGTGGAATAAATGAGTTATTTATCACTTTGTGTTCTCATTAGGTGGCTCTGGAGAATTTCCAGTTATTATTTGTCATATTGCTTCATATCACATCTGAAACCCTCAATGAAAATGTTATGCAGTAAATCTTTATATTGTCAGCAAACATAACTTCCTGTTGTCACTAGGTGGCACCACGACTATGACTAAAGGTCAATTAGTTTGTCTCCTTACTTTTCGCAGTTTTGCATTGTCAGCATAGCTGGACTGGCCATCGGGCCGATGGTGATTTTTCGTTTTTACAGGTCTAAACAATCGAAGGTTTGTCCAGATGCTGGCCGATGTGTAAAAATAACTCAGTTGTTTGGTGGTGGCTATGGCGGCGCTTCCACAGAGGCCAGCAGGTGGATGAGGGAAAGGGGAGGCAGGAGGAGCAGAGACCCGAGGCGGCCGCCGGTCCGAGTGCCAGGTGAACTGAACTTCAGGTAAGAAGTTATGACCTGCAGTCCATCTGGGTCAGATATAAACCAAGTTTAGGTGGAGTTTATTTTCGTTGTGCTGACTTCTTACAGTCAGTTACAATAACTCGTACTGCGTACTAGCTAGCATGACGGAGTTTCTATACAGCTGGGCAGGTGCTATGATCTTACTGATAGTGAACTTTATTTAATTCATAAGGTTAGTTAGTAGAGTTGCCAACCGTCCCGTACAAACATAATCGTCCCGCATTCAGAGAAAATATTAACTAACTATTAACCCAATTAATTGGGTCCACTCCTGCCTGCACACAGCCTTCACATAACATATTAAGATCTGAACTTTATTTAGATTACTTTTAAGGTGGACGTGATCAACCTGTGAGGAGTACATCAAAGGATTGCTACAACTGTCGCACATAGATAGTTTGTGGCAAATCAGATAAGGCGGTAAGTTGTTGGTGGCTTTGATCAAACTGCTCGGATCAGTGGATTAAAGTGTAAAAACTGTCATTTCATTAAATATCGTCATACATCGTTTATACCAGGACCAGATTGGACAATGTATGTCTGAATCACTGCAAATTTTGTGCTGAATAATCAGAGGTCCCAGAGATGTTTCTGTACATTGTGGGACGTTACATGTGTACATATGTACCAAATTTCAATTCAAAGTATGTTTCTCAGGCATATTTTACAACCCCCTTGTGCAAAACCCATGAAATGCATGAATATCACCAGACCTGATATGTGTGCAAAATTTCATGATTTGAGGCCATGGTTATGCACTCACAAAAATGGTAAATGGCCTGTATCTGTATAGCGCTTTACAAAAATAACCAAAACTAAAAGAACAATGACCATAATGACCATTAGCAGATTGTATGAATGACTTATGTTTCTGAATTAATTGTGCAAACTTCTCACTTAAAATCCATGAATTCACATGGTAGGATTTGTAAATAATTTATTCGTAAATTAGGGTGGAAAATAAGTATTTGGTCACCTCAAACAAGGAAAATCTCTGGCTCTCACAGACCTGTAACGTCTTCTGTAAGAAGCTTTTCTGTCCCCCACTCGTTACCTGTATGAATGGCACCTGTTTGAACTCATCATCTGTATAAAAGACACCTGTCCACAGCCTCAAACAGTCAGACTCCAAACTCCGCCATGGCCAAGACCAAAGAGCTTTCGAAGGACACCAGGAAAAGTATTGTAGACCTGCACCAGACTGGGAAGAGTGAATCTACAATAGGCAAGCAGCTTGGTGTGAAAAAATAAACTGTGGGAGCAATCATCAGAAAATGGAAGACATACAAGACCACTGATAATCTCCCTCGATCTAGGGCTCCACGCAAGATCTCATCCCGTGGGGTCAAAATGATCATGAGAACGGTGAGCAAAGATCCCAGAACCACACGGGGGGACCTGGTGAATGACCTGCAGAGAGCTGGGACCAAAGTAACAAAGGTCACCATCAGTAACACACTACAACGGCAGGGAATCAAATCCCGCAGTGCCAGACGTGTTCCGCTGCTGAAGCCAGTGCATGTCCAGGCCCGTCTGAAGTTTGCCAGAGAGCACATGGATGATACAGCAGAGGATTGGGAGAATGTCATGTGGTCAGATGAAACCAAAGTAGAACTTTTTGGTATAAACTCAACTCGTCGTGTTTGGAGGAAGAAGAATACTGAGTTGCATCCCAAGAACACCATACCTACTGTGAAGCATGGGGGTGGAAACATCATGCTATGGGGCTGTTTTTCTGCCAAGGGGACAGGACGACTGATCCGTGTTAAGGACAGAATGAATGGGGCCATGTATCGTGAGATTTTGAGCCAAAACCTCCTTCCATCAGTGAGAACTTTGAAGATGAAACGAGGCTGGGTCTTCCAAAATGACAATGATCCAAAACACACCGCCCGGGCAACAAAGGAGTGGCTCCGTAAGAAGCATTTGAAAGTCCTGGAGTGGCCTAGCCAGTCTCCAGACCTCAACCCCATAGAAAATCTGTGGCGGGAGTTGAAAGTCCGTGTTGCTCGGCGACAGCCCCAAAACATCACTGCTCTCGAGAAGATCTGCATGGAGGAATGGGCCAAAATACCAGCTACTGTGTGTGCAAACCTGGTAAAGACCTATAGTAAACGTTTGACCTCTGTTATTGCCAACAAAGGTTATGTTACAAAGTATTGAGTTGTATTTTTGTTATTGACCAAATACTTATTTTCCACCTTGATTTACGAATAAATTCTTTACAAATCCTACCATGTGGATTCATGGATTTTTTTTTCACATTCTGTCTCTCACAGTTGAAGTGTACCTCTGGTGCAAATTACTGACCTCTGTCATCATTTTAGGTGGGGGAACTTGCACAATCGGTGGCTGACTAAATACTTTTTTGCCCCACTGTAAGTCCATCCATCTATTTTCCTAACTGTTTATCCAGTGCAGCGTTGCAATGGGCCTGGAGCCAGTCCAGCAAAAATCCACCCTAACATAAAATAGGATGGTAGCGTAAACTCTATGTGCAAAGTTCAGAAGACAGTCATTTTACAACACTGCCAAAAACTGATATTATTCCAAACCATTTGCAACATTTATTTTACACAATATGTTTGCATTTTTCTTCACGTTCGTTAGAGATGGATGAAAGTGTTATAAGCTCATACACAGAGGAGAGCGAGGGTTATGATAGACAGATGAACAGAAGGTCAAGATAAGCTGCTTAAACCAACCAGCCAGCACTCCCTCTCTTAATATTTGTGTGTGTTTAAACAGAGGAGAGGCACATGAATCAACAGCGCGTAAATCCTGAGGAGGAAATTGTGATCGAGCCAAACGGCACATGACAAATGAATAACCATCTTCTATATTTTAAGTCATAATAGCACCTGTAATCAAACATGTTCTGCACTGTGTCTGTGTCTGATCTGATTTTAGTAGTATCACTGACTCATGTAAACTCCACAGCCTCGTTACTGCAGTTACACGAGTAAAGTTCTTGCATCAACAACACAGAAAAACTACCATTAACAATTAATTTGTTGCTTTTACTGAGTCAGCACAAATAAAACACTTTAAATTTTAACACTTGTGCAAAGTTTTATTCATATCACTTTGAATATAGATTTACCTCAGAGTAAAATATCCAATTCAAGTATTTTACGACTACGTGTCATTTCTCTTATTTTGCTCTTTAATAGGATCAACAGTTTTTAAACAGCTCCCAATGTCCATCACTCAATCAAAATCTCCCATAGAGGCTGCAGCTTTTTATCCCCTGGCATGAAGCAAGGCTGGGCATCATCCAGACAGCACACACAAGCATGCACACAGACTTACACAACTATGAGCCTGAAGTGGCAGCTGAACTGCGATTTGACGCATCAAACACAGAATATTATCCAAATGTGAGCAATAGATTATTATTCAAAAACAAACTCAGAGATCCTCAAAAGTCTCCTGTCAAACCAAATTAGCTGAGATGAACGCAGCTAAAAATGAACGTGGGAATGACGGACGTGTTTCAGAAAGTTGTCGGTAATGTGACTAAAACCAAACACTTCATTTACTGGACAAAGGGTGAGGTCAAACACACAGAAACATTTGATATGTATGTAAAGGTGGAAACCAATAAAAGTTGTACAAAACATAGTAAACGCTTGAGTATTCCCATCAGCATGCACTATTTTTGTCTTTGACAGTTCTTACACCTCATGAATGAACAAATATACCAGAAAACACACAAATAGAAAGTCTTAGCTTAGCAGATTAGCTTGGGTGAAAGACCGAAAGTTTAGGCACACAACGATGTGTGCCACTGGTAAAGTTTCTGGGCTGCCTTTCCTCATAACAGCCATCCCTCAAGATTTTCTCCATTTAAAGCAATGCATTATTAGGGATTGTAACATCGAGTCATTTTACTGAATCAGTAGACAGTTCAAAAACATTCCCACACCACTCGTGCTGATGAGTCCAAAAAAGGAAGAAAAAAGTCCATGAGTGACGAAACCTTTAACTTTTTTTATTTCACTACGTATCTTTGAAATGTTTTTATATTACATAAGCACTTTGGCTAGAAAATCCAAATCCAACATTATGTTAATTTTGTAAATCATGGTTCCATGTAAACACACAATCAAGCAGGATATGATGAAAGGTGAGGCTAGCTTGGTACTGTATGAGCTTGTAGTGTCTCTCAGTTATCAGTAAGCTCTATATTACAGCGGGTTATTTAATCATTCCTAATACCAACATGGCAACAGTGACAAGGCTCAGCTTGAAGCTTCTAACTAATGGGTGATATCAGGCAGCACATCATTTCCTTTTTCATCAGAGCCTTTTTGCTTGCCAGCAGTTGTTTAGGTAATGGATAAACTCTAAGAAATGGATATACACCAGACTGAACTGTTGTTACAGCTGCCAGCAAAACTGTCACCTATTTACATCTGAAAAAAAATGATTTTAATGTCCGGATGGAGACATGGTTTTGGTTTGGTCTTCTTCGGTTTGTCTCTCACACACTCAGGTAAGTCGATTTATGTCAGGTGTCGCTTTAATGTGCTCCAACCAGAACCGCTTCTTCTTCCATTTTAGTCTGCCAACTCTTTCCTCTCTGCTTTTTCATCTTCTGAAGACATATTAAAGGTACAGTCAGTAGCAGGTTTGGCGCCCTGGGCGAACACTCCCTCTTACTCTTCTTATATTTATTGTTTGTTTACTTGCACTGCTGTAACTTGAGCCTCGTCTCGTCTCTCTATATACTGGACTGTATGTAGCGGAGATGACAATAAGGTTTACTTTGACTTCAGCAGTGAGCAGGTGCACCGAGGGCTCTCGCGCTCAATTTTCGTGTATAAAATTTAGAAAAAACATCGGTGCAAATGATAAGTCTGTATCATAATGTCTGGTGTTTTCGTTGACATGTCTAATCTCCTGACAATAAGTAATCACAACAATATCGCCATGTTTATGCACACACATCAGAGGTTACACAAAGTTTATGACTGTGCATCAATTTGTTGGGAAGACATAACCACACACTAAATCAATGTATATTTACGACTACAATAAATAAGCAGTAACTATCTTACTGGACCTGTAAGGTCCTTGTTCCCACACCTGTCTGAGAGCTGTGCATGGACATGCAGCATGAATAGCATACTTTACAGCTAGGCTGACATATTCATCATAGTTGCTCCAGACAGTTCAAATGCTCCATGTTACAGAAGTTTGTATGTATGTCGGACAAATGCTGAAAACAAAAACTCCACTGGATGGACGGGGAACACGGTGACACCTTGGAAATTTTCATGTCAATTTCAGGCTAAGTGCTTGTGACCTTCATTGCAGGGCATGTCAAATCCAATAGCACACCATTTGCTCACTCACTTACTCAGCAGGCTGGAAAGTATACAACAACTAGACAGTGCGACACAAAGAAGTCGAATTAATGAGTTTACCGCGATGAAGATACAGCAGAGTCTGGACATGCTGGGCAGCCAGACACAGAAAACAATATGTGCACGTGGTTTAACATTTCTAACCTCACATAGACCCATGGTGTGTTATCTTCAAAAGTTTGCAGCATTTTAAAAAATTTCTTTAGGACAAACTTAAAAGAAATTAGAAAACACCCAAGGTTTGAAAAGAGGGGCCAGTGCTCAAGTGTCTTAAACCTGCTTTTATCCTGTTTGTTGACACACATCTGCAGTAAATCACTTTTTTTTTTTTTTCCTTTGATTTCCTTTCCTGCTTTGTTAAGACGTAAGTTACATTTAGTTCGTTCGTATCCCATTAGCCTTGTTTGCTAAAAGCACATATGCAAGCAGCATAAGAATAGAGGAAATCAGGAATAAAGAACCAGACTTAATACTGTTTTATCTTTGCAATTGATATCGATGCACCTACATCCACAAATTAAGCTTTGGGAACAAGGTCAGGTGTGACTGAGTAATCTCTCGCTAGCACACATGTTACTCTTCCTATGGAAAGTGAGAAATAAACTCCTCGTGTTTCCCTCGGTCTCTCTCGTCTCTCTGCCAGTGTGCAGAGCTTAACATACTTTTGTTGTAATTTTTGGTCCACTGCACACTAAGTGATTGGTGTTAAAGCCAGTGGATACATGCACTACACGAATCAAGTGCAACATAAGATAAGATAATGTGAGATAAAATTATTCCTCTAGGAGAAAATCAGCAGGAGAAAATTGATTTATCTACTACTGCATCAACAGGAGAAAATGTTAAACATCACAGTAAAACCCACTTCAGTAAAGTGTGCCAGCTATCTTTATTAACCTGATCATCCTGTGTGTGTATATATAAAGTGTTGTCTTGCCTTTACCCTTTGTCATGATGTGTGTTATCCTGCCTGGTGTCGTCTCCTTCTGTTTCTTCTGTGACTTCTTCTGGTTTTGGCTTCATGTTTTAGACTTTATGCACTGGCGGCTGGCCTAAAAAACGTCTCTTCTTGTGTTAATTCACTTGCTTCCTGCATCTTATTATCCTGCACATTATGACAGTCCAGTTCTTTTGCTGATTAGTCCTCAACACAAAGCATTCTGTTTTTAGTGCTTATTAGTTTTCCTGGTATTTGAATGTCTGTAAGAAATCTCACGCCACCCATCTCGCTGCTGCGGTGATATGTCAATAAAAGCTCAAACTGAAAATGTAGTGCTGGTGGAGTGTGAACAAGGCAGGGAACTGGGTGCCAACTCATTAAATTGATTGGTTTCATTTTATATTATAAGTATCTTTGTCCTTTTAAGTATATTTCACTGAGGTAATGTTATGATTTAGCTATGTAAAACACTGAACTGAACTAAGCCCTGGTGACCTGTTTTACGTCCACTAAGTCTCACGGCAATCTCACAAATGTCTCATGAAATATTTGGTCTGGACCAAACGACACCACTATCGTAACTAAAGCAGACACCACCTGTGTTATAGCAGATGCACTAATTGGTTCGATGACAGCTGCTTCTCCACAAAGCTGCCTCCAGCATGATGCAGATCCAGAATCTACTCTAATCGGTAGATGATAATGACTAACTCAAGTTAGCCAAAGGAAATGCAAACAAGGGCATTACTCTTTCAACACACAGCTCTGCAAACAGCAAACAAATTGCTGAGGTAGTGTCTGAAATTTTCATAGGATATTTGATTTTTCTTCCACTGGTTTGATATTCTCTGGATTGTCCACGTGAGGATCTTAAATCTGCAGATCATGGTTGATGAACTTATTTTATTCAAGAGACAAAGAATTCTGTCCTTTTTGATGTTCTTTCAGCAAAAGGATCAACGAGAAAGTTCCAACAATACAAACAAGCACAAGGAAGTGTTTGAGTAAAAACCAAAAACCAAAAAAAGTAATGCAGAAACACTTCTGTATATAAGTTCTGGCATAAATGAATAGCAATAAATAAATAAATAAATAAATAACAGCAAGTGAATTTTTATTAAAAGTCTCCTTTTAGTTAGTTAGTTTAGAGCTATCTAAATGCTAATGAATCGGT
This sequence comes from Rhamphochromis longiceps, assembly GCF_057381845.1. Taxonomy (NCBI): domain Eukaryota; kingdom Metazoa; phylum Chordata; class Actinopteri; order Cichliformes; family Cichlidae; genus Rhamphochromis; species Rhamphochromis longiceps. The sequence continues at coordinate 5,997,184 of NC_140574.1, forward strand.
CTTATCAGCTCTTTTTCCTAATGTGTTTTCGTGCTCTGGCTTCAATCAGCAGTGATGCACACCACTAGCTGGCCACCATCAAATGAGCTTTAGGAGATGATGATGCTGCCCTGAGTTTACCTTTACTGATTTTATGGCAGAGGTTGGCCCCAAGAACGAGCGGTAAAAGAGCTGCAGTGACAAAGAAAAGAAAAGAAAACTAATGAAGTATGAGAAACTCCCAGAATCAGCAGCAGAAACTCCCCAGCAGGCTGTAAATACAGTGGGGGAAATAATTATTTGCTAAAAGTTTGCTCATTTGCATAAGAAATAAACACTCTCTAATTTCTTTGGTCGTTTCAATTCAACCAAATTTCAGAAAAAACACATTACATAAATGTTATAAAGCAATTTGCATGTCATTGCAAGCAAACATGACTTAGTACTCGGTGGAGAAACCCTTTCTGCAAGCACAGCAGTTAGACGTTTCTTGTAGTTGGTCAGCTGGTTTGCGCGTATCTCAGGGGGGATTTTGGACCACTCTTTACAGCAACTCTAAATCCTTTAGTTTTTTGGCAACTCAAGGTTTTAGCTTCCTTCACAGAAGGAAGAATATAGAACTGAGGTCTGAAAACTAGGTAATAAACCCCATGACGTCAATGAGCCTCTTCTTTAGCCACTTCTTTGCTGTCATATAGGAAGAACCATGCATCATCTTTTCTTTTTCAGGAGGTTCTTGTATGGTACATGGCCTCGTCCAATGGCTCCTTAAAGTCACCCTTCTCCCTTAGCAGAAAAAAAACTCCAAAACATAATGTTTCCACCTCAATACTTGACTTTTGGGATGGTGTTCTTTGGATCATATTCAGCATTATTCTTCCTTCAAACACGTTGGGTCAAAAATGCCCTGAATTCAATTTTGGTTCATCTGACCACAGCCCTTTCTCCTACACCTTCTTTTAACAATTTAGATGCTTATTAAGCAAATCTAAGATCGGCCTGTACATATTTCTTCTTGTATGCCCTGCAAGATTTCAGTGCATTAGGGCGTAATGTGTTGCTGATTGTGTAACTGCCTTCAGCTCATTAACAAGCTAGTGATCATTATCACCCAATGAAGTAAGATCCTCAAGGATGCCGAACAGAGGGTGACCGATGATCATTTTATATTTCTGCCACTTCACAATACAGGGAGTGCAGAATTATTAGGCAAGTTGTATTTTTGAGGAATAATTTTATTATTGAACAACAACCATTGTCAGGGGTAGACATTTGTTCAAACACAAGTAAGAGAAATGAGACACTGTAGACCGACTCAGAGAGTATTAGAAACGTGCGCATGGGTGAATGTCTCTGAGAAGACACACACACCGAGTGCAGGCTTGCTTGCTTTATTTATAGTGAAAGTCAGTTACATAGTACTTCCTCTTTTAACTGAAAAGGGAGAGGTCAGGCATTATCTCAGCTTATCTGACCTTGCACACATACACTGAAAATAACAATGCAGAAGTATATCATGCTTATCTGACATCACACACTGAGGTAAGGAATGCATTATGTTCTCTTTAACAATAAGCTTGGTTATGTGAAAATATATGAACACACAGAATATAAGGCACACTTGATTATATTGTATTATAGAGATTTGGTTATATTGTATAATGTAGAAAAATCTCTTAACAACCATGTTCTCAATGAACCCAAAAAACTCATTAATATCAAAGCTGAATGTTTTTGGAAGTAGTTTTTAGTTTGTTTTTAGTTTTAGCTATTTTAGGGGGATATCTGTGTGTGCAGGTGACTATTACTGTGCATAATTATTAGGCAACTTAACAAAAAACAAATATATACCCATTTCAATTATTTATTTTTACCAGTGAAACCAATATAACATCTCCACATTCACAAATATACATTTCTGACATTCAAAAACAAAACAAAAACAAATCAGCGACCAATATAGCCACCTTTCTTTGCAAAGACACTCAAAAGGACCCTACGCTGTGTCACTGCATCATTCTATGTTTGGCACTGATCACCACCTGCACTCATGTATATATCTTTCAACGTAGCACTCTTAATTCTTATTCTCATGTATATATCTCATGTATATCTCATGCACATATCTTTCCACGTAGCACTTTTAATTCTTATCCCTACTTTTATTTTTTTCCATGTCTATTTAAGTGCTATTTATGACAGCATGTTTGCACTGAAGCACCGCAGCAATTTCCTAATGTTGTAAACCTGCTCAACATTTGGCAATAAACCCCATTCTGATTCTGATTCTGATTCTGAAAAGCCTGCCATCCATGGATTCTGTCAGTGTTTTGATCTGTTCACCATCAACATTGCGTGCAGCAGCAACCACAGCCTCCCAGACACTGTTCAGAGAGGTGTACTGTTTTCCCTCCTTGTAAATCTCACATTTGATGATGGACCACAGGTTCTCAATGGGGTTCAGATCAGGTGAACAAGGAGGCCATGTCATTAGTTTTTCTTCTTTTATACCCTTTCTTGCCAGCCACGCTGTGGAGTACTTGGACACGTGTGATGGAGCATTGTCCTGCATGAAAATCATGTTTTTCTTGAAGGATGCAGACTTCTTCCTGTACCACTGCTTGAAGAAGGTGTCTTCCAGAAACTGGCAGTAGGACTGGGAGTTGAGCTTGACTCCATCCTCAACCCGAAAAGGCCCCACAAGCTCATCTTTGATGATACCAGCCCAAACCAGTACTCCACCTCCACCTTGCTGGCGTCTGAGTCGGACTGGAGCTCTCTGCCCTTTACCAATCCAGCCACGGGCCCATCCATCTGGCCCATCAAGACTCACTCTCATTTCATCAGTCCATAAAACCTTAGAAAAATCAGTCTTGAGATATTTCTTGGCCCAGGCCTGAGGTTTCAGCTTGTGTGTCTTGTTCAGTGGTGGTCGTCTTTCAGCCTTTCTTACCTTGGCCATGTCTCTGAGTATTGCACACCTTGTGCTTTTGGGCATTCCAGTGATGTTGCAGCTCTGAAATATGGCCAAACTGATGGCAAGTGGCATCTTGGCAGCTGCACGCTTGACTTTTCTCAGTTCATGGGCAGTTATTTTGTGCCTTGGTTTTTCCACACGCCTCTTGCGACCCTGTTGACTATTTTGAAAGAAACGCTTGATTGTTTGATGATCACGCTTCAGAAGCGTTGCAATTTTGAGACTGCTGCATCCCTCTGCAAGATATCTCACTATTTTTGACTTTTCTGAGCCTGTCAAGTCCTTCTTTTGACCCATTTTGCCAAAGGAAAGGATGTTGCCTACACTGTAAAACCTAATAAGTTCACAGAACTCAAAAATTGTTGTGTAACAGATTACACAACAATTTTCTAGTGATGTTTTTAAAAGTTTTAAGTTTAACTAAAATAAAAATTGTAGTTGCAGTTGCCTTAAATTACCTCAATGTTAACTCATAAATGTTGATATTCCTCAACTTATAATTAGGGAGTAATAAACTCAAAATGTTCAATATGTTTCAACTTAATTAAGGTGGGAAATACACTCAAAATATTTTACATATTGCAACTCATATGATGTGGGAAATGAACTCAAACTTTTTCATATTTTCTAACTTATAATATGGGAAATAACACTTAATCTTCAAGATTTTTAAAATACTGTGGGAAATACACTTACAAATAATTCTGAACTATTTGCCCAGTAAATTATAATCAGCTAAAAGTGTTAGAAAACATGAAAGTAACAACACTAACAATTTAACAACTTTTTATTAAACACAATGTGCTTTTAAAAAGGCACAAACAACAGAGCTCACTCATAAAAAAGTGCTTCATAAATAAAACAAGAGAAAAAGACTCCAAGGGTCACAACCTTCTGGATACATGTGAATAAAAGCTCGAGAGTCTGCGTATTGTAGGTCTAGTGCACAGAACTACCCAAAAAGCAGGAGAAATGAGGCATCCATGTACTGGTTTACACAACTGTACATAACTGGGAACAAACATCAGGTAGTGCATTGAGGTATTAGGCAACACAACGTTAAACATGAATAGTCCACAAAATGAGCAGTCATTCACTTTAAATTAGAAGTAGAAAAGCCCAATGATTAGGGAAAAAAACAAACAAAAAAAAGCTTCCTCAATACTCAGCTCAACAAGTAGTCCATTCTGAGTGATCCACTCATTGAACAAATCATTCTTCAGCGTCAGTAGACACCCTTTCAGTGGTTTGTTGTCCTCAAGGCACATCACAACCTTCTGGATAAATGTGAATGTAAGCTCAAGTTTCTTTGGGTATTGTAGGTCTAGTGCATAGATGTACCCAAAGAGCAGGAGAAATGACTCAGCCAGATTTGTGGGACCATTCACAAGTATTTCATCCTCAATGACAATGCAGATGCTTTCGGGACTGAAGAGGGCCGAATCAGTAGTGTCATCCGTGACAACTGTCAGCAGAGCCACAGGAGTGTCAGTGAGGTCTGGACCATCTGCTGACTGCAAAACAAAAATAATACAAGAATGAGTTCAGCCCCACAAGGACACAAATCATGCTATTGATTAGAGGTGTGAATCTTCATAAGTCACACGTTTCTTTTAGGATTATAATGTCAACGATTTAATTTGATATGGCGATACATCATGATGCATTACAATAATCTTAATTTCGGTTTGACTTCAAAACATATGTTTAAATAAATGTTTTCAATAATAAATATATGCCAAGATTTTTGTTTTTGTTATTTACCAAACATTTCTCTGACCACAACATGGCACCTCCAAAAAAATAGAACACTTGAATTTTAAAAGGGAGATAGTTTTTATCTGCAGATTTTTTTTGTATAATAATCTTTCAACTATTTTCATGTTTTCTGGTTTATGCGTAACAATCTTCTTGCAATCTTATTCAACAATAGTTGATATATGGGAGAAAACAAGTCAGATGAGGACTGTGTTGAACCTCCTTCCTGATATACACCCTGGTTCTCCTTGAGTTCTGAGCGATGTCATATGTTTGACTGAACAGCTAGGCAAAGGGGTTGATGCTGAGGCCAGTACACTTACATCACAAGTCCTGAATAACATGGAGGCATCTTCACGCAGGTACACAGGAAGTGCACGAAGGACGAGGGCCCGTCTTGTATTTACATCATGCTGTTCCTAGATGAACATACAATATCTATTAGAATAGTATTTACACAAATGCAGAGTAAAAACAAAGTGTTGGATAGCCATGTTCTGATTGGACACCCCTGATCTATAACAATGACAAACTTTTTGTGTAACGGGCTAAACTTGTCAATCTAGAAGGGTAACCCTACCCTACCCTACCCTAGCCATAGATGGTAAATTCTGTATTTTGGATTTTTTTGGATATTTTGATAGGATAGATTTTGTCAAGATGTCCTTCTCCTAAAATGACAACCTTGTATCCATGGCATAATCACTTAATCTCGGAGCACAGTTGAAGCAATTGACACTATGGCTTCTTACAGCTGTGTACAAACCATCGGTTAATGTAATCCTGAATCATGTGAAATGAAAAATTTACCCGAATGTCATAAATTCTCATGAGCTTTGCTAGCTCCTCTGCAATCTTGCCAGTCTTGATGGCCTTGTCTCGGAACAAAGTGATGAGTCTAGGGGTGTGTCTGTCCAGCTCCTTGTAGAATTGAGTGCGCAGGTTAACATTGTTGATTCGGTGGAACTCTGCCACCACCTGTACATGAACAGAAATACACAGAAATGAACAAAGATGAATTAGGAACAGAATTGTGAATGTATTTTAAAAAGTTCTCAGGTTAGCAAAACCAGAGAAATTCTAATCAGAACCAAGGCCAAAATAGAAAGTTATTCGTCATTCTTTGTAATGTTATCTAAAGGAAATTTTAATAAATAAACTTCTAGAGACTTTGTTTACTATGAATGGGGAAAAAAAGAAAAAAAAACATCACAGTGATGTGTTGTCATTTTACATCTGCCATTTGCTTTTTGGTAAATTGTTTGAAAATCTAGACTTTTAAAAACTGGGAGAACAGTAAAGAGACAGACAGACATATACACACACACACACACACACACACACACACACACACACACACACACACACACTTTTAATTTTATTTTACCTGTGACTCTATAAGTAGGGCTGGCCATCTGTCCACGACGTCTCTCACTCGTGGAGCTACAACAGCTCCAACAATTTCTTGGCGACGTAGGGCATAGGTTGTGTCCATGAGCTTGCCTATGACCAAGTAGTTTCTCTCAGTCTTTTCGACTTCATGCATGATCTTTTCTCTCATTTTTTCCAGAGAGGCTGGGGTTTGATCCTTCGGTAGGTTAGTGATGTAGTTGACCTCAGCTTTTCGAGCTTTCTTTATGTTTTGATGGGGGTGATCATTGTTGGGGTTGTTTCGGCTCCGCCTCCCTGTGTTGATGGCTACTTCTGCAACCCCAGCTTTGGCCAGATTGTTACGGTAAGATGCAAGCTTGTACCCCATGTGGCGTTTCCATCCCAACGCCCCGTCTTCACCAGCTGTCATTCTGAGACATGGATGAGCTCTAATCAAAGCTTGAGCAGCCATTGCCAATTCCTTGTCATGTGCGTATGCTTTAAAACTGTAGATTGTTTCTGCCATTTTTCTAAGGATTTCACTCTTCTGTGATCTCTTTAACTTCAGCAATTTTCCTGATTCTTCATAAACTCGATTTCCTTCTTCTAGTATATGATCCATTTCATAACCAAAACTAGGAACAACAAATTCATCAGGCCAACTCTTCTGGCGCTGTATCGCAGGTACATGTGGGAGTATGTCTGTGTCAGAAGATGCAGTAGAGAAGGTGTCGCTTTCAGGTCTGACAACTCTTAATGTGCCCTTCTCTGGTAACTCCTGGATGTCCACAAGGAGACAAAGATCACCATCAAAGTCCGGATCCTCATAGTGAAGGCTAAAGTCCCCATCCAGTCTTGGCTTGAACCTCTCTTGAATTATTTCTTTCAGCTCCTCCACTGACTTTGGTCGCTCAAGTAGAGTAAGTTTCAGGGCGGTGTCTCGTTCAACATACACACGCAGCACATGCTTCTGGGCAGCAGCCATCTTTTGGTTCCTAGGGGAAGAAAAAAAAAGAAGGGAAAAAAAAGAACAAACATTAATTTTTATGGAGAGTAAACGTGATACAAACAATGTACACAAGTCCATAGCCTCACTTGAACGATGGGAAGTATGGAAGGACACCTGCTGGAGTGAGGCAGTTTATTCATGGACCCACTGCCCAGCACAGCTCCAAGAGAATGTTGAAGTCAGCTGTTAACCTGCTTCAATAAATCTTCAATGTAATAATATGAAACGTTTTGGTGTCAAGAGCAATCTTCCATCTACGTTGTAAGCACAGAGAGGTGTTTTGTCATTTAGCTCTGATGGGGTGTGAACAGCCAGATTATTTGGGAAAAGTTCGTAAGATCTCAGGTGTTCAATGTAGTGCGATATGTGCCTTTGGCAAAGAAAGACAACACTACTATTAACCAGGAGAACCTGTTCAATTCTACAGAACTTAGGCAGTCCTCCCTCTTGTCCAACAGACAAAAACATTCCTACATTATAATCAGTTCCATCAATGCAGATCTTTGATGTGCTGTAAATAACATTGCTTGCTGTTATTTGTTTAACATATGTCTTTGCAACATCTGGAAGCATTGATACCAGTACAGAGGAGACATTTGATGCTTGCTGGTGAGGTCTGAAGAATCCTGAGGCACTGAGATGAAATGCTACCATGTACTGATGCCTGTCGGCGAGTGTTTTTAACACATTTTTAAAGTTTTGTGTATCGTGTACAACTCTCTTGAAAAAACTGTGTTTTCCCTCAAACCTCATTGTCCACAAGTGTACAAGGGGCCCAAAAAGACGTATAAGGTCAGGATAGTGTTCAATGTAGTGATGCTTAGGACGGAGTTTGAAATCTGGAAAGGCTTCTTTCAGCATCTGTCTATGATCTTGGATCTTCGACTGTAAATACTGGATGGACTCCTCTGTGAATTCTGAAGACAGTGATAACTCTACTACCTCTTTTAAGTCCATTAGCACAGTCCATATCCCATCCTCTTCAGGAACAGCATTTCCAATAATCAAAGGGAGCAGTCTAAGCAATGTGGCATTTTCATGGCCATTACCACCAATGCTTTTCTTTAAAGCAAAGCTCTGTGGTATTTTATGAGGTTTCTCAAGCTTGTCTGTTCCTTGGTAGGGAAATGACAGAATTCTGTCATTCAAATATTCAAGGGTGAAGTATTTGCGACGGATCATCTCTCCAATACACAGGGCGAGCTCTGTAGGCACAATGCCCTCCAAAAGATCATGGAGGGCATCAGGTGGAAAGCCAGTGACAGTATGAAAATGCTCTAGTTGCTGTCTCAGGACACAATCTGCCTGAACACCATTTTGACTCCGACTGACCCCATGCATTACGGCATGCACATCACTATTATGGCTGTCTTTTGTCCTAAGACTGAACTCGCCGCTTGCAACTTCATGAGTCTGAAGTTTAACTTGTGTTGCTGTGCAGAACCTGCAAAAGTGTTCTGCTCTAAAAGACTTTGAAAAGCCTGCCAACTCATGGGCTGCAAGATTGTCACACACCACACACATGACTGTTCCTTGGACTACCTTACCAATAGACTCAATAAATATCCCATCTTGTTCAAGGGTACGGAGGTCTCTCAACAAAGGACCAAGTGCTTTTTCATACCCAAATGTCTGGATGTCAGCCACTTTACATAAAGCAGCAAGCTGAATCACATGCAAGGCTGACCGGTATTTACTGGGAAGATCAGCAAGCATCCAGTATACTGAACAGATTTTGTGTATTTTGCGCGATGTGCCAAGCGGATTGGCTATCTCCAAATCATCAATGTACAAAATTAGTGTTATTTTGAACTCATCTGAAGACAAGAATGTGTTCTCTTTGAAGTACAAACCATCTTGGTGGCTTACATAGACACCGTTTTGTGCCACCTTTGTTTCTTTAATTTTATCAAGAATATCTGTATGACTGAAGATTTTTTGTATCATTTTGAGAATGGGAACATGTACTGCTGTGTGTCCTGGCTGTAGCAGATACTGTACAGGCTTTACCACAGGGTAATTATTTTCGATGAAGGTTTTCCTTCTCTTGGTTGAGGATAACGGCTTCCCCTTAGCTGTGGCACTGACAATAACATTGCAGTCCATAACAGTACTGACAACCTCATTTAGAATTGCTTCACTGACAGTGATATCATGACTCTCTAAGACCTCTCTGATGTCATGTTTGAGTATCGGTTGGGACAAGAAAAATATCTGAGTCAAATGTTCCACTATTTCCTGAGATGCCATTTCTGACACATGAAGAATAGATTGCATCTTTAGAAATAACGATGCCAAGTTATGGTTCAGCTGGGCCTTTAACATGTCTGGGTCACACTGACTGTTTATCTCATCGAGATCAAATGTGTCTGCAGACCCTGGACTGTGAGTTTCAGCAGGTTCCCGAAGACTTTCTGCTGCAACTAGCTCTGGGGCGCTATCGTTGTATGCCAATACAACACATTCACCAAAGCCTGAATCACCACTATGCTTTCTACTTTTGTGTGCATTAAATGCTGAGTAACTATTTGTTCTGTAATTACAGTTTTTGAATGGGCATGGTACCATCTCATGACTTCGTAAATGATTTCTCAAGTGACCAAACAGAATTCCCTCAGAAAAGGGCTGTGTGAAGTTACACAAAGGACATATAAAACAACTACGTGCTCCTTCAGTTGCATCAACTCTATGTGAATCATTATGTGATCTTGACAGATGAGCTTTCATTGCCTCGAATGATGGAAAAGTACAAATGCAACTGTCATAGAGACATGGCAGGGGGGACACTCGTGAATATTGGGTATGCAATACAGTGTAGTGCCAAAATAATTGTCCCCGAGTATTTGAAGTTGCAGAACACAACTTGCATTTCCACTCCATTGGGCCAACTTCACCCCTGCAATTAAAACATTTGCAGTCAAAACCATTTCAGCCCTGTTTGCACTTTTGGCTTTTCAAAATGCACTGTTTACACGCATTGTACTTAAAATGCATGTCAATTTTTAAATTAGGTGGAACATAATTATGCCAACAAGTTCACACAGTAATTTAATTTTGTCTGTTCTGTTGCAAAAAAAAAATCTAAAAATTTTGAATAATTCAGGGCAAAATTCTCTAGTTTCTTTGTATTTATTTTTTATTTAAATTAGGACACAAATTATAAAACTCACCCACTGACAACTGGTGAAATGCTGACTCTCTGTAGCGCTCTTTGCAGTCTGATATCTGTAAACAATATGTGCACAAAGACGACTTGTTAATGTTCAAAAACATTTTTTGCACAGCACACACACGTAGTCAGCTGATCTCATCTGATGCAGATCTGCTCCTTGATCAAGTGACATTTGTCCGGATTTTTGGCACGAGTCACGTCGAATCAGCACCGCAGCTGGATGGCCCGATTTACATACCCAGCGCAGCTGATACTCACCACAATAATTTACTAAGATTATATGCACTCCTGTTATTAAGTCCAGTTCAGTCTGTTAATGTTAACCGTTTCAAACTAATGTTAATAGGTGTGTTGCTAAGCTTAATAACTTAAATAACAAACTTGAAATTTACCCGTCCTATTTTCCCCTTTATTGTTTTTTCTCTGTGCTGTAAATCTTCTGTCTAAGAAGAAATCTGAAGCTGCTGTTCTGAAAATGAGCTACCAAAACTTTTTCTGAATGAATCAATAAAGATCAATTTATGGAAAGCTGTGATGAAGGCGGTTTTGTCTTTAATTATATTCAACAATATAACATATTCGACCACTTTTAAGTGATTTTGTGATCTTTAATACACTTTAATACACTAAAGTTAAGGTTTTTTACCTAATTTCTAGTAAGTGGCCCAGCCCCTCCTATATTTTTATGTATGTGGCCCTCAGTGAAAAAAGTTTGGACACCCCTGCCTTACAGGTTAGGGAGTATTTGTGATCCGCACAGTCTGCATCAATGATTCTTTCTTAGCCTGGGAGCAGAACGCGGCTCTTTATTTTCATTTCATTTCAATTTATCTAGCAAAGATCGATAGGGTCTGGCTTAAAGGTGTCAAGGAGGCGCCTCAGTCTGGCTGGTTGAGCCTTGTCGAATTAGCGCGAACAATTTAGGTGAACTTCGTTCGTAGCACCGAGTTTGACCAGTGTGTAATGTTAGGCTGAATCAGGCGATGCATTTTTCCGCAAGGCTTGACTTGTAGAGCTCGCTTAGTGGAATACCCCTCTAAACTGTTAAAAGAACTTCGAGATTATCTCACAACCACACATTTGAGACTACGAAAAAATACAAACATGTGTCTAATTACCATCATGATAACACACTCATGTTGTTTATTATTGTTCGCTTCATGCTAGCACACACACATAGCTCAACAGCGTAAACTACTGACTGTGTAACACGGACACTTATTGAAATAAGTATACTCACAATACACACGTGCATTACCGGCGAATACGACAACCGGTAGAAACGGACAGTAGAAAATTTTAGTAGAAAGTTCAAAGGCATAGAGCTAGAACTGCCACCGTCAACTTCCCGGGCAAGAATACAATGCATTATGGGAAATGTTGTCCCCCACGGAAAACCGCCAAAACGTTACACCGTTCTAATTTGAAATAACATTACGTATTTGTCACATTCGAAAACTTCTAAAATTACAATTACTTGGATTCGAATTCATTTATAACAAACATTCACTGTGCGCAAAGTACGAATGTATTTCCAGTAAAAAAATAAAAAAGAATGTTTATCGAAATTAAATTTAAACAAAACAAAAACACGTTAGACTTACCAAATTTAGGGCAGTTGATGAAAAAAAATAAGGTGGTGGTCGTGGTAGGTTGAAGTTGGGGACTCTTAATCCACACGGGCTGGCCAAATCTTCCCTGCATCAAGGTAAATTCAAGATGGCTGACTCAGCTTTCCTGAGGGAGCGACAAGACTCCACCCACCAGAACGTCACTAATATATGCTTCTTAAACTTTTTGAGCGTTCCGAACAAATTAGCTAAAAAATATTGAGCCCTATTCAATTAAAGTTGCATAAAAGCCAACAGAGCTCAATACTTTATAGTTTGCTCAACTACAAAACGACATTTGAGTGTTATGAGCTTATTAGTTATGAGCTAGAACAACTGTTAGGGATTACAGTGTAATAATTATGCACACCTGATATAGGGTGTTGATGTCATTAGACCACACCCCTTCTCATTACAGAGATGCACATCACCTAATATGCTTAATTGGTAGTAGGCTTTCGAGCCTATACAGCTTGGAGTAAGACAACATGCATGAAGAGGATGATGTGGACAAAATATTCATTTGCCTAATAATTCTGCACTCCCTGTAAGAAAACCAGCAGTTGTCACTTTCTCACCGTCTTCTAGCCCTCTGCATGTCTACAGTCTTCTCCCTGAAGCCCCTTGACAGCTGTTTGGTCTTTGCCCGCGGTGCTGGAGAGGCTGGATTGGAAGAAATTGATTCTGTGGAGAAGTGTGCTTTATATGCAGCTTCATCTGTAATTGATTGATTGATTGATTGATTGATTGATCTGTGGAAACCAGAATTCTTCCTGGGTTGTAAGAATACAAATACTTATTTCAAAGGATGAAATGCAAATCAGTTTGCAACTTTTATGTAATTTGAGTTGTTTTTCTGGATCTTTGGTCGATCTGCTGTCTCACTTCATTAAATTTAAACTATGATAAAAATTAGAGACTTGTCATTTCTTCGTTAGTGAGCCACTTACAAACTCAGCAGGGTGATCAGATAATTATTTCCCCCACTACACTAACTACTAAACACAAGCAGAAAGTTAAGATGATTTAAAACAATGTACCAAGTGTGCTGTCACGTGACTCCTCCCTGTCCATTCTGGAACATGGAAACATGGAGGAAAATTCAAACAGTGAGCAAAATGTGCAACCCAAGCAGCTTGCACCAAATAACAATAACGTGTCTGTTGAATTGACATATATTTGGCTTTAGTAAAGACAACATTGAACAAAAAGATGAAAACAGAAAGCCCCGTATTACCAAAGGTGATACCACCAGTTTGTGCCACACTTGGAGCACAATCGTGTAACAGAAAGAAATTATCCCAGCTTGTGAACTATGAGCCTGAAGTCTCAGAGTGAAAGTGTGATAAGCTCACAAAGGCCCTGTGGGACTTCCAGATACAGACTGGTGATGGCTAACCAACAGGACATAGAAGTGATGGACGGATGGTTTCAAACCCGCTGTAACAGCACTGTGCATCAGGACTGTTCTTCATGCTGCTTTGGATGTCAAAAATAGCTTTTACTTACCTATATTCCTTTAACTTTTAAAATATCTTTCGCTTGGCAAATGTCTGCAACTAATGCCTAAATAAGTAGCAGTACAAGGGAAAAAAATCCTGAACTGATGATTACATGCCATTACGTCTTCAGATGGACATGATTTATGTCCAAAGGACAGAAAATACGTAAGTGGGTACATTTTTACCGAAGAAGGTAGAAAAGGCGACAAAACTAAAAATGTCTTCAAAATAATCCTCATAAGTGTATTTCTGAAATCTACTGATGTCTTGATGCACTCTCTCACCAACTGTGTGCTTTCTGTTAACGTCATGAAATTAAAAAAAAAAAAAAAAAAATCAGCAGCACAGTTTAAAAAGGTGAAAAGCTGAAGAACAAACTTAGCATTTCCCCTGATAATGTCAGGTGAAAAAGAACAAAAATGAGGACTGTTTAATTACTTATCACGTCTCTTTCACTCATCCCAAGCAGGAAATCATGTTTAAAACAGAAACGTCAAAAGGAAGAAAGATTTTTAAAGTCAGCTAGAACAAAAAAGCCTGGCTACTTCCTACACAAACTCAGACTTCTTCCTCACCAGGAGGGCAGCATCTCTTATCGCTGAAGCAATTCAAACAGCACTTTCATTAACTGTCTGATCCACAATCAACCTGACACTATTAAATGCAGCAGCCCCTATTATAGCTTGAATAAAGCTTAAATTATCTGTCAGTTCATCACTATGACAAAACCCTTTCATGCTGTCAAACTGTTTTCAAAATATTACATTGTTTCTGAAGACATTAATTGTTGCTTATTTATTCGTTGTGTATTGGTTGGCTGAGCGGAACATTGTTACCATCCCTCTTAAATAGCTACATGTCCTGAATATGCTGTCAGAACAGGTCTTACTTGGCCAGGAATAATCTCTAATAAGCCTTTCCACCTTAACGGTGTGGCTGCTACTGCCTAACCTAAACCAGGTTTCACGTCTCACCACCAAAAAACGGGAGCCTGTTTCAGAAAGTAAGCACCACAAGTCGACAAAAAGTTCAGAGCCACCGACAGCAAAGACCGACAAATGCTGAACACATATTCTGTCTGCCATCATTTTCTTTTCTCAGCTTCAGCCAGTGAAGGGAATATAATAATCAATTCTCAAATTGTGGGTTGGTTCTCAAAAGGCACCTGAGATAAAACCTGCTCTGAACCAGCAGCACTACAGTACTCAGACCCCAAGACATTAGCAGCAGATCTTTTACATCCTGCAGTCTCTCAACACTCTCTGCACACTTCATGGTTTGTTTTACCTCAGACTCAAGTTGAGATTCATCCCTGATAAACCAAACACATCCCGGGACCTTCACCTCTTTTTTAGTTTGGCTGGAACAATTTGATGAATGGACTGGTTCTTATATACTGTAGTGCTTTTCTACTCTACCCGAGCACTCAGAGTCTGATTCACCTCTCATTTACAAAAGCACATTTTTTCCCTATGCTTCAGAGCTTTCTATTTAACACACACATACATACTCTCATGGATGCATCGGAGAGCAACTTGGTGTTAGTACCTTGCCCATGGATATTTGGCATGCAGACTGGAGCAGCCAGGGATCGAACCTTGTGACCTGCTCTGCAGTCACCCCAGTCATCTCAGACACCATTACTTTACCAGTTAAATCACCTGAGACTGTGCTGCTGTATGACATGTTGCTGATACCTGAATCACATTTCTCACATTAGCCTCGACTAACTGTGATATCAGACATTAACAAAACGAAAACTGCGTTTGTGTAACAGCTGCCCAAGATAGTCCTAAAACACCGTTCACAGTCCTTATCAGAGTCTCTGTGTTTGTGGCCAGCAAAGACTATTAAAAGAAAGGGTTCACGCAGTGCATCCAATTAAACAGATAGTGGAAAATGTTGGATTGTGGTTTCCCTTATCACAGTAATCACACTGCAGGGGAGACTCACAGCTCAGTCAAGCTTCTGCGTTTCTCACAGTTTACTTGATAAC
Organism: Rhamphochromis longiceps; assembly: GCF_057381845.1. Lineage (NCBI taxonomy): Eukaryota > Metazoa > Chordata > Actinopteri > Cichliformes > Cichlidae > Rhamphochromis > Rhamphochromis longiceps. Next base: position 6,012,558 of record NC_140574.1, read on the forward strand.
ATCTCACAGTTACATGTGACATGGGAGCTTAATTTTAATATGAGTTGTGATAAGAAAACCAAATAGGTCTCGACTTCAGCAGCTTTTGCTAAAATCACATTATACAGTATAAATCTAACTGGTTCTGCTGAAGCTTCACAGCCTCGGTCACAGGCGCTCTGCAGGGCAGGTAGCACCAAAGAGGGAGCAGGCTCCCACTCATTTATTTCCAACTGCCCCAAATGTATGTTATATAAATAAAACAAGACCCTGTAAGAATCTGCAGAAATCACTGCTGACCTCTGATTTCACCCTGAAGCAAAGCTCCAACCAGGCTTCACCATCTGCTCCAGGGTTGCTCCGTCACTGTGATTTTAACGCCACTGCCACACGCAGCATTCTCACTCAGCTTTTTATCAGTTTTTATAGTAATACCAATGAACAAAGTGCTAATCTGGAATTTAAAAAAACATTTTCTCACATTGCTTTAGGTGTTAAGTACCTTTTTGCATTATCGTGCTGATTGAGTGCATTAGATACAATTAACTGACACTGTACATTATGTACACTCATATACAGCATGCATTAGGTCCCTCCAGTGATGCAGCAGTTAACACATTTGTTTGGTAAGTGCAAGCTTGTTGGTTCAATTCCAGGCAGAGACACAAATCTGCTTTAGGATCGTGTCAGAAAGGGCATCCTCAGTAAAACTGCCAAATCAAACCTGTGGAGCTTCTTACTGTGGTGACCATTTGTGGCAAAGGAGAAGCTGAAAGTAACTTTCTATACTGCAGTTTGTGCTATTAAATGTTATCCATCCAGCTGTTTGTCTAGTTCAGGGGCCTGGCAGCTTATCCCAGCTTTCATTTGGCAAGAGGCAGGATACACCTTGGACAAGTCAAGAGACACACTGTGGCCAATCACCAATGAGCACCTCGTGCATGTCTATAGACTGTGGGAAGAAGCGAAAGCAACCAGAGTGAACCCACACAGACACGAGGAGGACGAGGAAAGACCCCAGAGATTTGTGACTTGGACCTTTAACTTTGAGTAGTAGTGACAGGCTTTGGATCCAGGCAACTAACAATGTGATCACATGATATGCACCAAATCTGTGAGGAGAACTGTGATTCAGACCATGGATTGCGATTCTGTTCTGATATTATCCTCTAACTGAGAGTATTACTGAGAACAAAAGCAGGAAAAAAATGTGTTTGGGACAATAAACAGTGTTGATCCTATTTAGTTCTATTTAACAGATGCTCTTATCCAGCCTGGTTTACAGTTGAATTTTAAACCAGATTAAAAAAATAGACTGCAACGCTCACAGCGCAAAAGCAAGTGCGGGTCAAAAAAAGTGCAAGGCGAGACAAATAGTGCATTTCATATGCTGGTGTAGATTCAAGGTGGTGTTTCACGGAGAAGGAAACAACCCAGCTTAAAGCAGGGGGAGGAATTACAGCACTATGCTTTTTCATAATGGGCTATGCCTCACTGCTCAGCTGTGGCCCAAATACAAAGACAACAAACAGTTCTCTACAATGAGATTAAAAGAAGGGTGAATCACTTCAAACGCCACTAAATTAAGGGTTTTCTGACCATATTAATTGTTTGAGATAAGTTTTGAAGAATCGTCTGAGGGATCAAGAAGAGCAGAAAAGACTTTCTATTATCTCACCTGCAGGTTTTCCAACTACTGTTCCACTGAATGTAAAATGTTGCATTTTACTGATTTTTAAAAGAAAAAGATATAAAACTATGACAGAGACCTTCCAACTTGAACCTTAGTCAGAGACACTGAACAGAAGGGGTGGACAAATGGATAAACCAAACAGAGAACGAATTTCTGGCAAAACACAACCTCACATCAAACGCACATAGTCTGTGTCTTCTAAAACTTTCACTGTTTCTAAAGTCATTTTTGTGCTTTGTAAAGTCTTTCCAGCTACGACCCAGTATTAACAATTTCCCCTCTTTGTAGCGCGCTATGAATACGAAATTAAGCAATCAAGCTGTGATTGAAGTGCAAAGATTTAGCTTCAATTCAAGGGTCTGCCAAAATCGGCGCAGTGACAGTTATGAATTATAACCTTTTAAAAGTGATGCAACTTTCACTGGGTCCAAAGTGAAACACAAGAAAAGCATTTTGAAATCTTTTTTGTCATCAGTGACTGAACTCTATAAACCATGGATGTCACGAAAGTCTTGGTTTTGATGCAAACCTTTGGTCTTTTTGGTCTTAAAAAAAGCTCTTAAGTTGCTTCCAGTTATGTTTTGGGTCATTGTCTTTCTGTTTCTTTACTTGAAAGCGCCGTCGCATCAATTTTTAAACAATCGAGTGAATCTGAGCACAAAGTATGACTCCTTCCACTCAAGAATTCATCCTGCTATCAGCAGCCACATCGTCCAACACCAGTGATCCAGCAATCGCTGATCCGGCCTCTCTTTTTACCTCTTTGCTCTTTTCATTTTCTTTTCAGCCTAATGAAAGCCTCCTTCACTTTATATGATGCCTATTTGCACCGCATATTGACAGGCACCGTGAAAAGCTAGTGCATGCACAGTCTTTTGCTGTGCTCGCTCCTCCTGTGTGAGTGTATATCAACAGCACGCTCAGGCTCTATGAGTAAAGGCTTCCTTACTTCGTGGCTTGTTCCTATCATTTCCATGCGCCTCTCCTCCTGTGCCCCAGATTCCTCTCATATGTCACCCAGCCAGCCAGAAAGCCAGACCTCCTGAAAATCTCTTCACTGGAAATTAACCTGCCTGCCTCAGACTTTTCCACAGTAAGACCTTGTTGCCCATCGTCTGATTTGCTAATAAAATACCTAAACTGATACCTACAAGTCCACCTTCTACATCGTTGAGTTATTCACTGCGACTTTCCCCATTTGTGAAATTACCTGCTCCGTGTCACCAGATCAAAAAAAGCTTCAATATGTGGAACCACAAATACCTGAAAACACTATTCGTTTTAACGCATCTCTTTGTATCTTCTGTCTCCAAACTGTAAATGTTACAATTTCATTTAAATGTCACACCACACTTTCGCTTTGTGACACCTTACAAAAATATTTTCTTCTTTATCTCAACAACCGTGGAAAACATAAAAGAGGTTTATGATCTCAAAGGTGGAACACAATTCTGCTATTTCTCTACTGAAGAGAAAACAGAGTCAAACGCGGCGCGCTGACAACAGGATCCGCTATCGCTACACAGCCTGGCAGTAAAATGTCAATACATTTCCATATAAGAAAGAGCAGCTGCAGCTTTCTGTTTTCACTGCTACATGATCGGATCATGAGTCACTAGTGAGTCATCCGGTTTGCCTCTCTGAAAAGACCACCAAGCACCTCAATTATCACCTAAGCACCAATAATTAAGGCGCAGCTTACAGCATCCGCTTAGTGGACTCTTGTGTGCACTGCTCTGAGGTTTAGATGCTCTAGGTTTTCATTTCTTAGAGACAAAGCACTCAACTATATTTTAAAAAGATAACAGTGATAAGGAGACAGTTACACTTTTATAAAAGAATATATTTGCTAAATAATTCAGCACTCTAGGTGAAAGAGGTTCACTGTGATTCAGTGACATCACTACTGGTACAGCTGATGTCACTTCCTCTTAAGGGTGATAGTTTTTTCATAATGCACGCTCCCAAACTAATCTCACACTTTTTCTTTACTCATTCTGCAACATTTTCTCAATTTTTCAGCATCCCTGCTGTTTCATCAGTAGAGAATGACTCCTGGTGGTAGAAGCCACAGCGAAAATCAACCCGTGGATCATCTCACGCTCACCTTCATCAATTCATCCATCCATTCTCTTCCACTTAACCAATTCAGAGTTGAGGGGAGAGCTGGAGCCTATCCCAGCTGCCACAGGGCAAGAGGCAGGGTACCCCCTGGACAGGCCACCAGTCTGTCACAAGCTTCAAGCCATCCACAGTTGCAATCACACTCACACCTACGGCGAATTTAGGATCACCAACTAACCTGATCCAACTAACTTTGGACCTCCTTGCTGTGAGGCAATAGTGCTAACCACTGTTCAGCTAACCTCTGATGTCCTAAAAAGAAATTCCCATCAACCAATTCCCAAACTCCATTAAATAGATGTATAAAAAGAAGTATGATGTTAATGTAAGTTGAGGTGAATGAATGTTATCGCTGTCTATAACAATCAATTTCAACAGCAGGTGCTCCACTTGTTTGCACAAACAAGCTTCTTCTCTGATTCAGTTCAGTTCAGTTTTATTTATACAGCACCAAACCACAACAGTCGACTCAAGGCCCTTTAAAATTGTCAGGTAGACCCTACAATAATGCATACAGGGAAAAACCCAACATTCACATGAACCCCTATGAGAAAGCACTTTGGCGACATTGGGAAGAACAAACTCCCTTTTTTTTTTTTTTTTTTTTGCCTGTCCCGTTTGGCTCTTTTGCCATCAGAATTGTTGTCTAAAGGCAAAGAAAGATGCCCAACGGATTTACTTTACCAAATTGACCATCCCAGCCTTGCCATAATGGTCCATTTGATTCACCTTTTATTGTTTATTTTATTTTCACTTACTGAATATGGGACAGACTTGACTGGAGGAAAGAAGGGGAGAAAGAAAGAGGGAAAGAGAAACAACTGAGAAGAGGGACGGGGGAGAAGGGCAAAAACCAAAAACCAACAGAACGGGCAGAGAAAAAAAAAGAAAAAGAAAAAAAATGCATATATCAATCACCTGGGTCACCTGCTGAGAAAGAAAAAAGAAAACAAGCAGAAGAGAACAAGAGTAATAGAATAAACAGCATCACAATGATATATGGGACTATGACAGTAAATACTAAATGTTAAACATTATTGTGCAGCACATAAGATCAACAGAACACAGTGTGCTTTGAGGTAGGAGCCAAAAAGGGTGTAGTTTGTGGGTGTGATCACCCGTGTGTACACCTGTGAGCATGGACGCGCTTGTTTTTTGTTTTTTAAAAGGTTCCTTCATGTAATGATCTGCTAGAGGGTGTGGGGGGGCCACAGCCCCGTCCTCCAGGGCATGAAGCAGGTATGGAGGAGATCAAAACTCCAGACATCCAGAGGCCCCCAGAACACAAGAGACCAAGGAAGACCAACAGAGGGGCAGCCGCGCCACTGTCCCAGGGGGAGTTGCAGTGACGCGCCCGTGAGCTCCGCCGGCAGCCAGCCGTGCCTGAGTGACCGAGCCCCAGGCCGAGAGGCCGGGGGCACCCCACCTCCGAAGTGGCCCGAGCGAGCCCCAGGCTCCAGGCCCCGACAAGCGGCCGCCAAGGAGTGAGCCGGTGTGTACCTGGACGCCCATCCCCGGACACAAAGAACCACCAACGCACCGATGTCTGAGGGAGTCCGCCACTGGCAGGGGAAGTGGTGGTAGGGGGAGATAGGCCTCCATACCTTGGAGGGCCTAAGATGTCCCCAGAGAGGTGGCGCCTGACACCCAACCTGACATATAGACACAGAAATACAGGCACACACATATACAAACATCCATTCCCACCCTCATGCTCTCATATGCACTTACTCCACACTCAACCAACGTGGAGACAGACATAAAGAGACGCTGTACACACGATCACACTCCCCAAGCGTACTCTAAGCCCCGGGTCTAGGTACCCTTGCCCCTGGAGGGGGGAATTGCACCCAGACCCAGGTGGTGTTACCCTTTTCCCTGCGGTGGGGGGAGGCAGACCGCCCCGACTCCGCAGCAGCAGGGAGGCCCCACACTCCAGACCGCAGTCGGACGGCCAACTCCTCCTCCTAGCCCCCCCGCTCCAGCAGGTCGCAGAGAATGGGGGTGAGAGAAGACTCCAAACCTCCCTCCACCCGCTCATTGTAGTGTTGATGCATGTGTGTTCTAAGGTGCATTTAAAACCCAGGAGGGCATGGAGCTACCTGCCAGAGAGCAGCAGGTAAGCGCATGGTCCCTCCTGCTGGCCCTCAATGTCTACATGTATTTAACATTGAGAGGTGGGCAACGACGCCAGGGGTGGGGTGTACACCCTGATGGTACTTTGGACTCCGTGTATCGTGCCCACCCCCAAGATCCTATATGTATGTGTAATGAGAATGTGAGTAATGTGAATGTCTAAGTTGTGGGATAAAATTGAGGCAGAGGCAGCCAGAAGGGGACGGGGGACGGGGGGGGGGGGGGGGGGGGGTGGCCTCCTCTGCACCCTGGTGACATACCCCTACTCCAAGGTCCTGTGGTTGTGGTGGAGCGGGAAGAGGGAGGCAGCTGGAGATGGGGAGGGAAGGAAGGGAGGGGCAAGTGATCCCTCCCTGGGGCCAGCTCCCCCGCTGACCCCAGTAGGCAAACTCCCTTTTAACAGGAAGAAACCTCCAGCAGAACCAGGCTCAGGGAGGGGCGGGGCCATCTGCTGCGACTAGTTGAAGTGAGGGTTCTCTGATGAACTGCAACCTCCAAACTAACAGTAACAGAAAGTTCTTGGGTTTGAAGAAGGACCCAGTCTTATCATTTATGTCTACTAATCTTAATTTTGCTGTTTTATACAGTACTGTGTATCACTTAGTGTGCTGTACTGATAATGTTGAGTCATTTAAAGGCTGTTGAGTGCCAAAAATGGCATTTTAATTGTTTTCAAGTTGGCTGCTTTGTAAAACACAAGTTGGAAACATGTTACACCCACAAAGTTTGAATTCACAATTCTGCAGCAGTTTGTATTTTTAGATATGTTCAGTGAGATGTTATGCTGATGAAACATCAAAGCCATACTTGAATCTTGTGGGGGGTGTTTGGGGAGAAAAAAAGGCTTAGAGCAGTTTTTCTGTCTCCTCTTAAAGAGCTTTTTTTTTTTATTATTATTTTTTGTTTTTGTTGTGTTTGTACTTTTTCAGAGGAGTGTGTAGGTTTTCTTACTGCTACAGTGGGAGTCGGGCTTGTATATACACCTTCTTTACTGATGCTTTCATTGCTGGTTGTTGAAAAGAGATGCTTGAATTCATGGATATTAAAGATCTAATTGGATCAATTATTTTATGACAGCACTGAGAGCACAGCATTGTGGGTGGGGTGTGGGTTTTGTGGATGCTGAAACTTGCTGATCCCCCTGGAGGTGGGCTCTTATTCGCCCTATGTCCTCGATCAGCCCTGCCAGCTCACTGCATAGGTGATCACATACAGCAGGTGCTTAGGACTGTCATTTGCCATTCACAATAAATAACACACACTTTGTGAAGAACATGAGCGTGCTTTTGAGGTCAATGCTCAAAAAAAAAACAGCGTGAGCCTACTGGATTCTTTTGGATCACATTCACATTTGTAGTGCGGTTCGTTTATACATTTGAAGTACAAAATAAAACATATTTTATGATGTATCAGTTTCTGCGCTCACATGCCAGGAGTTTGTCTGCTTGGTTTTATTAATTTTGGCAGGTTAAAATGCTGTAATTCAAGCCATGGTGCAGACTAAACAAGTGACCCAAGAGTACCAGGAAATGGGACTCTTGAATTTCTTCCATTTGCATGAAGCATAAATACTCATACATTTACATTTGTTCACGTGTATTAGCCTGTCTATGATGATTAGCCTGTAGAAAGAGTTATCTCAAATAATTTGCATTTGAAGGTCAACTGTAGTTAATGAAACTAAAGAGAAAACTGTAAAGGATGGTTAGACACAGAGGACAGAGGTAGAAGGGCAGTAAGTCTTGAAACACAGTGTACCTCAGGATACTTGTAATGTGCCGGTGCTCACTGCCAAGTGAGGGGGGAAAACTTTTGCTGCAAAGAGTGGGATCTTTTGATCTCATGTATATGTAGATGAGAGTAATCCCAGCTGTGTCGAAGGACAAAATGTTTTATTTTGGTCTTGGAGTTTCCCTAAAATTGACTAGAAGAGAACAGTCTGATTGATCCAGCTGAATGTCTCACTCAACCTCTCCTTATCTATGCACAGCTTTGCAACTCCCTTAACTCTTTATGGCATAGATTCAACAAGGTGTTGAAAAGTATCCTGAAAGATTTTGGTTCATATTGACAATAGCATCACATGCTATTGTCAATGTGCATGCTGCTTATTTCCAGTTCCACCACCTCCCACAGGGGCTCTGTTAGAGTGAGATCCTGTGATTGTTAAGGACAATGAACTCATAACCATGTTCATAAAACCTGTTTGATACAGTGCATTAGCAGCTGTCTGAAAATGAGTACACTCTCGTCATAAATGGATGCACGTGGTCAGCAACAATAGTCAGGAAGTGTTTAACAATGATCTTGTCAAAATCAATGGAATTATGGACACAGTCAGATTTTGATTCAGCATACAATACCATCAGGAAAGCCTTCATTTTTCAGCATGATCCCAAACACACTGATAATACAGTAAAAGCATACCTGGATAGAAAAACGCACAGTGGAACACTTTCAGGCGTGGATTATTCTCCCCAGAGTTGCAGTCGCCTTTTTTGCTGCCTTGTCTAAACCATGCTGTTCACAGTACTAGTGCTTTGTGTGTTCTGGGGAATTAGCAAAATATAAGTATAGCATCATATATACAATACTGTATATATATATAAGTATATACAGTATTGTATATGCTAGTGACTAAATGCAGGATCATGATACAGATACAGGCTGTTACTGGGATTTGTTGTTCCTCTGATCTCTGTGTTAGTAGCGAGTGCAAATTTCCCGTAGAGTCACAAAAGCCACATTAGTAGGAAATGTGTCAGGTCCAAATAAAATGAAATTATTTTTAACTGTCAAATGTCAGTCTGTAAAATAATGAACTGTTAAAACTGTTAATGTTAAAATTCAAATTATGACCTGCGAATTGAGTCTTGACTAGAAATGCTTATTATTAATCACTCAGTATAACTCTTTCTGACAGTCGATCTTTCAAATGAACACATTAGGTGCGATAAAGTGCGGTATGAGGTCTGAGCAATATCTGACTCTTAAGTACAGGCTGAGCTGATCTACAAAGCCTGTTCACTTGCTTTTAGTTCCTTTGTACTGAAGCTGGCAGTAAATCACTCACAGGGTGTCGCGAGGTTCCCCACCAATCTGGAGCTGAACAGCTAAAATGAATATTTGCAGCCCCCAATAAAGAACAAGGGAAAAGAAAAATATTTTAACACTTGCAGAAATAGTATTTCTGATATGTCCAGAAAATATGAAACTGTACTAATAATCTTTATTTAAATAAATTGCAGTCTGTGTCTCTCTTTTCTTTTTGTTGGAAGTTGATTTAAACATATAATGTAAGGAGTCTATTAATCTCTGCTTTTTGTTTGGTTTGGGATTTATACCACAATGAAAATAATGTTACTTTGAACCAAATTACTCTAATTTGATAAATGTGTTAGTTTTACTCAGACTAAAATTCTGATTTGATTGAAACTCTAAATTTCTATTTAAAATAAGTCAAAAAATATTTATTTTATTCAGAATTATTAATGTACATTGAAAAAACAAAAAGATAATTTAAAAAAAAATTCACTTTGGTAAATTGAATGAGTTACAAATACATTTGTCCTTTAGACGTGTCCTGATATAAAATGTTGCTCAACAAATCTTCACAAAAATCTATTTTATTCCTTAAAAAATTCACCACAAACAAAAGCTATAGTTTTACAAAGAAAGCCAATTTCTTTAAGGTGAAACCAGATTTTGTCACAATGAATTTGCGAGATGCAAAGAAAAATTCTCCTTTGAAGAACCAAATGTAATATGGTGCATTTTTACAACATAAAGCACTGAACTCTGCTATTTACAACAGTTAAAAGTATAACAATTGATAAGTTAAAGAAAAAAAACACACCAGACAAAATGAAGCAAAAAGCTTTCCCTTCCCAACCCCCACCAAACCCCTCTTTCTAAACAATTCAAGTCAGCATATTTTTGAACTTCTCACATTTAAACATTAGACTGGTAATGTAACAGCTATTAACATTAACATTTCTAACACTACGCAAACATGGCTACCTAAATTAAAGGAATATAATACAAATAAGCTATAAAAGACAAAAAAAAGATGTCTCTTTGGCTGATCCTGGGTTTGTGTCATTTTCTTTGGTTCGATCTCCGTGAACAGCTTCTGCAGTTTTTCAAAGGTGTATTTGAGCTCTCTAGGTTGAGAGTATAAATCCGTCCAGAACTCGTGTGCATGTTCACTGCTGAGCGAGGTGGTGGACACAGGAATCAGTGCCGAGCAATGCGAGTGGCATCGAACAGTCACGCGACACGATCGCCTTTGACTTGAAGTACATATTTACTTAAGGACAAATTGTCAGCTCCATACGGTCGTCCTCATTCTGGACGATCTTGTGAGCGGCCCTTTGAAGCCAGACTTTAAGGAACGGGAGTTCTTGTACTTGAAATGGCTCAGGAGTGACGGCATGTGGAACAGTATTACAGGGTTACTCCATCAAGGACTCAGAGAAATCCTTGCCATATAATGCACAACCGATTATCTCTCTTATTACAATGCTAGAAATTATTGTTCATTGTTGGAATACAAGTGATTTGATGATGTATAGAGCCCCACAGCATGACCTGGACAAAGCAGCACAACAGGTGTCTGCTGCCTCCAGCTCCATCATGTGTTAGCCCTTTCCATCACTGCTCAGCCTGGGATACTTTCAATACTGGCTGAAGAAACATTTAATCTTTCCCTTCCCCTCCAGACAGCACTATGTGCCATGTAATCTTGCTTCTTGGAAGCCGGACCAATTCTCTCATGTTCTGTTGCTACAACTCTGAGAAACATCCACTTAGAAGTACGTGAATAAGCCCGCAGCTGGAAGTCCGACCTTTCAGCAAGCTATAAGACATAAACAGCAGACTGTTTTCATCATACAGCTTTATTAGTTTGCCATTATCAAAAAGGAAAAAAATCCAAACACACAGTCCAAACACAATTCTGTTTTCCCAAGAGTCACAAAAAAAGATTTTGAATTAACGTACCGTACTGGCCACGGCTTATCTGTCACGCAGAGATAACCACTGCATTTTTTTGGAGACCTACAAAGTCTGCTTTGGGACGCTGCAATGGCATAACATGCAGGTTTATCAGTTTTGCATCTTGTTTTGTTTATGTTTTCCTCTCTCATTATTCATTTCATTTTCACTCACTTTTTACCTTCGCTCACTGCTTATGTTTAGGTAATGAAAGGTGCTCCTTGATGGTTAGGTGCTGAAATGCACTTTATTAGGTTTTTTGACTAAAAGCTACTTCATTAGGGTTAGATTGATAAAAGATTGTGGACTGGATTAAAACACTTCAATAATAGCATCCCTGCACACAGAAAACTGACAGACTTGGGAGTGACAGGCACGTCTTACAGCGCTAACCCAGTGTGTCATGTGCCACGACCAAAGGACATCTTGTGAGACGCCGGCGGCTTGGAAAAAACTGCATTATTCGGTCAAAAGATTCTGTGAAAGCTGATTGAGGGAAAATCAGCTTCACATAAAACACCAGCGAGGGATTTCAGTTCTGATACTTTATTCCCCACGTTCCTTAGTTTCTTAATTAGCTCTGAGAAATTATCCCAAAGAAAGAAGCTTGTGATATTTTTTTTTATTTTCATCTTCAGCTTCCATCTTTACAAGCTTCATTATGTTTCTGCTCCACGCTTGCCAAACACCATCTGTCACTCAAACAGTGTAGGCTTTGATCTCGTCTTCTACAGCTTTTCTCTGCAAAGTATGGGCGTATTAGAGCTGGATATATCCAAACATTACTTGCTCACCCAGCATTAAAAAAATTCCCTGATGTTTTGTGTTTGTGTTTTTTTCCTAATAATATAAAAGAATGTCAACAGAAATGAGATGAAGTTTGAAAACCTGCAGTGCAAAAGTTTTCTAAATGAGTCCTCCTCTGCTACGAGGATGAACTCTCATCAGACTATAGCACGACTTTTTGCACCCCAGGGTAAATATCCCTGGTTGGATCCAGTCATGTTGCAGTCCAGACAGATGAGCTTAATATACCACTGTGGCCTTCACACCTGAGTCCCTGCTGTTCTCTCGTGCATTGAGGCTACTGAGAGACACGCACAGTATGAGGAAATGTAGGAAATACTACCTCATCAACTCTTTATTATTCTCTTGAATTTTCCATCTGTCACGTTGGTGTATTGATTCTAAGTCGATGTCAGCTTCTTGTTTTTACTTTCTTTTCCCACTGCTGATGTCCGTGTTTATCTGCTCACAGTATATTCTGTACAAACCTAACATCCATACAACCAACATATTTAATTCAAAGGAACTGATTTTTACTCAGAAGGAGAAAAGCATTCGTGAGGTTGATATCTGTAGCTTGAGTTACATATAAACTCTTATTAGAGCTACAACCAGGAATATTCCATTAGTGGCTCATATACTGATTAATCATTAATCCAATTATAATTTTCAATCCACTTTAGTTTACTGTATATGAAAGAAGATAACCATCACTTTTAGAAGTGGAACTAGAAAAACTTTGGCATTAGGTGATACCAGACTGATTGATTTTAACTGATAATTAAATCTTTTTATTTTCTCAGAGATATTTTTATTAGATTGAAGCAACAAAGAAAAAGAGATACAAACAGAATTATTACACGACAAGCAAGTAGATTTCAATGATTGTTTGAGCTGACATAATAGAATACAGATTAATGACGCATTCACATATCTTTTAATTGCTTTTATCAGTTTACCCCCTACCCATACCACACAGTAGCCCCATCCCTGAAGCCAGGTTGAGAAAACAAAAACCAAAACAAGAAACACCGCCACAAATACAACAGGACAAAACAGAACAAAATAAAACAAACACACAAATAAATATAAAAAAAAAAGAGAAAAAAAAGGAAAGAAAATCTACATTATCAGTATTGGGGGTGATTTACTGAGAAATGCTGGAGGTCGGTTCACAAGTTCTTCAGGAATTGTCCCCACAAAAAAACTTATCACTGGTATTACTAATCGCATAACAGATCTTTTCAAGGCTCAGATAGTACATAAGGTCCCTCAGCCATTGAGCATGGGTGGGCAAAGGAGCACCCATCCATCTTAGTAGGATCGCACATCTAGCCAGAAGAGAGGCAAAAGAGAGTGTGCCACACTGTGACGAGGTCAACCTTGCATCAGCCTCCCCACTGGTGCCAAAAAGCACAACTAATGGATTAGGATCCATATGGTATCCAAGAATTAGGGATAAGGTTTGAAATATGTCTGTCCAGAATCCTTCAAGGCTAGGGCACATCCAGAACATATGGATAAGGGGGGAAAAAACTTTAATTAATAAATTATGAATCATTTCAAAAAAATCTTTATAGCTCACTTTTTTAATCTAAGTGGATTAAATTGACTTTATATCACCTCTTGTTTTTGTGAGATTAGCCTTATTTCCTGAATGCTACCAAAACAACCTGCACCACATGCAGAGTTGTGGACAGTTATCCTGGCAACATCAAGGTCATTCTCCACAGCTGGAGACATTGGGTGAAAACAGAGAGTATTCTTAGTGTGAACATAATGTTCAAACTGTAAATAAGTGGAATGAAAAATGAAAATGTTTTCTCAAAAGCCCTGAAAGAATGAGCACAATTTACTGGTTTGTTTAAGTATATTTCATCTGATACTCGTTTGGCACACTAAAGTAAGACCATGAAAGTTGTGCATCCCTCCATTTATGACTCAAGAATCAGCTTTATGTCAACAATTTATTCAGAATCAAATTGCAGCTTCACAAATCCAAATCAGACTGAAATGAATCTGATCCAGTTAAACTCAGACAACATGTTTTATGATGCAGTACATATCCTGGATCTCTAGTTCATGATGGCTAAAGCAGGAGGTTTTTGTCTATTTAAGGGAAGGAAAATGCAAAATTGCACTGATGCAAAAAATCCTGTTTCTATAAGCAAAAAACAACAGACTTGCTCAAAACCCACCAAATACATTAAAAGCATCGCTGCATTTTCAGCTGTCATGTATAACATCAGTCACCCACAGTAATGTATAAATATAAGGTTTGCATATTTAGAGAAAAGCTACACTGATTTAGACCAAGCTCCAGTGACTCTATTTGGACTCATTATTGTGAGGACGCAAGAATAAAACAAACTAAATTCACGTTAAAAGCCATCAGAGGTTGAAGCTAAAACCCAGCGAGAGGAGCTGTTGTGTATTTGGAGTGGCAGCATTTGTCTGTCAGATGATTAAACTGTGGCATTTGTTTTGTGTGATGTGAACATTTTTACAGCTCCATCTGCTTTTAGTCAAAGGAGGAGGGGGCTGCTGGGAAAAGAGCGAGAGCGCACTTCCACTGTTTATCCTGCGGGGTGGATCCACACAGAAGGGCAGATAATGTATGAGAGGCAAAAAAAGTGGGTTAATATCTGGAGGATTCCTCAGAAAGAACAACATGAAGTGAGAGATTATGTCTACAAATTATCTTCATTAATGAAACTCTACAAAACAGCTTCAGCAGATATGAGGTTTAAAGCTACAATTAATGATTATTCTAATTATTAAATGCCCATAAAAGCACGATTAATCATTTTTGCTAGGAAGAAGTCTGCAAATATTAATATTTATTAATAATTCCCCAGATTCCTGATCAGATTTTTTGCCAATTAACTACTAATTAGAAAAACCCAGCACACTTCTATTTAAAAAAAAATGACTTCATGAAATCTGTCACTAACCCAGCAAATACTCACATTACCTGCTATCATCATCAGAAATGTTATTTAATGGTTAATCTATGAAAATATACCAACTCAGTTCATCAGCCAATTCATTTATCATCGTTTGAGCTTTAAGAAGCAGATTTTATTACCTCGGGTTAAACACAATGACCTTACTGAGCATAAAATCGATTTAATGTCACATTATTCTTCATTTGAGCTGAAACCACCTTATTTCAAAGAAATTGTTTTGTCTAAAACTTGTGAAAATATAAATTCATTGAAGGAAACGTAAAGGCATAAAAACTCCACAAAATTAAAAAATAAAAAGCTTAACACATCAAACGTCAAAGGTTAAAGAGAAGTTCATCATAAAACACTCGCTTTTCTTGTTTCAATATCAAACAAGTATCGAATCGTACTACTGTAATGTCAGTTCGGACTTCCTCCCCACTAATTGGTGCAGTTGGTGATGAGTAATTACCCATCAGTGAACAAGTCAAAAGATAATTTCAACTGAAAATAATTCTTCAGCTCTTAGAGCGCTGGTGACCGTTCTCACACCTCTTCGTGACATTGAACAGACCAATGAATGAAGCTGACACCGTAACTTTACAATCACGAATCATCACGCTCAGCAAAAGGCAACAAAATACCACGAAGGATAACCTGTCATACAACTTTAAGAACATCTAATAACAACAATGTTATCAGCGAAATGTGACCGCAAACTTTTCCTCCACCAGAAGGCTAATCAGCATCAAAGAGTGCAATAATAAAATATAAGCATCAGCTGTTAATGTGGGAATACTCAGTGTAATTTCTTATATCGCGGAAGTCTTCAGTATGTGAACGGTTTTCTGAATCATTTAGAAGCACTACAGAAAAAAAGACTCACCGTGAGCGGACAGGTTGACAGACACAAGGTGACAAAGAGCAAACTTTTCATGTTTACTCCTCAGCTGGAAGCCAGTGAGCTGTCCTAACAGGAGGAATTTGGGTTAAAACACTTCATTTAAACTCCTGTTAAGAGTTTTGATCCGGGTAAAAAAACAAAAAAAAACTTTAAACATTTTTTTTATTCCATGAACGATATCGAGAGAAAAAGAGCCCAGTCTGCGGTGTCCTCTAACCACGCTGCTCGCTTCCACTGAGCTGAATGTGCGGACAGATCATTTACCCGCAGCTGACTTCTACTGTCAAGTTCACAATCGCATGGAATCACATTTCCGGTACGGGCTTTCAAAATAAAAGACAATAGTGTCACAATATCTGATTCTCACGGCAAAAGCTTTTCTCATAATCAAAAAAATGTCACATACACTTAAATGCCACTTCATTATTTACACATTACTGTGCTATACCCCCTTTTGCTTTAATTCTTCTTGGTCTATATTGATGAGATCATATCACACCAGTGATGAGAATCTCCTGTTCCTCCACATCCCAAAGTTCCTTAATTGGATTGAGATCTGGTGACTGTGGAGGCCATTTGAGTCATGTTCAAGAAATCAGTTTGAGGCGGTTCCACCTTTGTGACATGATGCCGCATGCAATTGCAGGCAGCCATCAGAAGATGCGTACCCAATCATCAGCATTGGGGTTGTTACTCCAAAAAGTTACATAAAAGTTAAGTAAGTAATTTGTTACACTACTCGCTACTCTGTAATAGGAGCTCAAATGCACTGTCACATATTTATAACTAACAAAGTAAACTTCAGCCTTCAGTCTAACACGCCAACATTAATCGGATGCGGAACCTTATACCGGATTGAGGAAGTTGGAACAGTTGGTTGACAGGATGGGATGGGTGCTCTCTGGCATCTCCTGGTGTAGGTGTCCTGAAGTGGGGGGAGAGCAATCCTGCAGCAGCGTTCTGCTGTACAGATCACTTTCTGAGGAGCTTTTTGGTCCTTAGCACAGCTGTTCCCAAACCAGGATGTGATGGTGATGTTCTCTGTGAGGATGCTCTCCACAGCGCCTGTATAGAAAATCCTGAGGATCTCTGGAAGTCAGGAAGTCCAATCAGATTTTTAAAATACTTAGATCAGCCCCACTGGTATCAGTCGCTATGCCACATCCAAAGTCACTTGAATCACCGTTTTTAAACCATTCTGATGCCCAGTTTGAACTTTAGCAGGTCATCTTGAGTTGTTGCCGTGTAATTGTGTCATCAGATATTTGCTAACGAGGAGCTGAACAGGTATACCTAATGAAATGGCAGTGAGTTTATGACATCTAAAAAGTAGTATTCAAATTTTATTCCATTTACTGTTTGTTTTCTGTCTTTAATGAAATACACTCAAATATAGGTGCAGAAAATAAAACACATAAACATGGCGTTCCCAAAGTGTACAATTACAGAGAGAATCACAGGTAATAGAGAATTCTAAGGAAAACAGTTGAACTCATAACAGAAGCTCCACAAAACGTAACACCTGCCATCAATGCGATGTCGACTGAAACACATGGAGGAGGAGGCAGAGAGAGTTCGGGTACAAGGCCACCGGCTGGCAGCTAACTGTTCTGATATACTGTGATTTAATGTCCACTGACCATTAGCTTACATAACCGTTTCCTCGTTCTATTTTTCACATTCTCTGTCCAAAGGAGGACATGCATCTTGGTTTTCTGTCCCTTTGTGTTAGGCCTGTGATGGACTGGTGACCTGTCCAGGATGTACCCTGCCTCTAACTCTATGACAGCTGGAATAAGCAACAACTCCCCCCATGACCCTAAGTTTGATAAGAGCCTATTTTGCAGTGTTAAGAAAATAATTCCTGCCACTGCGTTATGTGCACTATTATCATATTTATGTTAATCATATGATGTCCATATTTCATTTTTAAATTGTGAGTACCAGAATATCATGAAACCCATAAAGTAATACAGAATTAATCACATTCATAAAAAGTTGTATATAGCACTACTCTTCACTAACTCGCTAACCTGTGACGAAGGGGCACAAGTACATTTTGTCACAAGTTAAAATGCCTGTAATTAAGCTCATGCTCAATCAAACATGGGGGGGTCATCAAGCATCTGAATGGTTTGCCAGCTCTGAACCTTGCTGAAAGTTATGGCAGAGCTGAACAGCACTGGGTTGTGAGCGCACCACAGCACTAAAGGATGTCAGGTCCTCAGTCGTGTCACTGTCATGGAGTCAGTTTATGACAGCTTGGTCAGACACATGCATGTTAGTAGTCCACTGGAGGGTGTTTTGTACGTACTGCTCCTTCTGTTCATATGGATGTACCATCCTGAAGGAGGTGGCGTACCTTTGCAACCTTTTCATGCTACCAGTACTACAGCACATCATACATATATATATTATTCTAGTACAGTTGGTGTGGAGCGGAATAAACAGCTATTCTACTCTATTTTATTGATGTCATGAACTGGTGGAAATTTGAGAATGGGACCCAAAAGCAGACTCAATACACGAGTTGAACTATTTACAAGGTTTATTTAATAATTGGGAATTTGAACAAGAACATGGTTAGAAACTGAAACTTAAACAGGGGACCTACAGCCGAGGAAGGTTGAAAGCGGAGAAACACTAAAACACAGGGAGTGCACAGAGAGCAAAGTAACTGGGAGCTCTGCAACAGAGGAGAGGGAGGTTACCGGGCAGGAAGGCGAGAGAATGACCAGAGGTGAGTACTGCCGTGGGGTGTGCTTACTTGCAGACTGCAGGTGGTGAATCCTGGGGTAGGTGTCTCTGAGAGTGTCCAGTAGGGTGAGCACAGTGAAGGAGGATATCCAGTCTCAGAGGAGTGGCGATACACAGAAGGGCAGTCAGGTGAATATGAGGTCAGTATGGAAGTCCTTAGTTTGATATCTGACTGTAGTAGTTGGAGCAATTCGGACCAGCACTGACAGGAGGAGAATCTGGTAGGAACTGAGGACAGAGAGCAGTATTAGATACAGGACAGAGGACCATGGAACTCAACACTGGGAAACCAAATTACTACCAGAGGTAGTAAGACCAACTGGTGATGAGAAGCAGACAGTGCTGGTTTAAAAATCCTCCTTCTGGTTGTTCCTGGATGAGGAGCAGGTGAGGCGCCAAAAACCCCACATTGGAGGATGAACCAGCAATCTCTCACACACCTGAAAAAAATCCAGATGCTCTCGCGGAACATGACACTTGAGTAGTGTACCATTTTTTTCCTTGTGAAAGTAACACACGCACACTCTGTCACAGGAACCCTCGATCTGTGGGTAAAAGGCAGCCGTCATCCCCGCCCCACATGGGCGGAGCTATCAGCTCTCTCAGCGTGGTAAATGGGCTAGTTGTTAGTCTTGCTCTCATCGCATGTTCCCTGTGTGTAATTCTATTTCTCCTGGTATCTCTATTGACTCCAACAACCCCTGATCACTCCCTGACATTCACCTTTTCAGGAACACCATTTCTCCCGATATGGATTAAACTCACCCACTCACCCAACTTTAGATAACTGGACCTAATCCCAAACATTAATTCTTCTGCCATCCAAATGACTCAATGTTAGAAATATTGACTTGGCTGCTTAGTAGAAGGCTTTGAAAATAATTTGGACTGACTCCAGAATAAAAAGTTTTAAATTCACAACAAAGACATTGGACAATTAAGTAAGCAGACTATTTTAATTCGTGTCTGTTCTTTAGCAAATTCCTTTCTTCCAAATTATACTATTAAAAAATCCACATTGTGAGAATGAATTACTTGAATTTGACAGCTTTTATTATATCGACTGTTTCTAACAGCAGGGAACAGTTTGTTCATCAAACAGCTCTTATGTCTTTTTCTTATATTTGCGTCTGTTTCCACTGCAGTGAATGGATGTTTTTATATAATACATTTTCAATTCACACACAGACTCACAGCTGCACTGGGTAGTGATTAAACAACTTTGTCATCATCTCACAAATGATGCTCCCACAAAGTTTGTATCCTTTACTACTACAATTTTCATCTTAGTTCTGACCTCTGGAATCATTTATTTAAGTCTACGGTGCTGCAGCAGCACCTTGGTAATGGTTTGTCCCATCCCAAAACTAACTAAATACTGTTAACCGCTGTCTTCAGCATTAAAGCAGTGTATTCTTGGCCCATATATTACCTCAGCTCACCTCTTTCTTTGTGTAGATTACTATCATCATTAAAGAGTGGTGTTCCAATAAATATGATATCAATAAGCATCACAAATGCCCACTTAAAAATAAGAATACTGTGTTTGTTCTTTCTGCTGTTACCAAGTGGGGAAAAAAGAGCTTTAGTCTAAATCTGGCTGCCTTCAAAGTGCACAAGAAAAAAAACTAAGAGGTAATAATAATAACAACAACAACGACAATAATAGTAATAGTAATAATAACAATAAATTTTATTTGAAAGTGCCTTTCAAAACACTCAAGGACACTGTACACAGCAGAATAATAAAAGCACATAAAAGCAAGCAGTTTTCACAATCATAAAAGCGTAAGACATAAAACTAATTTAAAACAAGAGTGGAGAGGTTATGTGGGATGAGTTATTTTGAACCAGTGATTTTTGAGTTGGGACTTAAAGAGAGAGAAGGAAGAGATATTTCTTAAATCAGGAGGTAGGGAATTCCAGAGTCAAGGAGCAGAGCAGCTGAATGCCCTGCACCCCATAGTAGCAAAATGGGGAGAGGGGACAGAGAGAGAAAGAGAAGAAGATCTGAGACACGGAGATGAAGCGGTGATCTGAACCAGATCAGAGAGATATGGAGGGGAGAGATGATGAATAGCCTTAAATGTGTACAAGAGTATTTTGAAATTGATGCAATATTTGACCCGGAGCCAATGAAGCTGCTGCAGGACAGGAGGGATGTGATGATAGAAGGGGTCCTGGTCATAATACGAGCAGCAGTGTTCTGGACACGTTGGAGCTTGTGGATGGAGTTTAGAGTAAGACCAAAAAGAAGAGAGTTGCAGTGATCGATCCAGGAAGTAACAAGGCTGTGAACAAGAATGGCAGTGGCATGTGGGGTGAGAAAAATTCCTGACCCCCTGACCTCAGGAACATCAGTTCATTCCCTCTTTTTTTTCTTTGTTTATTAGAAACAAAGAAAAGTTTTGGTTCAGAAAAACACAGAAAAAGAACAACACTGACTCTTGATAGAAGACGCAATATTCAGTGGCGAGTACTTTGTATATCAATCAATGACCTCCTAACAAAGAGGTTGCGACCCTTCAACCTTCCTTATTCACAAATTATGTAACATTCAGCGTTCGCTTGTCTTTAAATAAAGACTTGAAGTGAACTGTGAACACTGAAACCGTTTGGAGTTTTTTGTTTATATTTGTAATTAATTGGCCCTCAGTGCCCACTGTGAAGTGCAATTCACAGGTCCCCCACTTCTCTCACTACCATTACAACAGTGACACTTGCAATCAGGCATCTTTTCATCCCCATCACATTTTTGTGCTGTGAATACAATCAGAGCTATAGAAAGATGTTGTGTGACACACAACAGGCTAAGCAGAACAATGGGTCAAACTGGGGCCTGCTTATTCACATGTGAAGAGGATAGTGTGATCCTACCAAACTGCAAAGTCTCATTACATCCATTCATCTTCCTCATAACAACTTGTAATGCTCTCATCCTACTTTTACTTCTACTGGATGGATGGATAGATGGATGGATCTTGTGTTTACATTTAGCCTTTTCTGCAAAATATTAAAAATGTCATCCCCCTTTTTTGTCAGCTGAGAAAGATAGAAAATGACTATGAGCAATCTGCTCAGAGTGGTATCAGCACGTCTCCCCCAGTGCATCTCATACTGCCCATTTCAGTGTCTGCTCTTGCTCCCCCTTGTCAGACCCAAATGCACAACAAAGGATGGTTTTGGTAGAAAAGAAGTTCACAGGCAGCAAGCTGAGCCATAATACAGAAAACAGGCACACGCGAAGCATGAGCGAGAGACAAATTGCTTGAAAGCCATGGCACAAAAAGAACCACAGTCAAAATGGCAATGTGAACGGGGAGCACCAACCCGTCCCTACTGGTCGCTTGTTATGTTGGTTTCCACCATGGAAATGTGGATGTTTCTGAGTATAAGAGGAGGATACTTTTCATTCATGTTCTGTAAACAGCTCCTTTATAATTGCAGCGTTTGTTTTTCCAGTGTTAGAAGTGGGTCGAGACCGTAGCTAACGTCATATACACCGCCTGACTCAGATTACTACAGCTCTGACCTTTTAAGTGAAATTAGTTTGGTGCCTCTGACCCTCCCATGAAGGTACATGGATTTATACCCCACCACCAGAGGGTTTGAGAAATTAATCATAATAGCAAAATGGCAATTTGGGCGAGAACAAATGTCGCAGTGTATTTCAGCAAGAGGAAACTAAATAATTTATTAACATGTATCACCCTGGATCAGCTGCATGTGTTTTTTTATTACCTCAAATATAAAAGAAATGTCAATTTTCTGCATGTCTAAGGTTAATTTCTATATCTGCTGCAATAAAATGTCTTTCCAGTTGTAGGTTGCTTGTTGCCATATTTTCTATGCTACTAATGATTGGAGTGGTCACATTCTCTACATAGGTATGGCTAATACATATGCTCAGTGATATGATAATCACTGAAATAAAAAATAAGTACTCTAAATACAGAGTTTGACATTCAGCAGAAAAACTGAAAACTAATAAACTCTGGGAGAAAAATAATTTTTGAAACTTTATTAATATGGTTAAACTTTAACTTCAAATATTGAGTGTTCTTCACTGTATACTGTAATTGGGATGGAAGTGTTTTCCTCATTTTGTAACAGCCAGGAACAAATGACCGTCCCAGATAGTGTAATGACCCCCATAGGTTAAAACGACAGCAACCAATTTTGCTGTTTCCAAGAAGTAATTTTGGCTTCATCGGTTTTGTGTAGCAGATGGCTTTAATAATAATTAACATCCTCTTGACACTCATGCCAGAGGACACGAGTCAGAAAATAAACATTAACAACAAATAACATTAACAACTGTAGTTCTTACCAGAAAGTGGATCCAGAGCAAAATAAAAAATGTGAGATAATAATAATAACAATAATAATAACAATCACAATCATTATCATCATTTATTACATACAAGCAGATGATTTTATAGACTGGCATGGCAGCTGCTGTCAGTTGTGTAATCATGCTTTCCCTGTTTCAGTGGTCCTCTGGGATCGGTCAAGGAGAGCTGAGCTGAGCTGAGCTGAGCTGGAGCAGCAGAAAAGGAGCCGGCTAAGCCGAGCTGACGTGGCTGAAACAGCCTCTGTTCTGTATATACATACACACACATATATATATTTAAATATATATATACACATATATACATATAAACATTAAAGATATTAAAGATGGCGCCGGTGAGGTCGGCTGCCGTCACGACTGCTCCGACCACTTTTTCTTTGTCTTTGTTTTTTAAGTTAGTTTTCAGCGTTTCTAAATCGGCAAAATCATCACCATTGGGTACATTAGGTATGACAGTGACACTCTTGTTTCTCTTGGTATACAATGTACTCACAATTCGAAGTTTTTAACTCCGGATCCGAGCTGGCCGAGTGAGATCTCGAGGGAGAACAAAGGGAAGCGGCGGCGGCCTAGAGGGAAGCGAGCCGGCGTCAGGAACAGGCTGAGAGCTCGTGCACACCGCACACCTCTGCCTAGCATCCTGCTCGCCAACGTCCAGTCACTGGAGAACAAGCTTGACGACCTCAGGGCCAGGATAAAGTTCCAGAGAGACATTCGGGACTGCAATCTCCTCTGCTTCACCGAGACATGGCTGAACCCAGCGGTGCCGGACCACGCCATCCAGCCGGCCGAGTTCTTCTCGGTTCACCGCATGGACAGGACACGGGACTCGGGGAAGTCAAGGGGAGGCGGCGTGTGTTTAATGGTGAACAACAACTGGTGCAACAGTGCGAACGTTGTTCCTCTCACACGCTCCTGCACACCAAATCTGGAACTACTGTCCATCATGTGTCGTCCTTTTTATCTACCTCGGGAATTTACATCGGTCATTGTAAGTGCCGTTTATATTCCACCACAAGCGGACACGGTCACCGCCTTATGCGAGCTGCATGAGGCACTCACACAGCACCAGACACAACACCGGGACGCTGCGCTTATTGTGACGGGGGACTTTAATAGCGCCAACCTCAAACGCGCAGCGCCGAACTTTTATCAACACATCACCTGCCCCACCAGGGGTGAAAGGACACTGGACCACTGCTACACTACGGTCAAGGACGGCTACAAGGCACAATCCCGCCCCCCGTTTGGCAAATCTGATCACGCCGCCATCTTCCTCATGCCAAAATACAAACAAAGGCTGAAACAGGAAGTTCCGGTTCAGAGGAAGGTCGCGCGCTGGACGGATCAATCGGTGGCCGCGTTACAGGACGCACTCGATGACGCAGACTGGGGCATGTTCAGAAACAGCTCCGACGATGACGTCAACGTGTTTACGGAAGCGGTTGTGGGATTCATCGGGAAACTAGCGGATGATACCGTGGAGACAAAGACTATCACAACGTTTCCCAACCAGAAGCCGTGGGTGGATAAAACCATCCGCGACGCTCTGAGATCCCGCACCGCTGCCTACAACACGGGACTCATGACGGGGGACATGGACCCGTACAAAGCCGCGTCATATAACGTGCGGAGGGCGGTGAAAGAGACGAAGCAGCGCTACGGGAGGAAACTAGAGTCACAACTCCAACAGAGTGACTCTAGGAGCCTGTGGCGGGGACTAAGGACAATAACGGACTATAAAGCACCAACAACCGGTATGACGAACGCGGCCGTGACTCTGGCAGACGAGCTGAACACTTTCTATGCTCGCTTCGAGGCTGCAGCTAAGGTCTCCAACAATGCTAGTGTTAGCGGCGCTAACGGCTGCAGACAGGAAGATACTGCCAGCACCGGAAACGTGCTCGTCATCTCCGAGCATGAAGTAAGGAGAGCCTTCAAGAGAGTGAACACCAGGAAAGCAGCAGGACCAGACGGCATCCCAGGTCGTATCCTAAGAGACTGCGCATACCAGCTAGCTCCTGTGTTCACTGAGATATTCAACATCTCTTTATCTCAGTCGGTGATCCCCACATGCTTCAAAGAGTCCATCATTGTTCCTGTCCCGAAGAAACCCCACCCTGCTTCTCTCAATGACTATCGCCCTGTAGCCCTCACCTCAGTAGTGATGAAGTGCTTTGAATGCCTGGTCAGAGACTTCATCATTTCTTCACTACCAGACACACTGGACCCACTACAGTTCGCTTACCGTCCAAATCGTTCCACAGACGATGCCATCTCTCATCTCCTCCACACATCACTCACTCACTTGGACACTAGAAGGGGGAATTATGTTAAAATGCTCTTCATAGACTACAGCTCTGCATTTAACACCATAATTCCCTCCACACTCACCACCAAGCTGGAGCATCTGGGACTCAGCTCATCTTTGTGTCAGTGGATCTCCAACTTCCTAACTGGCAGACCACAGGCAGTAAGGATGGGCGGACATGTCTCAGCCTCCACCACTCTCAGCACTGGAGCCCCCCAGGGGTGTGTTCTGAGCCCCCTGCTGTACTCTTTGTACACATATGACTGTGTGGCCACTACCAGCTCCACCACCATCATCAAGTTTGCTGACGACACCGTCGTGGTGGGCCTGATCTCTGATAACAACGAGACGGCCTACCTGAAGGAGATTAGGAATCTGGAGAACTGGTGCCAGAGGAACAACCTCCTTCTAAACGTCAGTAAGACAAAGGAGCTGATAGTGGACTTCAGCACTAAGCAGGAGAGGAACTACCAGACCCCCGTCATCAACGAGTGCCCAGTGGAGAGAGTGGACAGCTTCAAATACCTCGGAGTTCACATCACGCAGGACCTGTCATGGTCCTGTCACATCAACACCGTGGTGAAAAAGGCCCGACAGCGTCTCTACCACCTCAGACGCTTGAGAGACTTCCAACTGCCCTCCAAGGTGCTCAGGAACTTTTACTCGTGCACCATAGAGAGCATCCTGGCGGGAAACATCTTAACCTGGTTCGGGAACAGCACCATGCAGGACAGACGAGCTCTACAGAGGGTTGTGCGGTCAGCTGAGCGCACCATCCGCTCCGAGCTCCCTGACCTGCACTCAATCTACAGCAGGCGGTGCTGGACCAAGGCCAGGAAGATCGTGAAGGACCTCAGCCATCCCAACAACAGACTGTTCTCTCTGTTGAGGTCAGGAAAGCGATTCCGCTCCCTGAAGACCAACACAGAGAGACTGAGGAGGAGCTTCTTCCCGCAGGCGATACGGTCTCTCAATCACACCACCACACAGTACTGACCCACACATACAGTTCTTACACACACACTGGACTTTCTGGACTTTGGTTTTGCACAACACTGGTCACTATATTCTTCATTTCCGGTTAATACTTGTACAGCTGCTGTTATTGTGTATATATTTATTTATATTTAGATTTCTTCATACATTCTTATATAGTTCTATATTGTGTATTTTGTTGTACAGTTATTTTATTTTCAACTTTAATTTATATATTTATCTTTATCTTATTCTTCCCAGTTAAATTTACCCTTCATTCTAATTTGTGTTGTACAGTTATTTCATTTTTAACCTTAATTTATATTTTATTCCTTCCTAGTTAAATTTACCCTTTTTAATTTTTCATATTTATTTCCTATCTTATTCATAGCCTTTTCCTTTTTTGTTCTCTTTAGGTCACGAGCAGTTGTCCAAGCATTTCACTACATATCGTACTGTGTATGACTGTGTACGTGACAAATAAAATTTGAATTTGAATTTGAAACAAAGGAAAACTCGCACTCCAAGTGCAGTGACGTCTGGTCTGTGTCGTACCAAGGCCTTCCTACAACAACAAACCTGTTATATGCTTACGTATTGACTGCTATGCCGGTCCAGCTTGGTTGCTGTGATGTGTAAAAGGAGCTCCTCCTCTTAGTCATGGAGAACATTCTTGTTATCCGGTCTAGAAGACTGGCAAGCACGACAGAACACACACACATTCCCCTCCGCCACTGAAAGTCCAGTTTACAGCCAGTCACAGAGCTGGACTTCCTAATTAGTTTATTCATTCTGTTGGTGTTTCCTGCTCTGCTGCTGTTCTCCCAGCAGACCACAGCTAAGTACACTGCACCTGCCACAGCTGACTGATAGAAACTCTCCATCATTCTGCTGCTGAAGCTGAAGGATCTCAGCTTCCTTAGGAAAGCTGAGCCCCTCCTTGTATACTGCCTCTGTGTTGATCCACTTCAGTTCAGCCTGTACTGTAGTGTCTGTGGGTACTTGTACTCCTTCACACCACCAACATCCTCCCTCAGGAGACACATGGGCCGTGTAGCTGTACTTCTTGAAGTCAGTCGCTCTCTCAGGTCTTTCTCACATTCAGAAGGAAATGATTTCTCCCACACCACTCCACAAAATCAACCATTAGTGCTCTGTTCTCCTCCTGCCCATCACTAATACATCAAACTGCAGAATCATCAGAGTATTTCTGTAGTTGCTATAACCTGACATACTAGGATATGAGGCAGACAGACATGGAGACGGAGTAGATTTTAAGCCCAGTTGCATGATGGGAGACAGAATTAACTTTTGATTTTGAGCCAGATATTTTATACATAATGGAACCGAAAGAGTTAAATGCTGATAAGTTAGCTGCATGATATTTTATATATTTCCTAAAATAGCTCCTGTTTTGTAACCATTTTTACAAATTGGTCCAGTCCATGCACGAGTCCTGACAGAATCACAAAGTTCGGCTTTTATTGTAATTCCAGCCGGAATCAACACACTAGTTTTGTTTCGTCCTCACTTTTTTCCACTGCACATAACATTTACTGAAAGTGTGTTTAAAGGTCAACTTTAAAGGGGAACTGTCATGCATTCAGCTAAAGTGTGGCTTCAAACCTCTACGTCTGGATTCAGTGGGGATTACCAGAACCCCCCCCAATCCTCCATTATACATACACTCACAGCTGTGTACATGGTTTCTACCTTGTATAGTGAGCTAATGAAAGCAGAGCCAGGATGAAGTGGCACATATTTACACAAAGCCGGGGACCATCGGGAGCTCTGCTGTGAGCAAAAGTATCAACAGTGCATTACAACCAGCAGGCACAAAAATGTAAAACAGCCATCCAGCTGCTTCAGCTGCTTTATGGCTTGTGTATAATCCAGATATTAAACAGTTTGGCTTCACAAAATGTGCCTTCCTGATACAGATGTGAGGGAATGCATCATTCTGTCTTTTAATTTATTGTTTCTTTTCTCTTTTTTTCTTTTTTTTACTTTTAAAAGCCTCTCTCCTCCTCTTGAAGATTTCAGGCCAAGGTTCAGTGGAGCTCACCAAAAAAATGATGTGATGTAATGATAAAAACTGATTAAAATGACAGTGGAATTGAAAAATTTGCTCACATAAACTGTTTTTAATGTAACAGGATTTGATTAAAAGATAAGATTATTCCAGACATGTTATTTAATGAAAATAGGCTTAATTTAATCAATCACTTATGTCAGTTGTGAACTTTGCATTGATGTCACAATGCAAGAGAAGGACTGAAGGACAAAACTTCATAAATCAGAAGTTTTAAATTCATGAACAGCCATGCTTATCTGTTATGACCCACTACCTGCATTCCACTGTATCACATCAAATCATCTACTAACTAGTTTCTTGAATTCAACAAGGAGTTCACTGTGCTCAAATGGCCTCCTCAGTCAGCAGATCTCAGTCTAATAAAGCACCTTTGGGAGCTGATGGAACAGATTCACATCATACATGTACAGCCAACAAGTCTGCAGTAACTGCGTGAAGTCATCATATCCATATGGACCAAAAATTCTGAGGAATGTTTCCAGCATCTTATTGAATCTATGGCACACAAAAAAAACGAGGCAGTTCTGAAGGCAAAAGGAGGTCTGACCCAGTGTTACATAGGGACACAGAGCTTACATGCATTAGTTTTCTGTGTGAGTTCACAGAGCGCGTGAATGTGCAATCTGGTTTGGAGTGTGCATAATTTTCTCATTACTGAAAACAGCACAGAGGGTTGTTATCTGAAAACAGACACCGGTTTTGCATTTAAATGCAATGATATATATTCTGTATGTGTGAGATGAAGGCTTAAAAATAAGAAAGAAAAACACATTTTTCCCTTCAAGCTAATGGAACAGTTTCCAAAATTAGAAATTTTGTGCAAGCACTGCTAAACAATAACATGTAGCACTATTCTTGGAGATAACAGTGTCCAACGCTCCATACGCCCAAACACCCAGACACAGGTATCTACCAAGTCAACATAATGTTTCAGCCTCCAGGCACTGCTTTCAGCAAATTCCCAATCACGTGTTTATGTTTCAAGCGATAAAACTCTGTACCAGAGAAAGGAATTATGGTTCCAGCAAGAGTAGAGGAACAGGCTCTGTGACAGTTTTATAACACAAGAATGTAGGCAGAAAGAAAACAACTCTGGAGACCTTTGATAATTTACCATCTCCTTCCAACAACCAATATTTTGTTTCTTTTAACCATAACAGTAATTATTCCTTAACCTTTAAGAAAGCTTTTTTTTTTCTTTTTCTTTTTTGGCAGCATTGGACCAAAATGGAAAAATCTTCATAGGAAGAAAAAGGTCACATGCTGCTGCTGTTCTCCTACTGTTCTTTTCTTTAATTAAGAACTGCCACACGGGGTATTGATCATGAATTCTTTTTGGGTCACAAACATTTTTATTCGTATTCCTTTTTTGTGCTGATAATACAGTGGTAATATCGCTGTGTTTGGCAGAGCATATCGAGGGTTCCAATCCGGGTCTGGACTTGCTTACAATAAGAAGACCATGTGATTGATAGATGTATTTTTTGTCTGCTTATTTTGTTGTTTTTTGTTTTTTGCCCTTTATCCCCGTCCCTCTTCCCCGCTGTTTGTCTTTCCCTCTTTCTTTTCCCCAGTCAAGTCTGTCCCGTATTTAGCAAGTGAAAATAAAATAAACAATAAAAGGTGAATCAAATGGACCATTACGGCAAGGCTGGGATGGTCCATTTGGTAAAGTAAATCCGTTGGGCATCTTTCTTCACCTTTAGACAATAATTCTGATGGCAAAGGAGCCAAACGGGACAGGCAAAAAAAAGAAGACCTTATTGATCCAACCAAAAGGTCGCACAGCAATTATTCATAGAAAATATTCTGTGCGTGTGGACTGCTACCTAAAGCTAACTTTAAACTTAACCCAATCTTAAATAAATGATGTTTTTGAAATTCACCAAGAAATCCCCCCATCTTTAGTACCGTTATTAAAAACAGACTATTTCTGCAGTACCTATTTTTTCTCAAGGGGAACTTGGCTTTGAGCTTGAGCTCCTTTCCTGCCTCTTACCACTTTTCTTTCTCCAAACCTGAACGGTGCACACAAACAGGATGTGTATTGCTTTGCTTCAGTGGAGTTGCAAATTGCTTGTTTCCCACCTTCATTTTGAGAAGCACATTGTTCTGCCTCGTTTTCATCATCCGTGTCTGCCATCACTCCGGCAGCAGTCGAGAAAATGAAATGAGAATAATGACAATAACGGCATATATACCTTTTTTTCATGGAACGAAAAATGCTCGTTGTAATGTCTCAGTTTACTTTGGTCTGCAGTGACCTAAACTGAAGAGTGGATCTTGACCCAAACTAAAAGGGGTCTTTGCTGAGGTATCCAAACATCAGAGTGCACGTGGGAGATGGACTGTGAGACACAACATAATCTATTTCATTTATATGGATTTCGTTGTAAGAAAACAGTGGAGGTCATAAAATGTCGACAGAAAACTCAGGATAGTGTATCATTAACCTTCTGATGGAAAAACACTTATGTGGGTTGTTCTTCTGAGGCTTGAAAACAAGCCCAAGACTAGGTGCGTGTATACTGCCTATAATAAGGATGTTCACTTGGCCAACATGCACATCAAGTTGTCAGATCTAGTTACAGCCCAGTGGCAAAACTAATCTCATTACCAATATTGGCTGAGAGAGGTTGGACTCAGAGACTTTGTAATAAATATATAAACTCATGTATTGGTATCAGATTAGTGGTGGGGACAATTTCAGGTAATCACAAATTATGCCCAGTCCTGAAAAAGACACCAGAGCATGACATTGTCAAAAAATAGCGATAGTCTGTGGATCTGCGTCACCTCCGGGTTGACGTTTTGTACAAAGTGTCACTCACATTCAGCTTACCTACACCTTATTCAAAAAATATCCTTTTGTTTCAGCCAAATGTGATTCAGTTCAGTTCAGTTTTATTTATATGGTGCCAAATCACATCAATAGTATCTTTCATTTATATTTCTCTCTACGATAAAAGAGAAAACTTATTTTGTTGATATTTCTTTTCTTTCCTTTTCTTTATTTATATCTATTTACTAACCTTTGCTACTTTCTGAGCATTTACATATTGTTTCTTTATTCTTATTACTTTTTTTTAAACTTTTTTTAATCTCCTCTAATATCCCTGCAGACACAAACACCTACACTTGTGAGTAAATGGAACGTCTAATTAAAACCCACTTCTTTCTGTTTGTTTATCCTGCTGCATTTACATGTTCTTTCTCCTTCTTCACGTCTCTCCCACTGGACTTTATGACTGTCATGCATAATTTAATACACCTTAATAATGTATATATCATTAATGCCATATAATCAAGAAATAATTGATTTATTCATTACGAATTATGAATGCAACATAAATGTTGGGCCTGTATTACATTAATGTGAGAGATTAAATGAGATTTTGTTCGTATTTCTCTGACTGATTTAACAGACTTTTTGGGATGAGCAGTTCTTAGTTAATAGAAATTAGATGACATTTAAACCTTTTCTCATTTAATGCTACACACACACACACACACACACACACACACACACACACACACACACACACACACACTTCCAGTTACAGATGGATGGGCAATAGCTAACCATGGTTTAAATATATATAGTATAGTATATAGTATATATTTCTGGTTTATATACATACAAGCAGAGACAAACAAAGGAAGAAGGTCATAGTGATAGATGTAGCTATAGAGAGTGAAAGCAACATCAGGAAGAAGGAACACGAGAAGTTCAAGAAACACCAAGGGCTGAAAGAGGAGTCAGAGAAGATGTGGAGATTGAAGTTAAAAGTGGTCGTTGTGGTTATCAGAGCACTTGGGGAGTCAGACCTGCCCCTGGATTCCTGGGATCCAGCAGATTCCAGAAACGACAGCCAAGATCTTTGTGCATCCTTTGTGAAGAGCGCAGTCGTAGGAACAGGAGATCTAGCAACCCTCAAGCTCCCTGACCTCTTACAAAGGACCTCAGCTTGAAGGACAAAGACTCCCCACAGCGCGAGTGGGGTGTTTGTTTGTTTGTTTGTTTTATATTATATTCAAAACACAATCATATGCAGACCCAACTTTATGGAATGTCCTCCAAGTGGCTTTAACCTGGTTTTACTGTTTCATGTTAAATGTTCATGTCTGGGGTGGCTGTAGCTCAGACAGTAGAGCAGGTTGTTTATTGATCGGAAGGTTGGTGGTTCGATTCTTGGCTGTCTGGTATCTTGGCCAAATATCCTTGGGCAAGATACTAACCCCAAATTGCTCTTCGATACATCCATCAGAGTATGAATCTGTGTGTGAATGTTAGTTAGAAAATGTGCTTGGGTGAATGCACAAGTTGTATAAAGCACTTTGAGTGCTCAGAAGAGTAGAAAAGTGCTATATAAGAACCAGTCCATTTACCATAAACATTTAAACTAATCATTTTCAGGAACACTAGATAAGGATGGCAGGAGATGAATATTGTTCCTACTTTTCTTTCTTTTCTTTTTTCTTTTTTTTTTTTTTTACAAAATCTATGATATGTATCTTTTTTTAATAAGCTTTCTTCCTAATTTATGATCATACAAAAAAAAAATCCAATAAAAGTGATTAGCTGATTTCCCATGTTGAGTACAGTTTGTTTTTAGTAAATGACATGACAACATTTTTATTTAACTTTATGATTTTCTTTTCTATGTAACTTGTGTTGTAGGATAATCTGGAAATTTCACTAACTGAAGATTGACACTGAAAAATGCTAATTCTTAAGATAAGAAAAGAAAAGTGAATTTAACTTTTTATCACCTGATACCAGATTGTCTACACGTGTCTCTACAGTAGCTGTGATGCTTCAGTTTACAACACTTTCATGACCTCTAGTGGAGAAATGGTTTCTGTCTGCTGTAGTAGGCACTGAGAGCAGCGACGAACTGTACAGGTAAATTTCTTCCACTACACCTCATAATGCTGCTAAAACTATCTTCATTTATCTGGGCAGTTTTCTTACCTGCTCTAAATAATGCTGACTAGTGATGGTTAACATGGGTTTAGACTATAAGATTACTATAAGGGATTGCCTGCTGGAAGATGAGCACATCTGCTATTTTAGTGTCGCATCTGGTTCATAGGAAAAAAAATACATACAAAAATATATCAATGAATTATAAGAGAAAACATAGTTTACATCCTTTTATTATGGAAATTGTGTTTGCTTCCATGCAAAGGTTAGGGTGACTAAATACATTTTTTTTAGATCACTTGTGCTTATCTCGAAGTTGGAATACTGGAAAAAGACATCTTAATGGTTTAGATAGCAAACAAAATTGTTATGTTTTTCTATTTTTTATGGATTAACACAAAGATATTTTAAAATTCATCCATCGATACATCCATTGTGTGAGCAGCAGTCTAAGCAGTGACACCACTGACAACAAGGTAATCCTAAGGCACAAGGATGCCAATCAGTTTGATGAATTTCCACCTTATTGTAGGGGAGAGCTTTATGCACCTGGATAATCCCAGGAACCATATTGTTGTGGGCAATTTACACCTGATTGGTGCGCCCAGCCAAATTGGCCCTGGAAGAGAAACCAAAACAAAGAGTGTCAACAATATGGCTTGTGGTATAAGTCTGCAACACCAGATTTTTGCTTGGAATATCAAGTTTCAGAGTGCATTATTTACTTAATTTTTATTTACATATCTATGATTCTCATGGCATAAAAAGCTTAAAAATGATATCTCAGCTTTGTAACACTTGTAACACTTCGTAACGCTCTTCATCCTTCTCACCACCCTAAGGAAGTTTAGTGTTCATGTTCTCTTCACTGCCATCATGCCATTAATGATTGTAAATAATGCAGTTATCTTGATCATTTTGAAAGCGTCTAAATCCATTTTCTATTAGTGTTCATTTGATGTCATCAAAGGGAAAGGTTGTCTTATAAGGAAGTCCAATGGTCTTGTGGATATATACAGTTATTAAATAGTACCATGCTGTCTGATTGCATCCATAGCCGTATAAATGATTATCTACAACAGGGGTCGGCAATCCTGGGCACGCGAAGGGTTAAGTGATGGCACGAGCATAGCTGGACTGGCCATCGGGCATACCGGGCATTTGCTCAGTGGCCGCCGGTCCGAGTGTCAGGTGAACTGAACTTCAGGTAAGAAGTTATGACCTGCAGTCTATCTGGGTCAGATATAAACCAAGTTTAGGTGGAGTTTGTTTTCCTTGTGCTGACTTTTTACAGTCAGTTACAATAACTCATACTGCATACTAGCTAGCATGACGGAGTGTCTATACAGCTGGGTGGGTGCTATGATCTTACTAATAGTGAACTTTATTTAATTCATAAGGTTAGTTAGTAGAGTTGCCAACCGTCCTGTAAAAAGACGGAATTGTCTCGTATTCAGAGAAAATATTACGCGTTTGGTGTTGAGCTGAAAAGGGACGCAGTTTGTTCCGTACTTCAGCTAGAATGGAAAAAGACACAAAGGTGGATTTATTCTGTTACACTGCACAGCTGCCTTTTCTCTCATTCTTTCCCCTCTCTCTCCTGTTGCTACTTCAATCTTGAAACTGATCAATGATCAGCTGATCGGCTTTTCTCTCTTGTTTGTTTATTGCCCACTTTGCGCCAGAAAGAGGAAACCGCCGGATGTCCCGCTAAACAACAGCAGCATGTTTAAGCTTGATCAGCTGTTGTTAGAATTTATTTAATAACCTGCTGGTCATGATATCTGGTGATATCAGGACATCTGGTGAGAGGGAAACATGCAGATGAAACCAGGAGATGTCCTTACTGAATCATCAGAGCTGAACAGGTGATGGAGAAACAGGTTTACCTTTTAGGTGACATGGGTGAGAGGGATTGTAATGAATGAGCTCTCCCCCTTTTAGTGTCTGGAGTTGGGAAGGAGCAGTGTGTGTGGTGTGGGGGTATACCTGGAAAGCTGTGGGTCAAAATAAAAGAACTGCAACTGACAATTGAACACTGTGTGGGTCCTGATCATTTCACAGTCAGGTTACTAGAAGGCTGAAGTGTTAAAATAGTGTTTCAGTAAGTTATAACGTAGACCTTTGAAGTGTAATTCAAGTAGAACATCCACATGGATGGAATGACTCAAGGTTTCCCATGAAAACATTGCCTGAAGCATCACACTGTCTCCTCTGGCTTGCATAGTAAATCATAGTCTCAGATGTTCCTCAGTAAAGAACACACACCACCATCCACGTGGTATAAAAAAAAAGGTCAAACCAGACCTTCTTCCTTTGCTCCGTGTTCCAGTTCTGATATGCTCACATCATTGTGGCACTTTGGTCTGTGGACGGGGATCAGCATGGGCACCCTGACTGGTCCACGGCTATGCCCCATACACAACAAACTACGATGCATTGTGTATTCTGACACTAGGGGGTATCCCACAAGGATGCCTTCCCCTTACCCAGTATTGACAAGTCCCTTGATGCTTTGTCAGGTGTCATCCTGTTTTCAACTTTGGACCTTGCAGCAGGTTATAGCCAAGTCCCCTTCTGTATTCCATTTAGGTTGTTTGAGTGGAATAGACCCTGTGCACGAGAAAATGCTAACTTCCTGGTTTGAGACCGGATGTAGAGTTGTACATTTCCGGTAGCTTTACCTTGCGGTCAATCGCTACTGCGAAGATATACTCCAAAATCATGTCCAAAACTCGAAAACGGAAAGATCGCGTTAAGTTACAAAGAGCAGAAGGTGGGAACACTCACCACTGTTGTGTCATAAAAAAATCTAATGATCAATTTTGACGTTTAAACAGTTTAGATCGATCAGTTGTTTACATCACTCAACACAAGCAGAACTGCATTACTGCAGCAGAAGACACATCATCCACATTCAGAAGCACATCTCTGTATAGTGACTGGTCTTATGATTTAAACGGGCAAATGTTCAGCATTCAAACTACAGGTGAAGAATAGTCAAACCAGATGTTTCCCCTTTATGTCGATATCAGCTAGTCAGGTACACACCTACACAGCATGTTAACAAACCGTGAAAAAAGCCACACAAAAAGTTAATGATTGCTGGTAAGGGTTTCTATGCATTAGCATTTATGAAGGGTATGTTGTGACTTACCTTCAAAACTACAGTGGTCCCTCGCGGTTCACCTTTCACCTCACTGTTTCGCAGATTTTTTTAGTGCAAGTTTGCATGCCTTTTTTTTTTTACATCACATTGTGTCCTGCGTCCTGATCGTTGCTCCTCCTTGATGTCTCTCCTGTACAGTACAGAATCGCTGCATGGCTAGCAGTGTGACTCTGAAGTGCAGTACTGTATGTCCACGATGTCCACGAAACGTTTTGCACAGTCAAAAAATAAAATTGGCTCCTTGATTTCACCTATCGCTGGTTATTTTTAGAACATAACACCCGCGATAAACGAGGGGCCGCTGTTTACAGATACTGAGAAATATAAAATTTGAATCCCTTTTCTCTTTTGCTCTGAGGCGCAGGGGAAAAATATCGACAAGTCGATGAAAATCATTTACAGATATATTGGGTAAATGCCCAAGACATCTATAGAAATGTAAATCGCCGCTCGATTCATTCATTTGCTTAACTTGTTTTGGACCGTAAACAAGGCGCGAATAGGACACCGGAAACAAAGCTCCCCACAGGAGTTTCCACACCGGAAGTAGCATATGCTAACGCGCACATAGTCTATAATGCCCTTTTAAGTTGTGTAATGCCCCGAGTACATTTCAGAAATTAAGGGACAGCATATTTGGGGACCAGCAGTCATTACTGCTCTACTTGGAAGATGTCATTGTGTTCTTTCTACAGTGGAGGAGCATGTGAGTTGTTCTGGGCCATCTTCAGTAAGAAGGTCTCAAAGTAAAGTTGGAACAGTGTTCCTTTTTTCAAGCTATTTGTGTGTGCCTACAGACACTAATAAAATAGAAACCGTTTCTAAGTGGATTTGAGTTCCTTCTTTGGCTCTGCAAGCTACTATTGCTGTTTTGTTGAAAGATTTGCCTAGTTGGCTGCTCCTTTGCATTGCTTAATAGCTGAGCTGACTGGTACTAAGTCTAGGAAACTCAAGAAGGGTTTTGTCTGCAGTATGTTGGGGGAGATTAAGCACTTTTGGTGAGGTTTCCTCTTATGCATTTGAGGGTAAACACCGGAATATGAGCATAAAACCCCATTTAAGTTGCAGCGAGAACTGCAGTGCGAATCTCGGGTATCTGGTAGCACCCCTTGGGCACTCCTCCCTGGCCTCTCCGAGTTGCCTGTCTTTAACTGCATTAATCAATTAATTTTGTTGTTTTTAAGCAATATCTGGTGTTTTAATTAAATGTCTTGTAGTCTGCTACTTAATTTTCAGTTATTTTTGTTTAATGAGTGATTGCCGCGCCTCTGTCTTTGTCAATAACAAACCTGTGTGCCTTCGCAAAAACTTTTGCACTAGTTAATATTTCCTGGGGTGAATCCCACCCCCAGGTGGCGTTGTCGGCACCTTTTAGTTGCCTTTTCAGTTTTCTCCTCCTTGCAGCCACGTAACGTTATACCTGATGGTTTAATAGATGAGTTGGACTTAGACCGGGGAGGAAATGCCAAGGAGGGCTTTAAATCTAGATTAGGCATGTGACACTTTAATAATCACTATTTTATACAATCACTTTTCTCTATATATACAATGATAAACCAGCGTTGAACTGACAAAAAAAATCGCATCACTTTATCTGTGAGCACTGTATTTATAAAAATAGAGAAAGTAAAATGGTCAGTTCAACATGCTAAACTAAATCTGTTTAAATTTTATTTTCTAAACTTGAATCTTATCATTTAAAACTAGTTTTCTTTCGATGTCTGTGGTGGATTTTCCGCCACCGGGTGGCACCCGTGTCTGCTGCTGTGCTGTGCAGTTTGAAGCTCCCTCCCTGAAGGAGGCTGACCTCTTTCCCGCGATGACAGTTTCCTGCAGGCTTGCTGAGGCGGACTGCTCGCCCTCATAGTAGGATGTGCTGACGGGGAGCAGGGTTAGAAAGAGTTGAGCTGCTCGGCATGCAGTGGACGAAGCTGACAAAGTGATTATTAGTTCATTTTTCAAGGAGAAGCGAATGTCGCAGGTGGATACCGGTGAGTGTGACGCTTCCTTGGCGGTAAGGGAAGAAAAAGAAGTTGTTTTTCGGTTGGTGTTTGATGCACGTATTACTGGTAGGTGAAGTCCTAGCCCTAATACGTGTCACTCTGGGGCGTCAGACTCCATCTAAGAAATGAGGATTTAAGACTTGCACTTTTTAACAGTCAAGTTATGTGCGTTTTTATGAATCGTGTAACTACACTCTGATTTAATCATTGATGCTCTTTTATTCGGCTCGCATATAGCCACATAAAATAACACATTTAGCAGTAAAGAGTGTACTTTAATGACGCCTTCACACTTGTCGGTGCTAGCCACTGCACTGTGTTTTGGCAGCGCAAGGCTGAAGCGAGGACGGGTGAGGCACTTTTCAAAGTTGAAGTACTCTCGTAGAAATGCGAGGGGATGCAATGAATATATGCCGAATTAAAGAGTGACTCTAATTGTTTTGCCACAGGTAATGAATTCGTTTCTATCTAAAGCGTACTCTCCCCCTGTTCCTCAGAGACAAAAAAATGGCATTTTTGTAAGGGAGTTTTGTGCAAGAGAAAAAGATAAACGACAGCTTAGTCTGTAGTCTGTATTGATTTACACTGCAGGCCAAGAAGAAGATTTTCTTGTCTTGTACAGATTTGTTTAACGGGGATTAGTTTGCAGCTTTAATGTATTTTTCTGTCATTTGCATCCAGGCTACTACAGCCTGCTTGTTGAAGGGGAATTAAGACAACATGGATCCTCTGGAGAAGGCCTATTACTACTAAATTGGGCATTTTTATATATATACCAGCGCTTTACATCAAAATAAATGATACTCTTTTTATACTTGGTCCGAAAACCTTCTAGTGTTTACTTTTGAACATAGAAATCGTGGTTGTTATTACTGGATTCTTTTCTTTCACCATCATTTCTCATCCAGTTCTAAATACTAAAGTCAATTCTTAATTAAAAGAGATGACTACATAGCAATCTTGGTGTTCATTTGAGGGAATCATTTCTCAGTTTCATGTAACACTGTCAAGCTTAAAGTTGTTTTATTCCTTTGGGCATAACTGTGTCTCCATTCATCTCTTATAATTTGGTTTATGGAGATGGAAATCTTGCAGCCACAAGGCCTTTTCTTTGTAGTATTGTAGTAAAAAAACAGTTGGAGCTTTGTCTGCTTCTGCCTCTGTAGCGTGTGAATAAGCACTAACATTTTCTTGTAATTTACTGTTTTTCCAGAGGGGAAAATGAGTAACAAGATGGACGGTCCAGCGGGAGAGGGTGCCAAAGCCAATGGGCCCATTGCAGCACCTAACACCCCCACAAGTACAATGGGCCCCCCTCTGTCCCCAGAAGAGCTGGCCGAAGAGCAGCAATCATCCCTGACAGATGTCACTCAAATGTGGATTAACTTTGCCAAGACTTTTGCCCTAATATTTCCTATCTACGTCTTGGGATATTTTGAATTCAGCTTTAGCTGGGTTCTGATTGGACTTGCAATGCTTTTCTACTGGAGGAAGAACTATGGCAACGGGGACTACAGGATAAACCGTGCCTTAGCGTTCCTGCAGCAGGAGGAGAAAGCGGTGAAGCAAAGTGTGCCAACCACAGAGCTGCCACCATGGGTATGTACCGCAGTGTTGTTGTAGTCCGTATATTATCACAGTCTTGTTATGGTTTATTTGCTTTCCTATTCTCTCAGGAGTTCTCACAGTCAACATCAAATATAGGATGTCTGCCAAGATGGCTGACATGGATGACTAATTTCCCTGCAGCTCTGCCCACTGATTTTTTGTTTTGTTTTGTGTTCTTTTTGCTTCTTTACTCAAAATACTTGACAGACATCCCAGCTCACATGCTTGTGTGTCCAGTCAAATTAAAGGATCAGACAAACGCCCTGTAATTTCCATGTTTGGGATATTTTCTGAAGTCTTGCGTGCAAGATGATACAACGGTATTGGCATTTGTTTTTCTCATAGGAAAGACTGCTGCAGTTTATTGCAGATTGGTTGACCAGAAGTTTAAGCCATAAAGTTTAATTTAATTTCCCTTAAATTCCTGAGCATCAATAATAAAATGCATAAAAGTTGCAAATAGCATAGATTTTATTGGCTGAATCTCTGCTAGGTCTTCATGAAGGCATCACTTTTTTGCTGTCTCCTGTGTCCTGCACATCACCTACATATAGGGCAGGTTGTGCACACATTGTCTGTTTTTGCTGTTTGTTGCATCACCTTCCAGGAGGTATTTCTCAGATTGTCCATGGAATGATCAAAATGGCATCCAGACTGCAGCATGTCTGACATTTGAAACCCTGACTGGGCAAAACAAATTTTGTTGCTTGTTAATGTTGGCCTCATAAATAGCCCCTGGAAAGGTCACATTCTGCCCTTTTGTTGACGGTCCACATCATCAGTCCTAGGATTTAGTCAGCATTAGGCTCATTTCAGTGTTTTTAAATGGCCAAAGAAGTTGGAGATGTCAGTCAATTAATCTCCTACGTGTGACTTCACAACCCAGTGTGCCCCTGAAGCTTTTTAGGAGAGTCATCAAACCTGTTCTATTTTTCAATTTCTCTCTTCATTCCTGAGATGTTTGGTGTATTTGTCTGTTACGAAATTAGTGTATAAAAGCAGGAGGCAGACTGACTGCACATCTTTAACACAGCTGTCATTCTCTCCATTTACTTGATCTTTGCTTATAAAATGTGACATTACTATTTCCCATTATACCAGGAATGGAGATTAGTGTTGGGCATGTGCACACAGGTTCCAATGAGAACTGAGAAACGATGTGAACTCTGCAAATTTGTTCGTTTGGCCCGAGGTGGCAGATAATCCTTAAGAGCACAGTGTTCTCCCATGATGCTTTTTCTTTCGTTTCTCATTATCAAGCTTAACGAAATCCATAAAAAAAACGTAATATCACAGTCTGTAATTTCCTTTACTGCAGAAGGTCACATGAAAGCATCGTTTTATGTGGTCATAATGTTGAGAGAATATCATTTTTGTTTTCGTTGATTGTCTAGTTTGTCAATGTTCTTTCTGACGTCTAGTATTCTTTTGGGTTAAAAATGTCATAATGTACTTCAGTTCAATTCTGTTTTTATTATATAGAGCCAGAATAAAATCCTGATAAAACCAAAATATTAGATGGGCAACAATCTGATGAGACCCTGTGAGCAAGAATTTGGCGATGATGGAGAGGAAGAACTTCTCTTTAACAGGAAATACTCTGTGGTAGGACTAGGCTCAAGGAGGAGGAAAGCTTTTTGTAACTACTCGTTGGTGAGATGTTGGGAAAACAATGACAGAAAAGCGACTGATTTTTCTAAGAAAAAAATCAATGGCCTGATTAGCATATTGAGCACCTTGGTGTGTGTCTTTGAATCCTGATGAGGACTTGATAGATCTCTGCACTGCATGCTCATCCTGTAGTGACTAATCAATCCTTCTTTTTGACTTTCCCCCGTTTTGACTGGGGGAAATGATTAAGAAAAAAGTGTCATGCTGACCATTAAATGAAACCATAAACTTATTAGAAATGTGATTACTGAGGTCATCGATCAACTGAGCCAAATTCATGCCTTCCCATAGACCTCTGTACAATTAGACTTGTGCAACCAGAGGAGTCAACGCCTGCTGGCCATGAGAATTCATATTAAGGGACTTTTTACATTAGCTTCATTTTTCAGATACAAAAGCTCTGGCCATCTTGTGTCCAAAGTTTATGCTAGCAGACCGTGGCTGACTTACCTAGCATGGGCTCAAGGATCGCTTGTTAGCTCAGAAAGTAGTAGCAGTAGTTACAATATTACGTTCACTATTAATAGTTCTACATGAAGATAAGCTCCACTCTTGTCTGTGTTCAGCCTTCCTTTCTCCTTTAATACAACAAAAAGAAATGAGGCGCATCCTTCTTTGTGTGTTAAAGTACGAAGCAGGTACAAAAATAACACAAAGGAATTGTCCAATAAATACTAAAGCATTTATCCAATTCTTCAACCCTGTTTTGTTTATAATAAGAGATTAACAGATAGCTGTCACTTATTGTTAACAGTAACAAACGGTCACACTGTATACCTGTGTTTTTCCACACTTGCAAACTGCACAATTCATCAGCCATCCTTTCCAAGGCTTCTGTGATTTGAAACCCGCTGACACTGTAGTGAAGAGGCTTCTGTTTTTCTGTCACATTTACTATTATCGATGATGATGCCAGAGTAGGAACTGTAAGAGGCTGAGTCGATGGCAGGATGCCAGGCAGACCCAAACACGGCCCCCCTCCCGTCACAGAGCAATCCATCAACACAGCCATTGTCACACAAAAATGATGCCCGGCAATAACAATAGGTGAAAAATAAAAGCTTACCTGCACGCAGAAAGATCAGTGGATTAGAGCAGCTGTGTGGAAACCGCATGTTTTCTCTGTGTGACACTGTGGAACCTTTAAGTAACTTTGTGTTTAAGAAGAAAATGTGAAACCAGTGAAAGGATGTTAAAGTATTTACACGTCCCAGTGATAATCGGCATCAGTGGGACATAATCAGCTGTGAACTTTGACCTCTGAAACAGACACGGTCTGTCACTGCCTGTCATACAAGACAGTTTATCTACGTCACCTATGTCACATTAACCTCCAAACTAAATGATTAGGAGCTCACTGTGAGTCCTGAGACGACATAGAGGAAAAAAGTGAAACAGTTTTCTTAGGTTGTTCTTTTCTCAAAGGACAACATTAAATCTTCAGGCTGCATTATTTAAGCAGCAGACCAAAATCTGGGCATGTAAGAAACTAGAAACATGGGTTGTTTCTTTTTGAGTTGATCAATTGTTAATTTGTTCAAGTATTTCTGTCAGACAGGAA
This sequence comes from Rhamphochromis longiceps, assembly GCF_057381845.1. Classification (NCBI taxonomy): domain Eukaryota; kingdom Metazoa; phylum Chordata; class Actinopteri; order Cichliformes; family Cichlidae; genus Rhamphochromis; species Rhamphochromis longiceps. The sequence continues at coordinate 6,055,554 of NC_140574.1, forward strand.
GAAAGTCCTGCATCAGCCCAAGCTTATCGTAGCATAAATAAGTGATAATTCAGGGTGACTTGGTTCAGCCTCAACTATAAACTTCATCAAAAAGTTTCAAACCTATTCTTAAAAAATCTAAAGGGTGTCTGTCTCTCAAATCCAAACTGGGAGTTGGTTCCAAAGAGGAACTGATAACTGGTAACTGAAGGCTCTGCCTCGCATGCTTTGAAAGCAAAGTGTCAGAAAGGCACACGGGAGCAAAGATAACGTGAACTCTTGGTTATTTAAGTAGGGCTGCAACTAGAGATTATTTAGTTAGTACATCGAATGACCTTCTCAAAGCTGAAGTTGATATATTCACATTGCTTATTTTGTCTAACCAACACAACAAAACATGGATATTGGAAAAATGTATCAAATCTTCACATTTAAGAAGTCTGAGTGTTCTTGGTTAATCGTTGTTTTTATAAAAGCAGCAAACCTGAACCTCAGTAGTGAATTAATTTAATAGTCAGTGAAATAGCTGTGATCATCTGTGAAGTATAGATTTTGTTGGAGCTACTTGTCTACTATTTCTCACCCTCCTAGGAAATATGCCTGGAATGAGGCTTGATAGGCAGTGTGGGCACCAGCTCATAGTTAGCAGGCCAAGAATGCCGGAGGATAATGCTACAGTTTTATCTTTCTGAAGACAAACCAACACCGTTCACCTTGTTCTCTCAGCATTGTTGGACACAAAAAGATGTATCTGTTGTATCAGGGCTTTTGGAGTTTACAGCAGAATTTAACTCAGTCAAGACTCTGAGTGAGACTGGATTTTAAGAAGCAAAAGTTAAGAAGAAAATTCAAGATAAATAAAAATCAGGGTTTATGATTATGTACTTCCAGTACAGTGAACCTACTCTTTCAACTTCCTCTGACAACTGCACTCGACTCCTATGAGGATGTGTACAGTTTACATGTGTTATAAGCATTACCAGCTATTTTAAACAAATACTCACCCTTTTATATTCTGTTGTGCAATATTAAATAACTCCCAGCGCATAGAATAAACTTTGATTCAATGCAAAATACTCTCATAACAAACTAAGTTATTAAACTTACATCAGAGTTTGTAAATTGATCAAATAACAGGATATAAACCTATTTCATTTGAGGCTGTTGTTTTGCGACTGGCTCTGAGTTCTAACTAGTTTTAACTCAGGCCACTTTACCTTTTTTTTTTAGTTTCTTTAAGATGTCAATGTCCAGCTGGGTGACGTTGATTAAATTGTCTGATTAGATTTTTGGGGATTTTTTTTGTCCTCCTTCCTTATCATCCACTGTGAATGTAAACAATGGCAGAAAGTGATACGACAGTACTAGACTGATGCAACAATACTATCATGTGTGCTTTTGAAAGACACCACATACAGTTTTTTGTGCATTCTTAGTACTCCATTGTCCTGTAATCTCTTCATCCACATAAGCAGGAAAATCAGATGTTTTGTTCTTCTGCTGCTTATCTTTGCTTTGCTTTTCACAGTCTGCAGCCTCTAAAGCTTTGAATGTGATTACTGAATGTTAAAAGGCAAGATAATTTTATTTATTTGTTTTTTCCTGGACAGCATCATTCAGAAATCATTCAGCAAAATTACTTCAACATGATCCTGCCACCAGGCCTAAAATACTGTTTATTATTTAGCAGCCAGTTTATGGTCTTTAATCACAAGACAATCAAAAGGGGTTGACCTCAAACACAGACATCAAAAGTTCAGACTACTGCTGGCTGCTTTTAAGATGAGCGCGGTGATCAAAGGAGAAGTTTGAAATGCCTGTCGCTACAGCAAAGAAATTAGGTCAGGGTGGTAAACCGACAGGCTGCAGGTTTAGGACAGGCGAACCAAATTCCTGTGGAGATAAAGACAGAGCTGATCTTTGAGTGTCCGACTCGGACCTTTGCTTACCAAGCTGATAATGTGCATTATGTGTTTTAAATTGAATCATGCTTTCCTCTGATTGGCTGACTGCCATAATTGATTAAGTATTTAAGATAACCAAAAAAACCCTTTTTTTTTCAAGCCAACATGCAAAACAGTTGATGATTCCATAATTTCATGTGTGGCAGTTTTACACTCTTAACTTGATATTTATGACTTAATCCCACTATTTCACCCTGGTATTTGTTTCCTGATATTTTACAGTATAAACCATGAACCAGGAAAATAAGTCTAGAAATAATAGTTGGTGGAGTCACTGTTTATGTGATGGAAAAACAGCAGGGATAATAGCAAGTGACGTTTCTGTGTTTAACCATATTAAAAATATCCCCCTGTGTTTGACAGCACACATAGCAAAGAGTAGGAAAGCCAACTGTGTGTAACTAAGTGTAAAGAGCAGTCTGAGTGTTTGACAGCGAAGAGTTGAGTTTTGCACTCCTGATTTGATTGATTTATTACATTTAAGTTGACCAACGTGAACAGCAGCGGGGCAAAGGTGAAGCCTGTAGGAATCAAAACACACAAATGAAATCCAGCAGGTGGGGTTGTTACTGAGTGCTGAATAAAAGCTCATGTGTCCATTTTCCATGAGAACATCAAGCAGATAATTTGTGTCATCTTCTGGTGTTTCAATCCACATACCAGCAGTAATGTGGAGTCGTGGACGGGGAACAGAGGCTTCAGAAAATGACTGAGCTGAAAAGAGATGTGCACTTAGAGAAAATTATTACTTTTCTTTTTTCAGGCAAAAGTCATAAACTGATGTAGCTGTAGAAGCAAATACATCTGTGCAGCCAGTTTCATGGCAAAAGAGGGTATTTTATGATGCACACCCTAGTGAAGGTAAACCACATGATCAAAGATCATTTAAGTCTTTGTGTGAAGCTGTTAAATTATCAGAGTCATGACCAATTGAAGCCAGAGAAGAGGAGCAAAGAGAGACGGTGAACAACTACAAGAACTGGCGAGAACAGGCACAAGTTATTGATGTGAAATGGTGGCGTGTACATGACTGGGAGTGAAAAAGAGGGGCGTGCAGGACAAATGTTGAGTGTGCCATCCAGCAAACTGAGCCTGCAACTAAAACACGGTTCCACGCTCACCAGTTTTAAGCTTATTCTTAAAAGCAGAGAGAGCGTGTCTGTGTCCTGAATCCAAACTGTGAGCTGGATCCAAGGAAGAGACGTCGGACAGCGGAAAGAAACCACAAGTCAACCTTCACTCTTTGTAAAACACGGTGCTTGGTCTTCAAGAAGCGATGGAACCTGGCAATTCAGGACTTTGTATGTGAAGAGAAAGATTGTAAATGCAGAGCCAGAGACGAGAAGCTGATATGACACGTATATGATCTCTTTTTCGAGTCTATGCTTTTGTTTTGTAAAGCAACCTACGCTACTATCAACTGGAAGCTTGTGAAACAGGTTGTTATGAGATGGCTGTGGAGTTGCTTACATGTCAGACTGTAATGAGAGGGAATTCGTTTGCATGACTAATGGTATGATTTTTATATACTGTGCAGTACTCTGGTTATATTTGGCTTTTTTTATGGAGGTTGGAACCATGCTCATGATTTGTGGTTGGGTTTGAGTCAGACGAATTTGGCTGTGTTGGGTAATTCCTGGGTGGGACCATGAGTATGAACGTTGTGGAAAATTTCAGCCAAACATCTTCTCTTCTTAGTCCAATGTTCCAGTGACCTGGTTTAATGCAGCCCGACTGCATTCTGCCTTTCAAAACACAGACATAGGAAGTTGCTGCATTTGCAGTGTAACTGTTTCCCTCCGTGTCCCAGTGGCTTTCTTCTCCTCCTCCTCCCTCTCTTCATCTGTGTGTGCTCATATGACATGGGATGGGTAGGGATTCCCTGTTCTTTTGAAGTGCCAGAGGGTGGGGCTGTGCTCTGCAGCCCAGAACGAAAACAATGCGAAGGAACAGAAAGGCCTCGGCTGCTCTGCCCTGATTCAGGTGTCTATAAGGTTTTATTTAGTTGTGAAAAGAAACGTGAGGTGTTGTGCAAAAAGTGCGAGCGTTTATCTCAATCTGGGTGCGTTTGAATCTGCATATTTATTGCAGTCGTGAAGGAAATATTTACCCTACCACCCCTAATGATAAAAATGAATGCGTCGGCCTTGTTATTGTTATTCTTTTAAAATATAGTTGGAGTAGAGAGCAGCACTGTCCAGTGGATTGGCTCTCTATTTTTAAGAAATTAGAGAGCAATGTTGACTCGATACAGACACGCAAATGAATTAGACCTGATCAAAGCTGAGTTTCTGAAACCTGCAGTGAACATGGATACTTTTCCTGCTTTTAGATATTTAGACTCTTGTGATTTGCAAAAACACTTCCGCTTGTGTAGAAGTTTATCAGAAAACTGATCTTACTTACATTGACTTTATGGGCTAAATTGCTATATTCAGGTCAGGTACTAGTATCATTTGTAAATTATGGTCACTCTGAGAGTCAAAAAGGCGGATTATCCAGGACTATCCTGGCTAACAGTTAGGTAATCACTTGCTTACAGACAAAATTTAACAGCAACAAAAATTTCTGTGAAGCTGAGTGACATACAGGCAATATCGTGCGTTCGCCGCAACCCAAGTTAGGATATTGTTGATGACTACAGAGGGGCTGTTGCATGCTGTCCTACAGCATTAAAACTGAATGCATATATTCCTCATGATGGCCTGTTCTGCTCTCTCAGCCTAAATATAGCCGTCAGTGGAGCAACTGTCTCGTCACATCCACCTTTCGACATCTTCTGTCGTGTAAAGAGGACATGACTAAGCACATTTTCCTGTTTTGTTGTCACCTTATAGATGTGCAGAGTCACAGTCTTCCCACTTTTTATTCTTTTTTTTTTAATTATATCCACTTTTTTTTTTTTAAATTTCAGCCAGATGGACACAGAGCAAACGTTTAGAATTTTCTGCTGTAGAAGGATTTTTTAAAATATATTTTTTGTTTCATTTTTTCTATCATTTTTATTTGAATTTGTTACTCTTTTCCCACACCTCCCCCTGCTCTCTCTCACACAGACATGCTTTGTGTTTGGGGTGTGGCTGGGGAGGAGTGTCAGGATTTCCTAACAGCTGGTGCATAGTTGTGCTGTGAGTCTCTTCGCCCATGTCGCACATTTTGGCATGAACACGCACACACGTGACGGAAGGTGACGCTCCAGTCTTCTGCTAATCCTTTGTTGGTTTTACAGAAGACCTGCTGTACAAGGCGAAAGCCAAAAATGTTGCCCGACATCGGATCCATGTTTTTCTTGAGTATAGAGGGGCAGGGTGACAGGAAGCAGAACTGCAGATCAAGATGCGCAGGTCTGTGCTGGTGTGGGCGTATCGCTGCAGGCGTATGAAGCGCAATCCAGGAAGGCCTGTTTGAGAAATATATCCATAAGATTACAAAAATATTGACAGACACTGCTCAGTATAACCTCTCAGACAGGATTTGACTGGAAGTCTGGAAGGCTTACAGCAGTGCTAATTTTCATCATTGGATTATAAGTAATGATAATGCAACATTTAGACGAAGCGGGATTTGCTTGTTTGCTGAAAGTCTTACTGAAATAAATGAGGACTCGCTTATTTGATTGCTGACATTTAGGGAAACGGTGATCTGTAAGCTGTCAGGAAACATGTTTTATTTACTGTATTTTGTAACTGATTAATTGTTTTAGCCATTTTTTGAGGAAAATGGTTCTGCTTAAACTAGATTTCCTTCCATTTTTAAAAGTGTGCACAAGTTATCCAGTACTTTGAGAACCCGTAGGTGCTTATTTGTAACACCAATGAATTGTGATGAAGTTACGATTAGTGATGGCTCATATTGGTGTGTCTGTAATGTGTTAGTGCGATGAAAAGTTATGAATGCATATTTTCCTCATGATGGTCGGTCCTGCTCTTTCAGCCTAAATATAGCTGTCAGTGGAGCAACCGTCTCATCACATCCACTTTTCAACGTCTTCTGTTGTTTAAATGAATAGACACTGGGAATCGCAGTGGTCCAAACTGTCAATGGAAACTTTATCATTATTGTGATGAGGTTTATGATGGTGTTATCTTCCACATGCTAAAATAACCCCAGAGTTTATATTAGAGCTTGATTATGGTAAAAAAAAAATTACAATCATTTTCTAATCCCCATCAACTCGCCGTAAATCACTTTGTTAATTAGGGCCCGAGCACCGAGAGTGCGAAGGCCCTATTGTATCTGCTCCGTTTCTTATTATTATTATTATTATTATTATTATTATTATTATTATTAGGGCCCGAGCACTGACTGTGCGAAGGCCCTATTGTATCTGCTCCGTTTCTTATTATTATTATTATTATTATTATTATTATTATTATTATTAGGGCCCGAGCACTGACAGTGCGAAGGCCCTATTGTAATTGCTCTGTTTATTATTAGGGCCCGAGCACTGACAGTGCGAAGGCCCTATTGTAATTGCTCTGTTTATTAGGGCCCGAGCACTGACAGTGCGAAGGCCCTATTGTAATTGCTCTGTTTATTAGGGCCCGAGCACCGAGAGTGCGAAGGCCCTATTGTATCTGCTCCGTTTCTTATTATTAGGGCCCGAGCACTGACAGTGCGAAGGCCCTATTGTAATTGCTCCGTTTATTATTATTATTATTATTATTATTTCGGCAAATGAATCGGCCTTTTGAGGACCTAAACATGCTCGAAAACTCATGAAATTTTGCACACGCGTCAGGTCTGGTGAAAATTTACGTATTTTAATGTTCTCAGACATGGCCAGGGAAAATTAGCTCAGTAGCGCCACCTAGAAAAATGAAAAATGCGAGCCCCCGGTATGGGTATCACCTACATGTTTGAAAGTCGGTACACCTATATAATGTTCAGAGTCGAACAAAAAAGTCTATTATGGCAATGTCCTAAACCCAACAGGAAGTCCGCCATTTTGGATTGAATGTGACATTTTGGCTCTGATTTTACCGTTTCCATGCCTCGAACTTTAACGAACTCCTCCTTGGGGTTTGATTTCATAACCTTCATATTTGGTCAGTGCCAACTACACCCTTATGCCATGTTAAATTGCGGAGCTTTTGAGTTTTCACAATACCATGAGGCCGTGGCGCCATGGCGAATTTCGATGATTCGCCATGAAAATCTTATTGCCTCTCATTCTGTCATAGATTTTCTGACCTTGACCAAAGTGAACACATATGATAAGGCTCCACCCCTGAACATATTACAACTGCCATATTTTACATCAGGGACAGCGCCACCTAGTGGGAACAGGAAATGTCATGTTTTACACTTTGGGGTACAGTATTGTGATGGGTGACATCTGCAGCCTCAAATTTCTCCAGGAAAGCCTTAAGGAGTTGGTCTTGGGTTACAGTGAAAACTGTGACTTTTCGCAAAAGGGTGTGACCCCAGCGGCATGGCGAACTTTGATGTCACGCCATGAAGAAACAAATTAGTATAACTCAATGAAATCCAGTCTGATCAGTACCAGACTTTACAGGCATGATGTCAGACCCGCCCTGAACAGATTGATGTGCCCATTGTCGGGAATACGGACAGCGCCACCTAGTGGCAACAGGAAATGTCATGGCTTTAATTTTGTTGTACTGATTTTCACAGGTTCATCTTGGCCACCTCAAAAGCGGTGAATATCACCATCAGTCCCTCGTGATGCTTCAGTGCAAAAATTGTGACTTTAAACTGAACGGCGCACCCTGGTGGCAACGCGGTCCACCATGAAAGATGAAGTGGCTTTTGAGGGGCTTGGAAAGTTTATAGAGGCTTTAAATTTAGCACACACCTCCAAATGGATCAAGGCTTTGTTGTCATGTGACCATTTTCCTTGAATAGCGCAAAATGGCTCCACGGCGCCCCCTACAATATTCCAAAATATCAGCCCCTGCTCTGTGTTTTATCTATGAGTCTGAAACTTGGTAAGCTTATAGGAGATATCAAGATCTACAAAAAAGTCTCTTGGAGCAATATCCCAAATCCAACAGGAAGTCAGCCATTTTAAAATTAATGTGTAATTTTGGCGACATTTTCTCCTCTTTTCAGGCCTCATACTTTCACGAACTCCTCCAAGGGATTTCATCAGATTGAACTATTCTTCAGTGTGTCGAATCCAAAGACCTTTGTGTTGTTAAATTGCGAAGCTTTTTACGTCCAGGGAAACGGGGTGGTTATGGCGGCACGTGGAGTCTCAATCACTCGCCAAAACGCAGTAATCTGCTGTCACTCAAAATTAAAATGTCCAATATGTCCCAAAGGTCGCAGGCGTGATGAGACTCGAGCTCGGAAATGTTTGTTATGCCATTTGTCAGTAATGGTTAGAGCGCCACCTAGTGGGACGACTATAATCATGATTGAATGAGATGAAATGTTAGCTGGTGGTTGAATGCATGAATTTCATCAATGTGACACCAGATCCGAGGTGCTGGTTGTAGGTGTTGGGCGTAGCTCGACGCGATGGGGTGCGAGGGCCCTCATAACGCTGCTTGCAGCTTTAATTATTAGGGCCCGAGCACTGACAGTGCGAAGGCCCTATTGTAATTGCTCCGTTTATTATTATTAGGGCCCGAGCACTGATAGTGCGAAGGCCCTATTGTAATTGCTCTGTTTATTATTATTATTATTATTATTATTATTATTATTATTATTTCGGCAAATGAATTGGCCGTTTGAGGGCCTAAACATGCTCGAAAACTCATGAAATTTTGCACACGCGTCAGGTCTGGTGAAAATTTACGTATTTTAATGTTCTCAGACATGGCCAGGGAAAATTAGCTCAGTAGCGCCACCTAGAAAAATGAAAAACGCGAGCCCCCGGTATGGGTATGACCTACATGTTTGAAAGTCGGTACACCTATATAATGTTCAGAGTCGAACAAGAAAGTCTATTATGGCAATGTCCTAAACCCAACAGGAAGTCCGCCATTTTGGATTGAAGGTGACATTTTGGCTCTGATTTTACCATTTCCATGCCTCGAACTTTGACGAACTCCTCCTTGGGGTTTGATTTCATAACCTTCATATTTGGTCAGTGCCAACTACACCCTTGTGCCATGTTAAATTGCGGAGCTTTTGAGTTTTCACAATACTATGAGGCCGTGGCGCCATGGCGAATTTCGATGACTCGCCATGAAAATCTTATTGCCTCTCATTTTGTCATACATGTTCCTATCTGGACCAAACAGCACACATATGATAAGGCTCCACCCCTGAACATATTTCAACTGCCATATTTGACATCAAGGACAGCGCCACCTAGTGGGAACAGGAAATGTCATGTTTTACACTTTGGGGAACAGTATAGTGATGGGTGACATCTGCAGCCTCAAATTTCTCCAGGAAAGCCTTAAGGAGTTGGTCTTGGGTTACAGTGAAAACTGTGACTTTTCGCAAAAGGGTGTGACCCCAGCAGCATGGCGAACTTTGATGTCACGCCATGAATAAACAAATTAGTATAACTCAATGAAATCCAGTCTGATCAGTACCAGACTTTACAGGCATGATGGCAGACCCGCCCTGAACAGATTGATGTGCCCATTGTCGGAAATACGGACAGCGCCACCTAATGGCAACAGGAAATGTCATGGCTTTAATTTTGTTGTACTGATTTTCACAGGTTCATCGTGGCCACCTCAAAAGCGGTGAATATCACCATCAGTCCTTGATGATGCTTTAGTGCAAAAATTGTGACTTTAAACTGAACGGCGCACCCTGGTGGCAACGCGGTTCACCATGAAAGATGAAGTGGCTTTTGAGGGGCTTGGAAAGTTTATAGAGGCTTGAAATTTGGCACACACCTCCAAATGGATGAAGGCATTGTTGTTATGTAACCATTTTCCTTGAATAGCGCAAAATGGCTCCACAGCGCCCCCTACAATATTTCAAAACATCAGCCCCTGCTCTGTGTTTCATCTATGAGTCTGACACTTGGTAAGCTTGTGTAAGATATCAAGATGTACAAAAAAGTCTCTTGGAGCAATATCCCAAATCCAACAGGAAGTCAGCCATTTTAAAATTAATGTGTAATTTTGATGACATTTTCCCCCCTTTTCAGGCCTCATACTTTGACGAACTCCTCCAAGGGATTTCATCATATTGAAGCATTCTTCAGTGTGTAGAATCTAAAGACCTTTGTGATGTTAAATTGCGAAGCTTTTTCCGTTAAGGGAAACGGGGTGGTCATGGCGGCACGTAGAGTTTCAATCACTCGCAAAAAGCAGTAATCTGCTGTCACTAAAAAACACAATGTCCAATCTCTCCCAAAGGTCGCAGGTGTGATGAGACTCGAGCTTGGAAATGTTTGTTATGCTATTTGTCAATAATGGTTAGAGCGCCACCTAGTGGCATGACTATAATCCTGGTTGAATAAGATGAAATGTTAGCTGGTGATTAAAAGCATGAAATCCATCAATGTGACATCACATCGGACGTGCCGGTTTGAGGTGTTGGCAGTGGCTCGACGTGCCGGGGGTGCGAGGGCCCTCATAACGCTGCTTGCAGCTTTAATTATTATTATTATTATTTCGGCAAATGAATCGGCCTTTTGAGGACCTAAACATGCTCGAAAACTCATGAAATTTTGCACACGCGTCAGGTCTGGTGAAAATTTACGTATTTTAATGTTCTCAGACATGGCCAGGGAAAATTAGCTCAGTAGCGCCACCTAGAAAAATGAAAAATGCGAGCCCCCGGTATGGGTATCACCTACATGTTTGAAAGTCGGTACACCTATATAACGTTCAGAGTCGAACAAAAAAGTCTATTATGGCAATGTCCTAAACCCAACAGGAAGTCCGCCATTTTGGATTGAATGTGACATTTTGGCTCTGATTTTACCGTTTCCATGCCTCGAACTTTAACGAACTCCTCCTTGGGGTTTGATTTCATAACCTTCATATTTGGTCAGTGCCAACTACACCCTTATGCCATGTTAAATTGCGGAGCTTTTGAGTTTTCACAATACCATGAGGCCGTGGCGCCATGGCGAATTTCGATGATTCGCCATGAAAATCTTATTGCCTCTCATTCTGTCATAGATTTTCTGACCTTGACCAAAGTGAACACATATGATAAGGCTCCACCCCTGAACATATTACAACTGCCATATTTTACATCAGGGACAGCGCCACCTAGTGGGAACAGGAAATGTCATGTTTTACACTTTGGGGTACAGTATTGTGATGGGTGACATCTGCAGCCTCAAATTTCTCCAGGAAAGCCTTAAGGAGTTGGTCTTGGGTTACAGTGAAAACTGTGACTTTTCGCAAAAGGGTGTGACCCCAGCGGCATGGCGAACTTTGATGTCACGCCATGAAGAAACAAATTAGTATAACTCAATGAAATCCAGTCTGATCAGTACCAGACTTTACAGGCATGATGTCAGACCCGCCCTGAACAGATTGATGTGCCCATTGTCGGGAATACGGACAGCGCCACCTAGTGGCAACAGGAAATGTCATGGCTTTAATTTTGTTGTACTGATTTTCACAGGTTCATCTTGGCCACCTCAAAAGCGGTGAATATCACCATCAGTCCCTCGTGATGCTTCAGTGCAAAAATTGTGACTTTAAACTGAACGGCGCACCCTGGTGGCAACGCGGTCCACCATGAAAGATGAAGTGGCTTTTGAGGGGCTTGGAAAGTTTATAGAGGCTTTAAATTTAGCACACACCTCCAAATGGATCAAGGCTTTGTTGTCATGTGACCATTTTCCTTGAATAGCGCAAAATGGCTCCACGGCGCCCCCTACAATATTCCAAAATATCAGCCCCTGCTCTGTGTTTTATCTATGAGTCTGAAACTTGGTAAGCTTATAGGAGATATCAAGATCTACAAAAAAGTCTCTTGGAGCAATATCCCAAATCCAACAGGAAGTCAGCCATTTTAAAATTAATGTGTAATTTTGGCGACATTTTCTCCTCTTTTCAGGCCTCATACTTTCACGAACTCCTCCAAGGGATTTCATCAGATTGAACTATTCTTCAGTGTGTCGAATCCAAAGACCTTTGTGTTGTTAAATTGCGAAGCTTTTTACGTCCAGGGAAACGGGGTGGTTATGGCGGCACGTGGAGTCTCAATCACTCGCCAAAACGCAGTAATCTGCTGTCACTCAAAATTAAAATGTCCAATATGTCCCAAAGGTCGCAGGCGTGATGAGACTCGAGCTCGGAAATGTTTGTTATGCCATTTGTCAGTAATGGTTAGAGCGCCACCTAGTGGGACGACTATAATCATGATTGAATGAGATGAAATGTTAGCTGGTGGTTGAATGCATGAATTTCATCAATGTGACACCAGATCCGAGGTGCTGGTTGTAGGTGTTGGGCGTAGCTCGACGCGATGGGGTGCGAGGGCCCTCATAACGCTGCTTGCAGCTTTAATTATTATTATTATTATTCAGGCGAAACAAGGGCCTTTTTGAGGGCCTAAACATGCTCAAAAACTCATGAAATTTTGCACACATGCCAGGTCTGGTGAAAAATTTTGTATTTTAATGGTTTTACATATGAGCACTGGGAAATGGCTCTAGAGCGCCACCTATGCCTTGTTAAATGCAGCCCTACGACCACATGGTTTGAGCTACATGTATGAAATTTGGCACACATGTGTATCATGCCAAGACGAACAAAAAAGTCAGTGGGCCCATTGACGCAAACCCAACAGGAAGTCCGCCATTTGGAAGAGAAGGTGACATTTTGGCTCTAATTTTGCCATTTCCATGCCTCGAACTTTTGCGAACTCCTCCTTGGGGTTTGATTTCATAACCTTCATATTTGGTCAGTGTCAACTACACCCTTGTGCCATGTTAAATTGCGGAGCTTTTGAGTTTTCACAATACGGTGAGGCCGTGGCGCCATGGCGAATTTCGATGACTCGCCATGAAAATCTTATTGCCTCTCATTCTGTCATACATGTTCCGATCTGGACCAAAGAGCACACATATGATAAGGCTCCACCCCTGAACATATTTCAAGTGCCATGTTTGACATAAGGGCCAGCGCCACCTAGTGGGAACAGGAAATGTCATGTTTTACACTTTGGGGTACAGTATTGTGATGGGTGACATCTGCAGCCTCATATTTCTCCAGGAAAGCCTTAAGGAGTTGGTCTTGGGGTACAGTGAAAACTGTGAGTTTTCACGAAAGGGTGTGACCCCAGCAGCATGGCGAACTTTGATGTCTCGCCATGAAGAAACAAATTAGTATAACTCAATGAAATCCAGTCTGATCAGTACCAGACTTTACAGGCGTGATGTCAGACCCGCCCTGAACAGATTGATGTGCCCATTGTCAGGAATATGAAGAGCGCCACCTAGTGGGAACAGGAAATGTCATGGCTTACACTTTGTTGTACTGATTTTCACAGGTTCATCGTGGCCACCTCAAAAGCGGTGAATATCAACATCAGTCCCTCGTGATGTTTCAGTGCAAAAATTGTGACTTTAAACTGAACGGCGCACCCTGGTGGCAACGCTGTTCACCATGAAAGATGAAGTGGCTTTTGAGGGTCTTGGCAAGTTTATAGAGGCTTGAAATTTGGCACACACCTCCAATGTGATGAAGGCTTTGTTGTCATGTGATCATTTTCATTGAATAGCGCGAAATGGCTCCACAGCGCCCCCTACAATATTTCAAAACATCAGCCCCAGCTCTGTGTTTTATGTATGAGTCTGAAACCTGGTAAGCTTATAGGAGATAATAAGATGTACAAAAAAGTCTCTTGGAACAATATCCCAAATCCAACAGGAAGTCAGCCATTTTAAAATTAATGTGTAATTTTGGCGACATTTTCCCCTCTTTTCAGGCTTCATACTTTGACGAACTCCTCCAAGGGATTTCATCAGATTGGACCGATCTGAAGTTTGTGGAATCTAAAGACCTTTGTGATGTTAAATTGCGAAGCTTTTTACATTCAGGGAAACGGGGTTGTCATGGCGGCACGTGGAGTTTCAATCACTCGCCAAAAAGCAGTAATCTGCTGTCACTCAAAAACACAATATCCAATCTCTCCCAAACGTCGCAGGTGTGATGAGACTGGAGCTCGGAAATGTTTGTTATGCCATTTGTCAGTAATAGTTAGAGCGCCACCTAGTGGGACGACTATAATCATGGTTCAATGAGATGAAATGTTAGCTGGTGGTTAAATGCATGAATCCATCAATGTGACATCACATCGGACGTGCTGGTTTTAGGTGTTGGGCATGGCTCGCCACGCCAGGGTGCGAGGGCCCTCATAACGCTGCTTGCAGCTTTAATTATTATTATTATTTCGGCAAATGAATTGGCCGATTGAGGGCCTAAACATGCTCGAAAACTCATGAAATTTTGCACACGCGTCAGGTCTGGTGAAAATTTACGTATTTTAATGTTCTCAGACATGGCCAGGGAAAATTAGCTCAGTAGCGCCACCTAGAAAAATGAAAAACGCGAGCCCCCGGTATGGGTATGACCTACATGTTTGAAAGTCGGTACACCTATATAACGTTCAGAGTCGAACAAAAAAGTCTATTATGGCAATGTCCTAAACCCAAAAGGAAGTCCGCCATTTTGGATTGAAGGTGACATTTTGGGTCTGATTTTACCGTTTCCATGCCTTGTACTTTAACGAACTCCTCCTTGGGATTTGGTCCTATAAACTTCAAATTTGGACAGTGTCAACTACACCCTTGTGCCATGTTAAATTGCGGAGCTTTTGAGTTTTCACAATACTATGAGGCCGTGGCGCCATGGCGAATTTCGATGACTCGCCATGAAAATCTTATTGCCTCTCATTCTGTCATACATGTTCCGATCTGGACCAAAGAGCACACATATGATAAGGCTCCACCCCTGAACATATTTCAACTGCCATATTTGACATCAAGGACAGCGCCACCTAGTGGGAACAGGAAATGTCATGTTTTACACTTTGGGGTACAGTATAGTGATGGGTGACATCTGCAGCCTCAAATTTCTCCAGGAAAGCCTTAAGGAGTTGGTCTTGGGTTACAGTGAAAACTGTGACTTTTCGCAAAAGGGTGTGACCCCAGCGGCGTGGCGAACTTTGATGTCACGCCATGAAGAAACAAATTAGTATAACTCAATGAAATCCAGTCTGATCAGTACCAGACTTTACAGGCATGATGTCAGACCCGCCCTGAACAGATTGATGTGCCCATTGTCGGAAATACGGACAGCGCCACCTAGTGGCAACAGGAAATGTCATGGCTTTAATTTTGTTGTACTGATTTTCACAGGTTCATCTTGGCCACCTCAAAAGCGGTGAATATCACCATCAGTCCCTCGTGATGCTTCAGTGCAAAAATTGTGACTTTAAACTGAACGGCGCACCCTGGTGGCAACGCTGTTCAACATGAAAGATGAAGTGGCTTTTGAGGGTCTTGGCAAGTTTATAGAGGCTTGAAATTTGGCACACACCTCCAAATGGATGAAGGCTTTGTTGTTATGTGACCATTTTCCTTGAATAGCGCAAAATGGCTCCACAGCGCCCCCTACAAAATTTCAAAACCACAGCCCCTGCTCTGTGTTCTATGTATGATTCTGAAACCTGGTAAGCTTATAGGAGATATCAAGATGTACAAAAAAGTCTCTTGGAGCAATATCCCAAATCCAACAGGAAGTCAGCCATTTTAAAGTTAATGTGTAATTTTGGCGACATTTTCCCATCTTTTCAGGCACCGTACTTTGACGAACTCCTCCAAGGGATTTCATCAGATTGGACCGATCTGCAGTTTGTGGAATCTAAAGACCTTTGTGATGTTAAATTGCGAAGCTTTTTACGTCCAGGGAAACGGGGTGGTTATGGCGGCACTTAGAGTTTGAATCACTCGCCAAAAAGCAGTAATCTGCTGTCACTCAAAAACACAATGTCCAATCTCTCCCAAACGTCTCAGGTGTGATGAGACTCGAGCTTGGAAGTGTTTGTTATGCCATTTGTACATAATGGTTAG
Source organism: Rhamphochromis longiceps (assembly GCF_057381845.1). NCBI lineage: Eukaryota > Metazoa > Chordata > Actinopteri > Cichliformes > Cichlidae > Rhamphochromis > Rhamphochromis longiceps. The sequence goes on from NC_140574.1 coordinate 6,071,475, forward strand.
AGCGCCACCTAGTGGAACGACTAACTAATCATGAATGAATGAGTTGAAATGTTAGCTGGTGGTTAAATGCATGAATTCCATCAATGTGACATCAGATCGGACGTGCTGGTTTTAGGTGTTGGGCGTGGCTCGACGCGCCGGGGGTGCGAGGGCCCTCATAACGCTGCTTGCAGCTTTAATTATTATTATTATTATTATTTCGGCAAATGAATTGGCCGTTTGAGGGCCTAAACATGCTCGAAAACTCATGAAATTTTGCACACGCGTCAGGTCTGGTGAAAATTTACGTATTTTAATGTTCTCAGACATGGCCAGGGAAAATTAGCTCAGTAGCGCCACCTAGAAAAATGAAAAACGCGAGCCCCCGGTATGGGTATGACCTATAAGTTTGAAAGTCGGTACACCTATATAACGTTCAGAGTCGAACAAAAAAGTCTATTATGGCAATGTCCTAAACCCAACAGGAAGTCCGCCATTTTGGAGTGAAGGTGACATTTTGGCTCTGATTTTACCGTTTCCATGCCTTGTACTTTAACGAACTCCTCCTTGGGATTTGGTCGTATAAGCTTCAAATTTGGACAGTGTCAACTATACCCTTGTGCCATGTTAAATTGCGGAGCTTTTGAGTTTTCACAATACTATGAGGCCGTGGCGCCATGGCGAATTTCGATGACTCGCCATGAAAATCTTATTGCCTCTCATTTTGTCATACATTTTCTGACCTTGACCAAAGTGAACACATATGATAAGGCTCCACCCCTGAACATATTTCAACTGCCATATTTGACACCAGGGACAGCGCCACCTAGTGGGAACAGGAAATGTCATGTTTTACACTTTGGGGTACAGTATAGTGATGGGTGACACTTGCAGCCTCAAATTTCTCCAGGAAAGCCTTAAGGAGTTGGTCTTGGGTTACAGTGAAAACTGTGACTTTTCGCAAAAGGGTGTGACCCCAGCAGCATGGCGAACTTTGATGTCACGCCATGAAGAAACAAATTAGTATAACTCAATGAAATCCAGTCTGTTCAGTACCAGACTTTACAGGCATGATGTCAGACCCGCCCTGAACAGATTGATGTGCCCATTGTCGGGAATACGTACAGCGCCACCTAGTGGCAACAGGAAATGTCATGGCTTTAATTTTGTTGTACTGATTTTCACAGGTTCATCGTGGCCACCTCAAAAGCGGTGAATATCACCATCAGTCCCTCATGATGCTTCAGTGCAGAAATTGTGACTTTAAACTGAACGGCGCACCCTGGTGGCAACGCGGTCCACCATGAAAGATGAAGTGGCTTTTGAGGGGCTTGGAAAGTTTATAGAGGCTTGAAATTTGGCACACACCTCCAATGTGATGAAGACTTTGTTGTCATGTCATCATTTTCATTGAATAGCGCAAAATGGCTCCACAGCGCCCCCTAAAATATTTCAAAATATCAGCCCCTGCTCTGTGGTTTATGTATGAATCTGAAACCTGGTAGGCTTATAGGAGATATCAAGATGTACAAAAAAGTCTCTTGGAGCAATATCCCAAATCCAACAGGAAGTCAGCCATTTTAAAATTAATGTGCAATTTTGGCGACATTTTCCCCTCTTTTCAGGCTTCATACTTTGACGAACTCCTCCAAGGGATTTCATCATATTGAACCATTCTCCAGTGTGTGGAATCTAAAGACCTTTGTGATGTTAAATTGCGAAGCTTTTTACGTCCAGGGAAACGGGGTGGTTATGGCGGCACTTAGAGTTTGAATCACTCGCCAAAAAGCAGTAATCTGCTGTCACTCAAAAACACAATGTCCAATCTCTCCCAAACGTCTCAGGTGTGATTAGACTCGAGCTCGGAAGTGTTTGTTATGCCATTTGTACATAATGGTTAGAGCGCCACCTAGTGGAACGACTAACTAATCATGAATGAATGAGTTGAAATGTTAGCTGGTGGTTAAATGCATGAATTCCATCAATGTGACATCAGATCGGACGTGCTGGTTTTAGGTGTTGGGCGTGGCTCGACGCGCCGGGGGTGCGAGGGCCCTCATAACGCTGCTTGCAGCTTTAATTATTATTATTATTATTATTATTATTATTATTATTATTATTCCGGCAAATGAATTGGCCGTTTGAGGGCCTAAACATGCTCGAAAACTCATGAAATTTTGCACACGCGTCAGGTCTGGTGAAAATTTACGTATTTTAATGTTCTCAGACATGGCCAGGGAAAATTAGCTCAGTAGCGCCACCTAGAAAAATGAAAAACGCGAGCCCCCGGTATGGGTATGACCTACATGTTTGAAAGTCGGTACACCTATATAACGTTCAGAGTCGAACAAAAAAGTCTATTATGGCAATGTCCTAAACCCAACAGGAAGTCCGCCATTTTGGATTGAAGGTGACATTTTGGGTCTGATTTTACCGTTTCCATGCCTTGTACTTTAACGAACTCCTCCTTGGGATTTGGTCCTATAAACTTCAAATTTGGACAGTGTCAACTACACCCTTGTGCCATGTTAAATTGCGGAGCTTTTGAGTTTTCACAATAGTATGAGGCCGTGGCGCCATGGCGAATTTTGATGACTCGCCATGAAAATCTTATTGCCTCTCATTCTGTCATACATGTTCCGATCTGGACCAAAGAGCACACATATGATAAGGCTCCACCCCTGAACATATTTCAACTGCCATATTTGACATCAAGGACAGCGCCACCTAGTGGGAACAGGAAATGTCATGTTTTACACTTTGGGGTACAGTATAGTGATGGGTGACATCTGCAGCCTCAAATTTCTCCAGGAAAGCCTTAAGGAGTTGGTCTTGGGTTACAGTGAAAACTGTGACTTTTCGCAAAAGGGTGTGACCCCAGCGGCGTGGCGAACTTTGATGTCACGCCATGAAGAAACAAATTAGTATAACTCAATGAAATCCAGTCTGATCAGTACCAGACTTTACAGGCATGATGTCAGACCTGCCCTGAACAGATTGATGTGCCCATTGTCGGAAATACGGACAGCGCCACCTAGTGGCAACAGGAAATGTCATGGCTTTAATTTTGTTGTACTGATTTTCACAGGTTCATCTTGGCCACCTTAAAAGCGGTGAATATCACCATCAGTCCCTCGTGATGCTTCAGTGCAAAAATTGTGAGTTTAAACTGAACGGCGCACCCTGGTGGCAACGCTGTTCAACATGAAAGATGACGTGGCTTTTGAGGGTCTTGGCAAGTTTATAGAGGCTTGAAATTTGGCACACACCTCCAAATGGATGAAGGCTTTGTTGGCATGTGATCATTTTCATTGAATAGCGCGAAATTGCTCCACAGCGCCCCCTACAAAATTTCAAAACCACAGCCCCTGCTCTGTGTTCTATGTATGATTCTGAAACCTGGTAAGCTTATAGGAGATATCAAGATGTACAAAAAAGTCTCTTGGTGCAATATCCCAAATCCAACAGGAAGTCAGCCATTTTAAAATTAATGTGTAATTTTGGCAACATTTTCCCCTCTTTCCAGGCACCGTTCTTTGACGAACTCCTCCAAGGGATTTCATCATATTGAACCAATCTCCAGTGTGTGGAATCTAAAGACCTTTGTGATGTTAAATTGCGAAGCTTTTTACGTTCAGTGAAACGGGGTGGTTATGGTGGCACTTAGAGTTTCAATCACTCGCCAAAAAGCAGTAATCTGCTGTCACTCAAAAACACAATGTCCAATCTCTCCCAAACGTCAGATCGGAGGTGCTGGTTTTAGGTGTTGGGCTTGGCTCGACGCGCCGGGGGTGCGAGGGCCCTCGTAACGCTGCTTGCAGCTTTAATTATTATTATTATTATTATTATTATTATTATTATTATTATTATTATTATTATTATTATTAGGGCCCGAGCACTGACAGTGCGAAGGCCCTATTGTAATTGCTCTGTTTATTATTATTATTATTATTATTATTATTTCGGCAAATGAATTGGCCGTTTGAGGGCCTAAACATGCTCGAAAACTCATGAAATTTTGCACACGCGTCAGGTCTGGTGAAAATTTACGTATTTTAATGTTCCCAGACATGGCCAGGGAAAATTAGCTCAGTAGCGCCACCTAGAAAAATGAAAAACGCGAGCCCCCGATATGGGTATGACCTACATGTTTGAAAGTCGGCACACCTATATAACGTTCAGAGTCGAACAAAAAAGTCTATTATGGCAATGTCCTAAACCCAACAGGAAGTCCGCCATTTTGGATTGAAGGTGACATTTTGGCTCTGATTTTACCGTTTCCATGCCTCGAACTTTAACGAACTCCTCCTTGGGGTTTGATTTCATAACCTTCATATTTGGTCAGTGCCAACTACACCCTTGTGCCATGTTAAATTGCGGAGCTTTTGAGTTTTCACAATACCATGAGGCCGTGGCGCCACGGCGAATTTCGATGACTCGCCATGAAAATCTTATTGCCTCTCATTTTGTCATACATTTTCTGACCTTGACCAAAGTGAACACATATGATAAGGCTCCACCCCTGAACATATTTCAACTGCCATATTTGACATCAAGGACAGCGCCACCTAGTGGGAACAGGAAATGTCATGTTTTACACTTTGGGGTACAGTATAGTGATGGGTGACATCTGCAGCCTCAAATTTCTCCAGGAAAGCCTTAAGGAGTTGGTCTTGGGGTACAGTGAAAACTGTGGCTTTTCACGAAAGGGTGTGACCTCAGCAGCATGGCGAACTTTGATATCTCGCCATGAAGAAACAAATTAGTATAACTCCATGAAATCCAGTCTGATTAGTACCAGACTTTACAGGCATGATGTCACACCCGCCCTGAACAGATTGATGTGCCCATTGTCAGGAATATGAAGAGCGCCACCTAGTGGGAACAGGAAATGTCATGTCTTACACTTTGTTGTACTGATTTTCACAGGTTCATAGTGGCCACCTCAAAAGCGGTGAATATCACCATCAGTCCTTGATGATGCTTTAGTGCAAAAATTGTGACTTTAAACTGAACGGCGCACCCTGGTGGCAACGCTGTTCACCATGAAAAATGAAGTGGCTTTTGAGGGGCTTGGAAAGTTTATAGAGGCTTGAAATTTGGCGCACACCTCTATTGTGATGAATGCTTTGTTGTTATGTGATCATTTTCATTGAATAGCGCAAAATGGCTCCACAGCGCCCCCTACAAAATTTCAAAACATCAGCCCCAGCTCTGTGTTTTATGTATGAGTCTGAAACCTGGTAAGCTTATAGGAGATATCAAGATGTACAAAAAGGTCTCTTGGAGCAATATCCCAAATCCAACAGGAAGTCAGCCATTTTAAAATTAATGTGTAATTTTTGTGACATTTTCCCCTCTTTCCAGCCACCGTTCTTTGACGAACTCCTCCAAGGGATTTCATCATATTGAACCAATCTCCAGTGTGTGGAATCTAAAGACCTTTGTGATGTTAAATTGCGAAGCTTTTTACGTTCAGGGAAACGGGTGGTCATGGCGGCACGTGGAGTTTCAGTCACTCGCCAAAAAGCAGTAATCTGCTGTCACTCAAAATCAAAATGTCCAATATGTCCCAAAGGTCGCAGGCGTGATGAGACTCGAGCTGGGAAATGTTTGTTATGCCATTTGTCAGTAATGGTTAGAGCGCCACCTAGTGGGACGACTATAATCATGGTTGAATGAGATGAAATGTTAGCTGGTGGTTGAATGCATGAATTTCATCAATGTGACATCAGATCGGACGTGCTGGTTGTAGGTGTTGGGCGTAGCTCGACGCGATGGGGTGCGAGGGCCCTCATAACGCTGCTTGCAGCTTTAATTATTAGGGCCCGAGCACTGACAGTGCGAAGGCCCTATTGTAATTGCTCTGTTTATTATTATTATTATTATTATTTCGGCAAATGAATTGGCCGTTTGAGGGCCTAAACATGCTCGAAAACTCATGAAATTTTGCACACGCGTCAGGTCTGGTGAAAATTTACGTATTTTAATGTTCTCAGACATGGCCAGGGAAAATTAGCTCAGTAGCGCCACCTAGAAAAATGAAAAACGCGAGCCCCCGGTATGGGTATGACCTACACGTTTGAAAGTCGGTACACCTATATAACGTTCAGAGTCGAACAAAAAAGTCTATTATGGCAATGTCCTAAACCCAACAGGAAGTCCGCCATTTTGGATTGAAGGTGACATTTTGGGTCTGATTTTACCGTTTCCATGCCTTGTACTTTAACGAACTCCTCCTTGGGATTTGGTCCTATAAACTTCAAATTTGGACAGTGTCAACTACACCCTTGTGCCATGTTAAATTGCGGAGCTTTTGAGTTTTCACAATACTATGAGGCCGTGGCGCCATGGCGAATTTCGATGACTCGCCATGAAAATCTTATTGCCTCTCATTCTGTCATACATGTTCCGATCTGGACCAAAGAGCACACATATGATAAGGCTCCACCCCTGAACATATTTCAACTGCCATATTTGACATCAAGGACAGCGCCACCTAGTGGGAACAGGAAATGTCATGTTTTACACTTTGGGGTACAGTATAGTGATGGGTGACATCTGCAGCCTCAAATTTCTCCAGGAAAGCCTTAAGGAGTTGGTCTTGGGTTACAGTGAAAACTGTGACTTTTCGCAAAAGGGTGTGACCCCAGCAGCATGGCGAACTTTGATGTCACGCCATGAAGAAACAAATTAGTATAACTCAATGAAATCCAGTCTGATCAGTACCAGACTTTACAGGCATGATCTCAGACCCGCCCTGAACAGATTGATGTGCCCATTGTCGGAAATACGGACAGCGCCACCTAGTGGCAACAGGAAATGTCATGGCTTTAATTTTGTTGTACTGATTTTCACAGGTTCATCTTGGCCACCTCAAAAGCGGTGAATATCACCATCAGTCCCTCGTGATGCTTCAGTGCAAAAATTGTGAGTTTAAAGTGAACGGCGCACCCTGGTGGCAACGCTGTTCAACATGAAAGATGAAGTGGCTTTTGAGTGTCTTTGCAAGTTTATAGAGGCTTGAAATTTGGCACACACCTCCAAATGGATGAACGCTTTGTTGGCATGTGATCATTTTCATTGAATAGCGCGAAGTGGCTCCACAGCGCCCCCTACAAAATTTCAAAACCACAGCCCCTGCTCTGTGTTCTATGTATGATTCTGAAACCTGGTAAGCTTATAGGAGATATCAAGATGTACAAAAAAGTCTCTTGGTGCAATATCCCAAATCCAACAGGAAGTCAGCCATTTTAAAATTAATGTGCAATTTTGGCAACATTTTCCCCTCTTTTCAGGCATCGTTCTTTGACGAACTCCTCCAAGGGATTTCATCATATTGCACTATTCTTCAGTTTGTGGAATCCAAAGACCTTTGTGTTGTTAAATTGCGAAGCTTTTTACGTTCAGGGAAACGGGGTGGTTATGGCGGCACGTAGACTCTCAATCACTCGCCAAAACGCAGTAATCTGCTGTTACTCAAAAACACAATGTCCAATCTCACCCAAAGGTCGCAGGCATAATGAGACTCGAGTTCGGAAATGTTTGTTATGCCATTTGTACATAATGGTTAGAGTGCCACCTAGTGGAACGACTAGCTAATCATGAATGAATGAGTTGAAATGTTAGCTGGTGGTTAAATGCATGAATTCCATCAATGTGACATCGATCGGACGTGCTGGTTTTAGGTGTTGGGCGTGGGTCGACGCGCCGGGGGTGCGAGGGCCCTCATAACGCTGCTTGCAGCTTTAATTAGGGCCCGAGCACTGACAGTGCGAAGGCCCTATTGTAATTGCTCTGTTTCTTATTATTATTATTATTATTTCGGCAAATGAATTGGCTTTTTGAGGGCCTAAACATGCTCAAAAACTCATGAAATTTTGCAGACATGCCAGGTCTGGTGAAAAATTTTGTATTTTAATGGTTTTACTCATGAGCACTGGGAAATGGCTCTACAGCGCCACCTATGCCTTGTTAAATGCAGCCCTACGACCACATCGTTTCAGCTACATGTATGAAATTCGGCACACATGTGTATCATGCCACGACAAACAAAAAAGTCTGTGGGCCCATTGACGCAAACCCAACAGGAAGTCCGCCATTTGGAAGAGAAGGTGACATTTTGGCTCTAATTTTGCCATTTCCATGCCTCGAACTTTTGCGAACTCCTCCTTGGGATTTGGTTGTATAAGCTTCATCTTTGGTCAGTGTCAACTACACACCTGGGCCATGTTAAATTGCGGAGCTTTTGAGTTTTCACAATACTATGAGGCCGTGGCGCCATGGCGAATTTCGATGACTCGCCATGAAAATCTTATTGCCTCTCATTCTGTCATACATGTTCCGATCTGGACCAAAGAGCACACATATGATAAGGCTCCACCCCTGAACATATTTCAACTGCCATATTTGACATCAAGGACAGCGCCACCTAGTGGGAACAGGAAATGTCATGTTTTACACTTTGGGGTACAGTATAGTGAAGGGTGACATCTGCAGCCTCAAATTTCTCCAGGAAAGCCTTAAGGAGTTGGTCTTGGGTTACAGTGAAAACTGTGAGTTTTCGCGAAAGGGTGTGACCCCAGCAGCATGGCGAACTTTGATGTCACGCCATGAAGAAAGAAATTAGTATAACTCAATGAAATCCAGTCTGATCAGTACCAGACTTTACAGGCATGATGTCAGACCCGCCCTGAACAGATTGATGTGCCCATTGTCGGAAATACGGACAGCGCCACCTAGTGGCAACAGGAAATGTCATGGCTTTAATTTTGTTGTACTGATTTTCACAGGTTCATCTTGGCCACCTCAAAAGCGGTGAATATCACCATCAGTCCCTCGTGATGCTTCAGTGCAAAAATTGTGAGTTTAAACTGAACGGCGCACCCTGGTGGCAACGCTGTTCAACATGAAAGATGAAGTGGCTTTTGAGGGTCTTGGAAAGTTTATAGAGGCTTGAAATTTGGCACACACCTCCAAATGGATGAAGGCTTTGTTGGCATGTGATCATTTTCATTGAATAGCGCGAAATTGCTCCACAGCGCCCCCTACAAAATTTCAAAACCACAGCCCCTGCTCTGTGTTCTATGTATGATTCTGAAACCTGGTAAGCTTATAGGAGATATCAAGATGTACAAAAAAGTCTCTTGGTGCAATATCCCAAATCCAACAGGAAGTCAGCCATTTTAATATTAATGTGTAATTTTGGCAACATTTTCCCCTCTTTCCAGGCACCGTTCTTTGACGAACTCCTCCAAGGGATTTCATCATATTGAACCAATCTCCAGTGTGTGGAATCTAAAGACCTTTGTGATGTTAAATTGCGAAGCTTTTTACATTCAGTGAAACGGGGTGGTTATGGTGGCACCTAGAGTTTGAATCACTCGCCAAAAAGCAGTAATCTGCTGTCACTCAAAAACACAATGTCCAATCTCTCCCAAACGTCTCAGGTGTGATGAGACTCGAGCTAGGAAATGTTTGTTATGCCATTTGTCAGTAATGGTTAGAGCTCCACCTAGTGGGACAACTATAATCATGATTGAATGAGATGAATTGTTAGCTGGTGGTTAAATGCATGAATTCCATCAATGTGACATCACATCGGACGTGCTGGTTTTAGGTGTTGGGCGTGGCTTGACGCGCCGGGGGTGCGAGGGCCCTCATAACGCTGCTTGCAGCTTTAATTATTATTATTATTATTATTATTCCGGCAAATGAATTGGCCGTTTGAGGGCCTAAACATGCTCGAAAACTCATGAAATTTTGCACACGCGTCAGGTCTGGTGAAAATTTACGTATTTTAATGTTCCCAGACATGGCCAGGGAAAATTAGCTCAGTAGCGCCACCTAGAAAAATGAAAAACGCGAGCCCCCGGTATGGGTATGACCTACACGTTTGAAAGTCGGTACACCTATATAACGTTCAGAGTCGAACAAAAAAGTCTATTATGGCAATGTCCTAAACCCAACAGGAAGTCCGCCATTTTGGATTGAAGGTGACATTTTGGGTCTGATTTTACCGTTTCCATGCCTTGTACTTTAACGAACTCCTCCTTGGGATTTGGTCCTATAAACTTCAAATTTGGACAGTGTCAACTACACCCTTGTGCCATGTTAAATTGCGGAGCTTTTGAGTTTTCACAATACTATGAGGCCGTGGCGCCATGGCGAATTTCGATGACTCGCCATGAAAATCTTATTGCCTCTCATTCTGTCATACATGTTCCGATCTGGACCAAAGAGCACACATATGATAAGGCTCCACCCCTGAACATATTTCAACTGCCATATTTGACATCAAGGACAGCGCCACCTAGTGGGAACAGGAAATGTCATGTTTTACACTTTGGGGTACAGTATAGTGATGGGTGACATCTGCAGCCTCAAATTTCTCCAGGAAAGCCTTAAGGAGTTGGTCTTGGGTTACAGTGAAAACTGTGACTTTTCGCAAAAGGGTGTGACCCCAGCAGCATGGCGAACTTTGATGTCACGCCATGAAGAAACAAATTAGTATAACTCAATGAAATCCAGTCTGATCAGTACCAGACTTTACAGGCATGATTTCAGACCCGCCCTGAACAGATTGATGTGCCCATTGTCGGAAATACGGACAGCGCCACCTAGTGGCAACAGGAAATGTCATGGCTTTAATTTTGTTGTACTGATTTTCACAGGTTCATCGTGGCCACCTCAAAAGCGGTGAATATCAACATCAGTCCCTCGTGATGCTTCAGTGCAAAAATTGTGACTTTAAACTGAACGGCGCACCCTGGTGGCAACGCTGTTCAACATGAAAGATGAAGTGGCTTTTGAGGGTCTTGGCAAGTTTATAGAGGCTTGAAATTTGGCACACACCTCCAAATGGATGAACGCTTTGTTGGCATGTGATCATTTTCATTGAATAGCGCGAAGTGGCTCCACAGCGCCCCCTACAAAATTTCAAAACCACAGCCCCTGCTCTGTGTTCTATGTATGAGTCTGAAACTTGGTAAGCTTATGGAAGATCTTAAGATGTACAAAAAAGTCTCTTGGAGCAATATCCCAAATCCAACAGGAAGTCAGCCATTTTAAAGTTAATGTGTAATTTTGGCGACATTTTCCCATTTTTTCAGGCACCGTACTTTGACGAACTCCTCCAAGGGATTTCATCAGATTGGACCGATCTGCAGTTTGTGGAATCTAAAGACCTTTGTGATGTTAAATTGCGAAGCTTTTTACGTCCAGGGAAACGGGGTGGTTATGGCGGCACTTAGAGTTTGAATCACTCGCCAAAAAGCAGTAATCTGCTGTCACTCAAAAACACAATGTCCAAGCTCTCCCAAACGTCTCAGGTGTGATGAGACTCGAGCTTGGAAGTGTTTGTTATGCCATTTGTACATAATGGTTAGAGCGCCACCTAGTGGAACGACTAACTAATCATGAATGAATGAGTTGAAATGTTAGCTGGTGGTTAAATGCATGAATTCCATCAATGTGACATCAGATCGGACGTGCTGGTTTTAGGTGTTGGGCGTGGCTCGACGCGCCGGGGGTGCGAGGGCCCTCATAACGCTGCTTGCAGCTTTAATTATTATTATTATTATTATTATTCAGGCGAAACAAGGGCCTTTTTGAGGGCCTAAACATGCTCAAAAACTCATGAAATTTTGCACACATGCCAGGTCTGGTGAAAAATTTTGTATTTTAATGGTTTTACATATGAGCACTGGGAAATGGCTCTAGAGCGCCACCTATGCCTTGTTAAATGCAGCCCTACGACCACATCGTTTGAGCTACATGTATGAAATTTGGCACACATGTGTATCATGCCAAGACGAACAAAAAAGTCTCTGGGCCCATTGACGCAAACCCAACAGGAAGTCCGCCATTTGGAAGAGAATGTGACATTTTGGCTCTAATTTTGCCATTTCCATGCCTCGAACTTTTGCGAACTCCTCCTTGGGGTTTGATTTCATAACCTTCATATTTGGTCGGTGTCAACTACACCCTTGTGCCATGTTAAATTGCGGAGCTTTTGAGTTTTCACAATACTATGAGGCCGTGGCGCCATGGCGAATTTCGATGACTCGCCAAGAAAATCTTATTGCCTCTCATTTTGTCATACATTTTCTGACCTTGACCAAAGAGCACACATATGATAAGGCTCCACCCCTGAACATATTTCAACTGCCATATTTGACATAAGGGCCAGCGCCACCTAGTGGGAACAGGAAATGTCATGTTTTACACTTTGGGGTACAGTATTGTGATGGGTGACATCTGCAGCCTCATATTTCTCCAGGAAAGCCTTAAGGAGTTGGTCTTGGGGTACAGTGAAAACTGTGAGTTTTCGCAAAAGGGTGTGACCCCAGCAGCATGGCGAACTTTGATGTCTCGCCATGAAGAAACAAATTAGTATAACTCAATGAAATCCAGTCTGATCAGTACCAGACTTTACAGGCGTGATGTCAGACCCGCCCTGAACAGATTGATGTGCCCATTGTCAGGAATATGAAGAGCGCCACCTAGTGGGAACAGGAAATGTCATGTCTTACACTTTGTTGTACTGATTTTCACAGGTTCATCGTGGCCACCTCAAAAGCGGTGAATATCACCATCAGTCCCTCGTGATGCTTCAGTGCAAAAATTGTGACTTTAAACTGAACGGCGCACCCTGGTGGCAACGCCGTCCACCATGAAAGATGAAGTGGCTTTTGAGGGTCTTGGCAAGTTTATAGAGGCTTGAAATTTGGCACACACCTCCAATGTGATGAAGGCTTTGATGTCATGTGATCATTTTCATTGAATAGCGAGAAATGGCTCCACAGCGCCCCCTACAAACTTTCAAAATATCAGCCCCAGCTCTGTGTTTTATGTATGAGTCTGAAACCTGGTAAGCTTATAGGAGATATCAAGATGTACAAAAAAGTCTCTTGGAGCAATATCCCAAATCCAACAGGAAGTCAGCCATTTTAAAATTAATGTGTAATTTTGATGACATTTTCCCCCCTTTTCAGGCCTCATACTTTGACGAACTCCTCCAAGGGATTTCATCATATTGAAGCATTCTTCAGTGTGTAGAATCTAAAGACCTTTGTGATGTTAAATTGCGAAGCTTTTTCCGTTCAGGGAAACGGGGTGGTCATGGCGGCACGTAGAGTTTCAATCACTCGCAAAAAGCAGTAATCTGCTGTCACTAAAAAACACAATGTCCAAGCTCTCCCAAAGGTCGCAGGTGTGATGAGACTCGAGCTTGGAAATGTTTGTTATGCTATTTGTCAATAATGGTTAGAGCGCCACCTAGTGGCATGACTATAATCCTGGTTGAATAAGATGAAATGTTAGCTGGTGATTAAAAGCATGAAATCCATCAATGTGACATGAAATCGGACGTGCCGGTTTGAGGTGTTGGCAGTGGCTCGACGTGCCGGGGGTGCGAGGGCCCTTATAACGCTGCTTGCAGCTTTAATTAGGGCCCGAGCACTGACAGTGCGAAGGCCCTATTGTAATTGCTCTGTTTATTAGGGCCCGAGCACTGACAGTGCGAAGGCCCTATTGTAATTGCTCTGTTTATTATTATTATTATTATTATTTCGGCAAATGAATCGGCCTTTTGAGGACCTAAACATGCTCGAAAACTCATGAAATTTTGCACACGCGTCAAGTCTGGTGAAAATTTACGTATTTTAATGTTCTCAGACATGGCCAGGGAAAATTAGCTCAGTAGCGCCACCTAGAAAAATGAAAAACGCGAGCCCCCGGTATGGGTATCACCTACATGTTTGAAAGTCGGTACACCTATATAACGTTCAGAGTCGAACAAAAAAGTCTATTATGGCAATGTCCTAAACCCAACAGGAAGTCCGCCATTTTGGATTGAATGTGACATTTTGGCTCTGATTTTACCGTTTCCATGCCTCGAACTTTAACGAACTCCTCCTTGGGGTTTGATTTCATAACCTTCATATTTGGTCAGTGCCAACTACACCCTTATGCCATGTTAAATTGCGGAGCTTTTGAGTTTTCACAATACCATGAGGCCGTGGCGCCACGGCGAATTTCGATGACTCGCCATGAAAATCTTATTGCCTCTCATTTTGTCATACATTTTCTGACCTTGACCAAAGTGAACACATATGATAAGGCTCCACCCCTGAACATATTTCAACTGCCATATTTGACACCAGGGACAGCGCCACCTAGTGGGAACAGGAAATGTCATGTTTTACACTTTGGGGTACAGTATAGTGATGGGTGACACCTGCAGCCTCAAATTTCTCCAGGAAAGCCTTAAGGAGTTGGTCTTGGGTTACAGTGAAAACTGTGACTTTTCGCAAAAGGGTGTGACCCCAGCAGCATGGCGAACTTTGATGTCACGCCATGAAGAAACAAATTAGTATAACTCAATGAAATCCAGTCTGTTCAGTACCAGACTTTACAGGCATGATGTCAGACCCGCCCTGAACAGATTGATGTGCCCATTGTCGGGAATACGTACAGCGCCACCTAGTGGCAACAGGAAATGTCATGGCTTTAATTTTGTTGTACTGATTTTCACAGGTTCATCGTGGCCACCTCAAAAGCGGTGAATATCAACATCAGTCCCTCGTGATGCTTCAGTGCAAAAATTGTGACTTTAAACTGAATGGCGCACCCTGGTGGCAACGCGGTTCACCATGAAAGATGAAGTGGCTTTTGAGGGACTTGGAAAGTTTATAGAGGCTTGAAATTTGGCACACACCTCCAAATGGATGTAGGCTTTGTTGTCATGTGATCATTTTCATTGAATAGCTCGAAATTGCTCCACAGCGCCCCCTAAAAAATTTCAAAACAACAGCCCCTGCTCTGTGTTTCATCTATGAGTCTGAAACCTGGTAAGCTTATGGAAAATATCAAGATGTACAAAAAAGTCTCTTGGAGCAATATCCCAAATCCAACAGGAAGTCAGCCATTTTAAAATTAATGTGTAATTTTGGCGACATTTTCCCCTCTTTTCAGGCTTCATACTTTGACGAACTCCTCCAAGGGATTTCATCATATTGAACCATTCTCCAGTGTGTGGAATCTAAAGACCTTTGTGATGTTAAATTGCGAAGCTTTTTACGTTCAAGGAAACGGGGTGGTCATGGCGGCACGTGGAGTTTCAATCACTGGCCAAAAAGCAGTAATATGCTGTCACTCAAAGACACAAAGTCCAATCTCTCCCAAAGGTCGCAGGCGTGATGAGACTCGAGCTCGGAAATGTTTGTTATGCCCTTTGTCTATAATGGTTAGAGCGCCACCTAGTGGGACGACTATACTCATGGTTGAACCAAATGAAATGTTAACTGGTGGTTAAATGCATGAATTCCATCAATGTGACATCACATCGGACGTGCTGGTTTCAGGTGTTGGGCATGGCTCGACACGCCGGGGGTGCGAGGGCCCTCATAACGCTGCTTGCAGCTTTAATTATTATTATTATTATTATTTCGGCAAATGAATCGGCCTTTTGAGGGCCTAAACATGCTCGAAAACTCTGGAAATTTTGCGCACGCGTCAGGTCTGGTGAAAATTTACGTATTTTAATGGTTTTACATATGAGCACTGGGAAATGGCTCTAGAGCGCCACCTATGCCTTGTTAAATGCAGCCCTACGACCACATCGTTTCAGCTACATGTATGAAATTTGGCACACATGTGTATCATGCCAAGACGAACAAAAAAGTCTGTGGGCCCATTGACGCAAACCCAACAGGAAGTCCGCCATTTTGGATTGAAGGTGACATTTTGGCTCTGATTTTACCGTTTCCATGCCTTGTACTTTAACGAACTCCTCCTTGGGATTTGGTCGTATAAGCTTCAAATTTGGACAGTGTCAACTACACCCTTGTGCCATGTTAAATTGCGGAGCTTTTGAGTTTTCACAATACTATGAGGCCGTGGCGCCATGGCGAATTTCGATGACTCGCCATGAAAATCTTATTGCCTCTCATTCTGTCATACATGTTCCAATCTGGACCAAAGAGCACACATATGATAAGGCTCCACCCCTGAACATATTTCAACTGCCATATTTGACCTCAAGGACAGCGCCACCTAGTGGGAACAGGAAATGTCATGTTTTACACTTTGGGGTACAGTATAGTGAAGGGTGACATCTGCAGCCTCAAATTTCTCCAGGAAAGCCTTAAGGAGTTGGTCTTGGGTAACAGTGAAAACTGTGAGTTTTCGCGAAAGGGTGTGACCCCAGCAGCATGGCGAACTTTGATGTCACGCCATGAAGAAACAAATTAGTATAACTCAATGAAATCCAGTCTGATCAGTACCAGACTTTACAGGCATGATGTCAGACCCGCCCTGAACAGATTGATGTGCCCATTGTCGGAAATACGGACAGCGCCACCTAGTGGCAACAGGAAATGTCATGGCTTTAATTTTGTTGTACTGATTTTCACAGGTTCATCTTGGCCACCTCAAAAGCGGTGAATATCACCATCAGTCCCTCGTGATGCTTCAGTGCAAAAATTGTGAGTTTAAACTGAACGGCGCACCCTGGTGGCAACGCTGTTCAACATGAAAGATGAAGTGGCTTTTGAGGGTCTTGGCAAGTTTATAGAGGCTTGAAATTTGGCACACACCTCCAAATGGATGAAGGCTTTGTTGGCATGTGATCATTTTCATTGAATAGCGCGAAATTGCTCCACAGCGCCCCCTACAAAATTTCAAAACCACAGCCCCTGCTCTGTGTTTTATGTATGAATCTGAAACCTGGTAGGCTTATAGGAGATATCAAGATGTACAAAAAAGTCTCTTGGAGCAATATCCCAAATCCAACAGGAAGTCAGCCATTTTAAAATTAATGTGTAATTTTGGCAACATTTTCCCCTCTTTTCAGGCTTCATACTTTGACGAACTCCTCCAAGGGATTTCATCATATTGAACCATTCTCCAGTGTGTGGAATCTAAAGACCTTTGTGATGTTAAATTGCGAAGCTTTTTACGTTCAAGGAAACGGGGTGGTCATGGCGGCACGTGGAGTTTCAATCACTCGCCAAAAAGCAGTAATATGCTGTCACTCAAAGACACAAAGTCCAATCTCTCCCAAAGGTCACAGGCGTGATGAGACTCGAGCTCGGAAATGTTTGTTATGCCCTTTGTCTATAATGGTTAGAGAGCCACCTAGTGGGACGACTATACTCATGGTTGAACCAAATGAAATGTTAACTGGTGGTTAAATGCATGAATTCCATCAATGTGACATCAGATCGGACATGCTGGTTTCAGGTGTTGGGCATGGCTCGACACGCCGGGGGTGCGAGGGCCCTCATAACGCTGCTTGCAGCTTTAATTATTATTATTATTATTCAGGCGAAACAAGGGCCTTTTTGAGGGCCTAAACATGCTCAAAAACTCATGAAATTTTGCACACATGCCAGGTCTGGTGAAAAATTTTGTATTTTAATGGTTTTACATATGAGCACTGGGAAATGGCTCTACAGCGCCACCTATGCCTTGTAAAATGCAGCCCTACGACCACATCGTTTGTGCTACATGTATGAAATTTGGCACACATGTGTATCATGCCAAGACGAACAAAAAAGTCTGTGGGCCCATTGACGCAAACCCAACAGGAAGTCCGCCATTTGGAAGAGAAGGTGACATTTTGGCTCTAATTTTGCCGTTTCCATGCCTCGAACTTTTGCGAACTCCTCCTTGGGATTTGGTCGTATAAGCTTCATCTTTGGTCAGTGTCAACTACACACCTGGGCCATGTTAAATTGCGGAGCTTTTGAGTTTTCACAATACTATGAGGCCGTGGCGCCACGGCGAATTTCGATGACTCGCCATGAAAATCTTATTGCCTCTCATTTTGTCATACATTTTCTGACCTTGACCAAAGTGAACACATATGATAAGGCTGCACCCCTGAACATATTTCAACTGCCATATTTGACACCAGGGACAGCGCCACCTAGTGGGAACAGGAAATGTCATGTTTTACACTTTGGGGTACAGTATAGTGATGGGTGACATCTGCAGCCTCAAATTTCTTCAGGAAAGCCTTAAGGAGTTGGTCTTGGGTTACAGTGAAAACTGTGAGTTTTCGCCAAAGGGTGTGACCCCAGCAGCATGGCGAACTTTGATGTCACGCCATGAAGAAACAAATTAGTATAACTCAATGAAATCCAGTCTGATCAGTACCAGACTTTACAGGCATGATGTCAGACGCGCCCTGAACAGATTGATGTGCCCATTGTCGGAAATACGGACAGCGCCACCTAGTGGCAACAGGAAATGTCATGGCTTTAATTTTGTTGTACTGATTTTCACAGGTTCATCGTGGCCACCTCAAAAGCGGTGAATATCACCATCAGTCCCTCGTGATGCTTCAGTGCAAAAATTGTGACTTTAAACTGAACGGCGCACCCTGGTGGCAACGCTGTTCACGATGAAAGATGAAGTGGCTTTTGAGGGTCTTGGCAAGTTTATAGAGGCTTGAAATTTGGCACACACCTCCAATGTGACGAAGGCTTTGTTGTTATGTGATCATTTTCATTGAATATCCCAAAATGGCTCCACAGCGCCCCCTACAAAATTTCAAAACCACAGCCCCAGCTCTGTGTTTTATGTATGAATCTGAAACCTGGTAAGCTTATAGGAGATATCAAGATGTACAAAAAAGTCTCTTGGAGCAATATCCCAAATCCAACAGGAAGTCAGCCATTTCAAAATTAATGTGCAATTTTGGCAACATTTTCCCCTCTTTTCAGGCACCCTTCTTTGACGAACTCCTCCAAGGGATTTCATCAGATTGGACCGATCTGCAGTTTGTGGAATCTAAAGACCTTTGTGATGTTAAATTGCGAAGCTTTTTACGTCCAGGGAAACGGGGTGGTTATGGCGGCACTTAGAGTTTGAATCACTCGCCAAAAAGCAGTAATCTGCTGTCACTCAAAAACACAATGTCCAATCTCTCCCAAACGTCTCAGGTGTGATGAGACTCGAGCTTGGAAGTGTTTGTTATGCCATTTGTACATAATGGTTAGAGCGCCACCTAGTGGAACGACTAACTAATCATGAATGAATGAGTTGAAATGTTAGCTGGTGGTTAAATGCATGAATTCCATCAATGTGACATCAGATCGGACGTGCTGGTTTTAGGTGTTGGGCGTGGCTCGACGCGCCGGGGGTGCGAGGGCCCTCATAACGCTGCTTGCAGCTTTAATTAGGGCCCGAGCACTGACAGTGCGAAGGCCCTATTGTAATTGCTCTGTTTATTATTAGGGCCCGAGCACTGAGAGTGCGAAGGCCCTATTGTATCTGCTCCGTTTCTTATTATTATTAGGGCCCGAGCACTGATAGTGCGAAGGCCCTATTGTAATTGCTCTGTTTATTAGGGCCCGAGCACTGATAGTGCGAAGGCCCTATTGTAATTGCTCTGTTTATTATTATTATTATTATTATTATTATTATTATTATTATTTCGGCAAATGAATTGGCCGTTTGAGGGCCTAAACATGCTCGAAAACTCATGAAATTTTGCACACGCGTCAGGTCTGGTGAAAATTTACGTATTTTAATGTTCCCAGACATGGCCAGGGAAAATTAGCTCAGTAGCGCCACCTAGAAAAATGAAAAACGCGAGCCCCCGATATGGGTATGACCTACATGTTTGAAAGTCGGTACACCTATATAACGTTCAGAGTCGAACAAAAAAGTCTATTATGGCAATGTCCTAAACCCAACAGGAAGTCCGCCATTTTGGATTGAAGGTGACATTTTGGCTCTGATTTTACCGTTTCCATGCCTCGAACTTTAACGAACTCCTCCTTGGGGTTTGATTTCATAACCTTCATATTTGGTCAGTGCCAACTACACCCTTGTGCCATGTTAAATTGCGGAGCTTTTGAGTTTTCACAATACCATGAGGCCGTGGCGCCACGGCGAATTTCGATGACTCGCCATGAAAATCTTATTGCCTCTCATTTTGTCATACATTTTCTGACCTTGACCAAAGTGAACACATATGATAAGGCTCCACCCCTGAACATATTTCAACTGCCATATTTGACATCAAGGACAGCGCCACCTAGTGGGAACAGGAAATGTCATGTTTTACACTTTGGGGTACAGTATAGTGATGGGTGACATCTGCAGCCTCAAATTTCTCCAGAAAAGCCTTAAGGAGTTGGTCTTGGGTTACAGTGAAAACTGTGAGTTTTCGCAAAAGGGTGTGACCCCAGCAGCATGGCGAACTTTGATGTCACGCCATGAAGAAACAAATTAGTATAACTCAATGAAATCCAGTCTGATCAGTACCAGACTTTACAGGCATGATGTCAGACCCGCCCTGAACAGATTGATGTGCCCATTGTCGGAAATACGGACAGCGCCACCTAGTGGCAACAGGAAATGTCATGGCTTTAATTTTGTTGTACTGATTTTCACAGGTTCATCGTGGCCACCTCAAAAGCGGTGAATATCAACATCAGTCCCTCGTGATGCTTCAGTGCAAAAATTGTGACTTTAAACTGAACGGCGCACCCTGGTGGCAACGCGGTTCACCATGAAAGATGAAGTGGCTTTTGAGGGGCTTGGAAAGTTTATAGAGGCTTGAAATTTGGCACACACCTCCAAATGGATGTAGGCTTTGTTGTTATGTGATCATTTTCATTGAATAGCGCGAAATTGCTCCACAGCGCCCCCTACAAAATTTCAAAAAGTCAGCCCCAGCTCTGTGTTTCATCTATGAGTCTGAAACCTGGTAAGCTTATGGAAAATATCAAGATGTACAAAAAAGTCTCTTGGAGCAATATCCCAAATCCAACAGGAAGTCAGCCATTTTAAAATTAATGTGTAATTTTGGCGACATTTTCCCCTCTTTTCAGGCTTCATACTTTGACGAACTCCTCCAAGGGATTTCATCATATTGAACCATTCTCCAGTGTGTGGAATCTAAAGACCTTTGTGATGTTAAATTGCGAAGCTTTTTACGTTCAAGGAAACGGGGTGGTTATGGCGGCACGTAGACTCTCAATCACTCGCCAAAACGCAATAATCTGCTGTTACTCAAAAACACAATGTCCAATCTCACCCAAAGGTCGCAGGCATAATGAGACTCGAGTTCGGAAGTGTTTGTTATGCCATTTGTACATAATGGTTAGAGTGCCACCTAGTGGAACGACTAGCTAATCATGAATGAATGAGTTGAAATGTTAGCTGGTGGTTAAATGCATGAATTTCATCAATGTGACATCAGATTGGAGGTGCTGGTTGTAGGTGTTGGGCGTGGCTCGACGCGCCGGGGGTGCGAGGGCCCTCATAACGCTGCTTGCAGCTTTAATTATTATTATTATTATTATTTCGGCAAATGAATTGGCCGTTTGAGGGCCTAAACATGCTCGAAAACTCATGAAATTTTGCACACGCGTCAGGTCTGGTGAAAATTTACGTATTTTAATGTTCTCAGACATGGCCAGGGAAAATTAGCTCAGTAGCGCCACCTAGAAAAATGAAAAACGCGAGCCCCCGGTATGGGTATGGCCTACAAGTTTGAAAGTCGGTACACCTATATAATGTTCAGAGTCGAACAAAAAAGTCTATTATGGCAATGTCCTAAACCCAACAGGAAGTCCGCCATTTTGGATTGAAGGTGACATTTTGGCTCTGATTTTACCATTTCCATGCCTCGAACTTTGACGAACTCCTCCTTGGGGTTTGATTTCATAACCTTCATATTTGGTCAGTGCCAACTACACCCTTGTGCCATGTTAAATTGCGGAGCTTTTGAGTTTTCACAATACTATGAGGCCGTGGCGCCATGGCGAATTTCGATGACTCGCCATGAAAATCTTATTGCCTCTCATTTTGTCATACATTTTCTGACCTTGACCAAAGTGAACACATATGATAAGGCTCCACCCCTGAACATATTTCAACTGCCATATTTGACACCAGGGACAGCGCCACCTAGTGGGAACAGGAAATGTCATGTTTTACACTTTGGGGTACAGTATAGTGATGGGTGACACCTGCAGCCTCAAATTTCTCCAGGAAAGGCGTAAGGAGTTGGTCTTGGGTTACAGTGAAAACTGTGACTTTTCGCAAAAGGGTGTGACCCCAGCAGCATGGCGAACTTTGATGTCACGCCATGAAGAAACAAATTAGTATAACTCAATGAAATCCAGTCTGTTCAGTACCAGACTTTACAGGCATGATGTCAGACCCGCCCTGAACAGATTGATGTGCCCATTGTCGGGAATACGTACAGCGCCACCTAGTGGCAACAGGAAATGTCATGGCTTTAATTTTGTTGTACTGATTTTCACAGGTTCATCGTGGCCACCTCAAAAGCGGTGAATATCACCATCAGTCCCTCGTGATGCTTCAGTGCAAAAATTGTGACTTTAAACTGAACGGCGCACCCTGGTGGCAACGCTGTTCAACATGAAAGATGAAGTGGCTTTTGAGGGGCTTGCAAGTTTATAGAGGCTTGAAATTTGGCCCACACCTCCAAATGGATGAAGGCTTTGTTGTCATGTGATCATTTTCATTGAATAGCGCGAAATTGCTCCACAGCGCCCCCTACAAAATTTCAAAACAACAGCCCCTGCTCTGTGTTTCATCTATGAGTCTGAAACCTGGTAAGCTTATGGAAAATATCAAGATGTACAAAAAAGTCTCTTGGTGCAATATCCCAAATCCAACAGGAAGTCAGCCATTTTAAAATTAATGTGCAATTTTGGCGACATTTTCCCCTCTTTTCAGGCTTCATACTTTGACGAACTCCTCCAAGGGATTTCATCATATTGAACCATTCTCCAGTGTGTGGAATCTAAAGACCTTTGTGATGTTAAATTGCGAAGCTTTTTACGTTCAAGGAAACGGGGTGGTCATGGCGGCACGTGGAGTTTCAATCACTGGCCAAAAAGCAGTAATCTGCTGTCACTCAAAGACACAAAGTCCAATCTCTCCCAAAGGTCGCAGGCGTGATGAGACTCGAGCTCGGAAATGTTTGTTATGCCCTTTGTCTATAATGGTTAGAGCGCCACCTAGTGGGACGACTATACTCATGGTTGAACCAAATGAAATGTTAGCTGGTGGTTAAATGCATGAATTCCATCAATGTGACATGAGATCGGACGTGCTGGTTTTAGGTGTTGGGCGTGGCTCGACACGCCAGGGTGCGAGGGCCCTCATAACGCTGCTTGCAGCTTTAATTATTATTATTATTATTATTCACCCCAAACAAGGGCCTTTTTGAGGGCCTAAACATGCTCAAAAACTCATGAAATTTTGCACACATGCCAGGTCTGGTGAAAAATTTTGTATTTTAATGGTTTTACATATGAGCACTGGGAAATGGCTCTAGAGCGCCACCTATGCCTTGTTAAATGCAGCCCTACGACCACATAGTTTGAGCTACATGTATGAAATTTGGCACACATGTGTATCATGCCGAGTCGAACAAAAAAGTCTGTGGGCCCATTGATGCAAACCCAACAGGAAGTCCGCAATTTAGAAGTGAAGGTGACATTTTGGCTCTAATTTTGCCATTTCCATGCCTCGAACTTTTTCGAACTCCTCCTTGGGATTTGGGCGTATAAGCTTCAAATTTGGACAGTGTCAACTACACCCTTGTGCCATGTTAAATTGCGGAGCTTTTGAGTTTTCACAATACTATGAGGCCGTGGCGCCATGGCGAATTTCGATGACTCGCCATGAAAATCTTATTGCCTCTCATTTTGTCATACATTTTCTGACCTTGACCAAAGTGAACACATATGATAAGGCTCCACCCCTGAACATATTTCAACTGCCATATTTGACACCAGGGACAGCGCCACCTAGTGGGAACAGGAAATGTCATGTTTTACACTTTGGGGTACAGTATAGTGATGGGTGACATCTGCAGCCTCAAATTTCTCCAGAAAAGCCTTAAGGAGTTGGTCTTGGGTTACAGTGAAAACTGTGAGTTTTCGCGAAAGGGTGTGACCCCAGCAGCATGGCGAACTTTGATGTCACGCCATGAAGAAACAAATTAGTATAACTCAATGAAATCCAGTCTGATCAGTACCAGACTTTACAGGCATGATGTCAGACCCGCCCTGAACAGATTGATGTGCCCATTGTCGGAAATACGGACAGCGCCACCTAGTGGCAACAGGAAATGTCATGGCTTTAATTTTTTTGCACTGATTTTCACAGGTTCATCGTGGCCACCTCAAAAGCGGTGAATATCACCATCAGTCCCTCGTGATGCTTCAGTGCAAAAATTGTGACTTTAAACTGAACGGCGCACCCTGGTGGCAACACGGTTCAACATGAAAGATGAAGTGGCTTTTGAGGGGCTTGGAAAGTTTATAGAGGCTTTAAATTTGGCACACACCTCCAATGTGATGAAGGCTTTGCTGTCATGTGATCATTTTCATTGAATAGCGCGAAATGGCTCCACAGCGCCCCCTACAATATTTCAAAATATCAGCCCCTGCTCTGTGTTTTATGTATGAGTCTGAAACCTGGTAAGCTTATAGGAGATATCAAGATGTACAAAAAAGTCTCTTGGAGCAATATCCCAAATCCAACAGGAAGTCAGCCATTTTAAAATTAATGTGCAATTTTGGCAACATTTTCCCCGCTTTTCAGGCATGATTCTTTGACGAACTCCTCCAAGGGATTTCATCATATTGAACCAATCTCCAGTCTGTGGAATCTAAAGACCTTTGTGATGTTAAATTGCGAAGCTTTTTACGTTCAGGGAAACGGGGTGGTCATGGCGGCACGTAGAGTTTCAATCACTCGCCAAAAAGCAGTAATCTGCTGTCACTCAAAATCTAAATGTCCAAATTCTCCCAAAGGTCGCAGGCGTGATGAGACTCGAGCTTGGAAATGTTTGTTATGCCATTTGTCAGTAATGGTTAGAGCGCCACCTAGTGGGACGACTATAATGATGACTGAATGAGATGAAATGTTAGCTGGTGGTTAAATGCATGAATTCCATCAATGTGACATCAGATCGGAGGTGCTGGTTGTAGGTGTTGGGCGTGGCTCGACGCGATGGGGTGCGAGGGCCCTCATAACGCTGCTTGCAGCTTTAATTAGGGCCCGAGCACTGACAGTGCGAAGGCCCTATTGTAATTGCTCTGTTTATTAGGGCCCGAGCACTGACAGTGCGAAGGCCCTATTGTAATTGCTCTGTTTATTATTATTATTATTATTATTATTATTATTATTTCGGCAAATGAATTGGCCGTTTGAGGGCCTAAACATGCTCGAAAACTCATGAAATTTTGCACACGCGTCAGGTCTGGTGAAAATTTACGTATTTTAATGTTCTCAGACATGGCCAGTGAAAATTAGCTCAGTAGCGCCACCTAGAAAAATGAAAAACGCGAGCCCCCGGTATGGGTATGGCCTACATGTTTGAAAGTCGGTACACCTATATAACGTTCAGAGTCGAACAAAAAAGTCTATTATGGCAATGTCCGAAACCCAACAGGAAGTCCGCCATTTTGGATTGAAGGTGACATTTTGGCTCTGATTTTACCGTTTCCATGCCTTGTACTTTAACGAACTCCTCCTTGGGATTTGGTCCTATAAACTTCAAATTTGGACAGTGTCAACTACACCCTTGTGCCATGTTAAATTGCGGAGCTTTTGAGTTTTCACAATACTATGAGGCCGTGGCGCCATGGCGAATTTCGATGACTCGCCATGAAAATCTTATTGCCTCTCATTTTGTCATACATGTTCCGATCTGGACCAAAGAGCACACATATGATAAGGCTCCACCCCTGAACATATTTCAACTGCCATATTTGACATCAAGGACAGCGCCACCTAGTGGGAACAGGAAATGTCATGTTTTACACTTTGGGGTACAGTATAGTGATGGGTGACATCTGCAGCCTCAAATTTCTCCAGGAAAGCCTTAAGGAGTTGGTCTTGGGTTACAGTGAAAACTGTGACTTTTCGCAAAAGGGTGTGACCCCAGCAGCATGGCGAACTTTGATGTCACGCCATGAAGAAACAAATTAGTATAACTCAATGAAATCCAGTCTGATCAGTACCAGACTTTACAGGCATGATGTCAGAACCCCCCTGAACAGATTGATGTGCCCATTGTCAGGAATATGAAGAGCGCCACCTAGTGGGAACAGGAAATGTCATGTCTTACACTTTGTTGTACTGATTTTAACAGGTTCATTGTGGACACCTCAAAAGCGGTGAATATCACCGTCAGTCCTTCATGATGCTGCAGTGCGAATATTGTGACTTTATACTGAACAGCGCACCCTGGTGGCAACGCTGTTCACCATGAAAGATGAAGTGGCTTTTGAGGGGCTTGGAAAGTTTAAAAAGTCTTGAAATTTGGTGCACACCTCCAATGTGCATAAGGCTTTGTTGTTATGTGATCATTTTCATTGAATAGCGCAAAATGGCTCCACAGCGCCCCCTACAAAATTTCAAAACATCAGCCCCAGCTCTGTGTTTTATGTATGAGTCTGAAACCTGGTAAGCTTATAGGAGATATTAAGATGTACAAAAAAGTCTCTTGGAGCAATATCCCAAATCTAACAGGAAGTCAGCCATTTTAAAATTAATGTGTAATTTTTGTGACATTTTCCCCTCTTTCCAGGCACCGTTCTTTGACGAACTCCTCCAAGGGATTTCATCATATTGAACCAATCTCCAGTGTGTGGAATCTAAAGACCTTTGTGATGTCAAATTGCGAAGCTTTTTACGTTCAGGGAAACGGGGTGGTCATGGCGGCATGTGGAGTTTCAGTCACTCGCCAAAAAGCAGTAATCTGCTGTCACTCAAAATCAAAATGTCCAATATGTCCCAAAGGTCGCAGGCGTGATGAGACTCGAGCTCGGAAATGTTTGTTATGCCATTTGTCAGTAATGGTTAGAGCGCCACCTAGTGGGACGACTATAATCATGATTGAATGAGATGAAATGTTAGCTGGTGGTTGAATGCATGAATTTCATCAATGTGACATCAGATCGGAGGTGCTGGTTGTAGGTGTTGGGCGTAGCTCGACGCGATGGGGTGCGAGGGCCCTCATAACGCTGCTTGCAGCTTTAATTAGGGCCCGAGCACTGATAGTGCGAAGGCCCTATTGTAATTGCTCTGTTTATTATTATTATTATTATTATTATTATTATTAGGGCCCGAGCACTGACAGTGCGAAGGCCCTATTGTAATTGCTCTGTTTATTATTATTATTATTATTATTATTATTTCGGCAAATGAATTGGCCGTTTGAGGGCCTAAACATGCTCGAAAACTCATGAAATTTTGCACACGCGTCAGGTCTGGTGAAAATTTACGTATTTTAATGTTCCCAGACATGGCCAGGGAAAATTAGCTCAGTAGCGCCACCTAGAAAAATGAAAAACGCGAGCCCCCGGTATGGGTATGACCTACATGTTTGAAAGTCGGTACACCTATATAACTTTCAGAGTCGAACAAAAAAGTCTATTATGGCAATGTCCTAAACCCAACAGGAAGTCCGCCATTTTGGATTGAAGGTGACATTTTGGCTCTGATTTTACCGTTTCCATGCCTCGAACTTTAACGAACTCCTCCTTGGGATTTGGTCCTATAAGCTTCAAATTTGGACAGTGTCAACTACACCCTTGTGCCATGTTAAATTGCGGAGCTTTTGAGTTTTCACAATACTATGAGGCCGTGGCGCCATGGCGAATTTCGATGACTCGCCATGAAAATCTTATTGCCTCTCATTTTGTCATACATTTTCTGACCTTGACCAAAGAGCACACATATGATAAGGCTCCACCCCTGAACATATTTCAACTGCCATATTTGACATAAGGGACAGCGCCACCTAGTGGGAACAGGAAATGTCATGTTTTACACTTTGGGGTACAGTATAGTGATGGGTGACATCTGCAGCCTCAAATTTCTCCAGAAAAGCCTTAAGGAGTTGGTCTTGGGTTACAGTGAAAACTGTGACTTTTCGCAAAAGGGTGTGACCCCAGCGGCGTGGCGAACTTTAATGTCACGCCATGAAGAAACAAATTAGTATAACTCAATGAAATCCAGTCTGATCAGTACCAGACTTTACAGGCATGATGTCAGACCCGCCCTGAACAGATTGATGTGCCCATTGTCGGAAATACGGACAGCGCCACCTAGTGGCAACAGGAAATGTCATGGCTTTAATTTTGTTGTACTGATTTTCACAGATTCATCTTGGCCACCTCAAAAGTGGTGAATATCACCATCAGTCCCTCGTGATGCTTCAGTGCAAAAATTGTGACTTTAAACTGAACGGCGCACCCTGGTGGCAACGCGGTTCACCATGAAAGATGAAGTGGCTTTTGAGGGGCTTGGAAAGTTTATAGAGGCTTGAAATTTGGCACACACCTCCAAATGGATGTAGGCTTTGTTGTCATGTGATCATTTTCATTGAATAGCGCGAAATTGCTCCACAGCGCCCCCTACAAAATTTCAAAACATCAGCCCCAGCTCTGTGTTTCATCTATGAGTCTGAAACCTGGTAAGCTTATGGAAAATATCAAGATGTACAAAAAAGTCTCTTGGAGCAATATCCCAAATCCAACAGGAAGTCAGCCATTTTAAAATTAATGTGTAATTTTGGCGACATTTTCCCCTCTTTTCAGGCTTCATACTTTGACGAACTCCTCCAAGGGATTTCATCATATTGAACCATTCTCCAGTGTGTGGAATCTAAAGACCTTTGTGATGTTAAATTGCGAAGCTTTTTACGTCCAGGGAAACGGGGTGGTTATGGTGGCACTTAGAGTTTGAATCACTCGCCAAAAAGCAGTAATCTGCTGTCACTCAAAAACACAATGTCCAATCTCTCCCAAACGTCTCAGGTGTGATGAGACTCGAGCTTGGAAGTGTTTGTTATGCCATTTGTACATAATGGTTAGAGCGCCACCTAGTGGAACGACTAACTAATCATGAATGAATGAGTTGAATTGTTAGCTGGTGGTTAAATGCATGAATTCCATCAATGTGACATCACATCGGACGTGCTGGTTTTAGGTGTTGGGCGTGGCTCGACACGCCGGGGTGCGAGGGCCCTCATAACGCTGCTTGCAGCTTTAATTATTATTATTATTATTATTATTCACCCCAAACAAGGGCCTTTTTGAGGGCCTAAACATGCTCAAAAACTCATGAAATTTTGCAGACATGCCAGGTCTGGTGAAAAATTTTGTATTTTAATGGTTTTACTTATGAGCACTGGGAAATGGCTCTAGAGCGCCACCTATGCCTTGTTAAATGCAGCCCTACGACCACATGGTTTGAGCTACATGTATGAAATTTGGCACACATGTGTATCATTCCAAGACGAACAAAAAAGTCTGTGGGCCCATTGACGCAAACCCAACAGGAAGTCCGCCATTTGGAAGAGAAGGTGACATTTTGGCTCTAATTTTGCCATTTCCATGCCTCGAACTTTAACGAACTCCTCCTTGGGATTTGGTCCTATAAACTTCAAATTTTGACAGTGTCAACTACACCCTTGTGCCATGTTAAATTGCGGAGCTTTTGAGTTTTCACAATACTATGAGGCCGTGGCGCCATGGCGAATTTCGATGACTCGCCAAGAAAATCTTATTGCCTCTCATTTTGTCATACATTTTCTGACCTTGACCAAAGAGCACACATATGATAAGGCTCCACCCCTGAACATATTTCAACTGCCATATTTGACATAAGGGCCAGCGCCACCTAGTGGGAACAGGAAATGTCATGTTTTACACTTTGGGGTACAGTATTGTGATGGGTGACATCTGCAGCCTCATATTTCTCCAGGAAAGCCTTAAGGAGTTGGTCTTGGGGTACAGTGAAAACTGTGAGTTTTCGCAAAAGGGTGTGACCCCAGCAGCATGGCGAACTTTGATGTCTCGCCATGAAGAAACAAATTAGTATAACTCAATGAAATCCAGTCTGATCAGTACCAGACTTTACAGGCGTGATGTCAGACCCGCCCTGAACAGATTGATGTGCCCATTGTCAGGAATATGAAGAGCGCCACCTAGTGGGAACAGGAAATGTCATGTCTTACACTTTGTTGTACTGATTTTCACAGGTTCATCGTGGCCACCTCAAAAGCGGTGAATATCAACATCAGTCGCTCGTGATGTTTCAGTGCAAAAATTGTGACTTTAAACTGAACGGCGCACCCTGGTGGCAACGCTGTTCACCATGAAAAATGAAGTGGCTTTTGAGGGTCTTGGCAAGTTTATAGAGGCTTGAAATTTGGCACACACCTCCAATGTGATGAAGGCTTTGTTGTCATGTGATCATTTTCATTGAATATCCCAAAATGGCTCCACAGCGCCCCCTACAAAATTTCAAAACCACAGCCCCAGCTCTGTGTTTTATGTATGAATCTGAAACCTGGTAGGCTTATAGGAGATATCAAGATGTACAAAAAAGTCTCTTGGAGCAATATCCCAAATCCAACAGGAAGTCAGCCATTTTAAAATTAATGTGCAATTTTGGCAACATTTTCCCCTCTTTTCAGGCACCGTGCTTTGACGTACTCCTCCAAGGGATTTCATCAGATTGATGCAATCTCCTGTGTGTGGAATCTAAAGACCTTTGTGATGTTAAATTGCGAAGCTTTTTACATTCAGGGAAACGGGGTGGTCATGGCGGCACGTAGAGTTTCAGTCACTCGCCAAAAAGCACAAATCTGCTGTCACTCAAAAACACAATGTCCAATGTCTCCCAAAGCTCATAGGCGTGATGAGACTCGAGCTCGGAAATGTTTGTTATGTCATTTGTACATAATGGTTAGAGCGCCACCTAGTGGAATGACTAACTAATCACGAATGAATGAGTTGAAATGTTAGCTGGTGGTTAAATGCATGAATTCCATCAATGTGACATCAGATCGGACGTGCTGGTTTTAGGTGTTGGGCGTGGCTCGACGCGCCGGGGGTGCGAGGGCCCTCATAACGCTGCTTGCAGCTTTAATTATTATTATTATTATTATTTCGGCAAATGAATTGGCCGTTTGAGGGCCTAAACATGCTCGAAAACTCATGAAATTTTGCACACGCGTCAGGTCTGGTGAAAATTTACGTATTTTAATGTTCCCAGACATGGCCAGGGAAAATTAGCTCAGTAGCGCCACCTAGAAAAATGAAAAACGCGAGCCCCCGATATGGGTATGACCTACATGTTTGAAAGTCGGTACACCTATATAACGTTCAGAGTCGAACAAAAAAGTCTATTATGGCAATGTCCTAAACCCAACAGGAAGTCCGCCATTTTGGATTGAAGGTGACATTTTGGCTCTAATTTTGCCATTTCCATGCCTCGAACTTTTGCGAACTCCTCCTTGGGGTTTCATTTCATAACCTTCAAATTTGGACAGTGTCAACTACACCCTTGTGCCATGTTAAATTGCGGAGCTTTTGAGTTTTCACAATACTATGAGGCCGTGGCGCCATGGCGAATTTCGATGACTCGCCATGAAAATCTTATTGCCTCTCATTTTGTCATACATGTTCCGATCTGGACCAAAGAGCACACATATGATAAGGCTCCACCCCTGAACATATTTCAACTGCCATATTTGACATCAAGGACAGCGCCACCTAGTGGGAACAGGAAATGTCATGTTTTACACTTTGGGGTACAGTATAGTGATGGGTGACATCTGCAGCCTCAAATTTCTCCAGGAAAGCCTTAAGGAGTTGGTCTTGGGTTACAGTGAAAACTGTGAGTTTTCGTGAAAGGGTGTGACCCCAGCAGCATGGCGAACTTTGATGTCACGCCATGAAGAAACAAATTAGTATAACTCAATGAAATCCAGCCTGATCAGTACCAGACTTTACAGGCATGATGTCAGACTCGCCCTGAACAGATTGATGTGCCCATTGTCAGAAATACGGACAGCGCCACCTAGTGGCAACAGGAAATGTCATGGCTTTAATTTTGTTGTACTGATTTTCACAGGTTCATCGTGGCCACCTCAAAAGCGGTGAATATCACCATCAGTCCCTCGTGATGCTTCAGTGCAAAAATTGTGACTTTAAACTGAACGGCGCACCCTGGTGGCAACGCTGTTCACGATGAAAGATGAAGTGGCTTTTGAGGGTCTTGGCAAGTTTATAGAGGCTTGAAATTTGGCACACACCTCCAATGTGACGAAGGCTTTGTTGTCATCTGATCATTTTCATTGAATATCCCAAAATGGCTCCACAGCGCCCCCTACAAAATTTCAAAACCACAGCCCCAGCTCTGTGTTTTATGTATGAATCTGAAACCTGGTAGGCTTATAGGAGATATCAAGATGTACAAAAAAGTCTCTTGGAGCAATATCCCAAATCCAACAGGAAGTCAGCCATTTTAAAATTAATGTGCAATTTTGGCAACATTTTCCCCTCTTTTCAGGCACCGTGCTTTGACGTACTCCTGCAAGGGATTTCATCAGATTGATGCAATCTCCTGTGTGTGGAATCTAAAGACCTTTGTGATGTTAAATTGCGAAGCTTTTTACATTCAGGGAAACGGGGTGGTCATGGCGGCACGTAGAGTTTCAATCACTCGCCAAAAAGCAGTAATCTGCTGTCACTCAAAAACACAATGTCCAATCTCTCCCAAAGCTCATAGGCGTGATGAGACTCGAGCTCGGAAATTTTTGTTATGCCATTTGTGCATAATGGTTAGAGCGCCACCTAGTGGAACGACTAACTAATCATAAATGAATGAGTTGAAATGTTAGCTGGTGGTTAAATGCATGAATTCCATCAATGTGACATCAGATCGGAG
Organism: Rhamphochromis longiceps; assembly: GCF_057381845.1. Lineage (NCBI taxonomy): Eukaryota > Metazoa > Chordata > Actinopteri > Cichliformes > Cichlidae > Rhamphochromis > Rhamphochromis longiceps. Next base: position 6,104,208 of record NC_140574.1, read on the forward strand.
GTGCTGGTTTTAGGTGTTGGGCGTGGCTCGACGCGCCGGGGGTGCGAGGGCCCTCATAACGCTGCTTGCAGCTTTAATTAGGGCCCGAGCACTGAGAGTGCGAAGGCCCTATTGTATCTGCTCCGTTTCTTATTATTATTAGGGCCCGAGCACTGATAGTGCGAAGGCCCTATTGTAATTGCTCTGTTTATTATTAGGGCCCGAGCACTGAGAGTGCGAAGGCCCTATTGTATCTGCTCCGTTTCTTATTATTTTTATTATTATTATTATTATTATTATTCAGGCGAAACAAGGGCCTTTTTGAGGGCCTAAACATGCTCAAAAACTCATGAAATTTTGCACACATGCCAGGTCTGGTGAAAAATTTTGTATTTTAATGGTTTTACATATGAGCACTGGGAAATGGCTCTAGAGCGCCACCTATGCCTTGTTAAATGCAGCCCTACGACCACATCGTTTGAGCTACATGTATGAAATTTGGCACACATGTGTATCATGCCAAGACGAACAAAAAAGTCTGTGGGCCCATTGACGCAAACCCAACAGGAAGTCCGCCATTTGGAAGAGAAGGTGACATTTTGGCTCTAATTTTGCCATTTCCATGCCTCGAACTTTTGCGAACTCCTCCTTGGGGTTTCATTTCATAACCTTCAAATTTGGACAGTGTCAACTACACCCTTGTGCCATGTTAAATTGCGGAGCTTTTGAGTTTTCACAATACTATGAGGCCGTGGCGCCATGGCGAATTTCGATGACTCGCCATGAAAATCTTATTGCCTCTCATTTTGTCATACATGTTCCGATCTGGACCAAAGAGCACACATATGATAAGGCTCCACCCCTGAACATATTTCAACTGCCATATTTGACATCAAGGACAGCGCCACCTAGTGGGAACAGGAAATGTCATGTTTTACACTTTGGGGTACAGTATAGTGATGGGTGACATCTGCAGCCTCAAATTTCTCCAGGAAAGCCTTAAGGAGTTGGTCTTGGGTTACAGTGAAAACTGTGACTTTTCGCGAAAGGGTGTGACCCCAGCAGCATGGCGAACTTTGATGTCACGCCATGAAGAAACAAATTAGTATAACTCAATGAAATCCAGTCTGATCAGTACCAGACTTTACAGGCATGATGTCAGACCCACCCTGAACAGATTGATGTGTCCATTGTCGGAAATACGGACAGCGCCACCTAGTGGCAACAGGAAATGTCATGGCTTTAATTTTGTTGTACTGATTTTCACAGGTTCATCGTGACCACCTCAAAAGCGGTGAATATCAACATCAGTCCCTCGTGATGCTTCAGTGCAAAAATTGTGACTTTAAACTGAACGGCGCACCCTGGTGGCAACGCGGTTCACCATGAAAGATGAAGTGGCTTTTGAGGGGCTTGGAAAGTTTATAGAGGCTTGAAATTTGGCACACACCTCCAAATGGATGTAGGCTTTGTTGTCATGTGATCATTTTCATTGAATAGCTCGAAATTGCTCCACAGCGCCCCCTACAAAATTTCAAAACAACAGCCCCTGCTCTGTGTTTCATCTCTGAGTCTGAAACCTGGTAAGCTTATGGAAAATATCAAGATGTACAAAAAAGTCTCTTGGAGCAATATCCCAAATCCAACAGGAAGTCAGCCATTTTAAAATTAATGTGTAATTTTGGCGACATTTTCCCCTCTTTTCAGGCTTCATACTTTGACGAACTCCTCCAAGGGATTTCATCATATTGAACCATTCTCCAGGGTGTGGAATCTAAAGACCTTTGTGATGTTAAATTGCGAAGCTTTTTACGTTCAAGGAAACGGGGTGGTCATGGCGGCACGTGGAGTTTCAATCACTGGCCAAAAAGCAGTAATATGCTGTCACTCAAAGACACAAAGTCCAATCTCTCCCAAAGGTCGCAGGCGTGATGAGACTCGAGCTCGGAAATGTTTGTTATTCCCTTTGTCTATAATGGTTAGAGCGCCACCTAGTGGGACGACTATAATGATGACTGAATGAGATGAAATGTTAGCTGGTGGTTAAATGCATGAATTCCATCAATGTGACATCAGATCGGACGTGCTGGTTTCAGGTGTTGGGCGTGGCTCGACACGCCGGGGGTGCGAGGGCCCTCATAACGCTGCTTGCAGCTTTAATTATTATTATTATTATTATTATTTCGGCAAATGAATTGGCCGTTTGAGGGCCTAAACATGCTCGAAAACTCATGAAATTTTGCACACGCGTCAGGTCTGGTGAAAATTTACGTATTTTAATGTTCTCAGACATGGCCAGGGAAAATTAGCTCAGTAGCGCCACCTAGAAAAATGAAAAACGCGAGCCCCCGGTATGGGTATGACCTACATGTTTGAAAGTCGGTACACTTATATAATGTTCAGAGTCGAACAAAAAAGTCTATTATGGCAATGTCCTAAACCCAACAGGAAGTCCGCCATTTTGGATTGAAGGTGACATTTTGGCTCTGATTTTACCATTTCCATGCCTCGAACTTTGACGAACTCCTCCTTGGGGTTTGATTTCATAACCTTCATATTTGGTCAGTGCCAACTACACCCTTGTGCCATGTTAAATTGCGGAGCTTTTGAGTTTTCACAATACTATGAGGCCGTGGCGCCATGGCGAATTTCGATGACTCGCCATGAAAATCTTATTGCCTCTCATTTTGTCATACATGTTCCGATCTGGACCAAAGAGCACACATATGATAAGGCTCCACCCCTGAACATATTTCAACTGCCATATTTGACATCAAGGACAGCGCCACCTAGTGGGAACAGGAAATGTCATGTTTTACACTTTGGGGTACAGTATAGTGATGGGTGACATCTGCAGCCTCAAATTTCTCCAGGAAAGCCTTAAGGAGTTGGTCTTGGGTTACAGTGAAAACTGTGACTTTTCGCAAAAGGGTGTGACCCCAGCAGCATGGCGAACTTTGATGTCACGCCATGAAGAAACAAATTAGTATAACTCAATGAAATCCAGTCTGATCAGTACCAGACTTTACAGGCATGATGGCAGACCCGCCCTGAACAGATTGATGTGCCCATTGTCGGAAATACGGACAGCGCCACCTAATGGCAACATGAAATGTCATGGCTTTAATTTTGTTGTACTGATTTTCACAGGTTCATCGTGGCCACCTCAAAAGCGGTGAATATCAACATCAGTCCCTCGTGATGCTTCAGTGCAAAAATTGTGACTTTAAACTGAACGGCGCACCCTGGTGGCAACGCGGTCCACCATGAAAGATGAAGTGGCTTTTGAGGGGCTTGGAAAGTTTATAGAGGCTTGAAATTTGGCACACACCTCCAAATGGATGAAGGCATTGTTGTTATGTAACCATTTTCCTTGAATAGCGCAAAATGGCTCCACAGCGCCCCCTACAATATTTCAAAACATCAGCCCCTGCTCTGTGTTTCATCTATGAGTCTGACACTTGGTAAGCTTGTGTAAGATATCAAGATGTACAAAAAAGTCTCTTGGAGCAATATCCCAAATCCAACAGGAAGTCAGCCATTTTAAAATTAATGTGTAATTTTGATGACATTTTCCCCCCTTTTCAGGCCTCATACTTTGACGAACTCCTCCAAGGGATTTCATCATATTGAAGCATTCTTCAGTGTGTAGAATCTAAAGACCTTTGTGATGTTAAATTGCGAAGCTTTTTCCGTTCAGGGAAACGGGGTGGTCATGGCGGCACGTAGAGTTTCAATCACTCGCAAAAAGCAGTAATCTGCTGTCACTAAAAAACACAATGTCCAATCTCTCCCAAAGGTCGCAGGTGTGATGAGACTCGAGCTTGGAAATGTTTGTTATGCTATTTGTCAATAATGGTTAGAGCGCCACCTAGTGGCATGACTATAATCCTGGTTGAATAAGATGAAATGTTAGCTGGTGGTTAAATGCATGAATTCCATCAATGTGACATCAGATCGGACGTGCTGGTTTTAGGTGTTGGGCGTGGCTCGACGCGCCGGGGGTGCGAGGGCCCTCATAACGCTGCTTGCAGCTTTAATTATTAGGGCCCGAGCACTGATAGTGCGAAGGCCCTATTGTAATTGCTCTGTTTATTATTATTATTATTATTATTTCGGCAAATGAATTGGCCGTTTGAGGGCCTAAACATGCTCGAAAACTCATGAAATTTTGCACACGCGTCAGGTCTGGTGAAAATTTACGTATTTTAATGTTCTCAGACATGGCCAGGGAAAATTAGCTCAGTAGCGCCACCTAGAAAAATGAAAAACGCGAGCCCCCGGTATGGGTATGACCTACATGTTTGAAAGTCGGTACACCTATATAATGTTCAGAGTCGAACAAAAAAGTCTATTATGGCAATGTCCTAAACCCAACAGGAAGTCCGCCATTTTGGATTGAAGGTGACATTTTGGCTCTGATTTTACCATTTCCATGCCTCGAACTTTGACGAACTCCTCCTTGGGGTTTGATTTCATAACCTTCATATTTGGTCAGTGCCAACTACACCCTTGTGCCATGTTAAATTGCGGAGCTTTTGAGTTTTCACAATACTATGAGGCCGTGGCGCCATGGCGAATTTCGATGACTCGCCATGAAAATCTTATTGCCTCTCATTTTGTCATACATGTTCCGATCTGGACCAAAGAGCACACATATGATAAGGCTCCACCCCTGAACATATTTCAACTGCCATATTTGACATCAAGGACAGCGCCACCTAGTGGGAACAGGAAATGTCATGTTTTACACTTTGGGGTACAGTATAGTGATGGGTGACATCTGCAGCCTCAAATTTCTCCAGGAAAGCCTTAAGGAGTTGGTCTTGGGTTACAGTGAAAACTGTGACTTTTCGCAAAAGGGTGTGACCCCAGCAGCATGGCGAACTTTGATGTCACGCCATGAATAAACAAATTAGTATAACTCAATGAAATCCAGTCTGATCAGTACCAGACTTTACAGGCATGATGGCAGACCCGCCCTGAACAGATTGATGTGCCCATTGTCGGAAATACGGACAGCGCCACCTAATGGCAACAGGAAATGTCATGGCTTTAATTTTGTTGTACTGATTTTCACAGGTTCATCGTGGCCACCTCAAAAGCGGTGAATATCAACATCAGTCCCTCGTGATGCTTCAGTGCAAAAATTGTGACTTTAAACTGAACGGCGCACCCTGGTGGCAACGCGGTTCACCATGAAAGATGAAGTGGCTTTTGAGGGGCTTGGAAAGTTTATAGAGGCTTGAAATTTGGCACACACCTCCAAATGGATGAAGGCATTGTTGTTATGTAACCATTTTCCTTGAATAGCGCAAAATGGCTCCACAGCGCCCCCTACAATATTTCAAAACATCAGCCCCTGCTCTGTGTTTCATCTATGAGTCTGACACTTGGTAAGCTTGTGTAAGATATCAAGATGTACAAAAAAGTCTCTTGGAGCAATATCCCAAATCCAACAGGAAGTCAGCCATTTTAAAATTAATGTGTAATTTTGATGACATTTTCCCCCCTTTTCAGGCTTCATACTTTGACGAACTCCTCCAAGGGATTTCATCATATTGAAGCATTCTTCAGTGTGTAGAATCTAAAGACCTTTGTGATGTTAAATTGCGAAGCTTTTTCCGTTCAGGGAAACGGGGTGGTCATGGCGGCACGTAGAGTTTCAATCACTCGCAAAAAGCAGTAATCTGCTGTCACTAAAAAACACAATGTCCAATCTCTCCCAAAGGTCGCAGGTGTGATGAGACTCGAGCTTGGAAATGTTTGGTATGCTATTTGTCAATAATGGTTAGAGCGCCACCTAGTGGCATGACTATAATCCTGGTTGAATAAGATGAAATGTTAGCTGGTGATTAAAAGCATGAAATCCATCAATGTGACATCACATCGGACGTGCCGGTTTGAGGTGTTGGCAGTGGCTCAACGTGCCGGGGGTGCGAGGGCCCTCATAACGCTGCTTGCAGCTTTAATTAGGGCCCGAGCACTGACAGTGCGAAGGCCCTATTGTAATTGCTCTGTTTATTATTATTATTATTATTATTATTTCGGCAAATGAATTGGCCGTTTGAGGGCCTAAACATGCTCGAAAACTCATGAAATTTTGCACACGCGTCAGGTCTGGTGAAAATTTACGTATTTTAATGTTCCCAGACATGGCCAGGGAAAATTAGCTCAGTAGCGCCACCTAGAAAAATGAAAAACGCGAGCCCCCGATATGGGTATGACCTACATGTTTGAAAGTCGGCACACCTATATAACGTTCAGAGCCGAACAAAAAAGTCTATTATGGCAATGTCCTAAACCCAACAGGAAGTCCGCCATTTTGGATTGAAGGTGACATTTTGGCTCTGATTTTACCGTTTCCATGCCTCGAACTTTAACGAACTCCTCCTTGGGGTTTGATTTCATAACCTTCATATTTGGTCAGTGCCAACTACACCCTTGTGCCATGTTAAATTGCGGAGCTTTTGAGTTTTCACAATACCATGAGGCCGTGGCGCCACGGCGAATTTCGATGACTCGCCATGAAAATCTTATTGCCTCTCATTTTGTCATACATTTTCTGACCTTGACCAAAGTGAACACATATGATAAGGCTCCACCCCTGAACATATTTCAACTGCCATATTTGACATCAAGGACAGCGCCACCTAGTGGGAACAGGAAATGTCATGTTTTACACTTTGGGGTACAGTATAGTGATGGGTGACATCTGCAGCCTCAAATTTCTCCAGGAAAGCCTTAAGGAGTTGGTCTTGGGGTACAGTGAAAACTGTGGCTTTTCACGAAAGGGTGTGACCTCAGCAGCATGGCGAACTTTGATATCTCGCCATGAAGAAACAAATTAGTATAACTCCATGAAATCCAGTCTGATTAGTACCAGACTTTACAGGCATGATGTCACACCCGCCCTGAACAGATTGATGTGCCCATTGTCAGGAATATGAAGAGCGCCACCTAGTGGGAACAGGAAATGTCATGTCTTACACTTTGTTGTACTGATTTTCACAGGTTCATAGTGGCCACCTCAAAAGCGGTGAATATCACCATCAGTCCTTGATGATGCTTTAGTGCAAAAATTGTGACTTTAAACTGAACGGCGCACCCTGGTGGCAACGCTGTTCACCATGAAAAATGAAGTGGCTTTTGAGGGGCTTGGAAAGTTTATAGAGGCTTGAAATTTGGCGCACACCTCCATTGTGATGAATGCTTTGTTGTTATGTGATCATTTTCATTGAATAGCGCAAAATGGCTCCACAGCGCCCCCTACAAAATTTCAAAACATCAGCCCCAGCTCTGTGTTTTATGTATGAGTCTGAAACCTGGTAAGCTTATAGGAGATATCAAGATGTACAAAAAAGTCTCTTGGAGCAATATCCCAAATCCAACAGGAAGTCAGCCATTTTAAAATTAATGTGTAATTTTTGTGACATTTTCCCCTCTTTCCAGCCACCGTTCTTTGACGAACTCCTCCAAGGGATTTCATCATATTGAACCAATCTCCAGTGTGTGGAATCTAAAGACCTTTGTGATGTTAAATTGCGAAGCTTTTTACGTTCAGGGAAACGGGTGGTCATGGCGGCACGTGGAGTTTCAGTCACTCGCCAAAAAGCAGTAATCTGCTGTCACTCAAAATCAAAATGTCCAATATGTCCCAAAGGTCGCAGGCGTGACGAGACTCGAGCTGGGAAATGTTTGTTATGCCATTTGTCAGTAATGGTTAGAGCGCCACCTAGTGGGACGACTATAATCATGGTTGAATGAGATGAAATGTTAGCTGGTGGTTGAATGCATGAATTTCATCAATGTGACATCAGATCGGACGTGCTGGTTGTAGGTGTTGGGCGTAGCTCGACGCGATGGGGTGCGAGGGCCCTCATAACGCTGCTTGCAGCTTTAATTATTATTATTATTATTATTTCGGCAAATGAATTGGCCGTTTGAGGGCCTAAACATGCTCGAAAACTCATGAAATTTTGCACACGCGTCAGGTCTGGTGAAAATTTACGTATTTTAATGTTCTCAGACATGGCCAGGGAAAATTAGCTCAGTAGCGCCACCTAGAAAAATGAAAAACGCGAGCCCCCGGTATGGGTATGGCCTACAAGTTTGAAAGTCGGTACACCTATATAATGTTCAGAGTCGAACAAAAAAGTCTATTATGGCAATGTCCTAAACCCAACAGGAAGTCCGCCATTTTGGATTGAAGGTGACATTTTGGCTCTGATTTTACCATTTCCATGCCTCGAACTTTGACGAACTCCTCCTTGGGGTTTGATTTCATAACCTTCATATTTGGTCAGTGCCAACTACACCCTTGTGCCATGTTAAATTGCGGAGCTTTTGAGTTTTCACAATACTATGAGGCCGTGGCGCCATGGCGAATTTCGATGACTCGCCATGAAAATCTTATTGCCTCTCATTTTGTCATACATTTTCTGACCTTGACCAAAGTGAACACATATGATAAGGCTCCACCCCTGAACATATTTCAACTGCCATATTTGACACCAGGGACAGCGCCACCTAGTGGGAACAGGAAATGTCATGTTTTACACTTTGGGGTACAGTATAGTGATGGGTGACACCTGCAGCCTCAAATTTCTCCAGGAAAGCCTTAAGGAGTTGGTCTTGGGTTACAGTGAAAACTGTGAGTTTTCGCGAAAGGGTGTGACCCCAGCAGCATGGCGAACTTTGATGTCACGCCATGAAGAAACAAATTAGTATAACTCAATGAAATCCAGTCTGATCAGTACCAGACTTTACAGGCATGATGTCAGACCCACCCTGAACAGATTGATGTGTCCATTGTCGGAAATACGGACAGCGCCACCTAGTGGCAACAGGAAATGTCATGGCTTTAATTTTGTTGTACTGATTTTCACAGGTTCATCGTGGCCACCTCAAAAGCGGTGAATATCAACATCAGTCCCTCGTGATGCTTCAGTGCAAAAATTGTGACTTTAAACTGAACGGCGCACCCTGGTGGCAACGCGGTTCACCATGAAAGATGAAGTGGCTTTTGAGGGGCTTGGAAAGTTTATAGAGGCTTGAAATTTGGCACACACCTCCAAATGGATGTAGGCTTTGTTGTCATGTGATCATTTTCATTGAATAGCTCGAAATTGCTCCACAGCGCCCCCTACAAAATTTCAAAACAACAGCCCCTGCTCTGTGTTTCATCTATGAGTCTGAAACCTGGTAAGCTTATGGAAAATATCAAGATGTACAAAAAAGTCTCTTGGAGCAATATCCCAAATCCAACAGGAAGTCAGCCATTTTAAAATTAATGTGTAATTTTGGCGACATTTTCCCCTCTTTTCAGGCTTCATACTTTGACGAACTCCTCCAAGGGATTTCATCATATTGAACCATTCTCCAGTGTGTGGAATCTAAAGACCTTTGTGATGTTAAATTGCGAAGCTTTTTACGTTCAAGGAAACGGGGTGGTCATGGCGGCACGTGGAGTTTCAATCACTGGCCAAAAAGCAGTAATATGCTGTCACTCAAAGACACAAAGTCCAATCTCTCCCAAAGGTCGCAGGCGTGATGAGACTCGAGCTCGGAAATGTTTGTTATTCCCTTTGTCTATAATGGTTAGAGCGCCACCTAGTGGGACGACTATAATGATGACTGAATGAGATGAAATGTTAGCTGGTGGTTAAATGCATGAATTCCATCAATGTGACATCAGATCGGACGTGCTGGTTTCAGGTGTTGGGCGTGGCTCGACACGCCGGGGGTGCGAGGGCCCTCATAACGCTGCTTGCAGCTTTAATTATTATTATTATTATTATTATTATTATTATTATTTCGGCAAATGAATTGGCCGTTTGAGGGCCTAAACATGCTCGAAAACTCATGAAATTTTGCACACGCGTCAGGTCTGGTGAAAATTTACGTATTTTAATGTTCTCAGACATGGCCAGGGAAAATTAGCTCAGTAGCGCCACCTAGAAAAATGAAAAACGCGAGCCCCCGGTATGGGTATGACCTACATGTTTGAAAGTCGGTACACCTATATAATGTTCAGAGTCGAACAAAAAAGTCTATTATGGCAATGTCCTAAACCCAACAGGAAGTCCGCCATTTTGGATTGAAGGTGACATTTTGGCTCTGATTTTACCATTTCCATGCCTCGAACTTTGACGAACTCCTCCTTGGGGTTTGATTTCATAACCTTCATATTTGGTCAGTGCCAACTACACCCTTATGCCATGTTAAATTGCGGAGCTTTTGAGTTTTCACAATACTATGAGGCCGTGGCGCCATGGCGAATTTCGATGACTCGCCATGAAAATCTTATTGCCTCTCATTCTGTCATAGATTTTCTGACCTTGACCAAAGTGAACACATATGATAAGGCTCCATCCCTGAACATATTTCAACTTCCATATTTTACATCAGGGACAGCGCCACCTAGTGGGAACAGGAAATGTCATGTTTTACACTTTGGGGTACAGTATTGTGATGGGTGACATCTGCAGCCTCAAATTTCTCCAGGAAAGCCTTAAGGAGTTGGTCTTGGGTTACAGTGAAAACTGTGAGTTTTCGCGAAAGGGTGTGACACCAGCGGCATGGCGAACTTTGATGTCACGCCATGAAGAAACAAATTAGTATAACTCAATGAAATCCAGTCTGATCAGTACCAGACTTTACAGGCATGATGTCAGACCCGCCCTGAACAGATTGATGTGCCCATTGTCGGAAATACGGACAGCGCCACCTAGTGGCAACAGGAAATGTCATGGCTTTAATTTTGTTGTACTGATTTTCACAGGTTCATCTTGGCCACCTCAAAAGTGGTGAATATCACCATCAGTCCCTCGTGATGCTTCAGTGCAAAAATTGTGACTTTAAACTGAACGGCGCACCCTGGTGGCAACGCTGTTCAACATGAAAGATGAAGTGGCTTTTGAGGGTCTTGGCAAGTTTATAGAGGCTTGAAATTTGGCACACACCTCCAAATGGATGAACGCTTTGTTGGCATGTGATCATTTTCATTGAATAGCGCGAAGTGGCTCCACAGCGCCCCCTACAAAATTTCAAAACCACAGCCCCTGCTCTGTGTTCTATGTATGATTCTGAAACCTGGTAAGCTTATAGGAGATATCAAGATGTACAAAAAAGTCTCTTGGTGCAATATCCCAAATCCAACAGGAAGTCAGCCATTTTAAAATTAATGTGTAATTTTGGCAACATTTTCCCCTCTTTCCAGGCACCGTTCTTTGACGAACTCCTCCAAGGGATTTCATCATATTGAACCAATCTCCAGTGTGTGGAATCTAAAGACCTTTGTGATGTTAAATTGCGAAGCTTTTTACGTTCAGTGAAACGGGGTGGTTATGGTGGCACTTAGAGTTTGAATCACTCGCCAAAAAGCAGTAATCTGCTGTCACTCAAAAACACAATGTCCAATCTCTCCCAAAGCTCATAGGCGTGATGAGACTCGAGCTAGGAAATGTTTGTTATGCCATTTGTCAGTAATGGTTAGAGCACCACCTAGTGGGACAACTATAATCATGATTGAATGAGATGAATTATTAGCTGGTGGTTAAATGCATGAATTCCATCAACGTGACATCAGATCGGAGGTGCTGGTTTTAGGTGTTGGGCGTGGTTCGACGCGCCGGGGGTGCGAGGGCCCTCATAACGCTGCTTGCAGCTTTAATTATTATTATTATTATTATTATTATTATTCAGGCAAAACAAGGGCCTTTTTGAGGGCCTAAACATGCTCAAAAACTCATGAAATTTTGCACACATGCCAGGTCTGGTGAAAAATTTTGTATTTTAATGGTTTTACATATGAGCACTGGGAAATGGCTCTACAGCGCCACCTATGCCTTGTAAAATGCAGCCCTACGACCACATGGTTTGAGCTACATGTATGAAATTTGGCACACATGTGTATCATGCCAAGACGAACAAAAAAGTCAGTGGGCCCATTGACGCAAACCCAACAGGAAGTCCGCCATTTTGGATTGAATGTGACATTTTGGCTCTGATTTTACCGTTTCGATGCCTCGAACTTTAACGAACTCCTCCTTGGCATTTGGTCCTATAAGCTTCAAATTTGGACAGTGTCAACTACACCCTTGTGCCATGTTAAATTGCGGAGCTTTTGAGTTTTCACAATACTATGAGGCCGTGGCGCCATGGCGAATTTCGATGACTCGCCATGAAAATCTTATTGCCTCTCATTTTGTCATACATTTTCTGACCTTGACCAAAGTGAACACATATGATAAGGCTCCACCCCTGAACATATTTCAACTGCCATATTTGACATCAAGGACAGCGCCACCTAGTGGGAACAGGAAATGTCATGTTTTACACTTTGGGGTACAGTATTGTGATGGGTGACATCTGCAGCCTCAAATTTCTCCAGGAAAGCCTTAAGGAGTTGGTCTTGGGTTACAGTGAAAACTGTGACTTTTCGCGAAAGGGTGTGACCCCAGCAGCATGGCGAACTTTGATGTCACGCCATGAAGAAACAAATTAGTATAACTCAATGAAATCCAGTCTGATTAGTACCAGACTTTACAGGCATGATGTCAGACCCGCCCTGAACAGATTGATGTGCCCATTGTCGGGAATACGTACAGCGCCACCTAGTGGCAACAGGAAATGTCATGGCTTTAATTTTGTTGTACTGATTTTCACAGGTTCATCGTGGCCACCTCAAAAGCGGTGAATATCAACATCAGTCCCTCGTGATGCTTCAGTGCAAAAATTGTGACTTTAAACTGAACGGCGCACCCTGGTGGCAACGCGGTCCACCATGAAAGATGAAGTGGCTTTTGAGGGGCTTGGAAAGTATATAGAGGCTTTAAATTTAGCACACCCCTCCAAATGGATGAAGGCTTTGTTGTCATGTGATCATTTTTATTGAATAGCGCGAAATGGCTCCACAGCGCCCCCTACAAAATTTCAAAACCACAGCCCCAGCTCTGTGTTTTATGTATGAGTCTGAAACCTGGTAAGCTTATAGGAGATATCAAGATGTACAAAAAAGTCTCTTGGAGCAATATCCCAAATCCAACAGGAAGTCAGCCATTTTAAAATTAATGTGCAATTTTGGCAACATTTTCCCCTCTTTTCAGGCTTCATACTTTGACGAACTCCTCCAAGGGATTTCATCATATTGAACCATTCTCCAGTGTGTGGAATCTAAAGACCTTTGTGATGTTAAATTGCGAAGCTTTTTACATTCAGGGAAACGGGGTGGTCATGGCGGCACGTAGAGTTTCAGTCACTCGCCAAAAAGCAGTAATATGCTGTCACTCAAAAACACAATGTCCAATCTCTCCCAAAGCTCATAGGCGTGATGAGACTCGAGCTCGGAAATGTTTGTTATGCCATTTGTACATAATGGTTACAGCGCCACCTAGTGGAATGATTAATTAATCACGGATGAATGAGTTGAAATGTTAGCTGGTGGTTAAATGCATGAATTCCATCAATGTGACATCAGATCGGACGTGCTGGTTTTAGGTGTTGGGCGTGGCTCGACGCGCCGGGGGTGCGAGGGCCCTCATAACGCTGCTTGCAGCTTTAATTATTATTAGGGCCCGAGCACTGACAGTGCGAAGGCCCTATTGTAATTGCTCTGTTTATTAGGGCCCGAGCACTGACAGTGCGAAGGCCCTATTGTAATTGCTCTGTTTATTATTATTATTATTATTATTATTATTATTTCGGCAAATGAATTGGCCGTTTGAGGGCCTAAACATGCTCGAAAACTCGTGAAATTTTGCACACGCGTCAGGTCTGGTGAAAATTTACGTATTTTAATGTTCTCAGACATGGCCAGGGAAAATTAGCTCAGTAGCGCCACCTAGAAAAATGAAAAACGCGAGCCCCCGGTATGGGTATGGCCTACAAGTTTGAAAGTCGGTACACCTATATAACGTTCAGAGTCGAACAAAAAAGTCTATTATGGCAATGTCCTAAACCCAACAGGAAGTCCGCCATTTTTGATTGAAGGTGACATTTTGGCTCTGATTTTACCGTTTCCATGCCTTGTACTTTAACGAACTCCTCCTTGGGATTTGGTCCTATAAACTTCAAATTTGGACAGTGTCAACTACACCCTTGTGCCATGTTAAATTGCGGAGCTTTTGAGTTTTCACAATACTATGAGGCCGTGGCGCCATGGCGAATTTCGATGACTCGCCATCAAAATCTTATTACCTCTCATTTTGTCATACATTTTCTGACCTTGACCAAAGTGAACACATATGATAAGGCTCCAGCCCTGAACATATTTCAACTGCCATATTTGACATCAAGGACAGCGCCACCTAGTAGGAACAGGAAATGTCATGTTTTACACTTTGGGGTACAGTATAGTGATGGGTGACATCTGCAGCCTCAAATTTCTCCAGAAAAGCCTTAAGGAGTTGGTCTTGGGTTACAGTGAAAACTGTGACTTTTCGCAAAAGGGTGTGACCCCAGCAGCATGGCGAACTTTGATGTCACGCCATGAAGAAAGAAATTAGTATAACTCAATGAAATCCAGTCTGATCAGTACCAGACTTTACAGGCATGATGTCAGACCCACCCTGAACAGATTGATGTGCCCATTGTCGGAAATACGGACAGCGCCACCTAGTGGCAACAGGAAATGTCATGGCTTTAATTTTGTTGTACTGATTTTCACAGGTTCATCGTGGCCACCTCAAAAGCGGTGAATATCAACATCAGTCCCTCGTGATGCTTCAGTGCAAAAATTGTGACTTTAAACTGAACGGCGCACCCTGGTGGTAACGCGGTTCACCATGAAAGATGAAGTGGCTTTTGAGGGGCTTGGAAAGTTTATAGAGGCTTGAAATTTGGCACACACCTCCAAATGGATGTAGGCTTTGTTGTCATGTGATCATTTTCATTGAATAGCGCGAAATTGCTCCACAGCGCCCCCTACAAAATTTCAAAACAACAGCCCCTGCTCTGTGTTTCATCTATGAGTCTGAATCCTGGTAAGCTTATAGGAGATATCAAGATGTACAAAAAAGTCTCTTGGTGCAATATCCCAAATCCAACAGGAAGTCAGCCATTTTAAAATTAATGTGCAATTTTGGCAACATTTCCCCCTCTTTTCAGGCACCGTTCTTTGACGAACTCCTCCAAGGGATTTCATCATATTGAACCATTCTCCAGTGTGTGGAATCTAAAGACCTTTGTGATGTTAAATTGCGAAGCTTTTTACGTTCAGTGAAACGGGGTGGTTATGGTGGCACTTAGAGTTTGAATCACTCGCCAAAAAGCAGTAATCTGCTGTCACTGAAAAACACAATGTCCAATCTCTCCCAAACGTCTCAGGTGTGATGAGACTCGAGCTCGGAAGTGTTTGTTATGCCATTTGTACATAATGGTTAGAGCGCCACCTAGTGGAACGACTAAATAATCATGAATGAATGAGTTGAAATGTTAGCTGGTGGTTAAATGCATGAATTCCATCAATGTGACATCAGATCGGAGGTGCTGGTTTTAGGTGTTGGGCTTGGCTCGACGCGCCGGGGGTGCGAGGGCCCTCATAACGCTGCTTGCAGCTTTAATTATTATTATTATTATTATTTCGGCAAATGAATTGGCCGTTTGAGGGCCTAAACATGCTCGAAAACTCATGAAATTTTGCACACGCGTCAGGTCTGGTGAAAATTTACGTATTTTAATGTTCTCAGACATGGCCAGGGAAAATTAGCTCAGTAGCGCCACCTAGAAAAATGAAAAACGCGAGCCCCCGGTATGGGTATGACCTACATGTTTGAAAGTCGGTACACCTATATAACGTTCAGAGTCGAACAAAAAAGTCTATTATGGCAATGTCCTAAACCCAACAGGAAGTCCGCCATTTTGGATTGAAGGTGACATTTTGGGTCTGATTTTACCGTTTCCATGCCTTGTACTTTAACGAACTCGTCCTTGGGATTTGGTCCTATAAACTTCAAATTTGGACAGTGCAAACTACACCCTTGTGCCATGTTAAATTGCGGAGCTTTTGAGTTTTCACAATACTATGAGGCCGTGGCGCCATGGCGAATTTCGATGACTCGCCATGAAAATCTTATTGCCTCTCATTCTGTCATACATGTTCCGATCTGGACCAAAGAGCACACATATGATAAGGCTCCACCCCTGAACATATTTCAACTGCCATATTTGACATCAAGGACAGCGCCACCTAGTGGGAACAGGAAATGTCATGTTTTACACTTTGGGGTACAGTATAGTGATGGGTGACATCTGCAGCCTCAAATTTCTCCAGGAAAGCCTTAAGGAGTTGGTCTTGGGTTACAGTGAAAACTGTGAGTTTTCGCGAAAGGGTGTGACCCCAGCAGCATGGCGAACTTTGATGTCACGCCATGAAGAAACAAATTAGTATAACTCAATGAAATCCAGTCTGATCAGTACCAGACTTTACAGGCATGATGTCAGACCCGCACTGAACAGATTGATGTGCCCATTGTCGGAAATACGGACAGCGCCACCTAGTGGCAGCAGGAAATGTCATGGCTTTAATTTTGTTGTACTGATTTTCACAGGTTCATCGTGGCCACCTCAAAAGCGGTGAATATCACCATCAGTCCCTCGTGATGCTTCAGTGCAAAAATTGTGACTTTAAACTGAACGGCGCACCCTGGTGACAACGCGGTCCACCATGAAAGATGAAGTGGCTTTTGAGGGTCTTGGCAAGTTTATAGAGGCTTGAAATTTAGCACACACCTCCAAATGGATGAAGGCTTTGTTGTCATGTGAGCATTTTCATTGAATATCCCAAAATGGCTCCACAGCGCCCCCTACAATATTTCAAAACATCAGCCCCTGCTCTGTGTTTTATGTATGTGTCTGAAACCTGGTAAGCTTATAGGAAATATCAAGATGTACAAAAAAGTCTCTTGGAGCAATATCCCAAATCCAACAGGAAGTCAGCCATTTTAAAATTAATGTGCAATTTTGGCAACATTTTGCCCTCTTTCCAGGCACCATTCTTTGACGAACTCCTCCAAGGGATTTCATCAGATTGAACCAATCTCCAGTGTGTGGAATCTAAAGACCTTTGTGATGTTAAATTGCGAAGGTTTTTACGTTCAGGGAAACGGGGTTGTCATGGCGGCACGTGGAGTTTCAATCACTGGCCAAAAAGCAGTAATCTGCTGTCACTCAAAATCAAAATGTCCAAACTCTCCCAAAGGTCGCAGGCGTGATGAGACTCGAGCTCGGAAATGTTTGTTATGCCATTTGTGCATAAGGGTTAGAGCGCCACCTAGTGGAACGACTAACAAATCATGAATGAATGAGTTGAAATGTTAGCTGGTGGTTAAATGCATGAATTCCATCAATGTGACATGAGATCGGACGTGCTGGTTTTAGGTGTTGGGCGTGGCTCGACGCGCCGGGGGTGCGAGGGCCCTCATAACGCTGCTTGCAGCTTTAATTATTATTATTATTATTATTATTATTCCGGCAAATGAATTGGCCGTTTGAGGGCCTAAACATGCTCGAAAACTCATGAAATTTTGCACACGCGTCAGGTCTGGTGAAAATTTACGTATTTTAATGTTCCCAGACATGGCCAGGGAAAATTAGCTCAGTAGCGCCACCTAGAAAAATGAAAAACGCGAGCCCCCGGTATGGGTATGACCTACACGTTTGAAAGTCGGTACACCTATATAACGTTCAGAGTCGAACAAAAAAGTCTATTATGGCAATGTCCTAAACCCAACAGGAAGTCCGCCATTTTGGATTGAAGGTGACATTTTGGGTCTGATTTTACCGTTTCCATGCCTTGTACTTTAACGAACTCCTCCTTGGGATTTGGTCCTATAAACTTCAAATTTGGACAGTGTCAACTACACCCTTGTGCCATGTTAAATTGCGGAGCTTTTGAGTTTTCACAATACTATGAGGCCGTGGCGCCATGGCGAATTTCGATGACTCGCCATGAAAATCTTATTGCCTCTCATTCTGTCATACATGTTCCGATCTGGACCAAAGAGCACACATATGATAAGGCTCCACCCCTGAACCTATTTCAACTGCCATATTTGACATCAAGGACAGCGCCACCTAGTGGGAACAGGAAATGTCATGTTTTACACTTTGGGGTACAGTATTGTGATGGGTGACATCTGCAGCCTCAAATTTCTCCAGGAAAGCCTTAAGGAGTTGGTCTTGGGTTACAGTGAAAACTGTGACTTTTCGCAAAAGGGTGTGACCCCAGCAGCATGGCGAACTTTGATGTCACGCCATGAAGAAAGAAATTAGTATAACTCAATGAAATCCAGTCTGATCAGTACCAGACTTTACAGGCATGATGTCAGACCCGCCCTGAACAGATTGATGTGCCCATTGTCGGAAATACGGACAGCGCCACCTAGTGGCAACAGGAAATGTCATGGCTTTAATTTTGTTGTACTGATTTTCACAGGTTCATCTTGGCCACCTCAAAAGCGGTGAATATCACCATCAGTCCCTCGTGATGCTTCAGTGCAAAAATTGTGACTTTAAACTGAACGGCGCACCCTGGTGGCAACGCTGTTCAACATGAAAGATGAAGTGGCTTTTGAGGGTCTTTGCAAGTTTATAGAGGCTTGAAATTTGGCACACACCTCCAAATGGATCAACGCTTTGTTGGCATGTGATCATTTTCATTGAATAGCGCGAAGTGGCTCCACAGCGCCCCCTACAAAATTTCAAAACCACAGCCCCTGCTCTGTGTTCTATGTATGATTCTGAAACCTGGTAAGCTTATAGGAGATATCAAGATGTACAAAAAAGTCTCTTGGTGCAATATCCCAAATCCAACAGGAAGTCAGCCATTTTAAAATTAATGTGCAATTTTGGCAACATTTTCCCCTCTTTCCAGGCACCGTTCTTTGACGAACTCCTCCAAGGGATTTCATCATATTGAACCAATCTCCAGTGTGTGGAATCTAAAGACCTTTGTGATGTTAAATTGCGAAGCTTTTTACGTCCAGGGAAACGGGGTGGTTATGGCGGCACTTAGAGTTTGAATCACTCGCCAAAAAGCAGTAATCTGCTGTCACTCAAAAACACAATGTCCAATCTCTCCCAAACGTCTCAGGTGTGATGAGACTCGAGCTCGGAAATGTTTGTTATGCCATTTGTACATAATGGTTAGAGCGCCACCTAGTGGAACGACTAACTAATCATGAATGAATGAGTTGAAATGTTAGCTGGTGGTTAAATGCATGAATTCCATCAATGTGACATCAGATCGGAGGTGCTGGTTTTAGGTGTTGGGCGTGGCTCGACGCGCCGGGGGTGCGAGGGCCCTCATAACGCTGCTTGCAGCTTTAATTATTAGGGCCCGAGCACTGATAGTGCGAAGGCCCTATTGTAATTGCTCTGTTTATTATTATTAGGGCCCGAGCACCGAGAGTGCGAAGGCCCTATTGTATCTGCTCCGTTTCTTATTATTATTATTATTATTAGGGCCCGAGCACTGACAGTGCGAAGGCCCTATTGTAATTGCTCTGTTTATTATTATTAGGGCCCGAGCACTGATAGTGCGAAGGCCCTATTGTAATTGCTCTGTTTATTATTATTAGGGCCCGAGCACTGATAGTGCGAAGGCCCTATTGTATCTGCTCTGTTTATTATTATTATTATTATTATTATTAGGGCCCGAGCACTGATAGTGCGAAGGCCCTATTGTAATTGCTCTGTTTATTATTATTAGGGCCCGAGCACTGACAGTGCGAAGGCCCTATTGTAATTGCTCTGTTTATTATTAGGGCCCGAGCACTGACAGTGCGAAGGCCCTATTGTAATTGCTCTGTTTATTATTATTATTATTATTATTATTATTATTATTATTATTATTTCGGCAAATGAATTGGCCGTTTGAGGGCCTAAACATGCTCGAAAACTCATGAAATTTTGCACACGCGTCAGGTCTGGTGAAAATTTACGTATTTTAATGTTCTCAGACATGGCCAGTGAAAATTAGCTCAGTAGCGCCACCTAGAAAAATGAAAAACGCGAGCCCCCGGTATGGGTATGGCCTACATGTTTGAAAGTCGGTACACCTATATAACGTTCAGAGTCGAACAAAAAAGTCTATTATGGCAATGTCCGAAACCCAACAGGAAGTCCGCCATTTTGGATTGAAGGTGACATTTTGGCTCTGATTTTACCGTTTCCATGCCTTGTACTTTAAAGAACTCCTCCTTGGGATTTGGTCCTATAAACTTCAAATTTGGACAGTGTCAACTACACCCTTGTGCCATGTTAAATTGCGGAGCTTTTGAGTTTTCACAATACTATGAGGCCGTGGCGCCATGGCGAATTTCGATGACTCGCCATGAAAATCTTATTGCCTCTCATTTTGTCATACATGTTCCGATCTGGACCAAAGAGCACACATATGATAAGGCTCCACCCCTGAACATATTTCAACTGCCATATTTGACATCAAGGACAGCGCCACCTAGTGGGAACAGGAAATGTCATGTTTTACACTTTGGGGTACAGTATAGTGATGGGTGACATCTGCAGCCTCAAATTTCTCCAGGAAAGCCTTAAGGAGTTGGTCTTGGGTTACAGTGAAAACTGTGACTTTTCGCAAAAGGGTGTGACCCCAGCAGCATGGCGAACTTTGATGTCACGCCATGAAGAAACAAATTAGTATAACTCAATGAAATCCAGTCTGATCAGTACCAGACTTTACAGGCATGATGTCAGACCCGCCCTGAACAGATTGATGTGCCCATTGTCGGAAATACGGACAGCGCCACCTAGTGGCAACAGGAAATGTCATGGCTTTAATTTTGTTGTACTGATTTTCACAGGTTCATCTTGGCCACCTCAAAAGCGGTGAATATCACCATCAGTCCCTCGTGATGCTTCAGTGCAAAAATTGTGACTTTAAACTGAACGGCGCACCCTGGTGGCAACGCTGTTCAACATGAAAGATGAAGTGGCTTTTGAGGGTCTTGGCAAGTTTATAGAGGCTTGAAATTTGGCACACACCTCCAAATGGATGAAGGCTTTGTTGGCATGTGATCATTTTCATTGAATAGCGCGAAATTGCTCCACAGCGCCCCCTACAAAATTTCAAAACCACAGCCCCTGCTCTGTGTTCTATGTATGATTCTGAAACCTGGTAGGATTATAGGAGATATCAAGATGTACAAAAAAGTCTCTTGGAGCAATATCCCAAATCCAACAGGAAGTCAGCCATTTTAATATTAATGTGTAATTTTGGCAACATTTTCCCCTCTTTCCAGGCACCGTTCTTTGACGAACTCCTCCAAGGGATTTCATCATATTGAACCAATCTCCAGTGTGTGGAATCTAAAGACCTTTGTGATGTTAAATTGCGAAGCTTTTTACGTTCAGTGAAACGGGGTGGTTATGGCGGCACTTAGAGTTTGAATCACTCGCCAAAAAGCAGTAATCTGCTGTCACTCAAAAACACAATGTCCAATCTCTCCCAAACGTCTCAGGTGTGATGAGACTCGAGCTCGGAAGTGTTTGTTATGCCATTTGTACATAATGGTTAGAGCGCCACCTAGTGGAACGACTAACTAATCATGAATGAATGAGTTGAAATGTTAGCTGGTGGTTAAATGCATGAATTCCATCAATGTGACATCAGATCGGAGGTGCTGGTTTTAGGTGTTGGGCGTGGCTCGACGCGCCGGGGGTGCGAGGGCCCTCGTAACGCTGCTTGCAGCTTTAATTATTATTATTATTATTATTTCGGCAAATGAATTGGCCGTTTGAGGGCCTAAACATGCTCGAAAACTCATGAAATTTTGCACACGCGTCAGGTCTGGTGAAAATTTACGTATTTTAATGTTCTCAGACATGGCCAGGGAAAATTAGCTCAGTAGCGCCACCTAGAAAAATGAAAAACGCGAGCCCCCGATATGGGTATGACCTACATGTTTGAAAGTCGGTACACCTATATAACGTTCAGAGTCGAACAAAAAAGTCTATTATGGCAATGTCCTAAACCCAACAGGAAGTCCGCCATTTTGGATTGAAGGTGACATTTTGGGTCTGATTTTACCGTTTCCATGCCTCGAACTTTTGCGAACTCCTCCTTGGGGTTTTATTTCATAACCTTCATATTTGGTCAGTGCCAACTACACCCTTGTGCCATGTTAAATTGCGGAGCTTTTGAGTTTTCACAATACTATGAGGCCGTGGCGCCACGGCGAATTTCGATGACTCGCCATGAAAATCTTATTGCCTCTCATTTTGTCATACATTTTCTGACCTTGACCAAAGTGAACACATATGATAAGGCTCCACCCCTGAACATATTTCAACTGCCATATTTGACATCAAGGACAGCGCCACCTAGTGGGAACAGGAAATGTCATGTTTTACACTTTGGGGTACAGTATAGTGATGGGTGACATCTGCAGCCTCAAATTTCTCCAGGAAAGGCATAAGGAGTTGGTCTTGGGGTACAGTGAAAACTGTGGCTTTTCACGAAAGGGTGTGACCTCAGCAGCATGGCGAACTTTGATATCTCGCCATGAAGAAAGAAATTAGTATAACTCCATGAAATCCAGTCTGATTAGTACCAGACTTTACAGGCATGATGTCACACCCGCCCTGAACAGATTGATGTGCCCATTGTCAGGAATATGAAGAGCGCCACCTAGTGGGAACAGGAAATGTCATGGCTTTAATTTTGTTGTACTGATTTTCACAGGTTCATCGTGGCCACCTCAAAAGCGGTGAATATCACCATCAGTCCCTCGTGATGCTTCAGTGCAAAAAATGTGACTTTAAACTGAACGGCGCACCCTGGTGGCAACGCTGTTTAACATGAAAGATGAAGTTACTTTTGAGGGGCTTGGAAAGTTTATAGAGGCTTTAAACTTGGCCCACGCCTCCAATGTGATGAAGGCTTTGTTGTTATGTAACCATTTTCCTTGAATAGCGCAAAATGGCTCCACAGCGCCCCCTACAAAATTCCAAAATATCAGCCCCTGCTCTGTGTTTTATCTATGAGTCTGAAACTTGGTAAGCTTATGGAAGATCTTAAGATGTACAAAAAAGTCTCTTGGAGCAATATCCCAAATCCAACAGGAAGTCAGCCATTTTAAAGTTAATGTGTAATTTTGGCGACATTTTCCCATCTTTTCAGGCACCGTACTTTGACGAACTCCTCCAAGGGATTTCATCAGATTGGACCGATCTGCAGTTTGTGGAATCTAAAGACCTTTGTGATGTTAAATTGCGAAGCTTTTTACGTCCAGGGAAACGGGGTGGTTATGGCGGCACTTAGAGTTTGAATCACTCGCCAAAAAGCAGTAATCTGCTGTCACTCAAAAACACAATGTCCAATCTCTCCCAAACGTCTCAGGTGTGATGAGACTCGAGCTTGGAAGTGTTTGTTATGCCATTTGTACATAATGGTTAGAGCGCCACCTAGTGGAACGACTAACTAATCATGAATGAATGAGTTGAAATGTTAGCTGGTGGTTAAATGCATGAATTCCATCAATGTGACATCAGATCGGAGGTGCTGGTTTTAGGTGTTGGGCGTGGCTCGACGCGCCGGGGGTGCGAGGGCCCTCACAACGCTGCTTGCAGCTTTAATTATTATTATTATTATTATTATTATTAGGGCCCGAGCACTGACAGTGCGAAGGCCCTATTGTAATTGCTCTGTTTATTATTATTATTATTATTATTCCGGCAAATGAATCGGCCTTTTGAGGGCCTAAACATGCTCGAAAACTCTGGAAATTTTGCGCACGCGTCAGGTCTGGTGAAAATTTACGTATTTTAATGGTTTTACATATGAGCACTGGGAAATGGCTCTAGAGCGCCACCTATGCCTTGTTAAATGCAGCCCTACGACCACATCGTTTCAGCTACATGTATGAAATTTGGCACACATGTGTATCATGCCAAGACGAACAAAAAAGTCTGTGGGCCCATTGACGCAAACCCAACAGGAAGTCCGCCATTTTGGATTGAAGGTGACATTTTGGCTCTGATTTTACCGTTTCCATGCCTTGTACTTTAACGAACTCCTCCTTGGGATTTGGTCGTATAAGCTTCAAATTTGGACAGTGTCAACTACACCCTTGTGCCATGTTAAATTGCGGAGCTTTTGAGTTTTCACAATACTATGAGGCCGTGGCGCCATGGCGAATTTCGATGACTCGCCATGAAAATCTTATTGCCTCTCATTCTGTCATACATGTTCCAATCTGGACCAAAGAGCACACATATGATAAGGCTCCACCCCTGAACATATTTCAACTGCCATATTTGACCTCAAGGACAGCGCCACCTAGTGGGAACAGGAAATGTCATGTTTTACACTTTGGGGTACAGTATAGTGAAGGGTGACATCTGCAGCCTCAAATTTCTCCAGGAAAGCCTTAAGGAGTTGGTCTTGGGTTACAGTGAAAACTGTGAGTTTTCGCGAAAGGGTGTGACCCCAGCAGCATGGCGAACTTTGATGTCACGCCATGAAGAAACAAATTAGTATAACTCAATGAAATCCAGTCTGATCAGTACCAGACTTTACAGGCATGATGTCAGACCCGCCCTGAACAGATTGATGTGCCCATTGTCGGAAATACGGACAGCGCCACCTAGTGGCAACAGGAAATGTCATGGCTTTAATTTTGTTGTACTGATTTTCACAGGTTCATCTTGGCCACCTCAAAAGCGGTGAATATCACCATCAGTCCCTCGTGATGCTTCAGTGCAAAAATTGTGAGTTTAAACTGAACGGCGCACCCTGGTGGCAACGCTGTTCAACATGAAAGATGAAGTGGCTTTTGAGGGTCTTGGCAAGTTTATAGAGGCTTGAAATTTGGCACACACCTCCAAATGGATGAAGGCTTTGTTGGCATGTGATCATTTTCATTGAATAGCGCGAAATTGCTCCACAGCGCCCCCTACAAAATTTCAAAACCACAGCCCCTGCTCTGTGTTCTATGTATGATTCTGAAACCTGGTAAGCTTATAGGAGATATCAAGATGTACAAAAAAGTCTCTTGGTGCAATATCCCAAATCCAACAGGAAGTCAGCCATTTTAATATTAATGTGTAATTTTGGCAACATTTTCCCCTCTTTCCAGGCACCGTTCTTTGACGAACTCCTCCAAGGGATTTCATCATATTGAACCAATCTCCAGTGTGTGGAATCTAAAGACCTTTGTGATGTTAAATTGCGAAGCTTTTTACGTTCAGTAAAACGGGGTGGTTATGGTGGCACTTAGAGTTTGAATCACTCGCCAAAAAGCAGTAATCTGCTGTCACTCAAAAACACAATGTCCAATCTCTCCCAAACGTCTCAGGTGTGATGAGACTCGAGCTAGGAAATGTTTGTTATGCCATTTGTCAGTAATGGTTAGAGCTCCACCTAGTGGGACAACTATAATCATGATTGAATGAGATGAATTGTTAGCTGGTGGTTAAATGCATGAATTCCATCAATGTGACATCAGATCGGATGTGCTGGTTTTAGGTGTTGGGCGTGGCTCGACGCGCCGGGGGTGCGAGGGCCCTCATAACGCTGCTTGCAGCTTTAATTATTATTATTATTATTATTATTATTATTATTTCGGCAAATGAATTGGCCGTTTGAGGGCCTAAACATGCTCGAAAACTCATGAAATTTTGCACACGCGTCAGGTCTGGTGAAAATTTACGTATTTTAATGTTCTCAGACATGGCCAGGGAAAATTAGCTCAGTAGCGCCACCTAGAAAAATGAAAAACGCGAGCCCCCGGTATGGGTATGACCTACATGTTTGAAAGTCGGTACACCTATATAATGTTCAGAGTCGAACAAAAAAGTCTATTATGGCAATGTCCTAAACCCAACAGGAAGTCCGCCATTTTGGATTGAAGGTGACATTTTGGCTCTGATTTTACCATTTCCATGCCTCGAACTTTGACGAACTCCTCCTTGGGGTTTGATTTCATAACCTTCATATTTGGTCAGTGCCAACTACACCCTTGTGCCATGTTAAATTGCGGAGCTTTTGAGTTTTCACAATACTATGAGGCCGTGGCGCCATGGCGAATTTCGATGACTCGCCATGAAAATCTTATTGCCTCTCATTTTGTCATACATGTTCCAATCTGGACCAAAGAGCACACATATGATAAGGCTCCACCCCTGAACATATTTCAAGTGCCATATTTGACATCAAGGACAGCGCCACCTAGTGGGAACAGGAAATGTCATGTTTTACACTTTGGGGTACAGTATAGTGATGGGTGACATCTGCAGCCTCAAATTTCTCGAGGAAAGCCTTAAGGAGTTGGTCTTGGGTTACAGTGAAAACTGTGACTTTTCGCAAAAGGGTGTGACCCCAGCAGCATGGCGAACTTTGATGTCACGCCATGAATAAACAAATTAGTATAACTCAATGAAATCCAGTCTGATCAGTACCAGACTTTACAGGCATGATGGCAGACCCGCCCTGAACAGATTGATGTGCCCATTGTCGGAAATACGGACAGCGCCACCTAATGGCAACAGGAAATGTCATGGCTTTAATTTTGTTGTACTGATTTTCACAGGTTCATCGTGGCCACCTCAAAAGCGGTGAATATCACCATCAGTCCCTCGTGATGCTTCAGTGCAAAAATTGTGACTTTAAACTGAACGGCGCACCCTGGTGGCAACGCGGTTCATCATGAAAGATGAAGTGGCTTTTGAGGGGCTTGGAAAGTTTATAGAGGCTTGAAATTTGGCACACACCTCCAAATGGATGAAGGCATTGTTGTTATGTAACCATTTTCCTTGAATAGCGCAAAATGGCTCCACAGCGCCCCCTACAATATTTCAAAACATCAGCCCCTGCTCTGTGTTTCATCTATGAGTCTGACACTTGGTAAGCTTGTGTAAGATATCAAGATGTACAAAAAAGTCTCTTGGAGCAATATCCCAAATCCAACAGGAAGTCAGCCATTTTAAAATTAATGTGTAATTTTGATGACATTTTCCCCCCTTTTCAGGCCTCATACTTTGACGAACTCCTCCAAGGGATTTCATCATATTGAAGCATTCTTCAGTGTGTAGAATCTAAAGACCTTTGTGATGTTAAATTGCGAAGCTTTTTCCGTTCAGGGAAACGGGGTGGTCATGGCGGCACGTAGAGTTTCAATCACTCGCAAAAAGCAGTAATCTGCTGTCACTAAAAAACACAATGTCCAATCTCTCCCAAAGGTCGCAGGTGTGATGAGACTCGAGCTTGGAAATGTTTGTTATGCTATTTGTCAATAATGGTTAGAGCGCCACCTAGTGGCATGACTATAATCCTGGTTGAATAAGATGAAATGTTAGCTGGTGATTAAAAGCATGAAATCCATCAATGTGACATCACATCGGACGTGCCGGTTTGAGGTGTTGGCAGTGGCTCGACGTGCCGGGGGTGCGAGGGCCCTCATAACGCTGCTTGCAGCTTTAATTAGGGCCCGAGCACTGACAGTGCGAAGGCCCTATTGTAATTGCTCTGTTTATTATTATTATTATTATTATTATTATTATTTCGGCAAATGAATTGGCCGTTTGAGGGCCTAAACATGCTCGAAAACTCATGAAATTTTGCACACGCGTCAGGTC
The DNA here is from genome assembly GCF_057381845.1 of Rhamphochromis longiceps. Lineage (NCBI taxonomy): Eukaryota > Metazoa > Chordata > Actinopteri > Cichliformes > Cichlidae > Rhamphochromis > Rhamphochromis longiceps. The sequence continues at coordinate 6,131,781 of NC_140574.1, forward strand.
TGGTGAAAATTTACGTATTTTAATGTTCTCAGACATGGCCAGGGAAAATTAGCTCAGTAGCGCCACCTAGAAAAATGAAAAACGCGAGCCCCCGGTATGGGTATGGCCTACAAGTTTGAAAGTCGGTACACCTATATAACGTTCAGAGTCGAACAAAAAAGTCTATTATGGCAATGTCCTAAACCCAACAGGAAGTCCGCCATTTTGGATTGAAGGTGACATTTTGGCTCTGATTTTACCGTTTCCATGCCTTGTACTTTAACGAACTCCTCCTTGGGATTTGGTCCTATGAACTTCAAATTTGGACAGTGTCAACTACACCCTTGTGCCATGTTAAATTGCGGAGCTTTTGAGTTTTCACAATACTATGAGGCCGTGGCGCCATGGCGAATTTCGATGACTCGCCATGAAAATCTTATTGCCTCTCATTCTGTCATACATGTTCCGATCTGGACCAAAGAGCACACATATGATAAGGCTCCACCCCTGAACATATTTCAACTGCCATATTTGACATCAAGGACAGCGCCACCTAGTGGGAACAGGAAATGTCATGTTTTACACTTTGGGGTACAGTATAGTGATGGGTGACATCTGCAGCCTCAAATTTCTCCAGAACAGCCTTAAGGAGTTGGTCTTGGGTTACAGTGAAAACTGTGACTTTTCGCAAAAGGGTGTGACCCCAGCAGCATGGCGAACTTTGATGTCACGCCATGAAGAAACAAATTAGTATAACTCAATGAAATCCAGTCTGATCAGTACCAGACTTTACAGGCATGATTTCAGACCCGCCCTGAACAGATTGATGTGCCCATTGTCGGAAATATGGACAGCGCCACCTAGTGGCAACAGGAAATGTCATGGCTTTAATTTTGTTGTACTGATTTTCACAGGTTCATTGTGGCCACCTCAAAAGCGGTGAATATCACCATCAGTCCCTCGTGATGCTTCAGTGCAAAAACTGTGACTTTAAACTGAACGGCGCACCCTGGTGGCAACGCGGTTCACCATGAAAGATGAAGTGGCTTTTGAGGGGCTTGGAAAGTTTATAGAGGCTTGAAAGTTTGCACACACCTCCAAATGGATGAAGGCTTTGTTGTCATGTGATCATTTTCATTGAATAGCGCGAAATTGCTCCACAGCGCCCCCTACAAAATTTCAAAACATCAGCCCCTGCTCTGTGTTCTATGTATGAGTCTGAAACCTGGTAAGCTTATAGGAGATATCAAGATGTACAAAAAAGTCTCTTGGAGCAATATCCCAAATACAACAGGAAGTCAGCCATTTTAAAATTAATGTGCAATTTTGGCAACATTTTCCCCTCTTTTCAGGCATCGTTCTTTGACGAACTCCTCCAAGGGATTTCATCATATTGAACCAATCTCCAGTGTGTGGAATCTAAAGACCTTTGTGATGTTAAATTGCGAAGCTTTTTACGTTCAGGGAAACGGGGTTGTCATGGCGGCACGTGGAGTTTCAATCACTCGCCAAAAAGCAGTAATCTGCTGTCACTCAAAATCAAAATGTCCAAACTCTCCCAAAGGTCGCAGGCGTGATGAGACTCGAGCTAGGAAATGTTTGTTATGCCATTTGTCAGTAATGGTTAGAGCGCCACCTAGTGGGACGACTATAATGATGATTGAATGAGATGAAATGTTAGCTGGTGGTTAAATGCATGAATTCCATCAATGTGACATCAGATCGGAGGTGCTGGTTGTAGGTGTTGGGCGTGGCTCGACGCGATGGGGTGCGAGGGCCCTCATAACGCTGCTTGCAGCTTTAATTAGGGCCCGAGCACCGAGAGTGCGAAGGCCCTATTGTATCTGCTCCGTTTCTTATTATTATTATTATTATTATTATTATTATTATTATTATTATTCAGGCAAAACAAGGGCCTTTTTGAGGGCCTAAACATGCTCAAAAACTCATGAAATTTTGCACACATGCCAGGTCTGGTGAAAAATTTTGTATTTTAATGGTTTTACATATGAGCACTGGGAAATGGCTCTACAGCGCCACCTATGCCTTGTAAAATGCAGCCCTACGACCACATCGTTTGTGCTACATGTATGAAATTTGGCACACATGTGTATCATGCCAAGACGAACAAAAAAGTCAGTGGGCCCATTGACGCAAACCCAACAGGAAGTCCGCCATTTGGAAGAGAAGGTGACATTTTGGCTCTAATTTTGCCGTTTCCATGCCTCGAACTTTTTCGAACTCCTCCTTGGGATTTGGTCGTATAAGCTTCATCTTTGGTCAGTGTCAACTACACACCTGGGCCATGTTAAATTGCGGAGCTTTTGAGTTTTCACAATACCATGAGGCCGTGGCGCCACGGCGAATTTCGATGACTCGCCATGAAAATCTTATTGCCTCTCATTTTGTCATACATTTTCTGACCTTGACCAAAGTGAACACATATGATAAGGCTCCACCCCTGAACATATTTCAACTGCCATATTTGACACCAGGGACAGCGCCACCTAGTGGGAACAGGAAATGTTATGTTTTACACTTTGGGGTACAGTATAGTGATGGGTGACATCTGCAGCCTCAAATTTCTCCAGGAAAGCCTTAAGGAGTTGGTCTTGGGTTACAGTGAAAACTGTGAGTTTTCGCCAAAGGGTGTGACCCCAGCAGCATGGCGAACTTTGATGTCACGCCATGAAGAAAGAAATTAGTATAACTCAATGAAATCCAGTCTGATCAGTACCAGACTTTACAGGCATGATGTCAGACGCGCCCTGAACAGATTGATGTGCCCATTGTCGGAAATACGGACAGCGCCACCTAGTGGCAACAGGAAATGTCATGGCTTTAATTTTGTTGTACTGATTTTCACAGGTTCATCTTGGCCACCTCAAAAGCGGTGAATATCACCATCAGTCCCTCGTGATGCTTCAGTGCAAAAATTGTGAGTTTAAACTGAACGGCGCACCCTGGTGGCAACGCTGTTCAACATGAAAGATGAAGTGGCTTTTGAGGGTCTTGGCAAGTTTATAGAGGCTTGAAATTTGGCACACACCTCCAAATGGATGAAGGCTTTGTTGGCATGTGATCATTTTCATTGAATAGCGCGAAATTGCTCCACAGCGCCCCCTACAAAATTTCAAAACCACAGCCCCTGCTCTGTGTTCTATGTATGATTCTGAAACCTGGTAAGGTTATAGGAGATATCAAGATGTACAAAAAAGTCTCTTGGAGCAATATCCCAAATCCAACAGGAAGTCAGCCATTTTAAAATTAATGTGTAATTTTGGCAACATTTTCCCCTCTTTCCAGGCACCGTTCTTTGACGAACTCCTCCAAGGGATTTCATCATATTGAACCAATCTCCAGTGTGTGGAATCTAAAGACCTTTGTGATGTTAAATTGCGAAGCTTTTTACGTTCAGTGAAACGGGGTGGTCATGGCGGCACGTGGAGTTTCAATCACTGGCCAAAAAGCAGTAATATGCTGTCACTCAAAAACACAATGTCCAATCTCTCCCAAACGTCTCAGGTGTGATGAGACTCGAGCTTGGAAGTGTTTGTTATGCCATTTGTACATAATGGTTAGAGCGCCACCTAGTGGAACGACTAACTAATCATGATTGAATGAGATGAAATGTTAGCTGGTGGTTAAATGCATGAATTCCATCAATGTGACATCAGATCGGACGTGCTGGTTTTAGGTGTTGGGCGTGGCTCGACGCGCCGGGGGTGCGAGGGCCCTCATAACGCTGCTTGCAGCTTTAATTATTATTATTATTATTATTCCGGCAAATGAATTGGCCGTTTGAGGGCCTAAACATGCTCGAAAACTCATGAAATTTTGCACACGCGTCAGGTCTGGTGAAAATTTACGTATTTTAATGTTCCCAGACATGGCCAGGGAAAATTAGCTCAGTAGCGCCACCTAGAAAAATGAAAAACGCAAGCCCCCGGTATGGGTATGACCTACACGTTTGAAAGTCGGTACACCTATATAACGTTCAGAGTCGAACAAAAAAGTCTATTATGGCAATGTCCTAAACCCAACAGGAAGTCCGCCATTTTGGATTGAAGGTGACATTTTGGGTCTGATTTTACCGTTTCCATGCCTTGTACTTTAACGAACTCCTCCTTGGGATTTGGTCCTATAAACTTCAAATTTGGACAGTGTCAACTACACCCTTGTGCCATGTTAAATTGCGGAGCTTTTGAGTTTTCACAATACTATGAGGCCGTGGCGCCATGGCGAATTTCGATGACTCGCCATGAAAATCTTATTGCCTCTCATTCTGTCATACATGTTCCGATCTGGACCAAAGAGCACACATATGATAAGGCTCCACCCCTGAACATATTTCAACTGCCATATTTGACATCAAGGACAGCGCCACCTAGTGGGAACAGGAAATGTCATGTTTTACACTTTGGGGTACAGTATAGTGATGGGTGACATCTGCAGCCTCAAATTTCTCCAGGAAAGCCTTAAGGAGTTGGTCTTGGGTTACAGTGAAAACTGTGACTTTTCGTGAAAGGGTGTGACCCCAGCAGCATGGCGAACTTTGATGTCACGCCATGAAGAAACAAATTAGTATAACTCAATGAAATCCAGTCTGATCAGTACCAGACTTTACAGGCATGATGTCAGACCCGCCCTGAACAGATTGATGTGCCCATTGTCGGAAATACGGACAGCGCCACCTAGTGGCAACAGGAAATGTCATGGCTTTAATTTTGTTGTACTGATTTTCACAGGTTCATCGTGGCCACCTCAAAAGCGGTGAATATCACCATCTGTCCCTCGTGATGCTTCAGTGCAAAAATTGTGACTTTAAACTGAACGGCGCACCCTGGTGGCAACGCTGTTCAACATGAAAGATGAAGTGGCTTTTGAGGGTCTTGGCAAGTTTATAGAGGCTTGAAATTTGGCACACACCTCCAAATGGATGAAGGCTTTGTTGGCATGTGATCATTTTCCTTGAATAGTGCGAAATTGCTCCACAGCGCCCCCTACAAAATTTCAAAACCACAGCCCCTGCTCTGTGTTCTATGTATGATTCTGAAACCTGGTAAGCTTATAGGAGATATCAAGATGTACAAAAAAGTCTCTTGGTGAAATATCCCAAATCCAACAGGAAGTCAGCCATTTTAAAATTAATGTGCAATTTTGGCAACATTTTCCCCTCTTTTCAGGCACCGTGCTTTGACGTACTCCTCCAAGGGATTTCATCATATTGAACCAATCTTCTGTGTGTGGAATCTAAAGACCTTTGTGATGTTAAATTGCGAAGCTTTTTACGTCCAGGGAAACGGGGTGGTTATGGCGGCACTTAGAGTTTGAATCACTCGCCAAAAAGCAGTAATCTGCTGTCACTCAAAAACACCATGTCCAATCTCTCCCAAACGTCTCAGGTGTGATGAGACTCGAGCTTGGAAGTGTTTGTTATGCCATTTGTACATAATGGTTAGAGCGCCACCTAGTGGAACGACTAACTAATCATGAATGAATGAGTTGAAATGTTAGCTAGTGGTTAAATGCATGAATTCCATCAATGTGACATCAGATCGGACGTGCTGGTTTTAGGTGTTGGGCGTGGCTCGACGCGCCGGGGGTGCGAGGGCCCTCATAACGCTGCTTGCAGCTTTAATTAGGGCCCGAGCACTGACAGTGCGAAGGCCCTATTGTAATTGCTCTGTTTATTAGGGCCCGAGCACTGACAGTGCGAAGGCCCTATTGTAATTGCTCTGTTTCTTATTATTATTATTATTATTTCGGCAAATGAATTGGCTTTTTGAGGGCCTAAACATGCTCAAAAACTCATGAAATTTTGCAGACATGCCAGGTCTGGTGAAAAATTTTGTATTTTAATGGTTTTACTCATGAGCACTGGGAAATGGCTCTACAGCGCCACCTATGCCTTGTTAAATGCAGCCCTACGACCACATCGTTTCAGCTACATGTATGAAATTCGGCACACATGTGTATCATGCCACGACAAACAAAAAAGTCTGTGGGCCCATTGACGCAAACCCAACAGGAAGTCCGCCATTTGGAAGAGAAGGTGACATTTTGGCTCTAATTTTGCCATTTCCATGCCTCGAACTTTTGCGAACTCCTCCTTGGGATTTGGTTGTATAAGCTTCATCTTTGGTCAGTGTCAACTACACACCTGGGCCATGTTAAATTGCGGAGCTTTTGAGTTTTCACAATACTATGAGGCCGTGGCGCCATGGCGAATTTCGATGACTCGCCATGAAAATCTTATTGCCTCTCATTCTGTCATACATGTTCCGATCTGGACCAAAGAGCACACATATGATAAGGCTCCACCCCTGAACATATTTCAACTGCCATATTTGACATCAAGGACAGCGCCACCTAGTGGGAACAGGAAATGTCATGTTTTACACTTTGGGGTACAGTATAGTGAAGGGTGACATCTGCAGCCTCAAATTTCTCCAGGAAAGCCTTAAGGAGTTGGTCTTGGGTTACAGTGAAAACTGTGAGTTTTCGCGAAAGGGTGTGACCCCAGCAGCATGGCGAACTTTGATGTCACGCCATGAAGAAAGAAATTAGTATAACTCAATGAAATCCAGTCTGATCAGTACCAGACTTTACAGGCATGATGTCAGACCCGCCCTGAACAGATTGATGTGCCCATTGTCGGAAATACGGACAGCGCCACCTAGTGGCAACAGGAAATGTCATGGCTTTAATTTTGTTGTACTGATTTTCACAGGTTCATCTTGGCCACCTCAAAAGCGGTGAATATCACCATCAGTCCCTCGTGATGCTTCAGTGCAAAAATTGTGAGTTTAAACTGAACGGCGCACCCTGGTGGCAACGCTGTTCAACATGAAAGATGAAGTGGCTTTTGAGGGTCTTGGAAAGTTTATAGAGGCTTGAAATTTGGCACACACCTCCAAATGGATGAAGGCTTTGTTGGCATGTGATCATTTTCATTGAATAGCGCGAAATTGCTCCACAGCGCCCCCTACAAAATTTCAAAACCACAGCCCCTGCTCTGTGTTCTATGTATGATTCTGAAACCTGGTAAGCTTATAGGAGATATCAAGATGTACAAAAAAGTCTCTTGGTGCAATATCCCAAATCCAACAGGAAGTCAGCCATTTTAATATTAATGTGTAATTTTGGCAACATTTTCCCCTCTTTCCAGGCACCGTTCTTTGACGAACTCCTCCAAGGGATTTCATCATATTGAACCAATCTCCAGTGTGTGGAATCTAAAGACCTTTGTGATGTTAAATTGCGAAGCTTTTTACATTCAGTGAAACGGGGTGGTTATGGTGGCACCTAGAGTTTGAATCACTCGCCAAAAAGCAGTAATCTGCTGTCACTCAAAAACACAATGTCCAATCTCTCCCAAACGTCTCAGGTGTGATGAGACTCGAGCTAGGAAATGTTTGTTATGCCATTTGTCAGTAATGGTTAGAGCTCCACCTAGTGGGACAACTATAATCATGATTGAATGAGATGAATTGTTAGCTGGTGGTTAAATGCATGAATTCCATCAATGTGACATCACATCGGACGTGCTGGTTTTAGGTGTTGGGCGTGGCTTGACGCGCCGGGGGTGCGAGGGCCCTCATAACGCTGCTTGCAGCTTTAATTATTATTATTATTATTATTATTATTATTTCGGCAAATGAATTGGCCGTTTGAGGGCCTAAACATGCTCGAAAACTCATGAAATTTTGCACACGCGTCAGGTCTGGTGAAAATTTACGTATTTTAATGTTCCCAGACATGGCCAGGGAAAATTAGCTCAGTAGCGCCACCTAGAAAAATGAAAAACGCGAGCCCCCGGTATGGGTATGACCTACACGTTTGAAAGTCGGTACACCTATATAACGTTCAGAGTTGAACAAAAAAGTCTATTATGGCAATGTCCTAAACCCAACAGGAAGTCCGCCATTTTGGATTGAAGGTGACATTTTGGGTCTGATTTTACCGTTTCCATGCCTTGTACTTTAACGAACTCCTCCTTGGGATTTGGTCCTATAAACTTCAAATTTGGACAGTGTCAACTACACCCTTGTGCCATGTTAAATTGCGGAGCTTTTGAGTTTTCACAATACTATGAGGCCGTGGCGCCATGGCGAATTTCGATGACTCGCCATGAAAATCTTATTGCCTCTCATTCTGTCATACATGTTCCGATCTGGACCAAAGAGCACACATATGATAAGGCTCCACCCCTGAACATATTTCAACTGCCATATTTGACATCAAGGACAGCGCCACCTAGTGGGAACAGGAAATGTCATGTTTTACACTTTGGGGTACAGTATAGTGATGGGTGACATCTGCAGCCTCAAATTTCTCCAGGAAAGCCTTAAGGAGTTGGTCTTGGGTTACAGTGAAAACTGTGACTTTTCGCAAAAGGGTGTGACCCCAGCAGCATGGCGAACTTTGATGTCACGCCATGAAGAAACAAATTAGTATAACTCAATGAAATCCAGTCTGATCAGTACCAGACTTTACAGGCATGATCTCAGACCCGCCCTGAACAGATTGATGTGCCCATTGTCGGAAATACGGACAGCGCCACCTAGTGGCAACAGGAAATGTCATGGCTTTAATTTTGTTGTACTGATTTTCACAGGTTCATCTTGGCCACCTCAAAAGCGGTGAATATCACCATCAGTCCCTCGTGATGCTTCAGTGCAAAAATTGTGACTTTAAACTGAACGGCGCACCCTGGTGGCAACGCTGTTCAACATGAAAGATGAAGTGGCTTTTGAGGGTCTTGGCAAGTTTATAGAGGCTTGAAATTTGGCACACACCTCCAAATGGATGAAGGCTTTTTTGGCATGTGATCATTTTCATTGAATAGCGCGAAATTGCTCCACAGCGCCCCCTACAAAATTTCAAAACCACAGCCCCTGCTCTGTGTTCTATGTATGAGTCTGAAACCTGGTAAGCTTATAGGAGATATCAAGATGTACAAAAAAGTCTCTTGGTGCAATATCCCAAATCCAACAGGAAGTCAGCCATTTTAAAATTAATGTGTAATTTTGGCAACATTTTCCCCTCTTTCCAGGCACCGTTCTTTGACGAACTCCTCCAAGGGATTTCATCATATTGAACCAATCTCCAGTGTGTGGAATCTAAAGACCTTTGTGATGTTAAATTGCGAAGCTTTTTACGTTCAGGGAAACGGGGTGGTCATGGCGGCACTTAGAGTTTCAATCACTCACCAAAAAGCAGTAATCTGCTGTCACTCAAAAACACAATATCCAATCTCTCCCAAACGTCGCAGGTGTGATGAGACTCGAGCTCGGAAATGTTTGTTATGCCATTTGTCGGTAATAGTTAGAGCGCCACCTAGTGGGACGACTATAATCATGGTTCAATGAGATGAAATGTTAGCTGGTGGTTAAATGCATGAATTCCATCAATGTGACATGAGATCGGACGTGCTGGTTTTAGGTGTTGGGCGTGGCTCGACACGCCAGGGTGCGAGGGCCCTCATAACGCTGCTTGCAGCTTTAATTATTATTATTATTATTATTCAGGCGAAACAAGGGCCTTTTTGAGGGCCTAAACATGCTCAAAAACTCATGAAATTTTGCACACATGCCAGGTCTGGTGAAAAATTTTGTATTTTAATGGTTTTACATATGAGCACTGGGAAATGGCTCTAGAGCGCCACCTATGCCTTGTTAAATGCAGCCCTACGACCACATGGTTTGAGCTACATGTATGAAATTTGGCACACATGTGTATCATGCCAAGACGAACAAAAAAGTCAGTGGGCCCATTGACGCAAACCCAACAGGAAGTCCGCCATTTGGAAGAGAAGGTGACATTTTGGCTCTAATTTTGCCATTTCCATGCCTCGAACTTTTGCGAACTCCTCCTTGGGGTTTGATTTCGTAACCTTCATATTTGGTCAGTGTCAACTACACCCTTGTGCCATGTTAAATTGCGGAGCTTTTGAGTTTTCACAATACTATGAGGCCGTGGCGCCATGGCGAATTTCGATGACTCGCCATGAAAATCTTATTGCCTCTCATTCTGTCATACATGTTCCGATCTGGACCAAAGAGCACACATATGATAAGGCTCCACCCCTGAACATATTTCAACTGCCATATTTGACATCAAGGACAGCGCCACCTAGTGGGAACAGGAAATGTCATGTTTTACACTTTGGGGTACAGTATAGTGATGGGTGACATCTGCAGCCTCAAATTTCTCCAGGAAAGCCTTAAGGAGTTGGTCTTGGGTTACAGTGAAAACTGTGACTTTTCGCGAAAGGGTGTGACCCCAGCAGCATGGCGAACTTTGATGTCACGCCATGAAGAAACAAATTAGTATAACTCAATGAAATCCAGTCTGATCAGTACCAGACTTTACAGGCATGATGTCAGACCCGCCCTGAACAGATTGATGTGCCCATTGTCGGAAATACGGACAGCGCCACCTAGTGGCAACAGGAAATGTCATGGCTTTAACTTTGTTGTACTGATTTTCACAGGTTGATCGTGGCCACCTCAAAAGCGGTGAATATCACCATCAGTCCCTCGTGATGCTTCAGTGCAAAAATTGTGACTTTAAACTGAACGGCGCACCCTGGTGGCAACGCGGTTCATCATGAAAGATGAAGTGGCTTTTGAGGGGCTTGGAAAGTTTATAGAGGCTTGAAATTTGGCACACACCTCCAAATGGATGAAGGCATTGTTGTTACGTAACCATTTTCCTTGAATAGCGCAAAATGGCTCCACAGCGCCCCCTACAATATTTCAAAACATCAGCCCCTGCTCTGTGTTTCATCTATGAGTCTGACACTTGGTAAGCTTGTGTAAGATATCAAGATGTACAAAAAAGTCTCATGGAGCAATATCCCAAATCCAACAGGAAGTCAGCCATTTTAAAATTAATGTGTAATTTTGATGACATTTTCCCCCCTTTTCAGGCCTCATACTTTGACGAACTCCTCCAAGGGATTTCATCATATTGAAGCATTCTTCAGTGTGTAGAATCTAAAGACCTTTGTGATGTTAAATTGCGAAGCTTTTTCCGTTCAGGGAAACGGGGTGGTCATGGCGGCACGTAGAGTTTCAATCACTCGCAAAAAGCAGTAATCTGCTGTCACTAAAAACACAATGTCCAATCTCTCCCAAAGGTCGCAGGTGTGATGAGACTCGAGCTTGGAAATGTTTGTTATGCTATTTGTCAATAATGGTTAGAGCGCCACCTAGTGGCATGACTATAATCCTGGTTGAATAAGATGAAATGTTAGCTGGTGATTAAAAGCATGAAATCCATCAATGTGACATCACATCGGACGTGCCGGTTTGAGGTGTTGGCAGTGGCTCGACGTGCCGGGGGTGCGAGGGCCCTCATAACGCTGCTTGCAGCTTTAATTATTAGGGCCCGAGCACTGATAGTGCGAAGGCCCTATTGTAATTGCTCTGTTTATTATTATTATTATTAGGGCCCGAGCACTGACAGTGCGAAGGCCCTATTGTAATTGCTCTGTTTATTATTAGGGCCCGAGCACTGACAGTGCGAAGGCCCTATTGTAATTGCTCTGTTTATTATTATTATTATTATTATTATTATTATTATTATTTCGGCAAATGAATTGGCCGTTTAAGGGCCTAAACATGCTCGAAAACTCATGAAATTTTGCACACGCGTCAGGTCTGGTGAAAATTTACGTATTTTAATGTTCTCAGACATGGCCAGGGAAAATTAGCTCAGTAGCGCCACCTAGAAAAATGAAAAACGCGAGCCCCCGGTATGGGTATGACCTACATGTTTGAAAGTCGGTACACCTATATAACGTTCAGAGTCGAACAAAAAAGTCTATTATGGCAATGTCCTAAACCCAACAGGAAGTCCGCCATTTTGGATTGAAGGTGACATTTTGGCTCTGATTTTGCCATTTCCATGCCTCGAACTTTAACGAACTCCTCCTTGGGATTTGGTCCTATAAGCTTCATCTTTGGTCAGTGTCAACTACACCCTTGTGCCATGTTAAATTGCGGAGCTTTTGAGTTTTCACAATACTATGAGGCCGTGGCGCCATGGCGAATTTCGATGACTCGCCATGAAAATCTTATTGCCTCTCATTTTGTCATACATTTTCTGACCTTGACCAAAGTGAACACATATGATAAGGCTCCACCCATGAACATATTTCAACTGCCATATTTTACATCAGGGACAGCGCCACCTAGTGGGAACAGGAAATGTCATGTTTTACACTTTGGGGTACAGTATAGTGATGGGTGACACCTGCAGCCTCAAATTTCTCCAGGAAAGCCTTAAGGAGTTGGTCTTGGGTTACAGTGAAAACTGTGAGTTTTCGCAAAAGGGTGTGACCCCAGCAGCATGGCGAACTTTGATGTCACGCCATGAAGAAACAAATTAGTATAACTCAATGAAATCCAGTCTGTTCAGTACCAGACTTTACAGGCATGATGTCAGACCCGCCCTGAACAGATTGATGTGCCCATTGTCGGGAATACGTACAGCGCCACCTAGTGGCAACAGGAAATGTCATGGCTTTCATTTTGTTGTACTGATTTTCACAGGTTCATCGTGGCCACCTCAAAAGCGGTGAATATCAACATCAGTCCCTCATGATGCTTCAGTGCAAAAATTGTGACTTTAAACTGAACGGCGCACCCTGGTGGCAACGCTGTTCAACATGAAAGATGAAGTTACTTTTGAGGGGCTTGGAAAGTTTATAGAGGCTTTAAACTTGGCCCACGCCTCCAATGTGATGAAGGCTTTGTTGTTATGTAACCATTTTCCTTGAATAGCGCAAAATGGCTCCACAGCGCCCCCTACAAAATTCCAAAATATCAGCCCCTGCTCTGTGTTTTATCTATGAGTCTGAAACTTGGTAAGCTTATGGAAGATCTTAAGATGTACAAAAAAGTCTCTTGGAGCAATATCGCAAATCCAACAGGAAGTCAGCCATTTTAAAGTTAATGTGTAATTTTGGCGACATTTTCCCATCTTTTCAGGCACCGTACTTTGACGAACTCCTCCAAGGGATTTCATCAGATTGGACCGATCTGCAGTTTGTGGAATCTAAAGACCTTTGTGATGTTAAATTGCGAAGCTTTTTACGTCCAGGGAAACGGGGTGGTTATGGCGGCACTTAGAGTTTGAATCACTCGCCAAAAAGCAGTAATATGCTGTCACTCAAAAACACAATGTCCAATCTCTCCCAAAGGTCGCAGGTGTGATGAGACTCGAGCTTGGAAGTGTTTGTTATGCCATTTGTACATAATGGTTAGAGCGCCACCTAGTGGAACGACTAACTAATCATGAATGAATGAGTTGAAATGTTAGCTGGTGGTTAAATGCATGAATTCCATCAATGTGACATCAGATCGGACGTGCTGGCTTTAGGTGTTGGGCGTGGCTTGACGCGCCGGGGGTGCGAGGGCCCTCATAACGCTGCTTGCAGCTTTAATTATTAGGGCCCGAGCACTGACAGTGCGAAGGCCCTATTGTAATTGCTCTGTTTATTAGGGCCCGAGCACTGACAGTGCGAAGGCCCTATTGTAATTGCTCTGTTTATTAGGGCCCGAGCACTGAGAGTGCGAAGGCCCTATTGTATCTGCTCCGTTTCTTATTATTATTATTATTATTATTATTATTATTATTCAGGCGAAACAAGGGCATTTTTGAGGGCCTAAACATGCTCAAAAACTCATGAAATTTTGCACACATGCCAGGTCTGGTGAAAAATTTTGTATTTTAATGGTTTTACATATGAGCACTGGGAAATGGCTCTACAGCGCCACCTATGCCTTGTTAAATGCAGCCCTACGACCACATCGTTTCAGCTACATGTATGAAATTTGGCACACATGTGTATCATGCCAAGACGAACAAAAAAGTCTGTGGGCCCATTGACGCAAACCCAACAGGAAGTCCGCCATTTGGAAGAGAAGGTGACATTTTGGCTCTAATTTTGCCATTTCCATGCCTCGAACTTTTGCGAACTCCTCCTTGGGGTTTGATTTCATAACCTTCATATTTGGTCAGTGTCAACTACACCCTTGTGCCATGTTAAATTGCGGAGCTTTTGAGTTTTCACAATACTATGAGGCCGTGGCGCCATGGCGAATTTCGATGACTCGCCATGAAAATCTCATTGCCTCTCATTTTGTCATACATTTTCTGACCTTGACCAAAGTGAACACATATGATAAGGCTCCACCCCTGAACATATTTCAACTGCCATATTTAAAATCAAGGACAGCGCCACCTAGTGGCAACAGGAAATGTCATGGCTTTAATTTTGTTGTACTGATTTTCACAGGTTCATTGCGGACACCTCAAAAGCGGTGAATATCACCATCAGTCCTTCATGATGCTGCAGTGCGAATATTGTGACTTTATACTGAACGGCGCACCCTGGTGGCAACGCTGTTCACCATGAAAAATGAAGTGGCTTTTGAGGGGCTTGGAAAGTTTAAAAAGTCTTGAAATTTGGCGCACACCTCCAATGTGCATAAGGCTTTGTTGTTATGTGATCATTTTCATTGAATAGCGCAAAATGGCTCCACAGCGCCCCCTACGAAATTTCAAAACATCAGCCCCAGCTCTGTGTTTTATGTATGAGTCTTAAACCTGGTAAGCTTATAGGAGATATCAAGATGTACAAAAAAGTCTCTTGGAGCAATATCCCAAATCCAACAGGAAGTCAGCCATTTTAAAATTAATGTGTAATTTTGGCAACATTTTGCCCTCTTTCCAGGCACCGTTCTTTGACGTACTCCTCCAAGGGATTTCATCATATTGAACCAATCTCCAGTGTGTGGAATCTAAAGACCTTTGTGATGTTAAATTGCGAAGCTTTTTACGTTCAGGGAAACGGGATGGTTATGGCGGCACTTAGAGTTTGAATCACTCTCCAAAAAGCAATAATCTGCTGTCACTCAAAATCAAAATGTCCAATATGTCCCAAAGGTCGCAGGCGTGATGAGACTCGAGCTCGGAAATGTTTGTTATGCCATTTGTCAGTAATGGTTAGAGTGCCACCTAGTGGAACGACTATAATCATGATTGAATGAGATGAAATGTTAGCTGGTGGTTGAATGCATGAATTCCATCAATGTGACATCAGATCGGAGGTGCTGGTTGTAGGTGTTGGGCGTAGCTCGACGCGATGGGGTGCGAGGGCCCTCATAACGCTGCTTGCAGCTTTAATTATTATTATTATTATTATTATTATTATTTCGGCAAATGAATCGGCCTTTTGAGGACCTAAACATGCTCGAAAACTCATGAAATTTTGCACACGCGTCAAGTCTGGTGAAAATTTACGTATTTTAATGTTCTCAGACATGGCCAGGGAAAATTAGCTCAGTAGCGCCACCTAGAAAAATGAAAAACGCGAGCCCCCGGTATGGGTATCACCTACATGTTTGAAAGTCGGTACACCTATATAACGTTCAGAGTCGAACAAAAAAGTCTATTATGGCAATGTCCTAAACCCAACAGGAAGTCCGCCATTTTGGATTGAATGTGACATTTTGGCTCTGATTTTACCGTTTCCATGCCTCGAACTTTAACGAACTCCTCCTTGGGGTTTGATTTCATAACCTTCATATTTGGTCAGTGCCAACTACACCCTTATGCCATGTTAAATTGCGGAGCTTTTGAGTTTTCACAATACCATGAGGCCGTGGCGCCACGGCGAATTTCGATGACTCGCCATGAAAATCTTATTGCCTCTCATTTTGTCATACATTTTCTGACCTTGACCAAAGTGAACACATATGATAAGGCTCCACCCCTGAACATATTTCAACTGCCATATTTGACACCAGGGACAGCGCCACCTAGTGGGAACAGGAAATGTCATGTTTTACACTTTGGGGTACAGTATAGTGATGGGTGACACCTGCAGCCTCAAATTTCTCCAGGAAAGCCTTAAGGAGTTGGTCTTGGGTTACAGTGAAAACTGTGACTTTTCGCAAAAGGGTGTGACCCCAGCAGCATGGCGAACTTTGATGTCACGCCATGAAGAAACAAATTAGTATAACTCAATGAAATCCAGTCTGTTCAGTACCAGACTTTACAGGCATGATGTCAGACCCGCCCTGAACAGATTGATGTGCCCATTGTCGGGAATACGTACAGCGCCACCTAGTGGCAACAGGAAATGTCATGGCTTTAATTTTGTTGTACTGATTTTCACAGGTTCATCGTGGCCACCTCAAAAGCGGTGAATATCAACATCAGTCCCTCGTGATGCTTCAGTGCAAAAATTGTGACTTTAAACTGAATGGCGCACCCTGGTGGCAACGCGGTTCACCATGAAAGATGAAGTGGCTTTTGAGGGACTTGGAAAGTTTATAGAGGCTTGAAATTTGGCACACACCTCCAAATGGATGTAGGCTTTGTTGTCATGTGATCATTTTCATTGAATAGCTCGAAATTGCTCCACAGCGCCCCCTACAAAATTTCAAAACAACAGCCCCTGCTCTGTGTTTCATCTATGAGTCTGAAACCTGGTAAGCTTATGGAAAATATCAAGATGTACAAAAAAGTCTCTTGGAGCAATATCCCAAATCCAACAGGAAGTCAGCCATTTTAAAATTAATGTGTAATTTTGGCGACATTTTCCCCTCTTTTCAGGCTTCATACTTTGACGAACTCCTCCAAGGGATTTCATCATATTGAACCATTCTCCAGTGTGTGGAATCTAAAGACCTTTGTGATGTTAAATTGCGAAGCTTTTTACGTTCAAGGAAACGGGGTGGTCATGGCGGCACGTGGAGTTTCAATCACTGGCCAAAAAGCAGTAATATGCTGTCACTCAAAGACACAAAGTCCAATCTCTCCCAAAGGTCGCAGGCGTGATGAGACTCGAGCTCGGAAATGTTTGTTATGCCCTTTGTCTATAATGGTTAGAGCGCCACCTAGTGGGACGACTATACTCATGGTTGAACCAAATGAAATGTTAACTGGTGGTTAAATGCATGAATTCCATCAATGTGACATCACATCGGACGTGCTGGTTTCAGGTGTTGGGCATGGCTCGACACGCCGGGGGTGCGAGGGCCCTCATAACGCTGCTTGCAGCTTTAATTATTATTATTATTATTATTCACCCCAAACAAGGGCCTTTTTGAGGGCCTAAACATGCTCAAAAACTCATGAAATTTTGCACACATGCCAGGTCTGGTGAAAAATTTTGTATTTTAATGGTTTTACATATGAGCACTGGGAAATGGCTCTACAGCGCCACCTATGCCTTGTAAAATGCAGCCCTACGACCACATCGTTTGGGCTACATGTATGAAATTTGGCACACATGTGTATCATGCCAAGACGAACAAAAAAGTCAGTGGGCCCATTGACGCAAACCCAACAGGAAGTCCGCCATTTGGACGTGAAGGTGACATTTTGGCTCTAATTTTGCCGTTTCCATGCCTCGAACTTTTTCGAACTCCTCCTTGGGATTTGGTCGTATAAGCTTCATCTTTGGTCAGTTTCAACTACACACCTGGGCCATGTTAAATTGCGGAGCTTTTGAGTTTTCACAATACCATGAGGCCGTGGCGCCACGGCGAATTTCGATGACTCGCCATGAAAATCTTATTGCCTCTCATTTTGTCATACATTTTCTGACCTTGACCAAAGTGAACACATATGATAAGGCTCCACCCCTGAACATATTTCAACTGCCATATTTGACACCAGGGACAGCGCCACCTAGTGGGAACAGGAAATGTCATGTTTTACACTTTGGGGTACAGTATTGTGATGGGTGACATCTGCAGCCTCAAATTTCTCCAGGAAAGCCTTAAGGAGTTGGTCTTGGGTTACAGTGAAAACTGTGAGTTTTCGCAAAAGGGTGTGACCCCAGCGGCATGGCGAACTTTGATGTCACGCCATGAAGAAACAAATTAGTATAACATAATGAAATCCAGTCTGATCAGTACCAGACTTTACAGGCATGATGTCAGACCCGCCCTGAACAGATTGATGTGCCCATTGTCGGGAATACGGACAGCGCCACCTAGTGGGAACAGGAAATGTCATGGCTTTAATTTTGTTGTACTGATTTTCACAGGTTCATCGTGGCCACCTCAAAAGCGGTGAATATCACCATCAGTCCCTTGTGATGCTTCAGTGCAAAAATTGTGACTTTAAACTGAACGCCGCACCCTGGTGGCAACGCGGTTCACCATGAAAGATGAAGTGGCTTTTGAGGGGCTTGGAAAGTTTAAAAAGTCTTGAAATTTGGCGCACACCTCCAATGTGGTTAAGGCTTTGTTGTTATGTGATCATTTTCATTGAATATCCCAAAATGGCTCCACAGCGCCCCCTACAAAATTTCAAAATCACAGCCCCTGCTCTGTGTTTTATGTATGAGTCTGAAACCTGGTAAGCTTATAGGAGATATCAAGATGTACAAAAAAGTCTCTTGGAGCAATATCCCAAATCCAACAGGAAGTCAGCCATTTTAAAATTAATGTGCAATTTTGGCAACATTTTCCCCTCTTTTCAGGCATCGTTCTTTGACGAACTCCTCCAAGGGATTTCATCATATTGCACTATTCTTCAGTGTGTGGAATCCAAAGACCTTTGTGTTGTTAAATTGCGAAGCTTTTTACGTTCAGGGAAACGGGGTGGTTATGGCGGCACGTAGACTCTCAATCACTCGCCAAAACTCAGTAATCTGCTGTTACTCAAAAACACAATGTCCAATCGCACCCAAAGGTCGCAGGCATAATGAGACTCGAGTTCGGAAATGTTTGTTATGCCATTTGTACATAATGGTTAGAGCGCCACCTAGTGGAACGACTAGCTAATCATGAATGAATGAGTTGAAATGTTAGCTGGTGGTTAAATGCATGAATTCCATCAATGTGACATCGATCGGTCGTGCTGGTTTTAGGTGTTGGGCGTGGCTCGACGCGCCGGGGGTGCGAGGGCCCTCATAACGCTGCTTGCAGCTTTAATTATTATTATTATTATTATTTCGGCAAATGAATCGGCCTTTTGAGGGCCTAAACATGCTCGAAAACTCTGGAAATTTTGCGCACGCGTCAGGTCTGGTGAAAATTTACGTATTTTAATGGTTTTACATATGAGCACTGGGAAATGGCTCTAGAGCGCCACCTATGCCTTGTTAAATGCAGCCCTACGACCACATCGTTTCAGCTACATGTATGAAATTTGGCACACATGTGTATCATGCCAAGACGAACAAAAAAGTCTGTGGGCCCATTGACGCAAACCCAACAGGAAGTCCGCCATTTTGGATTGAAGGTGACATTTTGGCTCTGATTTTACCGTTTCCATGCCTTGTACTTTAACGAACTCCTCCTTGGGATTTGGTCGTATAAGCTTCAAATTTGGACAGTGTCAACTACACCCTTGTGCCATGTTAAATTGCGGAGCTTTTGAGTTTTCACAATACTATGAGGCCGTGGCGCCATGGCGAATTTCGATGACTCGCCATGAAAATCTTATTGCCTCTCATTCTGTCATACATGTTCCAATCTGGACCAAAGAGCACACATATGATAAGGCTCCACCCCTGAACATATTTCAACTGCCATATTTGACCTCAAGGACAGCGCCACCTAGTGGGAACAGGAAATGTCATGTTTTACACTTTGGGGTACAGTATAGTGAAGGGTGACATCTGCAGCCTCAAATTTCTCCAGGAAAGCCTTAAGGAGTTGGTCTTGGGTAACAGTGAAAACTGTGAGTTTTCGCGAAAGGGTGTGACCCCAGCAGCATGGCGAACTTTGATGTCACGCCATGAAGAAACAAATTAGTATAACTCAATGAAATCCAGTCTGATCAGTACCAGACTTTACAGGCATGATGTCAGACCCGCCCTGAACAGATTGATGTGCCCATTGTCGGAAATACGGACAGCGCCACCTAGTGGCAACAGGAAATGTCATGGCTTTAATTTTGTTGTACTGATTTTCACAGGTTCATCTTGGCCACCTCAAAAGCGGTGAATATCACCATCAGTCCCTCGTGATGCTTCAGTGCAAAAATTGTGAGTTTAAACTGAACGGCGCACCCTGGTGGCAACGCTGTTCAACATGAAAGATGAAGTGGCTTTTGAGGGTCTTGGCAAGTTTATAGAGGCTTGAAATTTGGCACACACCTCCAAATGGATGAAGGCTTTGTTGGCATGTGATCATTTTCATTGAATAGCGCGAAATTGCTCCACAGCGCCCCCTACAAAATTTCAAAACCACAGCCCCTGCTCTGTGTTTTATGTATGAATCTGAAACCTGGTAGGCTTATAGGAGATATCAAGATGTACAAAAAAGTCTCTTGGAGCAATATCCCAAATCCAACAGGAAGTCAGCCATTTTAAAATTAATGTGTAATTTTGGCAACATTTTCCCCTCTTTTCAGGCTTCATACTTTGACGAACTCCTCCAAGGGATTTCATCATATTGAACCATTCTCCAGTGTGTGGAATCTAAAGACCTTTGTGATGTTAAATTGCGAAGCTTTTTACGTTCAAGGAAACGGGGTGGTCATGGCGGCACGTGGAGTTTCAATCACTCGCCAAAAAGCAGTAATATGCTGTCACTCAAAGACACAAAGTCCAATCTCTCCCAAAGGTCACAGGCGTGATGAGACTCGAGCTCGGAAATGTTTGTTATGCCCTTTGTCTATAATGGTTAGAGAGCCACCTAGTGGGACGACTATACTCATGGTTGAACCAAATGAAATGTTAACTGGTGGTTAAATGCATGAATTCCATCAATGTGACATCAGATCGGACATGCTGGTTTCAGGTGTTGGGCATGGCTCGACACGCCGGGGGTGCGAGGGCCCTCATAACGCTGCTTGCAGCTTTAATTATTATTATTATTATTATTATTATTTCGGCAAATGAATTGGCCGTTTGAGGGCCTAAACATGCTCGAAAACTCATGAAATTTTGCACACGCGTCAGGTCTGGTGAAAATTTACGTATTTTAATGTTCTCAGACATGGCCAGGGAAAATTAGCTCAGTAGCGCCACCTAGAAAAATGAAAAACGCGAGCCCCCGGTATGGGTATGACCTACATGTTTGAAAGTCGGTACACCTATATAATGTTCAGAGTCGAACAAAAAAGTCTATTATGGCAATGTCCTAAACCCAACAGGAAGTCCGCCATTTTGGATTGAAGGTGACATTTTGGCTCTGATTTTACCATTTCCATGCCTCGAACTTTGACGAACTCCTCCTTGGGGTTTGATTTCATAACCTTCATATTTGGTCAGTGCCAACTACACCCTTATGCCATGTTAAATTGCGGAGCTTTTGAGTTTTCACAATACCATGAGGCCGTGGCGCCATGGCGAATTTCGATGACTCGCCATGAAAATCTTATTGCCTCTCATTCTGTCATAGATTTTCTGACCTTGACCAAAGTGAACACATATGATAAGGCTCCATCCCTGAACATATTTCAACTGCCATATTTTACATCAGGGACAGCGCCACCTAGTGGGAACAGGAAATGTCATGTTTTACACTTTGGGGTACAGTATTGTGATGGGTGACATCTGCAGCCTCAAATTTCTCCAGGAAAGCCTTAAGGAGTTGGTCTTGGGTTACAGTGAAAACTGTGACTTTTCGCAAAAGGGTGTGACACCAGCGGCATGGCGAACTTTGATGTCACGCCATGAAGAAACAAATTAGTATAACTCAATGAAATCCAGTCTGATCAGTACCAGACTTTACAGGCATGATGTCAGACCCGCCCTGAACAGATTGATGTGCCCATTGTCGGGAATACGGACAGCGCCACCTAGTGGCAACAGGAAATGTCATGGCTTTAATTTTGTTGTACTGATTTTCACAGGTTCATCGTGGCCACCTCAAAAGCGGAGAATATCACCATCAGTCCCTCATGATGCTTCAGTGCAAAAATTGTGACTTTAAACTGAACGGCGCACCCTGGTGGCAACGCGGTCCACCATGAAAGATGAAGTGGCTTTTGAGGGGCTTGGAAAGTTTATAGAGGCTTGAAATTTGGCACACACCTCCAATGTGATGAAGGCTTTGTTGTTATGTGATCATTTTCATTGAATAGCGCGAAATGGCTCCACAGCGCCCCCTACAATATTTCAAAATATCAGCCCCTGCTCTGTGTTTTATGTATGATTCTGAAACCTGGTAAGCTTATAGGAGATATCAAGATGTACAAAAAAGTCTCTTGGAGCAATATCCCAAATCCAACAGGAAGTCAGCCATTTTAAAATTAATGTGCAATTTTGGCAACATTTTCCCCTCTTTTCAGGCACCCTTCTTTGACGAACTCCTCCAAGGGATTTCATCAGATTGATGCGATCTCCTGTGTGTGGAATCTAAAGACCTTTGTGATGTTAAATTGCGAAGCTTTTTACGTCCAGGGAAACGGGGTGGTTATGGCGGCACTTAGAGTTTGAATCACTCGCCAAAAAGCAGTAATCTGCTGTCACTCAAAAACACAATGTCCAATCTCTCCCAAACGTCTCAGGTGTGATGAGACTCGAGCTTGGAAGTGTTTGTTATGCCATTTGTACATAATGGTTAGAGCGCCACCTAGTGGAACGACTAACTAATCATGAATGAATGAGTTGAAATGTTAGCTGGTGGTTAAATGCATGAATTCCATCAATGTGACATCAGATCGGACGTGCTGGTTTTAGGTGTTGGGCGTGGCTCGACGCGCCGGGGGTGCGAGGGCCCTCATAACGCTGCTTGCAGCTTTAATTATTATTATTATTATTATTATTATTTCGGCAAATGAATTGGCCGTTTGAGGGCCTAAACATGCTCGAAAACTCATGAAATTTTGCACACGCGTCAGGTCTGGTGAAAATTTACGTATTTTAATGTTCTCAGACATGGCCAGGGAAAATTAGCTCAGTAGCGCCACCTAGAAAAATGAAAAACGCGAGCCCCCGGTATGGGTATGACCTACATGTTTGAAAGTCGGTACACCTATATAATGTTCAGAGTCGAACAAAAAAGTCTATTATGGCAATGTCCTAAACCCAACAGGAAGTCCGCCATTTTGGATTGAAGGTGACATTTTGGCTCTGATTTTACCATTTCCATGCCTCGAACTTTGACGAACTCCTCCTTGGGGTTTGATTTCATAACCTTCATATTTGGTCAGTGCCAACTACACCCTTGTGCCATGTTAAATTGCGGAGCTTTTGAGTTTTCACAATACTATGAGGCCGTGGCGCCATGGCGAATTTCGATGACTCGCCATGAAAATCTTATTGCCTCTCATTTTGTCATACATGTTCCGATCTGGACCAAAGAGCACACATATGATAAGGCTCCACCCCTGAACATATTTCAACTGCCATATTTGACATCAAGGACAGCGCCACCTAGTGGGAACAGGAAATGTCATGTTTTACACTTTGGGGTACAGTATAGTGATGGGTGACATCTGCAGCCTCAAATTTCTCCAGGAAAGCCTTAAGGAGTTGGTCTTGGGTTACAGTGAAAACTGTGACTTTTCGCAAAAGGGTGTGACCCCAGCAGCATGGCGAACTTTGATGTCACGCCATGAATAAACAAATTAGTATAACTCAATGAAATCCAGTCTGATCAGTACCAGACTTTACAGGCATGATGGCAGACCCGCCCTGAACAGATTGATGTGCCCATTGTCGGAAATACGGACAGCGCCACCTAATGGCAACAGGAAATGTCATGGCTTTAATTTTGTTGTACTGATTTTCACAGGTTCATCGTGGCCACCTCAAAAGCGGTGAATATCAACATCAGTCCCTCGTGATGCTTCAGTGCAAAAATTGTGACTTTAAACTGAACGGCGCACCCTGGTGGCAACGCGGTTCACCATGAAAGATGAAGTGGCTTTTGAGGGGCTTGGAAAGTTTATAGAGGCTTGAAATTTGGCACACACCTCCAAATGGATGAAGGCATTGTTGTTATGCAACCATTTTCCTTGAATAGCGCAAAATGGCTCCACAGCGCCCCCTACAATATTTCAAAACATCAGCCCCTGCTCTGTGTTTCATCTATGAGTCTGACACTTGGTAAGCTTGTGTAAGATATCAAGATGTACAAAAAAGTCTCTTGGAGCAATATCCCAAATCCAACAGGAAGTCAGCCATTTTAAAATTAATGTGTAATTTTGATGACATTTTCCCCCCTTTTCAGGCCTCATACTTTGACGAACTCCTCCAAGGGATTTCATCATATTGAAGCATTCTTCAGTGTGTAGAATCTAAAGACCTTTGTGATGTTAAATTGCGAAGCTTTTTCCGTTCAGGGAAACTGGGTGGTCATGGCGGCACGTAGAGTTTCAATCACTCGCAAAAAGCAGTAATCTGCTGTCACTAAAAAACACAATGTCCAATCTCTCCCAAAGGTCGCAGGTGTGATGAGACTCGAGCTTGGAAATGTTTGGTATGCCATTTGTCGGTAATAGTTAGAGCGCCACCTATTGGGACGACTATAATCATAGTTCAATGAGATGAAATGTTAGCTGGTGGTTAAATGCATGAATTCCATCAATGTGACATCACATTGGACGTGCTGGTTTTAGGTGTTGGGCGTGGCTCGACGCGCCGGGGGTGCGAGGGCCCTCATAACGCTGCTTGCAGCTTTAATTATTATTATTATTATTATTCCGGCAAATGAATTGGCCGTTTGAGGGCCTAAACATGCTCGAAAACTCATGAAATTTTGCACACGCGTCAGGTCTGGTGAAAATTTACGTATTTTAATGTTCTCAGACATGGCCAGGGAAAATTAGCTCAGTAGCGC
This sequence comes from Rhamphochromis longiceps, assembly GCF_057381845.1. Lineage (NCBI taxonomy): Eukaryota > Metazoa > Chordata > Actinopteri > Cichliformes > Cichlidae > Rhamphochromis > Rhamphochromis longiceps. The sequence continues at coordinate 6,156,533 of NC_140574.1, forward strand.
CACCTAGAAAAATGAAAAACGCGAGCCCCCGGTATGGGTATGACCTACATGTTTGAAAGTCGGTACACCTATATAGCGTTCAGAGTCGAACAAAAAAGTCTATTATGGCAATGTCCTAAACCCAACAGGAAGTCCGCCATTTTGGATTGAAGGTGAGATTTTGGGTCTGATTTTACCGTTTCCATGCCTTGTACTTTAACGAACTCCTCCTTGGGATTTGGTCCTATAAACTTGAAATTTGGACAGTGTCAACTACACCCTTGTGCCATGTTAAATTGCGGAGCTTTTGAGTTTTCACAATACTATGAGGCCGTGGCGCCATGGCGAATTTCGATGACTCGCCATGAAAATCTTATTGCCTCTCATTCTGTCATACATGTTCCGATCTGGACCAAACAGCACACATATGATAAGGCTCCACCCCTGAACATATTTCAACTGCCATATTTGACATCAAGGACAGCGCCACCTAGTGGGAACAGGAAATGTCATGTTTTACACTTTGGGGTACAGTATAGTGATGGGTGACATCTGCAGCCTCAAATTTCTCCAGGAAAGCCTTAAGGAGTTGGTCTTGGGTTACAGTGAAAACTGTGAGTTTTCGCGAAAGGGTGTGACCCCAGCAGCATGGCGAACTTTGATGTCACGCCATGAAGAAACAAATTAGTATAACTCAATGAAATCCAGTCTGATCAGTACCAGACTTTACAGGCATGATGTCAGACCCGCCCTGAACAGATTGATGTGCCCATTGTCGGAAATACGGACAGCGCCACCTAGTGGCAACAGGAAATGTCATGGCTTTAATTTTGTTGTACTGATTTTCACAGGTTCATCTTGGCCACCTCAAAAGCGGTGAATATCACCATCAGTCCCTCGTGATGCTTCAGTGCAAAAATTGTGACTTTAAACTGAACGGCGCACCCTGGTGGCAACGCCGTCCACCATGAAAGATGAAGTGGCTTTTGAGGGTCTTGGCAAGTTTATAGAGGCTTGAAATTTGGCACACACCTCCAATGTGATGAAGGCTTTGATGTCATGTGATCATTTTCATTGAATAGCGAGAAATGGCTCCACAGCGCCCCCTACAAACTTTCAAAATATCAGCCCCAGCTCTGTGTTTTATGTATGAGTCTGAAACCTGGTAAGCTTATAGGAGATATCAAGATGTACAAAAAAGTCTCTTGGAGCAATATCCCAAATCCAACAGGAAGTCAGCCATTTTAAAATTAATGTGTAATTTTGATGACATTTTCCCATCTTTTCAGGCCTCATACTTTGACGAACTCCTCCAAGGGATTTCATCATATTGAAGCATTCTTCAGTGTGTAGAATCTAAAGACCTTTGTGATGTTAAATTGCGAAGCTTTTTCCGTTCAGGGAAATGGGGTGGTCATGGCGGCACGTAGAGTTTCAATCACTCGCAAAAAGCAGTAATCTGCTGTCACTAAAAAACACAATGTCCAAGCTCTCCCAAAGGTCGCAGGTGTGATGAGACTCGAGCTTGGAAATGTTTGTTATGCTATTTGTCAATAATGGTTAGAGCGCCACCTAGTGGCATGACTATAATCCTGGTTGAATAAGATGAAATGTTAGCTGGTGATTAAAAGCATGAAATCCATCAATGTGACATGAAATCGGACGTGCCGGTTTGAGGTGTTGGCAGTGGCTCGACGTGCCGGGGGTGCGAGGGCCCTTATAACGCTGCTTGCAGCTTTAATTAGGGCCCGAGCACTGACAGTGCGAAGGCCCTATTGTAATTGCTCTGTTTATTATTATTATTATTATTATTTCGGCAAATGAATTGGCCGTTTGAGGGCCTAAACATGCTCGAAAACTCATGAAATTTTGCACACGCGTCAGGTCTGGTGAAAATTTACGTATTTTAATGTTCCCAGACATGGCCAGGGAAAATTAGCTCAGTAGCGCCACCTAGAAAAATGAAAAACGCGAGCCCCCGATATGGGTATGACCTACATGTTTGAAAGTCGGCACACCTATATAACGTTCAGAGTCGAACAAAAAAGTATATTATGGCAATGTCCTAAACCCAACAGGAAGTCCGCCATTTTGGATTGAAGGTGACATTTTGGCTCTGATTTTACCGTTTCCATGCCTCGAACTTTAACGAACTCCTCCTTGGGGTTTGATTTCATAACCTTCATATTTGGTCAGTGCCAACTACACCCTTGTGCCATGTTAAATTGCGGAGCTTTTGAGTTTTCACAATACCATGAGGCCGTGTCGCCACGGCGAATTTCGATGACTCGCCATGAAAATCTTATTGCCTCTCATTTTGTCATACATTTTCTGACCTTGACCAAAGTGAACACATATGATAAGGCTCCACCCCTGAACATATTTCAACTGCCATATTTGACATCAAGGACAGCGCCACCTAGTGGGAACAGGAAATGTCATGTTTTACACTTTGGGGTACAGTATAGTGATGGGTGACATCTGCAGCCTCAAATTTCTCCAGGAAAGCCTTAAGGAGTTGGTCTTGGGTTACAGTGTAAACTGTGAGTTTTCGCCAAAGGGTGTGACCCCAGCAGCATGGCGAACTTTGATGTCACGCCATGAAGAAACAAATTAGTATAACTCAATGAAATCCAGTCTGATCAGTACCAGACTTTACAGGCATGATGTCAGACCCGCCCTGAACAGATTGATGTGCCCATTGTCGGAAATACGGACAGCGCCACCTAGTGGCAACAGGAAATGTCATGGCTTTAATTTTGTTGTACTGATTTTCACAGGTTCATCGTGGCCACCTCAAAAGCGGTGAATATCACCATCAGTCCTTGATGATGCTTTAGTGCAAAAATTGTGACTTTAAACTGAACGGCGCACCCTGGTGGCAACGCTGTTCACCATGAAAAATGAAGTGGCTTTTGAGGGGCTTGGAAAGTTTATAGAGGCTTGAAATTTGGCGCACACCTCCATTGTGATGAATGCTTTGTTGTTATGTGATCATTTTCATTGAATAGCGCAAAATGGCTCCACAGCGCCCCCTACAAAATTTCAAAACATCAGCCCCAGCTCTGTGTTTTATGTATGAGTCTGAAACCTGGTAAGCTTATAGGAGATATCAAGATGTACAAAAAAGTCTCTTGGAGCAATATCCCAAATCCAACAGGAAGTCAGCCATTTTAAAATTAATGTGTAATTTTTGTGACATTTTCCCCTCTTTCCAGCCACCGTTCTTTGACGAACTCCTCCAAGGGATTTCATCATATTGAACCAATCTCCAGTGTGTGGAATCTAAAGACCTTTGTGATGTTAAATTGCGAAGCTTTTTACGTTCAGGGAAACGGGTGGTCATGGCGGCACGTGGAGTTTCAGTCACTCGCCAAAAAGCAGTAATCTGCTGTCACTCAAAATCAAAATGTCCAATATGTCCCAAAGGTCGCAGGCGTGATGAGACTCGAGCTGGGAAATGTTTGTTATGCCATTTGTCAGTAATGGTTAGAGCGCCACCTAGTGGGACGACTATAATCATGGTTGAATGAGATGAAATGTTAGCTGGTGGTTGAATGCATGAATTTCATCAATGTGACATCAGATCGGACGTGCTGGTTGTAGGTGTTGGGCGTAGCTCGACGCGATGGGGTGCGAGGGCCCTCATAACGCTGCTTGCAGCTTTAATTATTATTATTATTATTATTATTTCGGCAAATGAATTGGCCGTTTGAGGGCCTAAACATGCTCGAAAACTCATGAAATTTTGCACACGCGTCAGGTCTGGTGAAAATTTACGTATTTTAATGTTCTCAGACATGGCCAGGGAAAATTAGCTCAGTAGCGCCACCTAGAAAAATGAAAAACGCGAGCCCCCGGTATGGGTATGACCTACATGTTTGAAAGTCGGTACACCTATATAATGTTCAGAGTCGAACAAAAAAGTCTATTATGGCAATGTCCTAAACCCAACAGGAAGTCCGCCATTTTGGATTGAAGGTGACATTTTGGCTCTGATTTTACCATTTCCATGCCTCGAACTTTGACGAACTCCTCCTTGGGGTTTGATTTCATAACCTTCATATTTGGTCAGTGCCAACTACACCCTTATGCCATGTTAAATTGCGGAGCTTTTGAGTTTTCACAATACCATGAGGCCGTGGCGCCATGGCGAATTTCGATGACTCGCCATGAAAATCTTATTGCCTCTCATTCTGTCATAGATTTTCTGACCTTGACCAAAGTGAACACATATAATAAGGCTCCATCCCTGAACATATTTCAACTGCCATATTTTACATCAGGGACAGCGCCACCTAGTGGGAACAGGAAATGTCATGTTTTACACTTTGGGGTACAGTATTGTGATGGGTGACATCTGCAGCCTCAAATTTCTCCAGGAAAGCCTTAAGGAGTTGGTCTTGGGTTACAGTGAAAACTGTGACTTTTCGCAAAAGGGTGTGACACCAGCGGCATGGCGAACTTTGATGTCACGCCATGAAGAAACAAATTAGTATAACTCAATGAAATCCAGTCTGATCAGTACCAGACTTTACAGGCATGATGTCAGACCCGCCCTGAACAGATTGATGTGCCCATTGTCGGGAATACGGACAGCGCCACCTAGTGGCAACAGGAAATGTCATGGCTTTAATTTTGTTGTACTGATTTTCACAGGTTCATCGTGGCCACCTCAAAAGCGGAGAATATCACCATCAGTCCCTCATGATGCTTCAGTGCAAAAATTGTGACTTTAAACTGAACGGCGCACCCTGGTGGCAACGCGGTCCACCATGAAAGATGAAGTGGCTTTTGAGGGGCTTGGAAAGTTTATAGAGGCTTGAAATTTGGCACACACCTCCAATGTGATGAAGGCTTTGTTGTTATGTGATCATTTTCATTGAATAGCTCGAAATGGCTCCACAGCGCCCCCTACAATATTTCAAAATATCAGCCCCTGCTCTGTGTTTTATGTATGATTCTGAAACCTGGTAAGCTTATAGGAGATATCAAGATGTACAAAAAAGTCTCTTGGAGCAATATCCCAAATCCAACAGGAAGTCAGCCATTTTAAAATTAATGTGCAATTTTGGCAACATTTTCCCCTCTTTTCAGGCTCCCTTCTTTGACGAACTCCTCCAAGGGATTTCATCAGATTGATGCGATCTCCTGTTTGTGGAATCTAAAGACCTTTGTGATGTTAAATTGTGAAGCTTTTTACATTCAGGGAAACGGGGTGGTCATGGCGGCACGTAGAGTTTCAATCACTCGCCAAAAAGCAGTAATCTGCTGTCACTCAAAGACACAATGTCCAATCTCTCCCAAAGCTCATAGGCGTGATGAGACTCGAGCTCGGAAATGTTTGTTATGCCCTTTGTCTATAATGGTTAGAGCGCCACCTAGTGGAACGACTAACTAATCATGAATGAATGAGTTGAAATGTTAGCTGGTGGTTAAATGCATGAATTCCATCAATGTGACATCAGATCGGACGTGCTGGTTTTAGGTGTTGGGCGTGGCTCGACGCGCCGGGGGTGCGAGGGCCCTCATAACGCTGCTTGTTAGGGCCCGAGCACTGATAGTGCGAAGGCCCTATTGTAATTGCTCTGTTTATTATTATTATTATTATTATTATTATTATTATTATTATTTCGGCAAATGAATTGGCCGTTTGAGGGCCTAAACATGCTCGAAAACTCATGAAATTTTGCACACGCGTCAGGTCTGGTGAAAATTTACGTATTTTAATGTTCTCAGACATGGCCAGGGAAAATTAGCTCAGTAGCGCCACCTAGAAAAATGAAAAACGCGAGCCCCCGGTATGGGTATGGCCTACAAGTTTGAAAGTCGGTACACCTATATAATGTTCAGAGTCGAACAAAAAAGTCTATTATGGCAATGTCCTAAACCCAACAGGAAGTCCGCCATTTTGGATTGAAGGTGACATTTTGGCTCTGATTTTACCATTTCCATGCCTCGAACTTTGACGAACTCCTCCTTGGGGTTTGATTTCATAACCTTCATATTTGGTCAGTGCCAACTACACCCTTGTGCCATGTTAAATTGCGGAGCTTTTGAGTTTTCACAATACTATGAGGCCGTGGCGCCATGGCGAATTTCGATGACTCGCCATGAAAATCTTATTGCCTCTCATTTTGTCATACATTTTCTGACCTTGACCAAAGTGAACACATATGATAAGGCTCCACCCCTGAACATATTTCAACTGCCATATTTGACACCAGGGACAGCGCCACCTAGTGGGAACAGGAAATGTCATGTTTTACACTTTGGGGTACAGTATAGTGATGGGTGACACCTGCAGCCTCAAATTTCTCCAGGAAAGGCGTAAGGAGTTGGTCTTGGGTTACAGTGAAAACTGTGACTTTTCGCAAAAGGGTGTGACCCCAGCAGCATGGCGAACTTTGATGTCACGCCATGAAGAAACAAATTAGTATAACTCAATGAAATCCAGTCTGTTCAGTACCAGACTTTACAGGCATGATGTCAGACCCGCCCTGAACAGATTGATGTGCCCATTGTCGGGAATACGTACAGCGCCACCTAGTGGCAACAGGAAATGTCATGGCTTTAATTTTGTTGTACTGATTTTCACAGGTTCATCGTGGCCACCTCAAAAGCGGTGAATATCAACATCAGTCCCTCGTGATGCTTCAGTGCAAAAATTGTGACTTTAAACTGAACGGCGCACCCTGGTGGCAACGCTGTTCAACATGAAAGATGAAGTGGCTTTTGAGGGGCTTGCAAGTTTATAGAGGCTTGAAATTTGGCCCACACCTCCAAATGGATGAAGGCTTTGTTGTCATGTGATCATTTTCATTGAATAGCGCGAAATTGCTCCACAGCGCCCCCTACAAAATTTCAAAACAACAGCCCCTGCTCTGTGTTTCATCTATGAGTCTGAAACCTGGTAAGCTTATGGAAAATATCAAGATGTACAAAAAAGTCTCTTGGTGCAATATCCCAAATCCAACAGGAAGTCAGCCATTTTAAAATTAATGTGCAATTTTGGCGACATTTTCCCCTCTTTTCAGGCTTCATACTTTGACGAACTCCTCCAAGGGATTTCATCATATTGAACCATTCTCCAGTGTGTGGAATCTAAAGACCTTTGTGATGTTAAATTGCGAAGCTTTTTACGTTCAAGGAAACGGGGTGGTCATGGCGGCACGTGGAGTTTCAATCACTGGCCAAAAAGCAGTAATCTGCTGTCACTCAAAGACACAAAGTCCAATCTCTCCCAAAGGTCGCAGGCGTGATGAGACTCGAGCTCGGAAATGTTTGTTATGCCCTTTGTCTATAATGGTTAGAGCGCCACCTAGTGGGACGACTATACTCATGGTTGAACCAAATGAAATGTTAGCTGGTGGTTAAATGCATGAATTCCATCAATGTGACATGAGATCGGACGTGCTGGTTTTAGGTGTTGGGCGTGGCTCGACACGCCAGGGTGCGAGGGCCCTCATAACGCTGCTTGCAGCTTTAATTATTATTATTATTATTCCGGCAAATGAATCGGCCTTTTGAGGGCCTAAACATGCTCGAAAACTCTGGAAATTTTGCGCACGCGTCAGGTCTGGTGAAAATTTACGTATTTTAATGGTTTTACATATGAGCACTGGGAAATGGCTCTAGAGCGCCACCTATGCCTTGTTAAATGCAGCCCTACGACCACATCGTTTCAGCTACATGTATGAAATTTGGCACACATGTGTATCATGCCAAGACGAACAAAAAAGTCTGTGGGCCCATTGACGCAAACCCAACAGGAAGTCCGCCATTTTGGATTGAAGGTGACATTTTGGCTCTGATTTTACCGTTTCCATGCCTTGTACTTTAACGAACTCCTCCTTGGGATTTGGTCGTATAAGCTTCAAATTTGGACAGTGTCAACTACACCCTTGTGCCATGTTAAATTGCGGAGCTTTTGAGTTTTCACAATACTATGAGGCCGTGGCGCCATGGCGAATTTCGATGACTCGCCATGAAAATCTTATTGCCTCTCATTCTGTCATACATGTTCCAATCTGGACCAAAGAGCACACATATGATAAGGCTCCACCCCTGAACATATTTCAACTGCCATATTTGACCTCAAGGACAGCGCCACCTAGTGGGAACAGGAAATGTCATGTTTTACACTTTGGGGTACAGTATAGTGAAGGGTGACATCTGCAGCCTCAAATTTCTCCAGGAAAGCCTTAAGGAGTTGGTCTTGGGTTACAGTGAAAACTGTGAGTTTTCGCGAAAGGGTGTGACCCCAGCAGCATGGCGAACTTTGATGTCACGCCATGAAGAAACAAATTAGTATAACTCAATGAAATCCAGTCTGATCAGTACCAGACTTTACAGGCATGATGTCAGACCCGCCCTGAACAGATTGATGTGCCCATTGTCGGAAATACGGACAGCGCCACCTAGTGGCAACAGGAAATGTCATGGCTTTAATTTTGTTGTACTGATTTTCACAGGTTCATCTTGGCCACCTCAAAAGCGGTGAATATCACCATCAGTCCCTCGTGATGCTTCAGTGCAAAAATTGTGAGTTTAAACTGAACGGCGCACCCTGGTGGCAACGCTGTTCAACATGAAAGATGAAGTGGCTTTTGAGGGTCTTGGCAAGTTTATAGAGGCTTGAAATTTGGCACACACCTCCAAATGGATGAAGGCTTTGTTGGCATGTGATCATTTTCATTGAATAGCGCGAAATTGCTCCACAGCGCCCCCTACAAAATTTCAAAACCACAGCCCCTGCTCTGTGTTCTATGTATGATTCTGAAACCTGGTAAGCTTATAGGAGATATCAAGATGTACAAAAAAGTCTCTTGGTGCAATATCCCAAATCCAACAGGAAGTCAGCCATTTTAATATTAATGTGTAATTTTGGCAACATTTTCCCCTCTTTCCAGGCACCGTTCTTTGACGAACTCCTCCAAGGGATTTCATCATATTGAACCAATCTCCAGTGTGTGGAATCTAAAGACCTTTGTGATGTTAAATTGCGAAGCTTTTTACGTTCAGTGAAACGGGGTGGTTATGGTGGCACTTAGAGTTTGAATCACTCGCCAAAAAGCAGTAATCTGCTGTCACTCAAAAACACAATGTCCAATCTCTCCCAAACGTCTCAGGTGTGATGAGACTCGAGCTGGGAAATGTTTGTTATGCCATTTGTCAGTAATGGTTAGAGCTCCACCTAGTGGGACAACTATAATCATGATTGAATGAGATGAATTGTTAGCTGGTGGTTAAATGCATGAATTCCATCAATGTGACATCAGATCGGAGGTGCTGGTTTTAGGTGTTGGGCGTGGCTCGACGCGCCGGGGGTGCGAGGGCCCTCATAACGCTGCTTGCAGCTTTAATTATTATTATTATTATTATTTCGGCAAATGAATTGGCCGTTTGAGGGCCTAAACATGCTCGAAAACTCATGAAATTTTGCACACGCGTCAGGTCTGGTGAAAATTTACGTATTTTAATGTTCTCAGACATGGCCAGGGAAAATTAGCTCAGTAGCGCCACCTAGAAAAATGAAAAACGCGAGCCCCCGGTATGGGTATGACCTACATGTTTGAAAGTCGGTACACCTATATAATGTTCAGAGTCGAACAAAAAAGTCTATTATGGCAATGTCCTAAACCCAACAGGAAGTCCGCCATTTTGGATTGAAGGTGACATTTTGGCTCTGATTTTACCATTTCCATGCCTCGAACTTTGACGAACTCCTCCTTGGGGTTTGATTTCATAACCTTCATATTTGGTCAGTGCCAACTACACCCTTGTGCCATGTTAAATTGCGGAGCTTTTGAGTTTTCACAATACTATGAGGCCGTGGCGCCATGGCGAATTTCGATGACTCGCCATGAAAATCTTATTGCCTCTCATTCTGTCATACATGTTCCGATCTGGACCAAAGAGCACACATATGATAAGGCTCCACCCCTGAACATATTTCAACTGCCATATTTGACATCAAGGACAGCGCCACCTAGTGGGAACAGGAAATGTCATGTTTTACACTTTGGGGTACAGTATAGTGATGGGTGACATCTGCAGCCTCAAATTTCTCCAGGAAAGCCTTAAGGAGTTGGTCTTGGGTTACAGTGAAAACTGTGACTTTTCGCAAAAGGGTGTGACCCCAGCAGCATGGCGAACTTTGATGTCACGCCATGAATAAACAAATTAGTATAACTCAATGAAATCCAGTCTGATCAGTACCAGACTTTACAGGCATGATGGCAGACCCGCCCTGAACAGATTGATGTGCCCATTGTCGGAAATACGGACAGCGCCACCTAATGGCAACAGGAAATGTCATGGCTTTAATTTTGTTGTACTGATTTTCACAGGTTCATCGTGGCCACCTCAAAAGCGGTGAATATCAACATCAGTCCCTCGTGATGCTTCAGTGCAAAAATTGTGACTTTAAACTGAACGGCGCACCCTGGTGGCAACGCGGTTCACCATGAAAGATGAAGTGGCTTTTGAGGGGCTTGGAAAGTTTATAGAGGCTTGAAATTTGGCACACACCTCCAAATGGATGAAGGCATTGTTGTTATGTAACCATTTTCCTTGAATAGCGCAAAATGGCTCCACAGCGCCCCCTACAATATTTCAAAACATCAGCCCCTGCTCTGTGTTTCATCTATGAGTCTGACACTTGGTAAGCTTGTGTAAGATATCAAGATGTACAAAAAAGTCTCTTGGAGCAATATCCCAAATCCAACAGGAAGTCAGCCATTTTAAAATTAATGTGTAATTTTGATGACATTTTCCCCCCTTTTCAGGCTTCATACTTTGACGAACTCCTCCAAGGGATTTCATCATATTGAAGCATTCTTCAGTGTGTAGAATCTAAAGACCTTTGTGATGTTAAATTGCGAAGCTTTTTCCGTTCAGGGAAACGGGGTGGTCATGGCGGCACGTAGAGTTTCAATCACTCGCAAAAAGCAGTAATCTGCTGTCACTAAAAAACACAATGTCCAATCTCTCCCAAAGGTCGCAGGTGTGATGAGACTCGAGCTTGGAAATGTTTGGTATGCTATTTGTCAATAATGGTTAGAGCGCCACCTAGTGGCATGACTATAATCCTGGTTGAATAAGATGAAATGTTAGCTGGTGATTAAAAGCATGAAATCCATCAATGTGACATCACATCGGACGTGCCGGTTTGAGGTGTTGGCAGTGGCTCAACGTGCCGGGGGTGCGAGGGCCCTCATAACGCTGCTTGCAGCTTTAATTAGGGCCCGAGCACTGACAGTGCGAAGGCCCTATTGTAATTGCTCTGTTTATTATTAGGGCCCGAGCACTGATAGTGCGAAGGCCCTATTGTAATTGCTCTGTTTATTAGGGCCCGAGCACTGACAGTGCGAAGGCCCTATTGTAATTGCTCTGTTTATTATTATTATTATTATTATTATTATTTCGGCAAATGAATTGGCCGTTTGAGGGCCTAAACATGCTCGAAAACTCATGAAATTTTGCACACGCGTCAGGTCTGGTGAAAATTTACGTATTTTAATGTTCTCAGACATGGCCAGGGAAAATTAGCTCAGTAGCGCCACCTAGAAAAATGAAAAACGCGAGCCCCCGGTATGGGTATGACCTACATGTTTGAAAGTTGGTACACCTATATAACGTTCAGAGTCGAACAAAAAAGTCTATTATGGCAATGTCCTAAACCCAACAGGAAGTCAGCCATTTTGGATTGAAGGTGACATTTTGGGTCTGATTTTACCGTTTCCATGCCTTGTACTTTAACGAACTCCTCCTTGGGATTTGGTCCTATAAACTTCAAATTTGGACAGTGTCAACTACACCCTTGTGCCATGTTAAATTGCGGAGCTTTTGAGTTTTCACAATACTATGAGGCCGTGGCGCCATGGCGAATTTCGATGACTCGCCATGAAAATCTTATTGCCTCTCATTTTGTCATACATGTTCCGATCTGGACCAAAGAGCACACATATGATAAGGCTCCACCCCTGAACATATTTCAACTGCCATATTTGACACCAGGGACAGCGCCACCTAGTGGGAACAGGAAATGTTATGTTTTACACTTTGGGGTACAGTATAGTGATGGGTGACATCTGCAGCCTCAAATTTCTCCAGGAAAGCCTTAAGGAGTTGGTCTTGGGTTACAGTGAAAACTGTGACTTTTTGCAAAAGGGTGTGACCCCAGCAGCATGGCGAACTTTGATGTCACGCCATGAAGAAAGAAATTAGTATAACTCAATGAAATCCAGTCTGATCAGTACCAGACTTTACAGGCATGATGTCAGACCCGCCCTGAACAGATTGATGTGCCCATTGTCGGAAATACGGACAGCGCCACCTAGTGGCAACAGGAAATGTCATGGCTTTAATTTTGTTGTACTGATTTTCACAGGTTCATCGTGGCCACCTCAAAAGCGGTGAATATCACCATCAGTCCCTTGTGATGCTTCAGTGCAAAAATTGTGACTTTAAACTGAACGCCGCACCCTGGTGGCAACGCGGTTCACCATGAAAGATGAAGTGGCTTTTGAGGGGCTTGGAAAGTTTAAAAAGTCTTCAAATTTGGCCCACGCCTCCAATGTGGTTAAGGCTTTGTTGTTATGTGATCATTTTCATTGAATATCCCAAAATGGCTCCACAGCGCCCCCTACAAAATTTCAAAATCACAGCCCCTGCTCTGTGTTTTATGTATGAGTCTGAAACCTGGTAAGCTTATAGGAGATATCAAGATGTACAAAAAAGTCTCTTGGAGCAATATCCCAAATCCAACAGGAAGTCAGCCATTTTAAAATTAATGTGTAATTTTGATGACATTTTCCCCCCTTTTCAGGCCTCATACTTTGACGAACTCCTCCAAGGGATTTCATCATATTGAAGCATTCTTCAGTGTGTAGAATCTAAAGACCTTTGTGATGTTAAATTGCGAAGCTTTTTCCGTTCAGGGAAACGGGGTGGTCATGGCGGCACGTAGAGTTTCAATCACTCGCAAAAAGCAGTAATCTGCTGTCACTAAAAAACACAATGTCCAATCTCTCCCAAAGGTCGCAGGTGTGATGAGACTCGAGCTTGGAAATGTTTGTTATGCTATTTGTCAATAATGGTTAGAGCGCCACCTAGTGGCATGACTATAATCCTGGTTGAATAAGATGAAATGTTAGCTGGTGATTAAAAGCATGAATTCCATCAATGTGACATCACATCGGACGTGCCGGTTTGAGGTGTTGGCAGTGGCTCGACGTGCCGGGGGTGCGAGGGCCCTCATAACGCTGCTTGCAGCTTTAATTAGGGCCCGAGCACTGACAGTGCGAAGGCCCTATTGTAATTGCTCTGTTTATTATTATTATTATTATTATTTCGGCAAATGAATTGGCCGTTTGAGGGCCTAAACATGCTCGAAAACTCATGAAATTTTGCACACGCGTCAGGTCTGGTGAAAATTTACGTATTTTAATGTTCCCAGACATGGCCAGGGAAAATTAGCTCAGTAGCGCCACCTAGAAAAATGAAAAACGCGAGCCCCCGATATGGGTATGACCTACATGTTTGAAAGTCGGCACACCTATATAACGTTCAGAGTCGAACAAAAAAGTCTATTATGGCAATGTCCTAAACCCAACAGGAAGTCCGCCATTTTGGATTGAAGGTGACATTTTGGCTCTGATTTTACCGTTTCCATGCCTCGAACTTTAACGAACTCCTCCTTGGGGTTTGATTTCATAACCTTCATATTTGGTCAGTGCCAACTACACCCTTGTGCCATGTTAAATTGCGGAGCTTTTGAGTTTTCACAATACCACGAGGCCGTGGCGCCACGGCGAATTTCGATGACTCGCCATGAAAATCTTATTGCCTCTCATTTTGTCATACATTTTCTGACCTTGACCAAAGTGAACACATATGATAAGGCTCCACCCCTGAACATATTTCAACTGCCATATTTGACATCAAGGACAGCGCCACCTAGTGGGAACAGGAAATGTCATGTTTTACACTTTGGGGTACAGTATAGTGATGGGTGACATCTGCAGCCTCAAATTTCTCCAGGAAAGCCTTAAGGAGTTGGTCTTGGGGTACAGTGAAAACTGTGGCTTTTCACGAAAGGGTGTGACCTCAGCAGCATGGCGAACTTTGATATCTCGCCATGAAGAAACAAATTAGTATAACTCCATGAAATCCAGTCTGATTAGTACCAGACTTTACAGGCATGATGTCACACCCGCCCTGAACAGATTGATGTGCCCATTGTCAGGAATATGAAGAGCGCCACCTAGTGGGAACAGGAAATGTCATGTCTTACACTTTGTTGTACTGATTTTCACAGGTTCATAGTGGCCACCTCAAAAGCGGTGAATATCACCATCAGTCCTTGATGATGCTTTAGTGCAAAAATTGTGACTTTAAACTGAACGGCGCACCCTGGTGGCAACGCTGTTCACCATTAAAAATGAAGTGGCTTTTGAGGGGCTTGGAAAGTTTATAGAGGCTTGAAATTTGGCGCACACCTCCATTGTGATGAATGCTTTGTTGTTATGTGATCATTTTCATTGAATAGCGCAAAATGGCTCCACAGCGCCCCCTACAAAATTTCAAAACATAAGCCCCAGCTCTGTGTTTTATGTATGAGTCTGAAACCTGGTAAGCTTATAGGAGATATCAAGATGTACAAAAAAGTCTCTTGGAGCAATATCCCAAATCCAACAGGAAGTCAGCCATTTTAAAATTAATGTGTAATTTTTGTGACATTTTCCCCTCTTTCCAGCCACCGTTCTTTGACGAACTCCTCCAAGGGATTTCATCATATTGAACCAATCTCCAGTGTGTGGAATCTAAAGACCTTTGTGATGTTAAATTGCGAAGCTTTTTACGTTCAGTGAAACGGGTGGTCATGGCGGCACGTGGAGTTTCAGTCACTCGCCAAAAAGCAGTAATCTGCTGTCACTCAAAATCAAAATGTCCAATATGTCCCAAAGGTCGCAGGCGTGATGAGACTCGAGCTGGGAAATGTTTGTTATGCCATTTGTCAGTAATGGTTAGAGCGCCACCTAGTGGGACGACTATAATCATGGTTGAATGAGATGAAATGTTAGCTGGTGGTTGAATGCATGAATTTCATCAATGTGACATCAGATCGGACGTGCTGGTTGTAGGTGTTGGGCGTAGCTCGACGCGATGGGGTGCGAGGGCCCTCATAACGCTGCTTGCAGCTTTAATTATTATTATTATTATTATTATTCCGGCAAATGAATTGGCCGTTTGAGGGCCTAAACATACTCGAAAACTCATGAAATTTTGCACACGCGTCAGGTCTGGTGAAAATTTACGTATTTTAATGTTCTCAGACATGGCCAGGGAAAATTAGCTCAGTAGCGCCACCTAGAAAAATGAAAAGCGCGAGCCCCCGGTATGGGTATGACCTACAAGTTTGAAAGTCGGTACACCTATATAACGTTCAGAGTCGAACAAAAAAGTCTATTATGGCAATGTCCTAAACCCAACAGGAAGTCCGCCATTTGGAAGAGAAGGTGACATTTTGGCTCTAATTTTGCCATTTCCATGCCTCGAACTTTAACGAACTCCTCCTTGGGATTTGGTCCTATAAACTTCAAATTTGGACAGTGTCAACTACACCCTTGTGCCATGTTAAATTGCGGAGCTTTTGAGTTTTCACAATACCATGAGGCCGTGGCGCCATGGCGAATTTCGATGACTCGCCAAGAAAATCTTATTGCCTCTCATTTTGTCATACATTTTCTGACCTTGACCAAAGAGCACACATATGATAAGGCTCCACCCCTGAACATATTTCAAGTGCCATATTTGACATAAGGGCCAGCGCCACCTAGTGGGAACAGGAAATGTCATGTTTTACACTTTGGGGTACAGTATTGTGATGGGTGACATCTGCAGCCTCATATTTCTCCAGGAAAGCCTTAAGGAGTTGGTCTTGGGGTACAGTGAAAACTGTGAGTTTTCGCGAAAGGGTGTGACCCCAGCAGCATGGCGAACTTTGATGTCTCGCCATGAAGAAACAAATTAGTATAACTCAATGAAATCCAGTCTGATCAGTACCAGACTTTACAGGCGTGATGTCAGACCCGCCCTGAACAGATTGATGTGCCCATTGTCAGGAATATGAAGAGCGCCACCTAGTGGGAACAGGAAATGTCATGTCTTACACTTTGTTGTACTGATTTTCACAGGTTCATCGTGGCCACCTCAAAAGCGGTGAATATCAACATCAGTCCCTCGTGATGTTTCAGTGCAAAAATTGTGAGTTTAAACTGAACGGCGCACCCTGGTGGCAACGCGATCCACCATGAAAGATGAAGTGGCTTTTGAGGGGCTTGGAAAGTATATAGAGGCCTTAAATTTAGCACACACCTCCAAACGGATGAAGGCTTTGTTGTCATGTGATCATTTTCATTGAATAGCGCGAAATGGCTCCACAGCGCCCCCTACAAACTTTCAAAACCACAGCCCCTGCTCTGTGTTTTATGTATGAGTCTGAAACCTGGTAAGCTTATAGGAGATATCAAGATGTACAAAAAAGTCTCTTGGAGCAATATCCCAAATCCAACAGGAAGTCAGCCATTTTAAAATTAATGTGTAATTTTGGCAACATTTTCCCATCTTTTCAGGCACCGTACTTTGACGAACTCCTCCAAGGGATTTCATCAGATTGAACCAATCTCCAGTGTGAGGAATCTAAAGACCTTTGTGATGTTAAATTGCGAAGGTTTTTACGTTCAGGGAAACGGGGTTGTCATGGCGGCACGTGGAGTTTCAATCACTCGCCAAAAAGCAGTAATCTGCTGTCACTCAAAGACACAATGTCCAATCTCTCCCAAAGCTCATAGGAGTGATGAGACTCGAGCTCAGAAATGTTTATTATGTCATTTGTACATAATGGTTAGAGCGCCACCTAGTGGAACGACTAACTAATCATGAATGAATGAGTTGAAATGTTAGCTGGTGGTTAAATGCATGAATTCCATCAATGTGACATCAGATCAGATGAGCTGGTTTTAGGTGTTGGGCGTGGCTCGACGCGCTGGGGGTGCGAGGGCCCTCATAACGCTGCTTGCAGCTTTAATTATTATTATTATTATTATTCAGGCGAAACAAGGGCCTTTTTGAGGGCCTAAACATGCTCAAAAACTCATGAAATTTTGCACACATGCCAGGTCTGGTGAAAAATTTTGTATTTTAATGGTTTTACATATGAGCACTGGGAAATGGCTCTACAGCGCCACCTATGCCTTGTTAAATGCAGCCCTACGACCATATCGTTTCAGCTACATGTATGAAATTTGGCACACATGTGTATCATGCCGAGTCGAACAAAAAAGTCTGTGGCCCATTGATGCAAACCCAACAGGAAGTCCGCCATTTGGAAGAGAAGGTGACATTTTGGCTCTAATTTTGCCATTTCCATGCCTCGAACTTTTGCGAACTCCTCCTTGGGATTTGGTTGTATAAGCTTCATCTTTGGTCAGTGTCAACTACACACCTGGGCCATGTTAAATTGCGGAGCTTTTGAGTTTTCACAATACTATGAGGCCGTGGCGCCATGGCGAATTTCGATGACTCGCCATGAAAATCTTATTGCCTCTCATTTTGTCATACATTTTCTGACCTTGACCAAAGAGCACACATATGATAAGGCTCCACCCCTGAACATATTTCAACTGCCATATTTGACACCAGGGACAGCGCCACCTAGTGGGAACAGGAAATGTCATGTTTTACACTTTGGGGTACAGTATAGTGATGGGTGACACCTGCAGCCTCAAATTTCTCCAGGAAAGCCTTAAGGAGTTGGTCTTGGGTTACAGTGAAAACTGTGAGTTTTCGCAAAAGGGTGTGACCCCAGCAGCATGGCGAACTTTGATGTCACGCCATGAAGAAACAAATTAGTATAACTCAATGAAATCCAGTCTGTTCAGTACCAGACTTTACAGGCATGATGTCAGACCCGCCCTGAACAGATTGATGTGCCCATTGTCGGAAATACGGACAGCGCCACCTAGTGGCAACAGGAAATGTCATGGCTTTAATTTTGTTGTACTGATTTTCACAGGTTCATCGTGGCCACCTCAAAAGCGGTGAATATCACCATCAGTCCCTCGTGATGCTTCAGTGCAAAAATTGTGACTTTAAACTGAACGGCGCACCCTGGTGGCAACGTGGTCCACCATGAAATATGAAGTGGCTTTTGAGGGTCTTGGCAAGTTTATAGAGGCTTGAAATTTGGCACACACCTCCAATGTTACGAAGGCTTTGTTGTCATGTGATCATTTTCATTGAATATCCCAAAATGGCTCCACAGCGCCCCCTACAAAATTTCAAAACCACAGCCCCAGCTCTGTGTTTTATGTATGAATCTGAAACCTGGTAGGCTTATAGGAGATATCAAGATGTACAAAAAAGTCTCTTGGAGCAATATCCCAAATCCAACAGGAAGTCAGCCATTTTAAAATTAATGTGCAATTTTGGCAACATTTTCCCCTCTTTTCAGGCTTCATACTTTGACGAACTCCTCCAAGGGATTTCATCATATTGAACCAATCTCCTGTGTGTGGAATCTAAAGACCTTTGTGATGTTAAATTGCGAAGCTTTTTACATTTAGGGAAACGGGGTGGTCATGGCGGCACGTGGAGTTTCAATCACTCGCCAAAAAGCAGTAATCTGCTGTCACTCAAAATCAAAATGTTCAATCTCTCCCAAAGGTCGCAGGCGTGATGAGACTCGAGCTAGGAAATGTTTGTTATGCCATTTGTCAGTAATGGTTAGAGCGCCACCTAGTGGGACAACTATAATCATGATTGAATGAGATGAATTGTTAGCTGGTGGTTAAATGCATGAATTCCATCAATGTGACATCAGATCGGACATGCTGGTTTTAGGTGTTGGGCGTGGCTCGACGCGCCGGGGGTGCGAGGGCCCTCCTAACGCTGCTTGCAGCTTTAATTAGGGCCCGAGCACTGACAGTGCGAAGGCCCTATTGTAATTGCTCTGTTTATTATTATTATTATTATTATTATTATTATTATTATTATTATTAGGGCCCGAGCACTGATAGTGCGAAGGCCCTATTGTAATTGCTCTGTTTATTATTATTATTATTAGGGCCCGAGCACTGACAGTGCGAAGGCCCTATTGTAATTGCTCTGTTTATTAGGGCCCGAGCACTGACAGTGCGAAGGCCCTATTGTAATTGCTCTGTTTATTATTATTATTATTATTATTTCGGCAAATGAATTGGCCGTTTGAGGGCCTAAACATGCTCGAAAACTCATGAAATTTTGCACACGCGTCAGGTCTGGTGAAAATTTACGTATTTTAATCTTCCCAGACATGGCCAGGGAAAATTAGCTCAGTAGCGCCACCTAGAAAAATGAAAAACGCGAGCCCCCGGTATGGGTATGACCTACATGTTTGAAAGTCGGTACACCTATATAACTTTCAGAGTCGAACAAAAAAGTCTATTATGGCAATGTCCTAAACCCAACAGGAAGTCCGCCATTTTGGATTGAAGGTGACATTTTGGCTCTGATTTTACCGTTTCCATGCCTCGAACTTTAACGAACTCCTCCTTGGGATTTGGTCCTATAAGCTTCAAATTTGGACAGTGTCAACTACACCCTTGTGCCATGTTAAATTGCGGAGCTTTTGAGTTTTCACAATACTATGAGGCCGTGGCGCCATGGCGAATTTCGATGACTCGCCATGAAAATCTTATTGCCTCTCATTTTGTCATACATTTTCTGACCTTGACCAAAGAGCACACATATGATAAGGCTCCACCCCTGAACATATTTCAACTGCCATATTTGACATAAGGGACAGCGCCACCTAGTGGGAACAGGAAATGTCATGTTTTACACTTTGGGGTACAGTATAGTGATGGGTGACATCTGCAGCCTCAAATTTCTCCAGAAAAGCCTTAAGGAGTTGGTCTTGGGTTACAGTGAAAACTGTGACTTTTCGCAAAAGGGTGTGACCCCAGCGGCGTGGCGAACTTTAATGTCACGCCATGAAGAAACAAATTAGTATAACTCAATGAAATCCAGTCTGATCAGTACCAGACTTTACAGGCATGATGTCAGACCCGCCCTGAACAGATTGATGTGCCCATTGTCGGAAATACGGACAGCGCCACCTAGTGGCAACAGGAAATGTCATGGCTTTAATTTTGTTGTACTGATTTTCACAGATTCATCTTGGCCACCTCAAAAGCGGTGAATATCACCATCAGTCCCTCGTGATGCTTCAGTGCAAAAATTGTGACTTTAAACTGAACGGCGCACCCTGGTGGCAACGCGGTTCACCATGAAAGATGAAGTGGCTTTTGAGGGGCTTGGAAAGTTTATAGAGGCTTGAAATTTGGCACACACCTCCAAATGGATGTAGGCTTTGTTGTCATGTGATCATTTTCATTGAATAGCGCGAAATTGCTCCACAGCGCCCCCTACAAAATTTCAAAACATCAGCCCCAGCTCTGTGTTTCATCTATGAGTCTGAAACCTGGTAAGCTTATGGAAAATATCAAGATGTACAAAAAAGTCTCTTGGAGCAATATCCCAAATCCAACAGGAAGTCAGCCATTTTAAAATTAATGTGTAATTTTGGCGACATTTTCCCCTCTTTTCAGGCTTCATACTTTGACGAACTCCTCCAAGGGATTTCATCATATTGAACCATTCTCCAGTGTGTGGAATCTAAAGACCTTTGTGATGTTAAATTGCGAAGCTTTTTACGTCCAGGGAAACGGGGTGGTTATGGTGGCACTTAGAGTTTGAATCACTCGCCAAAAAGCAGTAATCTGCTGTCACTCAAAAACACAATGTCCAATCTCTCCCAAACGTCTCAGGTGTGATGAGACTCGAGCTTGGAAGTGTTTGTTATGCCATTTGTACATAATGGTTAGAGCGCCACCTAGTGGAACGACTAACTAATCATGAATGAATGAGTTGAATTGTTAGCTGGTGGTTAAATGCATGAATTCCATCAATGTGACATCACATCGGACGTGCTGGTTTTAGGTGTTGGGCGTGGCTCGACACGCCGGGGTGCGAGGGCCCTCATAACGCTGCTTGCAGCTTTAATTATTATTATTATTATTATTTCGGCAAATGAATCGGCCTTTTGAGGACCTAAACATGCTCGAAAACTCATGAAATTTTGCACACGCGTCAAGTCTGGTGAAAATTTACGTATTTTAATGTTCTCAGACATGGCCAGGGAAAATTAGCTCAGTAGCGCCACCTAGAAAAATGAAAAACGCGAGCCCCCGGTATGGGTATCACCTACATGTTTGAAAGTCGGTACACCTATATAACGTTCAGAGTCGAACAAAAAAGTCTATTATGGCAATGTCCTAAACCCAACAGGAAGTCCGCCATTTTGGATTGAATGTGACATTTTGGCTCTGATTTTACCGTTTCCATGCCTCGAACTTT
Source organism: Rhamphochromis longiceps (assembly GCF_057381845.1). NCBI lineage: Eukaryota > Metazoa > Chordata > Actinopteri > Cichliformes > Cichlidae > Rhamphochromis > Rhamphochromis longiceps. The sequence continues at coordinate 6,177,977 of NC_140574.1, forward strand.
AACGAACTCCTCCTTGGGGTTTGATTTCATAACCTTCATATTTGGTCAGTGCCAACTACACCCTTATGCCATGTTAAATTGCGGAGCTTTTGAGTTTTCACAATACCATGAGGCCGTGGCGCCACGGCGAATTTCGATGACTCGCCATGAAAATCTTATTGCCTCTCATTTTGTCATACATTTTCTGACCTTGACCAAAGTGAACACATATGATAAGGCTCCACCCCTGAACATATTTCAACTGCCATATTTGACACCAGGGACAGCGCCACCTAGTGGGAACAGGAAATGTCATGTTTTACACTTTGGGGTACAGTATAGTGATGGGTGACACTTGCAGCCTCAAATTTCTCCAGGAAAGCCTTAAGGAGTTGGTCTTGGGTTACAGTGAAAACTGTGACTTTTCGCAAAAGGGTGTGACCCCAGCAGCATGGCGAACTTTGATGTCACGCCATGAAGAAACAAATTAGTATAACTCAATGAAATCCAGTCTGTTCAGTACCAGACTTTACAGGCATGATGTCAGACCCGCCCTGAACAGATTGATGTGCCCATTGTCGGGAATACGTACAGCGCCACCTAGTGGCAACAGGAAATGTCATGGCTTTAATTTTGTTGTACTGATTTTCACAGGTTCATCGTGGCCACCTCAAAAGCGGTGAATATCACCATCAGTCCCTCATGATGCTTCAGTGCAGAAATTGTGACTTTAAACTGAACGGCGCACCCTGGTGGCAACGCGGTCCACCATGAAAGATGAAGTGGCTTTTGAGGGGCTTGGAAAGTTTATAGAGGCTTGAAATTTGGCACACACCTCCAATGTGATGAAGACTTTGTTGTCATGTCATCATTTTCATTGAATAGCGCAAAATGGCTCCACAGCGCCCCCTAAAATATTTCAAAATATCAGCCCCTGCTCTGTGGTTTATGTATGAATCTGAAACCTGGTAGGCTTATAGGAGATATCAAGATGTACAAAAAAGTCTCTTGGAGCAATATCCCAAATCCAACAGGAAGTCAGCCATTTTAAAATTAATGTGCAATTTTGGCGACATTTTCCCCTCTTTTCAGGCTTCATACTTTGACGAACTCCTCCAAGGGATTTCATCATATTGAACCATTCTCCAGTGTGTGGAATCTAAAGACCTTTGTGATGTTAAATTGCGAAGCTTTTTACGTCCAGGGAAACGGGGTGGTTATGGCGGCACTTAGAGTTTGAATCACTCGCCAAAAAGCAGTAATCTGCTGTCACTCAAAAACACAATGTCCAATCTCTCCCAAACGTCTCAGGTGTGATTAGACTCGAGCTCGGAAGTGTTTGTTATGCCATTTGTACATAATGGTTAGAGCGCCACCTAGTGGAACGACTAACTAATCATGAATGAATGAGTTGAAATGTTAGCTGGTGGTTAAATGCATGAATTCCATCAATGTGACATCAGATCGGACGTGCTGGTTTTAGGTGTTGGGCGTGGCTCGACGCGCCGGGGGTGCGAGGGCCCTCATAACGCTGCTTGCAGCTTTAATTATTATTAGGGCCCGAGCACTGACAGTGCGAAGGCCCTATTGTAATTGCTCTGTTTATTAGGGCCCGAGCACTGACAGTGCGAAGGCCCTATTGTAATTGCTCTGTTTATTATTATTATTATTATTATTATTATTATTTCGGCAAATGAATTGGCCGTTTGAGGGCCTAAACATGCTCGAAAACTCATGAAATTTTGCACACGCGTCAGGTCTGGTGAAAATTTACGTATTTTAATGTTTTCAGACATGGCCAGGGAAAATTAGCTCAGTAGCGCCACCTACAAGAATGAAAAACGCGAGCCCCCGGTATGGGTATGACCTACACGTTTGAAAGTCGGTACACCTATATAACGTTCAGAGTCGAACAAAAAAGTCTATTATGGCAATGTCCTAAACCCAACAGGAAGTCCGCCATTTTGGATTGAAGGTGACATTTTGGCTCTGATTTTACCATTTCCATGCCTCGAACTTTAACGAACTCCTCCTTGGGATTTGGTCCTATAAACTTCAAATTTGGACAGTGTCAACTATACCCTTGTGCCATGTTAAATTGCGGAGCTTTTGAGTTTTCACAATACTATGAGGCCGTGGCGCCATGGCGAATTTCGATGACTCGCCATCAAAATCTTATTGCCTCTCATTTTGTCATACATTTTCTGACCTTGACCAAAGAGCACACATATGATAAGGCTCCACCCCTGAACATATTTCAACTGCCATATTTGACATCAAGGACAGCGCCACCTAGTGGGAACAGGAAATGTCATGTTTTACACTTTGGGGTACAGTATAGTGATGGGTGACATCTGCAGCCTCATATTTCTCCAGGAAAGCCTTAAGGAGTTGGTCTTGGGGTACAGTGAAAACTGTGAGTTTTCGCGAAAGGGTGTGACCCCAGCAGCATGGCGAACTTTGATGTCTCGCCATGAAGAAACAAATTAGTATAACTCAATGAAATCCAGTCTGATCAGTACCAGACTTTACAGGCATGATGTCAGACCCGCCCTGAACAGATTGATGTGCCCATTGTCGGGAATACGGACAGCGCCACCTAGTGGCAACAGGACATGTCATGTCTTACACTTTGTTGTACTGATTTTCACAGGTTCATCGTGGCCACCTCAAAAGCGGTGAATATCACCATCAGTCCCTCGTGATGCTTCAGTGCAAAAATTGTGACTTTAAACTGAACGGCGCACCCTGGTGGCAACGCGGTTCACCATGAAAGATGAAGTGGCTTTTGAGGGGCTTGGCAAGTTTATAGAGGCTTGAAATTTGGCACACACCTCCAAATGGATGTAGGCTTTGTTGTCATGTGATCATTTTCATTGAATAGCGCGAAATTGCTCCACAGCGCCCCCTACAAAATTTCAAAACAACAGCCCCTGCTCTGTGTTTCATCTATGAGTCTGAAACCTGGTAAGCTTATGGAAAATATCAAGATGTACAAAAAAGTCTCTTGGAGCAATATCCCAAATCCAACAGGAAGTCAGCCATTTTAAAATTAATGTGTAATTTTGGCGACATTTTCCCCTCTTTTCAGGCTTCATACTTTGACGAACTCCTCCAAGGGATTTCATCATATTGAACCATTCTCCAGTGTGTGGAATCTAAAGACCTTTGTGATGTTAAATTGCGAAGCTTTTTACGTTCAAGGAAACGGGGTGGTCATGGCGGCACGTGGCGTTTCAATCACTGGCCAAAAAGCAGTAATATGCTGTCACTCAAAGACACAATGTCCAATCTCTCCCAAAGGTCGCAGGCGTGATGAGACTCGAGCTCGGAAATGTTTGTTATGCCCTTTGTCTATAATGGTTAGAGCGCCACCTAGTGGGACGACTATACTCATGGTTGAACCAAATGAAATGTTAACTGGTGGTTAAATGCATGAATTCCATCAATGTGACATCAGATCGGACGTGCTGGTTTCAGGTGTTGGGCATGGCTCGACACGCCGGGGGTGCGAGGGCCCTCATAACGCTGCTTGCAGCTTTAATTAGGGCCCGAGCACTGACAGTGCGAAGGCCCTATTGTAATTGCTCTGTTTATTATTATTATTATTATTATTATTATTTCGGCAAATGAATTGGCCGTTTGAGGGCCTAAACATGCTCGAAAACTCATGAAATTTTGCACACGCGTCAGGTCTGGTGAAAATTTACGTATTTTAATGTTCTCAGACATGGCCAGGGAAAATTAGCTCAGTAGCGCCACCTAGAAAAATGAAAAACGCGAGCCCCCGATATGGGTATGACCTACATGTTTGAAAGTCGGTACACCTATATAACGTTCAGAGTCGAACAAAAAAGTCTATTATGGCAATGTCCTAAACCCAACAGGAAGTCCGACATTTTGGATTGAAGGTGACATTTTGGCTCTGATTTTACCGTTTCCATGCCTCGAACTTTAACGAACTCCTCCTTGGGGTTTGATTTCATAACCTTCATATTTGGTCAGTGCCAACTACACCCTTGTGCCATGTTAAATTGCGGAGCTTTTGAGTTTTCACAATACCATGAGGCCGTGGCGCCACGGCGAATTTCGATGACTCGCCATGAAAATCTTATTGCCTCTCATTTTGTCATACATTTTCTGACCTTGACCAAAGTGAACACATATGATAAGGCTCCACCCCTGAACATATTTCAACTGCCATATTTGACACCAGGGATAGCGCCACCTAGTGGGAACAGGAAATGTCATGTTTTACACTTTGGGGTACAGTATTGTGATGGGTGACATCTGCAGCCTCAAATTTCTCCAGGAAAGCCTTAAGGAGTTGGTCTTGGGTTACAGTGAAAACTGTGAGTTTTCGCGAAAGGGTGTGACCCCAGCAGCATGGCGAACTTTGATGTCACGCCATGAAGAAACAAATTAGTATAACTCAATGAAATCCAGTCTGATCAGTACCAGACTTTACAGGCATGATGTCAGACCCGCCCTGAACAGATTGATGTGCCCATTGTCGGAAATACGGACAGCGCCACCTAGTGGCAACAGGAAATGTCATGGCTTTAACTTTGTTGTACTGATTTTCACAGGTTGATCGTGGCCACCTCAAAAGCGGTGAATATCACCATCAGTCCCTCGTGATGCTTCAGTGCAAAAATTGTGACTTTAAACTGAACGGCGCACCCTGGTGGCAACGCGGTTCATCATGAAAGATGAAGTGGCTTTTGAGGGGCTTGGAAAGTTTATAGAGGCTTGAAATTTGGCACACACCTCCAAATCGATGAAGGCATTGTTGTTATGTAACCATTTTCCTTGAATAGCGCAAAATGGCTCCACAGCGCCCCCTACAATATTTCAAAACATCAGCCCCTGCTCTGTGTTTCACCTATGAGTCTGACACTTGGTAAGCTTGTGTAAGATATAAAGATGTACAAAAAAGTCTCTTGGAGCAATATCCCAAATCCAACAGGAAGTCAGCCATTTTAAAATTAATGTGTAATTTTGATGACATTTTCCCCCCTTTTCAGGCCTCATACTTTGACGAACTCCTCCAAGGGATTTCATCATATTGAACCATTCTTCAGTGTGTAGAATCTAAAGACCTTTGTGATGTTAAATTGCGAAGCTTTTTCCATTCAGGGAAACGGGGTGGTTATGGTGGCACTTAGAGTTTGAATCACTCGCCAAAAAGCAGTAATCTGCTGTCACTCAAAAACACAATGTCCAATCTCTCCCAAAGCTCATAGGCGTGATGAGACTCGAGCTCGGAAATGTTTGTTATGCCATTTGTACATAATGGTTAGAGCGCCACCTAGTGGAACGACTAACTAATCATGAATGAATGAGTTGAAATGTTAGCTGGTGGTTAAATGCATGAATTCCATCAATGTGACATCAGATCGGAGGTGCTGGTTTTAGGTGTTGGGCTTGGCTCGACGCGCCGGGGGTGCGAGGGCCCTCATAACGCTGCTTGCAGCTTTAATTATTATTATTATTATTATTTCGGCAAATGAATCGGCCTTTTGAGGGCCTAAACATGCTCGAAAACTCTGGAAATTTTGCGCACGCGTCAGGTCTGGTGAAAATTTACGTATTTTAATGGTTTTACATATGAGCACTGGGAAATGGCTCTAGAGCGCCACCTATGCCTTGTTAAATGCAGCCCTACGACCACATCGTTTCAGCTACATGTATGAAATTTGGCACACATGTGTATCATGCCAAGACGAACAAAAAAGTCTGTGGGCCCATTGACGCAAACCCAACAGGAAGTCCGCCATTTTGGATTGAAGGTGACATTTTGGCTCTGATTTTACCGTTTCCATGCCTTGTACTTTAACGAACTCCTCCTTGGGATTTGGTCGTATAAGCTTCAAATTTGGACAGTGTCAACTACACCCTTGTGCCATGTTAAATTGCGGAGCTTTTGAGTTTTCACAATACTATGAGGCCGTGGCGCCATGGCGAATTTCGATGACTCGCCATGAAAATCTTATTGCCTCTCATTCTGTCATACATGTTCCAATCTGGACCAAAGAGCACACATATGATAAGGCTCCACCCCTGAACATATTTCAACTGCCATATTTGACCTCAAGGACAGCGCCACCTAGTGGGAACAGGAAATGTCATGTTTTACACTTTGGGGTACAGTATAGTGAAGGGTGACATCTGCAGCCTCAAATTTCTCCAGGAAAGCCTTAAGGAGTTGGTCTTGGGTAACAGTGAAAACTGTGAGTTTTCGCGAAAGGGTGTGACCCCAGCAGCATGGCGAACTTTGATGTCACGCCATGAAGAAACAAATTAGTATAACTCAATGAAATCCAGTCTGATCAGTACCAGACTTTACAGGCATGATGTCAGACCCGCCCTGAACAGATTGATGTGCCCATTGTCGGAAATACGGACAGCGCCACCTAGTGGCAACAGGAAATGTCATGGCTTTAATTTTGTTGTACTGATTTTCACAGGTTCATCTTGGCCACCTCAAAAGCGGTGAATATCACCATCAGTCCCTCGTGATGCTTCAGTGCAAAAATTGTGAGTTTAAACTGAACGGCGCACCCTGGTGGCAACGCTGTTCAACATGAAAGATGAAGTGGCTTTTGAGGGTCTTGGCAAGTTTATAGAGGCTTGAAATTTGGCACACACCTCCAAATGGATGAAGGCTTTGTTGGCATGTGATCATTTTCATTGAATAGCGCGAAATTGCTCCACAGCGCCCCCTACAAAATTTCAAAACCACAGCCCCTGCTCTGTGTTTTATGTATGAATCTGAAACCTGGTAGGCTTATAGGAGATATCAAGATGTACAAAAAAGTCTCTTGGAGCAATATCCCAAATCCAACAGGAAGTCAGCCATTTTAAAATTAATGTGTAATTTTGGCAACATTTTCCCCTCTTTTCAGGCTTCATACTTTGACGAACTCCTCCAAGGGATTTCATCATATTGAACCATTCTCCAGTGTGTGGAATCTAAAGACCTTTGTGATGTTAAATTGCGAAGCTTTTTACGTTCAAGGAAACGGGGTGGTCATGGCGGCACGTGGAGTTTCAATCACTCGCCAAAAAGCAGTAATATGCTGTCACTCAAAGACACAAAGTCCAATCTCTCCCAAAGGTCACAGGCGTGATGAGACTCGAGCTCGGAAATGTTTGTTATGCCCTTTGTCTATAATGGTTAGAGAGCCACCTAGTGGGACGACTATACTCATGGTTGAACCAAATGAAATGTTAACTGGTGGTTAAATGCATGAATTCCATCAATGTGACATCAGATCGGACATGCTGGTTTCAGGTGTTGGGCATGGCTCGACACGCCGGGGGTGCGAGGGCCCTCATAACGCTGCTTGCAGCTTTAATTATTATTATTATTATTATTTCGGCAAATGAATTGGCCGTTTGAGGGCCTAAACATGCTCGAAAACTCATGAAATTTTGCACACGCGTCAGGTCTGGTGAAAATTTACGTATTTTAATGTTCTCAGACATGGCCAGGGAAAATTAGCTCAGTAGCGCCACCTAGAAAAATGAAAAACGCGAGCCCCCGGTATGGGTATGGCCTACAAGTTTGAAAGTTGGTACACCTATATAACGTTCAGAGTCGAACAAAAAAGTCTATTATGGCAATGTCCTAAACCCAACAGGAAGTCCGCCATTTTGGATTGAAGGTGACATTTTGGCTCTGATTTTACCGTTTCCATGCCTTGTACTTTAACGAACTCCTCCTTGGGATTTGGTCCTATGTACTTCAAATTTGGACAGTGTCAACTACACCCTTGTGCCATGTTAAATTGCGGAGCTTTTGAGTTTTCACAATACTATGAGGCCGTGGCGCCATGGCGAATTTCGATGACTCGCCATGAAAATCTTATTGCCTCTCATTTTGTCATACATTTTCTGACCTTGACCAAAGTGAACACATATGATAAGGCTCCACCCCTGAACATATTTCAACTGCCATATTTGACATCAAGGACAGCGCCACCTAGTGGGAACAGGAAATGTCATGTTTTACACTTTGGGGTACAGTATAGTGATGGGTGACATCTGCAGCCTCAAATTTCTCCAGAAAAGCCTTAAGGAGTTGGTCTTGGGTTACAGTGAAAACTGTGACTTTTCGCAAAAGGGTGTGACCCCAGCAGCATGGCGAACTTTGATGTCACGCCATGAAGAAACAAATTAGTATAACTCAATGAAATCCAGTCTGATCAGTACCAGACTTTACAGGCATGATGTCAGACCCGCCCTGAACAGATTGATGTGCCCATTGTCGGAAATACGGACAGCGCCACCTAGTGGCAACAGGAAATGTCATGGCTTTAATTTTGTTGTACTGATTTTCACAGGTTCATCGTGGCCACCTCAAAAGCGGTGAATATCAACATCAGTCCCTCGTGATGCTTCAGTGCAAAAATTGTGACTTTAAACTGAACGGCGCACCCTGGTGGCAACGCGGTTCACCATGAAAGATGAAGTGGCTTTTGAGGGGCTTGGAAAGTTTATAGAGGCTTGAAATTTGGCACACACCTCCAAATGGATGTAGGCTTTGTTGTCATGTGATCATTTTCATTGAATAGCGCGAAATTGCTCCACAGCGCCCCCTACAAAATTTCAAAACATCAGCCCCAGCTCTGTGTTTCATCTATGAGTCTGAAACCTGGTAAGCTTATGGAAAATATCAAGATGTACAAAAAAGTCTCTTGGAGCAATATCCCAAATCCAACAGGAAGTCAGCCATTTTAAAATTAATGTGTAATTTTGGCGACATTTTCCCCTCTTTTCAGGCTTCATACTTTGACGAACTCCTCCAAGGGATTTCATCATATTGAACCATTCTCCAGTGTGTGGAATCTAAAGACCTTTGTGATGTTAAATTGCGAAGCTTTTTACGTTCAAGGAAACGGGGTGGTCATGGCGGCACATGGAGTTTCAATCACTCGCCAAAAAGCAGTAATATGCTGTCACTCAAAGACACAAAGTCCAATCTCTCCCAAAGGTCGCAGGCGTGATGAGACTCGAGCTCGGAAATGTTTGTTATGCCCTTTGTCTATAATGGTTAGAGCGCCACCTAGTGGGACGACTATACTCATGGTTGAACCAAATGAAATGTTAACTGGTGGTTAAATGCATGAATTCCATCAATGTGACATCAGATCGGACGTGCTGGTTTCAGGTGTTGGGCATGGCTCGACACGCCGGGGGTGCGAGGGCCCTCATAACGCTGCTTGCAGCTTTAATTAGGGCCCGAGCACTGATAGTGCGAAGGCCCTATTGTAATTGCTCTGTTTATTATTATTATTATTATTATTATTATTATTAGGGCCCGAGTACTGACAGTGCGAAGGCCCTATTGTAATTGCTCTGTTTATTAGGGCCCGAGCACTGACAGTGCGAAGGCCCTATTGTAATTGCTCTGTTTATTATTATTATTATTATTATTATTATTATTATTAGGGCCCGAGCACTGACAGTGCGAAGGCCCTATTGTAATTGCTCTGTTTCTTATTATTATTATTATTATTTCGGCAAATGAATTGGCTTTTTGAGGGCCTAAACATGCTCAAAAACTCATGAAATTTTGCAGACATGCCAGGTCTGGTGAAAAATTTTGTATTTTAATGGTTTTACTCATGAGCACTGGGAAATGGCTCTACAGCGCCACCTATGCCTTGTTAAATGCAGCCCTACGACCACATCGTTTCAGCTACATGTATGAAATTCGGCACACATGTGTATCATGCCACGACAAACAAAAAAGTCTGTGGGCCCATTGACGCAAACCCAACAGGAAGTCCGCCATTTGGAAGAGAAGGTGACATTTTGGCTCTAATTTTGCCATTTCCATGCCTCGAACTTTTGCGAACTCCTCCTTGGGATTTGGTTGTATAAGCTTCATCTTTGGTCAGTGTCAACTACACACCTGGGCCATGTTAAATTGCGGAGCTTTTGAGTTTTCACAATACTATGAGGCCGTGGCGCCATGGCGAATTTCGATGACTCGCCATGAAAATCTTATTGCCTCTCATTCTGTCATACATGTTCCGATCTGGACCAAAGAGCACACATATGATAAGGCTCCACCCCTGAACATATTTCAACTGCCATATTTGACATCAAGGACAGCGCCACCTAGTGGGAACAGGAAATGTCATGTTTTACACTTTGGGGTACAGTATAGTGAAGGGTGACATCTGCAGCCTCAAATTTCTCCAGGAAAGCCTTAAGGAGTTGGTCTTGGGTTACAGTGAAAACTGTGAGTTTTCGCGAAAGGGTGTGACCCCAGCAGCATGGCGAACTTTGATGTCACGCCATGAAGAAAGAAATTAGTATAACTCAATGAAATCCAGTCTGATCAGTACCAGACTTTACAGGCATGATGTCAGACCCGCCCTGAACAGATTGATGTGCCCATTGTCGGAAATACGGACAGCGCCACCTAGTGGCAACAGGAAATGTCATGGCTTTAATTTTGTTGTACTGATTTTCACAGGTTCATCTTGGCCACCTCAAAAGCGGTGAATATCACCATCAGTCCCTCGTGATGCTTCAGTGCAAAAATTGTGAGTTTAAACTGAACGGCGCACCCTGGTGGCAACGCTGTTCAACATGAAAGATGAAGTGGCTTTTGAGGGTCTTGGAAAGTTTATAGAGGCTTGAAATTTGGCACACACCTCCAAATGGATGAAGGCTTTGTTGGCATGTGATCATTTTCATTGAATAGCGCGAAATTGCTCCACAGCGCCCCCTACAAAATTTCAAAACCACAGCCCCTGCTCTGTGTTCTATGTATGATTCTGAAACCTGGTAAGCTTATAGGAGATATCAAGATGTACAAAAAAGTCTCTTGGTGCAATATCCCAAATCCAACAGGAAGTCAGCCATTTTAATATTAATGTGTAATTTTGGCAACATTTTCCCCTCTTTCCAGGCACCGTTCTTTGACGAACTCCTCCAAGGGATTTCATCATATTGAACCAATCTCCAGTGTGTGGAATCTAAAGACCTTTGTGATGTTAAATTGCGAAGCTTTTTACATTCAGTGAAACGGGGTGGTTATGGTGGCACCTAGAGTTTGAATCACTCGCCAAAAAGCAGTAATCTGCTGTCACTCAAAAACACAATGTCCAATCTCTCCCAAACGTCTCAGGTGTGATGAGACTCGAGCTAGGAAATGTTTGTTATGCCATTTGTCAGTAATGGTTAGAGCTCCACCTAGTGGGACAACTATAATCATGATTGAATGAGATGAATTGTTAGCTGGTGGTTAAATGCATGAATTCCATCAATGTGACATCACATCGGACGTGCTGGTTTTAGGTGTTGGGCGTGGCTTGACGCGCCGGGGGTGCGAGGGCCCTCATAACGCTGCTTGCAGCTTTAATTATTATTATTTCGGCAAATGAATTGGCCGTTTGAGAGCCTAAACATGCTCGAAAACTCATGAAATTTTGCACACGCGTCAGGTCTGGTGAAAATTTACGTATTTTAATGTTCTCAGACATGGCCAGGGAAAATTAGCTCAGTAGCGCCACCTAGAAAAATTAAAAACGCGAGCCCCCGATATGGGTATGACCTACATGTTTGAAAGTCGGGACACCTATATAACGTTCAGAGTTGAACAAAAAAGTCTATTATGGCAATGTCCTAAACCCAACAGGAAGTCCGCCATTTTGGATTGAAGGTGACATTTTGGCTCTGATTTTACCGTTTCCATGCCTTGTACTTTAACGAACTCCTCCTTGGGATTTGGTCCTATAAACTTCAAATTTGGACAGTGTCAACTACACCCTTGTGCCATGTTAAATTGCGGAGCTTTTGAGTTTTCACAATACTATGAGGCCGTGGCGCCATGGCGAATTTCGATGACTCGCCATGAAAATCTTATTGCCTCTCATTCTGTCATACATGTTCCGATCTGGACCAAAGAGCACACATATGATAAGGCTCCACCCCTGAACATATTTCAACTGCCATATTTGACATCAAGGACAGCGCCACCTAGTGGGAACAGGAAATGTCATGTTTTACACTTTGGGGTACAGTATAGTGATGGGTGACATCTGCAGCCTCAAATTTCTCCAGGAAAGCCTTAAGGAGTTGGTCTTGGGTTACAGTGAAAACTGTGACTTTTCGCGAAAGGGTGTGACCCCAGCAGCATGGCGAACTTTGATGTCACGCCATGAAGAAACAAATTAGTATAACTCAATGAAATCCAGTCTGATCAGTACCAGACTTTACAGGCATGATGTCAGACCCGCCCTTAACAGATTGATGTGCCCATTGTCGGAAATACGGACAGCGCCACCTAGTGGCAACAGGAAATGTCATGGCTTTAATTTTGTTGTACTGATTTTCACAGGTTCATCTTGGCCACCTCAAAAGCGGTGAATATCACCATCAGTCCCTCGTGATGCTTCAGTGCAAAAAATGTGACTTTAAACTGAACGGCGCACCCTGGTGGCAATGCTGTTCAACATGAAAGATGAAGTGGCTTTTGAGGGTCTTGGCAAGTTTATAGAGGCTTGAAATTTGGCACACACCTCCAATGTGATGAAGGCTTTGTTGTTATGTGATCATTTTCATTGAATATCCCAAAATGGCTCCACAGCGCCCCCTACAAAATTTCAAAACCACAGCCCCAGCTCTGTGTTTTATGTATGAATCTGAAACCTGGTAGGCTTATAGGAGATATCAAGATGTACAAAAAAGTCTCTTGGAGCAATATCCCAAATCCAACAGGAAGTCAGCCATTTTAAAATTAATGTGCAATTTTGGCAACATTTTCCCATCTTTTCAGGCACCGTGCTTTGACGTACTCCTCCAAGGGATTTCATCAGATTGATGCAATCTCCTGTGTGTGGAATCTTAAGACCTTTGTGATGTTAAATTGCGAAGCCTTTTACATTCAGGGAAATGGGGTGGTCATGGCGGCACGTGGAGTTTCAATCACTCGCCAAAAAGCAGTAATCTGCTGTCACTCAAAATCAAAATATTCAATCTCTCCCAAAGGTCGCAGGCGTGATGAGACTCGAGCTCGGAAATGTTTGTTATGCCATTTGTACATAATGGTTAGAGCGCCACCTAGTGGAACGACTAACTAATCATGAATGAATGAGTTGAAATGTTAGCTGGTGGTTAAAAGCATGAATTCCATCAATGTGACATCAGATCGGAGGTGCTGGTTTTAGGTGTTGGGCGTGGCTCGACGTGCCGGGGGTGCGAGGGCCCTCATAACGCTGCTTGCAGCTTTAATTATTATTATTATTATTATTCCGGCAAATGAATTGGCCTTTTGAGGGCCTAAACATGCTCGAAAACTCATGAAATTTTGCACACGCGTCAGGTCTGGTGAAAATTTACGTATTTTAATGTTCTCAGACATGGCCAGGGAAAATTAGCTCAGTAGCGCCACCTAGAAAAATGAAAAATGCGAGCCCCCGGTATGGGTATGACCTACATATTTGAAAGTCAGTACACCTATATAACGTTGCGAGTCGAACAAAAAAGTCTATTATGGCAATGTCCTAAACCCAACAGGAAGTCCGCCATTTTGGATTGAAGGTGACATTTTGGGTCTGATTTTACCGTTTCCATGCCTTGTACTTTAACGAACTCCTCCTTGGGATTTGGTCCTATAAACTTCAAATTTGGACAGTGTCAACTACACCCTTGTGCCATGTTAAATTGCGGAGCTTTTGAGTTTTCACAATAGTATGAGGCCGTGGCGCCATGGCGAATTTTGATGACTCGCCATGAAAATCTTATTGCCTCTCATTCTGTCATACATGTTCCGATCTGGACCAAACAGCACACATATGATAAGGCTCCACCCCTGAACATATTTCAACTGCCATATTTGACATAAGGGCCAGCGCCACCTAGTGGGAACAGGAAATGTCATGTTTTACACTTTGGGGTACAGTATAGTGATGGGTGACATCTGCAGCCTCAAATTTCTCCAGGAAAGCCTTAAGGAGTTGGTCTTGGGTTACAGTGAAAACTGTGACTTTTCGCAAAAGGGTGTGACCCCAGCAGCATGGCGAATTTTGATGTCACGCCATGAAGAAACAAATTAGTATAACTCAATGAAATCCAGTCTGATCAGTACCAGACTTTACAGGCATGATGTCAGACCCGCCCTGAACAGATTGATGTGCCCATTGTCAGGAATATGAAGAGCGCCACCTAGTGGGAACAGGAAATGTCATGTCTTACACTTTGTTGTACTGATTTTCACAGGTTCATAGTGGCCACCTCAAAAGCGGTGAATATCACCATCAGTCCTTGATGATGCTTTAGTGCAAAAATTGTGACTTTAAACTGAACGGCGCACCCTGGTGGCAACGCTGTTCACCATGAAAAATGAAGTGGCTTTTGAGGGGCTTGGAAAGTTTATAGAGGCTTGAAATTTGGCACACACCTCCATTGTGCTTAAGGCTTTGTTGTTATGTGATCATTTTCATTGAATAGCGCAAAATGGCTCCACAGCGCCCCCTACAAAATTTCAAAACGTCAGCCCCAGCTCTGTGTTTTATGTATGAGTCTGAAACCTGGTAAGCTTATAGGAGATATCAAGATGTACAAAAAAGTCTCTTGGAGCAATATCCCAAATCTAACAGGAAGTCAGCCATTTTAAAATTAATGTGTAATTTTTGTGACATTTTCCCCTCTTTCCAGGCACCGTTCTTTGACGAACTCCTCCAAGGGATTTCATCATATTGAACCAATCTCCAGTGTGTGGAATCTAAAGACCTTTGTGATGTTAAATTGCGAAGGTTTTTACATTCAGGAAACGGGGTGGTCATGGCGGCATGTGGAGTTTCAGTCACTCGCCAAAAAGCAGTAATCTGCTGTCACTCAAAATCAAAATGTCCAATATGTCCCAAAGGTCGCAGGCGTGATGAGACTCGAGCTCGGAAATGTTTGTTATGCCATTTGTCAGTAATGGTTAGAGCGCCATCTAGTGGGACTACTATAATCATGATTGAATGAGATGAAATGTTAGCTGGTGGTTGAATGCATGAATTCCATCAATGTGACATCAGATCGGAGGTGCTGGTTGTAGGTGTTGGGTGTAGCTCGACGCGATGGGGTGCGAGGGCCCTCATAACGCTGCTTGCAGCTTTAATTATTATTATTATTATTATTATTATTTCGGCAAATGAATTGGCCGTTTGAGGGCCTAAACATGCTCGAAAACTCATGAAATTTTGCACACGCGTCAGGTCTGGTGAAAATTTACGTATTTTAATGTTCCCAGACATGGCCAGGGAAAATTAGCTCAGTAGCGCCACCTAGAAAAATGAAAAACGCGAGCCCCCGGTATGGGTATGACCTACACGTTTGAAAGTCGGTACACCTATATAACGTTCAGAGTCGAACAAAAAAGTCTATTATGGCAATGTCCTAAACCCAACAGGAAGTCCGCCATTTTGGATTGAAGGTGACATTTTGGGTCTGATTTTACCGTTTCCATGCCTTATACTTTAACGAACTCCTCCTTGGGATTTGGTCCTATAAACTTCAAATTTGGACAGTGTCAACTACACCCTTGTGCCATGTTAAATTGCGGAGCTTTTGAGTTTTCACAATACTATGAGGCCGTGGCGCCATGGCGAATTTCGATGACTCGCCATGAAAATCTTATTGCCTCTCATTCTGTCATACATGTTCCGATCTGGACCAAAGAGCACACATATGATAAGGCTCCACCCCTGAACATATTTCAACTGCCATATTTGACATCAAGGACAGCGCCACCTAGTGGGAACAGGAAATGTCATGTTTTACACTTTGGGGTACAGTATAGTGATGGGTGACATCTGCAGCCTCAAATTTCTCCAGGAAAGCCTTAAGGAGTTGGTCTTGGGTTACAGTGAAAACTGTGACTTTTCGCAAAAGGGTGTGACCCCAGCAGCATGGCGAACTTTGATGTCACGCCATGAAGAAACAAATTAGTATAACTCAATGAAATCCAGTCTGATCAGTACCAGACTTTACAGGCATGATTTCAGACCCGCCCTGAACAGATTGATGTGCCCATTGTCGGAAATACGGACAGCGCCACCTAGTGGCAACAGGAAATGTCATGGCTTTAATTTTGTTGTACTGATTTTCACAGGTTCATCGTGGCCACCTCAAAAGCGGTGAATATCAACATCAGTCCCTCGTGATGCTTCAGTGCAAAAATTGTGAGTTTAAACTGAACGGCGCACCCTGGTGGCAACGCTGTTCAACATGAAAGATGAAGTGGCTTTTGAGGGTCTTGGCAAGTTTATAGAGGCTTGAAATTTGGCACACACCTCCAAATGGATGAACGCTTTGTTGGCATGTGATCATTTTCATTGAATAGCGCGAAGTGGCTCCACAGCGCCCCCTACAAAATTTCAAAACCACAGCCCCTGCTCTGTGTTCTATGTATGAGTCTGAAACTTGGTAAGCTTATGGAAGATCTTAAGATGTACAAAAAAGTCTCTTGGAGCAATATCCCAAATCCAACAGGAAGTCAGCCATTTTAAAGTTAATGTGTAATTTTGGCGACATTTTCCCATTTTTTCAGGCACCGTACTTTGACGAACTCCTCCAAGGGATTTCATCAGATTGGACCGATCTGCAGTTTGTGGAATCTAAAGACCTTTGTGATGTTAAATTGCGAAGCTTTTTACGTCCAGGGAAACGGGGTGGTTATGGCGGCACTTAGAGTTTGAATCACTCGCCAAAAAGCAGTAATCTGCTGTCACTCAAAAACACAATGTCCAATATCTCCCAAACGTCTCAGGTGTGATGAGACTCGAGCTTGGAAGTGTTTGTTATGCCATTTGTACATAATGGTTAGAGCGCCACCTAGTGGAACGACTAACTAATCATGAATGAATGAGTTGAAATGTTAGCTGGTGGTTAAATGCATGAATTCCATCAATGTGACATCAGATCGGAGGTGCTGGTTTTAGGTGTTGGGCGTGGCTCGACGCGCCGGGGGTGCGAGGGCCCTCGTAACGCTGCTTGCAGCTTTAATTATTATTATTATTATTATTATTATTATTATTATTATTCCGGCAAATGAATTGGCTTTTTGAGGGCCTAAACATGCTCGAAAACTCATGAAATTTTGCACACGCGTCAGGTCTGGTGAAAATTTACGTATTTTAATGTTCTCAGACATGGCCAGGGAAAATTAGCTCAGTAGCGCCACCTAGAAAAATGAAAAATGCGAGCCCCCGGTATGGGTATGACCTACATATTTGAAAGTCGGTACACCTATATAACGTTGAGAGTCGAACAAAAAAGTCTATTATGGCAATGTCCTAAAGCCAACAGGAAGTCCGCCATTTTGGATTGAAAGTGACATTTTGGGTCTGATTTTACCGTTTCCATGCCTTGTACTTTAACGAACTCCTCCTTGGGATTTGGTCCTATAAACTTCAAATTTGGACAGTGTCAACTACACCCTTGTGCCATGTTAAATTGCGGAGCTTTTGAGTTTTCACAATAGTATGAGGCCGTGGCGCCATGGCGAATTTTGATGACTCGCCATGAAAATCTTATTGGCTCTCATTCTGTCATACATGTTCCGATCTGGACCAAAGAGCACACATATGATAAGGCTCCACCCCTGAACATATTTCAACTGCCATATTTGACATCAAGGACAGCGCCACCTAGTGGGAACAAGAAATGTCATGTTTTACACTTTGGGGTACAGTATAGTGATGGGTGACATCTGCAGCCTCAAATTTCTCCAGGAAAGCCTTAAGGAGTTGGTCTTGGGTTACAGTGAAAACTGTGACTTTTCGCAAAAGGGTGTGACCCCAGCGGCGTGGCGAACTTTGATGTCACGCCATGAAGAAACAAATTAGTATAACTCAATGAAATCCAGTCTGATCAGTACCAGACTTTACAGGCATGATGTCAGACCCGCCCTGAACAGATTGATGTGCCCATTGTCGGAAATACGGACAGCGCCACCTAGTGGCAACAGGAAATGTCATGGCTTTAATTTTGTTGTACTGATTTTCACAGGTTCATCTTGGCCACCTCAAAAGCGGTGAATATCACCATCAGTCCCTCGTGATGCTTCAGTGCAAAAATTGTGAGTTTAAACTGAACGGCGCACCCTGGTGGCAACGCTGTTCAACATGAAAGATGAAGTGGCTTTTGAGGGTCTTGGCAAGTTTATAGAGGCTTGAAATTTGGCACACACCTCCAAATGGATGAAGGCTTTGTTGGCATGTGATCATTTTCATTGAATAGCGCGAAATGGCTCCACAGCGCCCCCTACAAAATTTCAAAACCACAGCCCCTGCTCTGTGTTCTATGTATGATTCTGAAACCTGGTAAGCTTATAGGAGATATCAAGATGTACAAAAAAGTCTCTTGGTGCAATATCCCAAATCCAACAGGAAGTCAGCCATTTTAAAATTAATGTGTAATTTTGGCAACATTTTCCCCTCTTTCCAGGCACCGTTCTTTGACGAACTCCTCCAAGGGATTTCATCATATTGAACCAATCTCCAGTGTGTGTAATCTAAAGACCTTTGTGATGTTAAATTGCGAAGCTTTTTACGTTCAGTGAAACGGGGTGGTTATGGTGGCACTTAGAGTTTGAATCACTCGCCAAAAAGCAGTAATCTGCTGTCACTCAAAAACACAATGTCCAATCTCTCCCAAACGTCTAAGGTGTGATGAGACTCGAGCTCGGAAGTGTTTGTTATGCCATTTGTACATAATGGTTAGAGCGCCACCTAGTGGAACGACTAACTAATCATGAATGAATGAGTTGAAATGTTAGCTGGTGGTTAAATGCATGAATTCCATCAATGTGACATCACATCGGACGTGCTGGTTGTAGGTGTTGGGCGTGGCTCGACGCGCCGGGGGTGCGAGGGCCCTCATAACGCTGCTTGCAGCTTTAATTAGGGCCCGAGCACTGATAGTGCGAAGGCCCTATTGTAATTGCTCTGTTTATTATTAGGGCCCGAGCACTGACAGTGCGAAGGCCCTATTGTAATTGCTCTGTTTATTATTAGGGCCCGAGCACCGAGAGTGCGAAGGCCCTATTGTATCTGCTCCGTTTCTTATTATTATTATTATTAGGGCCCGAGCACTGAGAGTGCGAAGGCCCTATTGTATCTGCTCCGTTTCTTATTATTATTATTATTATTATTATTATTATTATTCAGGCGAAACAAGGGCATTTTTGAGGGCCTAAACATGCTCAAAAACTCATGAAATTTTGCACACATGCCAGGTCTGGTGAAAAATTTTGTATTTTAATGGTTTTACATATGAGCACTGGGAAATGGCTCTACAGCGCCACCTATGCCTTGTTAAATGCAGCCCTACGACCACATCGTTTCAGCTACATGTATGAAATTTGGCACACATGTGTATCATGCCAAGACGAACAAAAAAGTCTGTGGGCCCATTGACGCAAACCCAACAGGAAGTCCGCCATTTGGAAGAGAAGGTGACATTTTGGCTCTAATTTTGCCATTTCCATGCCTCGAACTTTTGCGAACTCCTCCTTGGGGTTTGATTTCATAACCTTCATATTTGGTCAGTGTCAACTACACCCTTGTGCCATGTTAAATTGCGGAGCTTTTGAGTTTTCACAATACTATGAGGCCGTGGCGCCATGGCGAATTTCGATGACTCGCCATGAAAATCTCATTGCCTCTCATTTTGTCATACATTTTCTGACCTTGACCAAAGTGAACACATATGATAAGGCTCCACCCCTGAACATATTTCAACTGCCATATTTAAAATCAAGGACAGCGCCACCTAGTGGCAACAGGAAATGTCATGGCTTTAATTTTGTTGTACTGATTTTCACAGGTTCATTGCGGACACCTCAAAAGCGGTGAATATCACCATCAGTCCTTCATGATGCTGCAGTGCGAATATTGTGACTTTATACTGAACGGCGCACCCTGGTGGCAACGCTGTTCACCATGAAAAATGAAGTGGCTTTTGAGGGGCTTGGAAAGTTTAAAAAGTCTTGAAATTTGGCGCACACCTCCAATGTGCATAAGGCTTTGTTGTTATGTGATCATTTTCATTGAATAGCGCAAAATGGCTCCACAGCGCCCCCTACGAAATTTCAAAACATCAGCCCCAGCTCTGTGTTTTATGTATGAGTCTTAAACCTGGTAAGCTTATAGGAGATATCAAGATGTACAAAAAAGTCTCTTGGAGCAATATCCCAAATCCAACAGGAAGTCAGCCATTTTAAAATTAATGTGTAATTTTGGCAACATTTTGCCCTCTTTCCAGGCACCGTTCTTTGACGTACTCCTCCAAGGGATTTCATCATATTGAACCAATCTCCAGTGTGTGGAATCTAAAGACCTTTGTGATGTTAAATTGCGAAGCTTTTTACGTTCAGGGAAACGGGATGGTTATGGCGGCACTTAGAGTTTGAATCACTCTCCAAAAAGCAATAATCTGCTGTCACTCAAAATCAAAATGTCCAATATGTCCCAAAGGTCGCAGGCGTGATGAGACTCGAGCTCGGAAATGTTTGTTATGCCATTTGTCAGTAATGGTTAGAGTGCCACCTAGTGGAACGACTATAATCATGATTGAATGAGATGAAATGTTAGCTGGTGGTTGAATGCATGAATTCCATCAATGTGACATCAGATCGGAGGTGCTGGTTGTAGGTGTTGGGCGTAGCTCGACGCGATGGGGTGCGAGGGCCCTCATAACGCTGCTTGCAGCTTTAATTATTATTATTATTATTATTCACCCCAAACAAGGGCCTTTTTGAGGGCCTAAACATGCTCAAAAACTCATGAAATTTTGCACACATGCCAGGTCTGGTGAAAAATTTTGTATTTTAATGGTTTTACATATGAGCACTGGGAAATGGCTCTACAGCGCCACCTATGCCTTGTTAAATGCAGCCCTACGACCACATCGTTTGAGCTACATGTATGACATTTGGCACACATGTGTATCATGCCAAGACGAACAAAAAAGTCTGTGGGCCCATTGACGCAAACCCAACAGGAAGTCCGCCATTTGGAAGAGAAGGTGACATTTTGGCTCTAATTTTGCCATTTCCATGCCTCGAACTTTTGCGAACTCCTCCTTGGGGTTTGATTTCATAACCTTCATATTTGGTCAGTGTCAACTACACCCTTGTGCCATGTTAAATTGCGGAGCTTTTGAGTTTTCACAATACTATGAGGCCGTGGCGCCATGGCGAATTTCGATGACTCGCCATGAAAATCTTATTGCCTCTCATTTTGTCATACATTTTCTGACCTTGACCAAAGTGAACACATATGATAAGGCTCTACCCCTGAACATATTTCAACTGCCATATTTGACATCAAGGACAGCGCCACCTAGTGGGAACAGGAAATGTCATGTTTTACACTTTGGGGTACAGTATAGTGATGGGTGACATCTGCAGCCTCAAATTTCTCCAGGAAAGCCTTAAGGAGTTGGTCTTGGGTTACAGTGAAAACTGTGACTTTTCGCAAAAGGGTGTGACCCCAGCAGCATGGCGAACTTTGATGTCACGCCATGAAGAAACAAATTAGTATAACTCAATGAAATCCAGCCTGATCAGTACCAGACTTTACAGGCATGATGTCAGACTCGCCCTGAACAGATTGATGTGCCCATTGTCAGAAATACGGACAGCGCCACCTAGTGGCAACAGGAAATGTCATGGCTTTAATTTTGTTGTACTGATTTTCACAGGTTCATCGTGGCCACCTCAAAAGCGGTGAATATCACCATCAGTCCCTCGTGATGCTTCAGTGCAAAAATTGTGACTTTAAACTGAACGGCGCACCCTGGTGGCAACGCTGTTCACCATGAAAGATGAAGTGGCTTTTGAGGGTCTTGGCAAGTTTATAGAGGCTTGAAATTTGGCACACACCTCCAATGTGACGAAGGCTTTGTTGTCATCTGATCATTTTCATTGAATATCCCAAAATGGCTCCACAGCGCCCCCTACAATATTTCAAAATATCAGCCCCAGCTCTGTGTTTTATGTATGAGTCTGAAACCTGGTAAGCTTATAGGAGATATCAAGATGTACAAAAAAGTCTCTTGGAGCAATATCCCAAATCCAACAGGAAGTCAGCCATTTTAAAATTAATGTGTAATTTTGGCAACATTTTCCCCTCTTTCCAGGCACCGTTCTTTGACGAACTCCTCCAAGGGATTTCATCACATTGATGCGATCTCCTGTGTGTGGAATCTAAAGACCTTTGTGATGTTAAATTGCGAAGCTTTTTACATTCAGGGAAACGGGGTGGTCATGGCAGCACGTGGAGTTTCAATCACTCGCCAAAAAGCAGTAATCTGCTGTCACTCAAAAACACAATGACCAATCTCTCCCAAAGCTCATATGCGTGATGAGACTCGAGCTCAGAAATGTTTGTTATGCCATTTGTGCATAAGGGTTAGAGCGCCACCTAGTGGAACGACTAACAAATCATGAATGAATGAGTTGAAATGTTAGCTGGTGGTTAAATGCATGAATTCCATCAATGTGACATGAGATCGGACGTGCTGGTTTTAGGTGTTGGGCGTGGCTCGACGCGCCGGGGGTGCGAGGGCCCTCATATCGCTGCTTGCAGCTTTAATTATTATTAGGGCCCGAGCACTGACAGTGCGAAGGCCCTATTGTAATTGCTCTGTTTATTATTAGGGCCCGAACACTGACAGTGCGAAGGCCCTATTGTAATTGCTCTGTTTATTATTATTATTATTATTATTTCGGCAAATGAATTGGCCGTTTGAGGGCCTAAACATGCTCGAAAACTCATGAAATTTTGCACACATGCCAGGTCTGGTGAAAAATTTTGTATTTTAATGGTTTTACATATGAGCACTGGGAAATGGCTCTACAGCGCCACCTATGCCTTGTTAAATGCAGCCCTACGACCACATCGTTTCAGCTACATGTATGAAATTTGGCACACATGTGTATCATGCCGAGTCGAACAAAAAAGTCTGTGGGCCCATTGATGCAAACCCAACAGGAAGTCCGCCATTTGGAAGAGAAGGTGACATTTTGGCTCTAATTTTGCCATTTCCATGCCTCGAACTTTTGCGAACTCCTCCTTGGGATTTGGTTGTATAAGCTTCATCTTTGGTCAGTGTCAACTACACACCTGGGCCATGTTAAATTGCGGAGCTTTTGAGTTTTCACAATACTATGAGGCCGTGGCGCCATGGCGAATTTCGATGACTCGCCATGAAAATCTTATTGCCTCTCATTTTGTCATACATTTTCTGACCTTGACCAAAGTGAACACATATGATAAGGCTCCACCCCTGAACATATTTCAACTGCCATATTTGACACCAGGGACAGCGCCACCTAGTGGGAACAGGAAATGTCATGTTTTACACTTTGGGGTACAGTATTGTGATGGGTGACACCTGCAGCCTCAAATTTCTCCAGGAAAGCCTTAAGGAGTTGGTCTTGGGTTACAGTGAAAACTGTGACTTTTCGCAAAAGGGTGTGACCCCAGCAGCATGGCGAACTTTAATGTCACGCCATGAAGAAACAAATTAGTATAACTCAATGAAATCCAGTCTGTTCAGTACCAGACTTTACAGGCATGATGTCAGACCTGCCCTGAACAGATTGATGTGCCCATTGTCGGGAATACGTACAGCGCCACCTAGTGGCAACAGGAAATGTCATGGCTTTAATTTTGTTGTACTGATTTTCACAGGTTCATCGTGGCCACCTCAAAAGCGGTGAATATCAACATCAGTCCCTCGTGATGCTTCAGTGCAAAAATTGTGACTTTAAACTGAACGGCGCACCCTGGTGGCAACGCGGTCCACCATGAAAGATGAAGTGGCTTTTGAGGGGCTTGGAAAGTATATAGAGGCTTTAAATTTAGCACACCCCTCCAAATGGATGAAGGCTTTGTTGTCATGTGATCATTTTTATTGAATAGCGCGAAATGGCTCCACAGCGCCCCCTACAAAATTTCAAAACCACAGCCCCAGCTCTGTGTTTTATGTATGAGTCTGAAACCTGGTAAGCTTATAGGAGATATCAAGATGTACAAAAAAGTCTCTTGGAGCAATATCCAAAATCCAACAGGAAGTCAGCCATTTTAAAATTAATGTGCAATTTTGGCGACATTTTCCCCTCTTTTCAGGCTTCATACTTTGACGAACTCCTCCAAGGGATTTCATCATATTGAACCATTCTCCAGTGTGTGGAATCTAAAGACCTTTGTGATGTTAAATTGCGAAGCTTTTTACGTTCAAGGAAACGGGGTGGTCATGGCGGCACGTGGAGTTTCAATCACTCGCCAAAAAGCAGTAATCTGCTGTCACTCAAAGACACAAAGTCCAATCTCTCCCAAAGGTCGCAGGCGTGATGAGACTCGAGCTCGGAAATGTTTGTTATGCCATTTGTGCATAAGGGTTAGAGCGCCACCTAGTGGAACGACTAACAAATCATGAATGAATGAGTTGAAATGTTAGCTGGTGGTTAAATGCATGAATTCCATCAATGTGACATCACATCGGATGTGCTGGTTTTAGGTGTTGGGCGTGGCTCGACACGCCGGGGGTGCGAGGGCCCTCATAACGCTGCTTGCAGCTTTAATTATTATTATTATTATTTCGGCAAATGAATTGGCCGTTTGAGGGCCTAAACATGCTCGAAAACTCATGAAATTTTGCACACATGCCAGGTCTGGTGAAAAATTTTGTATTTTAATGGTTTTACATATGAGCACTGGGAAATGGCTCTACAGCGCCACCTATGCCTTGTTAAATGCAGCCCTACGACCACATCGTTTCAGCTACATGTATGAAATTTGGCACACATGTGTATCATGCCGAGTCGAACAAAAAAGTCTGTGGGCCCATTGATGCAAACCCAACAGGAAGTCCGCCATTTGGAAGAGAAGGTGACATTTTGGCTCTAATTTTGCCATTTCCATGCCTCGAACTTTTGCGAACTCCTCCTTGGGATTTGGTTGTATAAGCTTCATCTTTGGTCAGTGTCAACTACACACCTGGGCCATGTTAAATTGCGGAGCTTTTGAGTTTTCACAATACTATGAGGCCGTGGCGCCATGGCGAATTTCGATGACTCGCCATGAAAATCTTATTGCCTCTCATTTTGTCATACATTTTCTGACCTTGACCAAAGTGAACACATATGATAAGGCTCCACCCCTGAACATATTTCAACTGCCATATTTGACACCAGGGACAGCGCCACCTAGTGGGAACAGGAAATGTCATGTTTTACACTTTGGGGTACAGTATTGTGATGGGTGACACCTGCAGCCTCAAATTTCTCCAGGAAAGCCTTAAGGAGTTGGTCTTGGGTTACAGTGAAAACTGTGACTTTTCGCAAAAGGGTGTGACCCCAGCAGCATGGCGAACTTTAATGTCACGCCATGAAGAAACAAATTAGTATAACTCAATGAAATCCAGTCTGTTCAGTACCAGACTTTACAGGCATGATGTCAGACCTGCCCTGAACAGATTGATGTGCCCATTGTCGGGAATACGTACAGCGCCACCTAGTGGCAACAGGAAATGTCATGGCTTTAATTTTGTTGTACTGATTTTCACAGGTTCATCGTGGCCACCTCAAAAGCGGTGAATATCAACATCAGTCCCTCGTGATGCTTCAGTGCAAAAATTGTGACTTTAAACTGAACGGCGCACCCTGGTGGCAACGCGGTCCACCATGAAAGATGAAGTGGCTTTTGAGGGGCTTGGAAAGTATATAGAGGCTTTAAATTTAGCACACCCCTCCAAATGGATGAAGGCTTTGTTGTCATGTGATCATTTTTATTGAATAGCGCGAAATGGCTCCACAGCGCCCCCTACAAAATTTCAAAACCACAGCCCCAGCTCTGTGTTTTATGTATGAGTCTGAAACCTGGTAAGCTTATAGGAGATATCAAGATGTACAAAAAAGTCTCTTGGAGCAATATCCAAAATCCAACAGGAAGTCAGCCATTTTAAAATTAATGTGCAATTTTGGCGACATTTTCCCCTCTTTTCAGGCTTCATACTTTGACGAACTCCTCCAAGGGATTTCATCATATTGAACCATTCTCCAGTGTGTGGAATCTAAAGACCTTTGTGATGTTAAATTGCGAAGCTTTTTACGTTCAAGGAAACGGGGTGGTCATGGCGGCACGTGGAGTTTCAATCACTCGCCAAAAAGCAGTAATCTGCTGTCACTCAAAGACACAAAGTCCAATCTCTCCCAAAGGTCGCAGGCGTGATGAGACTCGAGCTCGGAAATGTTTGTTATGCCATTTGTGCATAAGGGTTAGAGCGCCACCTAGTGGAACGACTAACAAATCATGAATGAATGAGTTGAAATGTTAGCTGGTGGTTAAATGCATGAATTCCATCAATGTGACATCACATCGGATGTGCTGGTTTTAGGTGTTGGGCGTGGCTCGACACGCCGGGGGTGCGAGGGCCCTCATAACGCTGCTTGCAGCTTTAATTAGGGCCCGAGCACTGACAGTGCGAAGGCCCTATTGTAATTGCTCTGTTTCTTATTATTATTATTATTATTTCGGCAAATGAATTGGCTTTTTGAGGGCCTAAACATGCTCAAAAACTCATGAAATTTTGCAGACATGCCAGGTCTGGTGAAAAATTTTGTATTTTAATGGTTTTACTCATGAGCACTGGGAAATGGCTCTACAGCGCCACCTATGCCTTGTTAAATGCAGCCCTACGACCACATCGTTTCAGCTACATGTATGAAATTCGGCACACATGTGTATCATGCCACGACAAACAAAAAAGTCTGTGGGCCCATTGACGCAAACCCAACAGGAAGTCCGCCATTTGGAAGAGAAGGTGACATTTTGGCTCTAATTTTGCCATTTCCATGCCTCGAACTTTTGCGAACTCCTCCTTGGGATTTGGTTGTATAAGCTTCATCTTTGGTCAGTGTCAACTACACACCTGGGCCATGTTAAATTGCGGAGCTTTTGAGTTTTCACAATACTATGAGGCCGTGGCGCCATGGCGAATTTCGATGACTCGCCATGAAAATCTTATTGCCTCTCATTCTGTCATACATGTTCCGATCTGGACCAAAGAGCACACATATGATAAGGCTCCACCCCTGAACATATTTCAACTGCCATATTTGACATCAAGGACAGCGCCACCTAGTGGGAACAGGAAATGTCATGTTTTACACTTTGGGGTACAGTATAGTGAAGGGTGACATCTGCAGCCTCAAATTTCTCCAGGAAAGCCTTAAGGAGTTGGTCTTGGGTTACAGTGAAAACTGTGAGTTTTCGCGAAAGGGTGTGACCCCAGCAGCATGGCGAACTTTGATGTCACGCCATGAAGAAAGAAATTAGTATAACTCAATGAAATCCAGTCTGATCAGTACCAGACTTTACAGGCATGATGTCAGACCCGCCCTGAACAGATTGATGTGCCCATTGTCGGAAATACGGACAGCGCCACCTAGTGGCAACAGGAAATGTCATGGCTTTAATTTTGTTGTACTGATTTTCACAGGTTCATCTTGGCCACCTCAAAAGCGGTGAATATCACCATCAGTCCCTCGTGATGCTTCAGTGCAAAAATTGTGAGTTTAAACTGAACGGCGCACCCTGGTGGCAACGCTGTTCAACATGAAAGATGAAGTGGCTTTTGAGGGTCTTGGAAAGTTTATAGAGGCTTGAAATTTGGCACACACCTCCAAATGGATGAAGGCTTTGTTGGCATGTGATCATTTTCATTGAATAGCGCGAAATTGCTCCACAGCGCCCCCTACAAAATTTCAAAACCACAGCCCCTGCTCTGTGTTCTATGTATGATTCTGAAACCTGGTAAGCTTATAGGAGATATCAAGATGTACAAAAAAGTCTCTTGGTGCAATATCCCAAATCCAACAGGAAGTCAGCCATTTTAATATTAATGTGTAATTTTGGCAACATTTTCCCCTCTTTCCAGGCACCGTTCTTTGACGAACTCCTCCAAGGGATTTCATCATATTGAACCAATCTCCAGTGTGTGGAATCTAAAGACCTTTGTGATGTTAAATTGCGAAGCTTTTTACATTCAGTGAAACGGGGTGGTTATGGTGGCACCTAGAGTTTGAATCACTCGCCAAAAAGCAGTAATCTGCTGTCACTCAAAAACACAATGTCCAATCTCTCCCAAACGTCTCAGGTGTGATGAGACTCGAGCTAGGAAATGTTTGTTATGCCATTTGTCAGTAATGGTTAGAGCTCCACCTAGTGGGACAACTATAATCATGATTGAATGAGATGAATTGTTAGCTGGTGGTTAAATGCATGAATTCCATCAATGTGACATCACATCGGACGTGCTGGTTTTAGGTGTTGGGCGTGGCTTGACGCGCCGGGGGTGCGAGGGCCCTCATAACGCTGCTTGCAGCTTTAATTATTATTATTATTATTATTATTTCGGCAAATGAATTGGCCGTTTGAGGGCCTAAACATGCTCGAAAACTCATGAAATTTTGCACACGCGTCAGGTCTGGTGAAAATTTACGTATTTTAATGTTCTCAGACATGGCCAGGGAAAATTAGCTCAGTAGCGCCACCTAGAAAAATGAAAAACGCGAGCCCCCAGTATGGGTATGACCTACATGTTTGAAAGTCGGTACACCTATATAACGTTCAGAGTCGAACAAAAAAGTCTATTATGGCAATGTCCTAAACCCAACAGGAAGTCCGCCATTTTGGATTGAAGGTGACATTTTGGCTCTGATTTTACCATTTCCATGCCTCGAACTTTAACGAACTCCTCCTTGGGATTTGGTCCTATAAACTTCAAATTTGGACAGTGTCAACTACACCCTTGTGCCATGTTAAATTGCGGAGCTTTTGAGTTTTCACAATACTATGAGGCCGTGGCGCCATGGCGAATTTCGATGACTCGCCATGAAAATCTTATTGCCTCTCATTTTGTCATACATTTTCTGACCTTGACCAAAGTGAACACATATGATAAGGCTCCACCCCTGAACATATTTCAACTGCCATATTTGACCTCAAGGACAGCGCCACCTAGTGGGAACAGGAAATGTTATGTTTTACACTTTGGGGTACAGTATAGTGATGGGTGACATCTGCAGCCTCAAATTTCTCCAGAAAAGCCTTAAGGAGTTGGTCTTGGGTTACAGTGAAAACTGTGACTTTTCGCAAAAGGGTGTGACCCCAGCAGCATGGCGAACTTTGATGTCACGCCATGAAGAAACAAATTAGTATAACTCAATGAAATCCAGTCTGATCAGTACCAGACTTTACAGGCATGATGTCAGACCCGCCCTGAACAGATTGATGTGCCCATTGTCGGAAATACGGACAGCGCCACCTAGTGGCAACAGGAAATGTCATGGCTTTAATTTTGTTGTACTGATTTTCACAGGTTCATCGTGGCCACCTCAAAAGCGGTGAATATCACCATCAGTCCTTCGTGATGCTTCAGTGCAAAAATTGTGACTTTAAACTGAACGGCGCACCCTGGTGGCAACACGGTTCAACATGAAAGATGAAGTGGCTTTTGAGGGGCTTGGAAAGTTTATAGAGGCTTGGAATTTGGCACACACCCCCAAATGGAGGAAAGCTTTGTTGTCATGTGATCATTTTCATTGAATAGCGCGAAATTGCTCCACAGCGCCCCCTACAAAATTTCAAAACCACAGCCCCAGCTCTGTGTTTTATGTATGAGTCTGAAACCTGGTAAGCTTATAGGAGATATCAAGATGTACAAAAAAGTCTCTTGGAGCAATATCCCAAATCCAACAGGAAGTCAGCCATTTTAAAATTAATGTGCAATTTTGGCAACATTTTCCCCGCTTTTCAGGCACCGTTCTTTGACGAACTCCTCCAAGGGATTTCATCACATTGATGCGATCTCCTGTGTGTGGAATCTAAAGACCTTTGTGATGTTAAATTGCGAAGCTTTTTACATTCAGGGAAACGGGGTGGTCATGGCGGCACATAGAGTTTCAATCACTCGCCAAAAAGCAGTAATCTGCTGTCACTCAAAAACACAATGTCCAATCTCTCCCAAAGCTCATAGGCGTGATGAGACTCGAGCTCGGAAATGTTTGTTATGCCATTTGTGCATAATGGTTTGAGCGCCACCTAGTGGAACGACTAACTAATCATAAATGAATGAGTTGAAATGTTAGCTGGTGGTTAAATGCATGAATTCCATCAATGTGACATCAGATCGGAGGTGCTGGTTGTAGGTGTTGGGCGTAGCTCGACGCGATGGGGTGCGAGGGCCCTCATAACGCTGCTTGCAGCTTTAATTATTAGGGCCCGAGCACTGACAGTGCGAAGGCCCTATTGTAATTGCTCTGTTTATTATTATTATTATTATTATTATTATTATTATTATTATTATTATTATTATTATTATTATTCCGGCAAATGAATTGGCCGTTTGAGGGCCTAAACATGCTCGAAAACTCATGAAATTTTGCACACGCGTCAGGTCTGGTGAAAATTTACGTATTTTAATGTTCCCAGACATGGCCAGGGAAAATTAGCTCAGTAGCGCCACCTAGAAAAATGAAAAACGCGAGCCCCCGGTATGGGTATGACCTACACGTTTGAAAGTCGGTACACCTATATAACGTTCAGAGTCGAACAAAAAAGTCTATTATGGCAATGTCCTAAACCCAACAGGAAGTCCGCCATTTTGGATTGAAGGTGACATTTTGGGTCTGATTTTACCGTTTCCATGCCTTGTACTTTAACGAACTCCTCCTTGGGATTTGGTCCTATAAACTTCAAATTTGGACAGTGTCAACTACACCCTTGTGCCATGTTAAATTGCGGAGCTTTTGAGTTTTCACAATACTATGAGGCCGTGGCGCCATGGCGAATTTCGATGACTCGCCATGAAAATCTTATTGCCTCTCATTCTGTCATACATGTTCCGATCTGGACCAAAGAGCACACATATGATAAGGCTCCACCCCTGAACATATTTCAACTGCCATATTTGACATCAAGGACAGCGCCACCTAGTGGGAACAGGAAATGTCATGTTTTACACTTTGGGGTACAGTATAGTGATGGGTGACATCTGCAGCCTCAAATTTCTCCAGGAAAGCCTTAAGGAGTTGGTCTTGGGTTACAGTGAAAACTGTGACTTTTCGTGAAAGGGTGTGACCCCAGCAGCATGGCGAACTTTGATGTCACGCCATGAAGAAACAAATTAGTATAACTCAATGAAATCCAGTCTGATCAGTACCAGACTTTACAGGCATGATGTCAGACCCGCCCTGAACAGATTGATGTGCCCATTGTCGGAAATACGGACAGCGCCACCTAGTGGCAACAGGAAATGTCATGGCTTTAATTTTGTTGTACTGATTTTCACAGGTTCATCGTGGCCACCTCAAAAGCGGTGAATATCACCATCTGTCCCTCGTGATGCTTCAGTGCAAAAATTGTGACTTTAAACTGAACGGCGCACCCTGGTGGCAACGCTGTTCAACATGAAAGATGAAGTGGCTTTTGAGGGTCTTGGCAAGTTTATAGAGGCTTGAAATTTGGCACACACCTCCAAATGGATGAAGGCTTTGTTGGCATGTGATCATTTTCCTTGAATAGTGCGAAATTGCTCCACAGCGCCCCCTACAAAATTTCAAAACCACAGCCCCTGCTCTGTGTTCTATGTATGATTCTGAAACCTGGTAAGCTTATAGGAGATATCAAGATGTACAAAAAAGTCTCTTGGTGAAATATCCCAAATCCAACAGGAAGTCAGCCATTTTAAAATTAATGTGCAATTTTGGCAACATTTTCCCCTCTTTTCAGGCACCGTGCTTTGACGTACTCCTCCAAGGGATTTCATCATATTGAACCAATCTTCTGTGTGTGGAATCTAAAGACCTTTGTGATGTTAAATTGCGAAGCTTTTTACGTCCAGGGAAACGGGGTGGTTATGGCGGCACTTAGAGTTTGAATCACTCGCCAAAAAGCAGTAATCTGCTGTCACTCAAAAACACCATGTCCAATCTCTCCCAAACGTCTCAGGTGTGATGAGACTCGAGCTTGGAAGTGTTTGTTATGCCATTTGTACATAATGGTTAGAGCGCCACCTAGTGGAACGACTAACTAATCATGAATGAATGAGTTGAAATGTTAGCTAGTGGTTAAATGCATGAATTCCATCAATGTGACATCAGATCGGACGTGCTGGTTTTAGGTGTTGGGCGTGGCTCGACGCGCCGGGGGTGCGAGGGCCCTCATAACGCTGCTTGCAGCTTTAATTATTATTATTATTATTATTTCGGCAAATGAATTGGCCGTTTGAGGGCCTAAACATGCTCGAAAACTCATGAAATTTTGCACACGCGTCAGGTCTGGTGAAAATTTACGTATTTTAATGTTCTCAGACATGGCCAGGGAAAATTAGCTCAGTAGCGCCACCTAGAAAAATGAAAAACGCGAGCCCCCGGTATGGGTATGACCTACATGTTTGAAAGTCGGTACACCTATATAATGTTCAGAGTCGAACAAAAAAGTCTATTATGGCAATGTCCTAAACCCAACAGGAAGTCCGCCATTTTGGATTGAAGGTGACATTTTGGCTCTGATTTTACCATTTCCATGCCTCGAACTTTGACGAACTCCTCCTTGGGGTTTGATTTCATAACCTTCATATTTGGTCAGTGCCAACTACACCCTTGTGCCATGTTAAATTGCGGAGCTTTTGAGTTTTCACAATACTATGAGGCCGTGGCGCCATGGCGAATTTCGATGACTCGCCATGAAAATCTTATTGCCTCTCATTTTGTCATACATGTTCTGATCTGGACCAAAGAGCACACATATGATAAGGCTCCACCCCTGAACATATTTCAACTGCCATATTTGACATCAAGGACAGCGCCACCTAGTGGGAACAGGAAATGTCATGTTTTACACTTTGGGGTACAGTATAGTGATGGGTGACACCTGCAGCCTCAAATTTCTCCAGGAAAGCCTTAAGGAGTTGGTCTTGGGTTACAGTGAAAACTGTGACTTTTCGCAAAAGGGTGTGACCCCAGCAGCATGGCGAACTTTGATGTCACGCCATGAATAAACAAATTAGTATAACTCAATGAAATCCAGTCTGATCAGTACCAGACTTTACAGGCATGATGGCAGACCCGCCCTGAACAGATTGATGTGCCCATTGTCGGAAATACGGACAGCGCCACCTAATGGCAACAGGAAATGTCATGGCTTTAATTTTGTTGTACTGATTTTCACAGGTTCATCGTGGCCACCTCAAAAGCGGTGAATATCAACATCAGTCCCTCGTGATGCTTCAGTGCAAAAATTGTGACTTTAAACTGAACGGCGCACCCTGGTGGCAACGCGGTTCACCATGAAAGATGAAGTGGCTTTTGAGGGGCTTGGAAAGTTTATAGAGGCTTGAAATTTGGCACACACCTCCAAATTGATGAAGGCATTGTTGTTATGTAACCATTTTCCTTGAATAGCGCAAAATGGCTCCACAGCGCCCCCTACAATATTTCAAAACATCAGCCCCTGCTCTGTGTTTCATCTATGAGTCTGACACTTGGTAAGCTTGTGTAAGATATCAAGATGTACAAAAAAGTCTCTTGGAGCAATATCCCAAATCCAACAGGAAGTCAGCCATTTTAAAATTAATGTGTAATTTTGATGACATTTTCCCCCCTTTTCAGGCCTCATACTTTGACGAACTCCTCCAAGGGATTTCATCATATTGAAGCATTCTTCAGTGTGTAGAATATAAAGACCTTTGTGATGTTAAATTGCGAAGCTTTTTCCGTTCAGGGAAACGGGGTGGTCATGGCGGCACGTAGAGTTTCAATCACTCGCAAAAAGCAGTAATCTGCTGTCACTAAAAAACACAATGTCCAATCTCTCCCAAAGGTCGCAGGTGTGATGAGACTCGAGCTTGGAAATGTTTGTTATGCTATTTGTCAATAATGGTTAGAGCGCCACCTAGTGGCATGACTATAATCCTGGTTGAATAAGATGAAATGTTAGCTGGTGATTAAAAGCATGAAATCCATCAATGTGACATCACATCGGACGTGCCGGTTTGAGGTGTTGGCAGTGGCTCGACGTGCCGGGGGTGCGAGGGCCCTCATAACGCTGCTTGCAGCTTTAATTATTAGGGCCCGAGCACTGACAGTGCGAAGGCCCTATTGTAATTGCTCTGTTTATTATTATTATTATTATTATTATTATTTCGGCAAATGAATTGGCCGTTTGAGGGCCTAAACATGCTCGAAAACTCATGAAATTTTGCACACGCGTCAGGTCTGGTGAAAATTTACGTATTTTAATGTTTTCAGACATGGCCAGGGAAAATTAGCTCAGTAGCGCCACCTACAAGAATGAAAAACGCGAGCCCCCGGTATGGGTATGACCTACATGTTTGAAAATCGGTACACCTATATAATGTTCAGAGTCGAACAAAAAAGTCTATTATGGCAATGTCCTAAACCCAACAGGAAGTCCGCCATTTTGGATTGAAGGTGACATTTTGGCTCTGATTTTACCATTTCCATGCCTCGAACTTTGACGAACTCCTCCTTGGGGTTTGATTTCATAACCTTCATATTTGGTCAGTGCCAACTACACCCTTATGCCATGTTAAATTGCGGAGCTTTTGAGTTTTCACAATACCATGAGGCCGTGGCGCCATGGCGAATTTCGATGACTCGCCATGAAAATCTTATTGCCTCTCATTCTGTCATAGATTTTCTGACCTTGACCAAAGTGAACACATATGATAAGGCTCCATCCGTGAACATATTTCAACTGCCATATTTTACATCAGGGACAGCGCCACCTAGTGGGAACAGGAAATGTCATGTTTTACACTTTGGGGTACAGTATAGTGATGGGTGACATCTGCAGCCTCAAATTTCTCCAGGAAAGCCTTAAGGAGTTGGTCTTGGGTTACAGTGAAAACTGTGACTTTTCGCGAAAGGGTGTGACCCCAGCGGCATGGCGAACTTTGATGTCACGCCATGAAGAAACAAATTAGTATAACTCAATGAAATCCAGTCTGATCAGTACCAGACTTTACAGGCATGATGTCAGACCCGCCCTGAACAGATTGATGTGCCCATTGTCGGAAATACGGACAGCGCCACCTAGTGGCAACAGGAAATGTCATGGCTTTAATTTTGTTGTACTGATTTTCACAGGTTCATCGTGGCCACCTCAAAAGCGGTGAATATCACCATCAGTCCCTCGTGATGCTTCAGTGCAAAAATTGTGACTTTAAACTGAACGGCGCACCCTGGTGGCAATGCTGTTCACCATGAAAGATGAAGTGGCTTTTGAGGGTCTTGGCAAGTTTATAGAGGCTTGAAATTTGGCACACACCTCCAATGTGACGAAGGCTTTGTTGTCATGTGATCATTTTCATTGAATATCCCAAAATGGCTCCACAGCGCCCCCTACAAAATTTCAAAACATCAGCCCCAGCTCTGTGTTTTATGTATGAATCTGAAACCTGGTAGGCTTATAGGAGATATCAAGATGTACAAAAAAGTCTCTTGGAGCAATATCCCAAATCCAACAGGAAGTCAGCCATTTTAAAATTAATGTGCAATTTTGGCAACATTTTCCCCTCTTTTCAGGCACCGTGCTTTGACGTACTCCTCCAAGGGATTTCATCATATTGAACCAATCTCCTGTGTGTGGAATCTAAAGACCTTTGTGATGTTAAATTGCGAAGCTTTTTACGTTCAGTGAAACGGGGTGGTTATGGTGGCACTTAGAGTTTGAATCACTCGCCAAAAAGCAGTAATCTGCTGTCACTCAAAAACACAATGTCCAATCTCTCCCAAAGCTCATAGGCGTGATGAGACTCGAGCTCGGAAATGTTTGTTATGCCATTTGTACATAATGGTTAGAGCGCCACCTAGTGGAACGACTAACTAATCATGAATGAATGAGTTGAAATGTTAGCTGGTGGTTAAATGCATGAATTCCATCAATGTGACATCAGATCGGAGGTGCTGGTTTTAGGTGTTGGGCTTGGCTCGACGCGCCGGGGGTGCGAGGGCCCTCGTAACGCTGCTTGCAGCTTTAATTAGGGCCCGAGCACTGACAGTGCGAAGGCCCTATTGTAATTGCTCTGTTTATTAGGGCCCGAGCACTGACAGTGCGAAGGCCCTATTGTAATTGCTCTGTTTATTATTATTATTATTAGGGCCCGAGCACTGACAGTGCGAAGGCCCTATTGTAATTGCTCTGTTTATTATTATTAGGGCCCGAGCACTGACAGTGCGAAGGCCCTATTGTAATTGCTCTGTTTATTATTAGGGCCCGAGCACTGACAGTGCGAAGGCCCTATTGTAATTGCTCTGTTTATTAGGGCCCGAGCACTGACAGTGCGAAGGCCCTATTGTAATTGCTCTGTTTATTATTATTATTATTATTATTTCGGCAAATGAATTGGCCGTTTGAGGGCCTAAACATGCTCGAAAACTCATGAAATTTTGCACACGCGTCAGGTCTGGTGAAAATTTACGTATTTTAATGTTCTCAGACATGGCCAGGGAAAATTAGCTCAGTAGCGCCACCTAGAAAAATGAAAAACGCGAGCCCCCGGTATGGGTATGACCTACATGTTTGAAAGTCGGTACACCTATATAACTTTCAGAGTCGAACAAAAAAGTCTATTATGGCAATGTCCTAAACCCAACAGGAAGTCCGCCATTTTGGATTGAAGGTGACATTTTGGCTCTGATTTTACCGTTTCCATGCCTCGAACTTTAACGAACTCCTCCTTGGGATTTGGTCCTATAAGCTTCAAATTTGGACAGTGTCAACTACACCCTTGTGCCATGTTAAATTGCGGAGCTTTTGAGTTTTCACAATACTATGAGGCCGTGGCGCCATGGCGAATTTCGATGACTCGCCATGAAAATCTTATTGCCTCTCATTTTGTCATACATTTTCTGACCTTGACCAAAGAGCACACATATGATAAGGCTCCACCCCTGAACATATTTCAACTGCCATATTTGACATAAGGGACAGCGCCACCTAGTGGGAACAGGAAATGTCATGTTTTACACTTTGGGGTACAGTATAGTGATGGGTGACATCTGCAGCCTCAAATTTCTCCAGAAAAGCCTTAAGCAGTTGGTCTTGGGTTACAGTGAAAACTGTGACTTTTCGCAAAAGGGTGTGACCCCAGCGGCGTGGCGAACTTTAATGTCACGCCATGAAGAAACAAATTAGTATAACTCAATGAAATCCAGTCTGATCAGTACCAGACTTTACAGGCATGATGTCAGACCCGCCCTGAACAGATTGATGTGCCCATTGTCGGAAATACAGATAGCGCCACCTAGTGGCAACAGGAAATGTCATGGCTTTAATTTTGTTGTACTGATTTTCACAGATTCATCTTGGCCACCTCAAAAGCGGTGAATATCACCATCAGTCCCTCGTGATGCTTCAGTGCAAAAATTGTGACTTTAAACTGAACGGCGCACCCTGGTGGCAACGCGGTTCACCATGAAAGATGAAGTGGCTTTTGAGGGGCTTGGAAAGTTTATAGAGGCTTGAAATTTGGCACACACCTCCAAATGGATGTAGGCTTTGTTGTCATGTGATCATTTTCATTGAATAGCGCGAAATTGCTCCACAGCGCCCCCTACAAAATTTCAAAACATCAGCCCCAGCTCTGTGTTTCATCTATGAGTCTGAAACCTGGTAAGCTTATGGAAAATATCAAGATGTACAAAAAAGTCTCTTGGAGCAATATCCCAAATCCAACAGGAAGTCAGCCATTTTAAAATTAATGTGTAATTTTGGCGACATTTTCCCCTCTTTTCAGGCTTCATACTTTGACGAACTCCTCCAAGGGATTTCATCATATTGAACCATTCTCCAGTGTGTGGAATCTAAAGACCTTTGTGATGTTAAATTGCGAAGCTTTTTACGTCCAGGGAAACGGGGTGGTTATGGTGGCACTTAGAGTTTGAATCACTCGCCAAAAAGCAGTAATCTGCTGTCACTCAAAAACACAATGTCCAATCTCTCCCAAACGTCTCAGGTGTGATGAGACTCGAGCTTGGAAGTGTTTGTTATGCCATTTGTACATAATGGTTAGAGCGCCACCTAGTGGAACGACTAACTAATCATGAATGAATGAGTTGAATTGTTAGCTGGTGGTTAAATGCATGAATTCCATCAATGTGACATCACATCGGACGTGCTGGTTTTAGGTGTTGGGCGTGGCTCGACACGCCGGGGTGCGAGGGCCCTCATAACGCTGCTTGCAGCTTTAATTATTATTATTATTATTATTTCGGCAAATGAATTGGCCGTTTGAGGGCCTAAACATGCTCGAAAACTCATGAAATTTTGCACACGCGTCAGGTCTGGTGAAAATTTACGTATTTTAATGTTCCCAGACATGGCCAGGGAAAATTAGCTCAGTAGCGCCACCTAGAAAAATGAAAAACGCGAGCCCCCGATATGGGTATGACCTACATGTTTGAAAGTCGGCACACCTATATAACGTTCAGAGTCGAACAAAAAAGTCTATTATGGCAATGTCCTAAACCCAACAGGAAGTCCGCCATTTTGGATTGAAGGTGACATTTTGGCTCTGATTTTACCGTTTCCATGCCTCGAACTTTAACGAACTCCTCCTTGGGGTTTGATTTCATAACCTTCATATTTGGTCAGTGCCAACTACACCCTTGTGCCATGTTAAATTGCGGAGCTTTTGAGTTTTCACAATACCACGAGGCCGTGGCGCCACGGCGAATTTCGATGACTCGCCATGAAAATCTTATTGCCTCTCATTTTGTCATACATTTTCTGACCTTGACCAAAGTGAACACATATGATAAGGCTCCACCCCTGAACATATTTCAACTGCCATATTTGACATCAAGGACAGCGCCACCTAGTGGGAACAGGAAATGTCATGTTTTACACTTTGGGGTACAGTATAGTGATGGGTGACATCTGCAGCCTCAAATTTCTCCAGGAAAGCCTTAAGGAGTTGGTCTTGGGGTACAGTGAAAACTGTGGCTTTTCACGAAAGGGTGTGACCTCAGCAGCATGGCGAACTTTGATATCTCGCCATGAAGAAACAAATTAGTATAACTCCATGAAATCCAGTCTGATTAGTACCAGACTTTACAGGCATGATGTCACACCCGCCCTGAACAGATTGATGTGCCCATTGTCAGGAATATGAAGAGCGCCACCTAGTGGGAACAGGAAATGTCATGTCTTACACTTTGTTGTACTGATTTTCACAGGTTCATAGTGGCCACCTCAAAAGCGGTGAATATCACCATCAGTCCTTGATGATGCTTTAGTGCAAAAATTGTGACTTTAAACTGAACGGCGCACCCTGGTGGCAACGCTGTTCACCATTAAAAATGAAGTGGCTTTTGAGGGGCTTGGAAAGTTTATAGAGGCTTGAAATTTGGCGCACACCTCCATTGTGATGAATGCTTTGTTGTTATGTGATCATTTTCATTGAATAGCGCAAAATGGCTCCACAGCGCCCCCTACAAAATTTCAAAACATAAGCCCCAGCTCTGTGTTTTATGTATGAGTCTGAAACCTGGTAAGCTTATAGGAGATATCAAGATGTACAAAAAAGTCTCTTGGAGCAATATCCCAAATCCAACAGGAAGTCAGCCATTTTAAAATTAATGTGTAATTTTTGTGACATTTTCCCCTCTTTCCAGCCACCGTTCTTTGACGAACTCCTCCAAGGGATTTCATCATATTGAACCAATCTCCAGTGTGTGGAATCTAAAGACCTTTGTGATGTTAAATTGCGAAGCTTTTTACGTTCAGTGAAACGGGTGGTCATGGCGGCACGTGGAGTTTCAGTCACTCGCCAAAAAGCAGTAATCTGCTGTCACTCAAAATCAAAATGTCCAATATGTCCCAAAGGTCGCAGGCGTGATGAGACTCGAGCTGGGAAATGTTTGTTATGCCATTTGTCAGTAATGGTTAGAGCGCCACCTAGTGGGACGACTATAATCATGGTTGAATGAGATGAAATGTTAGCTGGTGGTTGAATGCATGAATTTCATCAATGTGACATCAGATCGGACGTGCTGGTTGTAGGTGTTGGGCGTAGCTCGACGCGATGGGGTGCGAGGGCCCTCATAACGCTGCTTGCAGCTTTAATTATTATTATTATTATTCCGGCAAATGAATCGGCCTTTTGAGGGCCTAAACATGCTCGAAAACTCTGGAAATTTTGCGCACGCGTCAGGTCTGGTGAAAATTTACGTATTTTAATGGTTTTACATATGAGCACTGGGAAATGGCTCTAGAGCGCCACCTATGCCTTGTTAAATGCAGCCCTACGACCACATCGTTTCAGCTACATGTATGAAATTTGGCACACATGTGTATCATGCCAAGACGAACAAAAAAGTCTGTGGGCCCATTGACGCAAACCCAACAGGAAGTCCGCCATTTTGGATTGAAGGTGACATTTTGGCTCTGATTTTACCGTTTCCATGCCTTGTACTTTAACGAACTCCTCCTTGGGATTTGGTCGTATAAGCTTCAAATTTGGACAGTGTCAACTACACCCTTGTGCCATGTTAAATTGCGGAGCTTTTGAGTTTTCACAATACTATGAGGCCGTGGCGCCATGGCGAATTTCGATGACTCGCCATGAAAATCTTATTGCCTCTCATTCTGTCATACATGTTCCAATCTGGACCAAAGAGCACACATATGATAAGGCTCCACCCCTGAACATATTTCAACTGCCATATTTGACCTCAAGGACAGCGCCACCTAGTGGGAACAGGAAATGTCATGTTTTACACTTTGGGGTACAGTATAGTGAAGGGTGACATCTGCAGCCTCAAATTTCTCCAGGAAAGCCTTAAGGAGTTGGTCTTGGGTTACAGTGAAAACTGTGAGTTTTCGCGAAAGGGTGTGACCCCAGCAGCATGGCGAACTTTGATGTCACGCCATGAAGAAACAAATTAGTATAACTCAATGAAATCCAGTCTGATCAGTACCAGACTTTACAGGCATGATGTCAGACCCGCCCTGAACAGATTGATGTGCCCATTGTCGGAAATACGGACAGCGCCACCTAGTGGCAACAGGAAATGTCATGGCTTTAATTTTGTTGTACTGATTTTCACAGGTTCATCTTGGCCACCTCAAAAGCGGTGAATATCACCATCAGTCCCTCGTGATGCTTCAGTGCAAAAATTGTGAGTTTAAACTGAACGGCGCACCCTGGTGGCAACGCTGTTCAACATGAAAGATGAAGTGGCTTTTGAGGGTCTTGGCAAGTTTATAGAGGCTTGAAATTTGGCACACACCTCCAAATGGATGAAGGCTTTGTTGGCATGTGATCATTTTCATTGAATAGCGCGAAATTGCTCCACAGCGCCCCCTACAAAATTTCAAAACCACAGCCCCTGCTCTGTGTTCTATGTATGATTCTGAAACCTGGTAAGCTTATAGGAGATATCAAGATGTACAAAAAAGTCTCTTGGTGCAATATCCCAAATCCAACAGGAAGTCAGCCATTTTAATATTAATGTGTAATTTTGGCAACATTTTCCCCTCTTTCCAGGCACCGTTCTTTGACGAACTCCTCCAAGGGATTTCATCATATTGAACCAATCTCCAGTGTGTGGAATCTAAAGACCTTTGTGATGTTAAATTGCGAAGCTTTTTACGTTCAGTAAAACGGGGTGGTTATGGTGGCACTTAGAGTTTGAATCACTCGCCAAAAAGCAGTAATCTGCTGTCACTCAAAAACACAATGTCCAATCTCTCCCAAACGTCTCAGGTGTGATGAGACTCGAGCTAGGAAATGTTTGTTATGCCATTTGTCAGTAATGGTTAGAGCTCCACCTAGTGGGACAACTATAATCATGATTGAATGAGATGAATTGTTAGCTGGTGGTTAAATGCATGAATTCCATCAATGTGACATCAGATCGGAGGTGCTGGTTTTAGGTGTTGGGCGTGGCTCGACGCGCCGGGGGTGCGAGGGCCCTCATAACGCTGCTTGCAGCTTTAATTATTATTATTATTATTATTTCGGCAAATGAATTGGCCGTTTGAGGGCCTAAACATGCTCGAAAACTCATGAAATTTTGCACACGCGTCAGGTCTGGTGAAAATTTACGTATTTTAATGTTCTCAGACTTGGCCAGGGAAAATTAGCTCAGTAGCGCCACCTAGAAAAATGAAAAACGCGAGCCCCCGGTATGGGTATGGCCTAAAGGTTTGAAAGTCGGTACACCTATATAACGTTCAGAGTCGAACAAAAAAGTCTATTATGGCAATGTCCTAAACCCAACAGGAAGTCCGCCATTTTGGATTGAATGTGACATTTTGGCTCTGATTTTACCGTTTCGATGCCTCGAACTTTAACGAACTCCTCCTTGGCATTTGGTCCTATACGCTTCAAATTTGGTCAGTGTCAACTACACCCTTGTGCCATGTTAAATTGCGGAGCTTTTGAGTTTTCACAATACTATGAGGCCGTGGCGCCATGGCGAATTTCGATGACTCGCCATGAAAATCGTATTGCCTCTCATTTTGTCATACATTTTCTGACCTTGACCAAAGTGAACACATATGATAAGGATCCACCCCTGAACATATTTCAACTGCCATATTTGACACCAGGGACAGCGCCACCTAGTGGGAACAGGAAATGTCATGTTTTACACTTTGGGGTACAGTATAGTGATGGGTGACATCTGCAGCCTCAAATTTCTCCAGGAAAGCCTTAAGGAGTTGGTCTTGGGGTACAGTGAAAACTGTGACTTTTCACGAAAGGGTGTGACCTCAGCAGCATGGCGAACTTTGATATCTCGCCATGAAGAAACAAATTAGTATAACTCAATGAAATCCAGTCTGATTAGTACCAGACTTTACAGGCATGATGTCAGACCCGCCCTGACCAGATTGATGTGCCCATTGTCAGGAATACGTACAGCGCCACCTAGTGGCAACAGGAAATGTCATGGCTTTAATTTTGTTGTACTGATTTTCACAGGTTCATCGTGGCCACCTCAAAAGCGGTGAATATCACCATCAGTCCCTCGTGATGCTTCAGTGCAAAAATTGTGACTTTAAACTGAATGGCGCACCCTGGTGGCAGCGCAGTCCACCATGAAAGATGAAGTGGCTTTTGAGGGGCTTGGAAAGTTTATAGAGGCTTTAAACTTGGCCCACGCCTCCAATGTGATGAACGCTTTGTTGTTATGTAACCATTTTCCTTGAATAGCGCGAAATGGCTCCACAGCGCCCCCTACAAAATTTCAAAACCACAGCCCCAGCTCTGTGTTTTATGTATGAGTCTGAAACCTGGTAAGCTTATAGGAGATATCAAGATGTACAAAAAAGTCTCTTGGAGCAATATCCAAAATCCAACAGGAAGTCAGCCATTTTAAAATTAATGTGCAATTTTGGCAACATTTTCCCCTCTTTCCAGGCACCGTTCTTTGGCGAACTCCTCCAAGGGATTTCATCAGATTGATGCGATCTCCTGTGTGTGGAATCTAAAGACCTTTGTGATGTTAAATTGCGAAGCTTTTTACATTCAGGGAAACGGGGTGGTCATGGCGGCACGTGGAGTTTCAATCACTCGCCAAAAAGCAGTAATCTGCTGTCACTCAAAAACACAATGTCCAATCTCTCCCAAAGCTCATAGGCGTGATGAGACTCGAGCTCGGAAATGTTTGTTATGCCATTTGTGCATAAGGGTTAGAGCGCCACCTAGTGGAACGACTAACAAATCATGAATGAATGAGTTGAAATGTTAGCTGGTGGTTAAATGCATGAATTCCATCAATGTGACATCAGATCGGACGTGCTGGTTTTAGGTGTTGGGCGTGGCTCGACGCGCCGGGGGTGCGAGGGCCCTCATAACGCTGCTTGCAGCTTTAATTATTATTATTAGGGCCCGAGCACTGACAGTGCGAAGGCCCTATTGTAATTGCTCTGTTTATTATTATTATTATTATTATTATTATTATTATTATTATTATTATTATTAGGGCCCGAGCACTGACAGTGCGAAGGCCCTATTGTAATTGCTCTGTTTATTAGGGCCCGAGCACTGACAGTGCGAAGGCCCTATTGTAATTGCTCTGTTTATTATTATTATTATTATTATTATTATTATTTCGGCAAATGAATTGGCCGTTTGAGGGCCTAAACATGCTCGAAAACTCATGAAATTTTGCACACGCGTCAGGTCTGGTGAAAATTTACGTATTTTAATGTTCTCAGACATGGCCAGGGAAAATTAGCTCAGTAGCGCCACCTAGAAAAATGAAAAACGCGAGCCCCCGGTATGGGTATGACCTACATGTTTGAAAGTCGGTACACCTATATAATGTTCAGAGTCGAACAAAAAAGTCTATTATGGCAATGTCCTAAACCCAACAGGAAGTCCGCCATTTTGGATTGAAGGTGACATTTTGGGTCTGATTTTACCATTTCCATGCCTCGAACTTTGACGAACTCCTCCTTGGGGTTTGATTTCATAACCTTCATATTTGGTCAGTGCCAACTACACCCTT
Source organism: Rhamphochromis longiceps (assembly GCF_057381845.1). Classification (NCBI taxonomy): domain Eukaryota; kingdom Metazoa; phylum Chordata; class Actinopteri; order Cichliformes; family Cichlidae; genus Rhamphochromis; species Rhamphochromis longiceps. The sequence continues at coordinate 6,222,525 of NC_140574.1, forward strand.
GTGCCATGTTAAATTGCGGAGCTTTTGAGTTTTCACAATACTATGAGGCCGTGGCGCCATGGCGAATTTCGATGACTCGCCATGAAAATCTTATTGCCTCTCATTTTGTCATACATGTTCCGATCTGGACCAAAGAGCACACATATGATAAGGCTCCACCCCTGAACATATTTCAACTGCCATATTTGACATCAAGGACAGCGCCACCTAGTGGGAACAGGAAATGTCATGTTTTACACTTTGGGGTACAGTATAGTGATGGGTGACATCTGCAGCCTCAAATTTCTCCAGGAAAGCCTTAAGGAGTTGGTCTTGGGTTACAGTGAAAACTGTGACTTTTCGCAAAAGGGTGTGACCCCAGCAGCATGGCGAACTTTGATGTCACGCCATGAATAAACAAATTAGTATAACTCAATGAAATCCAGTCTGATCAGTACCAGACTTTACAGGCATGATGGCAGACCCGCCCTGAACAGATTGATGTGCCCATTGTCGGAAATACGGACAGCGCCACCTAATGGCAACAGGAAATGTCATGGCTTTAATTTTGTTGTACTGATTTTCACAGGTTGATCGTGGCCACCTCAAAAGCGGTGAATATCAACATCAGTCCCTCGTGATGCTTCAGTGCAAAAATTGTGACTTTAAACTGAACGGCGCACCCTGGTGGCAACGCGGTTCACCATGAAAGATGAAGTGGCTTTTGAGGGGCTTGGAAAGTTTATAGAGGCTTGAAATTTGGCACACACCTCCAAATGGATGAAGGCATTGTTGTTATGTAACCATTTTCCTTGAATAGCGCAAAATGGCTCCACAGCGCCCCCTACAATATTTCAAAACATCAGCCCCTGCTCTGTGTTTCATCTATGAGTCTGACACTTGGTAAGCTTGTGTAAGATATCAAGATGTACAAAAAAGTCTCTTGGAGCAATATCCCAAATCCAACAGGAAGTCAGCCATTTTAAAATTAATGTGTAATTTTGATGACATTTTCCCCCCTTTTCAGGCCTCATACTTTGACGAACTCCTCCAAGGGATTTCATCATATTGAAGCATTCTTCAGTGTGTAGAATCTAAAGACCTTTGTGATGTTAAATTGCGAAGCTTTTTCCGTTCAGGGAAACGGGGTGGTCATGGCGGCACGTAGAGTTTCAATCACTCGCAAAAAGCAGTAATCTGCTGTCACTAAAAAACACAATGTCCAATCTCTCCCAAAGGTCGCAGGTGTGATGAGACTCGAGCTTGGAAATGTTTGTTATGCTATTTGTCAATAATGGTTAGAGCGCCACCTAGTGGCATGACTATAATCCTGGTTGAATAAGATGAAATGTTAGCTGGTGATTAAAAGCATGAATTCCATCAATGTGACATCACATCGGACGTGCCGGTTTGAGGTGTTGGGCGTGGCTCGACGTGCCGGGGGTGCGAGGGCCCTCATAACGCTGCTTGCAGCTTTAATTATTATTATTATTATTATTTCGGCAAATGAATTGGCCGTTTGAGGGCCTAAACATGCTCGAAAACTCATGAAATTTTGCACACGCGTCAGGTCTGGTGAAAATTTACGTATTTTAATGTTCTCAGACATGGCCAGGGAAAATTAGCTCAGTAGCGCCACCTAGAAAAATGAAAAACGCGAGCCCCCGGTATGGGTATGACCTATAAGTTTGAAAGTCGGTACACCTATATAACGTTCAGAGTCGAACAAAAAAGTCTATTATGGCAATGTCCTAAACCCAACAGGAAGTCCGCCATTTTGGAGTGAAGGTGACATTTTGGCTCTGATTTTACCGTTTCCATGCCTTGTACTTTAACGAACTCCTCCTTGGGATTTGGTCGTATAAGCTTCAAATTTGGACAGTGTCAACTATACCCTTGTGCCATGTTAAATTGCGGAGCTTTTGAGTTTTCACAATACTATGAGGCCGTGGCGCCATGGCGAATTTCGATGACTCGCCATGAAAATCTTATTGCCTCTCATTTTGTCATACATTTTCTGACCTTGACCAAAGTGAACACATATGATAAGGCTCCACCCCTGAACATATTTCAACTGCCATATTTGACACCAGGGACAGCGCCACCTAGTGGGAACAGGAAATGTCATGTTTTACACTTTGGGGTACAGTATAGTGATGGGTGACACTTGCAGCCTCAAATTTCTCCAGGAAAGCCTTAAGGAGTTGGTCTTGGGTTACAGTGAAAACTGTGACTTTTCGCAAAAGGGTGTGACCCCAGCAGCATGGCGAACTTTGATGTCACGCCATGAAGAAACAAATTAGTATAACTCAATGAAATCCAGTCTGTTCAGTACCAGACTTTACAGGCATGATGTCAGACCCGCCCTGAACAGATTGATGTGCCCATTGTCGGGAATACGTACAGCGCCACCTAGTGGCAACAGGAAATGTCATGGCTTTAATTTTGTTGTACTGATTTTCACAGGTTCATCGTGGCCACCTCAAAAGCGGTGAATATCACCATCAGTCCCTCATGATGCTTCAGTGCAGAAATTGTGACTTTAAACTGAACGGCGCACCCTGGTGGCAACGCGGTCCACCATGAAAGATGAAGTGGCTTTTGAGGGGCTTGGAAAGTTTATAGAGGCTTGAAATTTGGCACACACCTCCAATGTGATGAAGACTTTGTTGTCATGTCATCATTTTCATTGAATAGCGCAAAATGGCTCCACAGCGCCCCCTAAAATATTTCAAAATATCAGCCCCTGCTCTGTGGTTTATGTATGAATCTGAAACCTGGTAGGCTTATAGGAGATATCAAGATGTACAAAAAAGTCTCTTGGAGCAATATCCCAAATCCAACAGGAAGTCAGCCATTTTAAAATTAATGTGCAATTTTGGCGACATTTTCCCCTCTTTTCAGGCTTCATACTTTGACGAACTCCTCCAAGGGATTTCATCATATTGAACCATTCTCCAGTGTGTGGAATCTAAAGACCTTTGTGATGTTAAATTGCGAAGCTTTTTACGTCCAGGGAAACGGGGTGGTTATGGCGGCACTTAGAGTTTGAATCACTCGCCAAAAAGCAGTAATCTGCTGTCACTCAAAAACACAATGTCCAATCTCTCCCAAACGTCTCAGGTGTGATTAGACTCGAGCTCGGAAGTGTTTGTTATGCCATTTGTACATAATGGTTAGAGCGCCACCTAGTGGAACGACTAACTAATCATGAATGAATGAGTTGAAATGTTAGCTGGTGGTTAAATGCATGAATTCCATCAATGTGACATCAGATCGGACGTGCTGGTTTTAGGTGTTGGGCGTGGCTCGACGCGCCGGGGGTGCGAGGGCCCTCATAACGCTGCTTGCAGCTTTAATTATTATTATTATTATTATTCCGGCAAATGAATTGGCCATTTGAGGGCCTAAACATGCTCGAAAACTCATGAAATTTTGCACACGCGTCAGGTCTGGTGAAAATTTACGTATTTTAATGTTCTCAGACATGGCCAGGGAAAATTAGCTCAGTAGCGCCACCTAGAAAAATGAAAAACGCGAGCCCCCGGTATGGGTATGACCTACATGTTTGAAAGTCGGTACACCTATAAAATGTTCAGAGTCGAACAAAAAAGTCTATTATGGCAATGTCCTAAACCCAACAGGAAGTCCGCCATTTTGGATTGAAGGTGACATTTTGGCTATGATTTTACCATTTCCATGCCTCGAACTTTAACGAACTCCTCCTTGGGATTTGGTCCTATAAACTTCAAATTTGGACAGTGTCAACTACACCCTTGTGCCATGTTAAATTGCGGAGCTTTTGAGTTTTCACAATACTATGAGGCCGTGGCGCCATGGCGAATTTCGATGACTCGCCATGAAAATCTTATTGCCTCTCATTTTGTCATACATTTTCTGACCTTGACCAAAGTGAACACATATGATAAGGCTCCACCCCTGAACATATTTCAACTGCCATATTTAAAATCAAGGACAGCGCCACCTAGTGGGAACAGGAAATGTCATGTTTTACACTTTGGGATACAGTATTGTGATGGGTAACATCTGCAGCCTCAAATTTCTCCAGGAAAGCCTTAAGGAGTTGGTCTTGGGTTACAGTGAAAACTGTGACTTTTCGCAAAAGGGTGTGACCCCAGCGGCATGGCGAACTTTGATATCTCGCCATGAAGAAACAAATTAGTATAACTCAATGAAATCCAGTCTGATCAGTACCAGACTTTACAGGCATGATGTCAGACCTGCCCTGAACAGATTGATGTGCCCATTGTCGGGAATACGGACAGCGCCACCTAGTGGCAACAGGAAATGTCATGGCTTTAATTTTGTTGTACTGATTTTCACAGGTTCATCGTGGCCACCTCAAAAGCGGTGAATATCACCATCAGTCCCTCGTGATGCTTCAGTGCAAAAATTGTGACTTTAAACTGAACGGCGCACCCTGGTGGCAACGCCGTCCACCATGAAAGATGAAGTGGCTTTTGAGGGGCTTGGAAAGTCTATAGAGGCTTGAAATTTGGCACACACCTCCAATGTGACGAAGGCTTTGATGTCATGTGATCATTTTCACTGAATAGCGAGAAATGGCTCCACAGCGCCCCCTACAAACTTTCAAAATATCAGCCCCAGCTCTGTGTTTTATGTATGAGTCTGAAACCTGGTAAGCTTATAGGAGATATCAAGATGTACAAAAAAGTCTCTTGGAGCAATATCCCAAATCACACAGGAAGTCAGCCATTTTAAAATTAATGTGTAATTTTGGCGACATTTTCCCCTCTTTTCAGGCTTCATACTTTGACGAACTCCTCCAAGGGATTTCATCATATTGAACCATTCTCCAGTGTGTGGAATCTAAAGACCTTTGTGATGTTAAATTGCGAAGCTTTTTACGTTCAAGGAAACGGGGTGGTCATGGCGGCACGTGGAGTTTCAATCACTGGCCAAAAAGCAGTAATCTGCTGTCACTCAAAATCAAAGTATTCAATCTCTCCCAAAGGTCGCAGGCGTGATGAGACTCCAGCTCGGAAATATTTGTTATGCCATTTGTACATAATGGTTAGAGCGCCACCTAGTGGAACGACTAACTAATCATGAATGAATGAGTTGAAATGTTAGCTGGTGGTTAAATGCATGAATTCCATCAATGTGACATCACATCGGACGTGCTGGTTTTAGGTGTTGGGCGTGGCTCGACGTGCCGGGGGTGCGAGGGCCCTCATAACGCTGCTTGCAGCTTTAATTATTATTATTATTATTATTCACCCCAAACAAGGGCCTTTTTGAGGGCCTAAACATGCTCAAAAACTCATGAAATTTTGCACACATGCCAGGTCTGGTGAAAAATTTTGTATTTTAATGGTTTTACATATGAGCACTGGGAAATGGCTCTACAGCGCCACCTATGCCTTGTTAAATGCAGCCCTACGACCACATCGTTTCAGCTACATGTATGAAATTTGGCACACATGTGTATCATGCCGAGTCGAACAAAAAAGTCTGTGGGCCCATTGATGCAAACCCAACAGGAAGTCCGCCATTTGGAAGAGAAGGTGACATTTTGGCTCTAATTTTGCCATTTCCATGCCTCGAACTTTTGCGAACTCCTCCTTGGGATTTGGTTGTATAAGCTTCATCTTTGGTCAGTGTCAACTACACACCTGGGCCATGTTAAATTGCGGAGCTTTTGAGTTTTCACAATACTGTGAGGCCGTGGCGCCATGGCGAATTTCGATGACTCGCCATGAAAATCTTATTGCCTCTCATTTTGTCATAGATTTTCTGACCTTGACCAAAGTGAACACATATGATAAGGCTCCACCCCTGAACATATTTCAACTGCCATATTTGACACCAGGGACAGCGCCACCTAGTGGGAACAGGAAATGTCATGTTTTACACTTTGGGGTACAGTATAGTGATGGGTGACACCTGCAGCCTCAAATTTCTCCAGGAAAGCCTTAAGGAGTTGGTCTTGGGTTACAGTGAAAACTGTGACTTTTCGCAAAAGGGTGTGACCCCAGCAGCATGGCGAACTTTGATGTCACGCCATGAAGAAACAAATTAGTATAACTCAATGAAATCCAGTCTGTTCAGTACCAGACTTTACAGGCATGATGTCAGACCCGCCCTGAACAGATTGATGTGCCCATTGTCGGAAATACGGACAGCGCCACCTAGTGGCAACAGGAAATGTCATGGCTTTAATTTTGTTGTACTGATTTTCACAGGTTCATCTTGGCCACCTCAAAAGCGGTGAATATCACCATCAGTCCCTCGTGATGCTTCAGTGCAAAAATTGTGAGTTTAAACTGAACGGCGCACCCTGGTGGCAACGCTGTTCAAAATGAAAGATGAAGTGGCTTTTGAGGGTCTTGGCAAGTTTATAGAGGCTTGAAATTTGGCACACACCTCCAAATGGATGAAGGCTTTGTTGTCATGTGAGCATTTTCATTGAATATCCCAAAATGGCTCCACAGCGCCCCCTACAAAATTTCAAAACCACAGCCCCTGCTCTGTGTTTTATGTATGTGTCTGAAACCTGGTAAGCTTATAGGAAATATCAAGATGTACAAAAAAGTCTCTTGGAGCAATATCCCAAATCCAACAGGAAGTCAGCCATTTTAAAATTAATGTGCAATTTTGGCAACATTTTGCCCTCTTTCCAGGCACCATTCTTTGACGAACTCCTCCAAGGGATTTCATCAGATTGAACCAATCTCCAGTGTGTGGAATCTAAAGACCTTTGTGATGTTAAATTGCGAAGGTTTTTACGTTCAGGGAAACGGGGTTGTCATGGCGGCACGTGGAGTTTCAATCACTCGCCAAAAAGCAGTAATCTGCTGTCACTCAAAATCAAAATGTCCAAACTCTCCCAAAGGTCGCAGGCGTGATGAGACTCGAGCTCGTAAATGTTTGTTATGCCATTTGTGCATAAGGGTTAGAGCGCCACCTAGTGGAACGACTAACAAATCATGAATGAATGAGTTGAAATGTTAGCTGGTGGTTAAATGCATGAATTCCATCAATGTGACATGAGATCGGACGTGCTGGTTTTAGGTGTTGGGCGTGGCTCGACGCGCCGGGGGTGCGAGGGCCCTCATAACGCTGCTTGCAGCTTTAATTATTATTATTATTTCGGCAAATGAATTGGCCGTTTGAGGGCCTAAACATGCTCGAAAACTCATGAAATTTTGCACACGCGTCAGGTCTGGTGAAAATTTACGTATTTTAATGTTCTCAGACATGGCCAGGGAAAATTAGCTCAGTAGCGCCACCTAGAAAAATGAAAAACGCGAGCCCCCGGTATGGGTATGACCTACATGTTTGAAAGTCGGTACACCTATATAATGTTCAGAGTCGAACAAAAAAGTCTATTATGGCAATGTCCTAAACCCAACAGGAAGTCCGCCATTTTGGATTGAAGGTGACATTTTGGCTCTGATTTTACCATTTCCATGCCTCGAACTTTGACGAACTCCTCCTTGGGGTTTGATTTCATAACCTTCATATTTGGTCAGTGCCAACTACACCCTTGTGCCATGTTAAATTGCGGAGCTTTTGAGTTTTCATAATACTATGAGGCCGTGGCGCCATGGCGAATTTCGATGACTCGCCATGAAAATCTTATTGCCTCTCATTTTGTCATACATGTTCCGATCTGGACCAAAGAGCACACATATGATAAGGCTCCACCCCTGAACATATTTCAACTGCCATATTTGACATCAAGGACAGCGCCACCTAGTGGGAACAGGAAATGTCATGTTTTACACTTTGGGGTACAGTATAGTGATGGGTGACATCTGCAGCCTCAAATTTCTCCAGGAAAGCCTTAAGGAGTTGGTCTTGGGTTACAGTGAAAACTGTGACTTTTCGCAAAAGGGTGTGACCCCAGCAGCATGGCGAACTTTGATGTCACGCCATGAATAAACAAATTAGTATAACTCAATGAAATCCAGTCTGATCAGTACCAGACTTTACAGGCATGATGGCAGACCCGCCCTGAACAGATTGATGTGCCCATTGTCGGAAATACGGACAGCGCCACCTAATGGCAACAGGAAATGTCATGGCTTTAATTTTGTTGTACTGATTTTCACAGGTTCATCGTGGCCACCTCAAAAGCGGTGAATATCAACATCAGTCCCTCGTGATGCTTCAGTGCAAAAATTGTGACTTTAAACTGAACGGCGCACCCTGGTGGCAACGCGGTTCACCATGAAAGATGAAGTGGCTTTTGAGGGGCTTGGAAAGTTTATAGAGGCTTGAAATTTGGCACACACCTCCAAATGGATGAAGGCATTGTTGTTATGCAACCATTTTCCTTGAATAGCGCAAAATGGCTCCACAGCGCCCCCTACAATATTTCAAAACATCAGCCCCTGCTCTGTGTTTCATCTATGAGTCTGACACTTGGTAAGCTTGTGTAAGATATCAAGATGTACAAAAAAGTCTCTTGGAGCAATATCCCAAATCCAACAGGAAGTCAGCCATTTTAAAATTAATGTGTAATTTTGATGACATTTTCCCCCCTTTTCAGGCCTCATACTTTGACGAACTCCTCCAAGGGATTTCATCATATTGAAGCATTCTTCAGTGTGTAGAATCTAAAGACCTTTGTGATGTTAAATTGCGAAGCTTTTTCCGTTCAGGGAAACTGGGTGGTCATGGCGGCACGTAGAGTTTCAATCACTCGCAAAAAGCAGTAATCTGCTGTCACTAAAAAACACAATGTCCAATCTCTCCCAAAGGTCGCAGGTGTGATGAGACTCGAGCTTGGAAATGTTTGGTATGCCATTTGTCGGTAATAGTTAGAGCGCCACCTATTGGGACGACTATAATCATAGTTCAATGAGATGAAATGTTAGCTGGTGGTTAAATGCATGAATTCCATCAATGTGACATCACATTGGACGTGCTGGTTTTAGGTGTTGGGCGTGGCTCGACGCGCCGGGGGTGCGAGGGCCCTCATAACGCTGCTTGCAGCTTTAATTATTATTAGGGCCCGAGCACTGACAGTGCGAAGGCCCTATTGTAATTGCTCTGTTTATTATTATTATTATTATTATTATTATTATTTCGGCAAATGAATTGGCCGTTTGAGGGCCTAAACATGCTCGAAAACTCATGAAATTTTGCACACGCGTCAGGTCTGGTGAAAATTTACGTATTTTAATGTTCTCAGACATGGCCAGGGAAAATTAGCTCAGTAGCGCCACCTAGAAAAATGAAAAACGCGAGCCCCCGGTATGGGTATGACCTACATGTTTGAAAGTCGGTACACCTATATAACGTTCAGAGTCGAACAAAAAAGTCTATTATGGCAATGTCCTAAACCCAACAGGAAGTCCGCCATTTTGGATTGAAGGTGACATTTTGGGTCTGATTTTACCGTTTCCATGCCTTGTACTTTAACGAACTCGTCCTTGGGATTTGGTCCTATAAACTTCAAATTTGGACAGTGCAAACTACACCCTTGTGCCATGTTAAATTGCGGAGCTTTTGAGTTTTCACAATACTATGAGGCCGTGGCGCCATGGCGAATTTCGATGACTCGCCATGAAAATCTTATTGCCTCTCATTCTGTCATACATGTTCCGATCTGGACCAAAGAGCACACATATGATAAGGCTCCACCCCTGAACATATTTCAACTGCCATATTTGACATCAAGGACAGCGCCACCTAGTGGGAACAGGAAATGTCATGTTTTACACTTTGGGGTACAGTATAGTGATGGGTGACATCTGCAGCCTCAAATTTCTCCAGGAAAGCCTTAAGGAGTTGGTCTTGGGTTACAGTGAAAACTGTGAGTTTTCGCGAAAGGGTGTGACCCCAGCAGCATGGCGAACTTTGATGTCACGCCATGAAGAAACAAATTAGTATAACTCAATGAAATCCAGTCTGATCAGTACCAGACTTTACAGTCATGATGTCAGACCCGCACTGAACAGATTGATGTGCCCATTGTCGGAAATACGGACAGCGCCACCTAGTGGCAGCAGGAAATGTCATGGCTTTAATTTTGTTGTACTGATTTTCACAGGTTCATCGTGGCCACCTCAAAAGCGGTGAATATCACCATCAGTCCCTCGTGATGCTTCAGTGCAAAAATTGTGACTTTAAACTGAACGGCGCACCCTGGTGACAACGCGGTCCACCATGAAAGATGAAGTGGCTTTTGAGGGTCTTGGCAAGTTTATAGAGGCTTGAAATTTAGCACACACCTCCAAATGGATGAAGGCTTTGTTGTCATGTGAGCATTTTCATTGAATATCCCAAAATGGCTCCACAGCGCCCCCTACAAAATTTCAAAACCACAGCCCCTGCTCTGTGTTTTATGTATGTGTCTGAAACCTGGTAAGCTTATAGGAAATATCAAGATGTACAAAAAAGTCTCTTGGAGCAATATCCCAAATCCAACAGGAAGTCAGCCATTTTAAAATTAATGTGCAATTTTGGCAACATTTTGCCCTCTTTCCAGGCACCATTCTTTGACGAACTCCTCCAAGGGATTTCATCAGATTGAACCAATCTCCAGTGTGTGGAATCTAAAGACCTTTGTGATGTTAAATTGCGAAGGTTTTTACGTTCAGGGAAACGGGGTTGTCATGGCGGCACGTGGAGTTTCAATCACTCGCCAAAAAGCAGTAATCTGCTGTCACTCAAAATCAAAATGTCCAAACTCTCCCAAAGGTCGCAGGCGTGATGAGACTCGAGCTCGGAAATGTTTGTTATGCCATTTGTGCATAAGGGTTAGAGCGCCACCTAGTGGAACGACTAACAAATCATGAATGAATGAGTTGAAATGTTAGCTGGTGGTTAAATGCATGAATTCCATCAATGTGACATGAGATCGGACGTGCTGGTTTTAGGTGTTGGGCGTGGCTCGACGCGCCGGGGGTGCGAGGGCCCTCATAACGCTGCTTGCAGCTTTAATTAGGGCCCGAGCACTGACAGTGCGAAGGCCCTATTGTAATTGCTCTGTTTATTAGGGCCCGAGCACTGACAGTGCGAAGGCCCTATTGTAATTGCTCTGTTTATTAGGGCCCGAGCACTGACAGTGCGAAGGCCCTATTGTAATTGCTCCGTTTATTATTATTATTATTATTATTTCGGCAAATGAATCGGCCTTTTGAGGACCTAAACATGCTCGAAAACTCATGAAATTTTGCACACGCGTCAGGTCTGGTGAAAATTTACGTATTTTAATGTTCTCAGACATGGCCAGGGAAAATTAGCTCAGTAGCGCCACCTAGAAAAATGAAAAATGCGAGCCCCCGGTATGGGTATCACCTACATGTTTGAAAGTCGGTACACCTATATAACGTTCAGAGTCGAACAAAAAAGTCTATTATGGCAATGTCCTAAACCCAACAGGAAGTCCGCCATTTTGGATTGAATGTGACATTTTGGCTCTGATTTTACCGTTTCCATGCCTCGAACTTTAACGAACTCCTCCTTGGGGTTTGATTTCATAACCTTCATATTTGGTCAGTGCCAACTACACCCTTATGCCATGTTAAATTGCGGAGCTTTTGAGTTTTCACAATACCATGAGGCCGTGGCGCCACGGCGAATTTCGATGACTCGCCATGAAAATCTTATTGCCTCTCATTCTGTCATAGATTTTCTGACCTTGACCAAAGTGAACACATATGATAAGGCTCCACCCCTGAACATATTTCAACTGCCATATTTTACATCAGGGACAGCGCCACCTAGTGGGAACAGGAAATGTCATGTTTTACACTTTGGGGTACAGTATTGTGATGGGTGACATCTGCAGCCTCAAATTTCTCCAGGAAAGCCTTAAGGAGTTGGTCTTGGGTTACAGTGAAAACTGTGACTTTTCGCGAAAGGGTGTGACCCCAGCAGCATGGCGAACTTTGATGTCACGCCATGAAGAAAGAAATTAGTATAACTCAATGAAATCCAGTCTGATCAGTACCAGACTTTACAGGCATGATGTCAGACCCACCCTGAACAGATTGATGTGCCCATTGTCGGAAATACGGACAGCGCCACCTAGTGGCAACAGGAAATGTCATGGCTTTAATTTTGTTGTACTGATTTTCACAGGTTCATCGTGGCCACCTCAAAAGCGGTGAATATCAACATCAGTCCCTCGTGATGCTTCAGTGCAAAAATTGTGACTTTAAAGTGAACGGCGCACCCTGGTGGTAACGCGGTTCACCATGAAAGATGAAGTGGCTTTTGAGGGGCTTGGAAAGTTTATAGAGGCTTGAAATTTGGCACACACCTCCAAATGGATGTAGGCTTTGTTGTCATGTGATCATTTTCATTGAATAGCGCGAAATTGCTCCACAGCGCCCCCTACAAAATTTCAAAACAACAGCCCCTGCTCTGTGTTTCATCTATGAGTCTGAAACCTGGTAAGCTTATGGAAAATATCAAGATGTACAAAAAAGTCTCTTGGAGCAATATCCCAAATCCAACAGGAAGTCAGCCATTTTAAAATTAATGTGTAATTTTGGCAACATTTTCCCCTCTTTTCAGGCTTCATACTTTGACGAACTCCTCCAAGGGATTTCATCATATTGAACCATTCTCCAGTGTGTGGAATCTAAAGACCTTTGTGATGTTAAATTGCGAAGCTTTTTACGTTCAGGGAAACGGGGTGGTCATGGCGGCACGTAGAGTTTCAATCACTCGCCAAAAAGCAGTAATCTGCTGTCACTCAAAAACACAATGTCCAATCTCTCCCAAAGCTCATAGGCGTGATGAGACTCGAGCTCGGAAATGTTTGTTATGCCATTTTTACATAATGGTTAGAGCCCCACCTAGTGGAACGACTAACTAATCATGAATGAATGAGTTGAAATGTTAGCTGGTGGTTAAATGCATGAATTCCATCAATGTGACATCAGATCGGACGTGCTGGTTTTAGGTGTTGGGCGTGGCTCGACGCGCCGGGGGTGCGAGGGCCCTCATAACGCTGCTTGCAGCTTTAATTAGGGCCCGAGCACTGACAGTGCGAAGGCCCTATTGTAATTGCTCTGTTTATTATTATTATTATTAGGGCCCGAGCACTGACAGTGCGAAGGCCCTATTGTAATTGCTCTGTTTATTATTATTATTATTATTATTTCGGCAAATGAATTGGCCGTTTGAGGGCCTAAACATGCTCGAAAACTCATGAAATTTTGCACATGCGTCAGGTCTGGTGAAAATTTACGTATTTTAATGTTCTCAGACATGGCCAGGGAAAATTAGCTCAGTAGCGCCACCTAGAAAAATGAAAAAGGCGAGCCCCCGGTATGAGTATGGCCTACATGTTTGAAAGTCGGTACACTTATATAACGTTCAGAGTCGAACAAAAAAGTCTATTATGGCAATGTCCTAAACCCAACAGGAAGTCCGCCATTTGGAAGAGAAGGTGACATTTTGGCTCTAATTTTGCCATTTCCATGCCTCGAACTTTAACGAACTCCTCCTTGGGATTTGGTCCTATAAACTTCAAATTTGGACAGTGTCAACTACACCCTTGTGCCATGTTAAATTGCGGAGCTTTTGAGTTTTCACAATACTATGAGGCCGTGGCGCCATGGCGAATTTCGATGACTCGCCATGAAAATCTTATTGCCTCTCATTTTGTCATACATTTTCTGACCTTGACCAAAGTGAACACATATGATAAGGCTCCACCCCTGAACATATTTCAACTGCCATATTTGACCTCAAGGACAGCGCCACCTAGTGGGAACAGGAAATGTTATGTTTTACACTTTGGGGTACAGTATAGTGATGGGTGACATCTGCAGCCTCAAATTTCTCCAGAAAAGCCTTAAGGAGTTGGTCTTGGGTTACAGTGAAAACTGTGACTTTTCGCAAAAGGGTGTGACCCCAGCAGCATGGCGAACTTTGATGTCACGCCATGAAGAAACAAATTAGTATAACTCAATGAAATCCAGTCTGATCAGTACCAGACTTTACAGGCATGATGTCAGACCCGCCCTGAACAGATTGATGTGCCCATTGTCGGGAATACGGACAGCGCCACCTAGTGGGAACAGGAATTGTCATGGCTTTAATTTTGTTGTACTGATTTTCACAGGTTCATCGTGGCCACCTGAAAAGCGGTGAATATCACCATCAGTCCCTCGTGATGCTTCAGTGCAAAAATTGTGACTTTAAACTGAACGGCGCACCCTGGTGGCAACACGGATCAACATGAAAGATGAAGTGGCTTTTGAGGGGCTTGCAAAGTTTATAGAGGCTTGGAATTTGGCACACACCTCCAAATGGATGAAGGCTTTGTTGTCATGTGATCATTTTCATTGAATAGGGCAAAATGGCTCTTCAGCGCCCCCTACAAAATTTCAAAACCACAGCCCCAGCTCTGTGTTTTATGTATGAGTCTGAATCCTGGTAAGCTTATAGGAGATATCAAGATGTACAAAAAAGTCTCTTGGAGCAATATCCCAAATCCAACAGGAAGTCAGCCATTTTAAAATTAATGTGTAATTTTGATGACATTTTCTCCCCTTTTCAGGCCTCATACTTTGACGAACTCCTCCAAGGGATTTCATCATATTGAAGCATTCTTCAGTGTGTAGAATCTAAAGACCTTTGTGATGTTAAATTGCGAAGCTTTTTCCGTTCAGGGAAACGGGGTGGTCATGGCGGCACGTAGAGTTTCAATCACTCGCAAAAAGCAGTAATCTGCTGTCACTAAAAAACACAATGTCCAATCTCTCCCAAAGGTCGCAGGTGTGATGAGACTCGAGCTTGGAAATGTTTGTTATGCTATTTGTCAATAATGGTTAGAGCGCCACCTAGTGGCATGACTATAATCCTGGTTGAATAAGATGAATTGTTAGCTGGTGGTTAAATGCATGAATTCCATCAATGTGACATGAGATCGGACGTGCTGGTTTTAGGTGTTGGGCGTGGCTCGAAACGCCAGGGTGCGAGGGCCCTCATAACGCTGCTTGCAGCTTTAATTAGGGCCCGAGCACTGACAGTGCGAAGGCCCTATTGTAATTGCTCTGTTTATTATTATTATTATTATTATTTCGGCAAATGAATCGGCCTTTTGAGGGCCTAAACATGCTCGAAAACTCTGGAAATTTTGCGCACGCGTCAGGTCTGGTGAAAATTTACGTATTTTAATGGTTTTACATATGAGCACTGGGAAATGGCTCTAGAGCGCCACCTATGCCTTGTTAAATGCAGCCCTACGACCACATCGTTTCAGCTACATGTATGAAATTTGGCACACATGTGTATCATGCCAAGACGAACAAAAAAGTCTGTGGGCCCATTGACGCAAACCCAACAGGAAGTCCGCCATTTTGGATTGAAGGTGACATTTTGGCTCTGATTTTACCGTTTCCATGCCTTGTACTTTAACGAACTCCTCCTTGGGATTTGGTCGTATAAGCTTCAAATTTGGACAGTGTCAACTACACCCTTGTGCCATGTTAAATTGCGGAGCTTTTGAGTTTTCACAATACTATGAGGCCGTGGCGCCATGGCGAATTTCGATGACTCGCCATGAAAATCTTATTGCCTCTCATTCTGTCATACATGTTCCAATCTGGACCAAAGAGCACACATATGATAAGGCTCCACCCCTGAACATATTTCAACTGCCATATTTGACCTCAAGGACAGCGCCACCTAGTGGGAACAGGAAATGTCATGTTTTACACTTTGGGGTACAGTATAGTGAAGGGTGACATCTGCAGCCTCAAATTTCTCCAGGAAAGCCTTAAGGAGTTGGTCTTGGGTAACAGTGAAAACTGTGAGTTTTCGCGAAAGGGTGTGACCCCAGCAGCATGGCGAACTTTGATGTCACGCCATGAAGAAACAAATTAGTATAACTCAATGAAATCCAGTCTGATCAGTACCAGACTTTACAGGCATGATGTCAGACCCGCCCTGAACAGATTGATGTGCCCATTGTCGGAAATACGGACAGCGCCACCTAGTGGCAACAGGAAATGTCATGGCTTTAATTTTGTTGTACTGATTTTCACAGGTTCATCTTGGCCACCTCAAAAGCGGTGAATATCACCATCAGTCCCTCGTGATGCTTCAGTGCAAAAATTGTGAGTTTAAACTGAACGGCGCACCCTGGTGGCAACGCTGTTCAACATGAAAGATGAAGTGGCTTTTGAGGGTCTTGGCAAGTTTATAGAGGCTTGAAATTTGGCACACACCTCCAAATGGATGAAGGCTTTGTTGGCATGTGATCATTTTCATTGAATAGCGCGAAATTGCTCCACAGCGCCCCCTACAAAATTTCAAAACCACAGCCCCTGCTCTGTGTTTTATGTATGAATCTGAAACCTGGTAGGCTTATAGGAGATATCAAGATGTACAAAAAAGTCTCTTGGAGCAATATCCCAAATCCAACAGGAAGTCAGCCATTTTAAAATTAATGTGTAATTTTGGCAACATTTTCCCCTCTTTTCAGGCTTCATACTTTGACGAACTCCTCCAAGGGATTTCATCATATTGAACCATTCTCCAGTGTGTGGAATCTAAAGACCTTTGTGATGTTAAATTGCGAAGCTTTTTACGTTCAAGGAAACGGGGTGGTCATGGCGGCACGTGGAGTTTCAATCACTCGCCAAAAAGCAGTAATATGCTGTCACTCAAAGACACAAAGTCCAATCTCTCCCAAAGGTCACAGGCGTGATGAGACTCGAGCTCGGAAATGTTTGTTATGCCCTTTGTCTATAATGGTTAGAGAGCCACCTAGTGGGACGACTATACTCATGGTTGAACCAAATGAAATGTTAACTGGTGGTTAAATGCATGAATTCCATCAATGTGACATCAGATCGGACATGCTGGTTTCAGGTGTTGGGCATGGCTCGACACGCCGGGGGTGCGAGGGCCCTCATAACGCTGCTTGCAGCTTTAATTATTATTATTATTATTATTCCGGCAAATGAATCGGCCTTTTGAGGGCCTAAACATGCTCGAAAACTCATGAAATTTTGCACACGCGTCAGGTCTGGTGAAAATTTACGTATTTTAATGTTCTCAGACATGGCCAGGGAAAATTAGCTCAGTAGCGCCACCTAGAAAAATGAAAAAGGCGAGCCCCCGGTATGAGTATGGCCTACATGTTTGAAAGTAGGTACACTTATATAACGTTCAGAGTCGAACAAAAAAGTCTATTATGGCAATGTCCTAAACCCAACAGGAAGTCCGCCATTTTGGATTGAAGGTGACATTTTGGCTCTAATTTTACCGTTTCCATGCCTTGTACTTTAACGAACTCCTCCTTGGGATTTGGTCCTATAAACTTCAAATTTGGACAGTGTCAACTACACCCTGGTGCCATGTTAAATTGCGGAGCTTTTGAGTTTTCACAATACTATGAGGCCGTGGCGCCATGGCGAATTTCGATGACTCGCCATGAAAATCTTATTGCCTCTCATTTTGTCATACATTTTCTGACCTTGACCAAAGTGAACACATATGATAAGGCTCCACCCCTGAACATATTTCAACTGCCATATTTGACATCAAGGACAGCGCCACCTAGTGGGAACAGGAAATGTCATGTTTTACACTTTGGGGTACAGTATTGTGATGGGTGACATCTGCAGCCTCAAATTTCTCAAGGAAAGCCTTAAGGAGTTGGTCTTGGGTTACAGTGAAAACTGTGACTTTTCGCAAAAGGGTGTGACCCCAGCAGCATGGCGAACTTTGATGTCACGCCATGAAGAAACAAATTAGTATAACTCAATGAAATCCAGTCTGATCAGTACCAGACTTTACAGGCATGATGTCAGACCCGCCCTGAACAGATTGATGTGCCCATTGTCGGAAATACGGACAGCGCCACCTAGTGGCAACAGGAAATGTCATGGCTTTAATTTTGTTGTACTGATTTTCACAGGTTCATCGTGGCCACCTCAAAAGCGGTGAATATCACCATCAGTCCCTCGTGATGCTTCAGTGCAAAAATTGTGACTTTAAACTGAACGGCGCACCCTGGTGGCAACGCTGTTCACCATGAAAGATGAAGTGACTTTTGAGGGTCTTGGCAAGTTTATAGAGATTTGAAATTTGGCACACACCTCCAAATGGATGAAGGCTTTGTTGGCATGTGATCATTTTCATTGAATAGTGCGAAATTGCTCCACAGCGCCCCCTACAAAATTTCAAAACCACAGCCCCTGCTCTGTGTTCTATGTATGATTCTGAAACCTGGTAAGCTTATAGGAGATATCAAGATGTACAAAAAAGTCTCTTGGTGCAATATCCCAAATCCAACAGGAAGTCAGCCATTTTAAAATGAATGTGCAATTTTGGCAACATTTTGCCCTCTTTCCAGGCACCGTTCTTTGACGAACTCCTCCAAGGGATTTCATCAGATTGATGCAATCTCCTGTGTGTGGAATCTAAAGACCTTTGTGATGTTAAATTGCGAAGCTTTTTACATTCAGGGAAACGGGGTGGTCATGGCGGCACGTAGAGTTTCAATCACTCGCCAAAAAGCAGTAATCTGCTGTCACTCAAAAACACAATGTCCAATCTCTCCCAAAGCTCATAGGCGTGATGAGACTCGAGCTAGGAAATGTTTGTTATGCCATTTGTCAGTGATGGTTAGAGCACCACCTAGTGGGACAACTATAATCATGATTGAATGAGATGAATTGTTAGCTGGTGGTTAAATGCATGAATTCCATCAATGTGACATCAGATCGGAGGTGCTGGTTTTAGGTGTTGGGCGTGGTTCGACGCGCCGGGGGTGCGAGGGCCCTCATAACGCTGCTTGCAGCTTTAATTATTATTATTATTAGGGCCCGAGCACTGACAGTGCGAAGGCCCTATTGTAATTGCTCTGTTTATTATTATTATTATTATTATTATTTCGGCAAATGAATTGGCCGTTTGAGGGCCTAAACATGCTCGAAAACTCATGAAATTTTGCACACGCGTCAGGTCTGGTGAAAATTTACGTATTTTAATGTTCCCAGACATGGCCAGGGAAAATTAGCTCAGTAGCGCCACCTAGAAAAATGAAAAACGCGAGCCCCCGATATGGGTATGACCTACATGTTTGAAAGTCGGTACACCTATATAACGTTCAGAGTCGAACAAAAAAGTCTATTATGGCAATGTCCTAAACCCAACAGGAAGTCCGCCATTTTGGATTGAAGGTGACATTTTGGCTCTGATTTTACCGTTTCCATGCCTCGAACTTTAACGAACTCCTCCTTGGGGTTTGATTTCATAACCTTCATATTTGGTCAGTGCCAACTACACCCTTGTGCCATGTTAAATTGCGGAGCTTTTGAGTTTTCACAATACCATGAGGCCGTGGCGCCACGGCGAATTTCGATGACTCGCCATGAAAATCTTATTGCCTCTCATTTTGTCATACATTTTCTGACCTTGACCAAAGTGAACACATATGATAAGGCTCCACCCCTGAACATATTTCAACTGCCATATTTGACATCAAGGACAGCGCCACCTAGTGGGAACAGGAAATGTCATGTTTTACACTTTGGGGTACAGTATAGTGATGGGTGACATCTGCAGCCTCAAATTTCTCCAGGAAAGCCTTAAGGAGTTGGTCTTGGGGTACAGTGAAAACTGTGGCTTTTCACGAAAGGGTGTGACCTCAGCAGCATGGCGAACTTTGATATCTCGCCATGAAGAAACAAATTAGTATAACTCCATGAAATCCAGTCTGATTAGTACCAGACTTTACAGGCATGATGTCACACCCGCCCTGAACAGATTGATGTGCCCATTGTCAGGAATATGAAGAGCGCCACCTAGTGGGAACAGGAAATGTCATGTCTTACACTTTGTTGTACTGATTTTCACAGGTTCATAGTGGCCACCTCAAAAGCGGTGAATATCACCATCAGTCCTTGATGATGCTTTAGTGCAAAAATTGTGACTTTAAACTGAACGGCGCACCCTGGTGGCAACGCTGTTCACCATGAAAAATGAAGTGGCTTTTGAGGGGCTTGGAAAGTTTATAGAGGCTTGAAATTTGGCGCACACCTCCATTGTGATGAATGCTTTGTTGTTATGTGATCATTTTCATTGAATAGCGCAAAATGGCTCCACAGCGCCCCCTACAAAATTTCAAAACATCAGCCCCAGCTCTGTGTTTTATGTATGAGTCTGAAACCTGGTAAGCTTATAGGAGATATCAAGATGTACAAAAAAGTCTCTTGGAGCAATATCCCAAATCCAACAGGAAGTCAGCCATTTTAAAATTAATGTGTAATTTTTGTGACATTTTCCCCTCTTTCCAGCCACCGTTCTTTGACGAACTCCTCCAAGGGATTTCATCATATTGAACCAATCTCCAGTGTGTGGAATCTAAAGACCTTTGTGATGTTAAATTGCGAAGCTTTTTACGTTCAGGGAAACGGGTGGTCATGGCGGCACGTGGAGTTTCAGTCACTCGCCAAAAAGCAGTAATCTGCTGTCACTCAAAATCAAAATGTCCAATATGTCCCAAAGGTCGCAGGCGTGACGAGACTCGAGCTGGGAAATGTTTGTTATGCCATTTGTCAGTAATGGTTAGAGCGCCACCTAGTGGGACGACTATAATCATGGTTGAATGAGATGAAATGTTAGCTGGTGGTTGAATGCATGAATTTCATCAATGTGACATCAGATCGGACGTGCTGGTTGTAGGTGTTGGGCGTAGCTCGACGCGATGGGGTGCGAGGGCCCTCATAACGCTGCTTGCAGCTTTAATTATTATTATTATTATTATTTCGGCAAATGAATTGGCCGTTTGAGGGCCTAAACATGCTCGAAAACTCATGAAATTTTGCACACGCGTCAGGTCTGGTGAAAATTTACGTATTTTAATGTTCTCAGACATGGCCAGGGAAAATTAGCTCAGTAGCGCCACCTAGAAAAATGAAAAACGCGAGCCCCCGGTATGGGTATGACCTACATGTTTGAAAGTCGGTACACCTATATAATGTTCAGAGTCGAACAAAAAAGTCTATTATGGCAATGTCCTAAACCCAACAGGAAGTCCGCCATTTTGGATTGAAGGTGACATTTTGGCTCTGATTTTACCATTTCCATGCCTCGAACTTTGACGAACTCCTCCTTGGGGTTTGATTTCATAACCTTCATATTTGGTCAGTGCCAACTACACCCTTGTGCCATGTTAAATTGCGGAGCTTTTGAGTTTTCACAATACTATGAGGCCGTGGCGCCATGGCGAATTTCGATGACTCGCCATGAAAATCTTATTGCCTCTCATTTTGTCATACATGTTCCTATCTGGACCAAACAGCACACATATGATAAGGCTCCACCCCTGAACATATTTCAACTGCCATATTTGACATCAAGGACAGCGCCACCTAGTGGGAACAGGAAATGTCATGTTTTACACTTTGGGGTACAGTATAGTGATGGGTGACATCTGCAGCCTCAAATTTCTCCAGGAAAGCCTTAAGGAGTTGGTCTTGGGTTACAGTGAAAACTGTGACTTTTCGCAAAAGGGTGTGACCCCAGCAGCATGGCGAACTTTGATGTCACGCCATGAATAAACAAATTAGTATAACTCAATGAAATCCAGTCTGATCAGTACCAGACTTTACAGGCATGATGGCAGACCCGCCCTGAACAGATTGATGTGCCCATTGTCGGAAATACGGACAGCGCCACCTAATGGCAACAGGAAATGTCATGGCTTTAATTTTGTTGTACTGATTTTCACAGGTTCATCGTGGCCACCTCAAAAGCGGTGAATATCAACATCAGTCCCTCGTGATGCTTCAGTGCAAAAATTGTGACTTTAAACTGAACGGCGCACCCTGGTGGCAACGCGGTTCACCATGAAAGATGAAGTGGCTTTTGAGGGGCTTGGAAAGTTTATAGAGGCTTGAAATTTGGCACACACCTCCAAATGGATGAAGGCATTGTTGTTATGTAACCATTTTCCTTGAATAGCGCAAAATGGCTCCACAGCGCCCCCTACAATATTTCAAAACATCAGCCCCTGCTCTGTGTTTCATCTATGAGTCTGACACTTGGTAAGCTTGTGTAAGATATCAAGATGTACAAAAAAGTCTCTTGGAGCAATATCCCAAATCCAACAGGAAGTCAGCCATTTTAAAATTAATGTGTAATTTTGATGACATTTTCCCCCCTTTTCAGGCCTCATACTTTGACGAACTCCTCCAAGGGATTTCATCATATTGAAGCATTCTTCAGTGTGTAGAATCTAAAGACCTTTGTGATGTTAAATTGCGAAGCTTTTTCCGTTAAGGGAAACGGGGTGGTCATGGCGGCACGTAGAGTTTCAATCACTCGCAAAAAGCAGTAATCTGCTGTCACTAAAAAACACAATGTCCAATCTCTCCCAAAGGTCGCAGGTGTGATGAGACTCGAGCTTGGAAAGGTTTGTTATGCTATTTGTCAATAATGGTTAGAGCGCCACCTAGTGGCATGACTATAATCCTGGTTGAATAAGATGAAATGTTAGCTGGTGATTAAAAGCATGAAATCCATCAATGTGACATCACATCGGACGTGCCGGTTTGAGGTGTTGGCAGTGGCTCGACGTGCCGGGGGTGCGAGGGCCCTCATAACGCTGCTTGCAGCTTTAATTATTATTATTATTATTATTCCGGCAAATGAATCGGCCTTTTGAGGGCCTAAACATGCTCGAAAACTCTGGAAATTTTGCGCACGCGTCAGGTCTGGTGAAAATTTACGTATTTTAATGGTTTTACATATGAGCACTGGGAAATGGCTCTAGAGCGCCACCTATGCCTTGTTAAATGCAGCCCTACGACCACATCGTTTCAGCTACATGTATGAAATTTGGCACACATGTGTATCATGCCAAGACGAACAAAAAAGTCTGTGGGCCCATTGACGCAAACCCAACAGGAAGTCCGCCATTTTGGATTGAAGGTGACATTTTGGCTCTGATTTTACCGTTTCCATGCCTTGTACTTTAACGAACTCCTCCTTGGGATTTGGTCGTATAAGCTTCAAATTTGGACAGTGTCAACTACACCCTTGTGCCATGTTAAATTGCGGAGCTTTTGAGTTTTCACAATACTATGAGGCCGTGGCGCCATGGCGAATTTCGATGACTCGCCATGAAAATCTTATTGCCTCTCATTCTGTCATACATGTTCCAATCTGGACCAAAGAGCACACATATGATAAGGCTCCACCCCTGAACATATTTCAACTGCCATATTTGACCTCAAGGACAGCGCCACCTAGTGGGAACAGGAAATGTCATGTTTTACACTTTGGGGTACAGTATAGTGAAGGGTGACATCTGCAGCCTCAAATTTCTCCAGGAAAGCCTTAAGGAGTTGGTCTTGGGTTACAGTGAAAACTGTGAGTTTTCGCGAAAGGGTGTGACCCCAGCAGCATGGCGAACTTTGATGTCACGCCATGAAGAAACAAATTAGTATAACTCAATGAAATCCAGTCTGATCAGTACCAGACTTTACAGGCATGATGTCAGACCCGCCCTGAACAGATTGATGTGCCCATTGTCGGAAATACGGACAGCGCCACCTAGTGGCAACAGGAAATGTCATGGCTTTAATTTTGTTGTACTGATTTTCACAGGTTCATCTTGGCCACCTCAAAAGCGGTGAATATCACCATCAGTCCCTCGTGATGCTTCAGTGCAAAAATTGTGAGTTTAAACTGAACGGCGCACCCTGGTGGCAACGCTGTTCAACATGAAAGATGAAGTGGCTTTTGAGGGTCTTGGCAAGTTTATAGAGGCTTGAAATTTGGCACACACCTCCAAATGGATGAAGGCTTTGTTGGCATGTGATCATTTTCATTGAATAGCGCGAAATTGCTCCACAGCGCCCCCTACAAAATTTCAAAACCACAGCCCCTGCTCTGTGTTCTATGTATGATTCTGAAACCTGGTAAGCTTATAGGAGATATCAAGATGTACAAAAAAGTCTCTTGGTGCAATATCCCAAATCCAACAGGAAGTCAGCCATTTTAATATTAATGTGTAATTTTGGCAACATTTTCCCCTCTTTCCAGGCACCGTTCTTTGACGAACTCCTCCAAGGGATTTCATCATATTGAACCAATCTCCAGTGTGTGGAATCTAAAGACCTTTGTGATGTTAAATTGCGAAGCTTTTTACGTTCATTGAAACGGGGTGGTTATGGTGGCACTTAGAGTTTGAATCACTCGCCAAAAAGCAGTAATCTGCTGTCACTCAAAAACACAATGTCCAATCTCTCCCAAAC
Source organism: Rhamphochromis longiceps (assembly GCF_057381845.1). Taxonomy (NCBI): domain Eukaryota; kingdom Metazoa; phylum Chordata; class Actinopteri; order Cichliformes; family Cichlidae; genus Rhamphochromis; species Rhamphochromis longiceps. The sequence continues at coordinate 6,246,737 of NC_140574.1, forward strand.
GTCTCAGGTGTGATGAGACTCGAGCTAGGAAATGTTTGTTATGCCATTTGTCAGTAATGGTTAGAGCTCCACCTAGTGGGACAACTATAATCATGATTGAATGAGATGAATTGTTAGCTGGTGGTTAAATGCATGAATTCCATCAATGTGACATCAGATCGGAGGTGCTGGTTTTAGGTGTTGGGCGTGGCTCGACGCGCCGGGGGTGCGAGGGCCCTCATAACGCTGCTTGCAGCTTTAATTATTATTATTATTATTCAGGCAAAACAAGGGCCTTTTTGAGGGCCTAAACATGCTCAAAAACTCATGAAATTTTGCACACATGCCAGGTTTGGTGAAAAATTTTGTATTTTAATGGTTTTACATATGAGCACTGGGAAATGGCTCTACAGCGCCACCTATGCCTTGTTAAATGCAGCCCTACGACCACATCGTTTGAGCTACATGTATGAATTTTGGCACACATGTGTATCATGCCAAGACGAACAAAAAAGTCTGGGGGCCCATTGACGCAAACCCAACAGGAAGTCCGCCATTTGGAAGAGAAGGTGACATTTTGGCTCTAATTTTGCCATTTCCATGCCTCGAACTTTAACGAACTCCTCCTTGGGATTTGGTCCTATAAACTTCAAATTTGGACAGTGTCAACTACACCCTTGTGCCATGTTAAATTGCGGAGCTTTTGAGTTTTCACAATACCATGAGGCCGTGGCGCCATGGCGAATTTCGATGACTCGCCATGAAAATCTTATTGCCTCTCATTTTGTCATACATTTTCTGACCTTGACCAAAGAGCACACATATGATAAGGCTCCACCCCTGAACATATTTCAACTGCCATATTTGACATAAGGGACAGCGCCACCTAGTGGGAACAGGAAATGTCATGTTTTACACTTTGGGGTACAGTATTGTTATGGGTGACATCTGCAGCCTCAAATTTCTCCAGGAAAGGGGTAAGGAGTTGGTCTTGGGGTACAGTGAAAACTGTGACTTTTTGCGAAAGGGTGTGACCGCAGCAGCATGGCGAACTTTCATGTCTCGCCATGAAGAAACAAATTAGTATAACTCAATGAAATCCAGTCTGATCAGTACCAGACTTTACAGGCATGATGTCAGACCCACCCTGAACAGATTGATGTGCCCATTGTCAGGAATATGAAGAGCGCCACCTAGTGGGAACAGGAAATGTTATGTCTTACACTTTGTTGTACTGATTTTCACAGGTTCATTGTGGCCACCTCAAAAGCGGTGAATATCACCATCAGTCCTTCTTGATGCTGCAGTGCGAAAATTGTGACTTTAAACTGAACGGCGCACCCTGGTGGCAACGCTGTTCACCATGAAAAATGAAGTGGCTTTTAAGGGGCTTGGAAAGTTTAAAAAGTCTTGAAATTTGGCGCACACCTCCAATGTGCATAAGGCTTTGTTGTTATGTGATCATTTTCATTGAATAGCGCAAAATGGCTCCACAGCGCCCCCTACAAAATTTCAAAACATCAGCCCCAGCTCTGTGTTTTATGTATGAGTCTGAAACCTGGTAAGCTTATAGGAGATATCAAGATGTACAAAAAAGTCTCTTGGAGCAATATCCCAAATCCAACAGGAAGTCAGCCATTTTAAAATTAATGTGTAATTTTGGCGACATTTTCCCCTCTTTCCAGGCATTGTTCTTTGACGAACTCCTCCAAGGGATTTCATCATATTGAACCAATCTCCAGTGTGTGGAATCTAAAGACCTTTGTGATGTTAAATTGCGAAGGTTTTTACGTTCAGGGAAACGGGGTGGTCATGGCGGCACGTGGAGTTTCAATCACTCTCCAAAAAGCAGTAATCTGCTGTCACTCAAAAACACAATGTCCAATCTCTCCCAAACGTCTCAGGTGTGATGAGACTCGAGCTCGGAAATGTTTGGTATGCCATTTGTCGGTAATAGTTAGAGCGCCACCTATTGGGACGACTATAATCATGGTTCAATGAGATGAAATGTTAGCTGGTGGTTAAATGCATGAATTCCATCAATGTGACATCACATCGGACGTGCTGGTTTTAGGTGTTGGGCGTGGCTCGACGCGCCGGGGGTGCGAGGGCCCTCATAACGCTGCTTGCAGCTTTAATTGCTCTGTTTATTATTATTATTATTATTATTATTATTATTATTATTATTTCGGCAAATGAATTGGCCGTTTGAGGGCCTAAACATGCTCGAAAACTCATGAAATTTTGCACACGCGTCAGGTCTGGTGAAAATTTACGTATTTTAATGTTCTCAGACATGGCCAGTGAAAATTAGCTCAGTAGCGCCACCTAGAAAAATGAAAAACGCGAGCCCCCGGTATGGGTATGGCCTACATGTTTGAAAGTCGGTACACCTATATAACGTTCAGAGTCGAACAAAAAAGTCTATTATGGCAATGTCCGAAACCCAACAGGAAGTCCGCCATTTTGGATTGAAGGTGACATTTTGGCTCTGATTTTACCGTTTCCATGCCTTGTACTTTAAAGAACTCCTCCTTGGGATTTGGTCCTATAAACTTCAAATTTGGACAGTGTCAACTACACCCTTGTGCCATGTTAAATTGCGGAGCTTTTGAGTTTTCACAATACTATGAGGCCGTGGCGCCATGGCGAATTTCGATGACTCGCCATGAAAATCTTATTGCCTCTCATTTTGTCATACATGTTCCGATCTGGACCAAAGAGCACACATATGATAAGGCTCCACCCCTGAACATATTTCAACTGCCATATTTGACATCAAGGACAGCGCCACCTAGTGGGAACAGGAAATGTCATGTTTTACACTTTGGGGTACAGTATAGTGATGGGTGACATCTGCAGCCTCAAATTTCTCCAGGAAAGCCTTAAGGAGTTGGTCTTGGGTTACAGTGAAAACTGTGACTTTTCGCAAAAGGGTGTGACCCCAGCAGCATGGCGAACTTTGATGTCACGCCATGAAGAAACAAATTAGTATAACTCAATGAAATCCAGTCTGATCAGTACCAGACTTTACAGGCATGATGTCAGACCCGCCCTGAACAGATTGATGTGCCCATTGTCGGAAATACGGACAGCGCCACCTAGTGGCAACAGGAAATGTCATGGCTTTAATTTTGTTGTACTGATTTTCACAGGTTCATCTTGGCCACCTCAAAAGCGGTGAATATCACCATCAGTCCCTCGTGATGCTTCAGTGCAAAAATTGTGACTTTAAACTGAACGGCGCACCCTGGTGGCAACGCTGTTCAACATGAAAGATGAAGTGGCTTTTGAGGGTCTTGGCAAGTTTATAGAGGCTTGAAATTTGGCACACACCTCCAAATGGATGAAGGCTTTGTTGGCATGTGATCATTTTCATTGAATAGCGCGAAATTGCTCCACAGCGCCCCCTACAAAATTTCAAAACCACAGCCCCTGCTCTGTGTTCTATGTATGATTCTGAAACCTGGTAGGATTATAGGAGATATCAAGATGTACAAAAAAGTCTCTTGGAGCAATATCCCAAATCCAACAGGAAGTCAGCCATTTTAATATTAATGTGTAATTTTGGCAACATTTTCCCCTCTTTCCAGGCACCGTTCTTTGACGAACTCCTCCAAGGGATTTCATCATATTGAACCAATCTCCAGTGTGTGGAATCTAAAGACCTTTGTGATGTTAAATTGCGAAGCTTTTTACGTTCAGTGAAACGGGGTGGTTATGGCGGCACTTAGAGTTTGAATCACTCGCCAAAAAGCAGTAATCTGCTGTCACTCAAAAACACAATGTCCAATCTCTCCCAAACGTCTCAGGTGTGATGAGACTCGAGCTCGGAAGTGTTTGTTATGCCATTTGTACATAATGGTTAGAGCGCCACCTAGTGGAACGACTAACTAATCATGAATGAATGAGTTGAAATGTTAGCTGGTGGTTAAATGCATGAATTCCATCAATGTGACATCAGATCGGAGGTGCTGGTTTTAGGTGTTGGGCGTGGCTCGACGCGCCGGGGGTGCGAGGGCCCTCGTAACGCTGCTTGCAGCTTTAATTATTATTATTATTATTATTTCGGCAAATGAATTGGCCGTTTGAGGGCCTAAACATGCTCGAAAACTCATGAAATTTTGCACACGCGTCAGGTCTGGTGAAAATTTACGTATTTTAATCTTCCCAGACATGGCCAGGGAAAATTAGCTCAGTAGCGCCACCTAGAAAAATGAAAAACGCGAGCCCCCGGTATGGGTATGACCTACATGTTTGAAAGTCGGTACACCTATATAACTTTCAGAGTCGAACAAAAAAGTCTATTATGGCAATGTCCTAAACCCAACAGGAAGTCCGCCATTTTGGATTGAAGGTGACATTTTGGCTCTGATTTTACCGTTTCCATGCCTCGAACTTTAACGAACTCCTCCTTGGGATTTGGTCCTATAAGCTTCAAATTTGGACAGTGTCAACTACACCCTTGTGCCATGTTAAATTGCGGAGCTTTTGAGTTTTCACAATACTATGAGGCCGTGGCGCCATGGCGAATTTCGATGACTCGCCATGAAAATCTTATTGCCTCTCATTTTGTCATACATTTTCTGACCTTGACCAAAGAGCACACATATGATAAGGCTCCACCCCTGAACATATTTCAACTGCCATATTTGACATAAGGGACAGCGCCACCTAGTGGGAACAGGAAATGTCATGTTTTACACTTTGGGGTACAGTATAGTGATGGGTGACATCTGCAGCCTCAAATTTCTCCAGAAAAGCCTTAAGGAGTTGGTCTTGGGTTACAGTGAAAACTGTGACTTTTCGCAAAAGGGTGTGACCCCAGCGGCGTGGCGAACTTTAATGTCACGCCATGAAGAAACAAATTAGTATAACTCAATGAAATCCAGTCTGATCAGTACCAGACTTTACAGGCATGATGTCAGACCCGCCCTGAACAGATTGATGTGCCCATTGTCGGAAATACGGACAGCGCCACCTAGTGGCAACAGGAAATGTCATGGCTTTAATTTTGTTGTACTGATTTTCACAGATTCATCTTGGCCACCTCAAAAGCGGTGAATATCACCATCAGTCCCTCGTGATGCTTCAGTGCAAAAATTGTGACTTTAAACTGAACGGCGCACCCTGGTGGCAACGCGGTTCACCATGAAAGATGAAGTGGCTTTTGAGGGGCTTGGAAAGTTTATAGAGGCTTGAAATTTGGCACACACCTCCAAATGGATGTAGGCTTTGTTGTCATGTGATCATTTTCATTGAATAGCGCGAAATTGCTCCACAGCGCCCCCTACAAAATTTCAAAACATCAGCCCCAGCTCTGTGTTTCATCTATGAGTCTGAAACCTGGTAAGCTTATGGAAAATATCAAGATGTACAAAAAAGTCTCTTGGAGCAATATCCCAAATCCAACAGGAAGTCAGCCATTTTAAAATTAATGTGTAATTTTGGCGACATTTTCCCCTCTTTTCAGGCTTCATACTTTGACGAACTCCTCCAAGGGATTTCATCATATTGAACCATTCTCCAGTGTGTGGAATCTAAAGACCTTTGTGATGTTAAATTGCGAAGCTTTTTACGTCCAGGGAAACGGGGTGGTTATGGTGGCACTTAGAGTTTGAATCACTCGCCAAAAAGCAGTAATCTGCTGTCACTCAAAAACACAATGTCCAATCTCTCCCAAACGTCTCAGGTGTGATGAGACTCGAGCTTGGAAGTGTTTGTTATGCCATTTGTACATAATGGTTAGAGCGCCACCTAGTGGAACGACTAACTAATCATGAATGAATGAGTTGAATTGTTAGCTGGTGGTTAAATGCATGAATTCCATCAATGTGACATCACATCGGACGTGCTGGTTTTAGGTGTTGGGCGTGGCTCGACACGCCGGGGTGCGAGGGCCCTCATAACGCTGCTTGCAGCTTTAATTATTATTAGGGCCCGAGCACTGACAGTGCGAAGGCCCTATTGTAATTGCTCTGTTTATTAGGGCCCGAGCACTGATAGTGCGAAGGCCCTATTGTAATTGCTCTGTTTATTATTATTATTATTATTATTAGGGCCCGAGCACCGAGAGTGCGAAGGCCCTATTGTATCTGCTCCGTTTCTTATTATTATTATTATTATTATTATTATTATTCAGGCGAAACAAGGGCCTTTTTGAGGGCCTAAACATGCTCAAAAACTCATGAAATTTTGCACACATGCCAGGTCTGGTGAAAAATTTTGTATTTTAATGGTTTTACATATGAGCACTGGGAAATGGCTCTAGAGCGCCACCTATGCCTTGTTAAATGCAGCCCTACGACCACATGGTTTGAGCTACATGTATGAAATTTGGCACACATGTGTATCATGCCAAGACGAACAAAAAAGTCAGTGGGCCCATTGACGCAAACCCAACAGGAAGTCCGCCATTTGGAAGAGAAGGTGACATTTTGGCTCTAATTTTGCCATTTCCATGCCTCGAACTTTTGCGAACTCCTCCTTGGGGTTTGATTTCGTAACCTTCATATTTGGTCAGTGTCAACTACACCCTTGTGCCATGTTAAATTGCGGAGCTTTTGAGTTTTCACAATACTATGAGGCCGTGGCGCCATGGCGAATTTCGATGACTCGCCATGAAAATCTTATTGCCTCTCATTCTGTCATACATGTTCCGATCTGGACCAAAGAGCACACATATGATAAGGCTCCACCCCTGAACATATTTCAACTGCCATATTTGACATCAAGGACAGCGCCACCTAGTGGGAACAGGAAATGTCATGTTTTACACTTTGGGGTACAGTATAGTGATGGGTGACATCTGCAGCCTCAAATTTCTCCAGGAAAGCCTTAAGGAGTTGGTCTTGGGTTACAGTGAAAACTGTGACTTTTCGCGAAAGGGTGTGACCCCAGCAGCATGGCGAACTTTGATGTCACGCCATGAAGAAACAAATTAGTATAACTCAATGAAATCCAGTCTGATCAGTACCAGACTTTACAGGCATGATGTCAGACCCGCCCTGAACAGATTGATGTGCCCATTGTCGGAAATACGGACAGCGCCACCTAGTGGCAACAGGAAATGTCATGGCTTTAACTTTGTTGTACTGATTTTCACAGGTTGATCGTGGCCACCTCAAAAGCGGTGAATATCACCATCAGTCCCTCGTGATGCTTCAGTGCAAAAATTGTGACTTTAAACTGAACGGCGCACCCTGGTGGCAACGCGGTTCATCATGAAAGATGAAGTGGCTTTTGAGGGGCTTGGAAAGTTTATAGAGGCTTGAAATTTGGCACACACCTCCAAATGGATGAAGGCATTGTTGTTACGTAACCATTTTCCTTGAATAGCGCAAAATGGCTCCACAGCGCCCCCTACAATATTTCAAAACATCAGCCCCTGCTCTGTGTTTCATCTATGAGTCTGACACTTGGTAAGCTTGTGTAAGATATCAAGATGTACAAAAAAGTCTCATGGAGCAATATCCCAAATCCAACAGGAAGTCAGCCATTTTAAAATTAATGTGTAATTTTGATGACATTTTCCCCCCTTTTCAGGCCTCATACTTTGACGAACTCCTCCAAGGGATTTCATCATATTGAAGCATTCTTCAGTGTGTAGAATCTAAAGACCTTTGTGATGTTAAATTGCGAAGCTTTTTCCGTTCAGGGAAACGGGGTGGTCATGGCGGCACGTAGAGTTTCAATCACTCGCAAAAAGCAGTAATCTGCTGTCACTAAAAACACAATGTCCAATCTCTCCCAAAGGTCGCAGGTGTGATGAGACTCGAGCTTGGAAATGTTTGTTATGCTATTTGTCAATAATGGTTAGAGCGCCACCTAGTGGCATGACTATAATCCTGGTTGAATAAGATGAAATGTTAGCTGGTGATTAAAAGCATGAAATCCATCAATGTGACATCACATCGGACGTGCCGGTTTGAGGTGTTGGCAGTGGCTCGACGTGCCGGGGGTGCGAGGGCCCTCATAACGCTGCTTGCAGCTTTAATTATTATTATTATTATTATTATTATTATTATTCCGGCAAATGAATTGGCCGTTTGAGGGCCTAAACATGCTCGAAAACTCATGAAATTTTGCACACGCGTCAGGTCTGGTGAAAATTTACGTATTTTAATGTTCTCAGACATGGCCAGGGAAAATTAGCTCAGTAGCGCCACCTAGAAAAATGAAAAACGCGAGCCCCCGGTATGGGTATGACCTACATGTTTGAAAGTCGGTACACCTATATAACGTTCAGAGTCGAACAAAAAAGTCTATTATGGCAATGTCCTAAACCCAACAGGAAGTCCGCCATTTTGGATTGAAGGTGACATTTTGGCTCTGATTTTACCGTTTCCATGCCTTGTACTTTAACGAACTCCTCCTTGGGATTTGGTCCTATAAACTTCAAATTTGGACAGTGTCAACTACACCCTTGTGCCATGTTAAATTGCGGAGCTTTTGAGTTTTCACAATAGTATGAGGCCGTGGCGCCATGGCGAATTTTGATGACTCGCCATGAAAATCTTATTGCCTCTCATTCTGTCATACATGTTCCGATCTGGACCAAAGAGCACACATATGATAAGGCTCCACCCCTGAACATATTTCAACTGCCATATTTGACATCAAGGACAGCGCCACCTAGTGGGAACAGGAAATGTCATGTTTTACACTTTGGGGTACAGTATAGTGATGGGTGACATCTGCAGCCTCAAATTTCTCCAGGAAAGCCTTAAGGAGTTGGTCTTGGGTTACAGTGAAAACTGTGACTTTTCGCAAAAGGGTGTGACCCCAGCGGCTTGGCGAACTTTGATGTCACGCCATGAAGAAACAAATTAGTATAACTCAATGAAATCCAGTCTGATCAGTACCAGACTTTACAGGCATGATGTCAGACCCACCCTGAACAGATTGATGTGCCCATTGTCGGAAATACGGACAGCGCCACCTAGTGGCAACAGGAAATGTCATGGCTTTAATTTTGTTGTACTGATTTTCACAGGTTCATCTTGGCCACCTCAAAAGCGGTGAATATCACCATCAGTCCCTCGTGATGCTTCAGTGCAAAAATTGTGACTTTAAACTGAACGGCGCACCCTGGTGGCAACGCGGTTCATCATGAAAGATGAAGTGGCTTTGAGGGGCTTGGAAAGTTTATAGAGGCTTTAAATTTAGCACACCCCTCCAAATGGACGAAGGCTTTGTTGTCATGTGATCATTTTCCTTGAATAGCGCAAAATGGCTCCACAGCGCCCCCTACAATATTTCAAAACATCAGCCCCTGCTCTGTGTTTCATCTATGAGTCTGACACTTGGTAAGCTTGTGTAAGATATCAAGATGTACAAAAAAGTCTCTTGGAGCAATATCCCAAATCCAACAGGAAGTCAGCCATTTTAAAATTAATGTGTAATTTTGATGACATTTTCCCCCCTTTTCAGGCCTCATACTTTGACGAACTCCTCCAAGGGATTTCATCATATTGAAGCATTCTTCAGTGTGTAGAATCTAAAGACCTTTGTGATGTTAAATTGCGAAGCTTTTTCCGTTCAGGGAAACGGGGTGGTCATGGCGGCACGTAGAGTTTCAATCACTCGCAAAAAGCAGTAATCTGCTGTCACTAAAAAACACAATGTCCAATCTCTCCCAAAGGTCGCAGGCGTGATGAGACTCGAGCTTGGGAATGTTTGTTATGCTATTTGTCAATAATGGTTTGAGCGCCACCTAGTGGCATGACTATAATCCTGGTTGAATAAGATGAAATGTTAGCTGGTGATTACAAGCATGAAATCCATCAATGTGACATCACATCGGACGTGCCGGTTTGAGGTGTTGGCAGTGGCTCGACGTGCCGGGGGTGCGAGGGCCCTCATAACGCTGCTTGCAGCTTTAATTAGGGCCCGAGCACTGACAGTGCGAAGGCCCTATTGTAATTGCTCTGTTTATTATTATTATTATTATTATTATTTCGGCAAATGAATTGGCCGTTTGAGGGCCTAAACATGCTCGAAAACTCATGAAATTTTGCACACGCGTCAGGTCTGGTGAAAATTTACGTATTTTAATGTTCCCAGACATGGCCAGGGAAAATTAGCTCAGTAGCGCCACCTAGAAAAATGAAAAACGCGAGCCCCCGGTATGGGTATGACCTACACATTTGAAAGTCGGTACACCTATATAACGTTCAGAGTCGAACAAAAAAGTCTATTATGGCAATGTCCTAAACCCAACAGGAAGTCCGCCATTTTGGATTGAAGGTGACATTTTGGCTCTGATTTTACCGTTTCCATGCCTCGAACTTTAACGAACTCCTCCTTGGGGTTTGATTTCATAACCTTCATATTTGGTCAGTGCCAACTACACCCTTGTGCCATGTTAAATTGCGGAGCTTTTGAGTTTTCACAATACCATGAGGCCGTGGCGCCACGGCGAATTTCGATGACTCGCCATGAAAATCTTATTGCCTCTCATTTTGTCATACATTTTCTGACCTTGACCAAAGTGAACACATATGATAAGGCTCCACCCCTGAACATATTTCAACTGCCATATTTGACATCAAGGACAGCGCCACCTAGTGGGAACAGGAAATGTCATGTTTTACACTTTGGGGTACAGTATAGTGATGGGTGACATCTGCAGCCTCAAATTTCTCCAGGAAAGCCTTAAGGAGTTGGTCTTGGGGTACAGTGAAAACTGTGGCTTTTCACGAAAGGGTGTGACCTCAGCAGCATGGCGAACTTTGATATCTTGCCATGAAGAAACAAATTAGTATAACTCCATGAAATCCAGTCTGATTAGTACCAGACTTTACAGGCATGATGTCACACCCGCCCTGAACAGATTGATGTGCCCATTGTCAGGAATATGAAGAGCGCCACCTAGTGGGAACAGGAAATGTCATGTCTTACACTTTGTTGTACTGATTTTCACAGGTTCATAGTGGCCACCTCAAAAGCGGTGAATATCACCATCAGTCCTTGATGATGCTTTAGTGCAAAAATTGTGACTTTAAACTGAACGGCGCACCCTGGTGGCAACGCTGTTCACCGTGAAAAATGAAGTGGCTTTTGAGGGGCTTGGAAAGTTTATAGAGGCTTGAAATTTGGCGCACACCTCCATTGTGCTTAAGGCTTTGTTGTTATGTGATCATTTTCATTGAATAGCGCAAAATGGCTCCACAGCGCCCCCTACAAAATTTCAAAACATCAGCCCCAGCTCTGTGTTTTATGTATGAGTCTGAAACCTGGTAAGCTTATAGGAGATATCAAGATGTACAAAAAAGTCTCTTGGAGCAATATCCCAAATCTAACAGGAAGTCAGCCATTTTAAAATTAATGTGTAATTTTTGTGACATTTTCCCCTCTTTCCAGGCACCGTTCTTTGACGAACTCCTCCAAGGGATTTCATCATATTGAACCAATCTCCAGTGTGTGGAATCTAAAGACCTTTGTGATGTTAAATTGCGAAGCTTTTTACGTCCAGGGAAACGGGGTGGTTATGGCGGCACTTAGAGTTTGAATCACTCGCCAAAAAGCAGTAATCTGCTGTCACTCAAAAACACAATGTCCAATCTCTCCCAAACGTCTCAGGTGTGATGAGACTCGAGCTCGGAAATGTTTGTTATGCCATTTGTACATAATGGTTAGAGCGCCACCTAGTGGAACGACTAACTAATCATGAATGAATGAGTTGAAATGTTAGCTGGTGGTTAAATGCATGAATTCCATCAATGTGACATCAGATCGGACGTGCTGGTTTTAGGTGTTGGGCGTGGCTCGACGCGCCGGGGGTGCGAGGGCCCTCATAACGCTGCTTGCAGCTTTAATTATTATTATTATTATTATTTCGGCAAATGAATTGGCCGTTTGAGGGCCTAAACATGCTCGAAAACTCATGAAATTTTGCACACGCGTCAGGTCTGGTGAAAATTTACGTATTTTAATGTTCTCAGACATGGCCAGGGAAAATTAGCTCAGTAGCGCCACCTAGAAAAATGAAAAACGCGAGCCCCCGGTATGGGTATGGCCTACAAGTTTGAAAGTCGGTACACCTATATAATGTTCAGAGTCGAACAAAAAAGTCTATTATGGCAATGTCCTAAACCCAACAGGAAGTCCGCCATTTTGGATTGAAGGTGACATTTTGGCTCTGATTTTACCATTTCCATGCCTCGAACTTTGACGAACTCCTCCTTGGGGTTTGATTTCATAACCTTCATATTTGGTCAGTGCCAACTACACCCTTGTGCCATGTTAAATTGCGGAGCTTTTGAGTTTTCACAATACTATGAGGCCGTGGCGCCATGGCGAATTTCGATGACTCGCCATGAAAATCTTATTGCCTCTCATTTTGTCATACATTTTCTGACCTTGACCAAAGTGAACACATATGATAAGGCTCCACCCCTGAACATATTTCAACTGCCATATTTGACACCAGGGACAGCGCCACCTAGTGGGAACAGGAAATGTCATGTTTTACACTTTGGGGTACAGTATAGTGATGGGTGACACCTGCAGCCTCAAATTTCTCCAGGAAAGGCGTAAGGAGTTGGTCTTGGGTTACAGTGAAAACTGTGACTTTTCGCAAAAGGGTGTGACCCCAGCAGCATGGCGAACTTTGATGTCACGCCATGAAGAAACAAATTAGTATAACTCAATGAAATCCAGTCTGTTCAGTACCAGACTTTACAGGCATGATGTCAGACCCGCCCTGAACAGATTGATGTGCCCATTGTCGGGAATACGTACAGCGCCACCTAGTGGCAACAGGAAATGTCATGGCTTTAATTTTGTTGTACTGATTTTCACAGGTTCATCGTGGCCACCTCAAAAGCGGTGAATATCAACATCAGTCCCTCGTGATGCTTCAGTGCAAAAATTGTGACTTTAAACTGAACGGCGCACCCTGGTGGCAACGCTGTTCAACATGAAAGATGAAGTGGCTTTTGAGGGGCTTGCAAGTTTATAGAGGCTTGAAATTTGGCCCACACCTCCAAATGGATGAAGGCTTTGTTGTCATGTGATCATTTTCATTGAATAGCGCGAAATTGCTCCACAGCGCCCCCTACAAAATTTCAAAACAACAGCCCCTGCTCTGTGTTTCATCTATGAGTCTGAAACCTGGTAAGCTTATGGAAAATATCAAGATGTACAAAAAAGTCTCTTGGTGCAATATCCCAAATCCAACAGGAAGTCAGCCATTTTAAAATTAATGTGCAATTTTGGCGACATTTTCCCCTCTTTTCAGGCTTCATACTTTGACGAACTCCTCCAAGGGATTTCATCATATTGAACCATTCTCCAGTGTGTGGAATCTAAAGACCTTTGTGATGTTAAATTGCGAAGCTTTTTACGTTCAAGGAAACGGGGTGGTCATGGCGGCACGTGGAGTTTCAATCACTGGCCAAAAAGCAGTAATCTGCTGTCACTCAAAGACACAAAGTCCAATCTCTCCCAAAGGTCGCAGGCGTGATGAGACTCGAGCTCGGAAATGTTTGTTATGCCCTTTGTCTATAATGGTTAGAGCGCCACCTAGTGGGACGACTATACTCATGGTTGAACCAAATGAAATGTTAGCTGGTGGTTAAATGCATGAATTCCATCAATGTGACATGAGATCGGACGTGCTGGTTTTAGGTGTTGGGCGTGGCTCGACACGCCAGGGTGCGAGGGCCCTCATAACGCTGCTTGCAGCTTTAATTATTATTATTATTATTATTTCGGCAAATGAATTGGCCGTTTGAGGGCCTAAACATGCTCGAAAACTCATGAAATTTTGCACACGCGTCAGGTCTGGTGAAAATTTACGTATTTTAATGTTCCCAGACATGGCCAGGGAAAATTAGCTCAGTAGCGCCACCTAGAAAAATGAAAAACGCGAGCCCCCGGTATGGGTATGACCTACATGTTTGAAAGTCGGTACACCTATATAACTTTCAGAGTCGAACAAAAAAGTCTATTATGGCAATGTCCTAAACCCAACAGGAAGTCCGCCATTTTGGATTGAAGGTGACATTTTGGCTCTGATTTTACCGTTTCCATGCCTCGAACTTTAACGAACTCCTCCTTGGGATTTGGTCCTATAAGCTTCAAATTTGGACAGTGTCAACTACACCCTTGTGCCATGTTAAATTGCGGAGCTTTTGAGTTTTCACAATACTATGAGGCCGTGGCGCCATGGCGAATTTCGATGACTCGCCATGAAAATCTTATTGCCTCTCATTTTGTCATACATTTTCTGACCTTGACCAAAGAGCACACATATGATAAGGCTCCACCCCTGAACATATTTCAACTGCCATATTTGACATAAGGGACAGCGCCACCTAGTGGGAACAGGAAATGTCATGTTTTACACTTTGGGGTACAGTATAGTGATGGGTGACATCTGCAGCCTCAAATTTCTCCAGAAAAGCCTTAAGGAGTTGGTCTTGGGTTACAGTGAAAACTGTGACTTTTCGCAAAAGGGTGTGACCCCAGCGGCGTGGCGAACTTTAATGTCACGCCATGAAGAAACAAATTAGTATAACTCAATGAAATCCAGTCTGATCAGTACCAGACTTTACAGGCATGATGTCAGACCCGCCCTGAACAGATTGATGTGCCCATTGTCGGAAATACGGACAGCGCCACCTAGTGGCAACAGGAAATGTCATGGCTTTAATTTTGTTGTACTGATTTTCACAGATTCATCTTGGCCACCTCAAAAGCGGTGAATATCACCATCAGTCCCTCGTGATGCTTCAGTGCAAAAATTGTGACTTTAAACTGAACGGCGCACCCTGGTGGCAACGCGGTTCACCATGAAAGATGAAGTGGCTTTTGAGGGGCTTGGAAAGTTTATAGAGGCTTGAAATTTGGCACACACCTCCAAATGGATGTAGGCTTTGTTGTCATGTGATCATTTTCATTGAATAGCGCGAAATTGCTCCACAGCGCCCCCTACAAAATTTCAAAACATCAGCCCCAGCTCTGTGTTTCATTTATGAGTCTGAAACCTGGTAAGCTTATGGAAAATATCAAGATGTACAAAAAAGTCTCTTGGAGCAATATCCCAAATCCAACAGGAAGTCAGCCATTTTAAAATTAATGTGTAATTTTGGCGACATTTTCCCCTCTTTTCAGGCTTCATACTTTGACGAACTCCTCCAAGGGATTTCATCATATTGAACCATTCTCCAGTGTGTGGAATCTAAAGACCTTTGTGATGTTAAATTGCGAAGCTTTTTACGTCCAGGGAAACGGGGTGGTTATGGTGGCACTTAGAGTTTGAATCACTCGCCAAAAAGCAGTAATCTGCTGTCACTCAAAAACACAATGTCCAATCTCTCCCAAACGTCTCAGGTGTGATGAGACTCGAGCTTGGAAGTGTTTGTTATGCCATTTGTACATAATGGTTAGAGCGCCACCTAGTGGAACGACTAACTAATCATGAATGAATGAGTTGAATTGTTAGCTGGTGGTTAAATGCATGAATTCCATCAATGTGACATCACATCGGACGTGCTGGTTTTAGGTGTTGGGCGTGGCTCGACACGCCGGGGTGCGAGGGCCCTCATAACGCTGCTTGCAGCTTTAATTATTATTATTATTTCGGCAAATGAATCGGCCTTTTGAGGACCTAAACATGCTCGAAAACTCATGAAATTTTGCACACGCGTCAGGTCTGGTGAAAATTTACGTATTTTAATGTTCTCAGACATGGCCAGGGAAAATTAGCTCAGTAGCGCCACCTAGAAAAATGAAAAACGCGAGCCCCCGGTATGGGTATCACCTACATGTTTGAAAGTCGGTACACCTATATAACGTTCAGAGTCGAACAAAAAAGTCTATTATGGCAATGTCCTAAACCCAACAGGAAGTCCGCCATTTTGGATTGAATGTGACATTTTGGCTCTGATTTTACCGTTTCCATGCCTCGAACTTTAACGAACTCCTCCTTGGGGTTTGATTTCATAACCTTCATATTTGGTCAGTGCCAACTACACCCTTATGCCATGTTAAATTGCGGAGCTTTTGAGTTTTCACAATACCATGAGGCCGTGGCGCCACGGCGAATTTCAATGACTCGCCATGAAAATCTTATTGCCTCTCATTTTGTCATAGATTTTCTGACCTTGACCAAAGTGAACACATATGATAAGGCTCCACCCCTGAACATATTACAACTGCCATATTTTACATCAGGGACAGCGCCACTTAGTGGGAACAGGAAATGTCATGTTTTACACTTTGGGGTACAGTATAGTGATGGGTGACATCTGCAGCCTCAAATTTCTCCAGGAAAGCCTTAAGGAGTTGGTCTTGGGGTACAGTGAAAACTGTGGCTTTTCACAAAAGGGTGTGACCTCAGCAGCATGGCGAACTTTGATATCTCGCCATGAAGAAACAAATTAGTATAACTCCATGAAATCCAGTCTGATTAGTACCAGACTTTACAGGCATGATGTCACACCCGCCCTGAACAGATTGATGTGCCCATTGTCAGGAATATGAAGAGCGCCACCTAGTGGGAAGAGGAAATGTCATGTCTTACACTTTGTTGTACTGATTTTCACAGGTTCATAGTGGCCACCTCAAAAGCGGTGAATATCACCATCAGTCCTTGATGATGCTTTAGTGCAAAAATTGTGACTTTAAACTGAACGGCGCACCCTGGTGGCAACGCTGTTCACCATGAAAAATGAAGTGTCTTTTGAGGGGCTTGGAAAGTTTATAGAGGCTTGAAATTTGGCGCACACCTCCATTGTGCTTAAGGCTTTGTTGTTATGTGATCATTTTCATTGAATAGCGCAAAATGGCTCCACAGCGCCCCCTACAAAATTTCAAAACATCAGCCCCAGCTCTGTGTTTTATGTATGAGTCTGAAACCTGGGAAGCTTATAGGAGATATCAAGATGTACAAAAAAGTCTCTTGGAGCAATATCCCAAATCCAACAGGAAGTCAGCCATTTTAAAATTAATGTGTAATTTTTGTGACATTTTCCCCTCTTTCCAGGCACCGTTCTTTGACGAACTCCTCCAAGGGATTTCATCATATTGAACCAATCTCCAGTGTGTGGAATCTAAAGACCTTTGTGATGTTAAATTGCGAAGGTTTTTACGTTCAGGGAAACGGGGTGGTCATGGCGGCATGTGGAGTTTCAGTCACTCGCCAAAAAGCAGTAATCTGCTGTCACTCAAAATCAAAATGTCCAATATGTCCCAAAGGTCGCAGGCGTGATGAGACTCGAGCTCGGAAATGTTTGTTATGCCATTTGTCAGTAATGGTTAGAGCGCCACCTAGTGGGACGACTATAATCATGATTGAATGAGATGAAATGTTAGCTGGTGGTTGAATGCATGAATGTCATTAATGTGACATCAGATCGGAGGTGCTGGTTGTAGGTGTTGGGCGTAGCTCGACGCGATGGGGTGCGAGGGCCCTCATAACGCTGCTTGCAGCTTTAATTAGGGCCCGAGCACTGACAGTGCGAAGGCCCTATTGTAATTGCTCTGTTTATTATTATTATTATTATTATTTCGGCAAATGAATTGGCCGTTTGAGGGCCTAAACATGCTCGAAAACTCATGAAATTTTGCACACGCGTCAGGTCTGGTGAAAATTTACGTATTTTAATGTTCTCAGACATGGCCAGGGAAAATTAGCTCAGTAGCGCCACCTAGAAAAATGAAAAACGCGAGCCCCCGGTATGGGTATGACCTACATGTTTGAAAGTCGGTACACCTATATAACTTTCAGAGTCGAACAAAAAAGTCTATTATGGCAATGTCCTAAACCCAACAGGAAGTCCGCCATTTTGGATTGAAGGTGACATTTTGGCTCTGATTTTACCGTTTCCATGCCTCGAACTTTAACGAACTCCTCCTTGGGATTTGGTCCTATAAGCTTCAAATTTGGACAGTGTCAACTACACCCTTGTGCCATGTTAAATTGCGGAGCTTTTGAGTTTTCACAATACTATGAGGCCGTGGCGCCATGGCGAATTTCGATGACTCGCCATGAAAATCTTATTGCCTCTCATTTTGTCATACATTTTCTGACCTTGACCAAAGAGCACACATATGATAAGGCTCCACCCCTGAACATATTTCAACTGCCATATTTGACATAAGGGACAGCGCCACCTAGTGGGAACAGGAAATGTCATGTTTTACACTTTGGGGTACAGTATAGTGATGGGTGACATCTGCAGCCTCAAATTTCTCCAGAAAAGCCTTAAGCAGTTGGTCTTGGGTTACAGTGAAAACTGTGACTTTTCGCAAAAGGGTGTGACCCCAGCGGCGTGGCGAACTTTAATGTCACGCCATGAAGAAACAAATTAGTATAACTCAATGAAATCCAGTCTGATCAGTACCAGACTTTACAGGCATGATGTCAGACCCGCCCTGAACAGATTGATGTGCCCATTGTCGGAAATACAGATAGCGCCACCTAGTGGCAACAGGAAATGTCATGGCTTTAATTTTGTTGTACTGATTTTCACAGATTCATCTTGGCCACCTCAAAAGCGGTGAATATCACCATCAGTCCCTCGTGATGCTTCAGTGCAAAAATTGTGACTTTAAACTGAACGGCGCACCCTGGTGGCAACGCGGTTCACCATGAAAGATGAAGTGGCTTTTGAGGGGCTTGGAAAGTTTATAGAGGCTTGAAATTTGGCACACACCTCCAAATGGATGTAGGCTTTGTTGTCATGTGATCATTTTCATTGAATAGCGCGAAATTGCTCCACAGCGCCCCCTACAAAATTTCAAAACATCAGCCCCAGCTCTGTGTTTCATCTATGAGTCTGAAACCTGGTAAGCTTATGGAAAATATCAAGATGTACAAACTGAACATATTTCAACTGCCATATTTGACATAAGGGACAGCGCCACCTAGTGGGAACAGGAAATGTCATGTTTTACACTTTGGGGTACAGTATAGTGATGGGTGACATCTGCAGCCTCAAATTTCTCCAGAAAAGCCTTAAGCAGTTGGTCTTGGGTTACAGTGAAAACTGTGACTTTTCGCAAAAGGGTGTGACCCCAGCGGCGTGGCGAACTTTAATGTCACGCCATGAAGAAACAAATTAGTATAACTCAATGAAATCCAGTCTGATCAGTACCAGACTTTACAGGCATGATGTCAGACCCGCCCTGAACAGATTGATGTGCCCATTGTCGGAAATACAGATAGCGCCACCTAGTGGCAACAGGAAATGTCATGGCTTTAATTTTGTTGTACTGATTTTCACAGATTCATCTTGGCCACCTCAAAAGCGGTGAATATCACCATCAGTCCCTCGTGATGCTTCAGTGCAAAAATTGTGACTTTAAACTGAACGGCGCACCCTGGTGGCAACGCGGTTCACCATGAAAGATGAAGTGGCTTTTGAGGGGCTTGGAAAGTTTATAGAGGCTTGAAATTTGGCACACACCTCCAAATGGATGTAGGCTTTGTTGTCATGTGATCATTTTCATTGAATAGCGCGAAATTGCTCCACAGCGCCCCCTACAAAATTTCAAAACATCAGCCCCAGCTCTGTGTTTCATCTATGAGTCTGAAACCTGGTAAGCTTATGGAAAATATCAAGATGTACAAAAAAGTCTCTTGGAGCAATATCCCAAATCCAACAGGAAGTCAGCCATTTTAAAATTAATGTGTAATTTTGGCGACATTTTCCCCTCTTTTCAGGCTTCATACTTTGACGAACTCCTCCAAGGGATTTCATCATATTGAACCATTCTCCAGTGTGTGGAATCTAAAGACCTTTGTGATGTTAAATTGCGAAGCTTTTTACGTCCAGGGAAACGGGGTGGTTATGGTGGCACTTAGAGTTTGAATCACTCGCCAAAAAGCAGTAATCTGCTGTCACTCAAAAACACAATGTCCAATCTCTCCCAAACGTCTCAGGTGTGATGAGACTCGAGCTTGGAAGTGTTTGTTATGCCATTTGTACATAATGGTTAGAGCGCCACCTAGTGGAACGACTAACTAATCATGAATGAATGAGTTGAATTGTTAGCTGGTGGTTAAATGCATGAATTCCATCAATGTGACATCACATCGGACGTGCTGGTTTTAGGTGTTGGGCGTGGCTCGACACGCCGGGGTGCGAGGGCCCTCATAACGCTGCTTGCAGCTTTAATTATTATTATTATTTCGGCAAATGAATCGGCCTTTTGAGGACCTAAACATGCTCGAAAACTCATGAAATTTTGCACACGCGTCAGGTCTGGTGAAAATTTACGTATTTTAATGTTCTCAGACATGGCCAGGGAAAATTAGCTCAGTAGCGCCACCTAGAAAAATGAAAAATGCGAGCCCCCGGTATGGGTATCACCTACATGTTTGAAAGTCGGTACACCTATATAACGTTCAGAGTCGAACAAAAAAGTCTATTATGGCAATGTCCTAAACCCAACAGGAAGTCCGCCATTTTGGATTGAATGTGACATTTTGGCTCTGATTTTACCGTTTCCATGCCTCGAACTTTAACGAACTCCTCCTTGGGGTTTGATTTCATAACCTTCATATTTGGTCAGTGCCAACTACACCCTTATGCCATGTTAAATTGCGGAGCTTTTGAGTTTTCACAATACCATGAGGCCGTGGCGCCATGGCGAATTTCGATGATTCGCCATGAAAATCTTATTGCCTCTCATTCTGTCATAGATTTTCTGACCTTGACCAAAGTGAACACATATGATAAGGCTCCACCCCTGAACATATTACAACTGCCATATTTTACATCAGGGACAGCGCCACCTAGTGGGAACAGGAAATGTCATGTTTTACACTTTGGGGTACAGTATTGTGATGGGTGACATCTGCAGCCTCAAATTTCTCCAGGAAAGCCTTAAGGAGTTGGTCTTGGGTTACAGTGAAAACTGTGACTTTTCGCAAAAGGGTGTGACCCCAGCGGCATGGCGAACTTTGATGTCACGCCATGAAGAAACAAATTAGTATAACTCAATGAAATCCAGTCTGATCAGTACCAGACTTTACAGGCATGATGTCAGACCCGCCCTGAACAGATTGATGTGCCCATTGTCGGGAATACGGACAGCGCCACCTAGTGGCAACAGGAAATGTCATGGCTTTAATTTTGTTGTACTGATTTTCACAGGTTCATCTTGGCCACCTCAAAAGCGGTGAATATCACCATCAGTCCCTCGTGATGCTTCAGTGCAAAAATTGTGACTTTAAACTGAACGGCGCACCCTGGTGGCAACGCGGTCCACCATGAAAGATGAAGTGGCTTTTGAGGGGCTTGGAAAGTTTATAGAGGCTTTAAATTTAGCACACACCTCCAAATGGATCAAGGCTTTGTTGTCATGTGACCATTTTCCTTGAATAGCGCAAAATGGCTCCACGGCGCCCCCTACAATATTCCAAAATATCAGCCCCTGCTCTGTGTTTTATCTATGAGTCTGAAACTTGGTAAGCTTATAGGAGATATCAAGATCTACAAAAAAGTCTCTTGGAGCAATATCCCAAATCCAACAGGAAGTCAGCCATTTTAAAATTAATGTGTAATTTTGGCGACATTTTCTCCTCTTTTCAGGCCTCATACTTTCACGAACTCCTCCAAGGGATTTCATCAGATTGAACTATTCTTCAGTGTGTCGAATCCAAAGACCTTTGTGTTGTTAAATTGCGAAGCTTTTTACGTCCAGGGAAACGGGGTGGTTATGGCGGCACGTGGAGTCTCAATCACTCGCCAAAACGCAGTAATCTGCTGTCACTCAAAATTAAAATGTCCAATATGTCCCAAAGGTCGCAGGCGTGATGAGACTCGAGCTCGGAAATGTTTGTTATGCCATTTGTCAGTAATGGTTAGAGCGCCACCTAGTGGGACGACTATAATCATGATTGAATGAGATGAAATGTTAGCTGGTGGTTGAATGCATGAATTTCATCAATGTGACACCAGATCCGAGGTGCTGGTTGTAGGTGTTGGGCGTAGCTCGACGCGATGGGGTGCGAGGGCCCTCATAACGCTGCTTGCAGCTTTAATTAGGGCCCGAGCACTGATAGTGCGAAGGCCCTATTGTAATTGCTCTGTTTATTATTATTATTATTATTATTATTATTTCGGCAAATGAATTGGCCGATTGAGGGCCTAAACATGCTCGAAAACTCATGAAATTTTGCACACGCGTCAGGTCTGGTGAAAATTTACGTATTTTAATGTTCTCAGACATGGCCAGGGAAAATTAGCTCAGTAGCGCCACCTAGAAAAATGAAAAACGCGAGCCCCCGGTATGGGTATGACCTACATGTTTGAAAGTCGGTACACCTATATAACGTTCAGAGTCGAACAAAAAAGTCTATTATGGCAATGTCCTAAACCCAAAAGGAAGTCCGCCATTTTGGATTGAAGGTGACATTTTGGGTCTGATTTTACCGTTTCCATGCCTTGTACTTTAACGAACTCCTCCTTGGGATTTGGTCCTATAAACTTCAAATTTGGACAGTGTCAACTACACCCTTGTGCCATGTTAAATTGCGGAGCTTTTGAGTTTTCACAATACTATGAGGCCGTGGCGCCATGGCGAATTTCGATGACTCGCCATGAAAATCTTATTGCCTCTCATTCTGTCATACATGTTCCGATCTGGACCAAAGAGCACACATATGATAAGGCTCCACCCCTGAACATATTTCAACTGCCATATTTGACATCAAGGACAGCGCCACCTAGTGGGAACAGGAAATGTCATGTTTTACACTTTGGGGTACAGTATAGTGATGGGTGACATCTGCAGCCTCAAATTTCTCCAGGAAAGCCTTAAGGAGTTGGTCTTGGGTTACAGTGAAAACTGTGACTTTTCGCAAAAGGGTGTGACCCCAGCGGCGTGGCGAACTTTGATGTCACGCCATGAAGAAACAAATTAGTATAACTCAATGAAATCCAGTCTGATCAGTACCAGACTTTACAGGCATGATGTCAGACCCGCCCTGAACAGATTGATGTGCCCATTGTCGGAAATACGGACAGCGCCACCTAGTGGCAACAGGAAATGTCATGGCTTTAATTTTGTTGTACTGATTTTCACAGGTTCATCTTGGCCACCTCAAAAGCGGTGAATATCACCATCAGTCCCTCGTGATGCTTCAGTGCAAAAATTGTGACTTTAAACTGAACGGCGCACCCTGGTGGCAACGCTGTTCAACATGAAAGATGAAGTGGCTTTTGAGGGTCTTGGAAAGTTTATAGAGGCTTGAAATTTGGCACACACCTCCAAATGGATGAAGGCTTTGTTGTTATGTGACCATTTTCCTTGAATAGCGCAAAATGGCTCCACAGCGCCCCCTACAAAATTTCAAAACCACAGCCCCTGCTCTGTGTTCTATGTATGATTCTGAAACCTGGTAAGCTTATAGGAGATATCAAGATGTACAAAAAAGTCTCTTGGAGCAATATCCCAAATCCAACAGGAAGTCAGCCATTTTAAAGTTAATGTGTAATTTTGGCGACATTTTCCCATCTTTTCAGGCACCGTACTTTGACGAACTCCTCCAAGGGATTTCATCAGATTGGACCGATCTGCAGTTTGTGGAATCTAAAGACCTTTGTGATGTTAAATTGCGAAGCTTTTTACGTCCAGGGAAACGGGGTGGTTATGGCGGCACTTAGAGTTTGAATCACTCGCCAAAAAGCAGTAATCTGCTGTCACTCAAAAACACAATGTCCAATCTCTCCCAAACGTCTCAGGTGTGATGAGACTCGAGCTTGGAAGTGTTTGTTATGCCATTTGTACATAATGGTTAGAGCGCCACCTAGTGGAACGACTAACTAATCATGAATGAATGAGTTGAAATGTTAGCTGGTGGTTAAATGCATGAATTCCATCAATGTGACATCAGATCGGACGTGCTGGTTTTAGGTGTTGGGCGTGGCTCGACGCGCCGGGGGTGCGAGGGCCCTCATAACGCTGCTTGCAGCTTTAATTAGGGCCCGAGCACTGAGAGTGCGAAGGCCCTATTGTATCTGCTCCGTTTCTTATTATTATTATTATTATTATTATTATTATTATTATTATTATTCACCCCAAACAAGGGCCTTTTTGAGGGCCTAAACATGCTCAAAAACTCATGAAATTTTGCACACATGCCAGGTCTGGTGAAAAATTTTGTATTTTAATGGTTTTACATATGAGCACTGGGAAATGGCTCTACAGCGCCACCTATGCCTTGTTAAATGCAGCCCTACGACCACATCGTTTCAGCTACATGTATGAAATTTGGCACACATGTGTATCATGCCGAGTCGAACAAAAAAGTCTGTGGGCCCATTGATGCAAACCCAACAGGAAGTCTGCCATTTTGGATTGAAGGTGACATTTTGGGTCTGATTTTACCGTTTCCATGCCTTGTACTTTAACGAACTCCTCCTTGGGATTTGGTCCTATAAACTTCAAATTTGGACAGTGTCAACTACACCCTTGTGCCATGTTAAATTGCGGAGCTTTTGAGTTTTCACAATACTATGAGGCCGTGGCGCCATGGCGAATTTCGATGACTCGCCATGAAAATCTTATTGCCTCTCATTCTGTCATACATGTTCCGATCTGGACCAAAGAGCACACATATGATAAGGCTCCACCCCTGAACATATTTCAACTGCCATATTTGACATCAAGGACAGCGCCACCTAGTGGGAACAGGAAATGTCATGTTTTACACTTTGGGGTACAGTATAGTGATGGGTGACATCTGCAGCCTCAAATTTCTCCAGGAAAGCCTTAAGGAGTTGGTCTTGGGTTACAGTGAAAACTGTGACTTTTCGCGAAAGGGTGTGACCCCAGCGGCATGGCGAACTTTGATATCTCGCCATGAAGAAACAAATTAGTATAACTCAATGAAATCCAGTCTGATCAGTACCAGACTTTACAGGCATGATGTCAGACCCGCCCTGAACAGATTGATGTGCCCATTGTCGGAAATACGGACAGCGCCACCTAGTGGCAACAGGAAATGTCATGGCTTTAATTTTGTTGTACTGATTTTCACAGGTTCATCTTGGCCACCTCAAAAGCGGTGAATATCATCATCAGTCCCTCGTGATGCTTCAGTGCAAAAATTGTGAGTTTAAACTGAACGGCGCACCCTGGTGGCAACGCTGTTCAACATGAAAGATGAAGTGGCTTTTGAGGGTCTTGGCAAGTTTATAGAGGCTTGAAATTTGGCACACACCTCCAAATGGATGAAGGCTTTGTTGGCATGTGATCATTTTCATTGAATAGCGCGAAATTGCTCCACAGCGCCCCCTACAAAATTTCAAAACCACAGCCCCTGCTCTGTGTTCTATGTATGATTCTGAAACCTGGTAAGCTTATAGGAGATATCAAGATGTACAAAAAAGTCTCTTGGTGCAATATCCCAAATCCAACAGGAAGTCAGCCATTTTAATATTAATGTGTAATTTTGGCAACATTTTCCCCTCTTTCCAGGCACCGTTCTTTGACGAACTCCTCCAAGGGATTTCATCATATTGAACCAATCTCCAGTGTGTGGAATCTAAAGACCTTTGTGATGTTAAATTGCGAAGCTTTTTACGTTCAGTGAAACGGGGTGGTTATGGTGGCACTTAGAGTTTGAATCACTCGCCAAAAAGCAGTAATCTGCTGTCACTCAAAAACACAATGTCCAATCTCTCCCAAACGTCTCAGGTGTGATGAGACTCGAGCTCGGAAGTGTTTGTTATGCCATTTGTACATAATGGTTAGAGCGCCACCTAGTGGAACGACTAACTAATCATGAATGAATGAGTTGAAATGTTAGCTGGTGGTTAAATGCATGAATTCCATCAATGTGACATCAGATCGGAGGTGCTGGTTTTAGGTGTTGGGCGTGGCTCGACGCGCCGGGGGTGCGAGGGCCCTCGTAACGCTGCTTGCAGCTTTAATTATTATTATTATTATTATTATTATTATTATTTCGGCAAATGAATTGGCCGTTTGAGGGCCTAAACATGCTCGAAAACTCATGAAATTTTGCACACGCGTCAGGTCTGGTGAAAATTTACGTATTTTAATGTTCTCAGACATGGCCAGGGAAAATTAGCTCAGTAGCGCCACCTAGAAAAATTAAAAACGCGAGCCCCCGGTATGGGTATGGCCTACAAGTTTGAAAGTCGGTACACCTATATAACGTTCAGAGTCGAACAAAAAAGTCTATTATGGCAATGTCCTAAACCCAACAGGAAGTCCGCCATTTTGGATTGAAGGTGACATTTTGGCTCTGATTTTACCGTTTCCATGCCTTGTACTTTAACGAACTCCTCCTTGGGATTTGGTCCTATGAACTTCAAATTTGGACAGTGTCAACTACACCCTTGTGCCATGTTAAATTGCGGAGCTTTTGAGTTTTCACAATACTATGAGGCCGTGGCGCCATGGCGAATTTCGATGACTCGCCATGAAAATCTTATTGCCTCTCATTTTGTCATACATTTTCTGACCTTGACCAAAGTGAACACATATGATAAGGCTCCACCCCTGAACATATTTCAACTGCCATATTTGACATCAAGGACAGCGCCACCTAGTGGGAACAGGAAATGTCATGTTTTACACTTTGGGGTACAGTATAGTGATAGGTGACATCTGCAGCCTCAAATTTCTCCAAAAAAGCTTTAAGGAGTTGGTCTTGGGTTACAGTGAAAACTGTGACTTTTCGCAAAAGGGTGTGACCCCAGCGGCGTGGCGAACTTTGATGTCACGCCATGAAGAAACAAATTAGTATAACTCAATGAAATCCAGTCTGATCAGTACCAGACTTTACAGGCATGATGTCAGACCCGCCCTGAACAGATTGATGTGCCCATTGTCAGAAATACGGACAGCGCCACCTAGTGGCAACAGGAAATGTCATGGCTTTAATTTTGTTGTACTGATTTTCACAGGTTCATCTTGGCCACCTCAAAAGCGGTGAATATCACCATCAGTCCCTCGTGATGCATCAGTGCAAAAATTGTGACTTTAAACTGAATGGCGCACCCTGGTGGCAACGCTGTTCAACATGAAAGATGAAGTGGCTTTTGAGGGTCTTGGCAAGTTTATAGAGGCTTGAAATATGGCACACACCTCCAAATGGATGAAGGCTTTGTTGGCATGTGATCATTTTCATTGAATAGCGCGAAATTGCTCCACAGCGCCCCCTACAAAATTTCAAAACCACAGCCCCTGCTCTGTGTTCTATGTATGATTCTGAAACCTGGTAAGCTTATAGGAGATATCAAGATGTACAAAAAAGTCTCTTGGTGCAATATCCCAAATCCAACAGGAAGTCAGCCATTTTAATATTAATGTGTAATTTTGGCAACATTTTCCCCTCTTTCCAGGCACCGTTCTTTGACGAACTCCTCCAAGGGATTTCATCATATTGAACCAATCTCCAGTGTGTGGAATCTAAAGACCTTTGTGATGTTAAATTGCGAAGCTTTTTACGTTCAGTGAAACGGGGTGGTTATGGTGGCACTTAGAGTTTGAATCACTCGCCAAAAAGCAGTAATCTGCTGTCACTCAAAAACACAATGTCCAATCTCTCCCAAACGTCTCAGGTGTGATGAGACTCGAGCTCGGAAGTGATTGTTATGCCATTTGTACATAATGGTTAGAGCGCCACCTAGTGGAACGACTAACTAATCATGAATGAATGAGTTGAAATGTTAGCTGGTGGTTAAATGCATGAATTCCATCAATGTGACATCAGATCGGAGGTGCTGGTTTTAGGTGTTGGGCTTGGCTCGACGCGCCGGGGGTGCGAGGGCCCTCGTAACGCTGCTTGCAGCTTTAATTATTATTATTATTATTCACCCCAAACAAGGGCCTTTTTGAGGGCCTAAACATGCTCAAAAACTCATGAAATTTTGCACACATGCCAGGTCTGGTGAAAAATTTTGTATTTTAATGGTTTTACATATGAGCACTGGGAAATGGCTCTACAGCGCCACCTATGCCTTGTTAAATGCAGCCCTACGACCACATCGTTTGAGCTACATGTATGAAATTTGGCACACATGTGTATCATGCCAAGACGAACAAAAAAGTCTTGGGCCCATTGACGCAAACCCAACAGGAAGTCCGCCATTTGGAAGAGAAGGTGACATTTTGGCTCTAATTTTGCCATTTCCATGCCTCGAACTTTTGCGAACTCCTCCTTGGGGTTTCATTTCATAACCTTCAAATTTGGACAGTGTCAACTACACCCTTGTGCCATGTTAAATTGCGGAGCTTTTGAGTTTTCACAATACTATGAGGCCGTGGCGCCATGGCGAATTTCGATGACTCGCCATGAAAATCTTATTGCCTCTCATTTTGTCATACATTTTCTGACCTTGACCAAAGTGAACACATATGATAAGACTCCACCCCTGAACATATTTCAACTGCCATATTTGACCTCAAGGACAGCGCCACCTAGTGGGAACAGGAAATGTCATGTTTTACACTTTGGGGTACAGTATAGTGATGGGTGACACCTGCAGCCTCAAATTTCTCCAGGAAAGCCTTAAGGAGTTGGTCTTGGGTTACAGTGAAAACTGTGACTTTTCGCAAAAGGGTGTGACCCCAGCAGCATGGCGAACTTTGATGTCACGCCATGAAGAAACAAATTAGTATAACTCAATGAAATCCAGTCTGTTCAGTACCAGACTTTACAGGCATGATGTCAGACCCACCCTGAACAGATTGATGTGCCCATTGTCGGGAATACGTACAGCGCCACCTAGTGGCAACAGGAAATGTCATGGCTTTAATTTTGTTGTACTGATTTTCACAGGTTCATCGTGGCCACCTCAAAAGCGGTGAATATCAACATCAGTCCCTCGTGATGCTTCAGTGCAAAAATTGTGACTTTAAACTGAACGGCGCACCCTGGTGGCAACGCGGTTCACCATGAAAGATGAAGTGGCTTTTGAGGGACTTGGCAAGTTTATAGAGGCTTGAAATTTGGCACACACCTCCAAATGGATGTAGGCTTTGTTGTCATGTGATCATTTTCATTGAATAGCTCGAAATTGCTCCACAGCGCCCCCTACAAAATTTCAAAACAACAGCCCCTGCTCTGTGTTTCATCTATGAGTCTGAAACCTGGTAAGCTTATGGAAAATATCAAGATGTACAAAAAAGTCTCTTGGAGCAATATCCCAAATCCAACAGGAAGTCAGCCATTTTAAAATTAATGTGTAATTTTGGCGACATTTTCCCCTCTTTTCAGGCTTCATACTTTGACGAACTCCTCCAAGGGATTTCATCATATTGAACCATTCTCCAGTGTGTGGAATCTAAAGACCTTTGTGATGTTAAATTGCGAAGCTTTTTACGTTCAAGGAAACGGGGTGGTCATGGCGGCACGTGGAGTTTCAATCACTCGCCAAAAAGCAGTAATATGCTGTCACTCAAAGACACAATGTCCAATCTCTCCCAAAGGTCGCAGGCGTGATGAGACTCGAGCTCGGAAATGTTTGTTATGCCCTTTGTCTATAATGGTTAGAGCGCCACCTAGTGGGACGACTATACTCATGGTTGAACCAAATGAAATGTTAACTGGTGGTTAAATGCATGAATTCCATCAATGTGACATCAGATCGGACGTGCTGGTTTCAGGTGTTGGGCATGGCTCGACACGCCGGGGGTGCGAGGGCCCTCATAACGCTGCTTGCAGCTTTAATTATTGTTTGATCTTTTTACGGCAGTCTTTCTACTTTAAATATTTTACTTGAAAATCTAAAAAGAAAGTAAGTAAGAAGGTGTTCTTGTCCGTTAAGCCCATCTCACATATGCAGTTATCACTCCCTGGCAGCTTGCTTCCACTGTGGGACGTCTACGGGTGCTGATGGGGGTCAGAGGAAGCCCCAGGTGGCAGAGGACTTGTGTACCATTGGAGATTTTTGTAGCAACAAAGTTTTACACCTGTATTCTTGTGGAAATTTGAACAACTGCCAGTAGTAATAAAATAAAGGCCTTTACTTCTCCAAACCTACTTTGAGTACCTGGAGCTGGATGTTTTGGTCAAGGACTTTTTAATTGGCCTGGTCCCAGTTTACTCTATGGAATGTTGCTGACTGTGTTTAACTTTGAGTAGAGGACTGAGCAGATTATCAGCTCCTTCATGCATATTTGAAGTGCACGCTGCTGATTCAGGGGATTTAGAGAGAAATCTGCAGGAAGAGCACGCTGAGGTCAGTCGTTGGGAGTTTCTGGTGACGTTATACTTGAAACATTCAATGAACAATCGTGAAAGACCATTTTCCTTCCGTTACCTGGACCTTGTGCTGCCATTGTTGCTCTAAAAGAGGAAAATGTTCCCAGTTTATTGAGGAAATAAATATGTTTCCTTGTTTTGTTACTCTCTAGAGAACTCTGCATTATTGAATACAGAATAAAAAAACATTTACATAAATTAAATGTTTCTTCTTGTTACAAATAAAAGGTTGTATTGCCCTTTAGTTTCAGTCCTCAGACACAGTCTTTCCCACATTCCTTCTCTCGTGATAGTTTTATGCTCAGTTTTTTTAGTACCTAACCTAATTTCCTGTGTAATTCATATAAATGAGGGAAAATTAGTAATTTGCTGTACTTTCCTCACTCTCTTATCAAGATGTCCAAATCTAGATTTTTCTTTCAGTTATTTACCCTAAAAGTAAACTCTGCTTCCTCAGCTGTTGGCTTTTTATTGGCCAGATGAGTCATACTTTCCTTTTTTTGTCTAGTTCCAACTCTGTTGTTTTGGTTTTCTGTCATCTGCCAAGTTGCAGACTGTTTATGTGACAGATGTGGTTAGCGCTGGGACTAAGGAAAGAATGGCGCAATGACATGTCAGGGCCATATTTGGAGCAGCTTTGCCTTAAGTGTAACATGGAATAACTCGCAGAAAGACACTGTCACCAAAAACAAACAATGATTTGTATTTCACTTACATGTAAAGCTCCACTTTAATCCCTGATGGAGCGCTTTGGCCTAACTAACAATGGGATGCAGTAGCAGTATTTTCTTTCTATCAGCCTTTTGCCTGCTTAGCTCATAATGGCATCTTCAAAGATGCTGATGTTTCGCTATCCATAAACCCCACAGGAGTATTGACTTTTTGTGTTTTAGTAATTTGAGACAGGGGGCCCGGTTCTTAGAAACCATGTGACATTCCAGGGGAAAGTATTCAAACAACACTAATAAAAAAAAACACCAGAGAAACAGTCATTTGCATTAGTCACATGTTGTTGTTGTTGTTGTTGTCTTTCCATTTTCTATACTAGCTGCACGCCTGCGCTGACATAACGAGATTAACGCTGACAGCACTAATTTATCTTTTAAATAGTTTCAGCTTCTTAGTGGTGAAAATCTGCTTCTTATCTTTGTGTTATGTAAAAGAACACTGAACATAGTTGGTAGTTTGCGTTGTTGATTGAAGAAAGAAAGACATTTGAGGACGTCATCAGAGGCTAAACTGAGATGGACTTTTCACTATTTCCTAATCTTTTTATGGCACGTGAAATTAATCAGGGAATTCAGAACCGATTTATCAGTGCCAATACTGCTGCACTTCTGTCATGTGTAAATGGGATTCTATACACTTGGCAGTAAATGGTGAGCATGACATCAAGCAGGTTTAGTATAAAAACAGAAGTTTGTTCACGTGGTTCATTAAATGCAAACAGAAAAATGGTGTCGTCATAGGAAATGCAATCCACAGTGGGATGGTGATGCCATCATTAGCTTTTTCAGTTGTAGGATGCATGACTGCATGGTCATGGTGTGCAAAGCATGCATAACTTGGATAGCTTCTTGGGCCACGTTGGGCCACATGTGAGACTCTGTGACTCTGTGATGCTTCTGTATGCGACACATGCAGCATTCGGTCATGTCTCTGTACCCATTTAGATGTTTATAAAGACACTCGGCTGTCCCTTTAAATTTCTGTGAAGGCTTTCATGTATTTAGATGTTCATTTTTAACACAAAGTACGTATGGTTCGCAGGTCATCTATGCTTTAATTTGTACAACTTTACATGTGTGAGAAACAGTTGTGAATACATCTACTTTAAGATCTACTTTAAGTTCAAAGACAGATTTGTCTTTGAACACATAACAATTTCAGTTTTATTAAAAATATCTTAGAAACTTTTGGAGAATCATAAGAACATAAGCAAATATATGTTTTATGTCTTAACTCCTCTCTTAGCTGTGATGTTTGGTCCTTGACTTCCTGAGTAGGATCAGCTTTGGTCAATTTCATTTTTCAGTGAAATGGACTTTGATCTTTGAGCATTCAAATACACTTAAATGCAAAACACTGAATGAGGAAGCACATGCAAAGACAAACCTTTTATTTATGCTTGTGCTTTGAGCCTTACCAGCCTGTATTTAAATGGACTTTGTTTGTGGCCCCTGCCACTCGTGTATCTGCCTCGGGCCTGAGTGTTTCTCCCGAATCCTCTCAGCGTGCCCATTACGTAACACGTCTGCCACAGTCTACTCCCTGTCCTCCAGAAGTCCTTTGATGCTGCTGCACTGACATCCTGGTGTTCGGCATGTCGCAGCACTTAGCCTCTGAGTTATATTTTCCTATGAGACATCCATCATTTGTCAGAAAATGATACTGCACTTAGTGAAAACATACAGCAGCCACTTTGCCAGGCTGCCAGCATGACTGGCTGGATGGCAGTACAGGTCTGTCAAGTCGGGTCTGTAGCTTGAAGTCGGATCATTTCAAGCCTAAAATGATGAGTGCATGCGTCTAAAATAAGTTGAAGTCTAAGAAAAGAAGTGAAGCTAGCTGGATTTTCCCTTTTTCCCATACCTAATGGCAGCAGCAGTGGTAACTTGAGCTGAGCTCTCACCGTGAGCAGTGAGCCCAAATGGCATCTGCTGAAGACATTTTTGCTTTTCTTTTTGAAGTACAGGGCTCAACAGTTCCCCATCTGCCCAACAGTAGCCACCAACACAGCTACTGAAGAGGCCTGTGAATAGACTATATATGATACATACTAGGGCTGCCACAAACGATTATTTTGATAGTCGATTAGTCACCGATTAATTTTGCGATTAGTCGACTAATCAGATCATCATCCATTGAACGTAAAACGTACAGCTTATTGCACCAGCATGCAGCTGCTCTTATATAACTATCATTAGCTTACAGCTTTAAGTGTTTAAAAGTATGTGCTAACTAAAAATAAAGACAAGATGATAGTTTATTAAATTTTAATGAAATTTGCAGATTGTTTCGGTGAAGTTTAATAAACTCCTTGCTTTCTAAAATATAACAGGACACCGGAGTATATTCTCCAGCATCTCACACTTCTGATAATCAGCTGTCTGCTTGACGTTTATTCAGCTGTGTAAAAACTATAACTTTAATCTCAGCCAAACCGATTTACTCAGGAACAAATAAAATGCTAAAGAAAGCCAAACAATAACAACAAGTTATCTAAGTGAGTTATATATGTTTAACCTGAGTAGCCAAAGACGGTGGTGGGTTTGAAAACTATTTGCCGGGAGTCCAGTGTTCTCACGGCTCTAGTGAGCCTTGCCCCCAGCTAGCTATCGAGCTAGTGGGTAACAGACGTCTCCGAAAACGTCGGAGCGCTTTTGAAAATATGTGGCGTCTTGATAAACTGAGCAGATATTTGAGGTTTACACAGCTACATTCTCGCCTGAACATATGTTAAATGTTTATTTTGTGACCCAGAAAGAATAATAAGAGTAATATTAAAACTAACTAGCTGCCGCCATTGTTGGAAACTGAGCTGGGCTGCGCTATGAATTCTGGGACAGGGTTACTTCTTCTTCTTCGGGGTTTAACGGCAGCTGGCATCCTTGTAGATGCAGTGCTGCCATCTTCTGTTTCAGTCCGTTATTACACTCTTAAATTCTGCTACTTATTCCTGCGTCTTTTGGGATCTTACAAAGCTTCAAACGAGGCGTCGACTATTAAATTAGTCGTCGACGATTTTGATAGTCGACTAATCGTGGCAGCCCTAATACATACATAGACATAGGCTGGATGTTTGGCATTTAGCGGGGTAATTGCTAATGCTAATCCATTAAGCTTATTATTCATATTGTGTTGATGGGGTGTGTCAGTTCACTATAGTTTTTTGTTTTTTAGATGTTTTGCAGCAACTCGCACAACATCTTTCTGTCTCTGTGAGTATTAGAAGATCTCAAGGCGGCAGCACAGTTCTGCTTCACTTGGATCTGGAAGGTGAACAGTTGTTTGTAGGCTGATTCATATTGTGGAACATGTCACCTCATTCTGCACAGGCATGTAGACGTTTGAAAAGAGGGCTGAAAGTGCTGACACGGTCTGTGTTTTAAAGTGTTTTCTTGCTCTCCATGTAATATTGTATTTACTAGCAAGTTAGTTGTTAGGAAGAATCCCTAGTTATTGTAGCTACTCCAACGTCTCAGCTGTGATGGGATGAATTAGGATGAGATTCAGTGCAGATGTTCATGTTCCCCAGAGGAAGAACTCTAATTACTTTGATGGCTTTTCATCTTGTAAACAATGATGTACACATTGATGGTTTTCAGAGAAATGTCTGTTGTAGCCAATTGGTTTGTTTTCACCTCAGCAACTCAACTGAAGTTCTATCATGAACAGTTCTTTGACATCAACACCGATGAGTGAAAAGTGGAGGTGTGTGTGAGTCTTTACATGCAGCATCAAACACTTCATTACGGTGTTTTCTCTGTGGCTCGCTGCTCTGCCAAGAGAACTGGCATGAATCAGTGGGAAAAGTACAGGAATGTGAGGTAACACGATGCCAAAACAAAGGTACGAGCTGTCACTGATATGCTGCAAGAAGCCTCGTTGTAAACTCAGACCTGCACTTTCCTTTTTCCTTGTTTGTTTTTGCACCTTGGTGTGATGCAGTGCAGCTCAACAGCAACATTAAGCTTTTAAAATTGAACCAGCGCATCGTTTAAGCTTACAATTTTCTGCAAGCGCTTTATGTTTAATTTAAAATGGTTTAATTTGTTTTTGCAAGGTTTACTTCATAATAGAGGTGGGAATCACCATACATCCCACGATACGATATTATTGCAATTTTTAAAAATATTTTGCGATATTCAGATTCTGTACATAAAAGTAAACTTTATCAATATTCATTTTATTATCTAATATCAAAGCCTCGCACTCAGTCTTTCTCTCATTTCAGTCAGTTTTATTGTTGACAAACTGAACGGTTTGTATTACAGTCTAGTCCAACTTAACTGAATGCAACCATCTGGTACAATTATAGCTATTCTGAACTATGCAATTTATGAAAACTATGCAGCCCCTTCAGCAACTGAAGAATTTGAAAGTAAATTAAAACAAAATATAATTTTACATTAAATAAAAAAGTTTTAAACTTAATTAAGGCGATCGTGGCTCAAGAGTTGGGAGTTCGCCTTGTAATCGGAAGGTTGCCGGTTCGAGCCCCAGCTTGGACAGTCTCGGTCGTTGTGTCCTTGGGCAAGACACTTCTCCCGTTGCCTACTGGTGGTGGTCAGAGGGCCCGGTGGCGCCAGTGTCCGGCAGCCTCGCCTCTGTCAGTGCGCCCCAGGGTGGCTGTGGCTACAATGTAGCTGCCATCACCAGTGTGTGAATGTGTGTGTGGATGGGTGGATGACTGGATATGTAAAGCGCTTTGGGGTCCTTAGGGACTAGTAAAGCGCTATATAAATACAGGCCATTTACCATTTACCATTTAAAATAAAACATGTCTTAAATGAAAATAAGTAAACTGTCATGTTTATTGCTGCCATAAAAAAAAGTTAAACACATTTGGACAGTGAAGGAATGTCAGGAAAAAACCTTTTTTGTAACAAAATATCGATTTCTGCTGTCCCTGTATCGATACATTATTAGCAAACAAAATATCACGATACTACACAGTATCGATTTTTCCCCCCACCTCTACTTCATAAGCTGACAAACAGGAGTGCTACAGTATGCTTCATAGTTACTAAACAGACTGAAGCATTTCCTGTAATTTTTTTGTGGCCTGACCTTTGAACTCCTTACTGTTTATCTCCTCGTTGACCTTTGACCAGCAGCATGTAATATGTATTTTTTTACAGGTTATTTTTTACAGTTTCATTGCTTTGTTTTCTACCTTGCAGCCTAATGTAAGAGCCTGTAAATTCATGCCACAGATTACAGTAGTTGTGATGTAGTTTGTGAACCAGAAGTATAGAAACAATGCGTCCTCTATAGTAATGTCAAGAAACGGAGAGGAGACACAAATGAGGGCACGCCTAAAGAAAAGCATGACCTTTCCATTAGAGCTGTTTAAATAAATGTAAATCGTGTTTTTAACTGATACATTTCCATCTTCTATTCCAGGTCCATTATCCAGATGTGGAAAGAGTGGAATGGCTGAATAAGGTATATACACCTCTTTCTTTTTTTCTTTATATTATATTTAAATTAATTTTTGTGCTTAGACACCTACTCGCACACCGCCTTACATCCTCAACAGTAGTCTGCTAGCTAGCAGAGGCAGACAGGCAGGGTTTATAAATAGGATCTGAATCTGGAGCTCTGAGAGACCCTGACCCAGTGCTTCCACCTCCCCAGAGAGAGACACGGAGGTGGGGAGAGCGTGAAGGAGAGAGATGCAAAGTGAACTAGAGAGGGAGAGAGAGTGAGTCTTAACATCAGAAGAGCACCACTTACTGTAAATGTGTACAGGTCCTTCCAGTAAAAAGGTAATGGATGAAGATGAGCAGGAAAATATCTTTTTAACATCTGTTTATGGGAACACAGAAAATCATTTGAAAGGCAAATAAAAAACAGAGGTATTCTCCTCTAAAGCAAAGAAATGGCCATAACTTACCTGTAACATGGCAATCAATAGTTCTGATTATCACCATACAGATGGGCCCTTTCATAGGAGGATGGAGTGAGGGACAGCCAGGGCTTTGGTGGCTTACTCTTTATTGGATTCAAATGTCTTCTAAAGTATTGCTAAATGTTTCAATAAATGTTAAATTAGGATATAAAAAAAATAATTTCTTACAAAGACCTTCATTTATTTAGTAAATGTACTGTAAATGTCACTTCATTTATTAAATGTGATGGTCACCAGTGAATGTATGTGATGGATAATTACTCCATCATTTCCCTCAGATTAGGATTTTGACATGTAGCTGCGTTGCTCAGCTCAGGCAGATTAGATGATTTTACATTTTTCGCACCCAAACACAGAAGTGAGGAGCGTGCTCCTGTACAGAAGCCTGAAAAGTCATGTCGTCCGCTGCCAACAGATATCGCTCAGTTCATTGCTTCTTCATCTGGATCAAATAGGTCATAATGAGCAGAACTTCACCTGCCATAACATCAGACCTCTGTGAACCTTTAATGCTCCTGGTCACTGTAATCAAAGGACGGTTTATAGCAGTTCATAGTGTTCACCTGAGGGCACAGAGCATTTTTACACTTTTAGAGGATTTTACAGGGAAGTTTGCACTCATAATATGACTCATTCATTTCTGTGGTAGTGAAATTTCTGAGTGTGGCTTAGTGAATGGATGTTAAAGCAACAATCTGGTAACTTCTTAAGGCATCCGTAACGTTAGTGTGTATGCTTATTAATGCTGACATATTCAGTGTGTTTTGTTATGTGACAGGAGACTCGGTTACACTTGGACTCAAAATGCTCGTAATAATTAGAAGTGTCGTGCAAAGTTTGAGTGCATTATTTCTCTCGCTGTGATTGCACAAGGAATTTTTGCGAGGTGATATTATTTTAATGCGTCAGCAGCAGCAACTGAAGGTCAGGTGAAGGAGCAGCTGAGAGTAATTGCAGGGTGGTTTCTTTTATCCCGTGGACTATAAAAATGACCTCGTTTGGCAAAGGTGTTGGTAACACAACACTGATGATAAGAAATACAGCTGTAAGACATATTTTTGATTGATGTTTACCTGCAATGGCTGTGAGGGTATAATATTATACAGTGTGATGTAATATGATGTAATGTGAAGCAATACGTTTTATTGCCCGTCACGGGGATTTCAGATTGGGCACAAATGGTGCAAATAGCTGCACATGTAGTTACAGAAACACAGGAGTCTTGGTAACAGCTTCTCAATTGCAGTAGTAAGTATAGACAATCTAAAGTATGACAAACACAGTGACAGTTTAAAGTACACCGATCTCTGCATTGTTTGTCATTTGAACTAAATTGGTATAGTGCAACAAACACACAAGCGTTTGCAGAGAGATGCCAGGTAATTGTTTTTCACCAGGTCTGCTGTAAAACATGAGGCTTGTCCAGCAGCTGCATGCATCAGTGCTCAGTGACTGACTTCAGGCTGTGGGCTGAAGGATTTTGGGCTGTGGGATTTGGATGTCTTGTATCTGTCTAATTCTTTCTCCCACATGATTTTTCTCTTTTCCCTTCCTCAGACGGTGAAGCAGATGTGGCCGTTTATCTGCCAGTTTGTGGAGAAGCTGTTCAGAGAGACCATCGAGCCGGCGGTGAAGGGCGCCAACCCTCATCTCAGCACCTTCTGCTTCACCAAGATTGACATGGGCGACAAGGTGACAAGATAAGAACACAGTGTTGTGAATGCACTCCAAAAGGCCATGGCAGGACACTTCTGTAATCTGGGTTATTCGTACTAATACACCAGCTAGCACTTTGTTTTATAGGCTTTTATTGCCTGTAGAATAACACTTTTATTTTTAGATGTTAGCTTTGTGGGAAATCCTGGAGAATTAGTGTCATGGACGTTTTAGGCAGCACCATCTGTCACAGTGTACGTGTTCAGATCTTTTATCGCATGTTTCTATTTGTGACTCCTTCGTTGACTCGCATGAACTGATTTAATCAGAACTGGAAAGTTTCTTCGCCACGCACCCAGATTTACCTCACACGTAGAATTATGCAGAGCTAGTAAACATTAAATAAAGCTTTTACTGCAGGTCTGATTTCCGTTTTGTCATGTCCTCTGTTTTTTTTTCTGCAGCCGCTGAGAGTGAATGGAGTGAAAGTTTACACAGAAAATGTGGACAAGAGGCAGGTTATCATGGACCTGCAGATCAGGTAGACCGCTCAGATTCATTCATTGTTGAATTTACTTGACTTTGCCAGTGATGTAATCTTAATTGCACTTGTTTCTTTCAAATTATGACTTCTTATGTACAAATCTTAGCGTCAGGCTGTCGTTTAAAACCTATAGTTTGTTTAATTTGGTCTGAATCAGTTGATGAGTTTTTAAACTCAAGTGGTTTAGTTTGTTGTCACACAGAGAAAACTCGTTACTTCAGTAAATGTTTATTAAAGTGCTCATTTTGTGCGCTTCCTTTTTCTCAGGATCATAATTGGTAATAATTGTCAGTTGTATTACCTGATTGGAACATTTCCACGCACTCGTTTTTTTGAGCCCATGCAGAAATGCTCACTGACACATCAAATGTAGATTAAGTCACCGTCAAATTAGTCAAATAGATTTGGATGGTGGAGGTACAGCACTCTCATCGGTTTGTGTGTAAACTTGTCCTTTAAAATCTGAATAAATGCATGATGAGTTTTTTATTTTTATCTTCATATGAATACACACATGAATCCCCTTCTACGTTCTTCTCGCCCTTCCTTTCAGTTTTGTCGGGAATACAGAAATTGACGTGGACATCAAAAAGTACTACTGCAGGGCTGGAATCAAAAGTATACAGGTACGAATCCAAGATAGATGCAACATGTTAAGGTCAGTAGTTGTATGGCTATTTATCCCATATAAAGACATGAAAAATACAAAGTCCGTTGTCACAACACTTTCTGCTACAAATGGTAAATGGCCTGTATTTATATAGCGCTTTACTAGTCCCTAAGGACCCCAAAGCGCTTTACATATCCAGTCATCCACCCATTCACACACACATTCACACACTGGTGATGGCAGCTACATTGTAGCCACAGCCACCCTGGGACGCACTGACAGAGGTGAGACTGGCGCCACCGGACCCTCTGACCACCACCAGTAGGCAACGGGTGAAGTGTCTTGCCCAAGGACACAACGGCCAAGACTGTCCAAGCCGGGGCTCGAACCAGCAACCTTCCGATTACAAGGCGAACTCCCAACTCTTGAGCCACGATCACCCCAAACAACGAGTCCCTCCATCTTCTGCTTTTCCAGTTCAGGGCCCAGTAGGAGTATAGATAACCAGTGTAGATGATCAACAAACAGTCACACCTACAGCCTGTTTACTATAACCAGTGACCCTAACATGCGTGTCTTTGGACTGTGAAAAGAATGCCAGAATACCCGGAGCGAACTCATGCGGACACGGGGAGAACGTGCAAATTCCACAAAGAAAGGCTGGTGGATTTAAACTCCGTGGTGTAAGGTGACAGTGCTAACCTCCACACTGCTGTACCCAAAACTACAAGTCCATTAATTCAATAGTCTGAAAACTGAAAGTGCAAAAACTGAGACAGGAAATCAGTGATGTTATTTATTTTATTAAGACCTCCTGCATGAGTCATCACCGTTCCCTTGGAGTCCAATGACGACTCATCCAGTAACTTTGGGCGGATGGCCGTTCCTGGGAAGGTTCACCACTGTTCTGTGTTTTGTCCATTTGTGGTTAATGGTTCTCACTGTGGATTTCTGGAGTCTCAGAGCCTTAGAATTTTTTTTTTTTTTTTTTTTTTTTTTACATAGTAAATTTTAGGTGCCAGGAACAAATGAATGTCTGGAAATTCTCCCTAATAAATAAAGTGGCTGATTTAATGGACATAAAGTTGTTATTCAAGTTTGATCCTTGAAATAGTCCTAGTGGTAGCAGAAGTAGTAACAGTTTCTAAAAAAAACAAATGAATGAAAAACTTAAAAACACACACTGTACCCCAGCGGTGACTTCTACATTAAGTACTGACCTCTGCGGAGAAAGTTAATTGCATCATGTGTTTACACAGAACTGATAACGAGACGTTATCCACTCAGCTGTTGGCACAGGATCAGACCATATTTGCTGACCAGAGATCAGAGTGGGAGAGAAGACCCAAAGATTTACAGAGAGAAATGGCTACGTGTACGAAGCCCAGTCGATGTTTTCCTTTTGTGTTTGGCTCAGATTGTAGAGCTTCAGTCCCCGACGGTGTGTCAGCATTTCATAGGCTGCTGAAGATATAAGTAGTTTAAATGGAGAAGATGTGAACTGGGAGCTTATCATGCTTCATGAGTCATTCGGGTTTACTCTCCTCCACTCGCTGGCTGTCGACTTATTTTTTTCTTTTCTTTTTTGCTGTCACA
This sequence comes from Rhamphochromis longiceps, assembly GCF_057381845.1. Taxonomy (NCBI): domain Eukaryota; kingdom Metazoa; phylum Chordata; class Actinopteri; order Cichliformes; family Cichlidae; genus Rhamphochromis; species Rhamphochromis longiceps. The sequence continues at coordinate 6,287,955 of NC_140574.1, forward strand.
TCTTTTATTTAAAAAGGTATCTTCTTCGTCCCAGCGGGCCTCTGATGGAGCATTATCAGCTGCACATGACTTCTAAAGCATCCTCCTTCAGGGAGAAATGAGCTGCAGGACGGAAAGTGGTATAAACAAGAGGCTATCTGCAGTCTTTCCGCTGCACGTCCGTTTCGATGTGTAAAATGCTGGTATTTGATTACTCAGAGCAAGCTACAACCAAATTTGGTGCTACAGACGGCCAGTCTGCATGTCTGAGGTTTGAGTCACTGCAGCCTCTGAGAAACCTGCATCCAAAATAAAGAAACATTCACTTAACTGTGAAGTTTGTGTTGCAGACTTTCTTCATTCTCAGGGCCTCAAAATTAGGATTACAGTAGGCTTAATGATTACAGTATATGTGAGTCTGTTAGTACAGCCGATCTAGTTATATTTTGTGTTCTTGCAGGATGTGGGAAATAAACTCGCTGGTTCTTTTTCCCTCTTTCACCAACCGTGTATTTTGAGCTGCTGTTCCACTGTTCTGTGTGGATAACATTACATACACCCAACCACCACCCATGCCTCGCGGATGAACACAACAGAAATCTGAATAGACTCTGTATATATGGTAAAAAAAAAACTATATAGAGACATTATTCCTCAGTATTTTACAGATTTTTGACTCGCAGTCTGAAATAATTGCTGCTCGTTCAACAAGAATTGTCAGAATTTAATCAAATTTGTCTCTTAATGGGTCGTTGCCCAATTTGTGTTCACTGTGCATTTTTACCACAGTATTGATCCGATTCTACTCAAACTAATGGGTCCTCACACAATATTCATTGTTGCTGGTGGATTTTGGTCATTATTTCTCGTAATGCAGCAAAACGGTAACAAGAAAACATCACTTTCTCTCTACTTTAAACATTACAGCAACCTGTGATGGATTGTGGGCTGTGAGTGGGGGAAAAAAAAGTCAAATTGAATGCAAAACACAAACAGGAGAAGAAAGACCGTCTCCTGACTGACAATCCTGTGACTTATTATCCCACCCATCCATTCACCTAAGCTGGACTTTGTAGATCAACAGAATCATGTTTTAGGGCTCATCGATGTAACCTAGCCCTGGGGGTCATCACAGGCTAAAAAACAAAAGACTCATTTGTGATGTTTCTTTCTTTTTCTCTGTTCAGCTTCATGGAGTGATGAGAGTGGTGATGGAGCCGCTGCTGGGGGACATCCCTCTGATCGGAGCCCTTTCTGTCTTTTTCCTCAAGAAACCTGTGAGTACTTTAACTTTTGGCAGCCTCTAAAATGCTTTCAGGTTTTGTTGTTTCCATTATGTTTCCTGGTCAGATTTTTACATTAACGAGTCCCCAAATGCTTTGTTTTCGTTGCGCCTTGATCTGCATTGCAAAAAAGGGAAATATCAAGCTTTTTACATGAAAACACACGCACACGCAAACTTTGAGCTAATAACTTGCAGAGTTCTAGCATACCAGCACCAGCTGTTATCCCTGAGATCTTATTGGTTTTCTTTGCCTGATGGTGGTCCTGCTGGTACTGTGCACTCTGCCACCTACCACAGCGCTTTTCTCTTCAGTCTTCTTGAAGGCAGCCTAACTCAAGCCCTCCTTTATCAGTGCATTCCTTCTCTTTGACTGCTGCCTTCCTTCCTGTGCTTCAACACGGTCCCTCTTCTAGATTCAGTCTTTGATGGTGGCACTCAGAGGAAAAATATTTGCTATCATAATCTTCAAATAGAAATGTGAAATTGCCCCTGTCTCAATAAACATACATCTTCAGTCTGGAATTAGTAGGAGGAGGCTTTTGTGGAGTTTTGAACTAAACGCTGAAGCTTGTGGTTCAGATGTGAACCAGGAAGAAGTCAGGGCGGTTACAAGTGATTTTATCTCTCTCTGCTGTCAAACAAGGTGTGGAGAGCTCAGGCAGATCTTTGCTGACATGGAACATACATCAAACAATAAAGAGTTTCAGATGAGGCCAGAAAATGAAATCAAATTTTTGATTTTCATAGATGTTTTTGTGCAGAATTAGAATAAGACTGTTCAAGTCTGTCAGATCATTTATGTCATCTGCATATGTGTGAAGTGCCCTGACAGGGTCCCTCTTCTAATCTTTTACCACAAAGGATCTAACAAAAAAGGAGCGACTGCTGACACATTTATTATGACATTGTGACATCAGCGTTGTCTCTTGTAAAATGTATTTGTAGGACTTCAACTTAGAAACTGGCTTTTCTAATAATTTACTATAGAGATGTCCTAGGGCAAGGAGCCAAACACTGATACGCAGTGTTCACTTCAAGCATATAAGGTCAGATCCTGTCTGTCAGGAAGCTTTTCACCTCTTAAGGCATTTTAATCATTTTCCTTTTCAGGATGTTTTAAAAATCCTTCCTGATTGAGTTGTATTGTACTTCCGGATGTAATGAGTGTAGTAATGTGTAACGTGTGAATTTACACAGTGCAGTTTTGTAAGTCAAAGCAACAGATCACTCGCCAAATTTGTCCTCTGCTCTGTAGTGTCGTTTATCCTCATTGATTATTTTGCTATAAATTGCCCAGTTCCAGAGATGACGCCTGCCCTCTTTTGATGATCATGGAGCTTGATGACATTCACTAATCTGGTGCAACAATTGTATTTAACGAGGAAAAAACAAAAACAAATCCTCAACAGCTGTGTCTCTTTCCAAGAAATAGTGACCTGATTATTCAAATAAGCTGTTCTGTGTAAGAACTATTGTTTTTCTACAAGCTAGCTATATGCATGCTGCTTTGATTAGCAGATGTCGACAGTAGAAAAATGGTTTCCTCCAGCGTGTGGTGGGTTTCAAGTTTCACCAATAGTTAAAATTTAGGAGGAAATATTTCCCACCTGTAATAATCATTAACAATGAAAATATGAAAGAAATAATGAGAGAATCTGAAAATCCCGCCCACTGTGCAGGTTTTCTCTTCTCTCTCTGTCTCAGGCACCGCTCACCTGAAGCACAGGTTTGCATCTGTGCATGTAACGCAATGATTGATTGTTAATTTTGACCCGAACTAAAAGTGAGGCAGCCCGGGAGTTTTTTTTTTTTTTTTTCTTCCCATAATCCTGTTTTTTGATATAGCAAAATATTAAGTAAGTTCATATTAATGGCAGATTTTATAAATAAATCTTCACAGATTCTGACAGATTTGTCTACATTTGAAAGACATCTAATAAAGGCCCGTGATTGGCCGGTGCCTCGTGTCATAGGGTAGATTTCTGTTGCTTTGTTGCGAATCAGAAAATTGCAATAAATACCTTTTAATTAATATGTATTTCCTGGAATCGTTAGTTAAACCGCTGAGTAGTAGCAGCAAAGAACTTTCTTGGCTTGTTAAAAATGTCTGTCAGTTGTGCTTCCAGACTCAGACTAGCAGCATTGCTTCCACAGCTATAGATGGTATATTGGTGTTATCATTACACCTGGTCGATAACAACCCTCACACTGACGGTTACCTGCTGCTGTACTGCCACAAATAAACCAACTCGTCACACCGAGCGTGACGTTGCTGATATTTCTTCACTGTTGTTGTTTCTCCTTCCCGTTCCTCCCTGTGTGCCACAGTTGCGTTGTGACAGGTTGCTTGGCTCCAGGCGTGACAGCTGTGTTCTGACAATGCGGCTAATCAGGAAACTGAGCATTGGTGTCAGTTAGTATCAACCACCAGCCACCTCTTTGTTTTGGTTTATTCTGGTGTGTCTCGTGCCTTTGATTTCATCAGGGGCAAGTTTGAGGCTTCGTGTCGGTTTAAATGTTTGTATTCATCGCACGACGCTGCACAGGGCAGGGTTTGTGCATTAGTCGGTGCACCACTTTTATCCAGTGTTGTATTATCAGGTCAATATATATGCATAATAGAAACATCCAAAACATCATCAATGTTCAGATAATAAAGCAGACTTTATTAGTATTGTCACAGATTTAGCATCTGACATTGTGAGCAGGTTGACTGCAGTTGTATAAAGTAATTGTTTTATAACAGAAAACATATTTTAATATAACTTGATTGAAACTGGCTTCCAAGGGAAGGTTATTAACAGAATTGATCAGTTTTCTTTGTATAATTTTTTTTTTTTCTTTTATTGCAATGAAACATAAATATAAAACTTCCAGGAACTGCTCGCCAGCTTAAAAGTGCAGCAGACATTTCAGTAACTGTAACAACGAATACAGTAACTGTAACATATCATTTAGCATGCACTTCATAGTAGCTACAGCAACATTACTGAATGCCTAAACCCAACCAAACGACAAAGAAAGTGTAGAGAAGTTGTAAACTTTAAAATGTAAAAATGTACTATTGTGGGATATTATATGGACGTCGGTCAGCATCGGTAAATCAAGCCAAAAAAGGTCATCCGTCACATGTGAATATGGTGAGAACAGGAGTGGGAGTGCGTTTGACGGCTACAGTTATATTTAAGTGATGTTTTTGCCTGAGCCACATGCTGTCCAAAGTGACATCAGACCTGTCCAGCGTAACTCTAAGGGCTGGTTTTACATGTTTTACACATGTAGATCGGTCAAACCATCCAAACAGGTCCTCGAGTGACGCAGCGCTTTGACACAGCAGTTTTAAATAGCAGCCACTCTGACTTTGGCTGTCCTGACATAACAGGACAAAAGATTGTGGTGGTTTCGGTGAAGTCATAAATCATGATACCCGGCAGTATTTCTATTTATCTGCTATGAACGGTTTGCTTCTACAGCAGCCAGCAGACGTTTTTACTTTGAATGAATCAGATTTACAGTACTGGGCTCTGTTGAGCACAAGGATAAATCGCTGATGTGTTTCTCTGCTAAGAGAATGTAAATGTGCTATAAAGTGTGGGTAGTGGGCGACGTTTAATAATTCAAAAATGGTCCAATAACCGAGGATGGGCGGTATTTTAGCGCAGGCACAGACTTTTTGATGGGCGGAGCAATGCAATCATGCACGGACGGACTTGCATGTTTAGAATTTAAACGTTTTGTTTGAAGGGAATATTTTACCTTCTTTTTTGTTTGTTTCAGTATTAAAATAGCTACTTTTGGATTCTTTATTTATCTAATTGACATGCGCCAAATTGCAAAAAAGAGATTTATCTTTTATGTTCACTGGAAGAGACATTTTGATTTTTAACTTACTTTTTGTTTAATTTTGTATTTGTTGTTTGGTCGAGTGTGTAAGACACAGAAACACTGGAACAGCCTGTAAACATGGTTGTAGTGGAAAAAGGAAACCAGTTTCTCTTTGTTTCCCTCCCCACCATTGTGGTTTTTGTATTTAAATAAAATCTTTTTGTTTTTTTCTGAACTGCCTTTCTTTCTTTCTGTTATGAGTTTGAGTGCATGTATTGCTGCTGCATTTGGGTGCAGTCTGAGGAGGGTGCATTGGTTCGCAGCTGGAAGAGGGTGCCATTAAAACAGCACTATTAATTTTTTCCATTGATTGCCTCTCTTAGCTTCAACCAGCATTATTAGCAAACTTACTCATTGGCAAATAAATAAATAAATCACCCTTTAAAACAATCGTTGAAAGGCTCAGCCTGTCATCAATAGTGGATATATTCGTCCAATTGCCCAACCTTAGTAGTGAGTGATGCCGCCTGAGGTCATCTGATCAGGGCTTACTTGCTATAAAACAGACTAAGATGAGAACTAAGGGTGACAGAGCTTTTGCCACTGTGGCCCCGAGACTGTGGAACCGTAAGAACTGTGGACTCAGTAGTTGTTTTAAAAAAACAACTCAAAACTCACCTTTTTAAAACTGTTTTTCATAAAATTTGTGCCTGTTTTGTATTGTCTGTTTTACCTTTTATTATTTTTTTATCTTATGTTCATCACTTTGTGACTCTGTCTAGAAAGGTGCTATATAAATAAAAACAATTTTTTCAAATTTATTTTATGTTGGTGTGAGTCTCTGCATTGCTGACATTTATGGTAGCACAAGTTTCTTTTTCTCTATTTTCAGTTTCACTCAGAGAAACTGAAAATACTTCCACTGTTCATGTGGAGTGGAGCAGAAAGGAGGCCGATGTAATGAAGATACTTTTTATTGAGTCTATGGCAACTGATGATATTAATGCAAAACAACCTGTTCGATGGGTGTCGAGGCCAAAATAGCAAAGAAAAGAGAGAGAGAGAGATGAAGGGAGAAGCCAATGGGAATCGACTGTAGTCAACATAAATTTCTGCAAACACGCTAAACACACGGATAGCACATCAAGCATGAAACACCTTTAAACTGCAGATGCGCAGAAACAAATGAAAGCATTTCAGTATTCAGTCCAGATTTTGTGCATTCATAAAAAAAACGATAAACGAGTAACCTTACACCTACAATACGCTGTAGGTTTCACTCAGAGTGAAACCTACAGCCTGATGCCTGCATAGAAACCCACAAATAGCAGTTGGATGACACTCAAATCAGTTGTGGTGTGAAAATGAATTCTAATGAAATAACCTCCTCAGCCAGTGCATAGAGCAGTTTTGCATGTTTGCAGACTGTGTTTATACTTTGCTTTTCAAAATAAAATAAAAAAACACTTCTGAATCTTTTGCTCTTTTTTTGTGATTTCATTCATTTCTAATGTGTTCTTTGAAATCCCCCAGCTGCTTCGATGCTCTTCCTGTGCCAGCCTGGCAGAGCATTGTTGTGGTCCACCATGTTCTACATAGAGCTAACTAGGCCACAGAAAGACATGCGTTGCTGTTAATCATTTGTCTCTTATGGTAATGACTCTGAAAAGAAGAAAAGACGCACACCTTTGAAGTCTTATTAGGTGTATAATTTGATTTTTATCCATTTATTGTTTAAATCAGTTTTACGTTTGTAAAGCGTAGTTTTGTTGCTTTTATTATGACTCATTTCCTGTTATGTGTACATATATCTTACTCTGTGCTAGAACTTTGCCAGTTTCTCACGTCAGTTTTCCCTCATTGCTACTCAGTCTGCTTCTGATGTAATGATGTTAGCCAACATTTCACATTTGAATCCTCTTTTATAATCGTCTTCACAGTTTCCTTATCTCACAGATACTGACCCACTCCTGCAGACGCACTCTTCTCCCCTGACACTAAAATATTATTGCTTTTGTTAAAAGTAGCATGTAATGATTTCCTAATAAGAGTCTGTCCAATGCAGTGCAGTCGTGTGATAGTGAACACTAACTATCAGTGAGCTGATTGTCGTCCCGAAAAACTGAGGACAGAGACTGGTCCTTGTTACTCTCTGAAAAATCAGGTTTCTAGATCAGTGGTTTCCAAATGATGTGCCTGGATTCAGTTCCACGTGTGCGATGGGATTTTGTAACTGCTAGGTCTCTGAGGTCAGCTGATCAATGTTTGTTTGTGGTACCCAGGTCCAGACTAAGAACTAAAAGAGGCTTGCTTTGGAGGTTGTGGGTCCGAGTTGTTGAACTTGCATCTGTCGGACTTGTTCAGACACTGTTGATACCTTTAAGAAGAAACTCATGATCCACCTGTTCAGGTCTCCTTTATGTCATTTTATCTGTTTATTCCATTTTAATTGAAAGCGTTACACAGATACATTTTAAAGCACAGCAGTTGTAAATTCATGGATTCATTTACTGTTTGTATTTTTTTTCATGATGGTTGGATCAGAGTCCTCCTGGTGGTAGACGGCAAACAATTTTGGCCTTAATGATTCAAAGTGTTGGCATAAATTTTTTTGTAGGGTATCGCATCCAAATCATTATCTGGTATTAAAGAGACCAAAGTGTGTCATCAAGTATTTCCATCACAGCTGCTCCACCTCTACCTGTCGAGTCTTGGGCTGTCCAGTTGTGGTAAGCCTGCGCTCGCTGCAGCCTTAGATGGATTTTCTTGGATGACGGGTTAAACTCTAACGTATCTTCTGCTCTTTTATTCCATCCATCTTGACGTCTGATGTTGCAGTGAGAGGACCTTTTCCTTTTTATCGAGGTTTTCATTAGTAATTATATCTTGACACCCTCAACTCAAACCAACCATCATAGCATAGCAACAGATTTATTTCAGTCTTTCTGACTAACGCTGACTTGTATGACCTGCTGCATGATTTGAGGATTAGATCATTACATGAATAAGCAGGCGAGTGAGTGCACACACACAAGTACTACCACTGGCTTCATACTACTTTACTTGGGCGTGTCAGGAATGTGGGGTTAGAATCAAAGTGGTTAATTACTTCTCCTTGTTATCTGGTTATTCAAGAAACCCAGTTAAAGTTCCAGTACAAAAGCCTCATAACTGGGTTAGAAATCCAGGTTGAGCTCTCTTTCTGAATATGAGAGTCCTGGCTAACGCCCTTTGCGACTCTTTTGTGGAATCAGTTGCTGTACGACGGGAACATGTTGCCGCTTGCATCAAGGGAGCATGCTGGCAACCTGCTGTGTCATAAAAACACATTAAATAGCAGTGCCTTCAATAAAGTTTCTGTTTGCATTATTGGCTCTGTTGTTTCTGTGCAGCTGACCGGCTCATACTTACCAGATTATCTTGAGTAAGATAAGAAAGTTTCATAGTGTAAATAATGTGATTACTGTTCTGTACAGTTAGTCTGATTCATCTGAAGCTTTCATACATTTTTATCCCCCATCATAGAAAAACACACACACATGCTAGCATACACACGCTAGTATACAAACACCATGTTAGGCTAACAGCTGACATATATGATCTTGTCTAAATTTAAACACACTGCTTGAACTTCCTGTTGTCCAGATGCTACCTGTGTTCGTATCATTTTCTAGATAGAAATGACTGGTAACTGTGACATTAGCAGTAATACACATTCAAAAAGTGCAACATGTTCCAAGGACATTTACAGCAAGTGACATTTTACTACACAATTTATTTATTGTTCTTTCCTGACTGTTGGAAAAACTAAAAAGCAGAAACACAGGGGAATTAAAACGGCTTGACTGTTTGTTTTGTGGTAATGAGTAAGAGGAAGTTCGCTGTTTGTCAGGAGTTTGTCAAATGTTATGATGACATTGATCTCTTTTATTAGCTCTTATAATGTAGACTTAATGTCTTGCAGCTAATTATTTGTTAGCATAAAGTAATGCCTGCAGTCAGTGCTGTGTGCGTTCACACGGGAAGCATCCGTATCGATTATATCGACTGAATTTAGAGCTCGGCTCCTTGGCCGTTCCCGTCTTTGAGGAGAAGATCTCAGAGAGACTCTTTATTGTTTCAGCATCTACATCGAGCTGCTTTGGGCTGCTCCCTTGTCACACATTTGATTTGGCAGTTTTACACCAGATGCCCGTCCTGATCTGACCCCCCTAAGGGGGATATGTTTCTCCAGCTGCAGTCAAACTAGCAACCTATCAAGAGTTATCTACTGCACTGTGGAAGCACATGATTTCAACATCTGGCTTCAACATCTGTATGAAATGAAAAACAAAAGTATACCGTTAAGAACTGTCATATAGTTGAAAATTGTCTGGTTTATTATTTGGAGAAAAAAGAATAAATCTGTGGTTTTGCTGAGATTATATTTGGGTATTGACTCATTCACATTTTTTAATTTTTATTAAAATGTTCACATTTAGTATGGCACAAAAAGCTTTTTTAAGCACTATAAAGCGTGAGTGCAGAGGGAATTTTTAATCATATTTCCTGAAAATTCTTAGACTTGCCGAACTCTGAAACCTTCAAAAACCCAGTCTAAACATGTTCTATCTTTCTGTGTCGTCACATTTTCATCAGGAAGCATTGAGGTTTTGAAAACACCAAATGGCCTTTTGCTTTGTTTTCTCATCTTCTAATTTTCTTGTTAATAAATCTAAGTCTAAATTGTAGTATTTGTCTGTTTTTCAGTTGCTGGACATCAATTGGACTGGGCTCACAAATATGTTGGACATTCCTGGTGTCAAGTAAGTACCTGCAGATAATTATTTATAAATAAAATCGGTGTGATATTTGAGGGTGTCATGCAGTGTTACAGGCTGGATTGACAGTTATTTGCATTACGAAAGCAGGAGACATTCTATAAGTTCAGTTCAGTTCCAATAAACTGGAGAGACTGGCATCCCCACACTGCAGGGAAGGGTTTGTTATGGGAGAGCAAGATGGCTAAAGTCATATAGAGAAGTTCGGTCTTCTGATTGAATTTTTTCAAAAGCAATGACTGTCACACGCAGCGATGAATCACAGAGCAATGACTGCTGTCCCACTGAGGCATCGTAATAGTGTCACTGGATGTTTGAGGCTATTTGTTTCACCTAAACTGTGTTATACTGGAACTATTCTGTCTCTCATGCACAAGCACGCAAACACGCACCTACCGTTCTCTTCCTGGTGGGGGCGTTGTCACCCACCATGATTCCAGAGTGTTTTGTGTAGCTCACATGCTGCCGCGGAAGTTGTTGAGCATGATAAATGTTTCATTCCTGTTTTAATGCCGTGTAAACTTTAATTCCTCGTCTAACATAAAAACCAGATGTGCATTATTATGACATATTGTGAGAATTGCTGGGCACGTTATTTGAGATGATTTAAGAGTCTGTGAGTTAAAGTTGGATGCTGTGGGAGCCGAGAGCGTCTAATCTGTAGTGAGAGGCAGAGAGATGGCTTACCCACCTTTAATAAAACCCAGTTGCTTTTCACTGCTGTGTTTTGTGAGAAGACTTGTTTTCCTTTTTGGTTTCCGTTCAAGAATATTTTCCTTATTCTGCTGAGCTCATGGAAATATTAATTGACCTGGACATGACGCAAAGATTTCAGCTTGCTTCCAGCTGCAGCAACTGCAAAATATTAGTGTTTAACACAAAAACAGGAGAAATCAGACCCTGAATCAGCTATTAGTTCCTTTAGAGTTGGATTGTTTATTAAAATAGCTGTGAAAACTCTTATTTTGCAAAACTGTGGGGGGAAAAGGCACAAATTAGAAGTGTAATTTGGGCAATTCAAAGCAAACTGCTTTTTTATGGGAAATGAAAAGTCTTGTAACACATAATCTTTTATTTAGTATTCATTCAAGATTCATGATTTCTCTTTTCCCAGCTGCCTGGAAGTATGAGCTGAAAACAGACACAACATCAAAGTCTGGCTGAACTAGGATCACTTAATTTTAAATCAGAAAATATCTCACTTTCGATGAGTTTCACCACGTTACAGTTTTGGAAGCTCAAACATGCTGATCACTCGGAATCACGTTAAAGAGACACGCAGCCCGAGCAGGCTCTCGGGCTCTGATGCTCAAACTATTACGTTAAAAGCAGGATCGCAGAATGGATTATAACCATTCATTTTCCTCTAAGTGTTGATATTTTTAGCTGTGTTATTATGAAAGGAGACCTGCCACAGACAGAGATGGGATGTTGGTTGGATTTGTGGGAAGATTTTCCAGACAGGAATTCTTTTTTGCATCTTTAGGGACACAGAGAAGTCTTTGGTTTCTAAGCTTTAGGTCTTTTATTCCATTTTAAAGGGAGCAAATGTGTTTGCCAGATCCAGCTGTGTGGTCATTTGTTCCCTTAGTTGAGTGAAATAGATGTTCAGCAGAAAAAGACACTGAAATCTTTATCACTACATGTGCTTCATTTTATGCTTGTCTTTTATGCCTACAATAACTTAACTTCAGAGAAGACCTTCAAGTTGTTGCTTTAACTCGTCTGCCAAAGTCGATGATACGTGATGAAACTTTATGTGAAAAGTGTCTCTGATGCATTAGAGGATTTTTATTTTATTTCCCCCTTAAAGTCAAAATGTAACAACAAACTTTGTCATTATTGACTTTTTCTGGTTTGTTTTGCCTTTAGCTGAAATTGAATTCACAGACGTGTGTAACCTTAGATGAAAGTAATTGTCAAAACTTCTTCTTATTTTAACTACCAATTTGTATTTTTTACAAGAGAATAATCGTCCTAAATGTTAACAAGGTTTATGTTAATGAATTTTACAGCCTGTGAGCTTCCTGCGGTTTGTGCTTTTACCTTTTGCAGCAGTGGAGAGAGCTCAGCTGAAAGCAAAGGCACATGAACATGCTTCATGTTTGTACAAATGTGAGCTGACAGCTTATTACATTAACCTCAGTCTAACACTAATAACAGTGATCAGTGATGCAGGTTATTAACCACTTCAGGTTAGTATTTAACCAGGCTTACACCACTTTTACGAAAACGGCATGAAGAGTTATTTTGACTTTTTTGACTTGTGAAGGCAACAAATATAAAACCACGTCGTGTTGGCAGAGAAACAGACAGCAGAGTCCAGCCCAGATCCTAAGACCCGAGCTCTAATTGTCTCGCGCTAACATTGTGGTGTGTTTGCTAGATGGCGTTTAAAGCATCTTCTGTTTAGTTCGGCTTCCAGGTTCTTGCTCTTGTCCGATGGTGTTGCCTTTTAACATCACTGTGCTATTAAACATAAGTGTACAGTAAAGTGTATATAAAGGGCTGTTAGGAGCCTTTATGCTCTTGATGATTTGATAGTGGTGCAGCAATTTTTTTGTCACACAGTGTGAGAGTGCATCAAAGTGTGCTTCAGAGAGCCCAGTCTTTATAAAAGTCCATCCAGTTGTTGTTGGGATGTCAGTCTGCACCAAAGTGTGTTTTTTTTTTTTTTTTTCCCCACTGACTTTTAAGTTCTTGAAGTTCGCTTCATTTAAAACCCTTTTTAGAGCCACAGCTCCCTGCCCTGCCTGCTGTTAGCACACTGCTAGCTGTGTTGTTACGCCTTCATTGGCATGTTGCTGCTGGCTGGTGGTTTACTATTTGTTGTCAGCAGAGAAACACTGTGGTTTCCAAATAACTCCACCCTGTGAAATGTAACTATCCTTGTTCAGCAAGTTCAAAGAAAGTGTGTGTGTGTTTGTGCACTTTTGTGTGTGCACGTGTGTGTGTGTGTGTGTGGTGATTGAGCTACAGACCTGCGATAGCCCCACCCACCTCTTCCTGTGCGTGAGGGCGCTCATATTTCCTCACTGAGTATTTGCATTTAGGCCCGAAACAGTAGGAAAACCTGAGGTCACCCCTAGCTGCTTCCTTTTTGAATAGCAGCATTAATGCCACACACACACACACACACACACACACACACACACACACACACACACACACACACACACACACACACACACACACACAACGTTCAGTCTATTACCAAACCGAGCTCCTTTTATAGGGTTGATGGGATGTGTTGAAACTTCATTGAGTCTTTAAGCATGGGCCTGGCAGCAGAATTGCACCACTTAATCTCATCTGGAGACAGTTATGTAGTTAAGCAAGCAGCTCAGGAATCAGCGTGTCGACACTAAAATCAAGTTTGCGCTGATGTGAAATCCCAGAGTAAAGCTGACCCAGAATCGGCTGCTCCAGAGGATTAAGTCATCCCTTCTGAAAGCAGCCGATGCTGTTCCTTACACAGGATGCTGCTGCCACCTAGAGGAAAGAGGTCAAATATCAAAGGATGATCCATACACAGTATTTAGTTTGCTGTCAAATAGAGATCATTTTGGCTTAATACAGAGGAGGTGATTGAACTTTTACTATTCAGAAATTCAATAAGAACATGATTCCTCCAGAAACGGTGTCTTGATTACTCCTATCTTAGAACAGTTTTACCTGGAGGTAGTTGCCACCAAACAAATAATTCCTGCCAAGCAGTTGCAGCTCATTCAGAAGGCAGAGCCTTTCTGTCTGCTTGCTTCTGCACAGGAAAGATGGTTGTTTGTCTTCTATTTATTTGTTAGCTTTTTTGTCATCTTTGCATCTGAGGATTACTTCAGAATTTATGTTCTTCATAATCAGTGTGCCGTGTGCTTCTTATGGGTGTGGCTCAGATATGTGACAAACTGTATGGTCACCTGACTCTGTCACATATACTTAGACATACCACAGTACTGAATCTGTACACAAACAACAGCTGGCATTTACTGCTGTCTCAGTATACTTGTTGGCTGTTTCCATTCTGGATGGGTAAAGATCTGTTTTTCAGCCACTAAATGCATTTCTGGAACCAGAGGGAAGCATGCCTGAGCCCAGGGCCTCGCTTTGCACAGCTGGATATTTTAACACAATATAACATCAGTTTTAATGATTTCTTACATTTGTTCGTCATCTTCCCTCTCTCCTTCTCTCCCCGTCCATCACTCTGTCAGTGGGTTATGTGACAATCTACTGCAGGACATCATCTACAGCTACCTGGTGCTGCCAAACCGCATCGACATCCCGCTAGTGTCAGAGGCCCAGATGGCTAGACTGCGCTTTCCCATTCCCAAGGTAACACAATGCAGCCAAGTAAATTATAGCTGCTAAAAAAATATATAAATAAATAAATTAAACGGGTGAATAAATCTGTAATTTAGATGATTTCCTCAATGCCCTCAGAAGCTCTGATAATAATCTTTCTGTGTCCTCAGTGCATCCTGAGAATCCACTTCATCGAGGCTCAGGAACTGCTGCGTAAGGACAAGTTCCTGGGAGGGCTGGTCAAAGGGAAGTCGGATCCGTACGGAGTCATCAAGATTGGGACGGATCTCTATCAGAGCAAAGTCATCCACGACACCGTAAACCCAAAGTGGAATGAAGTTTATGAGGTAAGCTTCAGAAGACGCTGCACGGAGTCACTGGTGACAAGATTAGAGTGTAATATTGTCCGATATCTTTTTTGTTTTGTAGGGTTGTTGTAACATATAACAGTATTTAATATGGAGGTTTTTTTCAATCTCCTGATTCCGTTGAGTTTTTAATTAATAAAGGTAATATAATGGGTGCACATTTTCGGCTAAGAAAGCTGTTTCCGCTGGATTTTACATGTTATGCTGCCCCAACTGCACCATTAAAATACACAAACACATAACATGTAGTGACAAGATTTAATATTTAATTTTTAGATTTTAAAGAAACTAAAAATCAAGACTAAATGATGGGTTGGGTTTTTTTTGTTCTGCGCTTTAATATTTTGATCAAAAAAGAGACCAAAGATAAATCTGTCCATGAGTTTGGTTTTTTAGGATGTGATTTAAATATTTATCATGTTCATCTGGTTTGATTTGTGAGCCACCGAAACATATTTTATTTATCTGTTCCCTTCCCTTTGTCTTTGTGGAAGAGGTGAATGAGCAATAATGATGAATAAATGTTTCTCCTGACAGTAAGAAATTAGTAACTTCATCTAATTGGATGTAATCTGTTGTCTTGTTTTGATCTGGCACCAGCAGTGGACCTGCTCAGTACAAAGTCAATGTGTTTCCATGCAGTCTGCAGCCGCGCCTTCTCGTTTGTTTGTGTGTGTACTGTGTGTGCAGTATGTAGTAATGCAGTTTATTTTCAGGCCTTGGTGTATGATCACTCGGGGAGCAGTATGGAGATTGAACTGTTCGATGAAGACCCTGATCAGGACGACTTTCTGGGAAGGTAACGCTGCTTCTTAGGCTGGATTTTAGCTGAGTCACAGAAGACTGTTTTAAAACGACAGCTGTCAATTTAGCGTTTTACTTTTCTAATTATGTGATGGTTAAATAATTATTCATCTATCAAGTCAAATGCAAAAACAAATTCTTCTTTAGTGGCTAAAAATAAATAAATAAAAGTGTGGTGCTTTTTCTGTTTTTCTAACTTCTTTTTTTAAGTATATTTGTTATTTTTGAGGATGCCACCTTGGCTTGGAGAAAGCATAATGTTTAGATATTTTCAGCTTTATTTACTGTAGTATTAAGTTGATGACTGGCGTTCTAAATTGAAACACGCAATTCATATTTAAAGAAAACTTCTTTAAAAAATCTTATCAGTGTTTTTCTCACTAATTTTTACTGTTTGCCGTTTGATGTGATTCGTAACAGGTTTTCATCAAAGGACGAGGCCTCTGAAAGCAATCGCAGCTTTCAAGCCGAATCCTTGGTGGCGTTTAATGAAAGCAGCGCCGCGTGTCTGAATTTCATTTCCCACCAGACTTCATTATTGCGCAGCGTCACGACACAGTGTGTCGTGTGCTGTGATGAGTCAGCTTCATTCTGAAACCCTCTGTGAAAATTTAATCAACAGAAGGCAAAAATAAGGATATTCCATCAGCAGCTTATATTTATAACTAATTCATTTTTTTCCCTGTAAAAAATGCAAACACCCAGACAGTCTTTGATAAATGTGAATTGCTGATATTATTTAGGACTGGGCGTTTGGCAAAATGAGACATTTGAGGATATTACACTGCGATTTTAAATTTTATTTGTATTTAAATTCTTCATAACTTGTTTTTCCAGTCTTGCAATCAACATGGCCGAGCTCCAGAAGGAACAGAAGGTCGATGAGGTGTGTGCTGCATTCAATGCTTTTGGCACGCTGCTGGTTTAAAGTAACATTTCAGTCGTTTAATTATCCAGTTAGCAATTTTATTCACTTATCACATTAGACTTTAATGCTGTTTTCTTGTTTCTGCACATGCAAGTGGAAACTCTTGGGTTTTTCTTTTGCACTTTGTAATAATGTTATGTTTTTGTAAGTTTCAGTAGGACCCTGATGCACAGGCATATGATGTCATTTGTTGTGTTTTTGTTTGCTTTGCATTATCTGACATCACAATAGCCAATCAAACTTAATGATGTCAAACAAATAGATTGAACTAGTGAATTTAAGTTGCATTTTTTTTAAATTAAGAATTATTTTTATAACTTGCATCATTTTAAGTAATTCAATAAAAAGTAAATGAGTGATGATATTTGCTGTAATTACAATTTTGCTCTTCCTGAAATATAACAACAACTTTTCTTCACTTCAGTGGTTTCCATTGGAAGATGTGGCTACAGGGAAGTTACACCTCAAACTGGAGTGGCTGTCTCTGTTGTCCACCCCTGAAAGGCTGGACCAGGTACAGTCGCCAGAGGGAGCTTAAATCCAGCACTCCATTTACATTTTTAAACTCGCTATGTGAGATGTTGTCTTGCTTGGTTGGAACTTTAACTCTGCTTGAGCCTATCTTTGCGTTTTTCCTCCCAGGTGCTGTCGGGCATCAGAGCAGATCGCAGTCAAGCCAGTGACGGCCTCTCGTCTGCGGTGCTCATTGTCTTCCTGGATTCGGCCAGAAACCTTCCGGTGAGTCGACCCGGCCGAACGTCGCACTCATGAACAGCAGCAGCGTTAATTTACTCAAACAGAAATTAAATCCTAAATGTATGGAGCTGAAAGACGAGGATGATTATGTTGATATAGCTGCTCTGTTCATTGATCTAAGCGTGTTAAAGCTCAATGAACCAGTGTTTGCAGTGTTTGCTGAGCTCTTAGTTCTTCACTGGGATTTTGTTTTTTCTGCAGTCTCTGAGATCAGTTTTATGTTTAATTTTTGCCTGTATCACTTCGGCCTCTTGCTTTTCTGCTTTCTGAACTTTTTTCTTGTTCTTCTCTCTGTCGTAATATCTGTTGTAATAACCTTAAGCTTTTCATATTTTTTGCAAGCACACAAGTAAAAATCAAGCTCTGAAAAGTTCATGTAAAAAGCTGAAGATTGAAAATTGCTTTGGAAGAGAAAAATTGTCTTTAAGTCAGAAGAGCAGAAGTGCTGCTCAGTACTGACTTCACCTCCAAAGCTCAGCAAAGAGTTTGAGGTGAATGGTTTATAATATTACTCAAGATCTCCATTAAAAAAATAAATTAAACTACATTTTATATTCTAAACATATTCAGCATATTTCCTTAATGTGGTAGTTTTACTTTGTCGTCCTACACAGAGAATACCATTTCAAATTCCCTGTATGGTGGAAACATACATGAACTCACTCGCTGTTTGTGACAGGTGGTAAAAAGCTAACTCTGTTAAGAACTGTTCATTTCTGACTTCTGTAGCACAGACCTGACCTTCCTCTTTTCAGCCTCCTCTTCTCTGCTTTTCCTCTTGCTTCCTCACCTCCTCTTCCCTCTGAAGAGTGTCTTCGAGGGGAACTTGGGCTCTGGCTACTTAAAAGAGAGGCGCGCGTCGGGCCTCGTGTTTTGCGAGAACACGGCTTCTCTCTATCGGAGCTTATTTGTGAGTCCGCTGGCAGTTTTCTGCATCCTGCAGTGTGAGAATGGCATGATTAGAGAGCTTCCTTGTTTGTTTGCCTGATGAGCATGGATCCCTACGTGTGCTTGGGTTAGATTCCCTAATATAATTATTGTTTGTTAAATTGTTGTTGATTGGTTTGACTGATTCCAAAGCTGAGGAACATGAGAAAAGGGTTTGGCTGGAAGATGATCAAAACCACAATGATGGTTTATATTTAAGGCCTGTCAAAAGCATCCTTCCTCCACCATTATTGTGTATTACAAGATATTAGTGGTCTCGCAGAATGAGTAGACTTATGGTACATTGTTTCTACTAATCAGGTTTCATGTTCTCTTCACCGCAGCTAATTCAGTGTCTCAACGGCTCATTTCCTCCTAAGAAGTAAGCCATGCTGATGTTTTTCTGTTTGGCTGCCGACACAGATTCCATTTTATCAGAGCAATTGAGTTTTACTGTAAAAGGGTAAACAAATCAATACTGCTCTGTGGATACTGTTAAAAGCTATTCAGTCTTACTCTGTGTTCTGCAATGAGACAGCATAAAAAACAGAAAATAGTTTGAACCATTTCGATGTAGTCTTCTCGAACACATCAGACATCAAAAGTTTAAATTTAAGTTCATTTCAGTGCTCACAGACTTGATTTAGTCCAAAAACAGGGGCAAAGTTACTGATCTCAGTTGTTTTGAAGTGTGTAAGGAGGAAGGCATGCATTTTGACCACTGAGATTTTTAGGTTAGGGAGGCTGAATTCTCTGTGGATTGCTTCCCTCCATCCTTCCTGTTTAAGCCCATTGTGTGTTCAGGTTTTCCCCTTCCCATGTGCCCACTCACTTCAACTCTGACATCACAGGCCAGAGCTCCACAAAAACCTGAAGCCAGTGTGATTATTTTTAAAGTAATGCACAGACTGTGTAATGGTGAATGCTAAGATGGCATTTAATTTATAGTAGACATACGTGTCTCTTTTCAAGGAATGATAATGTGAAATGTGAGAAGCTTCTTTTCATATGTTCCTGCTGAATTCAATCTTTTATCAATACAATGTGTAGGTGTGGCTGTAAACGATTTTTATTTTGGGTCAGTCCGTTCGGTGAGGCCTGAGTGTTTTGGGGAGATCTGAAGATGGCGCACTCAGAGTAGCCTTTAGCTGAATCATCTCATTCATCTAACTATTGACTTGACCTCAAGGGTTTGCCTCAGGGTCCTCCTGTTAGAATTCGTGAGGCGTCTTTTATCGGATTTTTATAGATAGTAATGGACCTCATTGGAAGAAATGGTTAATTATAGAATGAGGTATAAAAGATCTGAGAGGATAAACTTCAATGATCATAGGTTATCTGTCCTTGATATCAAGTATCTAACTGTTATTGCATACAAACAAAACTCAACAATAACCAGGTTTTATAAGATTGACCAGTAAAGGTATCAGCATGTGTATATCTGTTAGTTTAAATGCCAGATAAGCGCACACCCCTTGAGGGTTAGGGGGTTAGGGTTAGGGGGTAGTTACATCAAAGCCATTTTATTCCTACTGAACCTTCATATTTCTAACCCAAGCTCATCCCAGGGCGTAACATATTTATTCTGTCCATGGTTGGGCTGTTAAAGTCTCTCACTAATTCCCAAAACCTGACGCATGAAGGCCCACCCTGAGCGTAAACAAGCCATCAACATGATGTTCGATGACAGCCTTACAGTAGCATGTACAGCTACCCTTCCTTTTCCCCAACAATGCTTCTTCTGTCTAAATGAATTGGTTTCTGTCTTTGATGTAGTTGAAAGTTGAATAACAAGGATGCTACATTCTGTTTTGTTGCCATTTCACTCCATTCTGTTCTTGCTCAACACTGAAACACTTTTCATTGGGTTTGCTGTCCATGGTCTTAATATCTTTGTTTTCGTTCCATTTAGAAATCTTTATATTTGTTCCCCAATCATTACTATATCACAAATCATCTGACTTTCATTTTTCTCTGACACCCATGTATTTTCTTGTCCATTGTATCCACTGACTCTTATCTAATGCTGTGGTATTTTCACTAGAGTCCAATCAATGTGTTTTGGCTGATATTTTTGCATAATAAATGAACTGTAGATCTAAACATCTTTTAGAATCCTCAATATTTCATTAAAACAGAAAAAGACGTGAGTTTTTAATATCCAAACTATTTAATAGTGTCTAAAAGTAATGTTATATCAACGCGGTTAATAAAAAGTTAAATGTTTTCATTCATCGGTGTATGTCAGCCTGAATTTGCTGTTGGTTGAGCTCTAGTTTTAACTTCATGTCACGGTTTAATTGGGGAATAACACTAACCATGTGATCATTCATGTTGTCTCTCTGTCTTTGTCACTGTGCGGTGCATCCCGATACATCTGGTGATGCCGATGGTGTTGATGTGCTGACACCAATCCTTCCTCCACCTCTTCCCGGCATGCTCCTCTTTTCCCAAATAACCTGGTGGTGTGTGTCTGTGTGTGTCTGTGTGTGCTGTTGTTCGCTCTCTCCTTCCTTGTCCCTGTGGGAAAATCAAAGCGCAATCCGTTAGAGTTCAACCAAGCGGGGCTGAGGAAGGGCTCGGTCAGTAAGGCCATCAAGGTAATGCCACGGCAACCAAGCACACCCATCCCGATCAGACACTGAGGGGAAATAATATAAAGGAAATACAGTAACGCTTATGCACAATGTGACCAAAAGTATGTGGACTCCAATGTTTTGTTTGAGAAAAGTGTCTTAATTGTTGTGAAATAAACAAAAGAGCTCGACAGATTGCCAGTGGATGTTGGAGTGTCTGTTTTGGAAAGTTACAGATATGGTTTCTCCGACTGTAGATGTTGATAAATTCGATGTCAGACATCAATTTGGGGGATTTCTAAACAATTTTTTTTTATGTATGTAGCTTTAAGGTTGAGGGCAATGTTATGCTGAATAAGTGGAAAAAATGAATGCTGCCATTAAGTTAAAGAACGCTCGCATTAGTCAAAATAGCATTGTTATATTACTTACGGTCATGTTTATTTGCCGTGTGGCTCTGTTCTGTAACCTCTGGGCATTTCTGCCCCTACATTTGGCAACCATAAAGTCAGGGACCCGAGCAGCAAGATCCCCTCACCCACAACAGTTTGACATTGAAATGTAAGAAATGGTGAAGCTGGAGATGAGGTGGGTTACAGAGTGGCTTGCAGAAGCAGCATAATGACAATTCACCATGAGAGAATTGCAAACCAGCTGAGCCATAAGCTGATGCAAGCTGGCACGTAGATTTACTTTTATTTAAATCACGCCATATCACAACGTTGCTTCAAGGCACTTTGTATTAGGAGATAAAACCTCAGTAATCCGATGAACAACCACTTGGTGACACTGGGAAGGAAAAACTCCCTTTTAACAAGAAGAGACCTGAGCACAGGGAGATGGGGAAAAGCTGCTCTACTGGGATTTCTGCTGAAACTGAAGATAAAGGGTGTCCACATACTTTTGACCATGTAGTATATGAAGCCGTTAAGCACATTCAGGGAAAAACGTCTAAAACTTAAAATACTGATCTGAGTAGTCTGAATTTGTTTCTCAGTTTCCCGTTGCTACAAGTTTTGCTACTGATAGTTATTTTGTAGTTCTTCTAAAAGTCAGAAGTCACAGCTGATTTGTGGCGATACCCTTTACCAATCCTGTGGATACTGTTACTGATTTAGACACTCAAGACAACCTTTAGGGAAAGTTGTGGCAACCTTAAACAGTCAAGGAGTTTATTTGAAATGGTCAACCAAGCTCCAAGAATTGCATTTAAAATATTTACAGTGAGACTAACATGTCTGTTGTGATGGTTCACAGACCCACTATTAAGAGCTTTCACTGGAACTACTTTCGCCAGAAGAAAATAGTTCCTGTTTGAAGTGATTTGCAAAGAGGTCTGTGGGGATTTTCAGCAAAGACATGCTTCTTTTAAATATTTTAATGTTACTTTTATTGCTGTCCGCAGACTAAATAATCACATCAAACATCTAAAAATCTGGATTGTTGTATTAAAACTCATTAGGTCATGTTCGCATTAGGAAGTGCTGCTGTAGCATCCAGAGCAGCTTCACAACTGATCATGTTTCCTGTTTTTAAAACTCATTAACAAACTCCTCTCATCGTGTTTGTTGACTAAAACCGATTCTAACAGCGTGTGCTGTCAATAACAGCGTTGTTGTCTGAGCTACAGTTGAAATTTTTTTGGTTTCTAATCTTTTCTTTTACAATGATCTGGTGTGGTTTCTACACTAACTGGTTCTGGGCACTTTTACCTGTTGTCCTTTTTTTTTTTTTTTTTTTTTAATTCCTTTCTTGAAAAGTCACAAAATGACACTGTGTGAGATAGAAATTAATTTAATCAGTGGAGTTCAGTGTCACTCCTTTTGTTTCAAACTGAAGTCCAAAGAAACACTCACTCTTGTTATATATAATGCTAGCATACCCAGTCCAATATTATTACTGTTTTTTTGTTTGTCCTGCTGTAGTCTGGTAAGAAGGTGACCAGTGATCCCAGCCCGTTTGTCCAGTTCAGAGTGGGACACAAGTCCTACGAGAGTAAGGTGAGAGCACGTAAAATCCACATTTGGTTGATTTATTAATTTCCCAAGATGCCAATTATGAAAATTGCAGCAATTTTTTGTACATAAAAGACTGATAAATGAATTGAATCAAAGCTTTAATAAATGTAAATAAATGTACGTTCAGGCTGTGATTGGTTCACAGCACGTGAGCCCTGTACCTGTACACTTGCTTCTTGACTTTGAATGTATGATCCATCTTGGCTTGATACTTTCTTCTTCTCTTCCTTTCTGTCTGTTTCCAGACCAAGTATAAGACTCATGAACCGTTGTGGGAGGAAACCTTCACCTTCCTCATCCACAATCCCAAAGTCCAAGAGTTGGAGGTTGAGGTATGAAGACATTCAGCTGATTTTATAAACAGTTAAATGCTTATAAAATGGAATATATGAACTGTAACTTACATTATGCCTTAAAATAAAACTTCATCACACTTAATATTTCAGGTGAAGGATGAGAAGCACGATTGTTCACTGGGGACATTAACACTGCCCCTGACTCGCCTGCTGGAGGCAGAGGAGATGACGTTGAACCAGAGGTTCCCTCTGAGGAACTCTGGACCGAGCTGTACCCTCAAGATCAAAATGGCTCTGCGGGTAAAGGAGCAATGATTTTTTTTCCTTAAGGATGATTTTTTCAGATCTAAAATGATCCAAGCCAATTTCCTTTGAAGCCATAAAGCTCGCCAGAGACGATGCAGGTCCCACTCTGTGACTTGAGAATTTGGGTTTCTAGAGATTCTGATGAAGAAACGCATGTGATGATAGGCTAGGGGAGAGTCTTTGTACATACTGCTCCACTACCATGACGATGCATCGCATTGCTTCTATAAAACATCAAAAATTCAAACTCTTGACCTTATGTACAGTACTTTTTTGCCCCACTGTAATTCAGTGAATCAAATTCAATGAGTATTTTCACATTACATGTCTTGCTTCTGCATCACTTATTTATAAAGTGTTATTGTTAATGACATTTTAACCTTTTCTGAGGAATCATTTCAACTATGTACGAGTAATGATTTGGATTTTGAATTTCAGCACACTTTCTGCAGAACAGAAGGCAGTGCCTGCACAGGCCTCTGTTTACCCTCATAGGAAAGCTTATCAGCAGTTCTCAAGTGAATGCTAACAGTACTGCTTAACTAAACAGAAGATTTGAGACTGTAAGGCAGCAGTAACATTACCCATTTTTACATCATTAATATTAAAACTAGTTAACCACCTGGTGTCTCTCCAGAGTGGAAAACAGTCTATATGATGCTTTTCTTTTGTGATTAAGTTTACAGAAACCAAACATGCCACAGCGCACGTCTGTGTTGAAATCTTATTTGTAGGTAAACTGACATAAAGATCCACTGACTAACTTTTCCCTAGAACTCTTTCTCAAAACAAAAATATAGAAATGCCTTTCCCTAGGTTTGTTTTTTGTTGCTGTTTATGCCATTCAAAACTGTGAAAATAATTATTCTGATAATGATTTCAGGTGTTGAGTCTAGATAAGGGCACTTCAACAGCTTCAAACTCCACCCCGTCCTCAGTGCAGGTCCGCAAATCCGAGTCCTCCAACTCGACCCCACGGCCCTCTATCTCCTCAGAATCGCCCAAGCCTCCCGCCTCTACCTCAGACATTCCCAGATCATCCTCCGTGTCAGCCAAGGAGATGCTGAACAGGCAGAAAGAAGCTAAGGAGACTGTGAGGACCCAGCAAAGCATGGACTTTGGGCAGGATGGCAGTGTAGGTGGAGGAGGGAAGAGCTTGGCGGAGACTGGGAGAAGCACCTCAAACCTGGCCATCTCGGGCTCCCAGCAGTACCTGGCCAGTGGCAAGGAGCCAACTCCCAGCATTGCTTCAGACATCTCCAACCCTTACGCTGCTCAGGAGCTGCAGCAAAGACTCGAGCAGTTTCACAAGTATCTATCAGTCTTTATCAATAGTTCCTAATATTTTTACATCTTATATCATGATTTAAGGACATGTTGAACAACAAAGGCAGCTGTTTGGTTGGTGTATAAGTGTGTTTTGATAGTGTGCAACAACAAACCTAAGAGGTCATTACAGCTCGGGTATCGTGAGCATGTTTGATGTATTTTCTGTCTTCATAGTGGTTCAGGCCCCAGTCTTTTCCCCCTGGGGGAGATCCAGCTGACGATCAGACACAGCTCCCAGAGAAACAAGCTCATCGTAGCTGTTCACAGTTGCAGGTAATTAAAAAAATGGGGTGTTTCTTCCTCAGACACATTAGTGTTTTGACTCTTACCCTTTGTTGACTTCCTCAGAAACCTCATAGCTTTCACTGATCATGGCTCGGATCCTTACGTCCGGCTCTACCTGCTTCCCGACAAGCGGAGGTCAGGTCGAAGGAAAACTCCAACAGTCAAGAAAAACCTCAACCCGGTCTACGATGTGACGTGAGTCCACCCCTCTCACTTTTTTTTTTTCAGCCATTTGATAAGCAGAGCAAAGCTCAAAAAAAATTCACTGTGTCATTCTGCCTGTTTAGGTTTGAGTTCAGCGTTTCCCTCGTGGAGCTCCACAGGCGGAATCTAGATGTTGCCGTGAAGAACGGTGGAGGTCTGCTCTCCAAACACAAAGGCCTGCTTGGAAAGGTGCAGACATCTTTAATTTATTGTCTGTATTTATGTGTAACTGAAAAGCATTTCTTTAACACAATGAAGCCATCAGAGTGGAAATTTCGCTGGTTTTGAGAGAAGCCTCATTTTGTTAGACTTTGTCTAAAAGTTCAAGTATTGCTGTTCTTTCTGCTTCTGGTGTCATATTTCTATGAAGTGCATCATTTTGACTGTATAAGAAAACGTTGTGGGTTTGTTTTTGTTTGTTTTTAATCAGGTTATGGTGGAATTGACTCATGATCAGATCACCAAGGGTTGGACACAATGGTTAGTCGTTCATCTCGCTTCAAATCTATTTAAAACAAATACAGTTTACTTTATTATGTCATATTGAGTTCATAGCATGGCTTGGAGAATAATGAGTTCAAATGTAAGTTTGCTTGTATATTTTTTTTTTTTTTTGATTGAGTAGATTATCATGAAGTTATTTTTTACATTATATTTTTTGAAATTAATATTGTGAATGCATCAATAGCTTGGATTAGAGCTAGCCTTACCTAGAAACACATCTCACGTGAATATATAAAAAAGGCCTTTCTGTACTATTTATTTATTTAAGTTGTATTGGCCAGTCATTTTTGTGCAGACTGTTTAGAGGCTATTGGCTTTGCCAGTGGGCTATCGTCTAAAGCACAGGTGTCGAACTCCAGGCCTCGAGGGCCGGTGTCCTACAGGTTTTAGATGTTTCCTTGATCCAACACAGCTGATTTAAATGGATAAATTACCTCCTCAACATGTCTTGAAGTTCTCCAGAAACCTGGTAATGAACTAATCATTTGATTCAGGTGTGTTGACCCAAGGTGATATCTAAAACCTGCAGGACACCGGCCCTCGAGGCCTGGAGTTCGACACCCCTGGTCTAAAGTCTGTGGATTACAAATGCATGTCTCTAGGCTTATTTACTGGATAAAATGGCCACTGTTGCTCATCCATCACTAGTTAGTGAAGACTTAGTTCTCAAGTGAAAGAAGATTAGTCAATTTTCTGCTTAAATATTGTGAGATTATTTTTGTAAAAAAGGCACAGACCTGAGGCCAAACATTCAATAAGCTGTATGACAGTAAACATCCATCAGTAGTTTATAAATCACTGGTATAAGGACAACAGTTGGAGAAAGGGCAAATGTGCCTGTAGTGGAGATAAATGAAAGCGATGTGACGTTAAAGGTTGCAAAAAGCTAGATTTCATGGATTATGAAGCAAACTCTAAACTACTTTTTCCCTCCTGCAGGTATGAGCTGAGCTCAGATGGCCTGGCCAAGTCCAACCAACTTTAAGTCGCCATCATTAGTATCGTCATCATATCACCACACTTCCACTTTATATTCACTTCACTTCCATCTCTACAGTACGATGTGTTTTCTAATAATTTTCATTATTTCTAACTGTAAGAAACAAACTGATTAAGAAAAGCAGCTTTTGACACTCATTTAATCACATCAGTCGCAAGGCAAACCTTCCCTTTAAGAAGTGAGTGATTGGCTAAAGGGAGTATATACATGTAGAGAACTATACTACGTTGTGTAGTGCTATGGAAACCTATATTCTATATTTAGAGAAGTGACTGTTTTTTTTGTTGTCTTTCCACAAAGAATGATAGTGTACAAGTGTGTAAATAATGTACAGTGATGCTGGACAAATCAGAGTACAGGGGTGTATTGTAGAAGTGAGAAGGAGTCGTGGTGTCTTACTTGGCCAAATGATTGTTTATAATTTTATTTCATTTGATTTAATTTTTATTTTTTAAATGCAAAAACATTCTGGACAGAGTCGCACCAAAGAGTGGAGTATTTTTATTATTTAGCACAGTTGGGGTTTTGGGTAACACAGCAATACACTGGCTTTATTTCACCGTAATAACGAGTGTGTGTGTGCGTGTGCGTGTGTGTGTGTGCAAAACCCAAGCAAAAATAATGATATGCACACACGTGTGTTGTTTTATTTGGTGGCATGTTTCTGGGTTTACATTGAAATAAGGCCATTATTAAGTGTTACCTGTTTGTTTTGTAAAAACTGAATATGAATATTGCACTTTTTTTTTTCTTTGTTTGTTTGTTTTTTTAAATCTGTTGATTATCATATTTACTCAGTGCAAACATCGCCAAAACTCATCTATAGACAAGTACAATTTTTTTAAACCATAAGAGGTGGTAAAAAAAATAGTGTTGAAAGTTCATGGAATAGTTTAACATTTTGATGAAAATGTTTTACTCACAGGTCTCTGCAAGAAGATGTTTAGCTTAGCTTAGCTTAGCCTAGTTTAGCTTATCGTAGCTTAGCCTAGCTTAGCTTACTTTAACAATAAAGTTTGTGTGTCCTTTTGGGGGGATTTCTTTCCTCACTGTTTGGGTTACGTTTAGTCACCACAACTACAGGTTTGCCCATTAAACCTGGACAAAAAAAATGCTGAACAAAACCAAGTAACTATTTGTAAAAAGTGTAGAGTGAGACCTATTTCACTCTCACTATTGGCCATGGCTGTTGAGTCAGTGCACAGATGCCAAACATCTCAATGCATACCCGAGACATCGGTGGTCTGGCATTATTCGACACTCTGGGAATGGAAATGGTCCAAATGACCTCAAAATGATCTTTTATTGTACCATAAGGTGCTGTGTTATATACGTTATCTTTCCTTACAGATAATTTAGTGTTTTGAAATCAGTAACCTTATTAATAAACTAACAGCTGGCTAAAATAATTATTTACAGCAAAGTTGTGTGATGGGACTAAAGACCACATAGAGGAACCCCTTTTTTTTTATTAGTGATAGCTGAACATCGGTAAAACTAATTAACAAGCCGTGTTTTGAAAGTTTAAGATGTTTTGGTTGCAGAGGGAGGCTCATCAGAAGACTAAACTAAGCTAACTCATCTCGACAGTTGCTGGTTTTAAGTTTTACAGGGTTTTTTATTTTTCTCAAAATGTGTTACTATTCTATCATAAAACTGTATTTTAACAGAAGTGTTTTAAGGATCACCCACTCATCCTCCATGTACGTAAAGCCACTATGTGTAGAAGTGTAAATTGTCCACGGACAGTCTCCATTGGTCGTATGGAAAAAGACATAATGACAATCAATTTTGGGTTTTTTTGTTTTTAAACTTTTATTTACATTTTATGGTAGAAGCTTAACATTATAGTGAAAAATCCAAAAATTCTTTATGAGGAAACCTTAAATTATATAATTGTCTGGTTTGAGAAGAAGCCAGTGGTAGCCCCAGGATTTTTTTTTTTTTTTCTTATTAATTTATTATTGTCCCCTGTTGACTTCCTGTTATATGTGTTGATAAAAAGCAGTAAAAGTCTTGTTTTTCCTGCATTGATATAATAAAGTAATTCATCATTCTCACTTCACTGATGCTCTTCTTTAACTGAAATTCTGTTAATGCTAGTTCTTTGCAACAAATGTTTTGGCTAGTGTTCATTTATGTCACCCGATTTCACAGGGATTACATATTGGAAGGCATCTACACATAGTGGCTTTAAAAATATTTGGCAACATGATTTTCTTCAGTGAAACAAATGTTTCTTTTAAAAATTTATTCGTAACACTCAGAGCAGGTTTTGTTGTTGTTGCGGTAGCATTCATATTTCCACTAGCATCAGCTGTTCAGTTTGTTTATGAATCCACTTAAGTCTTAACTCCGAATGCCATCTGAAGGAAGGTGCACAGACACGAGTTGAAAATGATCTTCCGTGGTTTTTTTTCTATATCTTTTTAAATACAGTTTTGACTTTACAGCACACAATCCGAAGGGATTTATATCAGAAAGAAATGCAAAACAACCATAGCTTTTGTGTATGTGACCCGACGCAGCCAAAGAACAGCAGATTTTCTGTTGATAAAAGTTGGGGTAGTTTGACCTTGGATTCTCACAATATAACTTCTGGATATTTGCCTTGTGCTCACATCAAGCATTGACAAAGTATTTTACATTTATATATGTTAACTGCATTTTAATGTCTTGATGTTTTTTTTATTTATGTTTCCCGTCTTGTCTGTAAAGCATCAGATTTGAAACCTGTGCCTCTGGGGTCAAGTTTGTCTTCTCCCATATGGAAGTAACATAACATAACTAAATGCTGGTTTTACATGTATTGTGTGTGTCCGGTGAAAATGACCCTTACTTTTTTCTTTTCCTTTTTTTGTGTGTGTCATGCAACATAATTATAAATATTCTGTATGCAAGGGGAAAAATTCACAAGTAAACTATAGTATATGACATGTTAGTATTTTGAGACTTGTGTTACATTTGCTGTTAGAGAGAATGGGAATTTTCTTTTTCTCTTCTATTCCATATGGGCTGAAAAGCGATTTCACTTCTGTGTCTTCTTAATTTATCTCGTGCCTTAAAATGTACATGACCCAGAGATATTTACATGTTTGGAAAGAAGCAACAAATTGCTAAAACAGCTTCCTTGTTCCTGAATGTCTCCTAAATGTCTTTTAAAATTAATAAAGAGCTTTGGCTGGCTTATAGCAGCATGAAGCTGTACAGGACTGTGTTTTTTGTTGTCATTTTTAAGACTATAGATGTGTTTCTCTAGTGGGTGTGCAGCTTTTAAGGAATTTCTGTGTAAACCTTACAATAATTTATTATGAGAAAATAAACAATAGTCATCTTTATATCTAATCTATTGATGGAAATTATTACATATTATATGTATTATAGAATCTGCCTTTAATAAGATATCAAATGGAGTAT
The DNA here is from genome assembly GCF_057381845.1 of Rhamphochromis longiceps. NCBI lineage: Eukaryota > Metazoa > Chordata > Actinopteri > Cichliformes > Cichlidae > Rhamphochromis > Rhamphochromis longiceps. The sequence goes on from NC_140574.1 coordinate 6,317,884, forward strand.
TCAGGACGTGTTAGCGATTTTAATTTTTATAGGCAAAAATTACCTAAAAATTGCAAGTGCAATGCAATTAACATTAACAGCTAAGGACAATAACAACAGATAACAGACAACAGTTAAAATAATGGTGTATTTAGGAAATATAAAAGAAGGGTTAAAACAAAGGACACTTTTTATCATTATCCAGGGGTGAGGTCATTTGCTTGAATAGAGACCTTTGGCATAACTTAAACTTTCATTACCTGTAGGGATTCAATATGGGTAAAGATGAGGCCTTGTAAATAAACAAAATCTGGCTAGAAGAAATACAACATTAACCAACAGATCTACCTTTTTTAACATGAATAATCTTGAACTCTACATCAGGTACAAATGGTTTATTGCTCACCCATTTGCCTTGTGCTCACAGTACTGATGGGTCCTCTAGGTCAGGGATGTCAAACATGAGGCCCAGGGGCCAGAATTGACCCAGTAAATCTGGTATCGGGTTATTTTTAAAATCACAATTTCACAGCCCACAATTACAGAAGAATCTTCAGTGCCATCTTAAATGTGCCTGTGTAGTATTTGTCGACTTGCCAGTTCTGCACAGACCAATTGTTTGAATGTATAACTGTCTTAATACTGCAGCTCTTCTTGCCGTAGATACTTGTCTAACAGAAGTTAGCGCTGAGGTAAAGGGTTTTGCACTGTTACCTCACAGCAAGAAGGTCCTGAGTTCAATTCCACCATCAGCCCAGGGTCTTTAGTTTGCAAGTTCTTCCTGTGTTTGTGTTGGTTTTCTCCAGGTATTCTGGCTTCCTCCCACAGTCCAAAGACATGCAGTTAGTGAGAGTAGGTTAATTGGAAACACTAAATTGCCCATAGGTATGAATGGGAGAGTGAATTGTTGTCTGTGTCTATGTGTTAGCCTTGTGACCTGTCCAGGGTGTACCCTGCCTCTCACCCAAGACAGCTGGGATAGGCTCCAGCCCCCCATGACCCCAAAGCGGATGGATGGATATAGGTTTTGAGGTGAAGAGCATAGTTACAGTAGGGAGTAATTTAAAATGCTTTTGACCACAGAAGCCTGCTGTGTGTTTGATAACTGTTGTCATGTAACATTGAACTGTGTCATTACCAAGCTGTTACTGTGACACAAAAATGACAAAAGTTTGGTTCAGGTTTGACGTGTACTGTGGATTTTAGATCAACTGTCACCAATAGAGTAAATTCCTACAGTGTAATACAGGATAGTAAAGCTCACTTAGTAAAGTTTCACACACCCAACATAAAGTGCCAATCTCCTGCACTGCATTGCTCTCAGTAAACACTAGAGAATGCTGTTTTGCTTTATTTGTCTTGTAACTCATTTTACATTTTAAACAGGTTCTTGTGGTTTATTCTTAAATGTTTGTCAGAGGTCAGAAATAGATCTGTAGCCATGTTTTCCTTAAACATGTGCAAGATGTAAATAATAATCCACTACTTCGATATCTGTTCAGTGTAACTCAGAGTGTAAAAAGGCTGCTTTAGCTTACATTTGTTACTCTACATATGGCAGAAAAGAGTGAATTTCACCTTTAAAAAAATCCTTTTAATGGACAGAAAAATGTCATCCTGTTATTTTACAGGGAACAAACAGAAACGATAAAATTTGCTCTGTTTCATCTGTTTATAAAATGAATCATCCAAAGCTCTTAGATTTGCCGTGTAACCCACTGTGAAGTCATGGGGCCTGTGTCATAAAAACACCATACCCATCAGTGCTGCTTACGACATGGCATTTATCAGTGATAGTCTTTGTGTCCCATGAGGCTCTTGCAAGCGCATGGGCTGTGTTATGTTGTTTGTTTTCAGTAGGTCTTAATATGAAAATTACAGTGTGAGAGGAAATTATGTTTTAAGTGAAAGGTGCTCCAATTATCCATGTTAGCAACAAGCTGAAATAGGCATCTTCTCTGTGGTTTTCAGTTTTATAAGGTTTTCAGGTTCTGCAGAAGATTGTCTGAATTTGTTCTTTATAAGGAGAAAATAAAATTATGCAATATGTGTTCAGACTGTGTGAAAGTTTTTGCTGTCATTAAAATGAAAAATGAAGGGATTGCATGATTTGTTTGTTTAATCATCCAAAAATGGATTTAGGCTGGTAAGATATCACATTATTTACTTTCTGCTCAAAGATGCTGCACTTACAAGTGCTGCATTTTCCAGCCTTTCCAGCACTAACACAGCTATCCTGATTGTATACGTTTCTCTATGTGACCCTGAACACACCACAAAGTAGGAGGTCAAAGAGTTTGACAGAATCAGTCAGTGATTTGTGTGTGCTTGTGTCTCCATTTTGTTCCTGTCCTGAGTGTAAACGTCAGAGATGCTTCAGTATTTACCTACAGACTGATAAGGCCTCTGCAAGCACTGATTTGCTCTTCTAGATGGAAAAACTTGTGTGAATCGCACTCTGACCCACTTTGATTGCTCCTAGATATGCTGACACACACACACACACACACACAGTACAATTAATTTCATCAAGTTTGTCATAAATGACCTGAGCAGCAAGGTGGCAAAGGAGAAGCTTTTAATCTCTTCAGATAGTTCTGACTGGTTAAAACCAGTCACTCCAATCTTCCCATGGAGTGACATAAAACAGAAATGGTTGATGAAGATTCAATAGTTCTTTAAAAGAGATCTACCAGGATCATTTCTAGCCCATTTTATTTATTCCTGAGCCCTTGTAGAGTCGCTTTTTTCGCTGCTTAAAGTCCCTCATCCTCTTCATTGTCTGTCTGACGCAAGCTGTTTTAGCTCCTCTGCTTTTATGCCAACTTTCTTCAAACTGGCTGTTCCTGACAAACAGTAGGTTTGAACAATGAGTGATTGCTGGGGTTTTCTCTGTAGTAATGTAAGAGTATTTCCTTTGCAGTATAAAGCATCTTGAGGTGATTATTGTGTGGGTTGGCATTATGTGAATAAACTGCGTTGAACTAAGGTGCACTTCACTTCTCAAAACAATGTAGAAAAGTGTAGTTTAAAAGCAAATTAAACACTTTTGCAGTATTTTAATCATGTTCCCTTCACTTGGCAAATTCCTTTCACATCTGAAATGAAAATTATAGATTGAGATTGACTGAGGCTTGCTAATTCTTTTGGAAATTACTCCATGACCTAAATAGAATGTTAATTTATCAAGAGGAGTCATAGATGCTCATCCAAAATGTTTCTCTTGTGCACCCAACATCACACATTTCAGGTTCTTTGGCTCATTTCCCCCCCATGTCTATCCCCGGTTCTTCAAGTCTGACGTTTCTCGGTAGGTAGATATAAATAACGTCCCTTTTCCCATCTGCCTTCTACTCAAAAACGGGATTATCTCCGACAGCACCTGAAGGCAGCGGTAGTGCTGAATCAGAGTTCCTTGTTAAATCATCAAGTCAGAAAAAAACTGAATCTGGATATAGAGCGATGTAACCTTCAAAATAAAAGCTTTAAAGACGGTTGTGACGTAAAATTTGAACCTTGCAGTGACGGTTAAATACGTCTATGCGTATACATATAAAGCAAAATCATCAAAAAATATATATATAAAAAAGTATTTTGATCAATTTGATCAATTTAAATGTTTTTCCTAAATACTCCAGACAGTCTACTATGCCTCCACTAGGGTCGATGTGCATATAGACAGCTGTTAGAGTGTTTATGTTTGCATCTGCATTTGTATATAAGCAAAAGGTGAGATAAATGTGCGCGATGACCATCTATCTATCTCCATGTAGTTTGTGTGTGTGTGTGTGTGTGTGTGTGTGTGTGTGTGTGTGTGTGTGTGGGGGGGGGGGCATGTAAATCAGGCGGGGTGGCAAAATAAAAGGCACTTCTTTACACATATGCAGGTGTTACATTCTGTAATATAATCTATATATGGTTAAAATGCATCAAATGCAGTAAGTATACACGTTTCATGAAACATTGCCTGTAATTTTTATTGGCTTAAACCCTAGCATAATTAAACATTTCATTCACAAAAACATATGTGCAGTTTACTGACATTTTGTGTAACTTTAAGTATGTAACAATTTGATTACATACTTAAATTTACACAAAATGTCATTAAACTGCACTGTCGGTTCAGTCTTACTTTTAAAGTATTAATGAAAGCTTATTTTTTTAAAAAGAACACTATGCAAATTAAGGTGGCACCCCATGCCACCGCAGTAGATCCGCCCTGTGTATGTTTCTAAAGTTTTAATAATTATTATTTTAATTTGAGCTTTTATTTTGGAAAATGTCTATCGGAAGTACAGTGTGTGAGTGCTTGTGTTTTGATGCTGCGAGAGCTCGAGCCTCCAGCAGCAGAAACGCCCAGCATCCTCTCTCCTCTCCTCCAACATCCATCCACCGTCTCCTCCGCTCCTCCGGCTGCGAAGGGGCCGCTCTGACTGGGAAAGAAGAAGAACCAAACCAAAAATGTCCTTTTAACACTTGAGAGAATAACCCAGACGAGACATGGATCCTTTGCATTTCTCTTTCCTCCACCATCTCCTCCTCCTCGCCTCCCTGAGCTCCTTCCCCGCTTCTGCTGACAGGCGATTCGGTGAGTAAATTAACGGGTGATTATTTTCTCCGTGATGAACAGAGCGGAGCTCCGTCCGCGCCCTGTGGAGTTATCCTCAGAGCCATTTTGGAGAGAGACCTGGGGGGCAGACTGTTTCTGTTGTGGTCTGTGTAAATATTGTATCAGCGAACTGCCACGAACCGGCAGGCTGATTCACCGCAGCTTCACCTGAGCGCAGGAAAAACAAACACGGCGATCCTGCGATTCATTTCCAGCGCAATAATCCGCTGTCAGTGTGCCAGAGCTCCCAGGAACATCACAGGAAATCTGCTAGAGCAACACACCATGACACAGTGAAGCGTACACAGCTAAATGAGCTTTTTTACACTGTGAAAACAGGCCTAAATCTGCCAGTCCTGAAGTCTTTGTGACAGCAATGGAACTATTGAATAATCTGAAGAATGCACAAACCAGAAACTCCTGCAAAATATGCTAGTTAATCGTGGTTAGCACATATATTTACATTTTTAAAAAGGAAAGAAATGTAAAAAAAACCCAAAAAAGAACCTCAAATATTAAAAATTGGTCTCGGGCATCATACATAAAATACCTAAAATAAAAACTATAACAGCCACAAATTAAATATTTAAATTAATGTAGAGAAAATACCAGATCTTATTAAAATATTGTTTTAAGAATATATTTATTTTTAAAAAAGACTGAAGCTAATGATTCAACACTCAAAATGTAGAAATTAGAAAGAGGGATCGTACACACGGCCCTTCTGGGTTGTTTACACCCGCTTGTAAACAAAAGCAGCCATCAGTGATAACATCACTGCAAAGCAATGAAAAATGGGATCGTACATGCACTCTCAAATTTCCAGCTCTGCGCTCCTGACAGAGGCAGCTATTGATCGGAAATTTAAACATGTGCGTGTGTCTGGAGAAGAGTGCACGCACTCGCTTGCACTGTAGAGTCTATAAATAGAGTCAAATAGCTCATATTCCCCCAATGACTTGAGACCTGGAGCCTGCAAGCATGACTGATACAGAGATTTGCTGTATACGATGGTGAGTACGGGACGAACAGCAGGAAGAAGCTGGTGCTGAGAGGGAGGTGTGTGTATCTATGTATCCAAGACCCTCCTCCTCTTCCTCCTTCTCCTCTTTCCCTGTGATTACATAACCAGCATACAGAGAGTATGGCAACCACAGGACACGTGGAGCTGTGGAGACGAGCAGCAGAGACAAAGTCTCCATTTCAGCGTTCATGTTTTTGAAGGAGCAGGAATAAACAAATCTGAAATACATCAGACGAGAGGGTTTTACTCATATTAGCAGCACCTGTTATTACTGCTGTCACGTTTGTAGGGACCTGTGGTGCTGTTTTGACATTTCTTCCTTAAAATGCTGTACTGTACCTTTACATTATTTTGCTACTTGACAGGTCTCCAACTTAAAGGGACCATTTAGAGTCATTGAACACCAGCGGCACTGTGAAGCTGGATGCTGTTTTATTTGCATCACAAGAATGTAGGTGGCGTGATTTATGTCCTGCGTCTGGTTTTGCGCTATTTGACTGATCAGTGAGCAGTCGGTGGCATTAACAAGCCGACAGGTGTAGCAATGTTCCAAATGGGGCAAACAAGAAATAATCATCGCTTTGCGTCATCAGTGTCAGCTGGTGGTTCTTGCTAGTGGTCATAATTATCATCTGTAAATTAAGGTCCATCGCATTGTTAGTAGGAAGTTGGGTGCATGCTATGGGTCTCCCTTTGTTTCAGTCTTTTTCCGTCACTGTCTTGGAGAAATATGATTCCTGGGCTTGTTTGTGTAAAGTTGCAGTTGCCACACAGCGCAGAGCAATTTCCAGGAGCTGGAAGCAAATTAAACATGTAAGATTTCAACTTGCTGTTTGTTTTTTTCACGACTGGTTTTGATATTGGGAATATGCTCATAAACATGTACCTAGTTTGATATCCAGAGTTGTTGAGCTGCAATATTTTTCACTGGAGTTATGTTTTTTGCATCCCTGAGTGCTTTGCTCCCATTGGTCACTGTCTTATAGCTCTGGCTTTGGTCTCCACCATGTCCTCAGAGAAATGCCTGGAGTTTATGAATGCTCGGTTATGTTCACCGCACAGGCTTCTGTTTCTGTATGAGTTTTAGTACTCAATAAGTAGATCTACTCTTTTGTTTTGTTAATATTTTGCATCGAAATATCAAGTAAATCTAGTTTTCTGTATAATTTAATAAAAAAAAAGACATTTGTTACATGTATTAAACCTCAAGGGAGACAAAGTGAAAGTAAGTTTCTTTTTCTTTGCTTCTGGCACACTCTGGCAACAATAACCGTCTACTCTTAAACTGCTTCCATCGCAATACTGTTTAAGGGAAACTGAACATAATATTGTGTATCAGAATTGATTTATTTTTCCTTATGTACCTGGACAGTTATTGCACAACTGAATTTATCTTACTTAGGGCCTGGCCATCATACTACAAGGCAATTAAATATAAAAAAAAATGATCGTTTAGTTAATCATTTGTTTTACATTTTGTTTCCTTCAATTCAATTTTATTTATATAGCTCCAAATCACAACAACAGTCGCCTCAAAGTGCTTTATATTGTAAGGTAGACCCTATGATAATACATACAGAGAAAAAACCAAACAATCATATGATCCCCTATGAGCAAGCACTTTGGCAACAGTGGGAAGGAAAAACTCCCTTTAACAGGAAGAAATCTCCAGCAGAACCAGGCTCAGGGAGGGGCGGGGCCATCTGCCGCGACCTATTTCATTGGTTGCTTTCTCCTAAATTTATTGGGATATCTTAGATTCTGGGATCTCACTAATCAGACTCTACGTTTTAGCAAATATATTACATTCAAGAACATGTGTGTTTGTTAAGAATGACTTCTGAGTATACCGCTGCCATATGACAATTTAGGGTGTTACTTGAAAGCAGCATTAATTGAAGTGAAAAGTCCAAAAATGGAAGTATAGAAAGTGAGTCGCATCTATAAACAGAGACAGTGTTTCCTGGAGTTCAGTTAATAACGTTCTCTTTTTTTTTAACCCGCCTCATAAAAGAACTTGAAACTGTAAACATGGATTATATTACCCTGAAAGTGGAGTGGGTTTCATTATCCCTTATGGGACCTGTATATTTTAATTTCTAATCAAAAGTGACTTTACACTGACCTTGTGCACATAATATTCTTTGGATATTTAAAAAGTTTCTGTAATATGCCTTCAGGGACCGGTAGCACCAGGGTGCAGAGGGGATATCAAGACCCAATACTTTCCCGGTATCTCTCATCTCCGTGTTGCTGCATTACAGCTGTAATATTTCATGTAACATTTAAGGATTGATGGAGTAAATTCATGAGTAGTCAGCAATGACTTTACAATGATCTTGTTAAAAATTTGAAGGCAGTTTATCATGTTGTAATCTCTTTTGCTCAGAGGAAGATGATCAGTTTGTTTAAAGGCACGGGCAATCTCTCGCTTATTCTCACATGTGTGTGTGTTTTTTCTTTAATGTGTGTGTGTGTGTGTGTGTGTGTGTGTGTGTGTGTGTGTGTGTGTGTGTGTGTGTGTGTGTGTGTGTGTGTGTGTGAAGTCTTGAAATACACAGATAGCTTTTATAAAGACAGGTTTCCATGGTTGGAAAAGGTCAGACAAAGAGTAGATTAGGAAAGATTTTTGCCACTGAAGGAGTTCGATGGAAAAAAGTGTGGGTGGTGAGAAGCGTTTGCCTTGAAAATGAAGGTTTGGTTTCAGTTATTATTCTCTGAACTTTTGAACCAAAACCTCAACATAATGCCAACAAGCTGTTTAAGCATGATCTTTAGCAGACTCTTTCATGTGGCAAGCAATGAAAACTACAGTAATGTTCTTATTGCCCTTCATGTTATTCATTCATTTTGGGCAGTTTAGCTTGTAATCCTAAACCTGAGTAATATTTAGCTTGGCCTGAGAAAGGCAAAGCTAAACTCCTACAGTAAATATCAAATACTAAGCTGCATAGTTAATGTTTACACTAATTATTACCACCTTTACAGTGTGTAATGATGTAATGAAGCAGTTAGCTCATTCTGCCTTTTCCGATTGTGTTTTTAATGAATACAAGTGAGTCAAATGACATTTGTGCTTGTCTTCAAACACCTGGCTGGACATACTTGCTTATTATTTAAAGTATCAGATATTCAAAGACGATGCCTCATTTTCTTTCTCCATCAAAAATAACCCAAATCTTCACTTTCTTTGCATACACCTCGGTCTCACACACACTAGAAACTTAAAAAAATTTAAAGTTCAGAGACTGAATAACTTAAGTGAAATATTTTTGCCTTGCAGAGGCAGCAGCAAGATGCTACAATCCTACCACAGTATTCTACCAAACATCATCCATCACTGCTAATAGTTTCTCTTATGCCCCCTTAGCTGGAATCATCTGTGCTCAGTGATGAAGTGGAAGCTCTTGTGTGGGAACCGTGCCCAGACATACCGCTTGGATCGCCACTTTTTGGGTTTCACTTTTATCTATTTTGTGTTTTGGCTTTGAAGTAGAGATCGGTTGAACAAGATATAGAATGAGTCTTCGATTTCTTTTGATGGAATGGGACATCATCCTGTTAAAATATTGTATCATTTCTACTGGATATAAAATGTGGGCCATTTACTTCAATTTTGAACTTGTATCATAGATGAATGATCCCTGAGAAACTTGGTAATCAATAACACAAAACCAAATAAACAAAAACATTTTTTTTAAATCAGAAAAACTCAGGTATCCATTGTTCCTATTTTGTCCGATCAAAGGCCCAAGCCAAAAATAATGCAGCTGCTTTTTAGGTAATTAAACAGTTCAAATAATTACTATGTTGTCATAAATGTTATTGGTAGACCAATCAGCTTCTATCATCTTATTAATCTATCATTTATGTTCATGCATCTTGTGCTGGTCACAGTGAGTTTTTGTTGTAAAGGCTCTTTGTGAGTCAGATTTTCCCTCCTGGGATTCCAACTAGTGACTATGCTGAGATGTCATTCTTCTTAATCATTAACCTGGATGTGGAGAAGGTCATCGCTTGTTCACCTGGTGTGACTGTCACCATGGCAACGCTCATTAACTTTTCATTTGTGCTGATAGGTTGGTTGGGTCGGGCCAGGCCTGCAGAGCTACTGAGGTGGTTTACTTTAACTATGTTGTAAAACATGAGGAAATGGACAGAGCCAGGTGTATGGGAGCTTTTATGTTGCAGAAGTGGAACAGTGTGATTGGTCAGAAGTACGCTCCAGCTATGGTGACAAATCTGTTAAGATTTCCCCTGGATTTCTGGGTGTTCTTGCATTATTTGTTCTAAATACAGGTGTTAGTAGTTTGGAGTCCTTTTTATGAAACTTTCACTGAGCATAGCAAAAAACATACTAAAAAGTTCACATCAGCATCTTTTTAGTTGTTTTATAGTATGAAGTAGGCAATAAGTTTAATAAAAATGTTGCAGATTTAATGCCATTTAAAGAGGTTGGAGAGGAGATTTCTGTCATTTTCCTTTTGTATTGATCTCTAACTATTGAGTGTATAGAAAAGATGTACCCAGCATAAAGTAACTATATTTGGACCAGTGCTTGGAGTACTAAGTTATCAGCTAATGCTAGCAAGCTTGGTTATGAAGCAATATATATAAACTATATGTGTCCAATGGAAAGAAACATATGTGTGCTAATAAGTAACCAACTAAAAATACACTGGATGGACTATAATACACAGAACATCATATTATTTTTCAGATTTGAATAAAATGCTCCAGGTGACACTGCTGCACTAACAGCCCAAACAGGGTTTAAAGGTTTAATTCAGAGACTGGCAGAGATAAGTCGTAGGAGACGGCTATTAGCTGCCATCAAAGTAACCACGTTACTAACTATAAGTCTGGCCAGTATAACTATCCATAGAGATCCAAAGCTTTTTTTCTGTACTAGATTGTAAACATTTATTTCTTCTGTGAAGGTGGGTATTTGAACACACGTGTCTCTTGGATTGGACGCACTTTGGGAGCTGTCCTCAAATGGCTGTTTGAGGAACTTACCATGTATGTTGGCTCGAAGTTTGCAGCTTGGATTGCACCTGGTAGTACACTATATACTAATACTAACACTTCAGTTGTAATAAACTATAATTAACCTTCAGTCAGAATTTTTAGTTTTTGAGTTTTCTCAAAGTACAGCATGTTTAGCAGTTGATATGTGAGTTGACTCAGCTTTCTGTGGACTTGCGGTATTTGGCAGATCCATACTGGCTTTATAATAAAGTCCTACTTTTTTTATTTCACTGTCCTTCTTTCATTATTAAATCTGCTAATGTTGTTTTTTGGATGATGTTTGGGAAGAATCTCTTCTTTCATCTGCAAAGTTGACAGACTTGATTCAGAAAAAAATGAGTGATTATAAATCTGACATCATCATGTGGTGAAGTCTGGCTGGTGTTTCATTTGCTTCAAGGATTTGCCAGAATGACTTGCCATTAATCAATATATCAAGTAATCTGGAGTCTTCTGGAGTCAGTGCAGAAACTGAAGGTGTGATGAAGAGCCTGCCACACTCACTGCTGCCCTGCTTCTTCTTAATCCCTGCCTGCTACAGATTGCTGTTTCTGGCTGTGTTGACTAATATCTCCCCGTTTTGCTTTTTTGTCACAGTGCAGGTGAAACTGAATCTATTCTCAGTGTTATCTCAGTGAATTGTGTCTGCTTGGCCCTGCAGGGTTTGTTGTTCTTCCTGCGTGCAATGATGCTTGGATTCACCAGAGTGCACCCAGTCAGTTCCTGGATATTTATGTCTTCCAACAGTTTCCACACTGAGTAAATGTGTCGTTTTTTTCCATCACTGATGTACATGCTAAACACAATAGAGAGGAGGGAGTCATCAGTTACATGTATGTTTGCTTAGTGTATAGCAGTGATTAGAGGTTACATGTACCTTCAATATCACACCGCTTACATGTGTAATCATATTTATACAAATCGCAGTACAGCTTTTGGCAACTGCTAAATGTAATTTATGTTGTTGAATTTGAAAGTTGTCGCCTGAACATTTGATTGATAGTTCTGGTTTACTACACTTTAAATCTTAAGGAATTTGTACTTACCAGAAAGAATATCAGCAAGTGCTACAAAACAAGAGGTTGAAGAGGAGTATTCATGAACATATTCTTTGCTTATCTCTCAATGATTATTGCTTTTTATGCTAGCTAGCCATATGATTTTTTAAAAACTTTTCCAGGAACATAGCTTGAAGTAGCTACCAGTGGTTAGCAACATGGCTAATGCTAATAGCAGTGCTACTGTACAAAGCAATACAAAATCCTGTAAATGCCCTTTTTAAACTCCAATAACACATTTTTGCAGTGTGCTACAGTCATATGAAAATGCTATGTTGGAAAGTTGGCAGGCAAGTTTTCTTTTAAGGTAGAGATCAAGTAGAGATAATGAAGCGCTAACGCTAGGCTACGATAGTGCTATATGGTATCATGATTCATCGGGACCATTTAAACTGCAGTTTAAATGGTCTTTAAGCCTTAATTCATGAATTAAGGCTTAAAGCCGTGCATCATTAGAACTGAGGATACTTTGACTTACTGTATAATGCAGATGGTACCTGTCTGTGTTTTACATATACAGTCTCTGCTGCAATTTAGCTGAATATGAAAAGAAGTTCTAGCAGATAAAGTTTAACAAGTAAAACTTTGTTCAGTGTTCCCTGAAATATTTATTTATACCATCCAACAATTTGCCCTGAGCTTTCCTGTGCATTAAAGTTTTAGATCCAACATTTCAGGTGTTTCTATGTTCTGTTTTACCTCTAAGTAAAGTCTTTTTGAATGCCATTCAAGCTTAACCAAAATAACAATAGAAGGCAAGGCAAGGCAAGGCAAGGCAAGTTTATTTGTATAGCACAATTCAACAACAAGGTGATTCAAAGTGCTTTACAGAGACATTAGAAACAAGAACAAATAAAAAGCATGATTTAAAATTGAATAAAACAAGCAAATAAACTAACTAACTAATTAACAAACAAACAAACAAACAAACAAACAAACAACAGTATATAAAATCAAAACAGATAAAATCAGAACAGTAGATAAAATCAGTAGTTAAATGTAAGTTTTGAAATTTAAGCTTAAAGTGTGGATTTGGTGCTTTATTCAAATGCAGCTGAGAACAGGTGAGTCTTCAACCTGGATTTAAATAAACTGAGTGTTTCAGCTGATCTGAGGCTTTCTGGGAGTTTGTTCCAGATATAAGGAGCATAAAAGCTGAATGCAGCTTCTCCGTGTCTGGTTCTGACTCTGGGAACTGATAAAAGACCGGATCCAGATGACCTGAGGGATCTGGATGGTTCATACTGGGTCAGGAGGTCATTGATGTATTTTGGTCCTAAACCATTCAGAGCTTTATAGGCCAGCATCAGAACTTTAAAGTCTATCCTCTGACGGACAGGCAGGTGTGTAAGGACCTCAGAGCTGGACTGATGTGGTCCACTTTTTTGGTCTTAGTGAGGACTCGAGCAGCAGAGTTCTGAATGAGCTGTAGTTGTCTGACTGATTTTTTAGGTAGACCTGTAAAGATGCTGTTACAGTAATCAAGCCTACTAAAGATGAATGCATCGACTAGTTTTTCCAGGTCCTGTTGAGACATCAGATCTTTTATCCTTGATATATTCTTGAGGTGATAGTAAGCTGACTTTGTTATTGTCTTAATGTGTTTTTCTAAGTTTAGGTCTGCATCCATCACTACACCCAAATTTCTCGCCTGGTTTGTGGTTTTTAGATGTATAGATTGAAGTTCTCTGGTGACCTGTAATCGTTTTTCTTTGGCGCCAAAGACTATTACCTCAGTTTTGTTTTTGTTTAGCTGGAGAAAATTGTGGCACAACCAGTCATTGATTTCCTCAATGCATTTACCAAGAGCCTGTACAGGGCCTCGGTCTCCTGGTGACATTGTGATATATATTTGTGTGTCATCTGCATAGCTGTGATAGTTTATTTTGTTGTTGTTTATAATCTGTGCCAGTGGGAGCATGTAGATGTTAAACAGAAGGGGTCCCAAGATGGAACCTTGGGGAACTCCACATGTGATACTTGTCTGCTCAGATGTGAAGTTACCTATTGATACAAAGTATTTCCTGTTTTCTACGTATGTTTTGAACCAGTTTAGTACAGTTCCTGAAAGACCTGTCCAGTTCTCCAGTCGTTTGAGTAATATGTTGTGGTCAACTGTATCAAATGCTGCACTGAGATCCAGTAAAACTAGGACTGACATTTTTCCACTGTCTGTATTCAGACATATGTCATTAAACACTTTGGTCAGAGCGGTTTCAGTGCTGTGGTTCTGTCTAAAACCTGACTGGAAGGCATCGTAGCAATTATTCTGTTTTAAGAAGTAACTGAGCTGTTGAGAAACTGCTTTTTCAATGATCTTACTTAAAAACGGGAGATTTGAGATCGGCCTGTAGTTGTTCATTTGTGTCTTGTCAAGATTGTCCTTTTTCAGTATAGGTTTGATTACAGCAGTTTTTAGTGATTCTGGAAACACACCTGATAATAAAGAAAAGTTGACGATCTGTAACAGGTCTGACTCTAAAGTCTTTGAGACCTTTTTGAAAAAACTTGTTGGCAGGACATCTAAACAGCAGGAGGAGGAGTTCAGTTGACCTAAGATGTCCTCCAGGTCTTTGCTGTTAATAGGTTGAAACTGTTTCATGGTGTTTAAACAGTTTTTTGGTGGACACAGTACATATCCTGGATCTGCTGTTGATGTACCAATTGCTTGTCTAATTTTTTGGATTTTTTCAGTGAAGAATTTGGCAAAGTCATTGCAGGCCATGGTCAAATGAAGTTCAGCTGCCACTGACACAGGAGGGTTTGTTAGCCTGTCAACTGTAGAAAATAAGACCCGAGCATTATGGCTGTTTTTAGTGATGATGTCAGAGAAGTAGGACCTCCTTGCATTCCTCAGTTGTAAATTATAATTGTGAAGTTTCTCTTTATAAATGTCATAATGAACCTCTCCTGCTCGCCCTGACCTCACTGATAAAACTGTAGTTAGGAAGACTAAATGATTCAATGTGCCTGCACAAAAAATGCACATTTGGTTCTTGGAAAAATTAAAACTCCACATTCTGCACGGTGCACTCCAGATGTAATGAAGAGCGACAGTAAAGCAGTGCTTTGCTGCTTCATTCAACTATGGATCAATGCTGTGGCTTTGAAAAGTCTGTGGAAGAGATGGATAGAGGTGGATGTGGATGAAAAGGATAATAGGAGGAGAGGGAAGGGGACGGAGGGAGTTGTTTTGTGACTGTAGGAGACCGAGGCGGGGATGATGAAGAGAGATTACTTCCAATTTAAGAAGGGGTGTTTGTGCACACCTCCAAATTGGGAAATGGATTTCCCTGCTTTGCTGCAACAAAATAATAATGATTACAAAAAAAATCCAATACTGTCTTTCCTTCCAAAACCTTCTTTTTGTGTCTGTCTAAATTGTTAGAAGTCATGTCGGGCATGTTGTGATTGATCTTTTCTCTCAGAGCTGAAGCCCAGACAAAATGGGCTGAAAAAACAAAGAGAGAAAAGGAAGCCATAGTACACTACAGGATGCATGTGCCACTTACACATATATACAGTGTAGGTAGACAACACACAGGCTGCCACGAAGGAAGCCCCTTTTTTATCAGCTATGGGAAAAACCTAAAAGTGAGTCAGCCTTTAGACAGACTAAAAATAACAGTACTAAGGCGGGGAAAGCTTTTAAAAGGCTGAGTCTTGCAGCCTCCACTTTTATCTGCTGTCCGGAGATGTAAACACTGCTGCACAGATAACATTGTGTGGTGGAAAACAGAACATTAAAGGAGAAGGTTGAAGGAAATGCTGCGAGTTGTCTGCTGTTAAAGAGACAGAGGGCAATAATTGCACATAGTCAATTCGGGAGTTTGAAAAGAACACGCCTCGCTCCAATGCATAAAGTTTAGCTGCTAGTAAAGTGTATTTAAAGGTTTTATGGGTGCATCTGCTTTGAATATATATAGAAAAAATACCATCCATCCATCTGCCAATGCAACGCTTTATCCAAGTATCTTTCTAATGAATGCGCTGAGTTAACTCTCTGGCCCCAGCCCCTTTCCCTCAAGATCAACAAGTCTCTTATACAAACAGACATATGGCATTGTAGGACATGTAGTTTTTTTTTCTTCTTCTTTTTTTAAAATGGCCCTGTCAGGAGGCATTAAAGGCCACAGCCTGGACACTGGTCTTTGCTCACAGGGTGAAGCTGATTGAAATTCTGTTCCTCCCGTGTGGCCGCCTTGGCTTCGGTCCACAGCGCGATGCTGCAACCTATTTCACACTCGGCTGCTAAAGAGGGAGGAAACCAGAGAGAAGAAACTTGGGGTGGCAGCAAAAGTCCAAAAGGAGCATGCAGAGTCATCTTCTTTATCATCACCCTCCGACTGACTGGAGAAGCCTTTTACTTGGGAGTGAAATGGGAAAAATGTTTATATTTCCTTACTTTTGATTTTATTTGTTTTATCTTAGTGTCTTCTTTTGGAAGCACAATGAAGTTTATTGTGGACATTTACATTGACTCTGTCATATTTAAAATGTATAGTTTAGACATTAATGAATTAGCAATAATTATCAAAAGAATCATCATCATAGTGTTTGTATCCTGTTTGACAATACTTAAGTACTATCTTTTAAACATACATAAACGAACTCCAGCTTGTAAAGGAGGTTTTTGTAGAACAGTGAAGTTTGGATCAAAGAAAAGGACAAATGACTTTTTGTGCATTTCTGTTTATGTGTGCTTTTACTGCATTGGCAGTGTTTGCAAACATTGTTAGTTCAAACCATGACACAGCCTCCACTGTGCTTTACAGACAGCTGTAGACACTCACCTCTCTCTCCAGCCTCTGTACATTAAGAACAATTTGACCCAAAAATCTTATATTTGAGTTCATTACTCCTTCACGACCCGTTGCCACTGATTTTAAGGCCAGTTCATGTGCAGTTTGGCATACCTCAGCCTTTTCTCCTTAGTTCCCTTCCTTAACAACATCTTTTTGAGAGCTAATATTGCATTGAGACCATTTCGGATGAGATTAGCTGAAGCGAGAATGCGCTTCTCAGGTCCTGTTGTAGGTCTTTGCTAATTTTTTCTTAAGGACATTTCTTTTAGATAATGTTAATTGGCTGTAGACAGTTAGACAGTTTAGGCCTGGAACTTTTGTCCTATACTTTCCCCAGAAATGTAAGGACACAGTGCACATAATACAGTGTAAAAAGTGTGAAAGTAGCCAATGTCCAAAGAAAGAGACCCTGGAGAAAGTGTGAACCAAAGTATAAAGAATTTAGAGGTTTGGTGCGTTCACATAGTTTTAAACATGTGAGATCTACTCTGACACCCCCCCCCCCCCCCCCCCCCTACGCACACACAAAAAAAACAGTGACACAAAAATCAACCAAAAACCCAGAAAAAGCTAATCTGTACAGCGTTTGGTTTTCCAACATTGTAATTCCCTGCTATTTGTTAGCATCTTTGTATCCATTTACTTGCTTGCATATTTTTTTGTTCTTTTTATGCTTTTTATGCAGAAAGTGGTCCAAATGCTGCACGAACGCCTCAAAGCTGCCGTAATGAAACTCGGGCTCTTTGTAAACAGCATTTCTTTCTTACGTGTCTTGGCTTTTAACAAGGTTTCCTCTGCTGGAAACTGCTGTGATTTATTCATCTTTTTTTCCGCAGAGATGTAAACAAATACAGCTGTGGGCGATTCTCCTTTTAATTACAAAAAAACAGAAACATAAAAAATATCCGGAAAACAAGACTCAAGCTTATGGCAAATGGCTTTGCTCTGTTATGTCTCCATCAGACACAAACTGCATCATGGGTAAAAAGAAGTGAGCTGGAACTCCGAAAGGGTCCTTGATTTATTTTCACTTCAAAACAGCAAATAAGTTGTTGTGCATTTCTTCTCTAAGTAAACTTTTCGCATGTAAACAGATTTTTGTTAACAAAAGTTATATCTCAGACATTTACAGTCTTGTTATGACGCAGCATTTGGCACAGAAAAATTAGGCTTCTGGTATTTATGCTGCTTTTAGATGTTCCCCACACATTTATGCAGCACATTGCAGTGATACATGCCATTTTCCACTTGACAGATACAGTACAGTAATACAGTAAGTTTAGCGTCCCACGTCGTGCAAGTTCATGTAATATTTTAGAAGTTTGCTTCTGTTTGAAAATGAGTCAACTGGAAATAATAAAAGTCAACACGAGGGGATTTTTGAACCTTTGTTTTTCTGGTTTGACCTACTGAAATGTGTTATGTAGTGTGTTTATAGCACTTAATATCATGTTAGCTTAATTATGAGCTAGCTAGTTTAGAGAACATTTGTCAGTAGAAAAATCTCTATAGATTTTATCTCATAAATATGCTTGACAAATTTAAGGTTTTTTAGACTGATGTTGATATTTGGTGATTTAGAAATCAGATTCACAAAGCATATATTATATGCAGTTATTTATTAGTTTTTAATAAGATGATATGACAGGTCTGTTTAAGAACAATCTTGTTATAATGGTATAATAAGTGGTGGATTACTGGTTTGTGCTCTACTTGACTCTGCTCACATCAGCTGCTTGTTTGTAAAATTTGAAACACGTCTTGCCAACAGGGAGATTGCACAGCGCCCTCCGGTGGACAAATTGTGCAACATCTACACTAACTTTTCAAGGGTGTTTTCCTTTTGTAATGTTCCTTTATAATGTATAATGTTCATTTTGGATAAAAAGTTATTACTTTTTATAGCAAAACTGAGTTGTAAATGAACACAGATATACAGTCACACACTTCTTGTCAAATCTGTAATTACGTTTTTTAGGCTATTCTTAATATAAAATGAACGCTTCTTGTATATGCATTGGGAATAATTTGGGGAATTGTGGTTTGTTGAACCATAATCGTGAAAAGGTGACCAAATGTCCCGCGATCTGTGTGTGACACTGTGGATGGAGCAAAGCTGCACCTGCAAAAAAATAGAGCAACATTGCAGGTGCAAGTTTAAAACCAAAAGTCATCATCTGGAGAAACGTGGGCAGTACAGTCTATAGTCTAACTTCTGATTTCTGAGCTGCGGTTTTGTGCAGTGCTATGTAGTAGGAGTAGTGCTAATATTTATTATAGCTGTGGGGGGTAGAGGATAGTGGTAGATTTACAGTTACAGTGTGGTTAACCTCGCTGACTTTTGTTGTTTGCAACAATCAGACACTCTCAGGTTTTCTCGGTAGAAGGCTTTTATTGTCAAGCCGTTTCAGGAAGCAGACTTAATGCACATGGCTTACACCTGCTTCTACTAAACAGATCCACTCAATCCTCTGCAGCACTTTGTTTTTCCTCTGTGATGCTTTAGGTTAAGGTTTCTTTTAACAACATACACACAGATAGTTTTCATATTTTTATCACCAGAATCTGAGTCAGATGTTTGCAGACAGAGAAGACTGATTAAAAACCTTAAAGCAATATCTCGCTCCATTCTTATTGAGCTCCGTGGAGAGCACCGAGCCAACTGCTGCCCAACTAATCAACACTGCTAATGTATAATACTGTAAATCCTGTTTGTGTTTGCAGAACATTATGTTACACAGCTATTTCAAGATTGCAGGACAGAGACGGGCAGGCACAGAGACATCAAGTGTAACAGTATCCTGTATGCTGCCAGATCTCCTGCAAGTGGATAGAATAAAATATAGCTGCCTCTTCTCCTCTCCCAGCGGAGCAGTGAAGGAGCTGGTTCGATGCATCATCCTGTTCCCCCCTCGCCCCGGAGTTAACTCTTGATAACTGCAGGCTTTTGCTGCCCACGGCTGACAAATGTAGCAATATATAAAACTCCCCAAGGGATGACGTCTTAATAAGTCACTTATTCTCACTTTGCGGTCTTAAAATAGAACAGTAATTGAGAGGTGCACATATCTCAGTTACTCCAGTAAAGCCAGAATTAAAGAGCTGTTTCAAACAGATGTTGTCTTTTGGAATTTGCATGCAAGTAGATTTGCATGAAAAGTTTCGAGAAAGAAATTTGTGTAAAAATAGTATTCGACTGAGAATACCCAAAAGAGGTAATATTGCAAACATCTGTGTAAACTGGTTCCATGTGAACCTGCTAAGTAGTTGTTGTTTGTATCTTTCTCTGTTAACAGGTTGCCTTTTCGAGAACGAGCTGTGTTCACCGTATGAGATCTGCGTCAACGGTAAGCAAGCTTTATCTAAGTACAACTAAACACATATCGATTGCAGTATACATGAAAAGGCACTACAGATGGTTTCTGATGCTTGGGAGGAGAGAAAATATGTCCAGAGGTTTCATCTTATCCAGCTAACTTCAGGGTTAAGCCTGGATTTTCAGTTCTACAAAAGTGGTGGAGATCGCCTTGGTAACTTATGCTGCGAACCAGAGTGATTTTTCATATCTCCAGATTAGAAATCAGCAGATAAGAAATCCTTGGTTACTGACAAATCAATATTCTGTTAAATGTCTGTGTCAAATCTAATGTCTTTGTTTTTCCTGTTGAACATCAGTATTGAATATAGATTTTTAAATGCAACTTTGTTCCATGATTGTTTGTAATAATAACAATACAATTAAGTAATACTTAATTAATATACAGTTTAATAGTACAGCTTCATCTTCCTTTGAAAAATCAGCCACTCTGTTGCCACTGTACATATCAAGACTTGTGATTGGTCAGATGCTGCCAACACTACTCTTTTCATGCGAACGTAGAGGAGAAACCTTGAGTTAGCTGAGTTAGCTTAGCAAGATAGTAATCAGCATCATGTAAAGCTTGGCCTTACAGCCAGTGTTAGGGTAAGTAAATCTAGATAACAGAGAGATGCCCTGGGTATACTGAACTTGTTAAACACCAAAATTTTTAAAAATTAGTATTTCTGATGCATCTTTTATGATCACTACTCAGAGCTCTATGGCAAATTTTGCTATTCCTATCAACTAAATTACACCTATATTCTTTGAATGGCATTTTTTAAATTGGTGAGTGATTATGAAAAAACCCATTGTGTTTTTGATGTCTTTTTGTTCTGCAAAATGCTCTGAAACATTTGAACTTTCAACCCTTGAAAATTTATTAGCCTTTAGCTAGCTGGTTAGAAATGTTGATCTGTGAGTCACCGTGATATTAAATGAGATTTAAGCTGGTGAAAAACAAAATATCAGATTAATATGAGAGAAATGAGAACAAGTGTTCTGTTGCACCACTTATCACTCAATTATGCGTTATGATTTTAGATATAAAGTATGTCTGATATTACATGATTGAGTTAGATACATATTCAACTCCCTGGGAGGGAATTAGCAATAGACACCAAGCAATTTTCTTTATTCCAGGTGATAAACATGTTTATTTCTGCTTTGAAGTTGTGTATTTTAAGATGAGTACTTGTGACGATTAACTCACTTCTGGGGTCAGCATCAAGAGGCCGTTGATGGAAATGCAGTTTTCTGTATTTACGTGTGTAATTTATCTTTTTAAACCTGGAGTTTGTGCTCAGATTAAGAAAACACCTGGACTTTGTAGTAGTCAGAAGGCCCCTGAACAACACTGTTGTCCATAACAACTTTTCAAATGTTGGCTTACTATTCACATTATGCAAACACGGTGTCAATGTGTGCATTATTAGAAAATTCATGCTGCCCTCTTTAGAATCAAGTGTTGTGTTTTATAATTACACACAGTCACAGCTGCCGTACTCTTTCCCTTGCTGCCTCTCTGGCTACGAGAGGAAAGACACCCCTGCTGAGAATCAACCTAGAATTTAAAAAAAGAAGCCCAAAACCTGAAAGCCGGTCACAGAAAATGTCTTTTTGAATCCTGGAAACGTTTTTATCTCATACTTAACTGGGTCTGGTGGGAAGATAACCACGTTACCCTGCAGAGTTCATTCTAGATCTCTATGGCCAGCCTTTTGTTTTCTGTAACCAGCGATCATCAGGATGCATCGGTTTACTGGGAAGCTATCAGCTGTGCAGAACAGGCTTCCCTTATCAACAGCTCTGCAGGATTTAAGGCACAGACAGAGCCAGCAGAGATAACAGAATGGAATAATATATGTTATGATGTCATTAAGCATGTGAATGGTCTGTTAGGAGGTACAGGTGCGTGCCCAGCTGACCGGCAGGGTGTGTGTGTGTGTGAGATTTATTCGCTTGGTCATTTCCTGTCCTTTTAAAAATGCGCTCCGTAATCTTATTCTGACAAAACAGGAGGGAGTGAAAGACAAAGCGTGTGTCTCCTGTGGTGAGAAAATCATTATGTCCACGGTGGATTTTATATTTAGCTGAGCTCAGGCGGGCTCTCCGTCTGTGTTGTTGTGACTGCCTCCAGTAACATCCGTCATGTGTCATCTGCAACATGTAAATTGGGTCTCAAAGAAGTGATGGAGGGAAATGGCAGCTTTACAAGTAAAAACATGTTGATGGCTGTATACAATAAATAAACTGCATCATGTTTCTTTTTCTATTTTAAGGTTAATTCAATCTAAAGCAGGAAACCTTGTTTTTTTTGACCCGATGACTTGCTTTGTCAAAATGATGTAACGTTGGTGGCTTATGTGCCCAATTTGTTTTTGCCTTTTTATTAGATAAATATGTATGTTTTCATGCCTGATAAGGAGATATTGGCTGGAGCCTGTGCCAGCTAAAACAGATGAACGCACATCAGAACAGGCTTGCAGCTAAATCCTCAATCGCCACTCTTGTAGTTTTCAGTCCTTGGTAGGCAACTTTCTCTGACTCAGACAAAGAAATGTCCTTTTTTTGGTTACGTGGCAAAATTACGATACTAACAGCTAATTTACTATTGTACTGAAAGACGTTTGTGTCCTCAATTGTAGAATATAAAGTACAAATTTTGCCTTTATTTTGAGCTTAGCTTTACATTTGTTTTACTTCATGAGTGGGTCTTGTATGGCGTGGGAATGGGCCCTGACCCTTTAGTGCTTGTCCCATTCTTTGGTAGCCCCTAAGCATATTTATGTATGTAATCGGTTTAGTTATCTGTTTGTCAGCAGTATAACGTTGGTCGTTTTTAAGATATCATGTTTAATTTTTATGGGATGGTAGATACAGATGGTAGAGCTCAAGCTCAGTGCAGAGGGTGAGGCAGTGGTGGGTGTGGGGTCTTGTGCGTGAAGATAGAATATGATAAAGGTTATTTTTCTTGTTTTGTTGATATCTAAAATTTAAAAGTAAAAAATGATGAAACTGAAAACAGCTCGAGGTGATTTAATTTTGGTGAAAATCGGGTCAAAGTCAAAGTCCAGTTCACGTCCTTCAGGGAAGTTGCATTCTCCTGTTTTTCTGTTAACCAGCTTTAGAATCACAAACTGAAGACCATAGACAAGATTTTTTAAAATTGTATAATTACTGTTTGTATTTTGATCGTGAGAATTTGCGTAATTATGATGAAGGAACTGACAGTGGGCTGGGAGGAATTTCCCCACGGGGATCAATAAAGTATACATTATTATTGCTATTATGATAAGCCAGCAGAGCACTGTTCCTCTGAGGTCTCATGGTGTCTGAGGGAGCTGTGATGGACTGTAAAGTGTTTTCAAATGTGATGCTCACATGGCGAAGCATGACTCTACATGAGAAGGGTTGACTATGGTTCAGGAGGTAGAGCAGGATATTTAACAATTGGATGGTTTGGTGATTCAATTCCTGGCTGCTCCAGTCTGCAAGTGTCCTTTGGCAAGATACTGTGTTCATCATTAGAGTGTTAATGTGTGATAGAAAGCACTAAGATGTAGAAAAAAAGCGCTTTTGTGTGAAAATTGGGTGGATGAAACATCCATTTACCATTTATAAGTTGGCAGTGTTGGCTGTTGAGCTAATATTCACGAGTCAAACAACAACAGCATCTGCTGCAGACCTGCAGAGTCTTGGAACTGTTTGGGACTCTTGCAAAGCTGCGAAAAAATCTTTCCGTATCCGACACAAAACACTTGCCAGAGCACTCAAAAGCGCCTTTGTTATTGTTCTTGTAACAGTAGGTGTCTCCAGGACAACATTTTGCAAAAAAAGCATTCTCAGCAGGTCAACCCAATAATGGTCTCACTGTTTCAAATGGTAAAAAGAAGCAAAGTTGTACCTTTTTTCATCACGGCTCTGTAACTATGGTCAGACAGCAGCTAAACAGGGGGAGAAGGATCTCAGCTCTTCTGCACATTTCACTGGTGCACACAGTTTTGTGAAGTGTGTGGTTTTTTGCCTCACTGCCTTTGGGTAGTAAATACAATTTATTGCTTTGCCTCTTTCATAGATCTTTAGGAGCCTCTCGGCTCTCACTTAGATGGTTGTTTAGTGTTCACTGTGCTGCGTTTCTCCAGACGAAAAGGTGTCCAGCTTTTGAGTGGTCATTTCCCAACACTAACACGATGTGTTTCTCCTTATTTACGTGTTCACATCGCATCTATCAACTTGGGCATTAAAATGATTTACTGGCATCACTGTGGGGGTGCTGTTTGTCAGTTTGGCCACACTTTGAGTTTGAAAGAGACTGAAAAGCTCCTCGTAGCTGAGTCATGTGAAGCGAGGCTCTCATGGGGGAGAAGCTACGGTGACTGCACCTCCAGCCATTGTTCTCATGCACAGTGTGTCTGACCTGCCTCAATAGCTGCTGTCAAGCTGCTGCCGTAGACAATGCGAGCCTGTTGTGTTGGTGATTGGCAACTCTGATTGCCTGAGCTGGCCATATACTCTTTGCAAGAAACAACAAAACACTGACTGAGCCTGATATTGTTTAGCTGAGGACATTGTCTCCCTCACTACATTTTTCTGCATCAAAAAGAAAGTGTATTAGCTGAAATGATATCTCAATACTCTCAGGAAGCAGGGTGTTCGTTTTATCTGACGACTGGGAACTATTTGAATGCTGGAAAAAGGTGACAGCTGCTCGTAGATGAACACTATAAAAAGATTATGTAAAATAAAAGGTAACCTAGAGTTCAGGCTTTTTTGTATTATTAACTATATTTCCATGTATGTTTGTACACTTTTCTTTTTAAAATTTATGACCGAAACAAGTTTTTTAACTCTCCTGACATTGGATCATAAAATCAGGAATAGATGTTTGCTAGATTAAATAAGTAATAATAATAATAAACACCTTCACTGTAACTTTCATACATTGCAAAGTCACCCAGTAAGGTGAATTGGACCCTTTGTAAACTAGAACTGGAGGAGTCCAGAGCACCCACGGTATCACTCAGTTTCCATGGATTGACGCAATACTCCACAGTTCAGTAAGAAGTGATGATGGAGTCCACCCACCTCTGTGGACTTTTTGCTATTTTCAAGCAAGTGACCTTGACATTAGCGGGTATAAAAGGAAAAAGGGCGGGCAAACTGAGCAGCACGACGCAGCTTGGTCGCCGACTTGACATTTTCATTGTGATTGTCATTTCAGCATTGCCGCATTTAGAGCCAGAACATTGAACGCCGGGGTCAGCTTTATTACGCTGCAGAAAGTCCCTGTCACAACAACAGACTGACACAGTAGTGAGTTATCAGACAGTGTTATCTAAGTAAGAGGGTCTAATTTACTCCCATTGGAGGTGTGATCAGGAATTAAGTGGTAATATTATGAAAACAGGCCATTTTATCACTTCACGTATCGTATACGGTAAACTGTCTAAATTCAGTCAGATGCAGCGATTTAATACATAACCATCTGTACAGACAGACATTTTTTGTAGTGTAGAAGCTTCTGCTGGTGTTCATTTTTAGCCCCAGCATGCATCTGAGTCTGGCCATAGAGATAAGAATGGCTGCTTGAACTTACAGTTTTCTAACAGTTTTTGAAGTAAGGATGCAACTGTGAGTACTTTAATAAAGTAATAATGTAAAGATTGTATTTTTTATTAATTTATATTTTTGATATTTAGTCCATTGACTATCCAAAAGCCAAATACTTAATTATTATTCATCAGAGCCTTACTGGATCTGAATTGGAAATGGTGATTCTGGTAACCCATTTCATCAGCTGTTAATCAATTAATTTTATTATTCATTCCTTAAAATGAAGCTGCCTACTCACAATCTCTACCTGAAGTTTTTCCAAGTTTTTCTTCAGTATTTGAAAAAGTAAAACCTCTTTGGCCCCAAAACATTTTCAGAAAACAGACCAAATGCACAACCAGCCTAATAAAATATTCAGGTTCAAGACTCAGTTTTGGCTCCGATGGATTTAGACTCCTGGAGGGTTCATATTTGTAAAACTTGCAGAGCTCCAGCAAAAGTATTTCAATATAAAAGTGGTAACGAGTACGACTGCAGTAAAACAACTAAACACAATCGAAGCAGAACATTTGCTTTCCATGTTAAAAGTGCTGTAAATAATAAAACTACAAACCCATTAAACTAGCTTCATTTTAATCCTATCCTATTTTAATCTTTTACAGTCTGTTTTTCTTTTTCATTTTTTGTAGCTCAATATCAATTTTAGATATTGAGGATATAAATGTATTATGTCCATCGACAACATCAAAGTGCTGAAATTATTAAACTGTTATTAAATCTAATATTGACTTTTCTTTTTGTTGAGGTCGTGTATCACTGAGCTTCTGAGAGCAACGTGTGAGTCCTTAGATGTTTTGCTTTCTTCACTAGGAGGTTGCAAATTTAATGAGATGTTGATGAAAATGGCTCCACGCTGCTCAACGTGATTCATAAAGTGAAACATACCTGATTGAATACACAGGTGAAAATCAATTGCAGATAATCCTGTAAACTTCACATCGGTGATTTTGTCTCACATCAAACTGCTTGTCCTGTGTTATAAATTCAAATTTCACCTAGCACCGCAAAGTTAACGGGATTCGACACACAGGTATTCCTCAGGATACAGCTCCCATCGGGTTCATCGGTACAGACTGTGTTAGAACATCAGCGTAAGACAGACAGCAATCCAGGAGAAAAAACAATTCTCACCAAACGTGTGGACATCTGTGAGGAAAAAGGTGTTTTTTCCAAGCTTATAGTCCAGTTGGAACATGCCTTTCATCTCCCGCTCTGTGATGGAGTCTGTGCTGCCCTCCAGGTGTTGATTGGGTCCCTTGGCTTTACTGTCAGAGCTGTAATAGAGCTCACATTGAAGAAGCTTGCTCAGCACAGAAATACTGATTTCCAGCAGAGAGCATGGCCTCCAGGCGCTCTTTAATTGACATTGGTTAACTAAGCTATAAGAAAGCTTATTCTCAACTGCTTACTGCAGGCTGAGTGCTGTTGTGGCTTTGCTAATAAGAGTGTAAAAACGGTAATAGCCTGTGATTTTTAGTTTAGGTCAAAAGACCAGGGGGGTCTTCACAAAAGCTGATTATACAAGTACAAGAGTGCAAATATGATGTGTTTTTCTAGACTGGTTTACTTTAACCATATAGTGTTCTTTTTGTGAACATCTAAACAAAAGTTAGGACACTTTAACAAATTACCTGAGGAAAATTTACGTGACTTCACCCCTAAAAAGCAAGGTGAACCTTCAAGGGCGTGCACTCCTGGACCTCTGCTTTCATAGGTCCCTGAAAGTCCTGCTTTCGCTACTCGCAGGTGCACATCAGCAATTTCACTATGGATCTTAAACTTGTACATAGGACAAACATCAAGTTTTGTGTCACAATGTCCAACAGAATAATAATGAGAGCTGGCTACAGTCCTGTGACCAAATGGCACAGTGTCCAAGTCCAAAGGCAGTGCGTCATGCCAGGGGCATGTCATTTTATTATCACCAGTCACTGGATTTTGCCTTCCAGTGTCAGCCTGTCCGTATGCAGTTCGGACAGTTCGGCAGTCCCTGAGGGAGAACGTTCTCCGCAAGCAACATGAAATGTGCCTTCATGTGCTCTCACACAGCAAATTGAAAAGGCAGGAGATTTTTGGCAAGAACAGCTCAATCTTCACTCACCACCTGCCCCACACACCAGATTCTCTTTATTTATTTTTATTTTATTTATTTTCCACTTTAACACCAAACAGCAACTCTTCATGTTTTACGAGGGCTCCATAAATATGCAAAAAAAGAACCTCAAGCTCATTAATAGAATAATAATAAGTTGTTTGTCCCAAAACGAATTATTGTCATATATATATATATATATATATATATATATATATATATATATATATATATATATGTATATATGTATATTAGGGGTGCAACGATACACAAAATTCACGGTTCGGTTCGGTTCGATACTTTGGTGTCACGGTTCGATATTTTTTCGATACAAAAAAAATGTTCATGCATTTTTAATTTGTCATTTATTAAAATTATAAATATATATTTTAACTCAAAAGTACAGTTTTTAAATTTAACCCTAACCCTTGTGCGCGTTTTTTATTTTGACAGCGAATGCGCACCTGCGGACCACTTATGTGCAGCCCTGGTTATTTAGCTCGTCATATTGCAGCCACAGAAATTATTTTGTCCATGAAACCATAAAGCTGCACTTTCTTTTTGCCTTATAGTCTGATTTGTCATAACTTCTCCGTTTTGTGGTAAGCTTTTATTTGGCTGTCACTTCTTCACCCTGACCTGTCTTATTTGGCTCAGCAGAACTGAAATGCTTTTACACACTCACTCACATAAGCTCAGCGATTCTCTGCGCGATCAACCTCTCACATGTTTAAGCTTGCTGCGGGAGATTTCACTTGTCATGTTTGCATAGTAAGCTAACGATTAATAAGACGATGTCAGAGGAATTGGTGCACAAATTATCATCACTCACAGATCAGTGCTGTCGCTCTCTATACACAGTTCGCAGGATTGCAAAGTGAAAGCAAAAAAACAAGCGCAAATTCAAACGCGACTTCAATATGTCACATATTGACAGTGGCTCACCGATGCCAATGACATAATTACCCAGCTACATTTCTGAAAGAATGCAAAAGCATTGACATATATTTTTCCTACAATAGCCCGACGGGCAGGGAAGAGATAGATTTTGGTAGCCCGACTGAAAAAAATCGCTAGCTCCGGGACGTCGGGCTAGCGATATTGCAAGCCCTGTATCTGATTGAGGAATCACTCATCTTTGGAAAAGAGAGTTTATTACAGAGAAATGGCTCTTTCCAAAATAAAAGCTATACTATCCGCTTCTTCTGGGCTATATTCTCAGCAGCATAAGGAGAATCATGTGCTAACAGCTGTCTAAATGACTCGGCTAAAGTTAGTAGCATGCTTGTTGTTTTTGTCTTTGCACTAGGATGATGTCGGCGTAAATGTGCAGTCATATTCGTTGTGTTCCCACTAGTGCTTTCAGGTTAATCTCGTTGAAATGACCTTAACGCCACAACACGGCAAATCTCCGTTAACGAGCTACCGCCGATCGCTCCGTGCATGGGGCTAGACGGCCAACACGTTAACGAGCTAACTGCGCTAACACACTAGTTCACACCAATGTAATTGAGCATTGCATGGCACATCCAACATACTGTTTTACTTTAGTCCATGACTCGCTTACCTTCAGGGTCATACGTCACATGAAAACCAAAATAATTCCAAACGCCAGATCTGAATGAGGGTCAATTTGCCTGTTGCAAGGAGAGCTTAACTTCTGTCTCGCTAGCTTGCCCTGTGCTCTTCCTTCTGACTATGCTGTCTGTGTGGAGCGCTCAGTGGATCTGCGCTCGACAGTGCAGCGTAGGCGGAGTAGTCGAACACAGATTCACTGAGCGCTCCACACAGACAGCATCGTCAGAAGGAAAATTGATAAAATAAATTACAAATGTTGTATTGTTCGATACATATGCGTACCGAACCGAAAGCACTGTATCGAATGGTTCAATATCGATACGAATATCGTTGCACCCCTAATATATATATATATATATATATATATATATATATATATATATCCTTGTATCAGCCAAGATGGGCGATGTCAGCTCTTGACGGAACAACAACAACACACAGAAGGCCCTGTGACAAAGGAGGGTGCTCTGTTTCGCCCCCTCCACCCTGTTTCTCCTTGATTAGCTGCGAGGGAGCTAAAAAGCACTCGGTGGAGATTGCCATGGCAACAGGCGTGAGAGGAGCAGGGCTTTACTGGCCCATTACCCATCTGCGCCCTGTTGCATACTGTTTCTCGAACATCCATTTCAACAGTCGACATCCCGCCCAGTCTGGAATCTGACTCAAATCTGAATTTGCTTCTCACTGGTCATATTGTTGATTTTCAGCATATCTTCTTTCATTTTTAAAACATGTATAAATCAAAACCTTTACCGCTAATACATGACACTGCATGAAGTCGCTTCACTGGAAAAAAAAATTTCAAAGTCAGATCAAAGCAAAACCTCCCTGAAAAAGAAAAGTTCTTGGTGCTTTTGCTGTCAGGAAGTGCTTCATTAATGGGAGCTGTGGTCAGGATGCGGCGTTAACGCTCAACACTTCACTGGAGTTGGAAGCATATTTGTTTAATGATTTCACACAGCCCCCACCGTCACTGGCTTATTTGCTCTATGCCTGTCTGATTTGACTAATTGGCCAGTGTGGGTGGTGTTATTGATCAAACGTGTGTAGCTTGAGAATCTTTTGAGGGAAATTTCTGCAACTATACTCCCTTCATCTTATAATAGAGCTGCTTTGAAGCCACGTCCTTGTAAACAAACTAATGACAAAGTGATATTTGTTTGAAAATTGGAGACCATCTCATAGGTCAAACTAGACCAGGGTTGGTTGATCTGTGGATAATTTGGTCTCTAGGTTTGTTGTTATATATACCAGGGCGGTGCTCATCAAATTGCCATACCGCATGTTGGTGGCTGATGGATTATTTAGTGGCCAAATGAAGAGTTCCTGCAGTTGCTGTTTTCACCCCCATACAATGTTTAGTCGGCTTAAGTGAATGCTTACATTGGCTTAATCTGCTGCTGGATACTATCCCTGGTGGGAGATATACGTCTTCTTCACTTGACAAAGTCTTGGGTTTGACCACTTCGTTCACCCCATTAAAGTTTTTTCCATCTCTGCGATCACTGTCCTCTGCCTGGTGGTCTTGGGCCTCTCGGCTAGCTTTTTGAATTCTTTCAAACCATCTTGGCCTCCTGATCTGACATCCGGTCTTCTTGTACAGGTACTCATTAGAGATCTTTTGTAGCCAGTAGATTTTACAAAGACAGCTGTTGTGGAAAGTGTCACTTTTGTACATGTCCTTCTGCACTACCCCCCCACACTCAGATGAATATAATAATACTGACATAATGTTGCTCATATAGAGTTTCATTATGGTTTTGATACTATAAATCAGTGTTCTTCTGAACACCTTTGGGTCTTATACGCATAAGTCAGGCCTGGTTCTGTCAGACATTTCTTCCTATTAAAAGGGAGTTTTTCCTTCCCTCTGTCGCCAACTGCTTTCCCATAAGGGGTCCATCTGATTGTTGAGGTTTTCTCTGTATTATGATCTTTACAGTACAATATAAAGTGCTTTGAGGCAACTGTTGATGTGATTTGGGGCCAAATAAGTAAAACTGAACTGAAATGAATAGAATTGGATAGATTGATGGATTAAAGTATGGATCAAACCAAGCAAAGTGAGGTGAAACCACGGGAGCTAAAGTCAGTTGATGACATGTATTTAGGAAAACCCTTTACTTTTCTTGAGCCAGTAAAAGCAGCCAGATCCTTGGCAAGTGATGCCAGATATCATTGATCTTGTGAAGTGCAGTCTGCGAAGGAAGGACTTGTGCAGGTCCCCAGAGGCAGCAGATCCATTAAGATGTCTTAATCCAGTTCATTAGGCAGGACTGAGGTTGCTGCTTTCCGCCAGTGTGTCCCAACGGTGCAGTCCAGAAATGCACAACAACACTGCATCTAATTTCAGTTGGAAGAAAGTTGTGACTGCAGCTTTTGTCAGTCACAATCAAGTATGAAAACACCGCGTACTACACATGTAGATTAGACTTCATGCTGACAGCACATACACATTCAAAGACAATATCTTTTGTCAATCTTAGAGCAGGCATTGCTAAGCTCAAGCATTGTGTATTATATAACTTCCATCCATCAAAGGTTATTTTTAAGTAGCAGCTGCTGGTCAGCACTGCCAGTCGACCTCCTTCGTCTTGATACAGCCTCTGTTTCTGAGAATGGCCCGGTGAATCCTCTCAATGCTCTAGTCTCGACTATAAATCACAAGAAGACATGTCTGGCTCTGAATTATGGCCCTCTGGCAGTGAACTGGGATAAATTGCAGAGACTTGGATATGCATGAGCATAATTATGAGGGATAATTCAAGATGTTCCTTCTGGAAAATGAAGAGAAATGGCGTTTTGTAAGATCTAAGCTGAACAAGAGAGAAGGCCTGTGGCACGGTACTTTACTCAGGATCTTGTTTGTCTTTGTTGCACTTTGTCACAGTTAAAGTTTGAAACGCTTAAGGATACTAGCAGTATCACTTTAGCCTCAATTAGTTCTCACTGTTTCCATTTTACTTCCAGGCATCGGGATCGCTTTGGAAAGAAAAATGTTCCAAGATTGCCTCGTCAGTCCTCCTACAATGCTGAGGACTGAAGGAGACACGCATTGTATTCAGAAATATAGATTAAGTATTGTAAAGGGAAATTGCTATTGGCAGACACTGAGTCGACTTATTGGAATGTTTGTTTGGAGGAAAATATTGGATCAGTATATCCTTTGTGAATTGAATAAACTGTCTGTCAATTAACGTAACTCTGTAATAAACTGACAAATGGTCACCGGGATACAGAACAAGTGGTATTGGCGTTTGGATCTTGCATCCTGTAACAAATGTACTGGCACTGTGTTTAAAGACAGAAGATCAAGCATTTTCCAATCTGTTAAATGTAGTTAGAGTTTTCCGGAAGCATCTAGAATAACCATTATAAAAACTGCAGTCTAAAAATGTGAATTTATGACCTCAAAAAGTCATGCCTAGTTATTCATCTTTGCACGAATCTTACTTGGAGTTTGTGTTGTTGTTCAAAGGCACTTCAACATAGCTAGAAATCACAGATGATCCTTGACTTATCCAAAAAGCCTCATCTGTACCTTGGTAGTTCTGTCACACAGTGTTTAAATACCTGTTTTTTAATATTGGTCGTGATGCTGTCACACAACTTTAAAATATATAAAAAGAAGTAAACAACAATGACACGCTAGTTGCTAGTGTAATGTTGGTATGTCCCAAGTTACTCAAAACTGTTATAGTATCGCAAGATTTATCAGTATTTTCCACACAATTTATTCAGCAACAAAGTAGCTTCAAAGAGCCCGAAACATGTGTAATCTTAAGGACGTTTATTAGTTTGCAGCGATAATATCACCAGATATCTTTTATTTTCTTGCCTTCTCACTCTCTCACACTGCATCTCACTCTTCAGTCTGATTTTTAAAAAGAACAGGCGTCCAGTGAGACATTTGTGAGTAATTACAGCAGTGCAGCCCAAGCACTTGTCCTTAGCTGCCCGTTAAATGCCCGTTTCCAGTTTGACTGAGAAGAAGCAAGTATTTATAGACGATCCCTCACCCATCACACATGCAGACAGACGGTGACAACAAAAGGCGACATAAAAAACAAAAATAACATTTTGAGGTCTAACAAATATCTCAACCTCTGAAATCCCAAGAATTACAAACCAGAACTAGAATAATTTAATAAATAGTGAAGTTTCCATTTTACATCGTGTCACAGTGTTTAACCAGTTAACTCTCTCTTCTAACCTTCAGACAAAATCAGAACTGAACATGGTAACCAGAAACTTTTTGTTTAAATACAACAGATTCATGTGTGCAGAATATGCCATAAAATACTAAAATAATAATAGGGTATAATATAATAATAAAAAATACATTTTACCATATATATTTTACTTATTTAATACTATTTTAGAATTGAGCTATTTGCACATATTAGAGCTATTTCTTGTATTTTGTAATCTTTGTAATATATTGTATTATTTAATTAGTTCAGTCTATTACTGTAATTGTCTTGGAGCAACTCTAACCCACATAATTTCCTTATGGATTATTAAAATATTCTGATTCTGTTTCTGATTTCTTATTAATCTAGACTGTCACTGATATTACTGAAACAGTGGGTTGTTGGACATTTTTCAGGAGGATATTTGAACTGTAAAGCAGCATGTTTAAATGTTCTTGTAGTGATTTCTGCTGCTTAGAGCTTTATTTTCACTCGATTACCATTATAAGTGCCACTACTACTACACCAACACCGAATGTTGACCAGACTACACTACAGTGAAAAGATCTGCATAAGCAGATATTATATACAGTCATAACTTTATATTTCCTACATTCCTGCATTTGTGAAACCTGATGAGCCACAAAGAATATGATCCTTTTCTCTTTTAGCTCAAGGTTGATAATTCGACATTAGAGGCTGTGTGTTAGAAGATAGTCCAGCTTATTTTTGTAATTTGACTCATCTTTTTTGGACGCTTTCTCAACCCACGGTTTCCTTTTCCTTCAGCTCACATTAACACAACCCACTGTGTGGCTTTTTGGAAGGAAGTATGAGTGAGTGAGAGTCACACTACATGTCATTGGGATCCATGTTTAGCAATAAAAGGATAAAAGAGGATAAGGATAAAGGAGATGAACTTCCATGTGAAATTAAAGTGTCTGTTTGTTGTCTGTTCAGTGTTTTGCTTGAGTTTTGGAAAATACTCCTAAAATTGTGCGACACTGTTACAGAATCACAGTATCAAGGATTCTGTGAAAAGTGACACAGTTCAGTTTCGTTGCATGTTTTTGAGCACATGAGCTTTTCTGATTCTTCTTCTTGGATTTAAATATTCATTTTATTGTAGGAAAACTTTTGCTTTTATCACAACCCTAACCCTCACAATAAATTGGCAACAGTGATTTACTTTGCTTTCAGCTACGTTAGCCTAAGGTTGGCGCTCACATGCTGAAATATAAAGACCCATTAAAAGAGGTGGCCGGGGTTCGCGTTTTGCTGTTAGGTAATCAAGAAACTTGTATGTCTGAGTTCATTAAATATCAGTTCAGGGCAAAAAAATCCTCCCAATACAACCTTTAATTTGATTTAGTTTAACAGTTTGCTAACAAAATATGCTGCTTTAAATGTTTTATGTTTTACAGTCCTCGTTAGTTTTTACTCAAACTGCCAATTTTTTATTGGTCCAAACTCCTGGTTTTCTGAACGTTTAGGTCTTAAAGAAGAACTTTAGTACATTCATATTTTTATTTTTGAACTTAACTGGAATAGATTTGCTTGGTTCACAGTTTGGATGCAATCCCTACTGTATGACACAACCAGTCTTAGCAACCACCCTTCCTTTATGGTTGCTTTCTTATGATTAATTTTTGGCTGTGATGAATTACTTGCACCTATGCTGACCTCAATATCTGAAACTTTGACCATGTTTAATATAACATGCGCCACTGTAAAACTATATTTACATCATTTAAAACAAGGGCAGTCAGAATAGATCCCCTTGAAAGAAACTGTGTGCCTTTCAGTGTGAAATTGTGAAATGCAAAATAGAAACACGAGTTATAATCTCTGCTGAAAGTGTCTGTTTACGTGTTGACAGATGGCATGTTTGGGAGGTGTCACTCTGTTCCGGTGAAGGAGATTTACACCTACGATGTTTCCCCATCTGTAGTGCAGCGCTTCAGGATGCTGCTGGAGAAGCTTTCCAACAGAGGTAAACACGTGCACACATGTTCTGCTTTCCTCAGCCCAAATGTGTATGTACGTTTGCACAGAACATGCACACGCACAAAGTGGCGTGCCGTGTCAACTTCAAGTTCATAATCTTCATAATCATGGTCCTGTGCAAATTATATGCACACTCAGCTCTGTGGCTTTTGTAGGATATAATCGCAAACTGATTTGAGATTATTTTTCAAACCAAGGTAGAATAAGTGTGTTTAAACTTGTCATATAGGAACACAAGACTTGTTCCACCCAAATACTGTAATGTCTTTTCACTCGGTCAGATCAAGATTGTATGCATGCATCCACAGTATGTATTTATAAATATACAGTGGGAATAATATGTGCATTTTACCCAAATAACCTTGACGCCTGTGAAGCAGGTGTGTTTTCTTGATTTGTAATTACTTCCCCAGGTTAGGGGATTTTAAAGGCAGGATTAGGGATTGAAGAAGGAGTTGAGCTAATGCTGTCACTGAGAGTGCTAAAAAGAGCTGCATGGTTCAGTACGACACATTTACTACTTTCCTACTTTAGTTTCCATTCACTCACTCAAACCCAATCAGAGATACTTGCATGTTATAAATGTGCACACTCTGTTTGGTGTGCATAAAGCAGTGTGTTAAAATAAATATGTCTGTTATTTTAAGTTTAAATAGTTTTAAGTGAAATAAATGAAAACTCATTATTTTACCTTTCTTATATATTTTCCAGAGAGGATTTTTTTGCCTCTTAATTTCCTTTTTTTTTTTTGGCTTCTCAGCATTAAAAAACATCTAAACTTTCACAATGGATCCCCTCAAATCATGTTCTGTTTTTCAGTCTGTAATGATGAGTGCTAACTCATTCCTCTTCTTCCTGATTTACCGCAAAGCTATTTGTTTTCTGCCCTGCACAGATGTAGTCAACATAAGGCTCATTCACAGCATATTAGCAAGTAAAGAGAGAGAAAGATAAGTAAATTTTGTTTAAAACTGTGCACAGACACAGTGTGAAGTGAGGCTTTTAGACATTTGTCACCATTGAGGAGAAGCGGTGTAGTGAGAAGGACTAATGGGAAATT
Source organism: Rhamphochromis longiceps (assembly GCF_057381845.1). Lineage (NCBI taxonomy): Eukaryota > Metazoa > Chordata > Actinopteri > Cichliformes > Cichlidae > Rhamphochromis > Rhamphochromis longiceps. Next base: position 6,354,294 of record NC_140574.1, read on the forward strand.
CTACTGTTTTGATCAGTCTGAATGTGCTCGAGGTTCTGGTGACTGTTACTTATTGACACAGCTACTACATGAACTGCATTAAAAGCTTCTGGGTTAAAGAAAAGACAAGAAAAAAAAAGAAAAGACAAGAGAGCTGCTGCCATTGTAGACGCACCTTCACACCGAGGCCTGTCCTGGTGAAAACATCATGTTAGCAGACTTACTGGAGGAGCTGAAGAAGACTGGACTCCAAGCTGCTCCTGCTGATCATTGCTATGCTGGACCTGAAGATGTGGCCTGTGATGTCTGCACTGGAAAATAGACACAGCTGCAGCAGAAAGGACTGAGAGGCAGAGAGAGCTGGAGGTGAGTTGACAAAACATCCAGCAGAGAATCCAGGACAGAGAGAAAGATGTGAAGCTGCTTCAACAGGAGGTGGAGGCCATCAATCAGTCTGCTGATCAAACAGTGGAGCACAGTGAGAAGATCTTCACTGAGCTGATCCATCTCATCCAGAAAAGAAGCTCTGATGTGAAGCAGCAGATCAGATCCCAGCAGGGTGCAGACTTTTCTTCTCAAGTCATATCGCACTGATCCTGTCGGCAATTTTTCGACAATATTAAGTTGTGTGAGGTCAATTTTGTGTAGTTTATGTGCTGCCTGCCCCAAATGTTAGCAGCCAGTCAGCAAGCTTGCAGTTGTTCAAATTGTATTTTCTGCTGGAGTCTGTACAGGTAGCTGTCGCAGTCACACTGGCAATTACTGCTAAAGCTAATAGCTTTTTTTAGCGTCTGCTGTTGATTCTAAAGCAGAAATGTCAGAAATTCAGTGCAGTTTACATTACTGCAGTCTGCAGTATATTAGTCAAATGGATATTCATTATCGACAGAGACATGCTTTTATGGTGAATAAACAGAACAGTCTCATGGGTCTTGTGCCTTATCCTGATTATCCTAATACTCTGATGTCATTCTCATCACAAAAGGCAGAGATGAAAAAATGTAACGTTCTGTCTCTGTTGTCAAACAGATGTTTTTTTCTTTTTTACCTGGTTGTTCAAAGAACAATGAGACCAAAGATTAAAGCTAAACTATTCTCAGGAACTTGAACTTGTTTGTGTTTTGCACTTGTTGATTGAGAAAAGCCAAATAAAGTCAATAAAGGAATTATTGAAGCCTTTGAATGATACAACCAGGATAATCCAAAGTTATATATATCTCTATATAAATTTGTGTGATGTATTTTCCTTTAATTATATGTTAAATATCTTATAGATTTAGATCTTAAATTTATTCCACTCTTGTTCACAAAACTCTGTATTTTCTGTCAAAGTTTAGAATATAATTTTGTGGCTTTAAACCACAGTTTGTCTGAGTTTGTAATGAATGGATCACGGTTCCGAGGAGATTAATTGAATTAGTTATAAAGTGGTTTACTTTCTGCCAGAGTTCACTGTTGCATCCATGCTTACAGTAATACATCAATATAGCTGTTTATCCCACAAATGAATGAACTAAAAAGGAAAGAAGGAACGGCCCGAGTGAGCATTATGGCGTAAATATTTGTTATTTGACTTTTTGGTTTAATCAGCCTTTGCTGTGCCTGTGTAGAAACGAACAGATGGATCAGTTGTCGTCTTTCCTGCTGCACTAAGTTGCTGTTAGTGTGCTGTACCACGAGAGGGAGGCAGAGACCTGCGTAACCTCCCACTGAGCTGGATTTCATCCCCTTTCATCATCCAGCTTTGCTCTGAATGACAGGACCTCATGTATGCAGGAAAAAAAGAAAGTCCAGTCTTTTGTGCTTGACCACTCAAAAGAGAATGATTTCAAAAAAGTACATTTGTTTTGGGAGGAGTTTTTCTCTCGTGTTTTTATTACACCATCCTTCTTTTGAGCTCGATTTAGTGCATTTCCTCCCTTTCCTCTACCCACCCCTCTCCAAAAAAAGAAAAAAAAAGTCCTCTGGTTTAATTCTCCGAATCGGAGCTCAGCGGGAGAGCTAGAGAAATATTCCGATTTCACAGAGGCGACAAGTTTGGAGGCATTTGTCAGGAGCTCTGAAGTGAAATGAATTATGCAAATGAGATGTTTGGGCCCGGCTGTCTGCAGAAGCCATTAGGGAGGACAAAACTCTAAAGACACTAAAGCATCTGCATTTCAGGCTCGGCTAGTCCACTAAAAAGGTAACGCGGTTTACTCTGTCCTTTTGCTTTCCCTGTTACAAACACGATCCTACGCCCATATGCCCATCAGCTCTGTTTTAGGATATGGGAACTGATGTCCTGATTCACAAAAGTGCACGTGGAAAGAAGAGTCCACAGTCAGACCGATATCTGGACATTTAGGCAAATACTTTATGTTTATTCCCTTTGACATTGAATTTCTGTTAGGGTTTTCACATCGCAAGAGTCACTGGGAAGCTCTAGTCTTGTTTCCAGTTTTCCCAATAAGCTGAGCTGCTGATGGTGTTTTGGCTGCAGCTTCATGGAAAAAAATAGTTTGTTTCTTCAAAATGTTGATCTGCTCCAAGGAGAAGCAGGTGATGGATAAGCTCAGTGCATCATGTCCCATGATAGCATGACACTGTGTTAGCACATGAAGCCGGTTTATGATCAGTCAGCTGATCCAACATGCAGGAAGCTTTTCACCCAGATGATTTCACTCTTAACATCTTATCTGATGTACAAATTAATATGCACATGTCTCCATTATGGCATACACCTGCCGCTTTTTAATCTGTTTGCAGGGCAAACACATAATGATCAGTCGTCAGTCACTGCTGCGCCGAGCTTGGTGCTTTCCAGCAGGGAGTGACGAGCAGCCTCATTTATAAAAGAGTGCACAGGAACCATATTAAAAATAGTAAGTAAGTAAAATGTATTTATACAGCACCTTTCTACATAAGGATCACAAAGTGCCCCACAGCCACAATCAACAAATATAAAATACAAATATTAAGACATAACAGTATCCATTAAATGCTTAAATAAACATTTCAGTAATTTCATCAGATCTCAAATGTAATGCTCATGCATTCCATCTTTTAGGAGCCACAATCTTGCATATCAATGGATAGTCTCCTTTGGTTTTCAGTGTAGAACAACAAGATTTGGTCTGAAGTCTGAAGCCCTCAGTGACCTGCATATTATAGAGCAGAAGCAAGAGCTTGCTAATGTGAACAGGCATTTTACTGTACAGAGCTCTGAAAGTGATCAGCAAGATCTTAAGCTAAAGCAGGTGCAAAGATGACAAAACACATGAAACACTTAGAAGACCTATTAAGTGCAGCAGCTGGATTTTGGACCTTTTTGTAAGATGACTTAATCGTTTCTTATTCTGATTTGGACACCATTCCACTGATGGGGTCAATACTTCATAGATGAAATATAAAGATTATCAATATAATTATTGAAACTAAGAGCCTGGTCAAATGTGACACCAAACTTTATGACATTTGGTGGAACCGCCGATGATAGAAGTGCACATAAAAGGCCAAAAATGGAATTGGCCAATTTTTACAGTCAGGCTTCAGTCCACACCTTACTGTGGGATCTTCTCACAGGCTCTTCTGATTATTTTTGGTTAATTATTTACGTTAGTTATTGTTCTATAATTGAGTAACGCAAGCTAATTTGCAGCTCTCACTAATGACACAACATTTTTGGGTGGCTATTAAACGGATGTCAAAGAGAGACATAAAAAAGATGTCAATTTTGTTTTTATAAAGAACTCGTTTAATAAATGGATAATGTTATGAGCTCATCCATAACCAACCCAGATGTTTAAGTCAAACAACTAGTTTTTTTCCCACCTAGTTAACCTATAGGTCCAACCCTGTGAGAGAACAAACAGGTTCGCCACCATCCCACAGACGTTGGACTGACCACAGAACCAAGAGTTGCCCCTGATGTGAATGAACGTCAGATAAAAAAGCGCTTGAGCAAAGATAAAAGTGCTGTATGAATGTGTGTGTAGTAAAAAAAAAAAGTGCTGTGAGTGCTCAAATTGAGTCAAAAGGCACTATACAAATACCAGTCCATTTACGCACATCCTCATAAACTCTATACGTCTGTCACTGTAGAGCCTGTCTGTGTTTTCTGAGTGTAGTTAATGTCACTGTACGCCCATTTAGTAACAGCGTTATTATTATCAACAGGGGTAATATCGAAACTACAAAAATCAGACGAGATTTAACCTTTAGCACACAGTACATTTGCCTCTCTCTTTCTTTGTGAACGGTTTGAATCTTTCACAAAGTTGTTGCTGCAATTCTGTTTCTCCCCCTTTAACCACCCACACACACACACACACACACACACACACACACACACACACACACACACACACACACACACACACACACACACAGACCCTCTTCCCACTCGCACTGCTCACTAAAGGCCCTGCAGATGTGAAGTCATTTGAAAAGCCACCTCGTCAGGGTCACAGCTGCTGTTCGCCCACAGTTGCTGTGGGCGAACAGCAGCTGCGAACTAAAGAGGACCATCGTTGCGATGGTCCTCTTTAGTTCGCACACGACATCAAAAACACACTAACCTCCCCGCACCACCTTTGAGAGACTTAACAGTAGATAACTCTTGCCTTTATCATTATTATTATCATTATTATCAGTTGTCCCATGACTCCTTATGTTCTACAGCTCCAAATTCACTGTAAGTCATGCCACGAGTTCCCTTCCTCTTTTCCCCGTGGGATCTTTTGCTCATGTTGCTAAAAAACTGAACATTTTCACTTGGAAAAATCAAAAACGTTGTGATTCACAATTTTGTATCCCACTGCTTTCTTGTGTTTTTGCTGTGTTTTATCCTATTTAGTTCTACAGCATTCGTTCATTTAAGCATCTGTCACATAAACAGTATGCCTTCAGGGATAATCAAAGATCTTCTGAATCTGAGACTAAAGTGTGATTCTTTGATTCTTTAGTAATTTACAAAAAATATATAAACACGGTTGAAAATTGTCAGCATTCTACATCGCTTCTATTTTCAGAGTGTTTGGGATTTGTTGGCAAAGACATGTCGTGACTTTTTTACCCAGTGATCCAAAAAGTTTCTCACCTTGCTGTCTGCTGTTTTGTAGGACCGCAGTGATTGTAATTGGACTTCAGGTTGTGGAAATTAAATTTGCATAAATGCGGCTGATAAATCAAGTTCTAAACTGGTGGAAGGCTGCAGTGTTTTTGCCCATGGTTGTAATTAGCGTGACTCTTAGTGAATACGGCCGATGGTATTTGTGGAGCAGGCGGGCATCATTTAGCAACTGTGGAGGACGTGCAATACAAAATTGTTGAGAAAATGCAAACTGAACTGGAGCATTTCCAAAACGTCTTTTTCTGACCTCTAACCTCCTCAAGCTACATGCATTTCATTTTCCAAAGACTTTTTATTTAAATAACTGTAATCACAAAGGTTTTTTTTTATTACAAAATTGCCTTAAGGGGCTTTACAATCTAACAACCTGTTACAATGTAACAACCTATGTCCTTAAGCTTTCCATAGTCCATGAGTCCTTGCAGGTACATCATCGCATTTTAAATTCAGTCCAATTTCTTTCAGGACCACAGTCTCATTTATTTAGTTGTGAAAGCTTCAAACTCTGATAGACCTTCACCTCATACTTCAGCTGGCCGACAACCTCCTGCCCGCTTTTCTGTGGTCGGTTAAGTCAGTGAGATGCGCGGAGTCACTCTGAATATCCTGGCAGGGGCTCCAACGTTTATTAACCTGTCGTGTCAGATGCCGTCTGTTCACCCGCCGCTAACGCCCGTTTTCTCTGCCACCGTGGCTGCCATTAAAGGCTCGGTTTTATGTCTCTTTGATGGCGAAAGCTGGCCTGACACGCTGTGCAGCTGTTAAAGAGAGGCTTGTGCCTGATTCGTGGCAGTTGGGGTTGTAATTCATTTTGCGGGGGTCTAAAGGAGGTTTCTCGGTGCTGAGATGCTCTGAAATGAGTTGAGCTTGTTTAATTGGATTCGCAAATGATACAGGCAGAAGTGTAAATTCAGTTGGAAAAAAATGGTGCTGTTGTTGGCTAACTAGAAATGGTATGAGATCTTGGCAGCAATGAGATTATTGCTGGCAGCGCTTTCCAGTTTCACAACATGCTGATTGTTCTGCAGTGCGTCTTATAGAGCTAAAATCTTAGGAATGGACATTTTAAGTAAAACTAACAGTTAAAAAAAGATCATTTCTACTGAACATTTTCAAAATTTTCGTGTTTTTTTCCCAGTATGCTAAATATGAAAGGAGGCTAAATGTTTTTATCTTGTTTCTTCCTTCACTTTAATGTTACGCCGAATTTTTTCTGTTGCTCTGGAGGCTGTCTTGTTTTCACAAATTGGGTTTTCTCAGTAAGAATTAGGCTGCGACACAAGTTTGCTCTTCAGTGGGTCTGATGATGATGATGATGATGTTCTTTTGCTGAGATTTGTTGGGGATTTAAAGCAACTCTTAACCATTGGTGATAGCTCACTGTGAGAAATGACAAAGCGAAAGAGAATCATCCTGTGAATCACCTCTAAAACACCATCATGCACTCCCTGCTCAACAGACGGCTACAGGCAGACACGAGCTGGTGAAAAGTGGTTATTAACGTCACTTGGGAGTTGGTGGAAACTTTAAACAGAGCTAAAAGAGAGAGAATGTGACTCTTCTCAGAACTCATCGCCTCCATCTTTTGTCTCCAGCCTCGTTCCTGTTTACTCTCGACTCCGGCTTTTTTAAACCTCGGGAAAGACTTAATTTTGAGCAAAAGCATCCTCATTTCAAAACGTGTTGCTCCGGGCAACCTTTTCTACACCTTTTACATTCAGGTCTTCTCTTCTAATGTTCATTTTGCATTCTGTTATCATAGTTTCAAAACTCTCTAAACCCGTGTGGTAATTCATATTCCTGCTGTCGGATTGTATAACCTTGTAATCCTTTTCGTCTGGTTCTCATTCACGTGAATGATTGAAATGCCTGTTTTGAAAGACTGCCTTTATCTATGTCTAAATATCTGTAAGTTATGAAACATTAATGTTGTTACTGAAGTTTGGGGCTTATTCACACTTACGGCTGTTTTGCATGTCACATATTCAGATGGAGGCAGTGGTATGTAGCATTAATCATTCAGGACAGGAATCCTATATTAAAACAGTAAAACGCTGATATTCTGTCTCTACAACAGGTGTTTTTTTGGCAGTAAGATGGTAGCTTTTAACTTTTAGTTCAACTTGGTTTGAAACAGCTGATGCACGTCTAATCTGTTTGGCTGCGTCCCTGCTGACTTTGACTTCATGTAGTCGGACTTCTCCATGGTCTGCATTGCCAATGAGGTTGTTGCTGTCAGGATTTAAGGCTGCTCTTTGCCATCATGCTTCATGTTTTTTGGTTATCTATCAATATTTTCCCCAGTTTTCAGTTCCCTCAGCTCAAAATGTGCTATCACTTTTTTGCGTGTGAAACTGACAGGGATGATATTTCCCTTCTCATTTCAAGTGCACGTCCTCCGTGGTGGACCCACATCTTGTGGCATCACAGCTGGAGCTACAGTCTGCATTACTTGAATCTTTCAGCAACGTCATCGCTCATCTGCCAAATGCCTCCGTTCGTGTTGTGCTTTGCGCAGCGCGGCCATATTTCCGGTAACATTTCGTTCCGCTACCCCATCTGGTGTTGGCGCCTGCTCCTCTGTTCAGTTGCCAAAAAACTGTGTTTGAATGCATGTTAAGTATAAGAAACAGACGTGAATGCCCAAGCAGCTCATCAGCCTTGTCCTTTTGTACACTTGCTGAAATGCAACACTTTTTTTTGACATGCCCAGTAAATCCACAAGAATGTCTGGCTGACATTGCTGCAGTGGCAGCTTGACAACTAGGTAATAAAATCATTACCTAGAGGAAAATAGACACAAACGTCCAAACTACTCATTTGTTCTTGCTCTTGAACACTTGTTTAAACAGCAGATACAAATAGCTTATGCATAAATACCAAATAAGGACACAATACACAATCAAATATCAGAGATGTAAAAAAAAACAACTAGGTGGTCAGGAGATTCACTGAAACACTTAGTGAAATTTTCACTTAATGAAAATTCCAATAATATTTCTTTCATCTCAGTGAAAGAAATATTGAAATTTCTTTCATTGTGCATAAATATACATGTGCATAAATTCTGTAAAATAGCTCTCTTTAGAGCTTCGCCCCACCTTATTCATCACATTTGTGGTTTGCTTATACTAAAACAAACATTAAGAAACCTTCAGGTGCCGTATAATGATGTAATCTAATAATATAACATGACTATGAGTCAGCTGCTTTCTAAAGTCTGCGTGTTTTCATTCCAACACCTGTGCTCACTTCTGTAAAGCTTGCCTCTGACACGTGCGCTCTATAGAGTAATAATTAAAAACACTAAAAAAAACACTTAAGCTAATAAATGTAAACCAAAGTTAAACATTTTCAAACAACAAAAACTAAACAGAAACAAGAAAATCCACTCTGGAAACTAACTGAAACTACATGAATATTATAAATGTTATGTATGCTTTTAGTTATAATGTTTTGCGTGTTGTGATCATCTTTGATGTCTGAAACAATGGCTTCTTTCACAGATGGCCTGGGTAAGTTTTGGATAGAAGTACACAGAATAGATAAAACCACACTGCAGTTTATGAGCGGTCAGAAAAAGACGAGCAAAACTTGTTTATGTTTTAAAAAGTTTCATGGGAAAAAGCATGTCCAAATCTATGGAAGCCCGTTTCCGCCACTAAAAAAAAAAAAAAAAGGATCCATAACTCAAAATTTCGAGTTATTTTCTCGAAATTTCGAGTTATTATCTCGAAATTTCGACATATTAACTCAAAATTTTGAGAAAAGCAACTCGAAATTTCGAGTTAGCGCTGCCAATCAGTAATCTACGTGAATGACGTCATTTCCATGTTACCCGGAAGCTGAAGCCCTCAGCTACAAATGCTACAGCTAAGCTACCGGTATTACATCCAGTCGTGAATGCACAGATTGCTGAGTGTTTTCAGCCTGGCTTCACAAATGATGAAATCCCTGTGTTATTAGCTGAATCACATGGTGTTACTATCAGCAAACATACTTTAATTTGTTGGGATCCGTTGTGCGAGTGCGCGGTCCTGCGCCATATGCTTCCGGGTAACAAGAAAGCGACCTCATTCACGTATATTTTTGATTGGCAGAGCTAACTCGAAATTTTGAGAAAAGTAACTCGAAATTTCGAGTTATATTTCTCGAAATTTCGAGATAATAACTCGAAATTTCGAGATAATAACTCGAAATTTCGAGAAAATAACTCGAAATTTCGAGTTATGGATACTAGCTTTTTTTTTTTTTTTTAGTGGCGGAAACGGGCTTCCATACAAATCAAATCAAATGAATCAGAATAATTTTCCCTCATTAGGACGTTATTGCAGAGATGGTATTACTCGAAATTTGGTGTGAAATTTGGGTAATAAATGCAGAACACAAAAGCAAAGCCACATCTCTTGGCAAGTAACAAACATCTTACTAGTAGTATTTATTGTTTTATTTGGTTCACTGTACTTTATTTACTGTTTTTACGTGGACATTGATCTCACTGTAGGATGTACACATTCTGGGTTTAACCCCTGACCTCACTTTTTCATCATGGCAGTGGTGTAAATATTTAATCGTTTGTTTAAGTAAAGATGTGTAAAAGAAATTCCCAAGTAGCTCATCATGTTGTACAACTGAAGTGCAGCAGGAGAGCTAGAGGAGAGACGGTTTCTGCTTAGTCACTGAAACAGTCTCTCGCCGGAGTCTCCAAGGACGACCCGCTGTTTCCTCGTCTCCTCTGCTAATGAGTGACCTAATGAGTTTAGGGAAATTACTGCATGCTTAGCAATTTCTTCTCCGTCTTTCTATCCCATACTCACCACGTGTCGGCTACACTTTGCTCATGCATACAACCCACTTTTTCTGTACTTCAGTGCAGTTTTAATTCATTCGAGACTTACAGGTGCACAGTAGATATGCACCTGGGCAATACTGGACTTCCTGCTTGTGTCCTGTTAACGTATGTATTCCTGTCTTTCTAGTTCTAAAGGGTCCCCTTGTTTCTTTCTGTAGGTTTGACCTGGGAAGATGATACCACCCAGCAGGTTCTGTCCAAGGAGTTATCCAAACTGAGAAGGATTCCCTACAGACCACAGCAGACTGGGTCGTTCTACACCACTGAGATCAGGTCAGATGTTTATTTAGCTCAAATAGTTTTGTGACCAAAGGACATGTAGATTTGTAGATTTGCACTTCTGTTTTATCTTACTCCTAATAATTTTCATTTAGTTTTGTCGTCACCCCACTTGGCAGGCCGGCAGCGTGGACAATAAACTTTGTGAACACGATGCCTCGAAAATGAGACGGCATAGGGCTTGATAGCATAGGTGCATCTACTAAACATTTTGGACAAGTCAGAATCCCGGTGACCTTGACCTCAAGGTCAAGTTGTCTGAAAATCTTGTGAAAACAATAACTCGAGAAAGATAACACTTAGGATTTTCAAATGGATACCATTGGTGTATCTACTAAAAATCTTCAACGAGTTCAAATATCAGTGAGGTGAAGTTTTCTGTCACCTAGGATTTTAAAATTTATACCACAGGTGTATCTACTGCTGTCGGAGGCTGAAGGGTAGCACTGGCTGCTGCCAGTATTTTAATTTCTTACTTTTTATTTTACTTTGTGACCTTTTTTTTTGCCTTTTTTCTAATACTAATATATGATATATGAAAATTTTAGAATGGCATCATGTTAATAATTCCATTTGGAGGAAAAACAATTCATTTGCACGTCTTTGCAATGAAGTTATCTGACTGTGCTACTCTGAAGTGACTAATTTCTGCATTTTGTTCATCTTTTTCTCTACTCTCACAGGCCAGTAGCTCAAGCAATGGACCCAGTGGACCAAAGGGTGAAACCGGTAGAAGTAGAACTCGGCAAAAATCTCCAGATGTACCTGCAGCGCCTTGGCCTCCTTCCCAAGACATCTACTTCCAGCTTGAGCGCACCAAGCAAGGTAAACATTTACTCTGTTTGGCTTCTGGGACTTGGTTGTTCCGGTTCATGATTTTCTTGCCATTTGTTGGAATTTCTTTGCCTCAAGCAAGTAAACAGAAACTATTATGCTTTTTATTATTTTCTGTTACATATTATCTTCTTCAAAGGTGGGAGCTTTAATTAAACATGGGTAAAGTTACAAACAATGAAGGCAAAGATCTTCAAACTAAACTTAAAAGCACCACCCACCTGCTGTACTTTTGTTCATGAGAAATAGCTAATCAGAAAGAAAAGGTCGGTTTAAGTTGGGGTCTGTTTGACAGTGAATGATCTGAGTTGCACCAAGGCCCAGTATACTGTGAATCATGCAAAGTTCCTCTTGTAGAGTCCAAGTGTGAAAATATGGAGCTGTTAATTCACCTCTATACATCAATTATCAGTGTGCTAATTGAAAGGATTCAAAAAAGCCCAAAAGTAATGAAGCGCAAATGACAGAATATCGCTGAAGTGCCACATAAACCTCAGCTCCCGCTGGTCCTGTTCTCACATTTGAAAACCGAAGAATATGTGAGGAATTTGTTTTTATCCCAATGACTGCATTTAGCCTCGACCTCCATTCGAGGCCACCTGGCTCAGTTTGAAAAGAAAGCGTGCACACATACAGTGCACGCTCGCACAACACGCTGAAAGGACACAAACGCGCACACCTTCACAGCAGGTGGTCCGCTGTCATCCTTCGCTGTCGCTTCTTTCTTGCTTCTCTGTCCTAACTGATGACTTCTCCCAGCTTGACCGTTATGAGGGAAATAATACCAGCCGAGAGTTCAGGAGTTCACCGCTCTAATTAATAACTGAAGGCGCGACTGCGTCCCTCTGCTGTGCCTGCAGAGGCCTCTTTCCAGCTGGGGAATTGTACTGAGGACCAAGCGAGTACGACTGCGTGGAGCCTGCAGGCATCGCTTGCAGGCTCATGGCCTTTTCTATCCAGGTTCACCTGTTTGGTGGCAGCCAAAAGGAGCTGGAGGGTTGAAGGGGCCCTTCGGGTACGAGTGGCATAAACATCACCAACTGAGGGATGTAAATGAATAAAGATACTGCCAGCAACAAATACCAGAGGGGGCCTCGCACACACAAATCATAAAGAAGTATGACAACTGTGAGGAACGGCTTATGTCTGTATTGTTATGATAATTTTGCCGTTACTCAGGCTTGTGCCATTTCTGTGCTCTTAGGTGGGCGTTAATGGAGCCGGCAGTGACAATTTGCTTTTGTTGTAGCTGATGGATTTGTTAATATGATTGCATAAATGGATTAATAACTTTTTTTCCCCAAAAATGGCCTTTTTCATCTCAATAGTCATTTTTGTTCAAATGAAGCCTTTAATAATAAAGCAAAGTGCTTCTTCATGCATCCAGATACTCTCTCTAAATCTAGTGGAAGAACAAAAACAAGAAACGTTACATTTAGATGTTTTCAGCAAATGCACATCTATTTAATTTTGCATACATTTTGTCTAGAAGTAAATTGGCTACACTAACACGAAGGTTACTGGATTGGTGGTGTTATAAAGAAAGAAAAGCCAAAGTGTGTCGAAAGAAAAAAGGCAGGGTGCTTGTGTTTTGTACTTTGGCGTCAGGATGGTTTGCATTCTTGTCACATACAGTTGGTCCCATTATTTTAGGACGTTGTCTCAGCCTTAAACGTGTGACGAGCAGATGGGACATTTTCTTGGATCCAGCATCTGCATAAATAGTAATTCTGCATGACTCATATTTTTTGGTCAGATTTTTTTTCTGTCGCAGCCAGTTTTTTGTCATCATTAAACATCGGACAGAGGGATGACTGGGAATGAAGGGGCTGGTGAGTGAGATGGTTGGCATCTTAAAGTTCTAGGCAGCAGGAATGCTCAAGCAATGCAAAGTAATTATAATTTACTTTATGCTTTACTTTGCAGTTATACTTTGTCCCTTGCGGTCTGTTTATTTCGAGGTCTAATTATTTGCTCTGAGACATTACAACATATGGTCGGGAATTTTCAGGCTTTTACTTAAGCTCTCTATAGTTAATGGAGTTTGGATGATTCACATTTCATAGCCTCTCAGTTCATCCATTGTGTCAAACAAAACATTTGAGGTAGTTTTCCTTTAATTCCACTCCCCTTTTAGGCAGCTTTCTCCTGATTGGCTGCCCCTCACAAACAGCAGGTGGGTGGGACTTTTATGCTCACATCCAGAGTCGTGTTTTGAAATGACTGTATTAGGGGCATGCACTTCTCCTTCAGCCACAGTGTGGCTGTTTCTCAGAAAATAGAGCAAAAGCTCTGCTATTGGAAAGCTGGTGGAAATGTCTTCAGCATCAGTGTCTTTGTACAGTATGCTTGTGTTTTCCAGAATGACCGTTTCCAGTCCGGCATCCCTGCAGAGCTTTATCGCTCCAAGCCCCAGATTTCAGCTCAGAAACCACCTCCCTCCAGCTTCTCATCTCTTTCATCGTTCCAACCCGTGCAAAAGCAGAGACCACCAGCCAACCAGCTCCTCGCCACGCAGGCTGAGGGTGACCTTCTCCTGGGCGCCCTGAGGCAGTATCTCTCCGGGCATGCGTCCCTTCACAGTGGGGGAGCGAGCCCATTCGAGCGCCTGAGGACGTTCTACAGCAACAGAATAGAGAATTCTGGGCTCAAAAAGGAGACCTCGAAATCCAGACTTGTGAACATGGGAAGGCCTCAGGGGGCCTTACCCAAGGACCCACTCACGTCTGTTGATGGTATGTATTTTACCCATGATGGATTTCATCATAGTCTGCAGCGTGTTTGAGATGCAAAATTCCAGGCAGGACGTCTTTCACTTTCAATCGTATCTCTTACAACATGTAAACACACACATGTTGAACTGTCAGTGTTGCCAGATATTACATAATTTTATTACAAGCAACAAGGAGAACCTGTGAGTTATGGCTTTCTTTGAGTGGACTGAACCATGCAGAATACCAGAAGTGGTGCCAGGAAGTTAAGAGAATCGTTCAAAGTAAAGCAAATTTGAATAGAAATAAGGAAATTGTAGCACAGCGTGGTTACACTTAGAATCAGATAGCATGTTTCTGCCTTAGCCTGCTGTCAGACGCTGGCTGGGTCTTCATTATAAGGAAGTTATTATTATTTCTTTCTTTCTGTGGCTACACTGAACACACAGGGCTTGTGGTGAAAACCACATTGTACTCTTTTTCCATAAAGATGAGCATTATTTGCATGACTTTGGAAAAACTAGCTCACAGCAAGGACCATTAAATAATTGCTATAAGGCTTTCAAAGTTAACTCAAAGGTAAACTTAATCACGTGTAGTGCGCCCAGTTCTTATGATAGTTGTAGATGTTCAACTTTCATTTTTATCTGTGCATTAAAACCTGCACACACTGACAGGCCCTCATACTTTAACTTAGCAAACTTGT